>NC_072892.1:149848791-151098791 GCF_027943255.1 Anastrepha obliqua | reverse complement strand
TCCCATCCTGCTCCGCTTTAAGGCTCAAAGCGAGCTCACAATGGTGGACTGTCACACATGGACATATTATCACCCTCCCATTCTCTGCTTCGAAAGAAATTTCCTAATGAAAATCCCTTCTAGACTGGAATGGTTTGAAGAAGATCCAACACTCAACACACCAGTTAAGATCTACACGGACGGATGTAAAATCGACACCGGTGTAGGATCAGGGTTATATTGCGAAAAGCTTTCTATCAGTGAATCCTTTAAGCTGCCGGATCACTGTAGTGTTTTTCAAGCGGAAATAAACGCTATTCATGAAGCCTTAAAATGGTTAGAGAACAGAATATCATCAACAGATATCTGCATTCTAACAGACAACCAAGCTGCCCTACGAGCCCTGGATGCATTACAAATAACATCAAGAAGTGTCTTACAAACGTCGCCAATCTCTTAATTAGATGGCCAAGCAATATCGTATTATCTTATGCTGGGTTCCAGCCCACATAGATATACCAGCGCACCGTAGGGCTGACTAACTTGCAGTTATAAATAATTTGATGGGGGTAACTCCCGCAACTTTTAAGCTTCTTGTATTGGACGCACTAATCAATTACAGGGTTGGCCATCTTAAACTGACCCATGTGATTATTAAAAAAATATGGAAAAAGAAACATTTTTTTGTGTTTCATTGTGAAAAACATTTAATTTAGTTCAAGGAGATTCGTTTACATCACTTTTTGAATATGATATCGCGCAAGTGGTCGCCCTTAGCTCGTATAGCGTAATGTGCCCGTTTTTCGGCGTTTTCCATAGTTTTGGCCAGCGTCTCGGCCGATATGGCGGCTATTTCCCGTCGGATATTGGCCCTAAGTGCGCCTAGTGTCTTTGGCTTGTTGACGTAAACCTTAGATTTCAAATTACAGTAAAAAGTTATAGGGTTACTCAATGGGTCAGTTTAATATGGCCAACCCTGTATGTAAATCAAAGATGGATTAGTGCCAATAACTGTGAAATCGCTAGACAAACATGGCTAAGACTAAATCTACGTCTGCCCAAGAATACTATAAAATTGAGTAGACTTCAAATTAGGACCTTAATAGGGGCCCTCACAGTACATTGTCTCATAGGAAATCATGCAAGGAAATTAGGCATAAATACGGTAAAGGGATATATCGAGGACGTGCTCCGAAAGAAGATAGACCTCGATACAATGCAAGAATGC
Organism: Anastrepha obliqua; assembly: GCF_027943255.1. Lineage (NCBI taxonomy): Eukaryota > Metazoa > Arthropoda > Insecta > Diptera > Tephritidae > Anastrepha > Anastrepha obliqua. Next base: position 151,097,584 of record NC_072892.1, on the reverse strand, counting down.
GAAACGCCACAGATAGAAACATAAGAAGACGAGCCTCTAGCATGAAAGCTGGCTACAAATACGGCGAACCCAGACATGGGCGAACAGAGTTGGTCTTTTATGGATGCCATTCTAGACCCTCCTGAAGTAGGGAAGGGAGTCATCCCAGAAGAGGAGGAGGGATTGTGTTAGTAGCCACACCATTCAACGCAGTAGAGTGCGGTCGCTGTAATTTGAATCTTACCTTACCCACAAAAAAAAAAAAATGTTCAATGCATTGAGAAATATCACTAATAAACGAAGGAAACAACAATGCCCCAAGAATACTGCTTTGTCGTATATCTGATGATGCAACGACTAAATAGGATTTAGCATCCACAACTACTACCGAATACCAGTTACTAGGCCAGGTTTTAAGCCATTGAATATATGTGGAATAAGAAACCATTTTCAAGACTGCGTGACTACAAATCTTTGTAGTACTTAATTAAATGCTTTGCAAAAATCTCTGTGCATAGATAATATCCACCTCACAGCCAAGCTCAAATGAATTTTTAAAGGATGGCTAGACCGATTAGCAGCGCATCCATGTTGAAAGGGGCTAATTACATTTTCGACAATAAAACATAATTAAACGCTGATAGCTAATTAAAAATGCTTTGATATTGTAGTAAGTTCGAGATTGGTCTATAATTTGAAATGTTGTTTTTAATCCCATTCTTGTGCATGTCGGTAATAATCCAAATTTGGAATTGCTCAATAAATACACGCATAGATGGGGATTTATTAAAGATATGGAGAATAAGGAACTTCCACACATTTTAATTAATAAATCGGATAAACAGTCATTATCTCACTTGTAGATATCTTAAGTGTGCCAATACTGGAACTAAAGGAGAAATAATTGAAGTGCCAGTCTGGCACTCCTCAAGTAGCACTGAAGCGCTGAAATCAAAATCATCCACAAGTTTTTGCAAGTCGAATCATCTAACAGACAAACGAAATCAGGGAATAGATTTTCAGTTTCTAGAGCCGAGTTTGATCTCTTTCTTTTCATTGAAAATCTGCGAAATTTGTTTTCTTCATATGGGAAAAAATCTTGGAAAATCAACTAAAATTTTAAACCTCTTTATAACACTAAATACTATAAAACTGCGTACCAAAATTTATTTTTAATTTCCTGTACAATTTTTATAATTACAATCAAAATTCATCAAATTTCTACGAATTTTATATACGATTTTGGAAATTTGTTTAAAATATTTTTTATTAAAAAAAATGTATTAAAATTATGAAATAAATAAATAAATAGTCGAAATGTGCAGGTCCTATATTTTCTACGCGGGCTGTAGGCATGAATACAACAGCAGGTAGAGGCCTAGACATATGCTCGGTAAGCCTGTGCTGCACATTCTCTCTATGCTATTGTTTGCTCACCATAAAAATTAAGGTACATATTAGCATAATTCTAGCTAGTTATATGCAGCCATAAAGCTGGGTTGGTTTGGGTTGGGTTGAGTGGGCTGGGATGTGTTAGTGTAAGTCAAAGGAGTCAGCGAATGGAAAAACGTGGGCATCATTAAGTCTACTGCTTGTTGCAAACATAGTGTTTAGTATTAAATTACTTATTTGACTAAAAATGAATTCTATGATACAACTGCCGGGTAGCGCGCGAGTAATTTGAGTAATACTAACTGCGCATCAGCATAAAAAATCACGCATACGCCCCGTGGGGTGGCCCTTAACACATGTAAGTGGACGCGTTTTCATTTTATGAAACCTCTTTAATTATGTGCCAGTTTGCGGTTTGTTTCTTTTTACGTCAGACGATTTACATAAAAAAGAGGTGGTTGGTTTAATGTTTTTTATTTATATTAAAATTAGACTAAAATCGCGTTGCGGAGAACGAATCGAGAACGTCAAGTGGATAGGGAATAGTTTTCTCGCGGGCCTTACTAAAATGCAGGGAGTATATGTTTAGTTCTGCGGATTTGTGCGTGAATATTAGTCACGATTTTGATTGGATGCCTTCTCGAATCCCCCTGTAGTCATGAAAATTCAAATAGTAGGGAATTTTTCGAGTAGAGGTTGGCCCTCGCCACGGAATGGCAAACAAGAACATTAGTTGAATGAAACAATTACATATATGTAAATATATATGTAAGTGTGGTAAGTTCGGTAATAAGCCACGTTGTTGTTCCCTGGACAGTACATCGACATTCTGTATACCGAACCATACACTGTGCTTTGCCTTTGTTCAATCGATCTGACGACAGTCGGAAACGACGGCTATGCTATTGAAACGATGCGTATTTATACCCGCGAACGACTGTCACTCCAATTGCATTCCTTTAATATTTATGGCAAGCTTTTATGCTGTTACAATACAGCAATAACACCTGCTTCTGATGGTAGTACTTTGCTGCTGTTTATGCTGATGCGCTGTACGATAGTAAAAAAAACAAAAAAACAGGAACAAAATTTTCGAGTTATCCCATATTCAGGATTGATTAATGAGTTGCTTTTAACTATTATTCAACTACCTGTAAAACTAATGAGAGTATTTGTGAATATTTTATGTAATGCCAGTAGTTTAACTTCTGTTCGCGCAAAATAGCATCCTTGGTGTAATTGGTTTCCCCTATCTACGCGAGCTGCATATATAGGGGCTACATACCCAGATCTTGGAGGGTTGTGAGAGTTACTTTCATACTCAAGGCAGGTAAGATCTCACACGTATCCCTTAAGGATTTCAGACCAATCAGTCTCTCCTCGTTCCTGCTGAAAACCCTGGAGAGGCTGATTAATCTGCACATTAGGAGTGAAATTCCTCGGGGGCGTTTATCGTGCGCTCAACATTCTTACTGTAAAGGCAGATCGGTAGAGTCTGCTTTGCATACAATTGTTGAGGATATCCAGGTGTCCCTCCATCAGAAGGAGTTCACTGTAGGCGCCTTTCTCGACATTGAGGTGGCTTTTAATAATGTCCTCCCGGAGGCAATCACCAGGTCTCTGGGTAAACTAGGAGTCGGAACCAAACTTATAAGCCACATCCACATGATGATTAGCGATAGAACGGTCGTGGCAGAATGGGGCGACACCTCTCTTCGTCGGCAAGTGAGCAGAGGCACTCCGCAAGGCGGTGTTCTCTCGCCACTACTCTGGATTGCCGTACTTAACGGTCTGCTGGAGGAGCTGGATAGGAGGGGCTGCAAGGTGATTGCCTACGCGGATGACGTGGCACTTATTGTCAGAGGCAAGGTTCTGGATAATCTGATGTAACTGATACAGGGTTATCTGAATCTAGTTATGAATTGGACCGCAAACTGCGGCCTTCGATAAATTCTCTGAAGACAGAGCTCGTCTTATTTACGAGGAAATACAAAATACCTAGAGTGTTTCTCCCCTCAATAGCGGGCGCTCCATTGGTGCTCTCTGACAAGGTGAAGTACCTGGGACTTATCCTTGACAGAGGTCTCACGTGGAAGCTAAACATTGAGGAGAGAATTAGGAAGCCAACAGTCACCTTGTATGGTTGCGGGGGCGCTATCGGCAAGATTATAAAACCAATCTTGCTATACAGAGTCCTTGTCTGGTGGAGCTCGCTAGAAAGGATGGTATCAGTTAAGAAGCTGGAGAGGGTACAAAGATCTGCCCTCATTGGGATCAGTGGGACGCTCCCTACCACTCCTAGTCTAGCGCTTAACACCATTCTGAATGTGGCACATCAGACTAAGGGGTTCGGGCCATAAGTTAGACTTAAGTTGAGGACACTCTAGGATTCTTAAAAATTTGGAGCTTATCCCCATGGTGCTGGATCATTGCACACCCTGCAAATATGTTCACGGATGGCTCGAAGTTGGACGGAAGGGTTGGTGGGGGAGTATTCTGTAAGGAGCTTCTCATAAAACTTAAATTCAGGCTTCCGGACCACTGCAGTGTTTTCCAAGCGGAGGTATCCCCAATTAAGGAAGCGGTGGACTGGTTGCTTACCTCGGTAATTACCGTTAAGTAAGTAAATATTTACTCCGATAGCCAAGCCGCAATTAGGGCCTTGGGCTCGTTGTTTGTGCGTTCGAGATTGGTTGGGGAATGTCTTGCTTCTCTCCCGATAGCATCCGAATACTTCGACATCAGGCTTATTTGGGTTCGCGGTCACCGCGGCATACAGAGAAACTGCTGGGCTGATGAGTTGGCTAAACAGGGAACTTTGGAGACGGTTTCGCCGCGAAATGAGAGGATTGGGGTTCCCTTAAGAACCTGGGCTAGTGCGCAAACGTGCAAGGTCGCGAGATCCTTCTGGCCATGGGTAGATCGGGACGCTCGAGGGAAGTGCTACAGCTAACAAAGTCCCAGCTCTCGAGTTTGGTGGGTACCTATGCCGGACATTGTCCGTTAGGTGTTCATGCCGTGAGACTTGGGATTGCCTCAAGTCCATTCTGCAGAAACTGTCTTGAGGACGAGGTGGAATCCTCTCAACACCTTCTTCTCAGCTGTCCCGCTCTCATCTGGCAAAGATTTAGACATCAGGGCTCTCATCTTTTTGCTTCGCCTGCGGATATAACGAGTCTAAATATCATAAATTTGGTGATGTTCATCAGTAGCTTGTTGGGGCTAATTACGAACGTAAATCAGCCACCGTCAGCGTCATCGTAAAATGCATGGTCATCATCGTCTCTAATTACAAGGCTCCTTCTTCCTTCCCTTCTCCTTTCTCCTCTCTCCTGTATGGCATCACCATGGACGAATTTTCAACATTTGTCCAAGTGTGCCCTAAGCTAGGGCCACCATTAAACCTAATCTAACCTGGGGTTAATGGCGACATTCATTCTTTGATTTTTTTTTTTTTTTTAGCATAGTAAAGACGAATATTATATTAATACTACGTTTTTCATTACTTTTCGAAGTTTTTGACTTTGATGTCATTAAAATTGAAAAATTAAAGTATTGCTATCTCAGTAAATTTTGAAACATTTGGGCAGCAAAAGGATTGGCAAAGAGCTATCACCCAATTCAACTCTTTTTGATTGCTTTAAGGTGACCTTATCTGGCTTATATAAACAAATTTGATGCCCAATTAATACCAGCTGATGCCAGTTTTGCCAAAATTACAGGACGATTTCACCAAATTTACTGCGGCCTCGAATGAAGAGAATTTCTGCTGATAACCTCATGAGTATCACATCTCTCGATAGACGCCATCGACATTTGTGTTGATAGTATCACTATTAGTAATTCTATTAATCCCATCGAGTGTACTCAGAAACTTCTTCTTAAATTTACTTTGTAATCTTTGATTATTTCTGAATCTACGCCTTCTAATAATTCTCCCACGCTTCTAATAAGCCCTACGACCTTAGAAGCTAGGAGATATGTACTCTTACTGTCCTTTATGTTTAATGTTGCTAGTGGCTCTTTAGATGGTACTCGTTTATTGAATCGTACCAATTTTAGTATTAAAAAAACCTATGTGTGTTGCTTGCTATTTTTTTATGTTCCCAATTAGAAGGCCGATTATGCCTCAAGGGCGCGCACACTAAGTGAATTAAATGACATTTCGAGTTTTATATCAATTTATTTTTGTTTAGAGAAATATGAATTCGCTAAAACTCCAACTCTTGCATTTAACCTCTTACTTTCCTAACTTTGTAAATAATTTTTGTGCTTTTGGTAACAAACTTTTTATTTGCCTATAGTCTGTAAGAAACTTATGTTTTCATAGACTAAATTTATATGATTAAACAAATAAACTGTGTTGATACAGCCAACATATTATAGCCACCGCATGCAGTCGTTGGATGCGTCTATGATGTATTCTGTCCAAAAGTCATACGCAGCGAAAGTCTCTGAATGGTGGGCCAGTAATGTTTGCCGAAAGGTCGAGAAGCGCAATGTAGTAGCTAGTGTGGTTGACACGGCCTTTCCAAGACCTAAAACCCAAAAGCCATTTTCCAGAATTAAAAAAAAGGCAACACCTGACTTTCAAGTTGAAGGGATATATGATTTACGAGTCCATCCTGAACTGGATGCTTGATTTAAGGAAGTTAAAAGGAAGGCAACGAGGTAGTGCAAAAAAATACTTTGCGAGGAGTATTTATATTGATTTTTAGTAAATTTTATCTCATAATAAATGCGTCTCAGTATACGTGGTTGTGTGATATGAGAAACGCTTTGCTGCCGGAGCACAAGTAGCATCGAGCCTTCTTCGCGAGAAGGCTGCGTCTGATCCTCGTCATTGTAAGGCACTGATCCAGTCAACTTAGTAAGAAAATTTTTTCCTGACTATAATAACACATTTTATAAGAAGTTTGCTGAACGATCCTTCATCAGAAGCTCTAAATTTCACATTCCGTAGTAGGCTTAAGTGTTGCAATGAATATGAAACTTAAATTAAATCTTCTCATTCACCACTCACCCATCAATAAGCAAGAGATTTTCTCACATTTGTAAAGAGGTGGTGCAAAATTTAATAATCCTTTGAAATAATATAGATAGTTTCAAATTCGCCTTAAAAAATGTACGCAGATAAACTAGAATCCATTAAACCCTTTGCAATCGCCAATTTTCTGTGAAGGCAGTACCAGGTAGTCGGAGCAAATTTAGCTTTTCGGAGTAATTTCTCCCTTATAGATTTAAAACAAATACGTGGAATAAGAAAACATAGAATTCATTGCATTGACTTATTGTGTTTAATTTTAAATTCAAATTACTGATCTAAACTTTAGTGATGCCGGAAATATTTGGCAGATACCAGATGGTATCGACAGCAAAGCGCTAAAATGAGTTTTGTTTTTTGGTTTCTGGAATTTTCTACAGAAATCTTTATATAGAAAGAAAATAACGCTCCAGCAAGGGATACTGATAGAGAGAAAAAACGTATATGTGCATCGGCGATTTCAAACTACCTATACGAGTATAGAAACCGCAAAACGCGGCAATCTGCAGAAATGCATGAAAATTTAAGACGCGAGGAGAAGAAACTGGATTTGAAAAAAAGAGAATTTTTAATAAGGAAAAGTTCGAGCAACTGAAAGCAGACTTCAACTACCATAATTCACAAAGATTTTTTAAAGGCATGAACGAACAAGGACGAGAGTTTAAGACAAGGACATACTACTGTAAAAATGAAGATGGTTCACTCTTAATGAAAAACCGCCAAATCCTCCAAGGGTGGACAACATATTTGGATAAACTTCGTGACAGAAACACCCACAGTTAAAGTCTTAAGAAATGGTAGAAGAACTTACTTTCCAGGAGTTCATGGCGGCTATTAAAGCCCAAAAAACAACTAATCCTGTGGTTTTGACGAAATCCCAACAGAGCTCTATAAATACATGAGTAATAAAAACCTACGTCGACTAATCTGACCACATGCAAAACACCAAAAGTCATGTGCGGAACTAACGACAAAAAACTGACTCAATTCATACTTACGCTCTCGCGAAAGCACTGCAGAACTATCATAGGTATGCTAACAGGCTGCACATTAGGGCGGGTCAATTTAAAAATCGCTCATTGCTCTGTGAAAATCGTATTCTATGGATCAAAATAAGAAACTTTGCCGAAGGAACCATACCTCTACAACGAATTCTGATGTCCCCCAATTTGGGTCGAACGAAAAATCCGACTTTGACCCATTTAGAGTGCTCCAATCGAGTCCAAATGTATGACCGACCCCCACTAACTTTGGACGGCCGATCCACCCATGCCAGTGGCACACCCCCTGGAACTCCCCTGGGGGGTTCCCCATACAATAATTTCAAAATATCACCATTTTTGGCCTTTACCTGACAAAAGAAACTAAAAAGTTCGACACAAATTGGGGGACATCAGAACTCGTTTCGTTGTTTTGATCCCTAGAATATGATTTTCACAGAGCAATGGGCGATTTTTTTGCCTCCCCACAAATCGACCCGGCCTACTGCACATGCGTACAAAATAGGGATTGCTAACACGGACAAATGCAGGAAATGCAGAGAGGATGTTGAGGAAACTTTAGAACACCTTCTGTGCGTTTGTCTGGCATTATTAAAAAACGCGTTTAAAATGCCTGGGAGCCCCACTGTTTGAGGGTCTGGAGGACGTCTTAAAAGCGAAGCTCCCAGCTTTACTTAGATTCGCCAAAAGCGCTGACATCCGACATGTTGTGTATTTTCGGTATTTATAGAGATCGGTCTGCATCTGGTATCGCTAGGGACCAAAAGGTCTACGCGTGGCTTATTGCCAGGCTCACCTAACCTAACATAATCAGTTTTTTTCAAAAAAACTTCTGCATATGAAGTTTTATATATTCATATCGAGTAAAATAAAATATAAACTTGAAGTCGGTACAAAATCGCATTGATTTTGGACAATTTTATTTGCGTACGATGACGCTTTCTTCCACTTAAAGCACACATACATAGTTTTTCCAAAAAGGGCACTTATCGAATACATACATTCGTACTAAAAAAGTGCGCGCTCTATGAATTTACAAGCAAACTTACTAGCTGCCCAAGCTTTTATGCCCACAGCCGTAGATTTTCTAGTATCGCTGCGTGGGGTCGATCATAAAAATTTTATCACCATTAACAAAATGATTTGAGATAATGTGAATTTCAATAAAGTCTGAATTCGTCATAGTATACGACCGGATAGCACGAAAGAGGCGAAAATAAAATATGCGCGTAATGGAAATGGTCTCACAAATGTGATTTGATTTTATTCATAAGCAAACAACAACACATTAAGCCAATTGCTCTTGAGCACACCACACACACACACACAACCCCTCCTATGTGAAACTGAGTGTTTTTATTTGTTGATTGCAGTAGCTGGCGTTCACATATGTCCCTTTACGCACAGTACAAGTAGATTAAGCGTTTACTATTTATTATATAATAGCCGAATCCTCATTGTTTTCGCTTCTCGTTTCAGGCTTGCAAAATTCATCATAGCAGGCGTTTGGTTTATTGCCCTGGCAACGGCACTGCCCATACTCATCGTGTCCAAGTTGTCGCAGCCGGAGCGCTGGTTCGTCGAGTGTCAGAGGTGAGTGCGAATTATTTATAAATTACACTTCCACAAGGAGGTACCGGGGATATACTTCCTTTAAAAATGTATATGCACTGGCATGAAAAATAGGCAAATATGTGCTTGTGTGAGATAATTTTTGAAATGTAATGCATACATTTTTTATAGTAAAGGGTGGTTAAATTTCAAGGGCCGATTTTGAATGTGAACCACACCTAAACGTCAACGACACCATAGGACTTCTTTCTTTGGGGTTATTTGAAAGAAAAGGTGTACGTCGATAAGCCAGCAACAATTTAAGAGCTAAAGGGTGAGATAATTCGGCACATTACCGACATAGAACCTCAATTATGCCTCAGCGTCATCGAAAATTTGGACCATCGGTTGGAGGTGTGCCGCCGGGGCCGCGGCGACCATTTGGCCGATATTTTGTTTCATGCGTAATTGAACTATACCAATATTATCATAACAAAGAGAAATGGTAATAATTAAAAAAACAATTATATTTTATTGAAAATCAACACCGGCCCTTGAAACTTAACCACCCGTTACAACTCACGCACCACAAAGCGCGCAACTTTCGATATGTGCGAGTGTGTACAACAGCGTAATGAAACAAACCTATGCGCAGGGTGGTTCATTTAGTGCCTAGTGGTTAAAATTTGGTTGGGCGGGAAATAAGACACAGGAAAGGGGAGGAATAAGACAGAACCCAGGGCTTGGATTAGAGGACTTGAGGATGACAACCAATGAGCGGTGATTTACGTTTGTCTTAATCGCTTCAAGCTGTTGATGAATTTCACCAGATTTATGATATTTAAATCCGCAATATCTGCTGGTGTAGCGAAAAAGTGAGAGCCCAGATATTTAAACCCTGGGCCCGACAAGAGCAGGGCAGTTGAGAAAAAGGCTGAGATGAGTTCACCTCGTTTTCCAAACGAGCTTGTGGAGCTGTGTCCAGCTCATTCTATTAGTCATATTTTCGTATTTTTCGTTACAGTTTCTCAAGTTTGAGTACTCATTCCTCAATGAAAGTTTCAAATTGCAAGATTTAACCCGCGAATCGGCTCTGGGTGGTTGGCGTTGTTGTTGTTGTAGCAACATACTTAACCCTGTCAGTGCAATGTAGATTACGTCTAGCTCATCTAACGGTAGGCCCAGGATACTTGTTGTTTCGACAGGTTGGGTCTAGAGGTGGAGGAATGTTAAATGAGTGGATTTGATGGGGCATGTGAAAAGGTGGGTAGCATTGTGCGGGGTGCCTTCACATGTAGGACATATGTTTGGTATGTCGGGGTCTGGATAGGTGGGAGTTTAACCTACTACATTATTGCCAGAATTGTTCCAAGGTAACGCGGGTCTCTCGGGGTAGCTGAAGCTGTTCATCTGCTGTGGGTGCTGGTTGGACTCCGATTGCGGCATTCGAGGGTCTGGAGCTTAAAAAGGTGGTAGGTGTCTCCCGATGGATGACGTTAATTGTCTGTCTAAACACTATCCGGTCCAGTAGTGTAGATTTGTTTTGTCCTGGACCTCGTCGGAGTAGTTGAAGAGGTGTCTCCTGACGTGTCTGGGAGACGGCTTTGGTTTAAGCAGGTGTCTACATGGGTGGAACCTGCGGAAGTGCGGAAGCCCCCGAGTAGAAACTGTTTGCTAAGCAGTTTATTGTCCTCCTTTACAGGAAGCATCTGTGCCTCGTTATGCAGATGTTGAAGTGGGGATATCCGGAGGCAACCCGTCGCTGTCCGAATGGCAGTATTTTGGCTAGTCCATTGCGTATCAGGCAGCCAAACAGGCGCAGCGTAATTTAGAAACGGCAGACAAACTGCTTGAAATACCGCCAACAACATTTTTTTGTGTTTGCCCCAAATACTGCCGATTAGCGATTTGAGGACCTTGTTGCGGTTTGGGACTTCAGTAGCAATTGTGGTTGTGTGTGCAGAGAAGGAGATCAAACTGTCGGAGGTAACTCCCAAGATTTTGTAGTTGTTAACAGACGGTATTGGTGTGCCGTCGATTTTTAACTTAAGTTGCAGTTTGACCTTCTTTGCCCAGGTGGTAAAAAGCGTCTATTTGGTGACTGCCTATCCATATTCCATATTTCTGACACACCGTAAATTTTATCGTAACTTTCAAAGTGAAATAAAAAAATCAGTAGTTCAATACCGAAACGCTTGCTCAATCACCCTGTATATATGGTAAACATATTCACTACTTCTATTCACTCAAGCATTTTATGAGTTATAGTGGCGGTTGTGCATCATTTTTCAAAGCCTTTTAAGACATTTACTTCTTCATGGCTGCAACGGTTTCAGTTGTGGATAGCAGTAAATAAATTGTATACGCCTGTTGAAGCCCGCTTTCAAGTAGGCACACAGCCTGTCAACAGTGTCTGGGTGCCTTGGATAGTTGCACAGATTTACGGAATATGACATTTTCAATTATGCTGGGTTGCGACAAAATATCCATCCGTGAGGGTCATAAGTAAAGCAGCCAAGTGGATAGGAGATGAAAAATATGGGTAGCAGAAAATTTTAAAATATCAGCACAAAGTCCACGCATAATAGTGCTAAGGAATAGAGCCATATGGATTGACATTTTTTTCGCTTGCTACTCAAGTTACTTTGCTGCATGGCATAACAGTAAAATATGGAAACTCTATGCCGCACATATTTACATAAAAACGACTAACTCCTACACTCAGCCACTTAGCAGTGAAACGCGCAGATTCGTTCTAGTGCTGCGGTTGGGTGCAGGATCCTGGGGCTGCTACTGCATATGCACATACATCTATTCTTATTGCAACAGCAGCAGCGTCAGCGAGGATTTCACGATTCATACAGCTGTGTGTGCAAGTGTGTGGGAAGTATGTACTTGTATGTGTGCAATGAATGTTTTGATTGAGTGCGGATCCGGTGGGTACGGCATTTTATAGCCCGACAGTGCAATCGTTTAGAAATATCAAATCCTGTCACAATAAACTAACTACAAAGCAACATGCAACATTCAATGCTGCTGCACAGCTCGCCACACTGGATATTAGAAATGTTTTCAACAGTTTAAGTTGGGACGACGTAATTGAAGCCTTAAAGGTAAAATTCAAGATCCCGAATAATCTATTGAAGATTATTCGTAGCTAGAATGGCGTGCTCTTATTCGAAACGCGAGAAGGGTGTGAGACTAAACAAATAACAGCAGGTCCTGCCCAAGGATCAATACTCGGACCTGAACTCTCGAATATAAGCTACAATGAAATCCTTCGAATGAGATGCCTGCAGCTGTGCATTTAGTGGGATACGCAGATGGCATTGCAGCTGTAATCATCGCCCGAAACACTGACGAAACCAAAACGAAGTTAAATCAGGTGATGATCCGAGTTCAGACATGGCTAGAAGACCATGGATTAAAGTTGACCACAGAGAAAACAAAGCTAATCCTTCTAACGAACAGACGTATCCCATTAGAAGTAGACATACAAGTACTCGATGCCACTTTATCGACAAAAAGAGTGGTCAAATACCTAGGGGTGCAATTAGACACAAGGTTAACTGGGTTACTGGGCGCACACAAGAGCTGCCAGCGGCATGTTAAGTAAGCTCATGGCAAACCTTGGAGGTCCAACGCAGAACAAGGGAAAACTGTTAATGGACACGACGAACTCGATTATCTTATACAGATGCGAAATATGGGCAGATTCGCTAAGTGTGCAATGCCGGCGGAAAACTCTGCAATCTGTGCAACGCTCCTGCGCTCTCAGAGTGGCTTCGTCATACAGAACAGTATCTGAAGCAGCGGTGTTTGTTATCAGCGAACCATACCTATAGATATTCTAGCACAAGAGCGCAAACGGAGATGGGAGGCAAAAATCTCACGAACCCCAGTACCACGCTTCTCCGATATTAGAGTTCAAACGCTCACACTTTGGCAGGCAAGATGGAACTCTGAACGGTATGTTAGATGGACAGCGAGACTAATACCCGATCTAAAAAAGTGGGTAGAAAGAAAGCACGGTGAGGTTAACTTTGCCTCACACAGTTTTTGTCCGGACATGGGTCCTTTCGCAAGTATCTGTGGCGAATGGGAAAAGTGAGCCAACCAAACTGCATATGTGGAGATACTGAGTATGATGAAGCGGAGCACACCTTTTTTAAATGCGAGAGGTGGAACGTAGAGAGAACAGGTCTGCAACGAGCTATTGGTGTTTTAGTTTAGTTGTTTTTACACCAGATTTTTCCCTACTCTCTCCTCTTTTTCTCTAAGTCACTCTAAGTAAAGCCACAACATGTAGACGTCCAGATAAGCCTGTCAAATTCGCTCTAATGCGATTACTTTTTCAATTTTTCATTTCTTTCATTTTCCCTTGCATTTTCGATTTTTCATGTTAACCAGTTGTCAAAAGTTTTCCACTTAATAAATCCTGCATTAAATTTTATTGGTTCCTAGTCTACTTATATGTTTTTTTATTAGTTAAATTAAGTGGTGCTTGAACTAACAAACACACACAAACCTGATGCAGGCAGTCGTATACTTGCTACTCATGGCACTATAACGAAATCGAGAAAGACATAAAAAATAATGGCTGATTGGAAAGTTTTAAAACCAATGCTATTAACTAATAGAGAAGCCAAAGTTTGTAAGCCTTTTTAACATATTTTTCCCCATTTGACAGCAGAATAAATTTTAGCTCGAACTTTGATTTCATTCTTTGTTTACAAGCCATTTAAATTCTCTGTGTTAGTGTATTTTTTATAATGAAAAAACCGAATATCGGTCAGCAATAGAAATTTATAAAAAAAAAAAATTGTAGAAAATGGTGAAACGGTTCCGCTCCTTCATTTCCAACTCCTCATCGATAGGTTTTAGAGTTTACACGTGGCCGCAGAATCTTTGAAGAAGCACCACTCAGTGAACGTCCAAAAAGTGGCTCAACTAGAGAAATCATTGAGCAAATTTACGATATTGTTTATGAAGTTTCAAGTTCGACCAAGCATAAAATTACTGATACCAAAGGCACCGCGGGGCATACTTCGCGCAAGTAGAGTTATTCCACTTTAAACTTCTGTCAAAAAACCAAACACTACGTATGTAAGTATTATGCTCTCTTACGACCAATCATGACGTACGGTTGTGAAGTGCGAACGAAGAAGATGAATGAAGTGAACCAAATAGCAACGTTCGCAAAACATTCGTACTAAACACAGTGAAATTACCACCTGCGGACACACCTCCCATGAATGGACTAAAGTCTAAGAACCACGTTTTACTTTGCAATTTTAGAACTTATCCCTCTGCGATAATCTAATCACCCGCATTACAAAAGAAAAAACACATACAACAATAACCAGTATTTGATATACTCATATATATGTTAAGTCATTCTAAATTTGTAATAAAAAACTGCGCATATATAAAACCCACACAGGAAGTTTATTAGTTGTTTTGAAAAATTCCATAATTAATCATACTTATATTATACATAGAGTGAAGGACTTAAGGGGGGAACTCCATGTAAAATAAAAAAAAAAAAAATCGATTTTTTTTCATAATTTCGAAAGTATAGCACCTTAAGAATGTACTGTGAAATTTTTTATGCGGAAATTCCTAATATTATAGCTTCTACAGCCCACTAACTATGTAGAGAGCGGTCCGAGCGCTCCTGTACCTCAAACTTTAAGCTCATTTATCTCGAATCTGTATTTTTAAAAACTGCTCGTGTCGTAACTTAAAAAGTTATCCACCGATTTGTTTGAAGCTTGGTGAGGCCTTTCTGTGCATTACTATCGGAAGGATAAATCTAAAATTTCAGATATTTCGCGTTGACAAATTACTTTTTGGGAGTTAAAAATGTCAATAAAATAGCCCTAAATTCTGACTTTTCTTCAAAGGCTTATTTTATAATTAATTTTATACTTGTTTTTTAATTTTATAAGTTCATCCTTTCCGTTAGTATATTATAAAAAAAAATCCAATATCATTTTTTTGTTTCAGATCGATAGATTAACAGTATTAAATAGAGCAGTTTGGCACCTCGCCACGTAGGCAGCCGACAAGAAATGATCCTGAGCCGCCATTTTGGAAAAAAAATGAAAGACATTTTTTTTGGATGTTTTTGTACTCTCGAAAGGTTAAATAAAGTTTTGTTAAAGCTTCAAAAAAATACAATTATTTTATCACCTTTAAAAATATGTTTAAAAAATTACCTAAATTTAGGCTTCTACATGGACTTCCCCCCTTAAGTTTACATACAGTAGCATATTTTCTTATTTCCCAGAAGGCATAAAATAATTCAATAAACTGTGGATGAAGTTTTTTCGGAATTCAAATTTATTCATAAATTTACAAAAATTAAACTTTTTCACTTGCTTTATAACAAAAAAATAACAAAACAACAAAAAAGCGGTATGACAGAAGTCTGCATACAGTTCAATTAGCTTAAAAAAAAAATTTATTTATTTTAAAACTATCTTTTTTGAATAGTTTTAGTATTTAGTTGGTCCACTACTGTTATCATTTACTGCTTGGAGGTATCGGCGCATTGATCCAACGAGTTGGGTAAGGTATTCCCGTGTTATTTGGTTCCCTGCCTCCATCAACTCTTTCTTTAGCCATTTTGCGTCAGTTACTTTATTTCGTAGAATTTTTCTTTCTAAAAGCTCCAAAAAGTTTTAACGGACCTAAATCCGGACTCTGTACTTAGTTGCCTGGATGCGTAATATAAGCGCCATTCTTTGGCAGTTAGTGCAAACAGCTTAGGGTAATTGTCTTGTTGGAAAACTCAGCCTTGCCCTTGCATTCTACCAATGGCTTCAAATATTGTTCCAATATGTTTTTGAAGTAAAACTTCTTAGGCGTCGATGGACGAGCGAGAATGGAGAGTAAAATTTCAAGACCATGCAACGTTTTGGGCATTTTCGTTCCGCGAGAGAGAAAAAAAAAATAACGTACAGGAAAAGGAGAAAGAGTGAGAGCTATACCTTATATATATATCTTAGATACGCTTTAGGTTATTTTTCCTGAGTTTTTCCTTGTGGTTGCTAATTTCTAGTGAGAAATAACCCTGCCTACTTTTTGGCCCTTGTTTGTTGGTGCAAACTTGTAGAAAATATATGGTTGGTGCCTACTTTTTGGCGTTATATTTCCTTGGTGCCTACTGTTTCGGGCGTTTTTTGGTACCAATGTTTTTTTTGTTTTTTTTTTTTTGTTTTTTGGTGCCTACTTTTTGCCGCTTATTACCGTTTCCTGGCTAGTGCTAGTGCGTACTATAAAGTGCTATCCATTCTGGCGTCGGATTTATTTATTACACGCTTTGTGTCCGGCGTTTACCTAGACCGGTCGACCCTTCTCCGTTTTTTGTAAATTTTGTCTAACTGTATTCTCTGCAAATGTTTTGAATTTATTTAGGTATATATTCTTTCTCTCTCTCTCTCTCTCTCATTCTCCCTCAGATCTCTCCCTCTTACTTTCACTGCCTTGAAAGATTCATTATATCGGTCCATAGTACCTTGAGTAAAGGTCATATATTCAACGCCAGATGAAGCATTATCTCCCAAAACCATTACGCTACCTCCAACGTGCTTGACAGTAGGCATCAAATTTTTCATTTTCAAATCCGCATTTCTTCTCCTCCATTTGTATTTTAGCCCGGCCTTCACTTCAGAAGAACTTCGATTCGTCAATAAATAAAACTTTAGATCAGAAATCCATGCCATGATCCCATGCAAACTCAATCCGAAGGCGACGGTTTTTTTGTCTGAAATCAAAGGTTTTTTACGTGGCGTTCTGCTGAGTTTCTTTTAAGTTCTTGGATGAACACTTTTTCCGGATGTCTCGTCTAATTATGCGATTTTAGTCGGGTTTCCCTTAAAATGGGCGCCTGGTTTGACTTTTATTTTCATACGTATTGTCACATACATATATTATGTACATATGTAAAGCAACAATATGTAATTGAAATTTTCGAATAACGGTACTTTACAGCTACTTCTTCAATGTTTGCTTTACGTGAGTGAACCAAAGCAGATGAATATGTGTGGACTTTTGTCATACCACTTTTTTCTTGTTTTGTAAATTTTTCTGTTATAAAACAAGCGAAATAATATAATTATTGTAAATTTATGAATTAATATGAATTCCGAAAAAATTTCATCAACAGTTTTTTCAATTATTGTATACTTTCTGGGAAATAAGAAAATTTGCTGCTGTATGTAGACTTGAGTCATTCGTTGTATGTATGCAAATTCGCATGTATGTAGTTATGTTTTACGGAATAGGAACAAAAAACCATATTAAAATTATTTCGCCTTAAATAAATATTAAACAAAAACGTTCAAAAATATTTTAATGCTTAAAATAACCCATCTGCAACGCTTGGACTTCTTCTTCACGGTAGCCATTGCGGCCCACAGCACCTGTGTTTTCGCCTTGAATAGGTAGATAGGTAGGTAGAAGTGGCAGTGAGTCTTTAAACCAACTCACTTAAACCGTTGCCAACCCATTTGATACCGCAGTAGCAGTTCACCTTCTACTCCTCGTGAAACCAATTTGTTTTAAGTGCAAACCCACTGATTTGGCTGACACTTATATCCCTAAGCTCTTCAGTACCATTCAAGAGCGAAGAGCCGAAGTATCGAAACCTAGTAGCATACCACGCAGGACAGTGACAAAGAAGAAGTCTGGCAGACTCTTCCTCCTCCTCATTCTCGCAGATTCAGACATAGTCGAAATGGCGTACGTTCAATGTTTGAGCGTGTCGCCACTATCATAAATGAAATTTCTGGGCAAACACTTTTTCAAGCAGTTACCGAGCTCATCCTCTATTGCAAAATCGGGAATTTCTATTTATAAATATCTACGATTTATGCCAGAGTTTAAAACACTCCAAAATTTAAATAACAATATAAATAACAGAATAACAACAATGCATTTGTTAAAAATCAAAAATAACTTTTTTACCCACGACAGCACAAGGTGGCGCAAAACTAATGATCGAATTTTGTTTTCGAATCACTTTTTACCAAATAAAAAAAAATATTTTGAGTGATGGAAATTTATACTTTGGCCCTTTAGCGCACCCCATTGCTTGTCTGTTCGTTTGCAGCAGCTCTCGAGTTCACACGTGTGAAATTGATTGGAATACGACGTCATTTGCAAAAGTTATAAATCTTCTGATAGGGTGACTAATTTTGTGCCACCTTGTATTTAGCATGCGTTGTAGCATTGATTCTTATCGACCACATAGCAATGCTTTGTTCATATAAAAGTAATTTTTTTCTTGTCCAGTACTGCAATAAATTAACGGTTTCCGTTTATCAGCGCCACCACTTGATGACGATTTAAATTTTATATTAGTCGAGCTTCTATTTTGCTGATATCGATGCAATAAATACGATTAGCTGATTCATTTAAAATTCGTTATTTAGTGCCCCCCGCTAGGTATATAAACTGTTTACCTTCTCAACAGAAATCATTCGTAGTTGAAAATAATTCCATAATGAAAGTCTTTTGGATTTTGGCAGTCTTTGCTTTAGCAGGTAACTTAATTGTGCTACCGAAATTTCTTAAGGCCAGTAACTACAACAATAACTTCTTTTGAATAGTTGCGGCTGTGCCCATTCCTGAGGAGGAGCGCGTGAGTGGTGAAAATGGTTGGTATGTACCTCAGGCTAATGGCTCATACGTATGGGTTTCGATAGAAGAGGGCGACAGTATGTTGGAGGAATTGGAGAAACAGGAAGAAATGGAGGGACACCTGTCAACTGTGCCTGTAACTTTTTACTTGTATACAAACCTAAATCCCTCCAAAGGACAAAAGATTAGCGAAAGCGCCTCATCGATTCGAAGTTCTAACTTTGATGCTAGCAATCCAACGAGGTAACGAAAGAATTGCAAATATGGGTGCACTTAGCAAAAATCAGCAAATTCGCAAGGAATTTATTTTAATTTTTTTTTCTTTTTATTATAATTTTTCGGTTATTTCTAATCAGCTTTGTCGTGAATTATATATGAAAAAATCGTTCTCATAAATAACTCTATAACGCAACAGCAGATTTGCAATTTACGCTCATGAATTATAATGCAATCCAAAGGCAAAACGTGGGAATAAATTGCAAAGCCCCTTGCAACAAACTTTTGAATTTATGAGAATGACTTTCTTGCATGAAATTTAAGAAAAGCCTGAGCTAAACATTTATTGTGTGCCAAGATTATTTTTGTGTGTAAAAATTTCTAGCACAATACTGATTTTTTATATGTACCACTCCACCACCATTGCAGATTCGTGATCCATGGCTGGACACAGAGCTACACCTCCGGCATGAACAAGGATATTCGCGCTGCATGGCTGGCCCGTGGCAAATACAATGTGATCGTTGTCGATTGGGCGCGTGCTCGTTCCGTTGATTACGCTTCTTCCGTTGTGGCTGTACCCAAAGTGGGAAAGAAGGTTGCCAGCTTGATTAATTACTTGGTAAAATACCACGGTTTGCTTCTCGACACGACCGAAGTAAGTGGTCATAGTTTGGGTGCTCATGTTGCCGGTTATACTGGTAAATTAGTTGAGAATGGCAAACTTCACGCGATCATCGGTATGGATCCCGCTTTGCCGCTTTTCAGCTACAAAAAGACAAAGAAACGTCTGAGTTCCAATGACGCCAATTATGTTGAAACTATTCAAACCAATGGTGGAATGTTGGGTTTTTTGGAGCCCATTGGTAAGACCTCTTTCTATCCAAATGGCGGTAAGAGTCAACCTGGTTGTGGCTGGGATTTAACTGGCGCATGTGATCATGGTCGCTCTACTACCTACTACGCTGAGTCAGTGTCTCGAAACGATTATCCCAGTGTGAAGTGCAGTGACTACACGTCAGCAGTGAAGAATGCATGTGGCAGTACCTACAGTAGTGTAAATATGGGCTCACAAACCAATGCTTATGTGGCTTCGGGCGAATACTATGTACCTGTACTGAGTTTTTCCCCTCATGGTTATGGCAACGCTTAAAAAATTTGATAAAAAATAATGAAATAAATAATAAATAAAATAAAATAAAAATAAATAAAGTATTGTTTTATTGTATGCGCAAAGGCAGTAGCCTACTAAGTTGATATATTATTATTATTATTTATAGGGGATATATACTATGTATATGACCCTAACTTAATTATCATAGCACACTGGCCAAAGCTGATATATATTTCTAAATATTTCATGAAAATGATTGATAGATTACGTCTGTTATTGCCCACGTGACATTCGTAATTGCCAATATACAACGAACCCTGTAGTATTTTTCTATTAAGGCTTACTACAAAGACGGCGGCTGTCGTAGCCGAATGGTTTGGTGCGTGACTACCATTCGGAATTCACAGAGAGAACGTTGGTTCGAATCTCGGCGAAACACCAAAATTAAGAAAAAGTTTTTTCTTATAGCGGTTGCCCCTCGGCAGGCAATGGCAAACCTCCGAGTGTATTTCTGCCATGAAAAATCTTCTCATAAAAAATATCTGCCGTTCAGACGCAAGACGCACACCACAAAGAGAAGGAGGAGCTCGGCCAAACATCCAAAAAATTAAAATAAAACAACGAAAATTCAAATTGACTTGGCAATTATTATTATTTTTGTGTGCAACCATTAATGACATTTATTTTAAGGGGACAGATACCTGTGGAATTTCGAAAAAAAAACATTTTTTTTTAAGACTATGTCAAAATAAATTTAGGACGTAAATTTAGGTATTTCTTATATTATAGATCGTCAACCGTGAGGACTCTATTCTATGCGTTCGAGCGCTGGGGGAGGAATTTTCATGTATTCAGACGTGTTTTTCTCAAAACTAAATTTTTTGAAATGGCGTACACGATAACTCGAAAAGTTATTTACCGATCTCCCGGAAATTTTGCACTCATCTTTTTTATGATATTATTTCAAGTTTTCGAAAATTTTTCGAAAGAATTTTCTGTAATTAAAAATAGTAGGGAAATTCGCCTCAAAACTCTTTTTTTTAAGCATTTTATTCCGCGAATTTTTTGTTCCATTTTTCCATTTTTGTTTAAACCATATAGAAATTGTAACATTAATAAGCAAAAAAAATTTTGTGTTTTTGTATTCAGGTCACTGACGCCGATGCTGCAATGCCCGCTGATTGAGAAGCCACTCTGCGACCTTCCTCGAAGTATACATCCGCCATTTTAAATGATTATAATAAAAAAAAAGTTTATATTATTTGAATGTATAAATAAACTGTATGCCAAAAAAATATATTGACTTCTTCATTTTAAATAATTGTAATGAAAATCAGGGAAAATATGGCCGTTTACAGGTATCTGTCCTCTTAATATTTATAAAATATTCTGTTCAGCATCTTTACTCAACCTGCTGTTAAACCCCACTACCCTCAGACACAACTCTCTTGTCGTGCAGGTAAATATAAATGGAAAGAGAAATGGATAGAAACGCGAACCATCAGTGGAATTTCAGAGAAACATATCGTAAATTGCATTTTGTGGTTTTCTGCAACGAACAGCTACGAAAAGCTTAGTCGTACATTCACTGTCATTTCAACGCTTCACCCACATGGGTTTGCTCTCCACTAAATAGGCGACTCTTATTGCTAAACAAGAGAAAGAGCAGCTGTGACTATTTATTACAGTTACTGCTGCTGCGGCAGAAAAATTAATTTCCTACCTTGTCCCACTGCGCCACATTCATGAGCTATTCACCTGCCTACGGCTAGCTGTAACTGTTTCTTAATTGTTTTTGTGCTTTTGCTTACATCTCTCTGCGTTGGGCCTCCATTTGTACATTATTTTTGACAGCGGTTTTTGTTTTTTTTTTTTGTGCTGTTGTCGTCTACTTGCTGCCTGACCGCTTGATTGTTGATGACACTTACAACGATTTAGTCAGGGCAATTAAAATTATTAAATGTGGTTTTTGCGCCGGACATTTAATATTTTCTGCTCCAGTGTGTTTTTGGTTTATTTTTTTGTTTTGCCAGAAAAGGTATTTGACGTTTGTGTCATGAGTAACGAAAAAGGCAAAAATATTTACTACGAAAGCACGTTTGCAGAGTCCAAGGACAATGTAATTAGTTTTTCGTTATAAAAATTTAACAGACCTTGAAAAATTACTTACACCTGTCTTGCCTTGTGGAATTTCATGCAGATATTTTTGCAAGATAAGTATGTAGAGAAAGCATTTCAAACGCAGAAATAATTAGAATTTAGTCAAATTTTCGGAGAAGTTATCTAAAAACTATTTTCTCATATAATTATCTCGAGTCGACAAACGAGTCCTAGGTTAAAAGTTTTATTTAGAGCAAATGAAATGCTTTCAACTGGGTTAATCTACTCTGCTCAAAGCCAAAGAGCTACTTCGGATTGGGTTAATTCACAGTGAGAGAGAAGGTCTACGCCAATAGTCCAGGGTCGATTCATGACCTCAAAGATGGAATTCGTGAGGCTATCGAGGACATAGGGCAGTCACTTTGTAATCCGGTTATGGAACATTTCATGAAAAGGATATTGTCCTGTAAGCGTGGTCGTGGTGGTCATTTGCCTGATGTTATTTTCCACTATTAACGGCATACCTTCCTCTTTACAATGAAATATAGTAAACATCCGATTATTTGTATTAAAACATAGCATTTTTCTTTGAACATCAAAATAACACATCTTATTGGATAACCCTATAGAATATTCACCGAAAAAATAAAAATTTATTTATACGTTTTAAATCCAAATTTGTTGTTTCAGTGTCTTTGCGGGATCAAATTGAAGGTACAAAAACTTACTAAAATATTGAGTGTATCTATACTGACGATTCCAAGCTCAAAGTGTCCGCATTACAAGAGAAATAAATATATATTCACATAGCAATCGATCCTGAAATTAATACAAGCACCTAATATTAACTCGAAGACAGTAAAAGAATGTATCGACGTTTTGCCAGAACTAACACAGTACTTTACAATGAACCTGCTCTGGGTACCGGGTCACAGAGACGTAGACCGTAACGGCAAAGCAGATGAACTAACAAGACGGGGTACCACGCGAACATATCTATACCCCTTAGGCACCTGCTAGTCGGATAGTGACAAAAGAATCGATAAGGCTTTCCTTGTCTTCCTTTGAGAACTTTAAGTCCCCTGGACCTGACGGAATATATCCAGCAATGCCTAAAAAAGGAGGAGACAGGCTGATTGAGACCCTGAAAAGGATCTTCAGAGTCTGTCTTGCACTTGGTCATATACCATCCCAATAACGACGCGTAAGAGTGGTACTTATTCCGAAACCAGGAAAAGATGACTATTCCCTAGCAAAAAGTTTTAAACCAATCAGTTTGACATCGTTCGTATTAAAAAGTCTGAAACGAGTGGTGGAGAAACATATTCAAGCCGAGAAGTCCACTTAGTACAAATCAACATGCTTTCCATTGAGGAGGTTTTTGATAATGCCACTTTCGGCTCAATATGTTCTTCTGCCGAACGACATGGAGTTAATCAAACCATTTTAAAATGGATATATTCCATGCTCTCTAAGAGGCTGTTAATCAGTGGTGAGAACAGTGACGAACTAATCACCGTCAGAGCCAAGCAAGGATGTCTCCAAGGGGGTGTTCTTTCTCCGCTGCTGTGGTGCTTGGTCATAGACTCTCTACTAGCGGTGATCAGGAACTCGGTTTTCATGTCCAAGCATATGCGGACGATGTCTGTGCGCTAATATCGGATAAATCCCTAAGGAGGAGTTAAATATCTAGGAGTAATCTTGGATAAGAAGTTGACTTGAGAGACACACGATTCACTGAAAGTGAATCGCGCATTAAAGATTTTTCAGCAATGCCGCAAAGCCTTTGGTAAAAACTGGGGTCTGAAACCAATCATCACTTACGCCTCTGTGGTCTGGTGGCGACGGAGCATGGTTAAGTCCACAATCCGGGAACTATACAGGCTGCAAAGAAGTGTATGTTTATGCATCACGGGTGCCTTGAGAACAACCTCTGGTGATGCCCTAAATGCTATGCTTCATTTGCTCCCCCTGGATCTTAAGATACAACAGGAAGCAATAAAAGCAATGTGTAGACTCCATAAATATGGTTTCTTGTACGAAGACGGAACTTCGGGACACAGAAAAGTCTTTAAGTTGCTCTCTGAGCAGTATCCACTGTTTTTGGCCCCTAAAGGCGACCTGATACCCACAGTTTCATTTGGAAGGAAATTTGACGGAGGAAACGGTAACTGCTTTCCAAACGGAAGTTTTAGCCATCCTGAAAGTATCCGAGTTGATAATCGAGAGGAGATAGAGCGGGAAACAGATTGGAGTTTTCAGTAAGGCTGCTCTGAAGGCCCTGGAGAACGCGAAGCAAACCTCAAAGATTGTTCAAGAATGTAAGAAGAAGCTTAATTCTGTCGCAAGACAAAAAAGGCTTGTACTTATATGGGTTCCAGGGCACTCCGGTGTTCAAGGAAACGAAATTGCCCATGAATTGGCCAACCGTGGATCAGCGGTTCTCCCACAAAGGCCAGAGCCAATAATTGGAATCAGTTCCACAGGAATCATGAATTGGATCAGCGATTATGTAGGCAATCTACATAAAGAGCGATGGTCCGGTCTAGAACGCTGCAGAACTGCAAAGTGTTTTGTGACAAGTCCGAACAGAAAACTTTTAAACTTTCTACTAAGACTTGGAAGTAAAGACGTTCAGTTGATGGTCGGCATCATTACAGGACACAACCCATGGAGTCAGCATATGATCACCATTGGAATCATTGAGGACCCAATGTGTTTGTCTTGCTTGGAGGAGGCGGATAGCACTGAGCACTTTCTCAATGAGTGTCCTGCCTTTGCTACAGCAAGGCTACGAGTTTTGGGTTCCGATGTCGTGAGAATGAGTAATATTCGTTCTCTAAAACTGAAGGATATTTACAGATTTTCCAAAGAATCTTGAAAATTCTTACAGGACTAACTATCTCTATCTCCGTCTCTATTATTTCCTATTTTTTTCTCTGATACTTTTCTCCTTCCCTCCTTGGATATCTACCCTCTTTCCAGAGCTTTAAATACAATGGGCTTTTTAGCCTGAGTGTTCCTCCTGGTGCTCCTTGGCTCGACCTTTTCAAATTTCAATTTCAACTTGTAAACTATAAGCACCCTATAACGACTACTGCAGAAGCTGCACGACATTGAAGAAGAAGAGGCTGTAGAACACTTTCTATGCTTGTGCATGGCTCTGGGTATTTTTTTTTTCCTTGTTCACTCCTCTCCGGAGCATAGGGTCTCGACAAGACTTGTCTTTCGTTAATCTATTTGATTTCTGACAGGTAGGTGATTAGCCTGCCGCTATCAGTCCTAAGTGGGGGAAATGCTCACTTGTCGGTGCTTAGGAACAACGCCTTCCTACTGATTGGAGCGCCATCTATGTGTCACATTTTTCTAACAGAAGGATTACCCAGTTGATTGAGGACTTCGCTAAAGTGATGTGTCTACGCTAATACCGCGATTGCCCGCTTCCTCTTGCTGGCGCCACTGATGCAATGTGTAACTGTGTGCTTTTCTTTGTTTTTGCTTGTTTTAGCAGCCTCAATGCAAGTAATGCGCTGACTATTGTGCGGAAGTAAGGATGTAAAGGAAAAGTTTTTGGGTTTGAGGAATGCGATTTTTTTTGTTTTTAGAAACAGGGAAAGTACGTAAATTTGGAAAAGTGCGAGGACCGTGCTTGACGTGCGACTCGAACCCACAACCTCTGGGATGGCAGGCTAGTGCATTTACGCTAGACTATTGCATGGCTCTGGGTAGAAGAAAATTCAACATTCAAGGAATAAGTTTTTTGAGCAATTTGTTAGAAGTAGCCAAAATTTAAAAA
The DNA here is from genome assembly GCF_027943255.1 of Anastrepha obliqua. Taxonomy (NCBI): domain Eukaryota; kingdom Metazoa; phylum Arthropoda; class Insecta; order Diptera; family Tephritidae; genus Anastrepha; species Anastrepha obliqua. The sequence goes on along the minus strand of NC_072892.1, from coordinate 151,071,743 downwards.
TAACAAAGATTGTTAGATACATTAAAGCCATAGGCTGGTTCAATGAGGACAGTGTAGAGTGAGAAGGGGAGGGGGGGCAGCCCTGGTGGTATCACAATGGGCCTACACCAAGCCCAGGTGCGTCAATTGGCCACTACTATACCTACCTACCTTTCATAGTGAACGCGTTGCCTCTGTTTTCCACCAGTTGATACATTCCTAGTAAGCCCAAATATGTGACCGAATGTGGTATTGTGCACAATGACGAAATTATTCAAAAAATATAGACCTGGGAAAACAAGCAGTCAAAGTTAAAGTCAAATAACAATCAGTTAATATTTTCGAATCAGTAAATACACCTTTCTCATGTCAATCTAATTTATTTGCTACGCTTATAAATGCATGTAAAATATCATTGTCATAGCCACAGGCGTTCATTGTCTCAGGGCAAGCACATTTTTGAATTAATAATTTAATTATAATATTTCATAGCATTTCTCTTTTATTTGTGCATGTTGCAGATACATTTGTCGCGAGGAGTGGCCCTCAAACGAACAAAACTACTACTACACTTTGGTGCTGCTCACACTGCAGTTCCTCGTCCCCTTAACGGTGCTCGTCTTCACCTATACGCGCATTGCCTGCGCGGTCTGGGGCAAACGACCGCCTGGCGAGGCAGAGAATTCACGCGATCAACGGATGGCGCGCTCCAAGCGAAAGGTAAGTAATCCATGGCAGACCCTCTTTTGCGATTTTCCTATGTACGTACACACATACACATTTATATGTATGTGTGTATGTATGCATTTCATTTACTTGTAAGAAGATTTATAGATTGCCGACTGGCGTTGTGGGCGTGCGTGCACCAGACAACAGCCAACAGTCGTTCAGTTGCTGGTTGCTGGTTGCGGCAGCTGATGCAGCGAATTGCGTTTGACAATAAAGCAGCTAAGCATTAACTGGGAAACCACGCACAGATGCATAAATACTTACGTATGTGGGTGTTTGCAACGCGAAATGCATGCATGCACATATATTGCATTCAATTAGCCCCAAGCTGGTAGCTATTAAGTGGGAGCGCGTGCAGTCATAGCCATAAGTATGAGTACTTACTTGCAGACATACTATATAGTAAGTGAAATGCCACTGTGCTCGCTTGCAACCACAAGCAGTTATCGCATATGCACCTACTTATATACTACATACGTCCCTGCAATGACAAAAACAAAGACCAAAACAAGTAAGAAAGTGCTAAATTCGATCCGAACTGAACTTAAATACCTACGCACATTTTTTTAGAATTTCATTTTGGGTTGGCTGTTAGTTTTTGGTGTAAAAAAATCATAGACAAGGAGGGGTAGCATCAGGTCGACGGAAGGAAGTTTTGTCTTAACACATAAAATGTGTTTCGTTTTTTAAGTGAACGGCAATTTGTTTATATTAGGTGGTTTTTCATGACCGAAATAATCTCGAAGGTTTGCCATAGCCTGATAGGGTCACTTCTGAATGGTAGTAACGCACCAAGCCATTTGGATACGGCGGTCGAATGATATACAACTCCTTTAATCGGTTAACGCATTCTCCAGATGTTAGAAATTTTTATGATATACCTTTTTTTCTTTGATTCAAAGTTATTAATTGAAAAATTATGGGGATCTCGTTCTTCGTTTTTCTCGGCTGTTAACTAGCGTTACCTCTGAATGATCTACAAAAGTATGAAGGGGATTGCAATTTAGTTTTATATAAGAAATATTTTAAAATTGTAAAGCCACTATAAGTATGTAGATATACAGTAATAGTTAAACTAGCTGTATTTCTGAAAATTCCAAGCCGGCTTTAGTAATATAATTACTTCATTTGGAAATTTTTGCAAACGAGATTTCAAAATTGTTGTGATTTGAAAGTTTTGATGTATTAGGTGGGCAACTAAGCTCTCGCTGTTTTTTTGATGAAAATACAGCTTTATTCTGAAAAAATGGTTACAAGTGAATCATTGAAAGTATTGCCCATCGCTCGCTACTACTTTTCCCCATCTTTCTGGTAGATATCGTAAACCGTCGCGGTAAAACCTTTCATCTTTTGAGACTATCCACGGATTAAGCCATTTTTTGATGTCTTCATATGAATGGAACTAGTCAGCTAGACCATGTGCCAGCGATCGAAACAGGTGATAATCGGACGGCGCAATATCTGGAGATCTGGAGAATATGGCGGGTGGAGTAGGATTTCCCATTTCACTGTTTCCAGGTAGGTTTTAACGGGTTTGGCAACGTGAGGCTGAGCGTTCTCATGCCGCACAATCACTTTTTCATGCCTTTCCGCGCATTGCGTCCGTTTCGCGCGCAGTGCTCGGCTCAATCGCATCAATTGAAGTCGATACCGATCCCCAGTGATCCCCAGGTTTCGCTTGGTTTTAATATTTCATAATATAATATATACCTAACACCAACTTGGTCACACCAAATACATAGCATAACCTTCGCAGCGTGAATATTCGGGCGAGACACGTCGTCGCCTGCATGATCGGACAGTCCCCATGACTTTATTTTCTTTGGATTGCTGTAATGAATCCATTTTCTATCAGCCGTCACGATGCGATGCAGAAAACCCTCCCTTTTTTGCCGCTGGGGCAGTTGTTCACAGGCGAAAAAACGATGTTCAACATCCCTTGGTTTTAACTCATAAGGAACCCAAGTCCCCTGTTTCTGAATCATTCCCAAAGCATGCAATCGCTTAGAAATGGATTGGCGGGTAACTCTTAATATTGAAGCAAACTCTTCTTGCATTTCACACACGGATCCTCATTGAGCAATGCCTCCAATTCAGCGTCTTCGAAGGTTTTTGGACTTCCTTCACCCGGACGATCGTCATCATTAAAATCACCGTCTTTGAAGAGATGGAACCAACCTCGGCACGTTGTTTCACTTAAAGCAGCATCTCCATAAACTTTTTGTAGCTCTCGATGCGCTTCAGCCGCCGTTTTGTTCGAATGAAAGAGGAAAATCAACACTTCCCGCAAATGACGATTATTCGGCACAAAATCAGACATTTTCACAAAACCAAAAGTATATGAGACCAAAACAAAATCACTAATGTGTCGAAGCAGTTTGTTTACCATATGTCTAAGCTTGGTTTATATCGTTTAGGTTATGTTACAATCGTCTGCTGGCGGCACCTATTGACAAACAGCGGGAACTTAGTTGGCTGATAAATTTGAAAAACTTTCTAAAAAGTTTGAATTTTTGACCAATATGGATTTTACTGCAATATGAACAATATTTTTATAAAGAAATAGGTGTATATTTATAATTTTGCAGCAGAATGTGTATATGAAGAAATCGTAAGGGTAGCGATTGGGTAGCGCAAGTGCACGTCTGTACCTATCTCGATACCTCTATGCTGTGGCATGCAACCGTTTTGGCAACAAAAATTTAATACCCTTGTTCACAAGTGCACGGGTTTCAAAAACAGATATGCATGTATGTATGTATGTATGTGTGCTTCCATTTGTGCATTTAAACATTTTAATTCTTCAGTTACATTATGCAGCTGTGACAATCTTCTGTAGTTGCTGATAAATGGAAACTGTGTTTATGCGAATTTCCAAAGGGCGTATGGGGGCTGACAACACCAACTTAGTTCGTTACATATGTACGTTGCACTTGCCACACATTTTGGTTCTGTTGCTGAAGTTCTTGAATTCTTGCATATCTTAATGTGTTTAACGTAAAACTTTAGCAATATTGTCTTGTACTGTGGCTAGTACGCATTGAAAGTTTTGTGGGCTTGTGTGTGGTTTTTAAATTGGAAACGGGAAACAATGTTGCCAGGTAACCAGAGAAATAAACATTTCATCCAAAGCGTTCTCGTCAATTATAATTACTATATTCGTTGAAGTAAAGCGTAAAGGTGGCTTTTAGTGGAGGTGACTAACATCTACATATGTATAGAGTGTTTCAATAAGGGGCGGTCGAAATGAAATTCACAAAATATTTTCCTTTTCTTATTCGGAAGACCCGTTATGATCATAGGTAGAGAATATGATGTGGTTAAAATGTATGCCGCAGCTTCACTCAGAGGTATGGATTCGAGAAGTCCAATTTTCAATAACTCTGCTGCATAGATTCGGCTGAATTTGCCCAATGCACTGAAGTCCGTTGACTTTAAGGGCACCAGTTGACTGTGAATTTACGACATTTAACTGTGTCTTCAGAAAACTCCATAAGAAAAAGTCTAGCGGTGCCAAATTATACGATCGTCATATTCAGTTGACGTCACCTTCGTAAGGGAAAATCATATCGTATTCATTCATTGGAAATGCCCATTATGGCGCTCGCTGTGTGGCACTTAGTAGCATTCCGCTGAAGCCGTATGCAAGTCTACATAGGTCCATATCAGTCAGTTTGGACCAAGAGAAATTAGTAACCATCGATCGGCAGTGCTCGCGCTTAACGGTGATCATTTTATCAATGTTGTTTTCGAAAGAAAACAGTACCTTTTTGAATTCCATATAAGTCGGAGTCATCCCATTTATGGTCATAAATTGAAAATGCATCTCATCGCTAAAGATTATTTTTTGGCCAAAATTGGTATCCTCTTCCAAATGCTCCGAAGCAGTCACCTAATAAAGGATATATATTGGGTAGGCAAGTAAGTAATTGCGGATTTCACTCATAGGTGGCGCCAGTTGAATTTTTAGGTTTGCAGACGTAGTACAAATGTAAAACACATTTTGTTATTTGATAGTTGGCAATTCAGCTGTCAATCAGTAAAAAAAAGTTTTTTGATAGGTTGCGTAGTTTTCGTTTGGCGTGCGTTGAAAAATGCAAAATCAAAAGCAACATTTTCGGGAAGGAAAACCGCATCGCAAGCTCATTAAAAGTTATATGTTGTTTGTGGTGACGAAGCCTTAAAAGAACGGCAGTGTCAAAATTGGTTTGTCAAATTTCGTTCTGGTGATTTTTCACTCAAAGATGAAAAACGCTCTGATCGTAGTTGAAGTTGATGCAATAATCAAAGCAAGTACAAAACGTGAGATTGCAGAGACGTTTCATGTATCACATACATGCATTGAAAATGACTTAAAACAACTTGGCTATGTTCAAAAACTCGATACAAAACTCCCACGAACTGCAAGAATGAAGAGTGGGTTCTTTACAACAATATCAAACGGAAAAGATAGTGGAGCAGGTCAGGTGAAGCAACTCAAAGAACATCAAAAGCTGATATTCATCAAAAGAAGGTTGTGTTATCAGTTTGGTGGGATTACAAAGGAATTGTCTACTTTGAACTTTTACTACCCTACCGAACGCCCAATTCTGATGTCTACATTGAACAGCTAACGAAATTAAACAATGCAGTTGAAGAATTGACAAATCGAAAAAGTATTGGATTCCATCATGACAATTTTTAGAATCTTAGAATCAAATTATCTTATTAATTTACCAGCAATACTTGAAAAAAATCAAATGTTTAAATAATTTTCTGTACAGGAACTACATTCTTACGATTGAAGAGAATATTAAATCCAATCCAAAAGCCTTTTGGAGATTTGTTAAATCTAAAAGGTCAAGTACCGGAGTCCCCTCTGCCGTTTATTTCAATGGTAAATCTGCTACTACACCTGCGGGTGCAGCTAACTTGTTTGCCGATTTTTTCAAATCTAATTTCAGTCAGGATGATCCAGACTTGTTTTCTTCGTGTCATACTAATCTTCCTTCATCTTTGAATTTCGGAGACTTAAAACTTGTTTAAAAACTTCTACTAAGACTGATAAAGATGGGCTTTCCGCAATCTTTCTTAAAAATTGTTCGGCTATCATTATTCCTCTCAAATTTATTTTCAATAAATCCTTATCCTCGGGAGTTTTTATTAATGATTGGAAGACCACAACTATTACCCAAATTTTCAAAAGTGGTAAAAAGAATGATGTGTGCAATTACAGACCAATCTCAAAGCTTTCTATTAGATCAAAACTTTTCGAAGGAATTGTAAAAGATAAGATGTACTTCATGACTAAGAGTTTAATCTCGCCCAATCAGCATGGTTTTGTAATGGGTAGGTCTACAGTTTCCAACCTAGCTGCATTTGGGGAATTTTGTTTTTCAACAAATAATTTTTGAGTTATTCAACAATTGACAAAGGGCGTTCGGGCACTCCGGAGCGTTCGAGAGCAAGTAGCTAAACTTTAAAAGCATTTTTCTCGAAACTATGTTTCTTGAACTGGAAGCTGAACTGCAGCTTAAAACCCGCTCGGTAGATTTCAATAAAATTGATACTGTTTTAGAAAAACATAAAAAACTCGTTCCTGATCGGAGGAGCTTTTTCTTCATAAATTACGATTTTTTTTTTAACAGTTAATTGTCGGTTTTTTTCTCGAAAATGCTATGTTTTTATTTTTGTAAAATAAAGCAGCTGACTAGTAAAAAAGAATTGTTGAAAATCATCACTACCCCTAACCCTTTAAGAAGTTTAAGTTGAAATGGGCAAGTGAGTGCTCCGTAATAGGGATGAACAATGGACCTCCCCTTTAACTACACTAAAAACAAAAGGCAGTGAGAGTATATACCTTCTGCTCTCTAGAGACTTTAATTGAAATCAAACGGGACTTATAGGATTTGAGAATTTTAACTTATATTTAAGGAACAACTTCTGTGGGCATTCAATTTTGTCAAACGCAAATTAATGAGAAGACCACCAGATAAATGTTGAATACTCTAATCTAGAGCGAACAGAGGAAGCAGAAAGTAATTTGAGAGTGTATGTAAGAGTCCGAGAACAACGAGGGATTACGCCGTATACAACCTAAGATTAAGTAAGAAGTGGAAACAAAAAAGTTAAAGTGACTGTTGCATGAATAATGGGAGTCAAGATCACTGCTAGATCATTGAATTCATGAACAGATTGAAGTGAAGTATTAGCAATACAATAAGATGATTGAAAAAAAATTGAGTGCTGGCGAAAGTAAAATGAAAACATTGCCTGTTATTTAGAAAGATGTAAGAGTTAATGCACCAGTGAACGAGCGCATTAATTTCCGATTACAACTTAGGAACATCCACATTTTTTCTAATCGCAAAAATATTTTCAAATCATCTGCATACAGAAGAAAGTTGGCAAATGAAAAGCAGGTGCTAGTATCATTGATCAATAGAACGAAGAGAAGGTACCCTAAAATATTGCCTTGAGGCGACGCTGAAGATGTAATGAAAGGGTGCGAATGTTCACTCTCAATCGCTACCCCACATCGTTTATCGGAAAAGTAAGATTTCAAGCATAGGAAGAAAATGGAATGGAAAGCAAGCGAGGCTAATCCACGTAATAGAATTGCATTGTATCAAGTGCTATAGAAAAGTCCTTGTAAACGCAATCGACTTGAAAACCTTCAACAAAAGTTGAAAGCAACATTCACCAAAAGCAGCCAGATTGGAAACTGTAGACCTAACCGAGATAATCAACATTGGAACCTGTAGACCTAACCGAGATAAATCTATGTTGATTTGGCGATATTGACCAGTTAATTGCAATGTGCATTTTTTCTTTTACAATTCCCTAGAAAAGTTTGGATATAAGAGAAAGCTTCGAGAACGGCCTATGGTTGCACACATCATTATTTTTGCCATTTTTGAAAATCGAGGTGATAATTGTGATTTTCCAATCATTGTTAGAAACTGCAGAAGATAGAGGTTTTTTTTGAATTAGTTTGAGAGGAATACCAATAGCCGGGCAGTTTTTGAGAAAAACTACGGACATCCCATCCTTATCAGTCTGTGAAGAACCCAAAATCACATACTCAATGTCCAGAAAAAGAAGGTTTAAATAGCCAAAATTCAATTAGATAAAAAATTAAATTGGCTACGTCCGCAAGTGAAGTAACAGATTTGTCATTAAAACGAATCGCAGAAGGGACTTAAGATCATCAAGGCATCTGGATAAGTTGAATATTGTACGGAAGTTGACCTAAGTCGTAAAATTATAGGAGGCGAAAGTCCGCGTTTTTATTCAAGAGAAAGTTTTGGCTACTTGGGAGTCTCTTGCGTAACTTCACAGACTTCATAACGTACACTCACTTTGACTCTCTTTGATAATAAAGTTGTATCCTTTGCACGCTCTGCTCAATAGTGTAAACTTGTTATTCAGATATGGCTTCAGTGGCTGAATAATAAACAACAGATTTTAGAGGCGTTTAGAGACCAAAACCCATCAACATCGACTCGTCTCTATTGTGAAACTCTTTAAAAATTAAAGGTGTTGAGCAAATTAGTTATTAGAGTTATTTTAAAACAAAGTTGCGGCTGCTGAACCTAATAGCAGGCATTCACAACAATAAAAGTTTCACTACCCTATCGCGGTGGTGCTGTCACATGAGAAAGTAAAATATTGTTAAATTTGGATTCGCAGAAGCAGCATCACCATAAACCAACTGGTCTTAATATAGATTCCTGCCTCGCTGCAATAACAATCGCCTCACAGAATTCAATTCATTTTTAATGATTCCTGGCTGCCACTTCGGAGCTTTCCGGCCACACTTGCCATTACAACGTTCACGACCCCCCTACCCTCAAGGGAAGAGTCAGAACGGGACGATGTAAGACAGGGTGAGTCTATCCATGTGTACACAGATGGCTCAAAGCTCGTGAGCAGGATAGGCGGAGGTATATACTCCGAGTATCCGGGGATCTTCTGCAGTTTTCGGCTCCCCGACTACTGCGGTGTCTTTCAGGCTCAACTGATGGCAATAATGAGATCCGCGACACTGGTACAGTGTGATGCGATATCTGTAAATGACATCTACACTTTCACTGACAGCCAGGCGGCGATAAAATCCCTCATAAAATAGTCGACAACATCCAAGGTAGCCATGAAATGCCGCACGTCTCTCAACGAGATGGCTCAGTCATTTCGATTAAGGATAATATGGGCTCCTGGCCATCGCGACATTGAGGGTAACTTCAGAGCCGACGAACTAGCGAGGCTCGGCACCAAATTGACCGATGTCTACATAGACAATGGCATAGGGATACCCTTACAAACATGTGAACTACTAACCCTTTAAGAAATTGTAAGGGAAGTAAACGAAAGATGGCGTAATGAAACCACCTGCAAAGTCGCCCGTCAATTGTGGCCGACTCTCAATGATAAACGCACAGAATCTCTGCTGAACTGAAATAAACACAGTCTTAACACATTGATTTTAGTCATAACGGGGCACTGCCTAATAGGTAGACACACCCAAAGGATGGGTTTGCAAACACATGACTTCTGTGCCACTGTCCTCCTCTATCCAGACGTAGGTTTACTATTCTAAGTAAACAATTTTTTAATGAGTTGGAAGATCTTAGCTCTGCAGAAACCAGAGATCTTCTAAAATTTTTGAAAAGCACACACTGATTTTAGCACAGATAGGGACAATTTCCCCACGCAGCATCACAATGGGGTATGAGCCTGAGTGTGTCCCACAGGACAACCGCTTCAACCTAACCTAACCTAATGATGCCAATTAAAGTTCGTACAGTCCAACTTTGCCCTGTAAGAACTTATACAAACAATTCTTAGAAAGAATTTTTTTAAATTTAAAAAATTGATTGAAGTAGATAATTTAAGGAAAACCAAGGAAACCGGATAATTTACGGGAAGTCGGTGAAATCTGATTTCATATATTTCTATGACCGAAAACTCAACGCAAAACAAAATTTGCTTCAATGAATTTGCATACACCCGTCCACATTCATTTTGCATGCGCAAATTTGAATTTGGAAACTCTGTTGGCAAATGCAGCGCAGAGAAGATGAGTGTTGGCATTCTCCTCCAATATGTCGCGCATTCAATGTCAAACTTCCTAGTCTTTTAATGACAAATATGCCAACAACAAATTTATTCATCCCCACTCTGCTACTGCTGCTGGTTCTGCTGTTAGCAACTCTGTTAGTACTCTTTGTTATTGTTTCGTTCAGGCTTTGTTATCGCTGCTGCTGCCGTTGAAGGGGTATTCATTGTCTCTTACCTTGTTGTGTCAAAAGTTTTCGCCTGTTTCTGAGTTGACAGTTTGTTTGAGCGCCAGTCTGTCTGTGGGTTTTTTAGTCGTGTGTATATAAGTGTGTATTTGATTTTTTATTTGTTTTTGCCTCTCCTTACTTTTCGAGGACGAAACTCTCAGCAGACTCAAGCTTTAAATTTATATATTGTCCGGACACTCAAATGCAAGAGGAGTTCGGTGAAAAGTATTAATAAAAAATACAAACAATTTTGGTTCATATCTGTTTGCAATTGAGAGTGAACTGAGCGGACTGAAACTTATTTTCTGTTCCAAATTTAGAAAACGAAATACTTTCCTTGTGCATACAAATGTTGGAAATTTTTTGCAAGCACTTGTTTTTTAAATACCTTTTTTTTAATAAATTAACCCACAGACGAATTAAAAAATGCTTGTGTTTGTTTAGCTTAGAGTGGTGACCGTTTTTTAGATAAGCTAGCGACTCGCACTCATGCTTTCGGAGAGTACTACTCAACAATCCGGCATGCACGAGTAATGAAGCAAAATGTATTGTTTTTTACGTACCGCCGTCGAAGAAGAAATCGGATTTGGGCGAGCTCGAAAAAACAGTTGGTACGACGAGGAATGTCATGCTGCCGCGAAAATAAAGGATGCCGCCTATAGGGCCACGCTGCGATCGGGCGCAACATGAGTAGTGTGGGATTGCTATCGGGAGCTGAAAAAGGAAGAGAGACGCATTATCTGAAAGAAGAAACGAGAGGCTGAAATATATGAGTGCGAGGATACTGGGATGCTGGCCAATAGGAAAAACGCCCGAAGAAAGTTCGGCGGCTCACAGAAGATTTTAAGCCTGGGACCGTTTTCCTGTAAGAATAAAGACGGCGATCTGGTGACTGACATCCAGAGCCTACTTAAATTATGGAGGGAACACTTCTCGAACCAGTTAAATAATGACAGCTGTGCATGCCACAGAGAATATGAAGGTCCCGATACCCAATCGTTGACGACGGAATTGTCGTTCCGCTACCCGACCATGACGAGGTGAGAATAGCGATAACGCGGCTAGAGAACGCCGACGGACTGCCGGCTGAGCTATTCAAACATGGCGGTGAGGAGCTGGTAAAGTGCACGCATCAGCTTCTATGCAAACTATGGTCTAATCAAAGCATGCCTGTAGATTGGAATTTAAGTAAGCTCTGTCCAATGCACAAGAAGGGTAATCCCGATTATCGCGGGATTAGTCCTCTAAATATCGCCCATAAGGGTGTAATGAGCGTATCGTGTGAAATGTTGCAGTCCCCCATCAACCAACTGATTGGACCTTATCAGTGTGGCTTTAGACCTGGAAAGTCAACCATCGACCACATATTCACAATACGCGAAATCTTGGAAAAGACCCATGAAAGGGGAATCGACACACACCATCTTTTCGTTGACTTCAAAGCTGCATTCGACAGTAAGAAACGGAGATTTCTGAATGCGATGTCTGACTTTGATATCCCCGCAAAACTAAGACGGCTATGCAAGATGTCGCTGATCAATACCAGCAGCGCCGTCAGAATTGGGAAGGACCTCTCCGAGCCGTTTGATACCAAAACGTACAATGCTTGGCGTATGGCGATGATATGGACATCATCGGCCTTAAGAAACGCACTGTTAGTTCTGTCTTCTCCAAACTGGATAAATAGAAATTGTGCCTCTACCAGCTGGTGGTAGCAGAGGAACAGTAAGGAGCTTTGATAAGGAGAAGGACTTGGCTTCACTTCGTGGCGCCGTTAGCACGAGAGAGAAACGACTGGTGCGCTTTGTTAAACTGGGCCAAAATCGCGTAAGCGGTTATCGCGACAATCAAGAAGAAGAAGAAGAGCACTTCGTAATTTCCTCCGAAATTTTTTCTGATGAAAACAAAATCAATCTAGTTGAATCAGAAGATTCCCAAATGCATTGGCATGATAGGGGAGTAAATGGTTAGCATCCATTACTGTGCAAGGCAATACGTCTATATGTATGTCTCATATCCACAAAAATGAATAGTGTCAAGTATATGGAGCTTCTCGAGGAAGTCCATTTACGTCTTTTGATGATAGTTTCGATGGTGAGTGGATTTTCGAGCATAACAACGCAGCCGTTCATTCGGGCAGCGAGATAAAATACCAATTTTAGAATGACCTGCCTGTAGCCCTCACCTTAAACCAACGAAAATGTATGGGTAAATCGGTTCCCAAAAATGGCAGACTGTTTAATAGCGCAAAGGACTTTAGAACTGCGATTAATGTTGAATGGTTAAAAATTTACCAAACTATTATAAAATATGTAATCATATCGATGACTCGACGACTTCAAGAAGATTAATTCAAAGGACAACGCGTTATTGGCCTTTTTCATCCTTTTCTCAACATTGCGCTTCCACAGAAATTTACTGATTAGTATTACTCCGAGGCACCTTGTGTTATCTTTGAGAAGTAGTTCGTTGTTGCCTAGCTTCGGGAGGTTCCACGTCGGGGCCTTGTACTTCCTGGTAAGAAGTACTATGTCCGTTTTTCGAGCGTTTATCCCTAGCCCTGTGCGGCATGCCCATTGGTGTATCGTTTTGAGAGTGTTGTTTATCACATTACTGATGGTGTCCAGATACTTTCCCGTAACTACTACTACTACATAGCTAAGTCATCTGCATATGCCAATACTTTTGGTGCCCCTCCGTCAAATTTCTTGAGCAGTTCATTTGCTACAAGTAACCATAAAAGCGGTGATAGTGCACCACCTTGCGGAGTTCCTCTGCATGCACTGACGCTCGTATCGTTCCATTCCTCTCTTATCTTCCTGCTAGCTAATAGCTGCCTTATCCATAGGCGGGTTGCACACCATTTAAAATAACATCTTTCGTCACGTTGTTAAGGGCCCCTGATATATCTAGAAATACTCCAAGAGCGTACTCCTTATATTCGAACACCTTTTCTAAGCTTAGTACAAGTGAGTGTAGTGCACTTTCAGTAGATCTGCCTTTGGTGTAGGCGTGCTGCGCCTTGGATAATACGTCCGCTGAGCAATTGTCCTCTTGGATATTTCGAAATTATATTGATCCTGAGTTTCCCGTTGGATGTCAGTGGAAGTCGTTTTTGGGTCTCTTTTGGAGATGATTGCTATCTTGCGGTCAATTTCTGCTGCAGTTTTCCGGGGCCTTTTCTTACGTGGAACATTGTCAACAGTCTTAAAAAGTTAGATATGCTTTAAGGCGTTAAAAACCATTTTTTTTGAGCATTTGACTTGCTTAGAAATTTCACTGTACGACTTTCCAGCCTTACGAAGGTCAAAAATGGAGCTGAGCAGGGCAGGTGTACAGCTGCTGCTTTTTCCCATTACACATCTTGAAGACGAATATTTTAGTTGCTTTTAAACAACCAATTTAAAATAAAGGGTGTTTTTTTTAGAAGTTAGGTTTTCAAGTTGGCACTCCTTTTTTCGTAGATGGTCTTTTTGACAGCTGTCACTTGATTTATGCTCAGTTTGGTTTGCCATTTCATAATGAATAGGCTTACACCTGAACAACGTTTTCAAATCGTGCAAATTTATTACGAAAATAATGGTTCGGTTCGCGCGACGCATCGAAGAAAATTTTGTTCAGCGATGAAGCTCACTTTTGGTTGAATGGGTATGTCAATAAGTAAAATTGTCGCATTTGGAGTGAACATAATCCACAAGCCATTGCTGAGACGCCATTACATCCTGAAAAAGTCACTGTTTGGTGTGCTCTATGGGCAGAGGGAATCATTGGTCCATATTTCTTTAAAAATGAAGCCGGCCATAATGTTACAGTCAATGGAGAGCGCTATAGAGCCATGATTAATGACTTTTTCGTGCCTGAATTGGACGATTTTGATGTGGACGACCTTTGGTTCCAACAAGACGGCGCTACATGCCATACAGCCAACGCAACAATCGATTTATTGAAGGAAACTTTTGGTGAGCGCATTATCTCGCGCCGTGGACCTGTGGCGTGGCCTTCAAGGTCGTGCGATATAACACCGCTGGACTATTTCTTATGGGGCTATGTGAAGTCGCTTGTCTACGCAGATAAGCCCGAGACGATTGACGTTTTGCAAGAGAATATTCGGCGCGTTATTGCTGGCATACGGCCCCAATTGCTGCAAAAAGTGGTCGAAAGTTGGGCCTCTCGGCTGGAATTTATTCGAGCCAGCCGCGGCGGCCACTTGCCCGAAATCATTTTTAAAATATAATGGCAAACCCTTATATTTATAATAAAGCTAAATTCTTGGCCATAACATTAAATTATATACGTTTTATTTCATCTTGAAAACCTAACCTCTAAAAAAAACACCCTTTATATACATACCGATTATATTACTATTAAAATAGCACAACTTGCCGAATATGCTTCCATTGAACAACTGTTTCTAATTACTCGTCTCAGTTTATTTACCTTGAACTAAGTAACCCATGCACTGCGTTGGATAATATTAACGGTACTTCAATTTCACAACTACAAAACTAGGCGCATTGGGTAGTAAATAGAGTAACAAAAGCAATGCAAATGATTTTAAGAGAAAAAATAACGGTAAATTTAAACAGTTTATTATTATGCTCATCAAGCGTTTATCAAAAGGGAGCGTTTCTAATTAGCTGACAACAGCTGTATGTTGGTTCTTCACCTTCTTCCATAGATTTTATTTTTATTAATAGTTATTTTAAAGTCTCCTCAAATGTGTGCTTATTTGTGAATATTTTTAAAATATTTATCAATAAAAGTTTAAATATTAAAAACATAAATTGTTTGGCCTAAAATAATAATAAAAACATGGGAAATTTAGGTGGTATTAATTTATAATTTTTTTGTTGCATAGTATATTACATTTTTTAGCTCACTCGAAGTTTAGAAATCTCTTATTTCTTTTCGCTGAAAGTAGACGCATTAAATACGCGCGGCTTTGTAATCAATGCATACCAGAGAAAGGAAGAACAAAATTGAAAAATTGAATAGGCTGCTTTTACTGCAAAAAAACAAAAAAAAAAAAAAAATATATACCAAAAACAAACATTACTATCCACAAAACTTACCACGCCATAAAAAATAATGGCACCTTTATGTAAAATGAGATATCTTCCCGCGACATTTCATTGTTCGTAAGTAGTCGTAATAACCGTGGCGTTGTGCTGCGGCGCATTGCCTATTGTGGCATGGTGCGACATGTGTCATGTCATGCGGTCACACATTGCCGCTTCGCACTAAGCAACAAGAGCAGATGCCAGTCTGTGCTGGCCACAAGTCGAATTTTGACGCTCGTAAGCCTATCAAGATTACACTTTCGCATTCACTGAGTAATTGTGGCATGCTGCACAAAACAACAACAACATACCACTTTAACTTAGACATCAGCTGTAATGTACAGTTATTTACTTAGTTAGTCTTTCGCACTCGATTTTTATATTTGTGTCTTCAGCTTACTTTTTGCTTTGCCGAAAAAAATATGCCTACTTGCGGTTACAACTGCGTGGCGTCAAATTGTTTGCATCCGCAAATTAACAAATAAACCGTTAAACAGGTCATTGAGCGCTCTACAGCTACCGTCAATGCTATGAATCGGCAGCCGGCTGCATTTGCCTGCATGGCAGTTACAATGCGGAGTGAGGCGTCGCAGTTTAGCTCAGCATCAGCGAATCGGCACGTTTGCATGCGAGTTGTGACAACTTGAAAGCCGTAGATCCGCATTGCACACTCCCTCCGTTGCCACCTCCATAGACAGTGTGGCACAAAGACAAAAAATTTGCGTGGCACACGACGTTTATCAAATGCAGCCGCCATTCACTTTTCGGCGCGTCATCCGCCCTGCAGTGGCGATTGGAGCGCGAAGAAGATGCCACTACCTGTAAGTTCAGGAAACCAAATTGCAAGGCGATTGCGGGTGCCACCTCATTGCAACTCACATACAGCGGAGGTATTCCACCGCAGTGTTGTAGCTTAACAGCTGCCTCCATCTCTGTGAGCCGACAATAAATGAGTCGGCATGGTTTGGCTTTTTCGGGTGTGTGTGTGTGTGTGTGTGACTTCTTCTGTTTTCGAATTAACGACGTAACAAGTCGTCAAAGAGGATGGCAAAATTGTAGATTTTTATTGCCAATTGAATTGTTGCTTCTGTCCAGAGGGTGTGAGGATGTTGTGCTGCGCTGTTGCTGCACTGTCGCTGGTGCTGCTGCCTCTGTTGTTGTGGTGTCATCATCCACGCATCAGAGCTCGGCGGCGTCTCTTTTACTGGACGTTGCTTTTGCCATACACTAATTGCATTTCTCTCGCTATTGCACACCGCTTCCCGTATTGTCATTTGTATGCTCGCCATAAAAATGCCAGTTTATTTCAGTTTATAAATTTTTTATTGTTTTATTTCTTTAAGTGGGAGAGTATTCTTGCTTTACTGCCAGGTGAATAGCTGCTGTAAGTGTTACAAGAACTACGTGGCAAGCTGCAATGCAATAAAAAAAAAGAAATTATAAATATATATTCCTACAAACCGGGTTGGGTAAACTATTCTTAGGGAGCAGTATTCAGTACTCAAAAGTTTGGCTATTAAAAGTCTGTATTATAAAATTCTATTAGGTGCGCAACTAAGTTCCCGCTGTTTGTCAACAGATGCCGCCAGCAGTGTGTGCTAGTCGATTCTAACATAACCTAAACGTCATAAACCAAGCTTAGACACATGGTAAACAAACTGTTTCGACACATTAGTGATTTTGTTTTGGTATCATACACTTTTGGGTTTGTGAAAATGTCTGATTTTGTGCCGAATAATCGTCATTTGGGGGAAGAGTTGATTTTCCTCTTTCATTCGAAAAAAAACGGCGGCTGAAGCGCATCGAGAGCTACAAAAAGATTACAGAGATGCTACTTTAAGTGAAACAACGTACCGAGATTGGTTCCGTCGCTTCAGAGACGGTGATTTTAATGTTGACGACCGTCCGCGTGAAGGAAGGCCAAAAACCTGCGAAGACGCTGAATTGGAGGCATTACTCAATGAGAGTCCTTGTCAAACGCAAGAAGAGCTTGCTTCAATATTAGGAGTTACCCGCGAATCCATTTTCAAGCTATTGCTTGCTTTGGTAATGATTCAGAAACTGATTCAGGGGACTTGGGTTCTTTATGAGTTATAACCAAGGGATGTTGAACGTCGTTTTTTCGCCTGTGAACAACTGCTCTAGAGGCAAAAAAGGAAGGGAAGCGGTCGCAATACGCGGAGAGGCATGAAAAAGTGATTCGACAGCATGACAACGATCGGCTTCACGTTGCCATCACTGGTGCCTGCAGAACATTTCCCACCGCTGCGCTCAACGTTATTCTCCACTTAATTCCTGTGGATCTGCAGGTTAAATCCATTGCTGCTCAGAGTGCTATTAGACTGAAGGAGTTTGGCCTTTGGAGACAACTCCCTGTAGGGCATAGCAGCATCTTGAAGCAGATCTCCCCTTCCTTCTCTGATATTCGCACCGACCTCTCCATCCGAAAACTGTGCTTTGAGGGTTGTGCTAGGGCTATCTTTCCGAGCAGGCAAGATTGGAAAGAGGGGATATAGAAGCCTCTGTTTTCACTGACGGATCCAAAATAGAGTCTGGAGTGGAAGCGGGGGTCTACTCCAAATCAGCCAGCATTTCGGTCTCCTATAAACTGCCGGAGACAAGCAGCGTCTTTCAAGCAGAGGTCTTCGCGATCCTGCAGGCATGCAAAATGCTTCGGGATCGCTGTTGGGAGGGAGACATTAATATTTTTTTCCGATAGCCAAGCTGCAATCAAGGCGCTGTCGTCGCCTTATTGCAGCTCTCTTCTCGTGAACTCCTGTAAAGAGGAACTTAAACGCCTCGAACGTGCAGGAAACATTTCCCTCATCTGGGCTCCTGGGCACAAGAATATAGAGGGAAATGAAATTGCCGATGAGCTTGCCAGGAAGGGGGCGGCAGAACCGAATCCAGCTGCCCTCTTCTCAGACATCGGTATCCCCTTGGCCGTCGTTAAAGGGAAACTACACAACTTCTTTCTAAGAAAAGCGCAAGACAGATGGAGGTCTGTCTCAACGTATGCCATTTCAAGAGCACTATGGCCTCAATACGATATAAAAAGAACGCTTAGGGAGATGGGAACCCCCCGCCATTCAATTTCCAAACTCATTGCGGTGATCACTGGCCACTGGGTGATCGGCACTCACGCGGAGAAGCTTGGAATTCCGTACAACCCCCATTGCAGAAGCTGTGGGGATCCTACAGAGAAAGAGACTGTGGAACACTTTCTCTGCAGATGTCCAGCTTTGGGGGCTAGGCGCTTGAGATTCCTCAGCGTCCGCTTTGGGGATGACTTGATGAAATTCTCCAGCCTAGATCCCTTTTCTCTCCTCCGCTACATCAACAGCACTGGATGGCTGTAGACGGTCTTATCTCCTCCCTTAATCCTTTCACAGGTAGTGGTCCACTTTATGGTATCAAAACGGCACGTAGGTGCTACTTGTAGCGTACCTGGGGTACTCTTGCCATCTTACCTACCTACCTACCTACCTACCTACCTTGCGCAACTAATACTTAATAAAGTTGTCTATTCATTCATTTATCATTTCCATGTACATCAGATCTGGTAATTTTGTTAATTGCAAAATTTTGTTTTTTAATAACTTTCTTACTAAATAAAAAAAAAAAATATTTTGAGTGATGGAGATCTCTGTTTTTCACCTTGACTGTGCGTAACCTTTACAGTTGTCAACTATGCTGTCCATGCTTGAAAAACAATCAAAAAATGTCAAATGTCAATCACTGCCGTGCGACGCTATCTGCAAGAATTATTGGGTATGGGAATAAGTTTCCGTCCTTTCTAAGCCAAAGTTACGAATTATTTAAACAATGAAATAATACTTAATATTATGCGAAGCTACAATTTTACTCCATCTAAAGAAAAATTCGAGTTTTTTTGACTTGATCCATTCATTGAGCCAGTTTGCGATGATCTCGTAAGAAGTGAACCGCTCTCCAAAAAGGGCTGACTGCATTGATCGGAACAGATGGTAATCCGAAGGTGCCATTTAGTCCTTCTAAATAATTCTTGACCTATTTAACAACATGTGGCCTGGCGTTGTCATGTAGCAAAATCAGCAAAATCAGTTTGTCATGTCTATCGTCGCATTCAGGACGCTTTTCTTTGAGAGCTCGATTCAAACGCATTAGCTGCAGTCGGTAACGATCGTCATTGATGGTTTCAGATGGTTTAAGGAGTTCATAATAGATGGCACCCTTTTGATCCCACCAGATGCACAACATAACCTTTGAAGCATGAATATTTTTTTATGCTGTCGATGGACCTGGTTCACCTGGCAGGCTCTAACATTTTTGACGCTTAGGGTTATCATAATACATCCATTTTACATCGCCAGTGATGATGCGATGCAGAAAACCTTTTCTTTTCTGTCGTTCTAAAATCATCTCACACTTTACCAAACGTCTCTCGATATCCCTCTCCATCAATTGATCTGGCACCCAGTTACCTCGTTTCTGAACCATTCCTGTCGTCAATATTCGACACGTTTCAGCTATATTTTTCTTTAAAAGGTAATAATGCTGTTTTTTTTTGGAATGAATACAGGCATTTTTCACGTCAGAGAGAAAAGAATATTTACGCTTCAAGCGAATGTCAACTACTACCTCTTTTGCTAAAATAAATCTTCCGATAAGGTGATTAATTTTGGGTCACCTTAGATTTCAAAATTGTGTACTAAAAATTCAATACGGATAAATTTGCTTTATGTTTCAAAAATAACAAAAAAAAATGGATTATCAAAAAAAATTTCGCTTCTCTAGTAATTTCAATCTTAACAAATATTGAAAAGAATTGCTACATAGGCCATTCGGTTGCAGGAGAGGATGCTCAGTGGTGCGATCATGATTTCGAGTGGAAGAGGCACAATTTCTGAGCAAATTTTAAAGTGTTAAATTATGGGGGTTTAATATTTAAACTTAAACAGTATCTTCCACTCGACTACTATTTGTTAATGAAAAGCTATTTAGCAAACAGATTCTTTTATGTGAAATATAGAGACAAATACTCTAATATTCAACTCATGGAAGCCGGTGTACCTCAGGGCAGTGTACTACGGCCTGTACTATATGTGCTGTACACAGCTGATATTCCCCTGCCTGCAAGTATCGACATGATAGCAACTTTTGCAGATGGCACTGTCCTATTGGCAACTCATAAAACCTTAGAAGCAGCAACAAACAAGTTACAACAAATTTTGAACAAAACACTAACATGGTTTAATGCTTGGGGTATACAAATCAATAGTGGCAAAACAATTCATGTAGTTTATTCCAACAAGAAAGTAAGACACAAGAATCTGACAATAAACCACTCACAAATCCCAATAGACACCAAAGCAAGATACCTTGGAATGACTACTGACTCCAAACTTCTCTGGAAAGAACATATTACGATGAAAAGAAATGAGGTAAAAAACAGATTCCGACAACTATATTGGCTACTTGGCAGGCGCTCAAAACTGTCATTGCTGAATAAAATACTTATATACAAAATTGTGATTGTGCCAATCTGGGCATACGGCATAGAAATCTGGGGTACTGCAAGCAAAAGTAACATTAACATTATTCAACGACTACAATCAAAAATACTCAGAACTATAACCAACGCACCTTGGTACATCCAAAACGAAGACATTCATCGCGATCTCAACATCGAAACAGTAGCAGAAATCATCCGCAAACGCAGCACAAATCATATTGTCCGTTTAATGAACCATTCCAATAATGACATGCGACAACTCCCAACAGCAGAAAGGGCAAACTCTAGGCGGCTCAAACGACCAACCCCAACTCAGCTGATAACTAGAATAATTTAAAGCTATGCATATACCTACACTTGTAAACTCACACAAAAACTTAACCCAAATGTAATATTGATAATGATTAATGTTATAAAGTCCCAGATGCAGAAAGAATTACTTAGTGTCATACGACAGGTGTATTTAATAAAGGAGGCAACAAAAAACAAAAAAAAAAAAAAAAAAAAAAAAAATTATGAAGAGATTATTTGGGTACTTAGGTTAGGCGGCCGTCGCAGCCGAATGGATTGGTGCGTGACCACCATTCGGAATTCACAGAGAGAACGTCGGTGCGAATCTCGGTGAAACACCAAAATTAAGAAAAACATTTTTCTAATAGCGGTCGCCCCTCGGCAGGCAATGGCAAACCTCCGAGTGTATATCTACCATGAAAAAGCTCCTCATAAAAAATACCTGTCGTTCGGAGTCGGCTTAAAACTGTAGGTCCCTCCATTTGTGGAACAACATCAAGACACACACCACAAATAGGAGGAGGAGCTCGGCCAAACACCCAAAAAGGGTGTACGCACCAATTATATATATAGGTTAAGCAGTGCTAGCTGAACTGTAAAAATAACTTACTTAGACCTCTAGAGCCTAATACATATGTTGGTAGTGCTAGGTATTTGGAGTCGACTTATTATTTCATGTAATTCTTAATGCACGCCTTCGTGAGTTTTAACAAGCCGTTCAACGTTTTGTCAGCAATATCCTTGAAGGATGAAAAATATATAGTGATCCTAGGTATACTTGTCGAGTCCTAGTGGCAAAGAGGGTGTTCCAAAGTACGCCTAGCATTCGCTTTGGCTTCGTGAGGTAGGATGTGACAGTGTCCTGTCAGTCCTCCAACCAATATTTTGCAGTCTCTTCTAAAGTGTGATAAATAAAGTTTGTAGTTTTCGTATTTCAAGTCCTTAGCATAATTTTGGCAGTTT
Source organism: Anastrepha obliqua (assembly GCF_027943255.1). Taxonomy (NCBI): domain Eukaryota; kingdom Metazoa; phylum Arthropoda; class Insecta; order Diptera; family Tephritidae; genus Anastrepha; species Anastrepha obliqua. The sequence continues at coordinate 151,049,961 of NC_072892.1, read as the reverse complement.
TGTACGAGGCTCAGTGTTTCCATCTTGACTGTGTTTCCAGAGCGAGTTCCTCATTTAGTTTCTTTTTCAGAAAGGAGAGTGATGGATATATGCCTGACGTGCCTTAGCGAGATCATATGCTCTCTCGTTTCCTTTTACTCCTTTGAGTCCTGGTATCCAGTAAATAATGACCTGACCATGACCGCAGAGTTCATCCATTTTGAATCTTTATTGTTGAACACATTCCGAGTTAGTCCAAGGAGCCGTAACTGATTTAATAGACGCTTGGCTATCAGTTATATATTGGTACTAAAATACAGTAAAAGCCATTTGATAAGAATGCCTAAGTAGGTATGCTTTCGAAAAGTTTCAAAAACAGCCGCTTGTTCAACGAGAAAAAAGTGCCAACAAAAAAAAATTGTAAAAAAATAATATCCTCACAATTATTTATTAAAGAAAGTCTATGAACAACAAATTCTTATAGGATACTTACATAAATTAATTAAGATTACATCCAAAATTTAAGAAGGTTACTAAAAACTTCATTAGACAAAGGAAAATCAAGCCAGATAAGAGACGAGATGCAATAAACTCATCACTAGATTGCTCAATATGTTTTGTGGTTCGATAAGAAAAAAAAAAAAACAATTTTATGGTTTGAAATATACTTTTTAATTCAGTATAGTCTCTCTCAACATCAATACATTTAGTCCAAGGAGATTCCAATTTATGAATTCCATACCTGAAGTGATAATCTGGAAGGGCTACAAAATACGCTTCCACCGCTGTTATGACCTCATCATTTGATCAACCGCGCATGCAGTTTTTGAGGTCTGGAAACAGTTAGACGCCGCTAGTTATGTATTTTCTAAACCACTTTTGGTTGTACTCCCCAAAAAGTCTTTCGCCTGGCATAGCCCCGCAGTTTGGTGCCACTAACCTCCTTTAGCCTTAGCTCTTCACTCCTATGCTTTTCTTTGGTGATGTGTTGTCGCATAGCAAAGAAGGGCTCGAGTCCTATTCACGAAACCGCAGCCTCTCTTGCCAATGCATGCGTTAGTTTGGTATAATCCTTTGCCCAGGACCCAAAATAAGTCGGTGATATGTGCGTTCTTAACAAATTTAGTTTTTGATACACTCAAAGACCAGTGAGGACTTAACCTCACAAGATGACAGTGCCTTAAGTTTTGCCTGACTGTCGCTCAGTTTGGAAATTTGCTCATTTCGGATATATACCTCCGTTCGGAAGATGCTTTGAAAACTATACAACGGGACAGAGCTCTTGATACTGGAGTTGTATATTTCTACGCCTAAGCTTTCTGGAGTCTTCGAGCCATCTTTTTTTCAGAGGAGGTTGAAATCGAAAATGTCAGAAACATTATCAAAGGTGCCGTCGCAAAAGTGGAGGGTATGCTCCCACTAATACTATAGCATTCCCTCGCCTGATCCTACCATGGGACTGCTAAAATCATTTCTCCAAGGTGCCTTTTAGACACACACCAGATAACTGCGTCCAAGGTCTTCTCCAAATTGCGTATGGGAGTTATACGCTATCAATAGCTTCCATTACTACTTTGTGATCAATGCAGCATCGCAATATCGTTGCTCGATGTGAACTTACCGACTGTTTAGCTTCGTCTTGACACTTACCTCAGACGTTTGTGCTTGTCGTCTATTCGTAAATACATTCACCTCCACGGGAGATCTGCTTCAATATGGCTTCTTTGGATGACGTATCTGCTGGTTGCTCTAGCTCGGTCGCATTCGCCTTGTATCCTCTTTGCGTTTTCATTCTATGTTTCGGAGTTCTAGTATAATGCTTGCTGCGATTTTTTCTACAGCTCGCCATATTTCTTTTTCGAGTTCAGAATTTGTGTTGAGGATGACGCTGAGGACATTTTAAAGCTCTTCATAAAATCTAACGCAGTGAAAAGACAGGAGTTCTGCATTCTCATCTTCGCTGTGGCATTCCGCGAAGGTCGCATTATCTACTAGATTAAAACGGTGGAGGTACGCAAGAAAGCCACCATGCCCGCTGAGAATCTGGGTTAGATAGAAATCTGCTTCGCCGTGTTTTCTACTTATACATTCATCTAGTTTGGGAATAACTTATTTCTCAAGTGGGCTTTAGATGTTATTGTTCTTATTGTAGTGGTTGAGTATTTCTGCTGAAATATTTGTAATTAGCGACTAGCGCCATTGTACTACCACTGTTCTCGTGTGACGATTTTTTTGTTTTTTTTTAAATCAAATCCGTTTCGTTAGATCTGGGTAACTTTTTGTCTCTCTGGCTGAGATTTCATTAATTTGCTGTAAGAGGGCTTGCTGAAAGAGCGAAGTCTTGCTCTAGCTAAACTTAGATATACGTATAAATAGTGGAGGAGTCTTTCTTTCCCCGTTCCGCTTCATAGCTTCTGCAGATGGGATTAAAAGGGAGGTTAAGTCTGGCTGCGTGATCCCCTACTTTCCAGTGACCTGTCAGGGTTGCAGTTATACTATTGCCAAGAGTCTCTGTTATGTCTAATGCTGAATCTTTTCTTGCTAACTCATCTGCCATTTCATTACTCTCTATGTTCATATGACCGCGAACCTAAGAATATCAGAGTAATTTGAAGCCAATGACCAAGCAGTTCTAATTCCCCTCTACATTGTGAAACTAGTTGGGCTGAAATGGAGTTGGAGTCTAAGGTCTTAATGGCTACTTGACTGTCTGAAAAGATAGCTACTCTTGCACCAACTTCCTGGTAGAGTTTTAGTGATTTGCAAGCTTCTCTGATTGCTAGTAAATAGTTCTGCCTGAAACACACTGGCATAGTCAGAAAGTTGGATTGATTTGGATATGTTGAGCGGCTCCGAACAGATCCCAGCTCCCATACCACAGTTCATCTTAGAACCACCAGTGTAGATTTCAATGTCGAATCTATCGATTACTTTTCCTTTCCTCCATTCGGCTCTCGATGGAAAACGTACCGTGAAGTCTTTCTTGAAGTTGTCGTCGGGGATTATGAAGTCTAATTTGTTTTTGAGCAGTGAGGGTTCCTGTAGGAGGATCTTCCTGTGACTGTACAATCTTGTTGTCCAGCTTCCTATGTCTCCAAGTCTCACCGCGCTGCAAGTAGCGATTGTTTTTTATGTAAGTCTAATGGTAATAGATGAGTTAGTACATTGAGCGCTTCAGTAGGACTGGTGCTAAGTGCTTCTGTGGTTAAGATACACGCTGTTCTTTGTTTGTTCATGTTTAGCTTATTTTGGTTGGCCTTTAGAGGAGCGATCCCATCTCTTTTACCACTTGGCTATCGCACGTTTGCGCTCGGTTATCTTTTCTTCAGGTGTCGGTTTGTGTCCACGTGAGTGATACAATCGCTTAAGTTCCTCTACTCGTATATCAAAGGGAATTTTTTCTCACTATAACGCAGATTGGATCATCCGATACTGTTCTGTACGTACATGCCACTCTGAGCGCGCTAAGTCTGTCTGTCTTCGAGCGAACTGTGTACTGGGGCAAGGTGCATTCCTGGATTTTACTTTCAAAAGCTGAATTTCTTTTCGAATTTGATGAGTTTAGTGATCTCATCCCTTACCAGCCGCTTAAAGTAAGTATGAAATAGATAGCTGAGACTTGTTTACTTTACTTTAATATGAATTTACTAACCCACAATCAAAGATAAGTGGATGTAATTGAAAAACCAGCAAAAGCTCCCGTCTAAGTTTACTTTTACTTGACTAATGTCGCTTAATAAAAACCCTAATTGAAAACAGCTTATGCAAGCAATTTAAATACATGTATACATATGTATGTATGTGTATGTGCAAATCATCGATTTGCCAAAGCCCAATGCATTATGTACGATGAGCCAGAAATGCAGAAATGCAGGCAATTGATCAATCATTGTGATGACTGGCAAATGCCAAATGCTGCCGAATCAAGATTTGTGCAATCAAAAATGCATAAATGCGCAAGCAGACATGTAAACATGCATGGCAAGGCACACACAATACCACAACATGTACATATATACTCATGGGTGTGTGTGCACTTACACATATTTGATGGGCACCACCTGCAGGCCATCATGTTGCAGATGCACTAACGGGGAAAACGACATGCGTTCTTACGAAAATGCGTGTTTTAGTTACAAAGCATGTAAATGCATATAAGTGTAGATGTGTGTGTGTGCTTGTGAATGCATAGAAGCAGGCATAAATCGTGTGTGGTTGCGAATGTAGCAAAAACTAATTCCCAAAATGATGCGACAAAAATTAGTGATGCCAGCTCAAACCATTCCTTGCAAGCTCACATACATGCACACATACATACAAACATGCAGTCAAACATACTTAGCTGCTAATCACATGTAACGAGGAAGCAAAAAGTGATTTTACTCATTTGAAAAAAGTATACAAATTACAAAAAAAGTACTCAATCAGCAACTTTGCCGCCGTCAGTGGACATCTTTGATAAATGAAATTTTGAAAAATGCTGTTGTAGTTGACCAAAAGTTACTGTTGCAATGCAATGCAATCGAGCAACTGGCCAAGCTGTGGAAATCAAAAATTTCCAAAAAACAAAAAACATGAAATAATAACAAGAAAAGGTAAAATAAATAACTGCACATAGCTAAGTTGAAAATTTCCTATCATTTCAGCATTTCTATGTGATCAAGGAAAATTATTGACAAAGTGAATGGCGTGGACAGATGCATACAAATAAATTTATGCCCAAGTGCTGAACTAAGTATAGGTAACGGTGCGCATACGCACCCAGCAGCAAAAATTGCGAGTATTTCCAGAAATTAAATAGTTTTATGACGAAGTAGAGATGGCAGAAAAAAACACATTGACGTCAATTTTGGTGCAGGGCATGGAAATGGCACAACGATGCATCGGCATTAACATTTTCTCCTTCTCGCCTTCTTAATAGGAGCGATAACCGCTTACGCGATTTTAGCCGAATTTAACAGAGCGCGCGAGTCGTTTCTTTCTTGTGCTAACCGGCGCCAGTTGGACACACCAAGTAAAGCCAAGTCCTTCTCCACCTGATCTTTCCAACGCAGAGGAGACCTTCCTCTTCCTCTGCTACCACAAACTGGTAACGCATCGAATACTTTCAGAGCCGGAGCGTTTGTATCCATTCGGATGACATGACCCAGCCAGCGTAGCCGCTGGATCTTTATTCGCTGCACTATGTCTATGCCGTCGTAAAGCTCATATAGATCATCATTCTATTGCCTAAGATATTCACCGTTGCCAATGTGCAAAGGTCCAAAAATCTTACGCAGAATCTTTCTCTCAAATACTCTAAGCGTAGCTCCATCGGATGGTGTCATCGTCCACGCTTCTGCGCCATACGTTAGGGCGGGCATGATGAGAGCCTTATAGAGTGTTAGTTTCGTTCCACGAGAGAGCACTCTACTACTCAGTTCCCTACTTAGTCCAAAGTAGCATTTTTTGGCAAGAGAGACTCTCCGTTGTTGGATTTCCAGGCTGACATTGTTATCGGTGTTAATGCTGGTTCCTAAATAAACGCAGTCTCTTACAACCTCGAAATCATAACTGTCAACAGTGATTTGGATGGCGATGCGGTAGTAAGCCGACTGTTTGTTTGATGAAAGGAGGTACTTCGTTTTGTCTATTTGCTTTTCTTTGCTTCCTTATTCAGTTTGGAAAAGGAAACACTAACAGCGCGGTTGTTAAGGCTGATGGTTCCATACGCCAACTCTTATAGGCTCTTATAAAAAACTATGCCGGAGTGATTAAGTTCTGCGGCTCGTGCGATCCTCTCCAATATTAGGTTAAAGAAATCACACGACGGCAAGTCACCCTGTCTGAAACCTCGTTTGGTATGCAACGGATCGGAGAGGTCCTTCCCAATGCAGACGGCGCTGCTGGTGTTGAGCAACGTCATCTTGCGTAGCTATATTAGTTTTGTGGGGATACCAAATTCAGACATCGCGGTATACGGATAACTCCCTTTCGTACTGTCGAATGCAGCTTTGAAGTCAACGAAAATATTGTGTGTGTCGATTCTTCTTTCATGGGTCTTTTCCAAGATTTGGCGTATTGTAAATATTTGGTCGATGGTAGACTTTCCAGATCTAAATCCACACTGATAAGGTCCAATCAATTGGTTGATGGTGGGCTTCAGCCTTTCACACAATACGCTTACTTGAACCTTACAGCCTCTCGCGATAACTGGCACAGGGTGCAGGATCACGAATCTTATGGAATGGGCAGAGCGCACTTAAATTCCAATCGGCAAGGCGTGCTTTCATCCGACCATATTTTGCATAGAAGCTGGTGCATGCACCTTTACAGCTCCTCGCCGTCATGTTTGAATAGTTCAGCCGGCAGTCCGTCGGTGCCCGCGGCTTTGTTGTTCTTTAGCCGCGTTATCGCTATTCTCACCTCGTCATGGTCGGGTAGCGGAACGACAGTTCCATCGTCAATGATTGGGGTATCGGGATCTTCACATTCTCTGTGACATGCGCAGCTGTCACTATTTATCAGGTTCGAAAAGTGTGCCCTCCATAATTTAAATATGTTCTAGATGTCAGTCACCAGCCTTTGTTCTTACAGGAAAACGCTACCGAAGTGAACGACAGTCCCTAGTGACGAAGTTTCCCTCCCACAACAAATCCGACACCGAATTTACGCTCCTTTACATGACAACTGTAGTAGACGTCGTATGGTCCTATGCTTTTCTTGTCTTGCCAGTGGTCGCCATCAGTATAGGGAGTTTTCAACCGATGTTTTATTCGCGCTTTCATTACGGGTATATTTACGTGGCAGATCCTAAATTCAGTGCATAACCAGCTATCCTGGATTGATTCGTCTGATAACTCGCTTTCGAACGGCTGTTTTGAAGCTACCCAGAGGATACTTAGGCTAATCCCGGAAGTTGTGAGTGCTTTAACCGTATGCACAAGATCGTCCTGGCCACTCTTGAGTGAATGGCGGTCAGGGACTTCCCCACTTGCGTGGACTTCTACATATGGAAGCATCCACCATGTAGTAACTGACATAACTAAATATACGTTGACAGCACTGGAAAATACTTGTTGGGTAGCACTTAATGAGCATTAGTAAGACTGCATTCAGAAACGCTAATCGAGTTGCTTGCAATTGTCTTTGTTTTTAGTCTTCAGCCACAAACCGTATTTCCCGAGAACCAGCAACTTGGTGCCACTCTCGTTTTCCCGTCGACCTCTCTACGAAGAGCAATGAGCTGCCACAACAAAAGTTGCCATATCTGAACACAGTCTAACGAGGCTTGAAAGAGAGCTGACAGCATTGAAAACAGTTTTATGAGGTGTAACCATACTCGCTAGCGGCGAATCTTGCTCGATTACTTTGTTGTTGTTTTTGCATGCAAATTTTTTGTCAAGCGAGCAGATACGTGGTGAATCTCGGGCACCTGTTATAACGTAATAACAAATCGACGATTCAACCCTTATATGTCTTGCTTTATTGTGGTTGACTCTCACAGTCTTCGTCTTGGTGATGTTGTCCTCCAGTCCGACAGTGTGTGCCAGGGTGATTAGTCTGCCCGTCTTCGCTTGCATGTCCGTGAGTTTGTGAGAGAGGAGGCAGATGTCATTGGTGAAGTCCAGGTCCGTAAGATGTCTGGTGAAACTCCATGCGATGCCTGTTTTGTTCAGGGTCAGTTGGCTCTATACTTACTACATATTTTTGCGCCTTGCTGGGAAAATTCGCAGATGAGACAGAGATAAGTACTGCCCCAAAATGTGATTGGTTTCGTTTAATTTGTTCACAGTTCGATTTACTGCGTGTTCGCCCGTTCATATTCCGATTTTGCGCACGTTGTCTATTCGAATAACACAGGCAGATGGTTATCGCTATAAAAATAATGAAAAGTAAATAATAATACAAAAAAAGCGGTGAATTGAAACCCGAAAATGAATACAAATATGCTGACCAGCTGCAATGCAAGTGACCATCGCAGTGCTGAAGTTGTTATTGGCTGATGTCTGATGCCCGCGCATCACAACTTATTCCAGTGCTAGTCGCGCATCTGCACCTCTCCCCCCACTTACCGTTTGGCCTGCAGCAATGCACAAAACTGTGGCCAAAGTTTGATAAAAAACCACTTTTTATTATCATCTTCATTTTGAGCAGACGGCAAATGGCTATCGAGTGTGGGTAATTGGAATTTTTAGGCGAAACAGGATGTCAGTGCACGTGAAATTTAATTAAACCACAAACGTTCGAATTGTGTGCACATTTGTACAATTACAGGCTCGCATAGTTACATAGTAAAAATATATATCTGTGTGATTGTACATAAATAATTGCGGAAACTCTCACGCGATCGATGCGACTGCAAAGGGAAAAGGAGTAAATTATTTCAGTATGCAGCCGCAAGCACTTTCGAATATTTCAGTTACTTGATTTATGGATTCGGGTACGATTTACTGTGGCTCAAATATTTTCAAAGCACTTTTAATGGCGTGTTGCGCCTTAATTACAATACGAAGTTAAAGCTTTTTAATCTTCTATCAATAAATGAAATGGATTTTGCATGGCCCTTTCGTAATACGTTTTAATATTATATTTATTTTAAATTGCTGAAAGGCTGCATACTTCCTCAAAGCCAGTTTCTCTTTATGCTCAAGTAAATATTATATTATAAATTTTTCCAACGCTAATTCACCACCGATCAGTTTAGGAATGTTGAATCTTAAGAATCCTATATCCCACTGGATGTTACCATTAGCTCCGTCGACTAGGTATTTTCAGCTAATTTCAGAAAATCGAGTTAAGAAGGCCAGTATACCCTTCTACGCCTGTAAATCTATGTTCGGCAAAAAATGGGGTCTCTAACCACGTGTCGTACTTTGGATAAACAACTTAGTGGTTCTGACATATGGTTGCCTAGTTTGGTTGGTAGCTCTTCAGAAGGGCTACAACACGACTAAACTAGAGAGAGTGAAGAGAACTGCACGTATGGCCATCACCGCTACTTGTAGAACATGTCCCACTGCTACCCTCAACATCATTCTGCACTTACTTCCTGTGGATCAGCAAGTTAAATCTATCGCTGCTCAGAGCGCTGTTAGGTTGAAGGAGATTGGCCAACTTACTGTAGGACATAGTAGCGTCTTGAAACAGATCTCCCCTTCCTTCTCTGTACTTCGCACTGATCTCTCCATCCGCAAACTGGGTTTTGAGGGTTGTGCTAGGGCTACCTTTCCGAGCAGGTAAGATTGGAAAGAGGCGAGCGTCGGCACGGATATAGATACCTCTGTTTCCACTGACGGATCCAAGATGGAATCTGGTGTGGGAGCGGGGGTTTTCTCTAAATCAGCCACCATTTCGGTATCCTTTAAACTGCCGGAACGAGCAGCGTTTTTCAAGCAGAGGTCTTCGCGATCCTGCAAGCATGCAAAATGCTTCGGGAGTGCTGTTGGGAGGGAGGCATTAATATTTTTTTCGATAGTAGCTGCTTTCAAGGAGGATGACAAAATCTCATCTCTCAAATTTCGTGGGCATCCTCACGAGGCACTGCCCGCGGGGTACACATGCTGTGAGACTCGGTCTTACTTCGAGTCCTTTTTTGCGTCAGCTGCATGGAGGATGAGGTGGAATCATCTCAGCACCTGCTCCTAAGCTGCCCAGCTCTCACGGGACTAAGATTCAAGCATCTTGGTTCTCATTTCTTTTCTGCGCCTACTGGTATAGCAGGTCTTGATAACAAAAATCTGTTGAACTTCATCAGCAGCATAAAGAGGCTAACACAACCGCAGACTAGTCACCGTTCGTAGTCCACAAACACTCAACCCTCCCCAACCCTTTCCTTTTCGTCCTATCGTCCTTTTCCTTCACCTCTTTTCCCCCTCTTGCAATGGTATCACAAAGGATGAACCAAACTTCTTTCGTCCAAGTGGGCCCACTCTCTGGGCAACCATCACTTCCTAACCTAACCTAACCTGAGTTCAAGGCCCTGCCGTCACCGTATTGCAGCTCTCTTGGGGTGAACTCCTGTAAGAAGGAACTCAAACATCTCGAACGTGCAAGGAGCATTTCCCTTATCTGGGTTCCTGAACTCAAGAATATAGAGGGAAATGAAATTGCCGATGAGCTGGCCAGGAAGGGGTCGACAGAACCGGTTTCAGTTGTCCCCATCTCAGACATCGGTGTCCCCTTGACCGTTGTCAAAGAGAAACTACACAATTTCTGTGCGCTATTTCGAAAACACTTTGGCCCCAATACGATAGAAACAGAACGCTTAAGTGATGGGAATCCCCCGCCATTCAATTTCCAAACTCATTGCGGTGTTCACTGGTCACTGGGTAATTGGTACTCATGCGGAGAAGCTTGGACTTCCGTACAAACCCTATTGCAGAAGCTGTGGGGATCCTGCAGAGAAAGAGACACTTTTTGTGCAAATTTCCGACTCTGGCGAGTAGGCGCTTGAGTTTGCTTAGCGTGCCCTTTGGGGATGTCTTGAAGAAATTCTCCAGTCTAGATCTCTTTTCTCTCCTCGGTTTTCTCTCCCTAAATTTTTTCGAAGGTGGTGGTCCACATTCTGGCATCAAAAGGGCACCTAAGTACTACTTGTATTGTACCTGGGGTACTCTTGCCATCTAACCTACCTACCTAACACTTTCCTCATATCTCTAAGCAACCTGAATTCATTTCGTATTTTAACTACTCCTCAGGCATATGGAGGTTGCGTGCAGAAATTAAAACACATTCAAGAAATAATGGAAATGGCTTCAATTTTTTCAAAATATTCTTCTTGGAAGTCAATGCAGCCATTTTGCCACCCGAAGTAAAGACGCCCGGACTTTCAATCATTTTTTTCTAGTCAATTGCTTTATTTTACAAAAATAAAAAAATAGCATTAATACATCATGTCTCGAATTAACTTTAGCAACATTTCAAAAAAAAAATAATAATTGTAAAAGTGTAACCAGTGCACCAGTGTAATACCGATGGTCTTCTTGAAAAGAAGAGAACAACATTTCTGGAGCTAGATTTCTGATTGATATCAACGCACAACTTATGGATCGACATACAGCCATCATTGGAATAATCGAAAACTCAACAAGTGTACCCTGATGGGAAGGGGATTATAAATCAGATCACTCTTCTTGGCTTTTGTCCGGCTATAGCAAAGGCTGGGCTGATGAGCTGGCTAGACAGGGACCGTGGAGACGATTGTTCCCAAGACAAGAGAATAGAGGTTCTCTAAGCTCATACATGTAAAGTCGCGGGACCTTTTTGACCACGGGCAGGTCGGGGACGTACTGCTAAGAGTAAGAAATCCGCAGGTCTCAAATTTGGTAGGCATCCTTACCGGACATTGTCCATTAGGTGCCCATGCGGGGAGATTTGGGATGGCTTCAACTCCTTTCTGCGGAAACTGTCTGCAGCAAGAGGTGGAGTCATCTCAGCACCTTTTTCTCAACTGTCCGGCTCTCATCGGGCAAAGATTTAGACATCTGCGCTCTCACTTTTCTGCTACACCTGCGGAAATTGCGATTTTATGCCGAGTATTATACACCTGGTGAAATTCATCAGTGGCTTGAAGCGATTAATACGAACGTAATAAGCCACTGTTGGTCGTCATAACCTAATTCAAATCCCCTTCTTTCTTTTTCCACCTGTTTGGTTCTTTTCCTTCTTTTTCGATTATTAGGCATATTTTAGGAAAATGTCTTTATGAGGAATGAATGAGGCATCGATAGTCTCACTCCAAGTACGGCGTTTTTTTTTTCTTTATTTAATAAAATTTTAGTCTATTTAGTTTTAGCTGGCAAAATTTCTGCTCAAAATTCAATGAACTGGACAGGCAGAGATTAGCTTGCTGCGTACGGCGTTGGTTAGCCAAATTTGTGTACTAAATGGAAATGTAGAAAACTTTCGTTTACTAGCTGTGACAGATATTTATATTATTATTTTATTTATTGCAGTCTATGAATTTCAATCTTTGCAGGCTATGAAGTGAACTTTAGAAGTCATAAATCTCTGCTTGCTTGAGTCATTGGCTCTGACGATTATTTTTCTTGCATTTATTGAGGAAGTGGGGCTCAGAGAAATGCTCTGATTCCATGAAGGGAGTACAGTAGTTATTAGAGATTGCAGTGCTGAATCCCCTCACAATAATAATAATAATAAGCATTAAAAACAAGAAGAACAAAAAAGAAAGATTAGCCCCATTTTCGCCAATAAAATTAATGCCAAACACTTACAAAATACTTCGTGTGATTGTCATTTAAATTTTATGACAAATTTGTGCGAATAAAGCAAAAACAAATCGTATTCAATTAAAGCCAACAAACCACTGACATGATTCGCATAAATTTGCAAAATAAATAATTGAAAAATGTCGGCGGTAGCCATCACCTCAGCAGCCACAACATCACACGCATACACACACACAGGCAGCAACATTACCGGTGTTTGACGATGGCTTTGCACGTCAGTTGCCGCCGGCTAGATATGTCAGCCACGTACACGTCAAAAACAACAAAACTACACGCACTCAACGGCACCGTAGCAAATAGGTGAAGCGTGTTGCCGCCGACGTCTGACCAAAGATACAAAATCAGCAAACAGAAATAAAAAAGAAAAAAATGAGCGCCAACTTTTTCGGGCTACGAAATTCACTTTGCTTTGCAGCTAGAAAATTAATCAGACGCGTTGGCGGTTTGGGATTCGGCTGTTTCGAGCTTTGCGTGTCTTTTGTGCAGCTGATGAGCCACTCTTACGTTCATTTGCTGTTTGCTTTGGCGTGTAAATGTGCGTGCGCATGAGCGCATGGCTAATTTCGCGCTGACTTGCTATTGTTTTAGCCGCTTAGCTGTGGCGGTGCTTGGCTTATGCTGCTGTGATAACAATTACGCTTTCGATGCAGGTAATTTATGTGATGGATATCTTTTAATTTGGCACATTTTGCGGCTTGCAGCAAATACAATACACATACATGCATGGGTATTTACACATACACGCGCCAGTGTATGAGGATACGAAATGAGCGAAAACCTGATCAACAGATGCAGCAAAGAGCTAAACAACTGCAGACGAACGGGGGTGTATTGGTGCGCATATGGTTGGGTGTGTGGGGAATTAAATTCCACAACAAACGAGGAAGTACCTACGCAGGCCGCATGCGAATTCCGCGTGTTATCTTAAATGTAAATCTAGGGCACATACGGAAACGGTGCGAGTAGTGGTCGGACAGTGTTAAAATTTGTAATGCACTGAGGTGAAAAGTGACTTGTAAAGTGAATATTTATACTGCCTTTTAGCGCAATGCTTATTAAATGTAGAGATGGGGAAGATATGATTAACTTTCTTCGGTCGCAGGTCCACTGAGAGCTTATCCCATGAGAACCAGAGGTGTCAATGCCAATTTGACGGGCTTTCGGTGTTTTTGAAATTTTGAAAATTCTGATTTTAATTGCTATGAGCCCCAAATTAGAGAATTTTCGCTTTCTAAAGTGCAAGAAATTAGGTCTTATGTATCAGGTCAGTCCATAAGTTCGTGCGTTTTTTAAAGGTGGTTTTAAAATTAATAAAAAGGTGGTTAAAGTATTTATTAATCAATAATATATTTTCCTTCATTATTTACGATGCCTTCCCAACGTTAAGGCAAATTTTTAATTTCCTGCTCAAAAAATTGTTTGTCCTTGGATCCAAAATACGCTTCGATATCCCTTTTTATAGCTTCTTTTGAGGAGTAGTTCTTGTTACTCATATGGGATTGAAGTCCACGGAAAAGGTGATAATCACAAGGTACAATATCCGGAGAGTATGGTGGATGCGGTATTAGCTCCCATCCGAGCTCGTTCAGCTTGCCTAATGTTTGCCTTGATGAATGAGGTCTTGCGTTGTCGTGGTGAAACAAAACTTTGCGTCCATACACTAAAGACGGTCGATTTTTTTAAGTGCCTCATTTAGGTTTGATAGCTGATGGGAATAATAATCAGCAGTTATCATCGGGTTTGGTTCCAGAAGTTCATAATAAACAATACCGGCCTTACCCCACCAAATAGACAGGATAATCTTCTTGGGGTGAAGTTCATCTCTAGGGGTCGGTTCTGGTGTTTCATCTTCATCTAACCATTGGCGTTTCCGAACAGGATTACTGTAAAGGACCCATTTTTCATCAATAGTAACGACACGGTTCAAAAAACTTTCATTTTCAAGCCGTTGCAGCAGCTGAGAACACACATTCACTCTCCGCTGAAGGTTGGCGACGGAAAGTCTATGCGCAACCCATTTTCCCAGCTTTGAAACCTTACCCAACTGAATCAGGAACGTAGAATTAAAAAAAATAAATTTTTTTCAAAAAAAATGTTTTTTTCTTATTATGAAAAAGACAAATTTTGAAATGGCTAAGCTACATAGCACCGCGAGACAATTTTTTCAGAACATTGTTGTTGTTGTTGTAGCAGCATAAACATTCCCCATACATATACGGGAAGTGCTGCTGAAGTGAGAGTCGTTGACCGGATATAAATCCGAGTCACTCCGGTCACGTAGATCGTTTCCAGAACACTATTTCCTTGTGGCAGTTTTTAACTGAAATGAATAAATTTTATTTATTTTTTTTTTTTTTATTTCAATCTACAGAAATGTATCTTGGAGACTGTTAAAATTAGCTAAATTTTTCAAAAAGATTAAGTTTAAATTCTTTATATTAACAGTAAAATCAAACACTCCGGCTCTGAGAGTATTCGGCTCCAGCTGGTGTTACAGAGAAAGTGAGAGACCTCCTCCGCGTTGGAAAGAGAAGGTGAAGAAGGACTTGGCTTCACTTGGTGTGTCCAACTGGCACTGGTTAGCACAAAAAAGAAACGACTCAGCCAAAATTGCGTAAGCCGTTATCGCACCCATCAAGAAGATGAGCATTAAAATAAAGTAAATAATCTTAATGCACATGATCATCATCATCATCAATAGCACTACAGTCTTGTGCAGACCATTGCTTCCACAACTTCGATTCTCTATTCTGATCGATTATATGCTACGAACCCCATTTTCCGCAAGTCGCCTGTGACCTCATCAAGCAAGCATTTCTTTAGTCTCGTTCGATCTCTCCGTCCAGCCACTTACCTATGGAACGCTATGTTGGGCGATCTCCATTTAGGCATTTTGTACGTGTGCCCTAGCCATCTGATTTGTTGACTTTTTAATAAAGCGTATTACGTTTCCATTTTGAATCAATGCATCGAGTTCGTGATTGTATCTTATTCGATATGTGCCGTCTTATCAGCGGAAGGAACATATCGCACCCTAAATACAAAAGGGTCACAACTCAAAATTTTCCACACTCGAGCTTGACTTGTTTACAGTAGCACAGAAAACAAACTATGTGACATATCACGCTGAAATTTGCCATGTAAGCTTATAACAGTCCTACCAAAAAACAAAAAATTTATTTTTGCCATATGTCATCCGCGGACCGTTTTATTGATAACGTCTCGTTCATATTTGAGCAGAAGGAACATTTTGAGTTGTGACCCTTTTGTATTTAGGGTGCGATATGTTTTACGCAGTATTTTCTTTCAGAACTCAGTATTTGATCGATGTCTGTAGTTTTAAGTATCCATACCTCGCTGCTGTGTGCTAGTATGGGTCGTATATCTTTTGAGCTTTTGATAGCAATCGAGTCTTGAATAATTTTATGTGTGCAAATAATTTATTGCCATGGAAGTGTCAGAATTACTGCCGATGAAGAGACTTAAGGGGATACGTGGGTTAAAAGGGGATACACGGGTAAAAAAAGGCCTATTTTCAATATTTTTTTTTTCTATGTAAAAAATTATTTATATAATTCAAACTTTGTTCTGTCTTATAGATACATATTTAAAGAATAATTTCTGAAATTAAAAAAAAAAAAATTAAAACTCCTCCATTGTGACGTCATTTTCGGTGACCCTCGAAAAAAAGGTGCGTCCGCGTTGTCAGCATAACTCCTGACAGGCTCATCAAAAATGAAAAAACAAAAATAAGTGCTTAAGTTAAGACCATAAACTCGTGTTTTTACGAAGGAAAGAAAAAAAAGTAAAAATTGGAATTTTGGCAGACATTTTTGCAAAAAAATTAAAATTTCGGCTAAATTTGCTTAACATTTTGTTTTTTTTTAAATAGTTGTAATTGAAAAAAAAAACAAAATCCTTCATTCAAGCACGAGTAAATTGTGTTTCGAACCCATGTGTAAAATTTCATCAAAATCGGTTGAGTAGTTTTCGAGAACATTTGACAACCGACTTTGAAAGCACAGTTCCGAGAAAAACGCGCACACATTCCAAAGGCTGTATCTCCGAATTTATTATTCGGATCGACTTGAAAATTTTGGATAATACTTCAGAGAAGTTGTAGAAATTAATAAGCAAAAAAAAAGAAAATCGATTTTTTGAACCAACGAAACCCATGTAACCCTTAAGATTAGAACTTGTCAACCCTCAATGCCTCACCATCGATTTCAATGTGTTCATCATCAGTAGGTTTCTTCGCGAAATGCATATATTTCATTTTATAATCTTAATTTACAGAGCTATTTAAATATTTTTATGTCAAACTGCTTGTGAACATTTATCTTCTTGATCTTCGCGATAACTACCTAAGGGATTTTGGGCGAGTTTAACATTTTTTCTAATTTTTACGTTCCTTGAAATTTAGCAAAACCAACAAAAAAAAAAATTTTCCAATCTTGTTGCCTAATTTTCAGCAATTTTTTTATACATAAATGAAACATCAAATTTTGCTTTCGAATGAATTTTCTACTAAATAAAGGAAGTGATTCAAAATCTTTATTTTGACGTTCATTGCTTGTCTGTTTGTATACTGTAGCTGTCAAGCTCGCAAGTGTCAAATTTGATTGATGTACGACGCCATTTTTGAAAATTATAAATTTTCTTATAGGATGATTAATTTTGCGCCACTTTATATAACTTTGATTTTTCAAAAAATTTAATTAATTAGCTTAAATTGATAAGAAAAAAAATATATAAAATTTTGCGTCATTTGTAAAAATTAGAAATCCTTCGACGGGGTGAGTAATTTTGCGCCACTTTATATAACTTTGATACTTCAAAAAAGTTAATTAATTAGCTTAAATTGATAATAAAAAAAATGTATAAAACTTTACGTCATTTGTAAAATTTAGAAATCTTCCGGTGGGGTGATTCATTTTGCTCCACCATTTCAGAATCGTACAATAGAATTAAGAATTTTTACTGAAACGAATTTTTACTGAAGGTGTGTTAGTAAGTAAGTCTCGGAACGCATCTCGGTCTCATATAAAACAATTTTCCAAAATCCCAGAAACCTTCGACTACCATTCCATGGACATATTTACATGGTATACCATAGCATTTCTAACTAACTGCATAACAACTTTTTTATTACCATGTTTTTTGAGTTAGGATTTTTATTTTTTTTGGTTTTGTATGTGCGTCATAAAAGTTTTTTTCATGAAATATTTGAAATGTTTTCGAGCAAGAATTTTTTTGTTTTTTTCAAAATCGTTCGATTTCTCACCATACAATTCAGACTTCGAAAATTTAAAAAAATTTACCGAACTTCAAAAAATTATCACCTAAATTTTGCACTTTTTAACGTAAACTTTTATAAAATTTTTGGGTACCCAGTTACATGATATTTCAGTAAAATAAGGGTGAGATTTAAGCAACTAAAAAATCACTTGGCTTTAAAAAAATTTCTTTCAAAGTTTAAACAATTTTCATCTAAATGCTTCACTCCTTATAGTGCATTTTTAGAAAATTTTCGGCATGCAGTTACATGAAATTTACATGAAAAATTTAGACGAAAATTTAGTAAAGGAAATAGCCAAGGGAGCTTGTCAAAAAAGAAAAAATTAAATTAAATAAAAAATACATTCCAGTTTTTATAAATTAAGAAAAACACATAAACACACATAAAACTCGCAGTTTTTTAAAACAAATTCAGTGGGCTATAAAAGCGCACACTCGCAATTTTTCTGAAAATTTCCATTAAAAAGTTGATGTCTTCGACGAAAATGTATGGTAATTACTTACATTTCATTCGATTGATGCCGGATTTGATGTTATTATTATTATTATATATAAGAAAAGTAGAGGAGATCCACTACTTTACATTGAAATGGAGCACTAGTGTAAACATCTTCGGCTCAAATTTCAAATGATAGGACAAATATTTTATGATAAATGTATCTCTAATCTCTTCTCTTCACTTTTTATCTACATTCCAATAATAAATACAAATTGACCCTTTATTGTCTCAGACCAGAAAGGGCTGAAACTTGGACAATAACATCTACCGATGAGGGGAAATTGAAATTTGAAAAGGCCAAGCCAAGGAGCACCAGGAGATTTGGTGGCTCCTAAAACACTCAGGCTAAAAAGCCCATTGTATTTAAAGCTCTGGAGAGGGGGTAGATAGTCAAAGAGGGAAGGAGAAAAGTATCAGAGAAAGAGATAGGGAAGAATAGAGACAGAGATAGAAATAGTTAGTCCTGTGAGAATTTTCCAGATTCTTTGGCAAATCTATAAATATCCTCCAGTTTTAGAGAACGAATATTACTCATTCTCATGACATCGGAACCCAATACTCGTAGCCGTGCTCTAACAAAGGCAGGACACTCACAAAGAAAGTGCTCAGTGCTATCCACCTCCTCCAAGCATGGCAGGCACATTGGGTCCTCAATGATTCCAACGGTGATCATATACTGACCCCATGGGTTGTGTCCTGTAATGATGCCGACCATCAACCGAATGTCTTTCCTTCTAAGTTTTAGTAGAAAGTTTGACAGTTTTCTGTTCGGACTTGTCACAAAATACTTTGCAGTTCTGCAGCGTTCTAGACCGGACCATCGCTCTTTATGTAGATTGCCTACATAATCGCTGATCCAATTCTTGATTCCTGCGGAACTGATTCCGATTATTGGCTCTGGCCCTTGTGGGGAACGGCTGATCCACGGTTGGCCAATTCATCAGCAATTTCATTTCCTTGAATACCGGAGTGTTTTGGAACCCATATAAGTACAAGCCTTGTCTGTCTTTATATATCAAATTGGACGAAAACAAATGCATTATTTTTATTTTTTATTTTGCGCAAATGGTTCAAAACTGCTTTATGGTCGATCTTTGGCTCCTGGGCGATGCTACGACCACTAACATGCCGGTGAATTTGGATCGATTGATAATTTACCAAATATCGTAACTAGACCAACTGCCGAGAAAATAATATATTTTTTCCCCCCCCTTAACTTAATATCTTTATTTATTCGACGCTTCTGGCCGCTGTTAATTTTTTCGTAACACTAATGTATTCTTCCTCCATTTGTGGAACAACATCAAGACGCACACCACAAATAGGAGGAGGAGCTCGGCCAAACACCTAACGAAGTGTACGCGCCAATTATTTTTTTTTTTTTAATGTATTCTTGAAAATCAGGAAGAATTTGTTATGCACTCGATATTTTGTTTATTCCGATGACCTGATTTAACCCACTTCGAGATGGCAGTAGCGATATTTGATTGGTATCTAATTGTCAACAAATCAGGAAAAAAGGGAAACCCGACACACTCCAGCAGTTATATAAATTACGCAGAAATCAAATGAGAGACGCCACACTGGTTGGTGAGATTCCGCAATTCAAGTTTCTGTGTAAAAGCGCCTCACTGTGTTTCATGCGCTACTTTTAAACTATCCGTAATGCCTGGAATCTGAAACTTTATAAACATTAATTTCTATTTATCGCAAATTAACCAAAAAATGCTCACCTTTGTGAAACTGTGCAGCACATAAAATCAGCTATGGGCCACAATACCGAAATAGGGCAAACGGACTTGTCTGAATTACATACATACATACACATCTACGTGCGCACATATGCTCATCAAAGCATCCACCATATCCACCTGTTTATTTGTTTATACGCGCACACTTCTTTTTTTAGTCCAGTCCGTTCCGACTCCCGTGTAGCAGCAACTCAAAAAAGTACAAAAGTGTACTGGGAATCCTCTCACTTTTCATTATTTAGTTGCCATTGTCAGTTACAGCGCATCTTGTGGTTTTTGCTATTGTTGGTGCTGATGCTACTGGGCTCTGGCTGTTGGAGTGCTTGGAAGCACATTACATTTTTTTTTTATTCTCTCTGCCTTTGCAACCGTCATTCATTAATGTCTGTTGGTTTTCTTTATACGCTGCTGTTGTCCATTCTGTTAGTGAGATTTCAAATTACATAATAACAGTGAAATAAAATTCAAAACAAACAAACAAAAAAATATGAAAAACACACTTGCGGATTTCCAGTTAATTCAAGTTGCATTGGCTTTTGAGCACACAGGGAGAAGTGAAAATAAAGAAAAAAAGAAAAATAAAAAAGTTAAATTAAAAAATGGCACAATGAGTCGGAGTCGTCCCGCAGTGGGCCACAGCCAACGCTGGCTGATCACAGTTAGATTTACTTAGTATTATTTTTGTTTCGTTGCATGCCATGGGCGTTTACGTGGATGCCCTGCAGGAAATTTCACAAGTTCTGAACTGCATGCATATTTTTCAATAGTACAGCGAGAGTTAAATGTATTTCAAGATAATCAATTTTTGCTATTTATTATTTTTAGTATTTCAGAAGGTGTTAAGGTTATAACCCACCTTGTGTTGGACTAAAAACTCGAAAATTTTTTATAGCATATTCTAAAAGTACATCATCTTAAAAATACAAATTCAAAAAATCATAAAGATCGGAGCACTAGAACGAAAGTTACATACCGTGGAAGCGCGCGACCTTATCCATAAATGAAGTGCAAAACTTTAGACGCGATTATCTCGAAGTCGTTTTTTTTGAAAATTACCGTCGCTGTGATTATTATTTATCAAAAACTATTTGACCGATTTGCATAAACTTTTTTTTTTAATTATTCGAAGTTACAACCTCGTGAATCTGAATGGTTCACTTTTTATAAATATTTGCATAGTTCGCTGGAATTAATTTTTTTTAATTTTTCAACCCCTCAAAAATCGTTTTTTTGGTTCAAAGCGGCTTTCATATCGAGAAAATTTTTTTTGGGTAAATAAACCGTTCAGATTCACTAAAACACATTTTTCTACAATAATCATTTCATTTTTTTGATTTCAGTTGAGCTCCTCATGCGCTACCGTGATCACCGCAAGTCTCTTCCAAAAAACGGCGTTTCGGAGAGGGGCGATATCAACAATAAATAATAACATTTTTTTAAATAAAAACACCAAAATGTATTCTTCGAGAGTTACCCTTCAGTATGATATATGCCTCATTGAATAAAAGTTCTAAAACATATTTAAAAAAACTATGACAATCGTCCATTTTTTCGGGCTCACAAGGTATATAACCCCTTAAGTATCATACTTCAGAGAGCTTAAAATGTACTGCAAAAGACACGTTTGAAAGATTTTTAAATTTTAAAGTAATTATATTTAATATACCCTGAAGCAGATTTTACCCTCTCTGAAAGTTAAGACCTTTTTCTATTTATTTATTTATTGAAATAAAAAAAAAGTTAACCAAAACAATGTTTATTAGAGACTAAGCAAATTTATCAAAAAACATAATAATAATCTTAATTCGTAAGATTAGGGAATATTCAAAAGAGTTCTGGCATAGTCTAGACTATTCTGAAGAATATTTTAAGCTTTCTGAAACAAGCTTAGCAGCTGTTAGGGGATCATGTACGTTTACGTGTACTTGAAAGGTCTTTGGCATATTTGGATTCATCCTTTGTTGGTAAGCCAGGAAATCTCTCATGACCTCCATTCTATTTCGATAAAATAATAAAATCCAAAATGTTGAATGCTGTAATCATTTTTACATACTCACTACCGCCGTAAGTTTTATCAATTAGGCACTTGAACTTTGAGTTTAATGCTCACATTGTTCCTTTTTTTTGCTAAAGTTATTATTCGCTAACCAGAATTGCAGCGGAAAGCGGCTAACGGACTGAAGGGTACCCGTTGCCAAAATTTATTCGCATTAAATTGCACAGAATTGCGGTGAGGAGGGATTTCTTGCCGCCAGTTATTTTTACGACGGGGAAATACTTGTATTTAGATTCATTTCAATTCTCTCCGCCGGGTGGAAGACTCTACCTACGTATTTACGATTAATCTCTGAAGGAATACCGAAACGTGCAAAAGAAGAAACGCAGCACAAAGTGAAGCCCAAAATAAACAAGACTGGTGTCATAAGTGTTTTTGATGGTGCCATCTTTTTAATGAGTTAGTGCGTTGCAACTTACATCCCAAGCTGACTGCCAGTGAAAGCTTGGTGACTTGGTGAGGTAACTTCCTGTAGGACATGGTAGCATCTTGAAGCAGATCTCCCCTTTCTCCTCTGCACTTCGTACAGATCTCTTCATCCACAAACTGGGTTTTGAGGGTCCTGCTATGCGAGCAGGCAAGATTGTAAAGAGGGGAGAGTCGGCACGGATCTATGTACAGGGTTGGCCATATTAAACTGACCCATTGAGTAACCCTATAACTTTTTACTGTAATTTGAAATCTAAGGTTTACGTCAACAAGCCAAAGACACTAGGCGCACTTAAGGCCAATATCCGACGGGAAATAGCCGCCATATCGGCCGAGACGCTGGCCAAAACTATGGAAAACGCCGAAAAACGGGCACATTACGCTATACGAGCTAAGGGCGACCACTTGCGCGATATCATATTCAAAAAGTGATGTAAACGAATCTCCTTCAACTAAATTAAATGTTTTTCACAATGAAACACAAAAAAATGTTTCTTTTTCCATATTTTTTTAATAATCACATGGGTCAGTTTAATATGGCCAACCCTGTAGGTACCTCTGTTTTCACTGACGGATCCAAGATGGAATCTGGTGTGGGAGCGGGGGTTTTCTCTAAATCAGCCACCATTTCGGTATCCTTTAAACTGCCGGAAACGAGCAGCGTTTTTCAAGCAGAGGTCTTCGCGATACTGCAAGCATGCAAAATGCTTCGGGAGTGCTGTTGGGAGGGAGGCATTACAGCTCTCTTCTCGTGAACTCCTATAAGGAGGAACTCAAACATCTCGAACGTGCAAGGAACATTTCCCTCATCTGCGTTCCTGGACAAAAGAATATAGAGGGAAATGAAATTGCCGACGAGCTGGCCAGGAAGGGGTCGACATAACCGGTTTCAGTTGTCCCCATCTCAGACATGGGGACACCGATGTTTGACCGTTGTTGTTATAGGGAAACTATACAAGGGGCAAGACAGATGGAGGTCTGTGCTATTTCAAAAACACTATGGCCTCAATACGATAGAAACAGAACGCTTAGGGTGATGAGAAACCCCCGCCATTCAATTACCAAACTCATTGCGGTGTTCACTTGTCATTGGGTGATCAGAACTCATGCGGAGAAGCTTGCACCCGTACAACCCCTATTGCTGAAGCTGTGGTGATCCTGCAGAGAAGAGACTGTTGAGCACTTTCTCTAGCAAATGTCCGGCTCTGGCGACTAGGCGCTTGGAATGCCGTAGCGTGCCCTTTGGGAATGGTTTTAGGAAACCAGCCTACACTTCATTTCTCTCCTTCACTACACCAACAGCACTGGCTGTAGATGGTTTTCTCTTTCCTAAATTTCGCAGGTAGTGGTCCACATTATGGTATCAAAACGGCACGTAAGTGCTACTTGAAGTGTACCTGTGGTACTCCGGCCATCTAACCTACCCACTTTGGAGACATTCGGTTCAATGGAAGCGAAATTATTACGTCTAAAGTATCAGTATGTTTGTGTCATCGATACAAAAATGAATTTCAAACAAAGAGCTAATATGAAATTTTGTTTTAAAATCGATAAAACGTGTACCGAAACATTTTAATTGATGAAAAAAGTTTATGGCGATGGTTGTCTATCTCGAGCCAGAGTTCATGAGTGGTTTACACGTTTCAGAGATGGTTGTGAGGACATAAATGACAATGAAAAATCGCGTTTGGAAAGTCAAAAATCAAGTCGTTCAATCGTTTTTACGATTCCAAGGGAATTGCCCACAAGCAGTTCGTGCCAACGGGCCCAGCCGTCAGTGAAATTTTCTATCTGGGCGTTTTAAACGTCTGTTGCATCGCATTCGTCGAATTCGCTCTAAATACCGTGAAGGACGAAGCTGGCGCTTATTGCATGATAATGCACCATCTCATCGGGTCACTCTTGTGACTGATTTTCTGACTAGAAATCACATTTTAACCATCAATCACTCATCGAATTCACCTGATATGGCTCCCTGTGGACTTTACCTATTCGAAAAATTGCATTTGACCATGGAAGGAAAGCGCTTTCCGTCCGAAGAGGACATTCATAAGGTTTGTATCGACATCCTGAAGTACATTCCGGATTCTGGTCAATGACCTGAAACACTCCTTCGAAAAGCTTTAAAGCACTCATTTTCGAAAAAGTAAGGTCCAAAGACTCCAACGGACCATAAGCCGTACCAACAATAACTCTTGGATTTTCTGAGCCCCAGATCCGACAATTTTGCTTGTTGACGAAGCCACCCAGGTGGAAATGAGCCCAATCACTCAAGATGATTTTTCGATGGAATTCCGGATCATTTTCTTTCATTTCATTCCAACGACCCAATCAGCAAAGACACGACATTGTTGATGATCCGCCGGCTTGAGTTCTTGTGTTAACTGGACTTCATAAGCCTTTACAAGCCATTATGCAAAATACAGTGTAATGACGTTTGTGGAATGCCCAATTGCAAAGAACGACGAGGAATGGACAAACCTGGATTTTCTTCAACACTTTCGGCTACAACAGAAGTATTTTCGGCTGTTATTGAACGACGAGCACGGGTTTTATTCTTCACATCACTAACTTGTCCAAACAACTCGAACTTTTTTACCAATTTCTGTATTGCGGTCCGACAAGGTGCTTCACGAGGACCCAAAAATGTTCGAGTTTTACGAACCGTGTCTGCCAAATTTTAACCAGTTTTAAAGTGAATTTTAATAATTTCAATGCGTTGTTTAAGCGTGAATCGTTCCATATTTATTAATCGCGTAGTTTCTACTTGTGAAATATCAAAAAATGACAGCTTCAAAAGTGATATCTACCGAAATAGCGGGCTATTCAAAATAACACCTGTTATTGGGAAACATTTTATATATATACTTAGCGCTTACACCCTTTTTGGGTGTTTCGCCGAGCTCCTCCTCCTACAGGGTGGCTGGTGAATTTTGCTACATTAAGAAACTCAAATAACTTTTTTTTAGTGTATGGAATTCATTTATTTTTTTTTTTTCAAGTTGAAGGTCATTAAATTTTATTAAATGTAGCTTAACTAGTTTTAAAAATAATTAAATTTAAATGCCCCCCATGCTCGTTGACACAAGTGCGGCATCTTAGTAAAAAGTTGTTCATTGCTGCTTTGAGAGTTGCGACAGGAATAGCCGCAATTGTTGCCCGAATGGATTGTTTTAGTTCATCCAAATTTGTTGGCTTTGTTTTATAAACTTCTTCTTTACATAAACCCCACAAGAAAAAGTCAGGTGCAGTAAGGTCAGGTGACCTGGGGGGCCAACGAAATTCGGAGTTTCTTGAAATCAGTTTATTGGGAAATTTTCGTCGCAACTCTGTCATAACAGTCTGGGCTATGTGAGACGTTGCCCCATCTTGTTGAAACCACACAGAGTTGAAAGGAATTCTCTTTCGGCGTAGTTCTGGATAGAAAAATTCTTTCAGCATTTTCAAATAACGGTCTCCAGTAACCGTAACGGTGTGACCATTTTCTTCAAAAAAATAAGGCCCGACAATACAGCGTGAAGAAACCGCACACCACACTGTCACGCGAAGAGGATGCAATTCCGTCTCGTGGAGTATCTGTGGGTTAGAAGTACTCCATATTCGACAATTTTGTTTGTTCACATTGCCGTTTAAATCGAAATGGGCCTCATCAGACATGAAAAGGCAGTTTAACATGTTTTGGTCTTCTTCCACCATTTGCAGGATCTTCTGCCAAAATTCCAAGCGAATCGGCAAGTCTGCTGCATTCAGTTTGTTAACCATTTGAATTTTGTAGGGAAATAAGTCTAAATCTTTGTGCATTATTGTTTGCAAAGACTGTCGGCTGACACCAAGTTGAGCAGATAAGCTTCTTGTTGAAACCCTTGGATTGCTTTGTATAGCTGCAGCTACAGCAGCGATCGTTTCCTCCGTCCGAACTGGTGGGTTTCGATGATAAGGCCTTCTTGCGACTGTTCTTTGCTCAGCAAAATTATTCAAGAGGCTCATTATGGCCCATCTGCTGGGGGCGATCGCCGCCAAACATCCGCCTGTACTCTCTCTGTACCAAAACTACGGACTCCAGTGCGTGATAGCGGCGGACTATCCAAATTCTTGTTTGCGTGTCCCAGTTATCCATTTTAATAAATTTTAAAGATCAATCTGCAAATTAAAACAAAAATGGAACAGATAACTTAAAAAGAAAAAAGTTATTCAATTTTTTTTTGGTAGCGGCTTTCATCAGCCACCCTGTATTTGTGGTGTGCGTCTTGATGTAGTTCCACAAATGGAGGGACCTACAGTTTTAAGCTGACTCCGAACGGCAGATATTTTTTTATGTGGAGGTTTATTATGGCAGCAACACACTCGGAGGTTTGCCATTGCCTGCCGAGGTGCGCCCGCTATTAGAAAAAAAATTTTCTTCATTTTGGTGTTTCACCGGGATTCGAACCTGCGTTCTCTTTGAATGCCGTATGGGAGTCACGCACCAACTCGTTCGGCTACTCCGGCCGTTTATGCCACTCTGATAAATACTTACGACAAAATACATACTTATTTGTATAAATATACCATTAGCTTTTTATCATTTATTAGGTATTCAAATCTTCAAATTTCATCTTCCGAATCTTCCCTTTAGATGTTGCTGATGTTTTATAGCGCGTTGGAACTGCATATGGGTTTTTTATTTCCTTGTTAATAAATTGAATACAAAAAAAAATGAATGTCACGTTGATTTGTGCTATGAAGAGACATGTTTCTCAGAACCTTCATTTCGTACACTGTAAAACGCACATCAACGGCCGTTGATAACGGGAAAAGCAGTGGTACTTTTATTTGTTGCCAATTTGGGTGAAAGGGTCTATGAGAGAGCATAATTGAATTACCTTCAAAATGGCAATCAGTAATTGAACAAAACAGTGCTTATTTGACCTAAATGGGATCAGCAGTTGCTATGCTAATTAAATCCTACACTGTCATGCAAAAATAGTGGTTTACCTTGTAGAAAAATTAATGTTGGTGCCTAAGTAAATGAGGTCGCTTTTGAAGCGCATAAAAATAAGTTATTTGCTTTTGTACGCATAAAATGAGCTACAAATAACTCAAATAAAAATAGATTGGTTAAATAGTGCTAAAACTGAATTGTGGATTGATTTTACTACTACGATTTTACTGTACGAGTGATTTTCCCTGAAGGGTCTCTGTGTTCAACTACGCTTGTTGCAGGCTCTCCAGTCGTATCATTATGTGTTTGCTGAATGATTTTATTGCTGCTGCTGGCGTTGTCGCTGGAAACACATACACGTGCGCGCGCCCCTCTACTTAGTTGTGGTAATAAACGTAAAATCACTGCAATATGTCACATATGTGGGCTACAACTGAGGCAGTGGCAGGCACGATGAATTTATACGAATGCTGGCAGTTGGCTGGTTGTGGTGTGGCAGCAACTCCAATAACACCAACAACTACAAAAGTAGTGGCAACACACTTTAGTGAATTATTCATGGACTGACACTTGATTGTGTTGCATGGCACGGTAGATGAGTCTGTAACTTCCAGGATTCAACATGCAACAAATTTACAAATAAAATCGTTAAAACAGCGTGAACAGATTTAAAAATAGCTTAAGTGCAGATTGAAGAGGAGTGAAGATAAGAAATAAATCCCAAAGTAAAAATAAGAATGAAATCGTTTCATGTTCACTGACCGAGAAGCTGTCAGAGTAAAATGTGAAGAAAAAAAAGTGGAAAATATTTGATGTGATCAGGTGGATACCATTGAACTCCCCACAGCAAAGATATGAAAATGAATACTCACTGTAAATCCAAGCTCCAATGCAAAAAACGTGAATGCTTCGAAATCGACTGTTGAAAATTATATTTTTTCCCCAGCAGGCACAAGCACAAAGTTAATGAGGATTTTGCTGTACTACATAGTTTATAGATATATCTCAGTGTCTTGAAGGATGAGTGGTTATCTTTTTCAACTGAAACCGATAAGAAGTAATAAATAAAGAACCGATTAACTACTGAGAAAATAGCGGACTTAACCAGTTCAAGCTGGAAGCTGTTTAAAGATCCTACGGATTTTCAGTTCTCTAAATCAAAGATGGATTAGTACCAATACCTGCGAAATCGCTAGGCAAACATGGCCAAGGCTAAATCTACGTCTGTCCAAGAATATTATAAAATTGAGTAGACTTCTAATTAGGACCTTAGTATGAGCCCTCACAGGACATTGTCTAATAGGAAATCATGCAAAAAGATTATGCGTTTACATGCACAATTTCTGTCATCGCTGCAGGAATGAGGAGGAGTTGGAAACCACTCAACACTTTTTTGCACATGCCTGGCTCTAGCCAGAAGCAGGAATCGATTTTTAATATCCTACTTCTTAATGAAGATAGATAATCTATACACTTTAGGTATCAGCTCAGGATGGTTGAATATGGAAAAGGAAATGTAGCCCAGCCACTGCGGCTCACAACGGACCCATTTCGTGGTCTAAGTGGCATCGCTGTCTCTATGTGCGATGCGGCTGCCAACCCTAACCTACCGAGGTTTCATTAAATATCAAAAAAAAATATCATCAATCTCACACAATATTCAAAATCAAAAATATATTAGCATTTAGCACTCCTACTTTTACCATCAATAACTACAGTACGATAATAAGGTTTCTGGGAAATTTATAAAGAATGCTACAAAAAAATCAAGTACTAGTTGTATTACTTTACCCTTAACCAAGCAGTAAGTTTTCATTGAATGTGTTCCACGGGACCAGAAATACCTCTACTGAACATTTCCATATGAGGATGAAAACTCACAATATTTTGCCGGCATACAATCTTCTTCTTCTCTGGGTACACTGTGAATCCCTTTGCAAACTATAGCTTCTTCCAGGCCTATTTGATAGCGTATTTGTCGCTGTTTTACCATTTTTAAGCTATGAGAGTGGAAAAAAAGAGTTTCATAATTTGAGCCTAAAATTATATTTCTAATAGTAAACTTTCGCTAGATGGTTGCACTTAAGGGCTCACTTCAACGCGAAAGTGGACCTGTTTATAGTAAAGGATTTTTTAAATGGATAATCTTGTTCTAATGGACTAATGGATCTTCTTCTCTGTAACAGAAATTAAAAAAAAGGTGTTTATTATGCAGATGACACCACGCACTTTTAAGCAATCGTGGGCATCTCTAAATTAGCTTAATCAACATCTATCAAAGGTGGTATATCTTATATTATATTAACGTACGTTGTATTTTGCCTCAATAGGCAATACGACTTTTCCAAATGAATGAAGTAGGACGGTACCAAGGCTTTAAATAGTAACTACGACTCAGACTGCGACTGTGACTGTGACTGTGTCTAGTAATAAGATTACGATTATGACTAAGACTGGGACTATGACTGTCTCTATGATTATGACTATGTCTTTGACTTTGACTATGAGTAAGACTACAACTAAGATTGAGACTATGACTGTTACTTTGACTTTACCTATGACTAAGACTGGGACTATGAGTGTCTCTATGACTATGACATCAACGATTATCATCAAGACTTAGACCGCGATAATCACCATGACTATGTCTTTGACTTTGACTATGAGTAAGACTACAACTACAACTATGACTAAGACTGAGATTATGACAATGACTAAGATTACGAATGGTAGTTGTGACTATGGTATTGACTACGACTAAGATTGCGACTATGACTCTGACTATGACTATGCCATTTTTGTTTTTTTTTTTACTATGCCATTTTTTGTTTTTTTTTTTTTAGGAAAGCGTCGAAAGCCTACATGGCCATTGTGGCCGTCAGTGTGAGACATTAACTCGAACTATAATCTCCTTTTGTTGCTCCCTCCGGCACCTTGCCGTTAAATAGCACGTCGGGAGTCGTTATTTAGTATGCTAACTCAAATCAGTCAGTCTTTGTCAACCCGGCTCTGCAACTACTCGTCAGCATTTCCATCAGTTTGGAGATAAAGCTGTTGTAGTGTAGGTTCTCCTTTCGGATCCATCGATTTTGTGCAGCCACCTATTAGCGTCGTGGTTATCTATGCAAAGCAGGGAAGGCACGCTAGACTTGATGCGGTACACAAATTCAGAGCCAGGCTGGTGGTAATCCGGACAACGTCAACCGAACCTACACGGCCAGATTAGTGGCGATGAGTATCGAACGTATTTTGAGGCTCTGCCAGTGTTTTATCAGGACGAAAGCAGCTGAGCTATTAGGCAACCAGCCGTTTCAACGAGAGGTCACTCTCGCTTACTAATATAGCTGAATACCGCAGTTGTTAGAACATTATCTTTGTCGTCGTTATGGTCTATCAACATGATGAAATGTAGCCACCACTTTCAGAAAACAGACGCCGAGCTGAGCAGAGTGCCGTCCAATATGAGTTCATTGCTCCTGGATTTTTGTACATATAGTTCAGCAAACCCTTGCATATACAGCCGCTCATTCTGAGTCAGACGCTGACCCAACAGCCGCTTACTATAAGACAGTCGCTGATGGGATTTCAAAACTAAGCACTCACACATTTCGCTTGGTTGAAATACACCTCCAAGCAGGTGTTTTTTTGTTTTGGTTCACGAGGGAAATTTTATTTCCCATCTACTCTGCATATCTGCTGAGCATCTCCCTATCCGCCACCTGGGAACGCGTCCTCTGGGAGATGGCCAATTCCGCATGGACTATGACCAGAGCTATAGCTACGTCCATGACTATGGCTACAACTGTGACTACGTTTATAATTATGACTATGTCTCCAACTAGGACTGTGACTATCACTATGGCAATGGGTTTGGCTAAGATTATGGCCATAACTCACTGAAGTCTCCAAAATGGAATCGGGAGCGGGGGAGATATTAATATTTTCCCCCATAGTCCAGCCGCGATCAAAGCTCTGACGACGCCATAGTGCAGAACGAAATTAGTAAACTCCTGTAAGGAAGAGATCAAATCTCTTGGGTGTGCAGGTAACATTTCTATGATCTAGGTTTGAGAACATAGGAACATAGAGAGAAGTGAAATTGCTGATGAGCTTGCCAGGAAAGGGACTGAATAGGTCTCAGAGACCTCCTACCCGGTCAGCGGCATATCCCTGACAGTTCTTAAAGGGGAACTGCACAAATTATTTCTCACGAAAACGCAGAAAAGATGGTGCTCCATTTCTTCGTGTGCTATTTCGAAAACCCTTTGGCCCCAATACGTTATACGAAGGACTCAGACAGTCCTTTGGACTCCTCACCCTTCCATTTCCAAACTCGTAGCTGTGTTTACCGGCCACTGAACCATCGGCACATACGCGGAGAAGCCAGGGTTACTATTTAACCCCCATTGCAGAAGCTGTGAAGACCTTTGAGAGAAGGAGACTCTTGAGCATTTTCTCTGTAAATGTCCGGGTTTGGCAGCTTGCCGGTTAAGGTCACTGGACGCTCCGTTTTTCGTTAGCCTGGGGCAGTGCGCCAACCTAAAACCAATCAATCTCCTCCATTACTCCAGCTGCTTTGGCTGGCTGTAGATATCTTCCTGTTGGAGGTCTCATAATGGTATCAAAACGGCGTGTTAGTCCTACTTGAGGAGTGCCAGACTGACACTTCAATTCAATTTCTCATACCTACCTACTTAAAGTACTTAAATGAGTTTAGTGTTGCTATTTTTTTTTTTTTTTTTGTTTTGTTTTGTTTTTTGTACCAACCCATTTGAAAATATTTCATTCAACAGCTTGTCAACATTGTATAGCCTAAACTCGAATTCGAATAGGAAAACTTTACCGAAAGTAATCAAAATGCTTGGCAATAACTTCGTTCCACTTATGTCGCAAATGCAAGTAAGTAAGTATTCGTGTGCAAGTATAAAATTTCGTTTAGACGAGTGGAATTATCTGCTCTGATTTCTACTAATTTTTTTTTTGATTACACGAAAAGTATTCCTATCATTACAATTTTGTATTTCGTTGCACAATCAGATTGCCATTTTAACAATTAACTTTATTGCCTACTGGATCAATTGTCAGTAATTAAAAATTGTATTTAAACGAAAGTCAGTTGTAGCAACATTTGCGAATTTTTAAAATTTCTTATGAATTTTTTTGTTTGCTGTACCCATTTTGCCTTTGCATAAGTGTTAGATTAACAGCATCACAATAAAAAGTCACGGTAGTAAGCCTCGTTTAGGTAGTATTACCATCTGTGTCCAATGGCTAAAAAATGAAGGTAGGAAAGGTTTTTCTTTTTTTTTTTGTCGGGACAAACAAGTACAGCACTCAGACACAATTAAGTTTAATTAAGCTCATTGTACTGCACTCGGCTTCCCTTTTTAAAGAAACCTGAGTAGATCTTGCGGTGCCAAAGAGCCAAGGAAATGTGATTGCATGTCTATTCGTGTGGCTTTACATCAAACCGTATACCTTCCGGCTCATTAGTATAGCGTTTCCCAAGTTTCAAAGTAATGCCGCTTCCTTCGCTGCAAGACTGGTTTTGCAGAAATCATTAGGACTCAAGGTAATGAAGCCAACAACGGTAAAAACTTGTTCTGTGCGCTAGCTAGAATTGTTCACCTTAAAATCCGTGGGAGAAGAGAATGATATAATGCATTCCTCTTGACAAAGCTG
Source organism: Anastrepha obliqua (assembly GCF_027943255.1). Taxonomy (NCBI): domain Eukaryota; kingdom Metazoa; phylum Arthropoda; class Insecta; order Diptera; family Tephritidae; genus Anastrepha; species Anastrepha obliqua. Next base: position 151,017,116 of record NC_072892.1, on the reverse strand, counting down.
ATAGATTTAATACCCTCTTTAAAACTTAGCTGCCTAATTTCAACTGCGAAGGTAAATTTCGGTTGGAGAGTCTTGTCAAGTTTCGATATTTTCGGAGATCATTCAAAATATGATAAATATACTAGACCTTGGATATGATGAGAACGGAGGTACAGTGCTACGTAAAAAAAATTTGTGCTGTACGAGGTGTTACCCAAAACCAAAACGACTTTTTATTTTGCTCGCAAAATATTTATTTACAAAGTGTCGCAAAACTAATCACTGTATCGGAAGATTTATAATTTTTGAATATTCCATTGTATGTACGTCAATCATATTTGACACTTGTGAACCAGACAGCTGCCGTATTCAAACAGACAAACAATAGAGCGCATACAGGTCAAAATAAAGATTTTCATCACTCTAAATCATTTTTTTTTTGTATTTAGTAAAAAAAATATTAAAACAAAAATTGTTCATTCTTCTTTTGATTCGCTTTAGCCTTCCTTGCTCCATCGTTTTGCGCTCCATTGCTTCCTATTGGCACGGTATTGGGCCTAGATTTTTGCTGGCTTACCACTTGCCATTTCTCAGGCTCTCGAACTCTTAGTTTCTTCGCAGAGTCGGGTGCGGCAGGACCTAGTGCATTTCGTTTTGCGGTTAAAGGAGTACTCTCTTGGACAACACCTCTTTTTCGGGCTGTTGCGGTGGTGTCACCTACGATTTCTTTCGTTTCCTTTGCCGGTTTTCTCAGCTCGAAGCCAACCTCTTCTGCAATTTTTCATGACGTCGAGTAGTTCATCGAGCTCTGAGACTCTGGTCCTTATTTCCGAGGATGTATTCCTACTCTTCAATATAACTGTTTTCATCTTCCTAATCACTATCAAACATTTCTCTACGGCTTTCTCTTCTTCAGCTCGCATTTTGAGAACAAACTCTTGTCGCGCAGATGCAGTTTTTCCCCTTTCTGTGCTTGCGTCCTTTGCAGTTACAGGGGCTTGTGACGGCGCATTGGGCGCATTTGCAGTATTTTGAGCCTCTTTTGACGTTACTTTTACGTCTAATGCTTGAGGCGTCATTTCAGCTCCTTCATTGACCGTCTTTGATTTTTCTATAGTTGACAATGATCCGCTCGTAAGAGGCGTATTCGTTTTTTGTGGTGGCGAACGAAGCAATCGTGGTTTCCTTACGAAAGGGCTCTGCTCTAGATCTCCATTAATAATGGCCTTCTGCTGTTTGTCTTCTTTCTGTCTTTTTTCCATAATTTTTCCCAGCACATCGTGTGCAGGGGGGTGGGCCGAAATAATCAAGAGCGGGTGTACCCTCGGAGGCAATGCTCCTACCCTAGTGAGTACGGTGGTAGAAACAAGACAAAGGCCAATAAATTCGGAAATATTTCATACATTTGTTTTTTCGACAGCAGAAAATCACCGAGCATAGCAAATCACGTCTAAAATTTGTTCCTATCAAAAACCAACTAAATACGCAATTTCGCCATTTGAAAGTGTAGAAGATGTGCAAAGCAAACAAATCGAAAATCGAATTCACGTTGCCCACTAAATTGAAAATTAACCTTTATTCTTGAAAAAATAGTGTCGATTCAACCAAGGCCTATTCAAATAAATGAAATTTGAAAATTCTCTTTCTGCCCCGACGTAAAGGACCATTCTTAAGGCAAGTCTATCTGGTATAGATACGAATATAGTCAATTATGATTAGTGCTCCAGGTTAGGTTAGGTTGTAGCGGCTGTGCACTAAGAGACATACCCAGGCCTTACTTGTCCTGATCTTCTTAACACCAATGTGAACTTTTTAAAAATTTTAAAAGACGCATGCTTTATACAATGCTGAGATCTTCCAACTCAAAAATTCAGCGCGGTAGCCTAGAAGTAGCCCTAAATCAGCCATATCCAACTTGTTTACGTCCTTTTCCAATTTTGAGCTATTAAGAGTATATTTATATTTACACTGCACAGTTCAATTATTTTTGTTTGCCGTTTACCGATTAGTGAGGCATACATCTTGAGTTGAGCTTTTGTTTTATGTATAAGTAGAGTTTGTATTCTTTCTCTTGACGTCTCCATTAAGCTACCGTCCAGCCGAAGATATTCTCTCTTCTGTCAAAAAAGTACTGGAACATAGTTCAGCCTGAATTTACAGGACTCGACTACTTTTGAAGTGGTTCACCAACTCACTGGCAAAGTGAATTTTGAAGACATCTGATCTAAACGTACCTCTGATACTCGTATATGTTCATTCCTGCTCAGGTCGTCTTTCTTTCTAACTTTCTAACTACTCGGTGCTAAATTCGCCATTGGACTGTACTGGTTTTTTAAACGAACGTCGTCAAACGATGTCTATGAACGCGGATTATTATTCACAATGTGGACTCTATTTTCGTACGCCCCGAGCTGACAATGCTACTTCTACATATTTTTATCGGTCGGATAAAGAGCGGCTTTAAGCTCTATTGAGCCCCCAGGCAATGGTTTAAAGAATATATTTTAGTCTTACCTCCAAGAGAAACTTTAGTAGCGAGTCTAAGTACCCGGAATTTATCTTGTCATTGACCTGAGATTCTATTACGTGTATGCGTTGTTCTCTTTTTTGCAGAATCTGCAGATTTCACACAAATAAATTTGCAGTCTAATCAACAGAATCCGCCGTAGCCGTGTGGTTGTGAGATCGACTACTATTCGGTAGGGCTCCTAGTTCGAGACCTACTGTGGGTACATACCATCAAATAATAGGGCAGGTTTTTTCTAAAAGCGGTTGGCCTTCGGCAGGCAATGTCAAACATCCGTTTATATGTCCTCAAAAGAAACCATCTGCTGTTTGAAGGTAGCATAAAGTTGTAAATCTCTCCATTTATGGAACCACCTGAAGACGCACAATATAAATGGAGGAAGAAGCTCAGCCAGACACCTAACAAATGATGTATATACCGAGTCCGGCACTCGAAGTGTAACCAATTAAAAAGGCCATAAATTTAGTTTGGAAAATTACTTTTATTCCATTCAAAGTGAAAAGTGTGTGAAAATAATACAAAATTAAGAATTAATTTACTTTTGCTCGATATGACCATCTTTTGCCTTGACTATGGCCTTGAGACGGTCCAGAAACGAATCGGAAGCTGCCCGAATGTGACTTACAGGTATTTTGGCCCACTCGCGGACAATGGGTTTTTTCAGCGCCTCCTGACTGGTGAATATTTTAGTTCGGACTTTCCTCTCCGAAAAAGCGCAAAAGAGAATAATCCATCGTATTCGCGTCTGGTGAATTTGAGAGCCATTGTGTGGACATTATGAAGTTCGGAATGTTGTTTTTTAGCCATTATTGGTTCGCTCGAGTTTTGTGAGACAACACCGAGTTCTGTTGAAACGTCCATGGTCTGCCACTGAAATGTTTGTCTGCCCACGGCATCAAAGCAACCTCCAGAATACTTTCCCGATAATATTTCGCATTTACCTTGACGCCAGGCTCGATGAAAACGATTGGAGAGCGCCCATCTGTGGTTACTCCAGCCCAAACCATTACCTGTAGGGGGTGTTTACAAGCACGCGGCAACATTTTGCCGAGAGTAAACGCGAAAAAAGAACATCAGTAATGGATTTCAAACGTAACAGAGCGATTGCATTATATTTGGCTGGAAAATCACAACCAACGATTGTTCGAGAGCTCGAGCACCTTAAAGTAAATAAAGTTTTTGTTTATCGCACCATTATTCGTTACAAAGATTCTAGTAGCATCGCGAAACGTCATGGAGGTGGTCATCAAAAGACTGCAACGCCATGTGAAATGGTTCAAAAAGTGAAGAAGCGGCTTGAGCGGAGTCCCGGCGAAGTGCCAACCAAATGGCGGAAGAACTGAAAATATCTGACAGTAGCATCCACCGCATACTCCGGGGACTTTTTCGCGTTTACTCTCGGCAAAATGCTGCCGCGTGCTTGTAAATAATACTCTGGACTGTCATTTAGTTAACTAACAAACCGTTGATGCCCGTGCTTCGGGTGCTTCAAGTAAGGTAGACAACTCTAATGAGTCTTTCAATTAGCTTCTTCGCCTTCTCTTGAATGAATCTGGAATGATCTGAAGAAGGGGTAGATGCTTCTTTATATTAGAGTTTATCAGGAATTTCATCAGACTTCCTGTAGAAGTATTCCATATTGATTATATAGGGTGCCCCAACACCATCTTATCAATTTCTTCATATCGATATCAATTTCGTGAGGCTGTTACACGCAACAGTTATGCGCATACAAATACAGTTTGGCTACCCTAGTAAACTAATGCGCACAGGAATAACAAAAAAAAAACAATAATTAACCCATTCACACATTCAGAATGGCCAACTATTAAATGTTAACTTCAAAGGCATTAAATTTCAACATCACCAAAACAGCAAAAGTAGATGGGCACAAGCTGGACAGCAGCCATAAAAACAAAATTACATGCGTGCTTACAAGCGTTCGTTTATGTTTGTGCTTGCTTGTGTGTGTGTGTGTGTGTGAGTGCGAAACATTTTGTTCATTTGCTGACATGTTCCTCTTTTTCGGTTTTATTCACCTTATGTGTCTTCTTGCTGTAAAACGTATTGATTCCCTTTCACTTTTCACAGAACATCTGCTCACTACAGGCATTGGCCCGACCGCTCAGATGGGCAGAGAGCTGGTAAAGTAGCGAGACTGGCAGCACAAATTAATGTGGCAGCCAACAGCAGCGGTCATGCGGTCAACTTAGCCCAGTTCAGCTCATCTTAACTTCGCTCATTTCGCTTTTATTCGACACATTGCCTCTTATACGCTGTGACTCGGGCAGGCGGTTAGTTGGCCAATTGGCTGGCCGGCTGGCATCTACCGGCACAGCTTATACGCTTCGTTTTGCCTTACTTGGCTGTGTTTCGCATGTGGCATGATTCCACCTCGGCTGCCCACCTTCTCCATCAATTGTGTGCTACGAATGTAGTATTAATGCTATATGTCGGTGCTAAATGAATGTATGTATGTATTCGTATGGTGTGCCCAACGTCTACAGATGACTCCAATCAACGGCAACAACGGCCAGTGGCATATCATATGTATGGTGTGGCGAACGTTTGCACAACAACGTTTGCTGGTAGTTAATTTTGTTGTTTTTGTGTGGTGACTGTTAATCTTGCCTTCGCAACTGCAAACTGTTTCAATTAAAACAGCTATCAGATTTTAGATTGGGACGAGCTGTAATTTACCCATTTGCCATGAAAGTAAATAAAAAATTATTGAAGGATTAATAAGCAGAGAAAAGTATGTAGAGGGTCCCATTTCATTTCAAAAGTTACTGAAAACTCTATTTCGCATTTGATATCAAACTTTTCCCCCATTTTTGTTTTTTTTTGTTTTTTCAGATTGATAATAGGGTGGGTTTTCCGCATTTCGATTTCATATGAGGCTTATTTAAAAAATACGTGACAATGTTAAATCTTTAGCATTTAAAACACACTTAAGCTTACGCGTTTGTTCAATCTCTGGCCAATTTTTAAATCAGAACTCAATCCGAAGTTGAGAGAGGAGAGGCTGCAAGGTGACTACTATACTTAGGCGAATGACGTGGCACTTATTATCAGAGGGTTATCTGGATCTAATTTTGAAATGGATCGCAAATTGTCGCTCGATACATCCTCTGAAGATGGAGCTCGTGTTACGAGGAAATATAAAATACCTAGCGGCAGACTAATTACCTACCCTGTCTGAATTCAAATAGATTAAGCAATGTCTTGTCAAGGCCCTATGGAGTGAACAAGGAAAGAATAAATAAATAAATAGAGGAAAATACCTAGAGTCTTTCTCTTCTCAATAGCGGACGCTCCGTTGCTACTCTCGGACAAGGTGAAGTATCTGGGATTCATCCATGATAGAGGGCTAACGTGGAAGCCCAACATTGACGCGATAATTAGGAAGGCAACAGTCGCCTTGTATGATTATAAAGCCAATTTTCTTGTACGGAGACCTTGACAGCGGAATTCGCTGGAAAGGACGACATCTGTTAAGAGGCTGGAGAGAGTCTAAAGGTCTGCTTTCACTGGAATCAGTGGGGCGCTTCGAACCACTCCTACTGTAGCACTCAACGCTATGCTGAATGTGGTGCACGTGGACATTGCAGGGAAAACTGTCGCCATATCTTAGGACACTCTAGAGTTACGGACACTCTAGTATTCTTAAAAACTTTGATTTCATCCCTATGGTGCTGGATCATTCATATCGTCGCTGCATCCGAGCGGTGCTTTTTTCCTTCATATTCCCTCAAGGGAGGCGGGGACGGGCTGCACCATTTGGAGGCAAGGCATGGAAAACATGTTTACGGGCGGCGCGAAGTTGGGTAGTCTAGCTCGTCCTCGGTAGTCTAGCGTAAGTGCACTAGCCTGCCATCCCAGAGGTTGTGGGTTCGAATCCCATGTAAAGCACGGTACTCGCACTTTTAAAAATTTACTTACTTTCCCTGTTTCTAAAAACAAAAAAAAAACGCATTCCTCAAACCCAAAAACTTATCCTTTCCATCCTTACTCCCGCACAATAGTCAGCGCATTATTTGCATTGTGGCTGTTAAACCAAGCAAAGGAAACAGTTACCCATTGCATCAGTGGCGCCAGCAAGAGGAAGCGGGTGACCGTAATAGCGCAGACACACGAAATTTAACGAAGTCCTCAAGCATCTATGCGATCCTTCTGCCAGAAAAATGTGAAACACAGGTGGCGCTCCAAGCAGTAAGAAGGCGTTGTTCCTAAGCAACGATAGGTGGACATTTCCACTATTTAGGACTGGCAGCCACAGGCTCATCACCTACCCTATCTCAAATCCAAATAGATGAACGAAGCCAACGCAAAACAAGTTTTGTCGAGGTCCTATGCTCCCGGAAGGAGTGAACCAGAAAAAAAAAATTTCTGCGAGGAGCTCCCCGTCAAGCTCTAATATATAATAATATAATTGCGATTTTATGCCAAGTGTTATACACCTGGTGAAATTCATCAGTAGCTTGGAACGATTAAATGAACGTAACTAGCCACAGTTGGTCGTCATCCTCTATCGTCATCCTTTCATTCGGAGCTCTCCACTCACTCGTGCGATGTCTGTATTGCGTGCCGTACTCATAAGCTTACGTCTCGTCTCCAGAGATGGTACGTTTAAATGTTGGGTCGGACTCGGGCTTTGAGATTATGTCTTTGACGATATCAACGCGGTTCCTTTTTTCCATGAAATTCACGTGGTTTGGGGCTAACTTTGCAGCACTAAGCCGCAAACCCAAATCATTGATTACAATATCATGAATGGAGCCATAAGCAATGTTCAAGTTCTCTGCCAGCTCTCTGATGGCAAATTTGCGGTTACCGTTTAACTTTTCTTTCACTTTATTGAGGTTTTCTTCAGATTCCGATGTTGGCCACCTGCCACTACAATCGTCAAGCGTTAATGCCACTCGTAAACGATTTTCCTCTTTAGAGTAGCAGTACCGAAACCGTTTCCCCACATTCTTAAAGATTCCGCACCTTTGAGTACATTTCTAACACAAAACTTAATAAAAACTCGTACTGAAATTGTGAATGGTGTTTATGGAGCCGGTGAATTGTGAATGGTGTAATGCGGTCGCAAGAGGGGCTAAGTTCACTAGATTCGCCCCTACTTTGGCTAGTTGCTATTGACGAAGTTTTGATAATGCTAAGTAAGGGTGGGGTTAAGGTAGTAGCATAGGCCGATGACTTGGTCCTGATGGTATCGGGACCGTTTCCCTCAGTCATGTCTGAGATTTTGGAAAGGTTACTGGCTGTACTCAGTTGCTAAGCTGCTGCACAATGCAGTGGTTTTGCCAACTTTAACGTATGGATGCCTAGTTTGGTGCGAAGCTCTTCAGAAGGGCTTTAATAACACTAAACTGGTGAGGGTGTAAAGGACTGCATGCATTGACATCACCGGAGCATGTAAAACATGGCCTAGTGCTGCCCTGAATGTCCTTTAGCACTTATTTCCCATCGACTTTTCCGTCATTGCAGCTCAAAGTGCAATCAGGTCAAAGGAGATTGGCCTCCGGAGGCAATCTCTCAAGGGACATGGTAGCGCTTTCGGGCAGTTAACACCATATTTATCCGAACTTCGAACAGATCTCTCTATCCGCAAACTAGAGTTTTCCAAATAGGCAAGATTGGCTCGAGGGGAACATCTGCACCGAAGCGTGCACCTCTGTCTTTACTGACGGTTCCAAGATGGTAGAGGGAGTTGGAGTAAAGGTTTTCTCTAAATCAGTCCATTTATTTATCTCCTTTAAATCGCCGAATACTGCTAGAGTTTCTCAGGCAGAAGTCTTTGCGATCCTGCAGCCATCCAAAATGCTTAGAGAACGCGGGAGCGAGGCAGATATTAAAATTTTTCCCATATTCCAGCCACGACCAAGGTTCTGACGACGCCACACTGCAGAATGAAATTAGTAAACTCCTGTAAGGAGGAGATCAAATCTCTTGGGTGTGCAGGTAACATTTCTATGATCTGGGTTCTAGGACATAGGAACATAGAGGTAAGTGAAATTGCTGATGAGCTTCCCAGAAAGAGGACTGAATTGACCCGGTCATCGGCATCCCCCTGACAGTGGTTAAAAGAGAACTGCACAAATTATTTCTCAGGAAAGCGCAGAAAAGATGGAGCTCCATTTTTTCATGTGCTATTTCGAAAACCCTTTGGTCCCAATACGTTATACGAAGGACTCAGAAAGTCCTTCGGCCTCTTCGCCATTCAATTTCCAAACTCGTAGCTGTGTTTACCGGTCACTGGATGATCGGCACACATGCGGATGAGCTAGGGTTACTATTTAACCCCCATTGCAGAAGCTGTGGGGGGAACCTTTCAGAGAAGAAGACTGTTGAGCACTTTCTCTGTAAATGTCCGGGTTTGGCAGCTAGACGATTAACGTCACTAGGCGCTCCTTTCTTCGTTAGCCTGGGGCAGTGCGCCAACCTAAAACCAATCAATCTTCTTCATTACATCAACAGCTCTGGCTGGCTGTAGATATCTGCCTGTTGGAGGTCTCATAATGGTATCAAAACGGCGCTTTAGTGCTACTTGAGGAGTACTAGATCAGCACTCCAACCAATTCATCTACCTAACTTATGGAGGCGATACTGTAACAGCTAATTAGGTGCAATTTGGATTCGTTCCATTCAGGTTTTTTTAGTGTTAAAGAAAATGTCGATAAAATCACAGAAATAATCAAAGTTGATCGGCGTATTAGTAGTCGTAGCATCGCCCAGGTGATCGACCATAAAAAACTTCTAACCAAAACTTCTAACACAAAAATTGTAAACAAAAATAATGGATTTCTCTTTACCTAAACTACGCCAAGACCAGGGCCATGAGAGTTAACCACAATAACGAAAGGCAGATGATAATGGTTGACGGATTCCCGGTGGAATTCGTTGAAAACTTTTGCTACCTCGGCTGAATCATCACGGCAGATGGTGGAGCAGATGAAGATGTCAACTGCAGGCTAAACAAAGCAAAGGTGGCATTCAGGCGAACGCAAATCTCCAGGCGCACTAAACTACGACTATTCGGCTCATGCGTAAAGGCAGTATTATTGTACGTAAGCGAAACATGGCTGGTCTCTAACTCCATCACTCAGAGGCTACAATCCTTAACCAACAAATGCCTCCGCATTGTCTTCAAAATATTCTGGCCAAACACCATCAGTAACGATGCACTGTGGAGATTAGCGATCGAGGAACCCATCCTTAGGTAAATCAAACGCAGAAACTGGCGATGGATAGGTCACAAATTGAGAAAACCACCAGATAGCATCACGAGAATGTCATTGGAATGGAGCCCGCAAGGGAGCAGAGGTCGCGTTCGACCAAAACACACTTGGAGAAGGTCGATGCTGCGCGAGAGGAGTGAACAAGGAAAAACAAATTATTTGGTAAACTTATTTAGAAAACTGCTTGCTGGGTTAGTTAATGTCGCAGCATTAATTTGATAGTTTTCGTTCACCTAAATTGAGATGAATTTTCGAGGCACGTAAACAGCTAACGCAGAGTACGAAAATTTCGCATTAAAATTCATTTAAAGATATTTTTTTTTTGTAATTCCATTTTATGCACACTGGTTGTTACTAGTTTTTGCTCATCGTCTTGTTGTGTCATGTTGCATGGCTCATTACCTCACATCGACAACGCAACATAACTACTAATGGCGCAGAGCAAATTAAATAAATCGACTTGCTAATTTTGGAAACAAGACAAGCGAACTGTGCACTCATCACTCATTGCAAATTTGAAATAATATTAAAAAAAGCCAAAATGCCGCAAAAGTGACGCGTATGGAATGGTGCGTGTGTGTGTGTGAAAAGTGCAGCGAAGAAAAAGTCATAAATAATTACTATTAATTTATACGAACTCTGTCATGTCGTTACGTCGGTCGTAATTTGTTGGCATTCGATTGGAGTACTTGGAGTTGTAAAGGGTGGTTAAACTTCAAGGGCCGATGTTGAATGTGAACCACACCTAAACTTCAAGCTTTTTTCTGCGTTTCATTTAACATTTTTCAATTTCAGACTAGTTCAATTTGAACCGTGGAAAGATAAACAATCGAGCAACGCGTTAAAGTTATTCAGGCTTATTATGAAAACGGGCGTTCAAATCAAAATACATATCGCGCACTTCGTGATTTCAGTGATGAGGCACATTTTCACCTCAGTGGATTCGTCAATAAGCAGAATTGCCTTACCGCATTTGGGCGAATGATAATCCAAGAGTGATTGCCGAACAACCAATGCAACCACAAATAGTGACAGTTTGGTGCGGTGTACCCGCCGGCGGCATCATTGGGCCGAATTTTTGCCAAAATGAGGCCGGTCATGCAGTTACTGTGAATAGTGTTCGCTATCGTGAGATGATAACGAACTTTTTATAGCCCGAATTGAAAGATATGAATGTGGACGATATGTGGTTTCAACAGGACGGTGCCACTTGTCACACAGCTAACGAAACAATGGTTCTTTTGCGTGAAAAATTTGATGGCCGAATAATCTCACGTCGCGGCGATGTCAATTGGCCGCCAAGAGCATATGATTTGACACCGTTGGACTTCTTTCTTTGGGGTTATTTGAAAGAAAAGATGTACGTCGATAAGCCAGCAACTATTCAAGAGCTAAAGGATGAGATAATTCGGCACATTAACGGCATAGAACCTCAATTATGCCTCAGCGTCATTGAAAATTTGGACCATCGGATGGAGGTGTGCCGCCAAGGCCGCGGCTACTATTTGGCCAATATTTTGTGTCGCACGTAATTGACCCATTTTGATATTATCATAATAAAGAGAAATTATAATAATTTCCTAAACAGTTTTTTTTTATTCAAAATCAACACCGGCCCTTAAAACTTAACCACCCTTTATTTAAAGACAAAACGCAATTATTTACAATATGATTTTAAATAGTCAAACAGAGATGTGAGCTGCTACACACAAATTTGTGTGTTGGTATTTTGCAACAAATTTAAATTGCGTTAATTATTTTCCACTGTTATTTCTTCTCTATTATTTCTGTTTCAAAACACTCCAATTTATTTGCGTACATCTGCAATTGTTCCAAATTTTGCCATTGTACTCTTAGCCGCGCTGAACTTTTCTGCCGACCATCCAGTGGCCGTTTGTGTTGTAAAATGTGATCGTCTGGCTCTACTCATTATGGTGTGACATAAAAATAGATTGCGCTCGCATGCTATTAGCTGCTATTTTTCAAGTGAGTTGCATTTAATTGAATTGATGTTGCCACAGGCCGCTGCAAGGTCAGCGAGTGGTCGGCCACCTTCTAAAATGTTGTCCAAATTGCGTTTAACGCAAACATAGATTTCTGTGCGTTTTGTTTGTTTTTGTTTGAGCTGGCTCGCGAATTTTCAAGTTTGACTAGTTGACTTGTTTTATACGCACACACACACATAGATACTTAAGTAATTGAGATCAACCTCGTTAAAAACGCATAATAACTTTTGCATTCCATTGGAGATGAGCAGCGGTGGCTTAAGCGTGAAATGCCATTTGTTTTTTTTTCATATTTGTTTAAGTCTTCCATTGCTTTCTGAAATTTTATGTTGCTGTTTTTAGTTTTCTTATTTGTACGTATCTAAAATTATTAATGACGTGCGTGCGTACGGTTAAAAGTCACACTTTGTTAATTTGTATTTTTTGGCAGACGTTTGATGCAGTCATAGTCGCAGGTGTTGAAAATATTTAAAAAGTGAATTGATGAAGCCACATTTTATTAAATTTAGTGCCGTAGCATTTTTTGCTTTATAAACTTTCATTAAGCAAATAGGCTTCTGCCATAGGGGCTATCAAAGTGTACTGAGTTACTATGGAGACTCGTTTAAAATGCATGGGAGAACCATTGTTTGCGGGCCTGGAGAACGTCTCAAAAGCGGATCTCCCAGCTCTACTTAGATTCGCCAAAAGCGCTGACATCCTGCATGATGTCTACTTTCAGTATTCATAGAAGTCGATCTCCATCTGGTATCGCTAGGGACCCAATGGTCTATGCGTGGTTTATTGCCAACCAGGCTAACCTAACCTCACCTACTATGAACGCGATAGAGTGTGGACCGAGGTTCTTTGAACAAAATTCCCCATTGAGAGATTCCCATTTCTTTTTATGGTGTGGAATGAACAGACTGGTTTATTTTGCATTGCAGTACTTACGGCAGTTGCAAAATGGCTACTCGATAAGAAGGTCACATAGACCTATCGGATAAAATTAAAATAACCCAATATAGAAATAAAAAATAGAAATAAAGAGATACTGTAGTAACGGGACAAGATCAGTTCAATGGCGAAATACAAGGTGGCGCAAAAGTAACCTTGCGATGTTTTTGGCTGTAATTAAAAAAAAAAAAAGAAAAACTTTGATTCTTCTTGTGGATTATTTTTATTTGGTCTTTTAGTTTTCTTTACATCAAGTCGAGAATATGAGGTCATGTAAACGGCCGCCGCCACAGTTGATTGCCATTTGAGCCCTTTTTATGGCATTTTCCATCACTTTGGCAAGAGTCTGAGGCTTGTTGACATAAGCCCGCGACTTAAAAAAGCCACACAAAAAAAGTCTGGAGCGGTCAAATCAGCCGATCTTGCTGGCCAGTGCAAATCGCCAAAACGGGAAATTAGGCGCCCGGGAAATGCATCCTTCAGCATATCGGTTGTGGCACGTGCAGTGTGTGCTGTTGCACCGTCCTGTTGGAACCACATGTTTTCCTATCCCAATTCATCAAGTTGCGGCAAAAAGAACTCGTTGATCATTGCTCTGTAGCGCTCACCATTCACAGTAACCGTTGACCCGCGACGTCTTCGAAGAAAAAAGGTCCGATGACTCCTCCAGCGAAAACAACACACCATACAGTGACTTTGAGCGGGTGTAATGGCTCTTCGTGGGTTACACGCGGATTTTCAGTGCCCCAGAAGCGTAAATTTTGCTTATTTACGTACCCGCTAAGATGGAAATGGGCCTCATCACTCATGATTATTTTTGATGAAAAATCATCTTCCTCTTGGTGGTGATTAAGGATGGCTTGAGCGTATGTTAGACGCGATTGGCGGTCAGCAGCTAACAGCTGATGCACCGTCTGAACTTTGTACGGAAACATCTTCAAATCGTGTACCAAAATTCGCTGTAAAGACCGTCGACTGATACCCATTTGCGTGGCACGTCGTCTGGTCGATGTCGACGCCGCTTCCATGACATCCTCGGCTACAGCAGGAATATTCTCTGCAGAACGGCTACTCCGGGGTCTGCCACGCTTGGCAGCATCTCGTGTTGTGCCAGTCTCTTCGAGGCGAGCGGTTAAACGTCGCAGTGTTTCACCAGTAGGCGTTGGACGGCGAGGAAATCTGCGACGAAATTCACGTTGTGCCAAAGTCACCGACCGATTATTGGTCAAATAAATAGTCAGCAATATTCCGCGTTCTGGAGCAGTGTAGCGTAACATTGTTTATTAAAGTGTATTTCGCATGTGTTTACTACACAAATGTCAAAACAGAACTGACATTAGGGGCCAATCGCAAAATTTATAGCATTTTCTGATAGAAGGATTACTTTAGCGCCACTTGCTACATAAACTCAAATAGGAAGAAGCTGCCATACTAACAAAACAATCAAGAGCAATTTATTTTATATAATAACAAAATAAAAAAAGTGGAGTACCCCGGCATTTCAGGTTTGTTTCCAACCACAGTCAGTCAGATTATGGAAGGGGCTGTGGTATTACTCAGCAATTGCCCCACGAACTGTGGTTTAAGTGTAAGCCCGAGAAATACTGAATTGATACTATTCCCCTAGAAAACCAAGGTACCAAACTTTAATCCCCCAAAATTAAACGGCGTTAGTCTCACGCTAACCCAACAGGCAAAATACCTAGGTGTTATCCTAAACCCGAAACTCTGTTGGAAGTCCAACGTAGAGTACAGCGTAAAAAAAGCGAGTAGAGCACTTTACACGTGTAAGTCAATGTTGGGTAAAATATGGGGTATCCAACCAAAACTAACCAATTGGTCCTACACAGCCATTGTAAGGCCAATACTAACTTAATGCCGCACTAGTCTGGTGGCCTGCAACAGAAAAGAAATACAATAAAACTAAGCTGAACAAGATACAAAGAACAGCGTGTATCTTAACCACAGGAGCGCTTAGCACCAATCCTACTGAAGCGCTCAATGTACTAACTCATCTATTACCATTAGACTTACATAAAAAACAATCGCTGCTTGCAGCGCGGTGAGACTCAGAGACATAGGAAGCTGGACAACAAGGTCGTACGGTCACAGTTAGAACCTCCTACAGGGACCCTCGCTGCCCAAAAACAGATCAGACTACACAGTCCCCGGCCTTAACTTCAAGAAAGACTTTACGGCACGTTTTCCACCGAGCGCCGAATAGAGCAAAGGGGAGGTGATTGGAATATACAACATCGAAATCTATACCGATGTATTCTAGTATATTCCAATGTAGTGATCAGAGAAGCAATTAAATCACAAAAACTCTACAAGGAAGTTGGTGCAAGAGTAGCTATCTTCTTAGACAGTCAAGCAGCTATCAAGGCCTTAGACTCCAACTACATTTCATACAAATTAGTCTCAAAGTGTAGAGAGGAGCTGGAATTGCTTAGACATTGGCTTGAAAACACTCTGATATAGGATCCCGGTCCTAGGAACATACGGGGTAATGAGATAGCGGATGAGCTGGCAAGAAAAGGTTTGACAGCATAGACTTAACAGAGGCGGTGGCAGTCTCCACCCCACTGAACACCATATGATTGCTTCCCACTGTCATGCTTGAAGCAACTAACTACATGCATTACAACAAAAAACACATGACCGTCATTCAAAATCCAAAGAACGAACCACCTGTTTAGATGTTCTCGACCACGCATTTTACGCATCACTGCAACCCTTACAGTCATTGGAAGGCAGGGGATCATGCAGCCAGACTCAACCTCCCCTTCAATACCATCCGCAGAAGCTGTCAAGCGGAAGGGGCGAAGGAAAGTCTTTTCCATTACTTATGTGAATGTCCGGGGCTAGCTAAGGCACGACTTCGCTCCTTCGGTAAGCCTTTCTTACAGCAAGTTAAGAAGATCTCAGACATCGAGATAAAGGATTTGCTGTCATACTTGGGCCTCACTAAATGGATCTAACTTGGAAACAAACAAAAAAAAGACATCACCACACTAGGCAGTGGTAGTAAAACGCTGTTGGTCACTAATTAGGATTATTTCAGTGGAAATATTCAACCACTTCAACACCAACAACAACAACCCTGCCATTTAGTGGATTTACATCGCGTCATTTAAATTATAGTTAAAAAAAGAAGTACTTGTGTCTACGATATTTTCAATTCTTGGGCCGGTGCAGTGTGTTTCTCGTGCTAGAAAACTCATTCACTATTGAGTTCGAGTACATTTACTCGAATTTATCTACTATAGGTTTGTTCATGAAGCAAATAATTTGTAACAACATATTATCACGTTATGGTGTTCATGTACCCAAAAAACTTGCAAAGTAGGGGAAAGTGAGAAAGTGAATTAAAATTTTATGTTGAGGGGAAGTTGCAAGTTTTTGCTGGATAATTTTTACTTGTGAGAATTTGCTAGTGAGAAAAGCAGCTGATCTCAAAGTAAAAAAGAAAAACGTATTGAAATTTGCGATTTGCGATTTGCAATTGCTACGACAAAATTGAATCATGATATTCTGAAGCTAATACGCCCTAGGTCACGTGGAAACATTTTTAATTTTTAACATTTTTCCTGCCAACAATTTAATCTGCTGTTCGTGAAATTTGCAAATTGTTACTGGTTTTGCATTCATGTACCTTTTTTTTGATATTTTTCTCTTTGAAAGAGAATTCTCGGAAATAAAATTTACTGGCAAGTTACTGGATAATTTTTACATAAACAGATCTTATAGCACACACAACCTATCTGCGAAGGCGCTTATTACGATCAACGTAAAATTGTGGCCATCGACATGCAATTTTTTTTTTTTTAAATAGACATTTGTAAAAATTTCCTTGAGTCATTTCACCAAACGGTAGTGTGGTTTACTTGCCTCTACGACATCGAGGGAAACTGCAGGCTCGATGAACGAGCGGAACTTGCTACCAAATTGACTGATGAGTACGCATAAAATGGCATAGGTATTTTTGTTTGTTTTTAAAATAGATAGATGACGTAATGAGCCCACCTGCAGAATCCCTAAACGCAGAAAAACCCTGCTAAACCAAAATAAGCAAAGTCTTAGCACATTGAGATCTATTAAAATGGGGCACTGCCACTGCTACAGAATCTGTCTGAATAGACATCAGACAAAGAGACGAAAATTTTGTTTCAATTTATAAAAAAGTTGTGCGCTTCATCAAAGCCTTAAGAATTAGATGGCCAGAATCATGTAATGAGAATGAACACAACGAGAGCTCAACGAAAAATAATTGGCGCTAAAAATTTACGGCGAAAGCAAAAAGTAGACCATGAACAAGATGGACTGACGAACTGGAGGATGACATGAAGAAACCCAAAGTAAACAACTGGAAGAATTCAACCAAAGATCTGGTCAAATGGTTTATTTTATTAGTTTTTATTTTTATTTTTTTTTTTTACGCTAACGAGAACATACATTAACCAAAAAGTAGGTGTGGCAAAATCTATTTTTCAAGTTTGTCCTGCTTCGTATTTATTTTTTATTGTTTAAACCAACTCTCTCTCTAAAACTTTAGACGCAGTGGGAGCGGGAATTTACTGCTCTAAACTAGGGATAAGGCAGCCTTTCAAGCTGCCAGACCACAGCAGTATTTTCCCAGCGGAAGTTTTTGCTGTGGGGAAAGCCGCGGAGCTAACCTACACTAAACAAGAAAGAACTCAACAATTAATATATAGTATACGTGGACAGTCAAGCAGCAATAAAAGCAATAAGCTCATATTGTATTAAATACAAAAAAGTTCAACGGAGCAGGGAGGCCATAGAGAGGCTAGCCGCAAACTGTAGGCTATAGGGTATCTGGTCACAAAAGCATTATGGGGAACGAAATGGTAGATGAGATAGCAAAAAGTGCTGTTAGACTACCTTTTGAAAAAGAGAACGACATACAAAAACCGCTAAATTAAGTACACAACATGAAAAATTGAGAGGAAGCTAGGTGGACTAATCTGATCACATGCAAAACAGCAAAAGTTATGTGCGGAACTAACGACAAAAAACTGACTCAATTCGTACTTACGCTCTCGCGAAAGCACTGCAGAACTATCATAGGTATGCTAACAGGTCTTCATCTAATGGCTGCACATGCATACTCGTACTAGATAGGGATTGCTAACGCGGACAAATGCAGGAAATGCAGAGGGGATGTTGAGGAAACTTTAGAACACCTTCCGTGCGTTTGTCTGGCATTATTAAAAACGCGTTTAAAATGCCTGGGAGCCCCACTGTTTGAGGGTCTGGAGGACGTCTAAAAAGCGGAGTTCCCAGCTCTACTTAGATTCGCCAAAATCGCTGACATCCTGCATGATGTCTACTTTAGGTATTCATAGAAGTCGGTCTCCATCTGATATCGCTAGGGACCAAAAGGTCTATGCGTGGCTTATTGCCAACCAGGCTAACCTAACCTAACCTTAAGCCAAATTTGAGTAATTTTGCTTAGTTTAAAACAGCGACATTATTTTTTTTTTCTCTTAGGAAAGTTACCGGAAAACGGACGTGGTTATTGACCGCTTTCGCCCATTTTAATTAACAAACTACTTCTGACAAAGAGAAACCTGAGTACCAATTTGCGTTATATTAAATGAATATTTGCTCGAGTTATCGTGCACACGGACGGACGGACATGGATGAATCGACTCTTCTCATCGTTCTGAGTATTTTGCTATAACTGCGAATATATCTACCCCGATTGCTTTATGCTGTTTCACACAACCGTTCTTGAAATTTTTTTTAATACCCTTGAGCACAAATTTGCTGGCATAAAAAAGGGGCAAACGTAACGATACGAAAGTTTTTCTCTGTTGATTTCTCTGCAATTTCGTTAAACAAAAGTAATTCTTGAATTAACTTGCTCATTGTTGTTTCTTCCATTTTCCGAAAACAAAACAACTCAAATGTAAACAAAAATTTAATTCCAAGCTAGCAAACAAAAGTAAAAATAAGCCATTGAAACAAATGAAATTTTACCCCCACCCATACTAAGTTAGCTGATGCAGGGTGAAAGGTGAGAATATTTTACATTGGAAGTACATTACGAAAATTAAATGGCAAACCGCAAAAAAAAAACACACATTCTCCGAAAGGTATTAGAGCGTAACCAAATGAAGTGGGAGAAAAAATTAAAGCGAAAGTTTGCCAGCTCTTGCAATCCACTGATTGATGTTAATCCTGGTGTTGCTGGTGCTGTTGTTGTAGTTCTGCCTATCAAAAGTATTGAGAGAAAGGCCATGCTGTAGAGTTCTCAATGCTCACACTTCGACTCCGGCTTATTAATCAAAGGCAACGCATAGCATCAGTAACAACAATACGAGTAGTGGCAGAGACGATTGATTGATGATTTCCACATTTTCTCGTGTATGTGGATTTAGTTGGATGCCTCAGTCAATAGGTTAATGTAGTAGGTTACAATAGTGTTGGTGACGTAGAATGTAAATGCAAACACAGATGGCAGAGAAGAAAGGGGAAGAGGAACGTATATACATCTGTTACTTATCTATAGAATTGAGTCGCCACTATTTTTGACTTTCGAGTTTAATATTACGCTAATAGAAAAATATTTGAAAATCTTATTGAAATCAATCAAATCAAATATAACATACGAGGATTGCTTTTTACATATATTTTTAGCCTAATAATGAACGAATGTACATTGTTGATTGAGCACAATTTTTTGTTCAATATTCGTCTTTCATGACCAATACACTTTTGTATTCATTTGAATGAAATTTCGAAGCACTTTCTTCAAATCACACTTTAAGGGCGTTTTTTTTCAATTGTGTGGACGCAAACGCGACACATTTTTACCACAATGTAATCATGCAAAATCTTATTGATGCACGTCATGCTAATGCCCAAGGATGACTCAATCTCACGGTATGTGGCAGGATGATTTCGAGCAACAATTTCATGCGCAGTATCGATTTTTTCTGGCTCAACAACTGATTTTGGACGACCTTCCCAGAATTCGTCGGCGAAAAAAATTCATTGCACCAGTTTTTTGCGGGGCTAAAGTATGGTGCTTGCTCGTCCTTTACTGATTTTAAGTCATC
This sequence comes from Anastrepha obliqua, assembly GCF_027943255.1. Lineage (NCBI taxonomy): Eukaryota > Metazoa > Arthropoda > Insecta > Diptera > Tephritidae > Anastrepha > Anastrepha obliqua. The sequence goes on along the minus strand of NC_072892.1, from coordinate 150,997,339 downwards.
GCGGCATTCTTCCCTTGTTAATTCACATCGGAAAGTGTGAAAAATAGTCGCATGAAAATATTCGTACGAAAATATTCAAAGTTGAATTCTTTTTTTTCGGCGAAAGGATTTTTGAAGCCATTGTACACAACTCTAATGCAAATGAAAACAATCTCAGTGCATTTACGCTGAGATATAATATTTGGGAAAGATTTTAAATTCTTTTAAGACTTTGTGATTTTATAGCATTTGAAGTGTGAAATAAGTGCGCCAAAAAGTTTTGCAATCTTTTTTAAAGGGTGGTTAAGTTTCAAGGGCCGGTATTGATTTTGAATAAAATACCATTTTTTTAGGAAATTATTGTCATTTTTCTTTATTATGATAATATTGGCATAGCTCAATTACGTATGGAATACGGCCCTGGCGGCACACCTCCATCCGATGGTCCAAATTTTCAATGACGCTGAGGGATAATTGAGGTTCTATGCCGTTAATGTGCCGAATTATCTCATCCATTAGCTATTGAATTGTTGCTAGTTTATCGGTGTACATCTTTTCTTTCAAATAATCCCAAAGAAAGAAGTCCAACGGTGTCGTTGACGTTAAGGTGTGGTTCACATTCAACAGCGGCCCTTCAAATTTAACCACCCTTTACATTTCACCAAATATTTGCAATTAAAAAATGTATCAATTTTTCCATTAATTCTTTTGCATAAACTAAGTATTGACTGCAGAAAAAACTTGATTGAGTAAAAGTTATAGAGAAATCATTAAAGTTTCATTTTATGATTTTTAAAAATTATTCATCTTAAGTTCTTCATAGTTCGCTAACACTATAATGCTTCATCATCATCATCAAGTAGGGATTACAGCTCAAGGTGAGTTGCAGCTTCGTTCACAATCCTGTTCCAATCTGCACGGTTCATAGCTGTAGACTTCCAGCTCCTAACTCGTAGCTTTTTCAGGTCGACTATGACTTTGTCTCGGTAGTCTAGCGTAAGTGTACATCTCAGAGGTTGTGGGTTCGAATCCCGCGTAAAGCACAGTCCTCACACTTTTCCTAATTTACCAACTTTCCCTGTTTCTAAAACAAAAAGAACTCATTCCTCAAACTCAAAAACTTATCCTTTACATCCTTAATTCCGCACAATAGTCAGCGCATTACTTGCATTGTGGCTGCTAAAACAAGCAAAAACAAAGAAAAGCACAGAGTTACACATTTCATCAGGGGCGCCAGAGAGAGGAAGCAGGCGCAGACACACCACTTTATCGAAACCATCAATCATCTGTGTGATCTTTCTGGTAGAAAAATGTGGCACACAGATGGCGCTCGAAGCAGTAAGAAGGCGTTGTTTCTAAGTAACGACAGGTGGGCATTCCCACTACTTAGGACTGATAGCGACTGGGTAATCAACTACCCTGCCAGAAATCAAAATAGATTAACGAAACCAACACAAGACTGAGATTTTTCGAGGCCGTTTTCTCCCGAGAGGAGTGAAGAAGGAAAAAAATGACTTGGTCAAGCCAGGTTAACCTTGGACGTCCTCGGATCCGGGTTGGTAGAGAATTTGTTGTTAAAAAATTTATTTGAGGGCGGCTGTCCACCATGCGCACAGTGTATCCTAACCATCAAAACCTCTGGGATTTAATGTGTTTAACGACATCTTCTGCTGGGCATAAGTTCAGCAACTTATCGTTGTAGCGTATGGGGCCAAACAGCCTTCGGAACACTTTTCACTTAAACACTCTTAAGTTTCTTTCGTCTTTTTCGTCTTTTTTCGTCTTTTTTTTTAATTGTTCAGCACTGCATATGTGACTTCAGTTCAGACTTCAGTAATTTTGTGAGGGAGTAATATGCTTTATTTGCTACCAATATTCTGTCTTACCTATATTGCGTCGTGACTACTGTCGTCATTCTTTATTAACATTTCCAAATGCTTGAAGTGTTGAACTCGCTCAAAGGAAAATGCGAGGGAATAGTCGTCTTTTCCTGGTTTCGAAATAAATACTACTCTTACGCGTCGCCATTGGGATGGTATATGACCAAGTGCAATACAGGCTGTGAAGATCCTTTTGAGGGCCTCAATCAGCCTGTCTCCTCCTTTCTTAAGTATTGCTGGATATATTCCGTCAGGTCCAGGGAACTTAAAGTTCTCAAAGGAAGACAAGGAAAACCTTATCGATTCTTTTATCACTATCTGACTAGCAATATACCAGCTGTACCTAGAAGTTCCACCGTCGCTACCGTTATTGTTCATGCCACTCTCTACTTCAGAGAGTGTTCTACTACCCGGAAAATGGGTTTCGAGTAGAGCATTAAACGTTTTCGATTTGGAAATGGTGAATGAACCATCTGATTTTCGAATGGAATCCAGCCTTACAGAGCGGTCTAGATGAAGGACCTTACAAAGTCGCGCTGTTTCCCTCATTTCTTCGACGTTGCTGCAAAAATTTCTATAGGACTCGAGTTTGGCTTTCCGTATTTTTTCTTATATTCTCACTGTGTAAGTCGATGATTGATCCAGTTCTCCTCTGTTTGGATTTTCAAGGCCTTATTAAGAAGTTTTCTGGGCCGTACACGAAGGTTCGACAGTTCAGGGTTCCACCAAGGAACCCCAATTGATTAAAGTAACTTCTAATTTCTCAGTAATTTCTTTAATCATCTTTATTGGTTTGAGTTTTTTCAGGTTTGGTAATCGCTTTGTTACAAGCTTACCATACCTGTCCCACTCCACATTTCGATCATTCCTACCGGAAGTCATTGATATTGTATCCATTCCCAGTCGGAATTCGATAAGACGATGATCAGAAAAAGTGTCCTCTTCCAAAACTCGCCATCTGTTGATTTGATTTCCAACTGACCTAGTGGTAAGTGTTAAATCAATCACCTCTTGTCTCCTTTTGGTCACAAAAGTTGGTTTGAATCAGATGACAGGATAAAACCCAGTAACTTGCGACCTCTGGGATTGCATTTGCTGCTTCCCCATACAATGTTCTGTGGATTGGCATCCCAGCCCATCATGCGCTCCAGATTATTGGATTCTGCATACTTGACTACTTCTCTTAGCACTCTCGAAGGAGGTGAATAAAGTGTCGTAGGGTAGGTGGGCTGAGACTATGATACCTTCGACACTGTTTCCACTCTTCCAGTACTTTATTTTTGCAACAACGATATCTCTGGAGCATAGCTCTTTTAACATCGTGTGTTCGATCAACCTTGGCATGATAATACAAGGTGTGCCATCTCTTATGTCGGTGGGAAAACATTGAATAACTTTGAAAAAAAAAACTGATTTGTATAAGTGAGGTATTTTTATTTGGTTTGGCTATTTACAATTTATTAAAACTATTTTTTGAATACAATATCAATCAAGTGGCCACCTTTATTAGCAATCACAAGCTGCGATCTTTTTTCTGCGTTTGTCAGCACCTCGTCAAGCATTTCGGGTTTTATAGCGTCGATTTCGCGTTGTTTCGGTGTAAAGCGATCCATGGTTGAAATTGTATTGATTGACGGTTGACGGTCGATCGGTTGATAAATGACAAAGTTATTCAGCGTTTACATACCGAGATAAAAGCTGACGCACCCTGTACATGTTCGCGGTCTCACGCTCCCTTCACAATGAAGTATTTGTCCCCACGACATAGCACCTTGACCACAGATATGCTTGTGACATACCCATGGTTCTTGTATTAGTATTATGTGTGCCATATTACTAGGCATAGAGAATCCCCTACCATGAAATGATATCAGGCAAATAAAAGTGCAGCCGAATGTGTCTGCAATTGCGTGAAAAGTATTTCCAAGTATGCAAAACCAAACTACAACAACTCAGAGGCGAAATTTCTCATTTTTCTCTAACTACTCTGAAAGTGCGATGCCGCAGATTAGCTTCTTTGATAATTAAGTGCTAGATCTTGCCAGACCTAAGCTGTCAAGCGAACAAGAAGTCAATTGGAAATTAAATGCTGACAAAAATGGAGAACTCAATTAGGATTTGCGCGAATGTGGGTGTGTACCACAGGCAACTGAGTGCTGCTACTCTGTGTGACAACAGCAAATACGCAATAATGTCACTATGCGCCACCACTGACAACAACGCGGTCAGCTACCATAGTCACAAGCACTTTGAGCCACATTAACCCAATTTAAATTACGTCTGTGTGTGTGTGTGTGTGTGGTCAATGGAATATGCACAGCACACAGCCATAGAGATCAGTGAGTCAACGTAGATATGCGTTAACCGCCAAAGCTGACAGGAACAAACAACAACTACAACAAACGAATTGCAGGCCAATTACAGCAGCAAAGGGAGAAGCATAAATTTAAACAGAAAACCACAACAACAAGCGCCAAAGTAGGCGAAGTGAATGTAGAAACATTTAATGTACGTTACTCGCATCCAGCGCCAGCGCCAGCGCTTCAATTAAATTTTTATAAATAATCCACACGCACCAAAACTAACAGCTAATAAAAGCGTTTTCGCTCAAGCGTCGGTAGTGCAACACCCACGCGGTGCGCACAAAAATAGCAGCGCGACACATTGGAAAGTTTTAACTGGTTTTTTTTTATTTATTTATAAAAAAAGTTAATTTTATAAAAAAAATAATAATCAAAGTTTCAAACTTTTTAGTCAGAATTTTCGGCAAAATATTGGGAATGCATTGAAAAATTTTTTTATGAAAAAAAGTGCACAAAAATTTTCGATCAAAGTTAGGCTCTTTTTTGCTCAAAACCGATCCGAAACCGAACCGAAATTTTGTGCCCGCACATGGCCAAAATCGAAGCCGAGGTTCGATCATTCATTACATATAACGAATGCTCGAAATTTTGTTGCAAGAAAAGTGCACAAGACAGCAAGTAAAAAAAATTTAGGTAATGGAGCCACTCTAAACTTACACCATATCAGAGCAAGCTGCGTACCCAGAAAATTTGAAATAATATATTTTTTTACTTATTTTTTGGAAAATGTATCAAATTTTTAGCAAAGTTTGAAACCTTGAATTGAACTCTTTGTTCATATTATGACGCCTCAGGCGGCACTGGAAGTGATCCTACATAGTCCACCCACTGATTTTTATGAAATCTGCTTTTAGAATTAAAGCAGCAGGCAGGCATAAAGAAATCACGCACGATCATGCATCAGTTCAACAATCTGTGGAACAGTTGCAAGACGCACCGAAAACAGACTATCTGGTTCCCAAGATAGATCTGAATAAAGACTATAAAATACAAAAACCCGACAGAAAGAAGTGGTAGAGATGATAGTGGCATATCAGATGATAGAGGTCACCATATTTACACCGAAGGCTCAAAGATGGACAATGGCACTGGATCCGAAGTGTTCTCGGAAGAATTTTCTTTAATTGCTCCTTTTGAGTCCCAAACTGGTGTAGCGTTTTTCCAGCTGAGATCTACGCTATAGACAAATCAGTAAAGGCAATAAGACTAAAGGATTCACCTCCGGCAAACCTTACCATTCTTATAATTTTTGTTGATAGTCAAGCAGCCACAAATGCACTGGCTTCGGCGCGCATAAGTTCAAGATGTCTTAAACAATGCAGAAGGTCGCTTTTGCTTATCCAACAACACAACATCACACTTAGTTGGGTCCCCAGCCACACTGGAGTGGAGGGAAATGAAAGACCAGATGAGTCTTCAAAGAAAGGCTCTGAGCTTGAACTTCAGCGAGTGGTAGAGAGCATAAGCATTCCTCTAAACGTATTATACTCTGCGATTGACCTAAGCGTAATCGCGGAAACCAATAAAAGGAAGTCACTGACCACTAACTGCAGGATCGCCAAAGTGCTCTGGCCAAAACGGAATCTTAAAAGGACAAAACTTCTGCTTGGATTTCAGAGATCAACTACCAGCGTTCTCACAGGGGTTATAACGTTAGGCAGTATAATGGGTGCTCGTCATAATTACTTCTGCAGGAGCTTTGGAGATTAAGAAAAAATTGAGTCGGTACAAAACCGCCTCTGTGAATGCCCCGCACTTCAAAGAAGTCGGGCCAAATATTTTGGCAAGGCCTCACTGGAGGCACTAGTTACCTTCTTAAAAAGATCTAATGAGCCTACATAGGTGCCCTATGCAACTTAGATAGGGCATGGAAATCAAATGCAGGTATCTGAATGGTCTTAGACAAGCAGCCTGGCTAACCTAACCTAACCTATAATAATTTATGGGTAGAGTGAGTTTTATTTTACAAAGCAAGCCGTCATGCCAAAAGCAGTCGAAGGCTTGAAATATTCGAGGAACGCGGTCATGCAATACTTCTACTGCTCGAAAGCTGTAAGTTTCCATCTGCAGCTTATTTCAACTTGCAAAGCTCGCTTTGCTTGATGGCTGCACAAGGGAGTAGCAGAACAGGCTTCGGGCAAAAAAAAACAGTTGATATACATGTATGTGAGAAAAGAGATTCCTTTATCGGGCAGTTGTTTGTGTTTTGTTTTGTATCTTTTCATTGCTGCTTTTAATTCGTTTCCCGCAAATTCTTTTATGGGCGACCCGCATTCGATGCACGAGTTCCTGGGTGTCTTTGACTTCTTCGGCACTGCTTAGTAAGGGTTCGATTTCATGTGGTGTAAAGACTCGGGATAAGTGTCGAGCAAATGTATGAGCCTTTTCAAGATCCAAGGTTCTCGATCTCCAAAGAAAATGAAATCAAAATTAAATAAATATTCAAAGCTTTGCAATATGTGTGGCTGCTATTATTGTGAACACAGCTGTATATACCTACATATAAGCCTACATCTGTTACCACAGCAAAATCTATTTTAATTTGTAGTTATGTGGGTATTCCGTAAGTAACCAGCACTTTGTTATCTGCCACCGAATTGAGGTGGTTGCGTCGCGGTAAGGTGACAGACCACAAATCCAACTAAGTTGAAAATAATAGCCGATTCCATTCTACACCCACCATTCGGCTTGTCCCAGGTTCCGATCCCACTATGGATATGAGATACCAAATTATTGAAAATTGGTCTTGTAATAGCGGCCACCCACAGCCAGGCAATCGCAAGCATCCGTGCGGACTTCTGTAATTCGAAAGTTTGCAATTAAAACCTTCTACTGTGGCACCATGAAACTTTAGAAACTTTCGATTGTAAATAGAACAACATGAAGGTGCCAACTGCGAATTTAAGCAGAAGCTCGGCCGAAAACCTAACGTGGGATGTAAGCGCTAATTAGATAAATATATACACAAATATCCATGTAATAATTATAGCCTGGAGCTTCTTTTTTTTGCTGAGTGCTTTTTCATTGTAATTACCGTTGTTGTTTGCATCACTGCGCTGATGGATGTTGGGCGTTGGGAGGGCGTCAACTGTGTGTTGGAGAGCAGTTGGCGCTTCGGTGTATTGCCTTTTTAATGCGATTTAATGGTGAACTGGTGGTTGACGTATGACTGGTGTTGGTGTCGGTTGTGCTTAGTGAAAGGACTGCGCACGAAGTTTTTTTATGGGGCAGCGAGTTTTAATGAATTGAGAAAAATTGTACAAGCTTTAAAATAGTCGTTGATGTTATTATGGACTTTAGCATAAATTTTTCCTAAGACTTTGAGCATGACTTGGGCTATTCCTAGAACTATGACTACGACTATGACTTAACTATAGCTAAGCTATAACTATAATTATGACTGTGACCCAGATTCGATTAGGACTATGAAAATAACTGTACTTACTACTATGACTAAGACTGAGGCTATGAATATGACCGCTTTTATATTACGAGGGGTAAAACAATCGAAAGCCTTAGTCAGTGTGGAACTTTAACGCCACTAAAAACACCTCAAGTCCGACGGACTTAGCCTACCGGAATACCGATTTGGATAATTACGTCTGGAGGCCGTCGTGAGTTGCATTTGTCTGCTGCTCGTCTTACCGCATTTTATCAATTTGGATAATTACGTCTGGAGGCCGTCGTGAGTTGCATTTGTCTGCTGCTCGTCTTACCGCATTTTATCAATACGCCGGTTGTTCTTGCTGCTGCGTTCGTCTAGCATCATTTTTTCGCCTTCAATCAATGTTGCGAAACTCCAACTTTCGTCCGACTCAAGCATTTGTGGGACTATGTAGATTATTAAGCGTTAGAAGCACCCCAGTTTTGTTTACTAGGTAATCGAGTTCCTTAGCGAACTTGCTGCAATAAAATGTCACAAGTTTGGCAGTATCCTCTTTGTCCAAGCATTCTGGGCAACAACCAGCTACCAGCTAAGTTAAGGCGATGCAGATATTTTTGGAAGCATCCGTGTCCGCTTAAAAGCTGCGTTAGCAAGAAATTAACGTCCCCGTGCTTTCAACAGATCTGTTCGTTAATCCGTGGGATCAACCTATGCGTCCACCGGTTTTTTGGTGACTGGTCCCATTTTGATTGCTATTCAGCTATCGAGGTTGAACTTTCTCCTTGTTTGAGTTCCTCTTTCGGTGTGGGACCTTGTGAGCCGCACAACCTCTTCTGTTCATTTTCCCGGGTTTTTATAGGCATTTTGCTAGCTAAGACGCAGATTGCATCATCCGACAATGTTCTACAGGCCACCGCGGTCTTCAACGCACTTGTTCTGTACTAACCTGCAGTGCTTCTTTAAAATGGCACTTTTCTACTCCAGCCTAGATTGGAGAGGCTAACAGCATTATAGAGTCCATCAATGTGGAAAAAAACTTTCTCCTCCTGTGGTCCTTCTATGTTCATTAGCATACCCATAAGCGCGTTGTTAACCTTTTTCGTTTTCACACTAACAACGGTAAGATGTTCCCTGAAGTTTAGTCTGGAATCAATATGCACGCCAAGATATTTTAAAGACCCCATGATTGTGTATCGACATATGACTATCAACACGACTATGCATCTTGTTTTTTGCTATTGCGACCGCCAGTGTGGGACTTTAACCCGAGCTTTAACTAAAACGTTCTCTTGTCCATATGGCTGCTTCTCCCGGAACTGTGCCGTTAAGTAATGCGTCGAGAAGCCGTTATTGAGTATTTTAACTCAAATTAGTACGAAAATCTGTCAGGTAGTCGTCTTGCAATGACTCTTTAGCATTTCTATCTACCTCAAGATCAAGCTGTAGATAGCGCAGGTTCGCCTTTCGGAGCCATTCTTCATCACGCAGCGTTTACATTATACGCGCCACTACACCACTTAATACTCGCCATTTTGTCAGTTTATCGCACATTTCCATCGTACGATTTGCCCTTGTGGGATGTCCGCCAAAAACCGCGCAAAGGTCTGCTCTCTTATTGTCGAAATGCGGGCACCGAAATGTCACATGCATTGCACTTTCTCTGGTTGGTCAGGGCGGACCGGGCAAAAGGGGTCGTTTTCTAAAGCGGTGTAGATACTTTTTAAAGCATCCGTGACCGCTCAGTTGTGGCGTTATGTAGAAGTCAACTTCTCCATGCTTTCTTCTATGCCATTTCGCTCTGTCTGGTATCAGTTTGTGCGTCCGACGACCATTTTTTGAAAAGGTTCAGCGTTGCTGCCACTCTCTGATGGTTCGCTGCCTCTCTTCCCCTTTAATGACATCGGGCGGCTTACCGCGCACTAGATTATACAGTCTCTGCAACTCTTTGACCGAGAGATCTGTAGGGATTTTCTTCGAAATGACTGCTATGACCGTGCGATAAGCTCTCGCAACTCTAAGCGCGTGTTCTTATTTCTTTCATAAACGATTTTTGCCATTTGCCCAGATCGACGCTGCTTATGTAATCACGGATGTGGTGGCAATTGAAAGCAGCTGTCGTCCCCTTATAATTGGCATACGTCTTGAAAGCGCACTGTGTACTATCTGCGCTTTATTGCTGGCTGCCTCACAATGATCCTTGAACTACGACTAAGCCTTTTACTATGACTGTGATTATGACTATGACTAAGAGTATGACTAAAATTATTAATATAGGTGTGACTAGAACTTTTTTGTTTGGAGGGAAGGATAAAAAACTCTGAATTGAACTCTGATTCATGCCGTCGCGCCAATGATATGTGGTTATGCTCCCATTAAAGCAGACCTCCCCGTTTCGGCTGACTTCCACCCCGGGACCGCTGCATCGAGGGTGGAGCCGTAATTGTGGATATCAACCACAAAAGGAACTTGCATCCAGGCTCTCTACTTATGACGTGCGGTGGTTATTCATCACTGATAGTCTCCATTACTTTCGTTATAAAGCAGATGGAACTTTGAAAACGTGCGGTAATGTCGTGTGCCGGCTTGTCTGCGTGTGTTATGGTCGTGAGTCATTAATTCAGCTCGGTATGTCTGAGTCGGCCTCCTCTAGAAGACTGATTCATGTTCAATTCAGCACTTCTCGGGAAGTTCGGTGTGATTAAACGCGGCACTGCGTGGCTGCCGCTACTGAAACAGCTCTATTGCTCGCCTTTCTTCGTCCTGCTTCCATAGCGTACGCAATATTTACTTGGCAAACTTGCATGTGGCATCCCAGAAATGTTTTGACATGAAAATACTGCCAGTTAAATTTGCCTCACTTAGGTGTCTTCCAAGAATCGTGGCTAACTCCTCACATTCTCTTGCGATTCATGGACAGTGGAAGAGTACGTGTCGCGCGTCTTCAAACTTCTTTTGGCAGGAACGACAGTGTGGTGAAGCAGAGAAACCAAATCTATGCAGATAATACTGCAAGCAGCCGTGACCGGGAGAGAGGAAGTAATCCATCTGAGAGAGGAAGTAATCCATTTATCCGAGTCTTAGTCGTAAGCACGTAGCAAGGTTAGGAATGAGTTCGTGTTTCCAGCGGCCTTTAGACGAAAGATCTCATCTTCACTGCCATTCGTTAAGTGATGCAATTCGCTGTTCCAACATTTGGTCATTTGTTGGGATTGCACCTTGCCTTGGATAAAGACGGTTTAGTTCACGCGCTCGGATACCCACTAGAATTTTTGCCGCAATCACGCAAATTGCATCCTCCGACTGTCCGGTAAGTACAGGCTAATCCCAAAGCGCTCACCCTCTAAACTTGCAGGGCCTCTTGTAGATGTGTTTCTCGGGCTTGCAACCAGCGCAATATCGTCTGCGTATCCCACCAGAGTCGCATTTATGGGCAACTCCATTTATAGGGTGCCATCGCACATTACGTTCTACAAAGTAGGGCCAAGAACCGAGCCTTGCGGTACACCATACGTCAACGGATACTGGCATCGAAATAACTCCGGATAATGTGAAGCTGGTGCGAAGGCAGTCCAAGACCACTCAGTGCTGAATGAATTAGCCTCCAATTTGCTGAGTTGAAAGCTTTGGCCGACCTGTTCTATTAATAGCTTCGTTCCCTATTTCAGTCACCTGTCGAATGGCGTCGACAGTGGATCACCTGAAGCAAATTGTCGCTCAGCAAGTCCTGTTGGCGTCGCTAGGTATTTCTGCAAACGTTCACAGATGATTCGTTCTAGTACCTTCACTGGTGTATGGTATCTAACAGACATTGTCCATGACTGTGACTTTCATGAAATTTCACTATGAAACTCCACTTGATCTCAGACTCTTCCTTACTTATTTTTGAAGCAATAAGTTTAGACTATTGTTGTACGCTCTTAAAGTCTTGCAATTAAATAATTACCTAAAAAAAAGCTTTTGTCTATATCGCTCCTATGGTGGTCCATATATCTGCTCACATGTCGCCTAAGTATTTCTCGCACTATCACTCATGAAAAAGTAGAGCGTCACAGCTTCACAGATACAAGGAAGCTGGAAAAGCCATGGCATGCTGCTTGCACACTTCATTTCAGGCTTATATGTTAACATATGCTCAATAGTACCCAGGTGGGCTATATACTTTTTATATTTTTACGAGGAGGCTTGTTACCATGAGGAGCCGCCTTTAAGTTGTTTAAGCCTTAGTAAATTGCTTAAAAACCTTGGCTGAGTTGTTAAATTATGCACCAGAGACCCATTGACTTCACTATGCTCAAATGTGTTCAAGTATATACGTAAGTATGTGGGTATGTGTGTATGTTTGTAGCTAATTACAGCTCAGACGATCTATGCGCACATGCACTAAATACCAGTACTTGAAACAATGCGAAGACAAAGTAATTGAAAAGATTTAGGTCGAGTTTTTACAACTGAGCTGGGTGGTATGCATATTTTAATGCATAATTTAATTTCTTCATGAACAAATGTTTTCAACCAAATTAGGTGCACTTTAAATGGTGGCATAATTAAATAGAAAATTCCTCATTGCACACTTCTTACCACTTGAGAAGGCAGGCAGTTGAAGTTGCTTCATGGCTGCATTTGATGAGCTGCTGTTGCCTGGAAAATTTAGGTCGATGCGATAATAATTCGTATATTACATATATGTATAATGAAATGTATGTGTGTGTGAATTCATTCACAAAAAACTGACATTCTATTTTGAAACTTTATTGCGAAAACATCATTGAATATGAACTGATTTCCGTTATGAGTTTAGGAAATGTTTTTTTTTGTTTTTGAGAGCACAGCTTAAATTCTTGTAGCCGTTGCACTGGTATGCATATTTGGATATTAAAATTAGTGCGCATAACTTTAGCTTGTGGTAACCTAAAAATATTTACTAGTAACTGAATAGTGTGAGATATTTTACAATCAGCCTTTGATTGGAGATCCATGAGATTTTTGTGTTTGAAAATATTGGAGTTTGTAAGCGGAATATTACAAAAGGTCTATGTAAACTTAAGTATACAGGTGTATAAGCTTAAATCCGCTGATTGCTCGTAGATGGCGTTAGTGAGCATATCAAGTTACCATAGAAAAATATCTCAACGGTATTTGATTCGTTAGTGCTCCTGTTGTCACGCCTACAGTTTTATATTCTCTAAATATGAGTCATACAAATGCAACATAATGGCTTAATACCCATTAGTGCTGTTGACCGAACTCCACTTACCACCTCGTTGCCAATATAAATTTTACATTGGCTACACATTCAACAGCAAAACTAATACGGCTGGCTATGCACAATGGCGTTGCTTAGTACGAGCAGCGCCATGAGAATTGGGAAGGACCTCTCCGAGCCGTTTGACTCGCTGTCGTGTGACTTCTTCAATCTGATGTTGGAGAGCATCGTACGAACCGCAGAACTTAATCACTCAGGCACAATATTTTATATTTTATTTAGAGCGTACAATTATTGGCGTATGCCGATGATATTGACATCATCGACCTTAACAACCGCGCTGTTAGTTATGCCTTATCCAAACTGGATAAAGAGGCAAAGCGAATGGGTTTGGTGGTGAACGAGGACAAAACGAAGTACCTCCTGTCATCAAACAAACAATCTGCGCACTCACATATCGGCACCCACGTCACTGTTGACAGTTATAATTTCGAGCTTGTAAGAGACTTCGTTTATTTAGGAACCAGCATTAACACCTATAATAATGTCAGCCTTGAAATCCAACGCAGAATCTCTCTTGCCAGCAAGTGCTACTTTGGACTAAGTAGGCAACTGAGCAGTAAAGTCCTCTCTCGACGAACAAAACTAACACTCTACAAGACTCTCATCATGCCCATTCTAACGTATGGCGCAGAAGCGTGGACGATGAAAACATCCGATGAGGCGTCACTTGGAGTGTTTGAGAGAAACTTTCTGCGCAAGATTTTTAGACTTTTGCACGTTGGCCACGGCGAGTATCGCAGCTGTATGAGCTTTACGACGACATGGAAATATTCACTTTCACAATAAGAAAATGGCCGATCTTTAAGAACAACATATTGCAAAATTTGTTAATTTTTTGGTGGAAATAATCGTCCGAATAAGTCGACAATTTTAAGTTTAGTGAAGAAAATGTGAAGAAACTGATTCTGTCGAGCATCGAAAAAGTACTGGCAGACCAGAAACTGGACGTTCTCTGGAGCATATTACTGCTGCAGCGCAAAGTGTTGCTAAACAACCTTGAACATTGCAAATCTCGACGTTCGGCATTCACTAATTGCCTGCTTGGCCGATTTTACCTGTAGACTTGTCCATGGTAAACATTCAAATAATGCCATTTTTCATATATAACTAAAAGAAGACTTATTTTGTATAAAAATAGTGAAAACTGGAAAAATCTATATTTTCAAACTCTATTCGCAATTCTTTGAAGGTAAGCGTATTTACCCTTCTATTTTCAAAGAAAATTCGTCTATTTGCGCCACGCTGTGCAGAAACTCTAAAATGAGAGAAATTTAAAGTCCTATTGGAGTGGGTTTTCCAATGTTTGAATAGTACAAACTTGTTTGATAATGTTCAAATAGAGATAAGCTTCGTTTGAGGAACTGATTTTTTCAGCAAAGCATCCGGCTTGTCTATACTAATATGTATTATAAAGAGGAAAACTTTGTTTGTTTGTTTGGTTGTAATGAATAGGCTCAAAAACTACTGGACCGATTTTAAAAATTCTTTCACCATTCGAAAGCTATATCATCCACGAGTAACATGGATCATATTTTATTTTGGAAATAGGGCTCGAGATATAGGTCAAAACGTGGACCCGGGTAACCTTTGGTTGTGTATGTACAATATGGGTATCAAATGGAAGCTGTTGGTGAATGCTTTAGTCCAGAGTATTTTTCATGCCGCTCCGTGACTGGGGCTTCGAGATATAGGTCAAAACGTGGACCCAGGTAACCTTTGGTTGTCTATGTACAATATGGGTATCAAATTGAAGCTGTTGGTGAATGCTTTAGTACAGAGTATTTTTCATGCCGCTCCATGACTGGGGCCTCGAGATATAGGTCAAAACGTGGACCCGGGTAACCTTTGGTTGTGTATGTACAATATGGGTATCAAATGAAAGCTGTTGATAAGTGCTTTAATACGGGGTAATTTTCATACCTATTGATGACTAGGGTCTCGAAATATATGCCAAAACGTGGACCCGCCGTGTCTTTGCACCGAATTAAACCAAACTTACGCACATTGTTAAGTAAGTATTGAAGATGGTTTCCGTATAGTTTGGATACCTATTGGTAGATAGGGTCTCGAGATATAGGTCAAAACGTGGACCCGGGTAACCTTTGGTTGTGTATGTACAATATGGGTATCAAATGAAAGCTGTTGATAAGTGCTTTAATACGGGGTAATTTTCATACCTATTGATGACTAGGGTCTCGAAATATATGCCAAAACGTGGACCCGCCGTGTCTTTGCACCGAATTAAACCAAACTTATGCACATTGTTAAGTAAGTATTGAAAATGGGTTTCGTAAAGTTTGGTTGTAATTCGGAGCACTGGCAACGGGTACAGCGTTCTTTTGAACCAGCCATAATGTCGCTTACTTTTTTAACGCTTGGGGCGGAACTGAACTGTCAAATTGACAGTGTGAGTTACAATGTGTCAATATTTCTTTCTGATTTGGATGCCATAAGGAAAAAACGTAAGTGCAACATGTAAAAATTGTTTGTGAATTTTTTTGGAGTAGATTTTGGAACAGTGAATAATTTCTTACGAAATTTGAGAATTTAATGTGAAATCCGAATGAAATTATGTGTTCGTGGAAAAAAATTTTTTTTTCGTTTTTTTTTTTTTTGAAAAATATAAATGGATAATGGTTAAAAAAGCTCCAATGCTTAATAAAACATATAAATTGAAACGAAAAATTCATGGATGATCAGGAAAAAAGACGATTGTTTATTCATATGCGTTGATTTGAAATTTAAAAACAATTTTCTTTTTTCCTGATTTTCAATTTATATTTTATATTTACTCAAAAACAAATAGAAAAACAAAAAATATTGCTTATGCCAAAGCGCTTGAATAAAGAATAAAGAAATAAATAATATGAAAACCATATCTTTTCTGTTCTAAACCATATCTATTCTATTTTAGTGTGCCCAGCGAAGGGGGCCGAGTTTGCTAGTCTTAGATAAAATTAATGAATTATCGGCGTTGTCACAGGTCATGTGCCTTAAATATTTGCCTCAATTGAACTTTATGAGTGTTAAGTGTCATTTGTTTCCTTGGTCACTCCTCCCGGGAGCATAGGGCCTCGACAAGACTCTTCCATCGTACACGGTACTGTGCTGTTGTCTTTGCACCGTACCATGAGATGTCGGCATCTGCTAGTTCGCGCAACATCGACCTTTTCCCAAGTGTTTTTTGGTCGACCGCGACATCTGCTCCCTTGCGGGTTCCAGTTCAATGCCATTCTCATGACGCTATCTGGTGGTTTTCTCAACGTGTGACCTATCCATTGTCACTTTATGTGTTTGATTTGACTAAGGATGGGTTTATTCGTTAATCTCTACAGTGAGTCGTTCCTGATGATGTTTGTCCAGAATATTCTGCAGATGATGCGGAGGCATTTGTTGACGAAAGATTGTACCCTATGTGTGATGATGTTAGATACCACCCATGTTTCGCTTCCGTACAACATGACGGACTTCACGCATGAGCCGAATATTCGTAGTTTAGTGCGCCTGAAGATTTGCGCACTCCCCTATACCGTATGCATTCGCTCTTGCTTTGTTTAGAAAGCAGTTGACATCTTCATCTGCCGTGATGTTGCAGCCGAGGTAGTATAGTGTAGAGTTAAGTGTCATATCTTCAAGAAAAATTGCACATGTACTGATTGAAAATAGGTCCGATTACTGTGAACACACCATTCTTGTAATAAATTTTGACTATTTCTATAAGTAGGTTATAGATTTTCCACTTAACATACCTCAGCAGAAATGTCATAGTGATGTCACTGCGAGAGCTGTCAAAGCAAAACGGTGCTAAAAAAGAAACTCCAAACTCAAAGTCGCTGCTTGTCTGCAAAGAAGAGAGAGAGTTGGGTAGCCTTTTGCTGAAGAGCGACATAAAACCAAACGGCTCAAGCGTAGAGCTTGAGTCAGTACGATAATGAAAATAAAAATAATTTAATAATCAAAATCTTATAGTTATCCTCTTGGCCATACCAACCGAGTATTGGTCTTTAAGCAACAAATTTTCAATATCTTTTACCCAACAACCAGTACCTTGAACAAATTCATATTATACAATTTTTTACACTAATTTCGTGACTTAATTTCAAGATTCAGCTTGATTGTATTTTAATGCTACAAAATTGAACATACAAACATCTGTCTCAAATATGAGCAGATAAAAAATGTTATGGGAGCAGATATATATGTGTATTAGGGCGGGTCGATTTAAAAATCGCTCATTGCTCTGTGAAAATCGTATTCTGTGTATGTATGTGTGCACACTTAAATCGTAACTAAAATTTTCCACTTAAAGCAAGAGCCGCAGCGGAGAGGCATTGAAGTGCAATTGAATTCCATGGGAAATGTTTTTGTTTTTTCTTTTCTTTGTATTTTTGTAGCACTTTCTCCTGCGAGAAATAAAAAACAACAAAATAACTGAATAAACGTAAGATAGCGAAAAAATAATAGTTCACAGCTGTGTGTGGGAGTGAAAGGGCCAAGAAAGCAAGAGCACGAAAGGGAAATCAGTATTTTTCTGAAAAATCTACAAAACGCAGTTCACAAGTACCCGCAAAACGAGGAGAAGATAAATAATTCATACAAAAAATTTAAACAAATGCTGTCTGCTTGGGTGGTTGCCGTTGGCGACGTTGAGGCCAACTGAGGTTTGTAGAAGCTGCACAGGTCGCTTCTATTTATAAAAAAATATAGCAAAGAGTATGAGAATATTTAGAGTTGCTAAAACGTTTTTCTTTTGGCGTTTTCTGTAAGTTTTTTATAACTGCATTTACATTTGAAAGGTGGCGATTATGAAATTTATTGTATTTTAAAATGGCGAAATTTACACTATCAGCAAGTAAACGACATTTTTCAGTACTTTTGTGCAATAATTCATCAGATTTCTCAATGGTTTTAAGACATTGTGAATTTTGGAAGAAATATCCAAACCGCGTGGCCCGTATTATCCAAACAATCAGGAAGTGAGGTGGCTCGACTAGAAGAAATTGGCTCAAGCCGGCCTCGAAATGTACTTGGATGTCCTCGAACAAGCCATGCACTGGGAGACATCCAATCTTTCAGAGATAGTGTCGCGGAGGAGCCAGCACCATCAACACAAATGGCAATTCGTCATTTTTAGTTAATCCCTTCAAATAGATTTTACTAAAGATAGAAAGGTATCTCCGTACAAAGTGTAGGTGATTCAACAGTCGGTCAATTAGGCTTCTTTAAAACCCGCATGGAGTGCAGTCTTAAGTTGTTGTAGCTGAATAACGAAGTGCCTGATTTTTTCTAGAAATTAATGTTGAAAGATGGGCTCCATTACCTCTGGATATGCGAACTTTCGGAATACCCTCGGAAATATGGTAAGCGTCATTGGCGAATGGTCCTGGATGATGTTCAACGATTTCTTTACATTGATGGGATGAGTTAGGGAATATGAGTTTCCAGTAAGATGGTCGCACCGCTCACACACTGTACGCAATTAAAAGGACTTTGAAATGACTTTTCCAGATCCTTTTATTTCTCGATTATTCTTCTTCTTGATTGGCGCGATAACTGCATACACGATTTTGGCCGAATTTAACAAAGCGCTCTAGTCGTTTCTCGTGCTAACCGACGCCAGTTGGACACAGCAAGTAAGCCAAGCCCTTCTCCACCTGATCTTTCCAACACAGAGGAGGCCTGCCTCTTCCTCTACTACCCACGCTGCTCTTCAAAGTTAGTCAGTGAATGTAAGACAAAACTGAACAGTGTTGCAAAACACAACAAAGTCAGTCTTATTTGGGTGCCTGGACATTGTGGTATTGCAGGGAACGAGTTAGCTGATAAAGTGGCAAATGAAGGCTTTGCAAGTATGCTACTAGGCCCTGCACCCTTTCTAGGTGTCAATTCCGCACCGATTCAACTATTGATTGACGACTTCATGAGGTCAACCCAGAGAGGTCGTTGGTCTGAGTTGAACTCGTGCAGAGTAGCCAAGTGCTTTGTGAAAGAACCAAACAGGAAAACAGCGACCTTTCTCCTAAAACTCAGCAGAGAGGACCTGACAGTACTGGTGGGTGTAATCACAGAGCACAACGTCTGTGGTCAGCATATGGCTGCCATGGGGGTCGTCGACAGCCCGATATGTCTATCCTGTCTTGAAGATGACGACACTGCAGAGCATTTTCTCTGTAGCTGACCTGCATTTTTCAGAATCAGACTTAGGATATTGGATTGCGATATACTGAGTATGGATAAAGCTCATTCTCTTCCTCTTCCGGATCTATTCAAATTCATCAATGAATCCAAAGGTTTTGTGAAACAGTGAGTTCAAACAAATTTTTCCGTTTCACCATCCACCTTTTATTTTTCCTATCTCTATTCTTTCTACTGATTTCTATCCGGGTGTAGTACAATGGTCTCTTGGCTGAGTGCTTGGACTTGTCCAACCCCCCACAAACCTAATCTAATCTAATCTACCATCAGCTGGTACCGCATCGAATACTTTCAGAGCCGGAGCTTTTGTATCCACTCGGATGACGTGACTCAGCTAACGGAGCCACTGCACAATGTCTGTGGCGTCGTGTATTCCTCGATTAGGCAGATTAATTTAGTTGACGAGAGATCCTCCGACCTTACAACCCGAAATTACTTTCTATGCAGGTATCTGGCCCAAGCCTTCAAGAATAACATCCGCCAAGAAATCTAAAACAAGAAATTTTGATGAATTTACTTTATTAAGAGTCAACTCAACGAGCTTTATGGCCAGTTTCAGTAATGAGTGTTCCAAACGCTCAATCCGAAGGACTAACTGCTGAAAGCGAAGGAGTCGAAGTCACCTCTTCCAACTTTCTGCTGAGTTTTAGGCGTACGTTAAACAAACTACTACACCATACGGAGAGTCCATCAGTGCCTTTGCAAACTCTCGCCCTTTCAAATGCCGTCATCGGAGATCAACCACATCCCGTCGCTGACAAAGTGATCCAGTTGTTTCGCGGTGATCCAGGCGCGTAACACTGGCACAACTATGCTCTGGATATAGCAGCAGGTTAAGTTCCTCTTTATACAGTGTAGACGTCGATATATCAAAAGTGGCTCCATTGTGTGAATAATGATCCGAAATATCCCTTCACTCGCAAACTCAGACCAACTCTTCTAACACCCCTCTCTCTATGGTGCGAAGCCGTAGAAACAGTAATTTTCTTAGGCCTACCGACAGATGAATTTGTTGATACATTTAGTGATTCTGTATTCATAAAAATGGATGGAATTATAAAGGAAAAATTATTATAACTTTTTTTTAATTTAAAAATTAATAAATAGACACTTTTTTAAATAGAAAATTTTAATTTTTTTTTTTATTAAAAAATCAAAAAATAAAAAAAAATTTTAATTGAAAAATTAAAAAATTTTTTTTTAACTGAAAAATTAAAAAAGCTTTATTTTTAATTGAAAACTTAAAGTTTTTTTTATATTGAAAAATCAAAATTTTTTTTAAACTATTAAAATTTTTTTTTATAAAAGGTTCAATTTTTTTTAAGTAATAATTTTGTTTTTAGAGCTGGTACATGTCAAGTGATGGATGTACTTTGGACGAGTTCTTATGTATATACTTTGAAAAACGGGCTTATTCGTAGACTTTAATAAAATACTATATTATTAAATAGAAAAAATTTAAAAAAAAAGTTTAGTTTTTCTCATTTATTAAATGTTGATCATTTTCAGCTATTCATTAAATGTCCTAAACGAAAAATTTCATATCTATTTTTTTGAAATGCAAAACAAAAAAAAATGTCATAAATTTTTTACTAAAGGTAATTTTTTCTAAGCATTTTTTTATTTGAAAGTTTACTATAAAACTTGCAACTATTTATGAAATGTCAAAAAAAATATTTTGTACAAATTTTTTACTAAAAAATAAATTTTTTGCTTGAAAGTTTACCATGAGACTTTCAGCTATTCACAAAATGTTCAAAAAAAAATTTCATACAAATTTAAAAAACAATAAATTTTTTGCTTGAAAGTTTACCATGAGACTTTCAGCTATTCACAAAGTGTTCGAAAAACAATTTCATACAAATTTAAAAATAAATAAATTTTTTGCTTGAAAGTTTACCATGAGACTTTCAGCTATTCACGAAGTGTTCAAAAAAAAATTTCATACAAATTTAAAAATAAATAAATTTTTTCCTTGAAAGTTTACTATGAGACTTTCAGCAAATTTACAAATTAAAAAAAATACCAGTCTAACGGTTAGACGCGATAGAAGTGAAACCTTCCGTAAAACAAACTGAGAGAGAATAAGACGAAAGCAGCATTAGGAGTGGGATAATTATAGGTTCATTATAATATTGCTATAAAGTTCATATTTTATTTTCTTCATTTTATTATTATTCATCCTCAATGTTTTCAATTTCAACAAATGATACGAGTGGCTTTTGATAGCTAAAATATGATACAAATGCTTTGGTTTCGATGTTGTCAACATATCTTTGAAATACCGCGTCAATTGTTGTTTTTGATCGTGTTGTCGATTCAGTGCGATTGTTACACATTTTTAAATTGAATGTTGTATTAAGAACGTCAATTGAAGGAACCGCTGTGTCCAATGCAAAATTTACGTTAAAATCGCCACTTAAAATCATTGGAACTTTATTGTAATCTTTTCTAAGTATCCGCGATACTTCTGGTGTATACTTTATTAAATTTTCGTGAATGAATTCCGTGATGCTATTTATTGATTTTTTTTTCTGTCGATATTCACGACACTTTTCTGCATTATTTTTCGGCATAATTGCGGTAAATATTTAAAAATGAAAATATTTACGAATATAAAAATACACACGCGGTTGCTATTATGAGCGTCCCCAGCAAAACCTGCGTGACCGAAACTCTAACACAATTACATTTTTTTGAATGTTACAAACACATATGCACGCAGGTTTTGCTGGGGCGTGACCGAAACTCTAACACAATTACACATATGCACTCGTATTTGTTTGAAAATCGACTTTTTTTTTGGTTCTCCGTCACCTTTGGGAAATGTGTAAACAGTAAGCAAACTTTATTCAAATATTTTCCCTCATTTTTGCATCAGTAAAATTAAACAAACGCCGTAGCCGAATGGGTTGGTGCGTGACTACTATTCAGAATTCACAGAGAGAACGTCAGTTCGAATCTCGGTGAAAACACCAAAATTAAGGAAAACTATTTTTCTAATAGCGCTCACCCCTCAGCAGGCAATGGCAAAACACCGAGTGTATTTCTGCCATGAAAAAAGCTCCTCATAAACATATCATAAAATAAAATAAAATAACTGTATAAAAAAATTTTTTTTCTTGTGATTCGAACCAATAATTTTGGATCGGAAGCTCACATTGCTAGCCGCTCGGCTATCGCGCCATGCTGTCGGCGCTGGCCTAAAAGTTATTTAGTTCGTCGCTACGTTTATATGTAATATTCGTAGCCAAGAGTGTCGCTTTTTTCGTTTCACTTTTTCTCAAATCACTCCCAACGATTCTAAAGAAATTTTCACTTCAAAAAAAATAAATTTTTTCCTTGAAAGTTTACTATGAAACTTTCAGCTATTCATGAAATGTTAAAAAAATTGCATGCAAATTTTTTACTAAAAAATAAATCTTTTGCCAAGGAATTTGTTTTTTTTTATCATATTTTATTAAATGGTAAAAAATAAACGAAATTTTAGAAATTTGAATCGCTTGGCACGAAGTCGTCGTTTAATTTGTTCACTTTGTTTCCGAACGCATTGAACAAAAATGAAATGCCGCCAAAGCAGCCGACCGAATTAAAAACTGCTTACGACTTTTCAAAATTGGCTTTTCACTCCTAAATAAATAAATATCACCACGGGATAAATTTTTAAGAGCTGAAGCTTTAAAATTTTTGAAAATTGAAATTTTAATCTTTTATTGATTGCCAAAAAAAAAGTATGCCAATGTATGTAATCCCTGCGTGGGTCACCTTATGCTTATTTCTCTATAGTATATAAACGCTGATGGCAACTTCTTACCAGATGTTATTTGGGAAACATTAAAAAATGAAATTTATTGCTTAATGTCGTGCGAAAATATTTTGTTTTACTCTTTTTGGCATTACAGCAAAAGAGAATGTGGTGATGCCCTCTGAGCCACCTTGTATATGAATGCATGTTGATATTTTTAAATAAATAAGCAGAAATAAATGAACTGCTGGACACAACAAAATCCAGCTGGAGGCGACAAAAAAATCCATCGCAACAAGGCGCAGATAAACTGGAGAGAAATGAGCAGCAAAAAGCAATAATAAACAAACGTTTTTAAATCAGAAAAAAATGAGCAGCAAGAATCTTAACTACAATTTGCTTTTCCTGACGCAAAAGCGGCTTGCAGTACATTTTTTCTTTCATTACAATTAACAGCTAACACATTTTTCCCTTGTCGCTTTTATTTTACTCCTTCGTCATCAGTCAACGGCTTTGGCAGCGCGCACTGTAGGTTGCCTTAATTTTATGCTCAATTTCAGTAATAAGCGAAGTGAATACATTTAAAAGCAATTAGCAATGAAATTGTGCACAGTAATTCCACTTGCAGCAGACGTGAGGGGCAAAGATGCAACAAAAGAATTAAGTCACAAACGCGTTGCGTTGTTGAGTTGCAAGGCATTTAATGAACGCGCAACAAGTACTTGTACAAATGGTATGTGTGTGTGTGTGTTTGTTTGTGTTGCATTGCGTTGGCGCTGAGAAGTTCGCTATATAGGAAATCCCACAGCGGAACTGGCAGCCTTACGCGAATTAGCGCAATAAATATTGCATCTGGTGCGGAATTTGCATTCAAGTTTTATTTTTTTTGGTTTTGGTTTTTGTTTTTGTTTTTTGGTGGTCTTTTATATTTCTTTTGTTTGGAAATGACTTCTTTTGTTTTCGTTTTGCTTGTCATGAGTGTGCTAATAAATGTAACGGTATGTTGGCCAATCACGATGCTCGTATAAATATAAATAATGAAGGCATAATTTAGAAAGGCGGAACATTGCCGGGAAAATATTTACTATTTGCTTGACAATCTTAGTTAGAGGCGAAAATATGTTTAGCAAAGGGAGCCACCATAATTGAGCGACATTTTAGTTTTTTAAGGGTTCACTGTAGATATTTGGAAAATACTCTTCTTCAACCATGGCGTGTCTATTCAAGGTGGTAACAGTAATATAAAACGAAACTAGTTTCATTTATTTTATTTTTGTTTTTTGTGCTCAAATATCAATATATTATAATTATTTCCAAGGCGAATTGGTTAAGTAAAGATAATAAAGAAATGTAAACGTAGTTTTTCGAGAGTCTCATTTACAGTGTGCGCAGTAAATTAGTATTATTATTAAAAAAATGTTGCCTGATTTATTACTCATTCCTGGGCGATGAGCAAGCAGTAAAGTTAGAGCTGTAATTTGTAAAAGTGGAGGATATGAAACAGCGTCCGGCAGTAAATGCTTCCTTCACCTTTTTTTTTGTTTTTCCTTGTTCACTCCTCTCGGGAGCATAGGACCTCGACAAGACTCAGTTTTGCGTTGGTGTTGTTAATCTATTTGGATTTCTGACAGGGTAGGTGATTAGCCTGCCGCTATCAGTCCTTAGTAGTGGCAATGCCCACCTGTCGTTGCTTAGGAGCAATGCCCTCTTACTGCTTTGAGCGCCATCTGTGTGTCACATTTTTCTGCCAAAAGGATCGCACAGTTGGTTGAGGACTTCGCTAAATTTTGGTGTGTCTGCGCTTTTACCGCGATTGCCCGCTTCCGCTTGGTGGCGCCACTGATGCAATGAATAACTGTCTGTTTTTCTTTGTTTTTGCTTAATTTACCAGCCACAATGCAAAAAACGCGCTGACTATTGTGCGGGAGAGAGGATGGAAAGGATAAGTTTAGCTTTGAGAAGTGAGTTTTGAAAATGTTTTTGGAATGGAAAATTATTAGAAAAAAGGAAAGGAGGTAGATTTGGAAAAGTGCGTAGACCGCTCTTCGCGTTGGATTTGAAACCTGCCTCTGGGAGGGCAGGATAGTGCACTTACGCTACACTACCGAGACCGCTTCCTTTACCTACAGATTATAATATCTGATAGCCTGAAGTCATCAACCATATTCCCTGTGGATGATGACTGGCCAACCCAGTTGACTTAGGTTTATCCGCAAAATTGAAACTCGAAATTAGATCCAAAAACTAATTCTTTATTTTATAAAAACGTACAATATTTAGACCCGAGGCAAAAAAAGGGCGACGAAGTAATTTGCTTAATTTAATTACAAGTACCGGGGGAGCCGTGATGGCAAAACGAAAACGAAACTGTATCAAACTGTATCAAAAGGTGCGTAGGCTGGTCCTTTTATAATGGTTTTGGGCACCGCTATCCCTTTATCGATGCTAGGTGAAGGGAAGATCATGCGAAGACGACGCGACGTGGGATTTATGTTATTTTTCGGCATACATATGTATCGATGTGCATGTATGTTGTTGGCAATGCAGATGTACTAAATTCTGCACAAAATAATGATCAGTTAGTGATAACAACAATGTGTAAAGCAGCGAAGAGCGAAGTGAACGATGAAATGATGAGTAAGTGGTAACAACAATGTGTGAAGCAGCGAAGAGCGAAGTGAACGATGAAATGAAATGTGAGCGATAGAGAAGTGAAAGGAATAGGGTGAGCCCAAAATTGTGGGTGATGCGAAAATAAAGTTAGGGTGAGCCCAAATTGTGCGAAAATAAACCTTAAACCCTTAACACCCTGTTTTTCTGAAAATACCGCGCAATAAGCTCTGCTCACACCAACCGCGGAGGTACTTGAAAAAAAAGTGTCCATTTTACTTTCGATTCTTCCTTCTATTCCGCCTTTCATTCTGCCTTCCATTTTGCTTTCCATTTTGCCTTCCATTTGGCCTTCCATTTTGCCTTCCATTTTTTGTTTTTGCCTTTCAATATTTTCACGCACAAAACCAATTTTACCATTTTTTTACTTATATTCAGTCTTTACTCAAAATAAAATAAAATGAATATGAAAAATAATACTTCCACTTCTTTGGTTTTTTTTTTTGTTTAGATTTAATTAAAATAACCGGAACACTATTAATTCCACTTCGAATAAGAGTTTTCACTTCAATATAACAATACAAGCAGCGAAATAAAGGGTCCGCCATATAACTTTTCGGAATTAAAAATGCTATAAAAAAGAAACTACTCAATATTTTTCCAAACTGTTTTTTTTATTTTGAAGTACAAACCTTCCGGTTAAAGATGGAGCACAACTTCATTCATACGGCTGCCTCGGCTAGCATACCAAGGTCTTTACGCAAAATTCGTCTCAATGATGTCTCCGAAATGTCCAATTGTTGAGAACGACGGTGAACTGATGCTCCTGGTGATTCAAGAACACTCTCGGCCACAGCAGCAATATTTTTGGGTGTACGTAGCAACCCAGTTTCTCTTACTTTTTTCGCAAAGTAACGCACATACGCTTCATTCGGTGCTTTTCTTCTTCCCATTGCCGTACGTAATTTTCGTACACATTCTGCAACATTACCATAATTTTCAAAGTAATGTCGCAATATTTCCCAGCGTTCTTTGAGCGTATACACAACCATTTTCGTTCAGCGGAAGAATAAAACTAATTTTCTGTCAAATCAGATGACAGCTAAGTGTTACCATTCTTCAACTAATACCTAGTTCAAGTCCGTAACGATAGATGGCGGGCCCTGTATATAAACAAAGCACACCTTTTCGGTATAAGTGCCCCCTAATCAGCTGTTCCACTGATATCACCTTTTATAGATACGCCTTGTCTTCAACGAAACATTCCTCAGTCCATTGAGCGAACTTTGTTCAAGCGTGCCGCAATTTGTAAAGGTCTAACCGTTGACTAAACTTCTGACAATTCGCGGCTGTTATTTTAGCAGTCAAATGGAAAAAAAATTGTAATTCAAATTCAGAAGGTTACATTAGAAGAGTTCAACAATCTTTTTAGGGTACGAATATATGATTTTTTGAATGACATAGTGAGCAGTTGTGGAAGAGGTTAGTTGAGAAAACGGCGCTCATTCTTGATGTTCAAATAATATGGGCTATAGGCTACATATTATACATACAGTCTGTGTCAAAAAAAGGAACCGCGATTATTCATAAAGTATAAAAGATATATATTTAAAATTTTTTTTAACTTAAAGTATGTACAAAACTGCGAATCACAATTAAGCAATAAGCTATGTAGTCTCCATCGTTGGAATATATCGTGGCATCTTCTCGGAATGCTTTCAACCAGCTTTTCTGCGTAGCTCATCGACAAAGAGGACCAGATTTTGCGAACTTGTCGCACGAGTTGCTTTAAATCATGGACTGGCTTTCCGGCAAGATGCGTTTTCATAATTCTTCATACATTTTTAATAGGGTTGCCGTTTGGGGACGCCATTTTCATGTTTTTTTTGTTTCTCAATGTATTTTTCTGAGAGGAGTGGCTTTGATGATGTGGGACGGTAGGATACGTCCGCCTCCTTCAGTCGACGTTCGGTGGCTTAGATACTCATATCTATTCTCTTTTTAGCAAGAACTGATCGTGCTTGTCGTAGTTATAAAGAAGGGTCCAGCTTAAAAAGTACTCAGGCAGGGAAGGAGAAAAGTATCTGCGAAAGAGATGGGAAAAAATAGAGTCAGAGATAGAGATAGTTAGCCCTGTGAGAATTTTTTAGATTCTTTGACAAATCTGTAAATATCCTTCAGTTTTAGAGAACGAATATTACTCATTCTCACGACATCGGAACCCAAAACTCGTAGCCGTGCTCTAGCAAAGGCAGGACACTCACAGAGAAAGTGATCAGTGCTATCCCCCTCCTCCAAGCAAAACAGGCACTACAATCTGTTTCCCCGCTCTATCTCCACTCGATTATCCATTCGGCTACTTTTAGGATAGCAAAAACTTCTGTTTGGAAAGCAGTTGCCATATCCCTCATAGCATACTGATACTTATTAGTATCGTTTAAGTACTATCCGGCTCCAGACCTTATTTCAGTCTTGGACCCATCGGTAAAGAAAATATCCGTCAAACCTCCCCGTATGCATTATGGATTGCTCCTTTGCTCACGCAATCAAATTTCCTTCCAAATGAAACTGTGGGTATCAGGTCGTCTTTAAGTGCCAAAAACAGTGGATACTGCTCCGATAGCAACCTAAAGATTTCTCTGTGTCCCGAAGTTCCGTCTTCGTGACAGAAACCATATTTATGGAGTCTACACATTGCTTTTATTGCTTCCAGTTGTATCATAAGATCCTCCCCCTGGATCATCATCATCAATCAAGCATAGCATTTAGGGCATGACCAGCCAGAGGTTGTACTCATGGCACCCGTGATGCATAAACATACACTTCTTTGCAGCCTGTATAGTTCCCGGATTGTGGACTTAACCATGCTCCGTCGCCACCGGACCACTGAGGCGTGAGTGGTGATTGGTCTGATAAGTGTTGTGTATATCCATAAGTCCACAGCAGGTTTCAGCCCCAGATTTTGCCAAAGGCTCTACGGCATTGCTGAAAAATCTTCAATGCACGATTCACCTTCAGTGAAACGTGTGTCTCCCAAGTCAGTTTCTTATCCAAGATTACTCCTAGATATTTAACTTGGTTGGAAAGGCCAAGTGTCACACCTTTCAGTGTTGCAAGACTGAGTCCATCCAATTTCCGTTTTCTCGTAAACAAGACTATGATTGTTTTGTTCGGATTAACGGAAAGACCTTGTCTCATGCACCAGTCATCGGTTTTGTCAAGAATCCTCTGCACTTTCGTGCAAAGCCTCCTTAAGGATTTATCCGATGTTAGCGCACAGACGTCGTCCGCATATGCTTGGACGTGAAAACCAAGTTCCTGCATCTCCACTAATAGAGAGTCTACGACGAAGAACCACAGCAGCGGAGAAAGAACACCCCCTTGGAGACATTCGTGCTTGGCCCTGACGGTGAGTTGTTCGTCACCACTCCCACCAGCGGTTAACAGCCTCTCAGAGAGCATGGAATATATCCATTTTACAATGGTTTGATGAACTCTGTGTCATTCGGCAGAAGAACACATCGAGCCGAAAGTGGCATTATCAAAAGCCCCCTCAATGTTCACGAACACGCCCATTATGTATTCGTCAGCTTCTAGCCCGGCATCAATCTTGCTAACAAGATCGTGTAAGGCTGATTCACATGATTTTCCCCTCTGGTAGACGTTGTTGATTTTTACTAAGTGGACTTCTCGGCAATACCCCCACTCGAATATGTTTCTCTACCACTCGTTCTAGACTTTTAAACACGAACGATGTCAAACTGATTGGTCTAAAACTTTTTGCTAGGGAATAATCATCTTTTGGCGTCGCAATTGGGATGGTACATAACCAAATTCAATCCATCCTGTTCAGGGCCTCAATCAGTCTGTCTCCTCCTTTTTTAAGCCTTGCTGGATATATTTCGTCAGGTCCAGGGGACTTAAAGTTCTCAAAGGAAGACAAGGAAAACCTTATCGATTCTTTTGTCACTATCGGACTAGCAATATACCAGCTGTACCCAGAGGCTCCACCTACCGTTATTGTTCATGCCACTCTCTACTTCAGAGAGAGTTCTACGCTCGAGAGTACGACGCTTCGTGTACTTCTTACTCATTTTTGTTTGGTTGCGTTTACGGGAAAGTTTCGAACGACAAATAAGCTGAGTTAGCACTGGCGTCGTAGCCCTTGATTGGGATTATTATGAGGCAAAAAGCAGAACGAAATATATCTTGAAGTTACAAGAAAAAAACCGGTTCTTTTCTTCTGACACATACTGTTTATGCGAATTACAGGCTAATTTCAAAATTATATGCTCCATCTAAACTTTTCGAATGCGGTTCTCAAAGCGTAAATCGTCTGCTTAGTCCTACACATAACAGTTTTGTGGTTGCAAGATCTACGTTATCTAACCTAAGAGTATTTTTAAGATTGCCACGCAGGCTTTCAGAATGGATACCAAACTGTAACTAAATTGTCATTTCTCGGTTTTCAATCAACTTTACTTGGCTGGTTTCGATCTTATTTAATAAAGAGGAGAAGCACAGTAGTTATCGATGGCGTTTCTTCGAAATAGTTTATTGCCACCTCTTATGTACCTCAGAGTAGTATTTTAGGACCTCTGATGTAGGGGAAAACGCTCAGAACTTTTTACCTCACCTAAAATCTGTTGTCTCAAGTTTCTTTAGTATACCTTTGATCTGAAAGAACGGGGAATGTTTAAATAAATCGAAACAGAGTTAAATTTCAGGCAAACTTATTTCATCCCCATCAAAATATGACCCGTCTGAGGCAACAGGCATGTGCCCACGTTTAATCCAGTCCTCTATGCACCCCTGGTAGGCCAACGAAGGGATGGCCTTCAGCTCCTTCGTGGCATTCTTATTGATCTTCTCTATCGATTGAGATCTCCTTCCACGAAGTGGTAACTTCAACTTGAGAAACAAAAAAAGAGTCGCACGGGGCCATATCAGGCGAATATGGTGCTTGCACGATGGGCTCGGTGCGAAAGCGTGTTATAATCATGCTACCTTCAAGAATGGTTTGCCCACATTTCCGGCCGGCCAGGCAGACACTAATGATCCGATGGTGCTAAAAAGTGACAGATGTGTCTCATACAGTCCTACCAACATAAAGCAAAATATGGACCGGTTCCCACTGGCGGCCACAAAAAATCCTTTGCCATGCCGCTGTAGCACTCGTTGTTGACTCAAATGGTGTTTTCAGCAGCATTTTCAAATAAAGTTGCCCAAAAATGCCACCATGCCATCACTCTTTGAGGAAAAGCAATGGCTTCTTGATGACCACGTGCGAGTGCTCCGATCCTTATATGCGATAATTTAGCTTGTTATCATAGAAGCAGAGAAGAAGACGCGCTTCTTCAGAAAATATAATTTTTGAAACAAAAACGTCCAATGACCGGTAAACATAGTCCCGAGCTTGGAAATTGAATGGCGTTGGCTATATATTGTATTGGATCCAAAGGGTTTTCGAAATAGCACATGAAATAATGGAGCCTCTTCTTTTCTGCGCTTTTCTGAGACTTAAGTTGTGCGATTCCCCTTTAACAATAGTCAGAGGGATGCCGATGATTGGTTAGGAGGTCTCTGAGATCAATAAAGTCGACCTCTTCCTGTCAAGACCATCAGCAATTTCATTTCCCTATATGCTCCTTTGTCCTGGAACCCAGACCAGTGCAATGTTACCTGCACACCCAAGAGATTTGATATCCTCCTTACATGCCTTGACTAGTTTAGACCTGCACCATAGCGTCGTCAGAGCCTTGATCGCGGCTTGACCATGTATGGTAAGTAGTACTTCATTTGGCCACCCAGTCTGCCGACTGGACGATGCCAAAGAAAGATTGCTCTTCATTGATTTTACCAACCATTGCGTTTGAGTTTTATTTTCAGTACACAGCCTGCGGCGTAATTATGCGCGGGAGTGTTGTAAAGAAATATTTTCTGTTTAAATGTTGTCAACAACATTCGCTGAATATTTGTGTCTCTACACACCGACTAACTTTTGTTGCATTGTCAAAATGCAACCCACATGGCATGCCAAGCGTTTGGCCTCGTCAGTTTTGTGGCTGTTTCGCTCAAATCTGTACTCAACTCTATGCTAAAATGTATTTAGACACAAGCATAGTTTTAGTTATTAACAAGCGCGAGTTACATATATAAGTACTAAATCCAATGATAAATTCGAGGAATTTTTAAATCAAATTAATAAAGCCTGACAGTAAACCAACTCCATATTTCCGGTGCATTTCACAACAGAATATTTTCAAAGTAATTAATCAGCATTTTATTACATTCAACAATAATTCATATTACAAAAGTAAAATCGGGGATCGGTGTATGTTTGTTGAAATGAAAATGTAAACCAACAAAAATATTATTATTATTATTATTTATGGGAGATATAAACAATATAACCCTAACTTAATCAACACACTGGCTACTAGGGCGTTCAGTGCTATGCCAGCAAAAAAAACTTTAAGCTAAGTAAGCAAAATTGTAATACATTTCAAATTCTAAAATAAAATTAAATAAACGAAAAGACAGTTTGATTCAACCGCTATAACTGATCTTAACGTGTCTTTCTTATTTTTTTCAAAACGCTCGAACGTCGCTTACTAATTTGTTTCGCGCGACACCCACAAGCACACATACGCATCCATATACATATCTACATTCCAGGGTACATTCGCAGGATTGTCGCCAATTACCTTTCCATTAGAACTCTGCGATGCTGGGGTAAAAGAGCACAAAATAACTGGCGGAGTTCCACAAGGCTCAGTCCTGGGATCCTTATTTTGGAACGTCATGTTAGGTTGATATGGTTGCCCAGGGAATGGGCACACTTGGACGAAGAACGATTCGTCCTTTGTGATGCCATTATGGAGGGGTGAGGCGGGAGAGAAGGACGGATGGGGTACAGGGAGAGGGCGGGGAGAGATGGTGCTGGGATGGTTAGGAGCGTGCGGATTACGAACGATGACTATGTTTGCGTCGACCGCTTAATGCTGCTGATGAAATTCATCAGATTTTTAATGTCAGCACCAGCTATATCAGCAGGCGTGCCAAAGAAGTAGGAGCCAAGATGCCTAGATCTTAGCCCCGCCAGAGCAGGGCAGCTAAGGAGAAGATGCTGAGATGATTCCACCTCATCCATACATCCAGCGCAAAAAGGACTCGAGGTGATTCCAAGTCTCACAGCATGCATTCCTCGCGCATTGTGTCCTGTGAGAGAACCCACGAGATTAGAGAGCTGATATTTTGTCAGCCTCAGAAGCTCGCCCGAGCGCCTCCGGTCCACACGTGGCCAGAAGGATTTCGCGACCTTACACGTTTGTGTACTTGCCCAGCGCTCGCTGAGTTGGTGCGATGCCCATCTTTCCAGAAGCAGACCGCAGGTAGTCAGGGGGATACCGATTCTCTCCCTTCGCGGGGAAATGACCTCGCATATCCCTTGTCTGGCCAGCTTATCTGCCTCACAGTTTCCAGCAATGTCGCTATGACCAGGAACCCAGATGAGGCTGATGTTAAAGAATTCGGACGCAGTCGAAAGCGAGGTCAAGCTTTCCTTGACCAATTCCGAATGCACCGTCATAGACCCGAGGGCCTTTATTGCCGCTTGGCTGTCGGAGTAAATATTTACTTTCTTGACCGTTAATACGCATTTGAGCAGCCAATCGGCTGCCTCCTTGATTGCGGCTACCTTTGCCTGGAACACACTGCAGTGGTAGCCTGAATTTGAGTCTGATGGGGAGCTCCTCGCAAAAGACTCCTCCGCTAACCTTTCCTTCCAACTTCGATCCATCCGTGAACAAGTTCACCAGACCCTGCCCCCAAGTGTAGCCCTCCGTCCACTCTTCCCTTGACGGAATATAAGTGGAGAAGGTTCCGGTTGGACTAAACGAGGGTATACCCTGATCCGTAGTTTTGCGCCTCTAGGGTCGCAAATCATAGGATTTGCTGACGACATAGCTGTTGTGGTCGTGGCTAAAACACTCCGTCCAGCCGAAGAAGCATGCAACCAAGCTGTCGGCATGGTAAAGGAATGCAATAGTGGTCTAACTCTTGCGGACCATAAAACTGAAGTAGTATTAATTAGCAGCAGGAAGATTGTGGAGTCAGCTAATATAATGGTTGGCGACCATGGTATAGAATCGAAGGAATTCATTAAGTATCTGCATGTAATAATTGAGCGTAGGCTCAATTTCAAAGAGCACTTGGTGTACGCGAGCAGCAGGGCAGCAGAAGCAGTAACTGCGCTAACACGACTAATGATGAATATTAGAGGCCCTAGGCAAAACAGCAGGAGACATCTTAATACTGTGCTCTCGCCGATTTTGCTGTACGCAGCTTCAGCATGGGCGGGAGCCACAAATTACAGCTCATATGTGAAGTGCATGAAATCGGTATACCGATTGAGTGCCCTCAGAGTGTGCTGCGCGTTTCGCACGGTATCGGAAGACGCCATTGTGGTTATAGCAGGACAACTCCCAATCAACCTAATGGCAACAGAGTATGCTGAAATCTACAAGAAAAAGAACATTGGTCCGCTGTATGTAATATGGCAAAAATAGTAATACCCAAGCTGCGTCGCGCTGAACAACAGCGCAGATCTTCATGAAGAGGCAATAGGCCGCTCCCCTCCCGTGAAGTATTACTTAACGGTTGTCCCGCGTGTAGATTTGCCAACAGTTAAGTTATCACAATTGTGCGTGTGCGCTGATTTGTCGCAAAACCACCAAAATCTCTAATGCGATGGCACTTTGTGCGGGCGGGCAGCGTGCTGCGGTCTACAGCCACATAAGTCTACATACATACTTAGCGTCTATACCCTTTCTGCGTATTTGGCCGAGCTCCTCCTCCTATGTATTTGTAGTGTGCTTCCTAATGTTGTTCCGTAAATGGAGGGACCTACAGTTTTAAGCCGACTCCGAAGATAGTTTTTATGGGTAACTTTTTCATGGCAAAAACACACTGGGAGGTGCGCTATATAAAAATAAAAAACTTTTTTATGATTTGATGATTCATGCACGGAGATTCGAACCTACGCACTTCCGAAATGTAGCCACTCGTCAACCCATTCGACTACGGCAGACGCTATATTTTTGGCTTAGGATAAATACATGGTTTGGTGGGGCGCACTTATTGCGAGCTTAACAGCCAATATTAGGCGTTTATACGCATGCGACCACACGCTTACATGCACACACATTCACAAGATAGGCATACGAACAAATGCGACTGGCGGCCGGCTGTTAGGTTTTGGGTACAAGTCTAATTAGATATTTTGAGCTAAATGTCAGCTGTGGTGGCGTTGTAGCAATTAATATTTGCGTGTGCATCAGGCGAATGTGCAGATGACAGCAGGCAGGAAGATAAATGTGCGCGCGTATGCGACTACTTGCCAGCCACAGCAACAATAAGTACGGCATCTTCAACGTCAACTTGGCAACTTTGCAGAGTCTCTGGGATTTCCGTACAGCACCGCCACTTCCTCACAATCAAGCTTTTTAATGCCCGCCTGTCCGTGCTCCCGCCTAATGTCGCTACCCTACCTAATAGGGACAGCCGGCCGGTGGCTGTTGTTGCTTCGTCGATTGCATAACGTAAATTCCAGTGAAGCAGCTGTGCAAATAACGGGCTTCTTTCAATGCGCTTCAAAGTTGCATATGGCTTGCAGCAACGACATCAGTGAGTGGCTAACTAAGTAGCTGTGAGCGGAGTTAGTGCATGCAGGGCGGGAGGAGATGTCAAAATCAAATAAGGAAGAAATCAAATCATTGTCTAACCCATTTAAAATCGGTAACTATGTTGCCAAATTTTGCTTTTGCTTCATTTATTCACAAGCAGCAAAGCTTCTTTGATTGTCTTTCGGCAGCATCAGCAGCAGCAGCACCAGCAGATGATCGCCCAGCAGGTCTGGCTGCATGACTGGCTGGCTGGCCGGCTAAATGGCGAATGTCTTGGTCATGTGGCACGTCTGCACGTTTTCTCTGCCAATGCGGGCCAATGAAGCGTTGCATTTCCTATCAGTTTACAGTGACTCAATTGAAAATTACAGAGAAACAAAAGTGATGAAAAGACGAGAGCAGCGTACACTTACTTACTTACGTACTTGTGTATCTTCATATGCCCGTATGCTCGTGTATGTTTTTGTCTAAATGGAATTTTTGTGAAAATATCCTGAAACCTTCAATTGCTGTCTCGTGTTGCCTTAACGGGTATTTTGTGTAATACTTTCTTGTTATTTGTTTTTTGTTTTTCACTATATTTTTTGTGTGCCGAAAATACGGAAGAGTCCCAAAATTGCAACTTTAACCGAAAAGAGTGCAATTCAACAACACCAAAGTACAATTTGCAAAGTGCCAGACAACATGTCCACGACATTGCAATCACTGAGCTTGTGAATTTTCGTTTTGTACCTCAGTTGTTGGTGTTGCCGTTGCTGCTGCTGCTGCTGCGGTAATGTTTTTTTGGCATGACACAGCACTCAAGCTGGCACTGCAAGGTCTACAAAGTTAGCATTTGTATCGGCTCTGATGAGGCTGTGACGTTTAGCAGCAAAAGAAACAGAAACAACAGCAGCAAAAATCTCATTTGTTCGGTCACATTTGCAATTTAGTACCATTTCTTCAGCTCTTTTTTCGTTGCTTGACATTTTAATTTTTTGTGTATACGATTTTTTTGTTTTGTTTATTTGCATATTTTATATGCCTCATTGGTAGGCATCCATGTCGTTTCACGTCCGTTTGCACAGAGCAGTTAAAAAGCAAGAAGCACATTTTTATGGGCTTGGCATTTTCAACGAAATTGGATGCTGGCTTCATTCTTTGTATTCCAATTTGATGGAGGAAAGTTGGACTGGTATTGCTAGTAAAGCAAAAATGTTTCAACTCCGTAGGTCGATCAAACTTTACTGTCTTTGAGGTTCATTAAGAATCAAGGTAGATACATAGGTATAAATGGCAGTCGATCTTGAAACCAACTCACTTAGACCTTTGGCGATGCATTGCAGTTTATCTGCTACTCTTTGTAAAACCAATTTGTTTTCAGTGATGACCCATTGATGTGGCTGATACTTATATCCCCAAGATCATAAGTACAATTAAAGAACGAAGAGCCAAAGTATCTATCACCCGAAACAGTAGCAGAGCAGTTGTCTGGTAGACTTGTCCTCCTCCTCATTCTTGCAGCTTCTGCAATGTAGAAATGAGCTTCATTCAATATTTCAGCACGTCGACCTAGGAGATGAAAGCAATTAACATAGAGATGTATTTCCTTGACCGATTAAGTACCACTAGCGTCCCATTTTGGTCAACTTTTTTTTAGCATTACTTGTCAGACTATCAACCCATCTTGTGTTGGCTTTATATCCTGAGTAGACCTAAGCCTACCTGGCTTCAGATTGGTACACCTACAATCCCCACATCAAGAGGGAGGCGAGTGGTAGTGCACTCTCTTGCTAATTTGTCTGCCTTGCCTGGTATGTCACTATGCCCTAGCACCCATTTCAAATGGACGTAGAAATATTCTGCCATCTCGTTAAGAGACGACCGGCATTTGCGGGCAACGATGGAATTAGTGACAACCCCACCAAGAGATTTAATCGCCGCTTGACTCAGAGTAAATACAGACTTCTCTAAATATTTCTCTCTTAATTTTTGCCTAACCAGGTAGCTACCTCACTGATGGCTAGAATTTTAGCCTGAGATATGATATAGTGATGCTTTTCGCTGTTGAACATTCTTTGGGTAGATGTACGTTTGTTGCTGCACAGAGGCGTGTGCGGAGTTTGGCTGCAAGTTTCAGCATGCAACAAGGTAATAATCCGAGTCGATTTTGAGTCTTCGGATCGTACGTACATCTGATACACTAGAAGCATGTCTTCCATCTATCACAACATGATCGATTTGGTTTCGCGTTTTTCGATCAGAAGACAGCCAGGTAGCTTGATTTATCTTTTAATGCTGGAATCTGGAGCTGCAGACTACCATGTTTCGGGACCCGGCGATGTTGATCAGCCTCTGTCCGTTATCGGATGTTTCGTTTTGAATTTTTTCGGCTGAATTTTCCGACTGAGGGACCAAAAATTCTCTGCTTGCCCACCCTGGCTTTGAAGTCGCTAAGCACGATTTTATGTCGTGGCGAGCGCATCGCTCATAGGAATGTTCCAGGCGCTCATAGAATCAATCTTTGCTCGTATCATCCTTCTTTCCCATCGGGGCGTGGGCGCAAATGAGCGAGATATTAAAAAAATCGCTTTCTGATGCGAATAATTGTGAGACGCTCGTCCACCGGATGGACCGACAGTACTTGGTGATGAAGTCCCTCTCTCTCACAACAAGTCCAACACCGGATTTGCGCTCCTTTACATGGCAGCTGTAGTAGACGTCGCAAGGTCTAATGCTCTTCTTGCCTTGCCCCGTCCATCGCATCTCTTGAATTACAGTGATGCCAGCCTTTACTCGCACGAGGGCATCAATCAACTGGGACCGGATAGTCCAGGTGTTTGCCCTCAAATCGTTAGCCTTAGCTCGTTTGCAGGGATCGTCATTAGTACAGGAAGTTCTCATCCGAGGCTTTATTTGTGTTTTCATTGGGGGGATTTTTATGTGATGGCTCCCAAACCGCGTACAACCTGCTATCCTGAAATGCTTCGTCTTCTCACGTTGGCTCGCTCTCGCACGGGTGTTCGGAAGCCACCCAGAGGATATTTGGGCTAATCCCGGGAGTTGTGAGCTGCTTGAACCATATGCAGAAGAATCGTCCTGACCACTCCCGAGTGAATGGCGATTAGTAACTTTCCCCACTTGCGTGGACTTGTACATATAGAACCATCCTCCTATATCTGTTTTCGTTTTGGAAATAGAAAAGATTGAATATTAAAGATCCGTCACCAATTATTTTAACTTTTTTTACGCTTTTCTTATAACCAGGCACCTCCCATAAGATGGCAAATATTTTAGTCCCTTAGGTGTTTGTTTCAGATTACGCTGATTTTTGAAAATTTTGTTTGCTGCACTTCGCATTTAAATTAATAAGCTTTTCTAATTGCTCTAAGAAAGAACTAAAATTTAAAGTTATCCTTAAGTAGGTTAAAACTAATAAGCCGAGTTGTTTCATATTTCAAGACAATAGGCACTGTTAAGATAGGAACCCTTAGGGTCATACTTCATTTTGTCTTCACCACCGGTCAAAACCGTACGAACTAAAACTGCATTTCTCGACAAAATACAAAAAAAAAATACATTTTATCAATATGGGTATCAAGCGAAATTCATATAGTTATAATTACATTAAAACAACCTTAAAAGCAACCATACAATCGCAAGTAAAAATGAAATGTTCATATGCATACGTAAATGTTCAATAACCTCTCACATATATTAATACATACACATCCTTATACCTTTTTATGTCTCATACTCATAAGAAAAAATGCATGAAATTATAATTGATCACCTTGCGAGTAATTTGGGCGTAAACATGAGTATATCTCGTTTTGATTTACTGTTGCCAAAAAGGCGAGTAAGCACCGTAATATTATCTGGTAAATGTGTCAGCAAGTGACAAGCAAAATCGCTCAAAGCGGTGCGTTGCGCATTAAGGTCATTGCGGAGTGAAGGTAGGGACGTGTACACACATCAATTTAAGAAAATGCCCCAATCGGGATGATGAGCCCTCTTAAATTTGATATTTCGACTCTTCAGTTATTCGTCTGTAAATAAAATGTCGAAAATTCAGTTGTTAAATCCTTTAAAATAATAATTTTTTGCTCTGACTAAAAAATCACACACCACATCTGGAGGTATTTACCTGCCCACGAAAATGTGTTGAGTGCCAATATAATTTATAAATATTTTTTTATATAAATAATAAATATTTTTTTTTTACTTTTTATTGAAATTTTTTTCTACATTTTAAGGTATGTACAACAGACTTTGCTGTAATGCATTCTAAATTATTATAGACAAGTGTTGATTATATTTCTTGTACGGCTCGATTTGCCTCGTCTGCTAGAATTGCCTCGGCATTATTCGAGTAGCAGCAATCCTTCAAGACACCTACAAAAAATTAAAATAAAGCATCGGCATCAGTTGCAGCTAATTACACGACTTTCATACTCAATACTCAAATCAAAGCTTGCTTATTTAATTATTTGGCAGGCACGCCACGCCGTTGAAGGCAAATATCCCACATGCCCTTCTAGCTCTTACAGATCGGAGCATGTAACTATTGTTCTCTGTAGCTGCTTCGACTTCTCGACAATTAGTTGAAGTCTTCAAGCCGTCAAGCCTTGATAGCGAGATGAGGCCAAGGTTTCAGAAGTAGGGCAAATAAGACTGGTTTACATATCAGAGTAGGTTTTGTACTCGCAATACTGCCACGAAAGTAGTTTGGATTCATTATGTACTCGGATAAGTCTGACTCAAACGATTTGTTTGAAAATGAGTTGTCATGAAAACTCTCGAAAATTAAAGGGTGGAATATGAAATGGCAACTCTATGTGTTTAATACCAACCAACTCTAAAGAATACGATAAAATTCCGTAC
The DNA here is from genome assembly GCF_027943255.1 of Anastrepha obliqua. NCBI lineage: Eukaryota > Metazoa > Arthropoda > Insecta > Diptera > Tephritidae > Anastrepha > Anastrepha obliqua. The sequence continues at coordinate 150,957,367 of NC_072892.1, read as the reverse complement.
AGAGAATATTGATCGAATGTCTGCTAAATCCTTAATGCTTTAAGAACAGATATATTTTACCAACTATCCTTAAGCGGTTATATCTCAGCAAATCGCAGAAAAGATAGAGCTCCATTTCTTCATGTGCTATTTCGAAAACTCTTTGGCTCCAGTACAATACAGGGAGGACTCAGAAAGTCCTCTGGACTCCTCGCCGTTCAATTTCCACACTCGTAGCTGTGTTTACCGGTCACAGGACGATCGGCAGACAGGCGGAAAAACTAGGGCTACCATTTAACATACATTGCAGAAGCTGTGGGGACCTTTCAGAGAAGGCAACTCTTGAGCATTTTCTCTGTAAATGTCCGGGCTTGGCAGCTAGACGATTAAGGTCACTGGGCGCTCCTTTCTTCGACAGCCTGGGGCTGTGCGTCAACCTAAGTCCCGTCAATCTCCTCCATAACATCAATAGCTCTGGCCGGCTGTAGATATCTGCATGTTGGAGGTCTCATAATGGTATCAAAACGGTGCTACTTAAGGAGTGCCAGACTGGCACTTCAACCACCACTTTCAGCACCTACCTATCCTTAAGGGGTCCCGGTGGTCTAGAAATTGAAAATTTAGGGTATTTTCAGGAATTTTTGTTTCGCAATAAAAAAATTAAAAACGATATAGATATTTTTTAAACCTTTTATTTAACTTCTTTTAGATGCAAAAATGAAAAAACAATTTTTTTTAATTGTAATAATTTAAAAAATGGCGCTGAAGTTGACACTCCTGTAAAATTGGACCTAGACGGTGTTGTCCATTGGGGCTCCTCTATTTATCTGAAACACAAACACCAAAAAATTATTAATCAGTATGACTGTACCTATGACCCGCTACCAGAATAAAAATATAAAAAAAATTCACAAAATGGCGCGGTTTTGAATTTGACACTCTAGAAATCGGGTTTTTCAGTCTTTTAATCAAAAACATACGAAATAATTGAAACAATAATATGATTGTAGTACAGGCGATAGCCACCGTATTAAAATTTCAGATGATTCGGTTGAATAGGTTTTTTTGACAACATCAGACCGAAAAAAGTCGTTTCGAGATAAATTATATTAGTTTAAAGTTTGAGGTACAGGAGCGCACGGACCGCTCGCTACCTAGTTAATGGGCTGTTGAAGCTATAAGACTGTGAATTTCCGCATAAAAGTTTCACAGTATATTCTTAAGATACTATACTTTCGCAATATCGAAAAAAACAAGAAGTCAATTTTTTGAAATTTCTAGACCGCCGTGTAGGGGACATGGAATGTAATTAATTAGTGAAACGACTATAGGGTTATCTAATAAGAGGTGTTATTTTGATATTTAAAGAAAAATGCTATTTTTTAATATAAATGATCGAATGTTTATTTCATTATAAAGAGGAAGGTAGGCCGTTAATAGTGGAAAATAACATCAGGCCACTAACCACCACGACCACGCTTACAGAACATTATCCTTTTCATGAAATTTTCCATAACACGAACTCCATTTTTGAGGTCCTGAATCGACCCTGGGCTGTTGGCGTAGACCTTCTCCTTCACGTGGCCCCAAATATCATCCAATTCCGGCCATAAAAAATCGTTAGTCATCTCTAATTTAATCTAAATAACATCAGTTATTGGAAAACCCTATAGTATAAACTCGCTACTATAGCAAATGCAAACCCAATTTAAGTGATACTAGCAAGTCTCAAAAGCTCCACGCGCAAGTTTACATAAAGTAGGAGCGATGAGGCGTCATTTGGAGTGTTTGAGAAAAAGATTCTGCGAAAGAATTTAGGACCTTTACGTTGACAACGGCGAATATCATAGGCGATGTCATAATGAGCTGTATGAGCTTTACGACGACATAGACGCAGCGAATAAAGATCCAGCGGCTTCGTTGGCTGGGTCATGTCGTCCGAATAGATACAAACGCCTCGACTTTGAAAGTATTCGATGAGGTACCAGTTGGAGGTAGTAGAGGAAGAGGAATGCCTCCTCTGCGTTGAAAAGATCAGGTGGAGAAAAGCTTGGCTTCACTTTGCGATTATCGCGCCAACGGAGAAGAAGAAGAAGAAGAAGCAATGAGTGATCTATTTAATTCGTTTACCATCTTTTCTAACTTTGCTGAAACGTAAAGCGATTGATATTATTTTACTTGATTGAGGAACGATACGGATAACTTTTGTGGGTGTTGGCAGCACTGGTATGAAACTATTATTTTGGCAGTGCAAAGAAGAAGAAACAAAAAAATTTGTCACATTCTCCCATAAGAGTCGTTGTCGAAAATGCTTTCGGGATACTTAAAACAAGATTCAGACGATTCATTTCTTTCAAGGAAATTACAGAATAATAATAATTATATGTGGATATATTCTGGGACATGACAGTGGGGAAGATGAAGAGTGTGTAAATAACACAACACAACACAACAAAAAAGCGATATTTCAACGTAAAATCGTCATTTTTCAAGAGCTACATTTTTGATGAATGGGTTTTTGGGCAGATATTTTTATGTCTCTAATAATAGTAGTAATATTAATAATTGTTCCTCTAGTTTGGGATTTGGCCAAGCTCTTTTTCCTATTTGTGGTATGCTTTCTAATGTTGTTCCACAAATGGAGGGACCTACAGTATAAGGCAACTTCGAACGGCAAATACTTTTTTATGAGAAGCTTTTTCATGGCAGAAATACACTCAGTGGCTTGCCATTGCCTGCCGAGGGGCGACCGCTATTAGAACAAACTTTTTCTACATTTTGGTGTTTCACGGAGATTCGAACCTACATTCTCCGAATGATAGTCATGCCATTCGGCTCCCGCTTCCGCCTATTTTCGACATACCTCGAGCTAATATAGCAGATATGAGCACATTAAAGTACAGTCAAACTCAAATTTTCTTTAACTCAAACTAAATCGAGTGGCAATATATGTAGTTTAGAGAGCAAGATACACTCAATTTTAGATCATTAGAACTTCGGACTATTCGAATCGGCCTTCCGATTCTAGATTGTAGTCCCCGAATAAGAAAATGCTTAGCAGATGCTTCTTTAAGCCGCATTATTAAGAAGAAATTCCTATATCATGTCGAATTTTTTTTCAGTAAAGTTCTTATTTAAGCAAATACTGTGAACAAGTTAGAATCTTTCTCCTTCAAACCCTCTTCAATTTTAGAGAAATTTCCCTGTATTCCTAGTACAAGGGGTTTCTGTAAGACCAAGGATATCAACTTAAATAAATCCTTCGTCACAGTATTTCCTTCCACATAGGAATGGGATAACGGGCTTATTGTTTGGATAAATGATACAAACATCTATACAGATGGCTCAAAACTAGACAACAGAGTAGGTGGAGGGGTTTACTCTGATAAAGTCGGAGTTAGCTAATCGTTTCGCATCGTTGCATCATCATCATCATCGCATTCATTGCAATGTATTTCAGGCAGAAATCACTGCCATAAAAGAGGGACTTACGGTAATAAAAGCGGTAGTGCTATCCACAAATGAAATCTTCATTTACTCGGACAGTCAAGCAGCAATAAAAGCGCTAGAATCTAATACTACAAAGTACACCTTATTTGGGTGTCAGGCTACAGGAATATAGCAGGTACTGCAAGGCAGATGCCACTTGTAACTACTTATAGGTAGGGAAACCATCAACAACGTAAATACAAAATTAAGCAGATAGACATGGCCGAAATGGAGCAGCGGTCGATCAAAAAGCTTGTCAAGATTTAACTGAGAAGATATACTACTGTGGGCAAAAAGTAAGGTGAATATATTTGTCAAACTTCGCGTGATTAAAATTTCGCTCTAGTTATTTTTTTAATTATTTGGCAGCACTGTTAATAACATCTGGGCCAACTTTCATGTGAATGTCATTATCAGTAATATATTTACGCTTGTGTTTACCAAACGACCAAGAGTGCATTTTTCGATTTTTACAATGTCTGATTTGATTGAGCAGAGAAGTGCGATCAAATTTTGTTTGCGGAATGAAATTTCGGCTACGCAAACCTTTAGCATGTTGCAGAAGGCATTTGGTGATTCGACCATGTAGCAGAGATATGTTTATAAGCGGCACAAAGACTTCAAAGAGGGTCGAGAACGTGTTGATGACTTGGAGCGCTCCGGACGACCATCGGCGTCAACAGATGACCAACACGTCAATAAAGTGAAGGAGTTAGTGCTCAAAAATCGTCGGTTGACTGTTAAAGACCTTACTGATATGATCGGAATATCAGAAGGATCTAAGAAAACCATTTTGAAAGACCATTTGGGCATACGAAAAGTCAAATCTCTTTTGGTACCGAAAACTCTCAATTTCTTGGAAAAAGTCGTCGCGTTGACGTGTGTGAAACAATGCTTTCAGACTATCAAGACAAGCTCAAATGCATCATTACGGGAGATGAGACTTGGATTTATGCTTACGACCCTGAAACAACCAACCAATCAAGCGAATAACGTGCTAAAGGCGAGGCCAGACCGAAAGGGGCACTTCAAAGTCGTTCAAAAATAAAGGTCATGATGACAGTTTTTTCGATTTTCGTGGTGTGGTGCACTATGAATTCCTTCCACCTGGCCAAACTGTTAATAAGGAATATTATTTAAGCGTTATTATGAGCGTTATGCGTCGTTGACGTGAAGCAATTCGTCTAAAAAGACCAGAATTATGGGCCAACAACTCTTAGTTTTTGCATCACGATAATGCACCGTCTCACACTGCACTCGTTCTTCGTGACCATTTCTCCAAAAAATAGGACGGATATCGTTCCGCAACTACCGTAGTCGCCTGATTTGGCTCCGTATGACTTCTGGCTATTCCCAAAACTCAAGAGACCACTCCAGGGAACGCGTTTCGAGTCGATTGAGGTGCTGATGGCTATACCGGAAATGGACTATTCGGGATGTTTCGGGGATTGGAAAAATCGTTGGCATAAGTGTATTTCATCGAGAGGGTATTATTTTGAAGGGGATGAAATTGATTTACAAGAATAAATAAAGATTTTTCATTTTACAACCAAATTCACCTTACTTTTTGCCCACAATAGTAAGAAAAATGATAGGGGTATTAACTGGTCATTGCTTACAAGGCAGTCATGCTAGAAGGTTAGGACTCCCGTACTTCGATTTCTGTAGAAGCTGTCTTAATACAGAAAAAGAGGAAACAGTCAGACACCTTTTATGTGAGTGTAAAAGCTTAGCTATAAGGCTTCGCTCGCTTGATATGGCATTTTTAACCGATGTAGCGGGCATAATAAATAAAAATAAATAATTGGCGCGTACACTTCTGTTAGGTGTTTGGCCGAAGCTCCTCCTCCTATTTGTGGTGTGCGTCTTGGTGTTGTTCCACAAATGGAGTTTCAAGCCGACTCCGAACGGCAGATATTTTTATGAGGAGCTTTTTCATGGCAGAAATACACTCGGAGGTTTGCCATTGCCTGCCGAGGTGCGACCGCTATTAGAAAAATGTTTTTATTAATTTTGCTTTCACCGAGATTCGAACCAACGACCTCTCAGTGAATTCCGAATGGTGATCACGCACCAACCCATTCGGCTACGGCGGCCGCGGGCATAGTGCATCTAAAACTAAGGAAGCTTTGCTCGTTTATTAAAGCTACCGGATAATTTGAAAAGGAAGCCATGGGGTAAGTATAGGTTCCAGCGGTATCACAATGGACCTCCGAAAGGTCTAAGGACAGCCACCACACCTACCTACCACCTACCTTGACGCAAAACTTCAAAAGGAGAGTAGGTTTGCAGCCAATAATTTCTGATTATTTCATATCATTATAACTTTTACATTGCAAGTGGAATGAAATTGTTTTCGAATTAATAAATGAGTTCATTTATACACATAAAGGTAGTTCCTTCAAAAAAATATAATATTCTCTAACTGGAAGTCTCCATAAGTCGAACATTTTAATTCTGTAATGGTGATTCGGGTTAAGAAATTTGACTCTATTATTAAATGCCTACAAATTTAATGATTGCCATTTATTTTGTAACTAACGAAATAATTTTTACTTTAAATAAAAACATTTATTTAAAACCCATTTATTTATTATATTGTAGGAGAGTTTTTCGAGCACTATTGATGACATTTTTTCGAGTTAAGTTGTTGCAAACTAATGAATAAATAAATTCTGCGGCTAAAAGCGGGATCCTGGGAGTATTACCACGGGATCCCGATGGGATTCCGGAGTTATCAAACTCGAAGCCATTGAGATTCTTACCCACCAGTAAAGATTTTGCGAGACGTGGTCTTAGAAATCTAAATCTTCCGCCCTTTATTCCCTTCTTTTGAGCTTATAGGGTGTAGTCTCACTACCAGGGAAAACTCAGCTCATAATATTTATAGTTTTGCACCAGCCGCGTCGTTCCTGTTTATGCTTTTGTGGGGCAAAACCCTGATGAGCTGAATACAAAAAGGAGCCTCTGAAACCTTGGCCGAATGCCATCAACCCGCATACAATTAAAATTTGCTGGGCCGAAGCCAACGCAGTATGGTGATTGGGAACGCAGGGGACGCGGACTTTTTAATTGCAAAAAGTTGTGATAATATAAAAAAAGATTCCTTGTGTTTATCAAAAAAAAAATTAATAAATAAAAAATAAAAAAATAAAAAAATGGAAACTGTACGTACATAGTTGCCTAATAAATTTCCGTCGGGGCCTCTGCCGAGTAAACGGCAAGCGCGTATGTAGATATGCACTTGTCGATATGTGTGTCCGTAGCCATTCTTTGTGTGTCCTTACGTTTACTTGGCCAGAAAGTTGCAGACATTTAATGGCAAGCCGCTTTGGTTGGCAGGTGGATTAAATTGTAGCCTTAAAGCATACAGATTATTTGTCACTTTTTTTGTTGGCTGTCAAAAGTGTCACCTTTCAGTTGCGTGGTAGGCACATGAATTTGCTGGAGGCACTTAATTCCATACATACAAAAATTCATAAGAGTAGTTGTGGGTATAACGAAGTGTTAGTGTAGCGTAAAAATGAAAGGCGATTTTGTTAAACAAAATTAAATTTTTCATCAATAAAATTAAGTGCGAAAGCATGTTGCCCGCAGCTTAAGTTAAATACTCAGTGAAAGGTATGCAACGTGTTTTTGCGGCAAGGAGCCTTTATGCGAATGCGCATAATAAATTAATAAAGTCTGTATGTAAATTATATGATTGCTTTTCATGCTCCCGCTACCGTTCGTATGTATGTATGTTATGTAGCTGTGTATGTATGTGTGCATGTAATACAATATGCAGGCAGAGATTCACCAACTGCCAATAAAGCATTTACATGCAAATGCCCGATTAGCTAATCGCTTATCCTTTTTCATGTGGATTTTTTTTTTGTTTTCGTTTTTTAGTTGTTCTTGCGATGCAAATCGTTTTTCCTGTTAAAATTCGAATGTAACCAAATGTGATTTATGCAATGTGCCACTGCAGCTGCCGCCGTTTGACTTTTAGGCAAAAACGCCAAATATGCGCCTGTGTGTGTGTGTGCTTGTGCGTGTGTGAACTAAAGATTCCACTTCATTTGTGTTTTTTATCAGTGATTAGCCTCACAACTTCATTCCAGCAGGCTTGCATAATCCACCTCTTATGCATACGCGCGCACACACACACACACACACACACACTCTCATAGCGCTAAGCTTGCATATATTCAAGTTGCTAAAAGTGTCATGTGTGCACCCGAGTTCAACTCATCGCATGCAAACAGTACTGGCAAATATGCGCAAGTATGTATGTGTGTATGTGTATAGGCATCCACTCATTTGCACGCCTCTGCATGGCAATTTTTTTTTTGTTTTTTTTTTATATTTATTTCACTCGCCTTTTTCAGCTTTGCTTGCATTTGCTTCGATTACACGCCAATGCGTCTTCATCTTCGGCCTTCTGCGATTCCATTCCGCTTCACCTGCCATTGCGGTCATTGCATTGAATCTGGTTGTTTTTCTTATCATTGCTGTTTATTACTTATGACATAAACAAGCCCGCATAGCAAGCATCCTTTCACGTAAAAACAAAATCAACGCCAAAAAAACAAGACAACGCCGAAAGAGTTAACCAAGTTTCAAAAAGTGCATCCGCGTGGCAATTTCAGTTCGATTCCTGGTTACATAAAGTACTACAACTAAATGCTAAGGCAATATTTGTTGTTGCTGGTATTAGAGGCAATGCAGTGTACATCCCCATATACCAATACATATATACAATACCAGATCTTATTAAATAAAAGTCCCGTGTCATTAAGTTCACTTACGCTAATATCTGAAACAGGAATTTACCGAAAAATAGGGGTATATAAATGTCATTTACAATGTTTTTCACAGCTACGCTACATAACTGCATGTTTTGGATAAATATGTGGCATACGCAACATACATATACATTTCCTTCTGTATGTATGAATATACAGTAGAAGCCCGATAAGTACAATTGGAAAATTTCAGCAATGATTGCACTTAGCGAAAAATTGCACTTTTGCGAATTTCTCCTGTGGATCGAGGAATACCTAGGGAAAAATATTTTAACTCTATTCAATGCAATTAATGAGCTCAAAAGGTCGACATTCAAGAAAAATGAACACATATTTATTGAAATTAATACAAAGAGATCAATGCGGAAGGACATATGAGTGTGTGCTCCAAAATTCAATTATTTTTTTTGGAAAAACTTTGTTATTTTCGATTGCGTTTTCTCGTAACACTTTTCAAGTGCTTTTGATCGGATATCATGCAAACAAGCGATCTGATTGAATGACAGTACATCGTTCCGTTCACCCCATTTCAAAATTGTATTGACACAGCCAAAAATCGATTCATGCTGGACTTTTTCGGTTGTTTCTTCTTGAGTAGTATCTTCGGGTTCATTGGCTTCACTATCACCTTCATCTATTCCTAATTCCAAAACCCAATTGCGGACTTCATCTGTGTCTACTTCACCCACATAGTTTTCGACCATCTCATTTAACCGTTGTAATCCTCCAACAAGAAGGGGGTCGTCAATTTCGATATCCAATGGCATATCGTCTGGAGTAGATTCAATAATCGCGTCAACTGTTGGGCTTGTACCCAATACGCTTTTCCAGCATTTAGCGATCGTTTCAGGGAGCAATTTCCCCCATGCTTGGCTCAACATGATCACGGCGGTTTTCAAATCAATTTTCTTCAATAGTTCATGTAATGAAGAATCTTTTTCACTAATTATGGTTTCCATTAGCAATGTTTTGTATTGAATTTTTGTCAAGTTAATAACACCTTGATCCATTGGCTGTAAAATCGCTGTGCAATTGGCCGGAAATGTGGTGTAACATCATTTCCTTTGGCGAATTTTTTCTCTTCTTCGATAAAATTATCAAAGAACCACTTTTTGAAAATATCCCGCGTCAACCACGCAGTCTTGTTGCTAGCATAATTCACCGGTAGACGAAAATTTTTAAAACAACGAGGATTCATAGATTTTCCGATCGTTAATGGTTTTATTTTGTGGCTGCCATCACCATTTGCACACAAAAGAACACTGATTCGATCTTTTGAAACTTTGTTGCCTGGAGCACTCTTTTCATCTTTCGAAACGTAGGTTTTATTTGGCAAAAGTTTCCGAAAGAGCCCCGTTTCATCAGCATTATATATTTGTGATGTTACATATCCTTTTTCAGCGATTTTCGCAGTCAATTTTTCCTTAAATGGCTCAATGGCTTCTGGATCACAAGATAATGATTCACCAGTCACAGTCAAATAGCGAAGTAAGAAGCGTTTCTTGAATCGCAAAACCATCCATCACTTGCATTGAATTGTTCTCCATCCCTTTTTATTTCATAAAATATTTTTAATGCTTTGCTTTTCAATATCAAGCTAGAAACAGGAGCATTTCGTCGCCGCTGATTCATGAAAAACTGGTACAAACGCTTCTCGAGCTCTGGATGATTGCCAAACCGCAAAGTTTTCCATTTATTTCCAAGCGAAAATGAATTGTATGCATTTTCCTTTAATGAACGGGATTGTTTTTTTATTCGGCAAATCGTTGCGCAATCAACTTTGTATTCGAATGCAAGATCTCGTTGTTTAACGCCTTTTTCAATTTTTTGGAGAATCTCATCTCTTTCTTTCAATGTAAGAAAATGTAGATTCTTTTTCACTTTTCCCATGATTTTATTTGATGAAAGCAAAAAAAAAATGATTCAAACTCCGAACGATTGTTTTACTCTCAAGAACCAGCTTGAAACTAACGCGTGTTGAATGACACAAACGATTCGATGCCATATTTTATGATATCAGCGCTACAATTTTACAGTTATTTGTAAAAATCAAAAATCACAAAGCGTGAGAACAGTGTTTTTGGTCGCAATAATTCCGAGAACCATAACTGTGCATAGCTAAATATAAAGCTGTGTCTTCGCGCGTGATGAACGCAAATACATTGCCGTATTAAGTAAAAAATTTCTTCGAACAAGAATTCTTTTGCGCCCGAAAATTGCAATTTTTTATTGCTCTTTTCGAGTTTTCTATGGACTCAAAATCGAATTGTACTTTCCGCGAAATTGCAGTTATCGATATTGCACTTATCGGGCTTCTACTGTAGTTCATTCTGCTTTCAAACCTCTATAAATCTGAATTTCACACTTAAGAAATTAAGACAAGTTTCAAAAAATGTTCAACAAACTCCTAACCTTTTAATCAAAATTTCTATAAAAATGTATTTTTGTAAATCAATTTCATCCCCTTCAAAATAATCCCCTCTCGATGAAATACACTTATGCCAACGATTTTTCCAATCCCCGAAACATGCCAAATAGTCCATTTCCGGTATAGCCATCAGCACCTTATTCGATTCTTTTATCTCCTCAATCGACTCGAAACGCGTTCCCCGGAGTGGTCTCTTGAGTTTTGGGAATAGCCAGAAGTCACACGGATCCAAATCAGGCGAATACGGTGGTTGCGGAACGATATACGTGGAATTTTTGGAGAAATGGTCACGAAGAACGAGTGCAGTGTGAGACGGTGCATTATCGTGATGCAAAAACCAAGAGTTGTTGGTGTTGAACTGGTTTTTTGAATTAAGTTGTAGTAGCTGCTGTGATGCTTATGAAATTTGTAGTTTAAATACGAATTCTATATTCAATGGGCAATACAAAAGCATTTAAAATAAACAATTGAATTTATATGTGTGAACCCATTAGCATAAAATATATGCATATCTGCGTATTAAATATGTAGCAAAAAAAACAGTTATATTAGAATCACCACTATTTTAAACAATAAAAGCTGCTTACATTTTCGTATTTTTTCCGCAATTAAATTACACTCATATATTATTATATTATATTATAATATACGTCTCGACCAATAAATGGCATATTAAATTAAACGAAAGCATGTGTGGGCATATAAACTTCACCCAGAACAAAACCAAATATGTTTCAATATATTGTATATAAATCGCACACAAGTTCCCTACTCAAATACTGCAAAATACTTGGGGCTGATTCTAGAAGCCAAGCAAAAATGGAACGCACATGTAAAGAAAAAGAAAGAAGAAATGGAATTGAAGTATAGAAATATGTATTGACTTATGGGAAAGCAATCAGCACTATCCACTAATAATAAAATAATTATATTAGGTGCACAACTAAGTTCCCGCTGTTTGACAATAGATGCCGTCAGCAGTGTGCTAGTCGATTCTAACATAACTTAAACGTCATAATCCAAGCTTAGACATATGGTAAGCAAACGGCCTCGACACATTAGTGATTTTGTTTTGGTATCACATACTTTTGGTTTTGTGAAAATGTCTGATTTTGTGCCGAATACTCGTAATCGTAATTTGCGGGAAGTGTTGATTTTCCTCTTTCATTCGAAAAAAAACGGCGGCTGAAGCGCATCGAGAGCTACAAAAAGATTATGGAGATGCTACTTTAAGTGAAACAACGTGCCGAAGATTGGGTCCGACGTTGAAGCGAGACTGTAATTTTAATGTTGACGACCGTCCACGTGAAGAAAGGCCAAAAACCTTCGAAGACACTGAATTGGAGGCATTGCTCAATGAGGATCCGTGTCAAATGCAAGAAAAGCTTGCTTCAGTATTAGGAGTTACCCGTCAATCCATTTCCAAATGATTGCATGGTTTGGGAATGATTCAGAAACTGATTCAGGGGTCTTGGGCTCCTTATGAGTTAAAACCAAGGGATGTTGAACGTCGTTTTTTCGCCTGTGAACAGCTGCTCCAGCGGCAAAAAAGGAAGGGTTTTCTTCATCGCATCGTGACGGGTGATGAAAAATGGATTCATTACAGCAATTCAAAGAAAGGACAGTCATGGGGATTGCCCGGTCATGCTTCTACGTCGTCGCCTCGGCCGAATATTCACGCTGCGAAGGTTATGCTATGTATTTGGGCGGACCAAGTTGGTGTTATTTATTATGAACTGTTAGAACCAAGCGAACTCATCACTGGGGATCGGTATCGACTTCAATTGATGCGATTGAGCCGAGCACTGCGCGAGAAGCGGCCGTAATACGTGAAGAGGCATGAAAAAGTTATCCTGCAGCATGACAACGCTCGGGCTCACGTTGCCAAACCCGTTAAAACCTACCTGGAAACACCGAAATGGGAAATTCTACCCCGCCCGTCATATTCTCCGGATCTCCAGATATTGCGCCGTCCGATTATCACCTATTCCGATCGATGGCACATGGTCTAGCTGACCAGCAGTTCCATTCATACAAAGACATCAAAAAATGGTTTGATCCGTGGATAGCCTCAAAAGATGAACAGTTTTACCGCGACGGTATACGAGAACTGGCAGAAAGATGAGAAGAACCATTTTTTGTAACCATTTTTTCAGAATAGAGTTGTATTTTCATCAAAAAAACAGCGAGAACTTAGTTGCACACCTAATATATACATACATTTTTGAAGCCAATATGGGCCTATGGTACACAGCTAAAAGGCAAGGTAACATTCAATTTATACATATTACATATATATATTTTAAGTGTTGTATGTAAGTATCTCATACTATTGATTTGTTCGGAAAGTAATTTCGTTTTTGACGTGAGAACGTCTTATAATTCGATTTAGCCGGCTGCACGCACGAAAAAATGTGTCGATACCTTGCTCATTTGTCGTTACCTTGCTCATTGCCGTTACCTTTAATGAACTGCAAGCGAAAGCGCGGAACGAACAAAGCAAACGAACGGCAACGTTCGACATCTGGCTCTGACCTACTTGAGTGAGCATATATATGTATGTATATGCGCATATGTAGGTATATAAATTCACATACTTGTATTTGCATATGCCTTCTTCCTGTGTGCATGGTAATGAACCATTTCTCTGTTGAGAATAGGACGATGATAGAAAAAGTAGGAAATGAAAGGGAGTGTTTCGAGTGTAAAATGTCTTGAAAAATGCAAATCGATGATGGTGCCTCTTAGTGTTGTTGACTTATTAACGTCTAATACACAATCGAAATTGAAGATATCTTTCATGAATTTGATAAATGTTTCGTCATTTTTCACGTTTGTGTAAATGTAACTTGACCTATTCTATTGCAATTCCATTTACCTCCTCCTCTATATCCATACAAAATATCTATCAAACAAATAAAATAAAAATTTTGTTTTGAAAATTGCAACCATTCTATCAATATTTTCTTATGACGTTGTCACGTTAAACTATCGTCAGTAAACCGACTTTACAGACAACCTCTTTTTTTTGTGGTGAAAATGAAACGACGATCTTAAATTCAAGCTTTTCAGGTGGTCATAAATAGTTGAGTTCGATAAATTTATTCTCTCACCAATCTCACGTGTTGTTATTACCCGGTTTGCATCAATTAATGCCTTTATCGCGTCTTTATCAGCTTCAACCGGCCTTCCAGAACGTGGTGCATCTTCGACATCAAAATTGTCGGAACGAAATTTTCCAAACCAGTTCTGGCACTGGCATATTGTCAACACATCTTCTCCATACACATCGGTTAATTTCTTTCCGGCTTGAAGAACATTTTTACCTTTTCTAAAGTAAAAAAGTAAAATACGATGGAAATGCTGCTTATTGTTCTCCATATTTAAAAGGGCACCGACCAAAAACTGCTGCGTAAAATCAATTGAACTTATTCACACACAAGCCTGTCAAAACATATCATGACAATGCGACTTAAGTGTGAAGTTAGCTGTGAAAAAATACAATTAAATCCTCTGTCGGGGAAAAACGAAATTACTTTCCGAAAAACCCAATAAAAATTTAAGACAGATTACTCGTTAGCTTATAATATTTTTTTTTGTAACTAGTCGCAATGCGAAATTAAAGTTAAAAAATATATATATTGTATTATTATTTATGATATTTAATATGCACTCGTATGTACCTGGGTGAATATATTTTACCAGCGCAGAAAATTAAAAACTCAAGAAAAATACTAAACTGTATTAAAGAAGTTGGGCTCAGAAAAATACTCTGAATCCACGAACATAGATTTTCGTCGCTCAAAATAATTTTTTTTTGGAAGAAAGTTATTCGAAAACGAATTATTTTACCCTACCTATTATTACATGGTGTTCAATTAAAGTTTGCTGCAATATTGTGCCAATTAGCATTTTTTTTTTTGCAAAATTGTAGTTTATTGCTTCTGGTCGTAGACATTAGAGTACAAATTCAATTTATTTTATATTTGCATGTCCATATACCTCGACGTAGCTAAAGCTTTTGACAAAGTGTGGCACCCTGGGTTACTCCATAAATTAAAAACACAACTACCTAATGACTTTTACCTTATGCTTAAGAGTTACATCCAAGGCAGGAAATTCTATGTTAAATATAATGACGCATGTTCAGACATTCAACCTATGAACGCAGGCATTCCTCAAGGCAGTGTCTTAGGACCAACATTGTATTTATTGTACACGGCTGACCTACCGGAACCGAAGTCAGAAAACAGCATGATTGCAACATTTGCAGATGACACAGTCCTCATGGTATCTCATAATGATACAAAAGTCGCAAAACAAAATTTACAAAACGAATTAAATGTGACATTAAACTGGTTCAAAAAATGGAACATCGAAATTAACGCTGACAAAACAATACAAGTAAACTACACAAACCGAAGGACAACCATTGAACCAGTTAGCGTTGGTAATTCTGACGTGAATATTGACACCAAAGCGAAATACCTGGGTATTACGATCGACTCGAAATTAAACTGGCAGGAGCATATAAAGAAAAAGCGAAATGAAGTTAAAAATCGTTTTAAGAAATTGTACTGGCTACTTGGACCTCAGTCCAATCTATCATTGCAAAATAAAGTACTTATTTATCGAACGATAATTGCTCCAATCTGGAAATATGGAATTGAGATTTGGGGCACTGCTGCAAAAAGTAATCTAAGTGTACTTCAACGAGTCCAGTCTAAAATACTTAGGACCGTAACTAATGCACCTTGGTACATACCTAACGCAGATATTCATCGCGACCTTGACATCGATACTATTGATGAAACAATACAAAGCGCTAGCAGAAGACACATAAATAGATTATTAACGCACACAAATCCTATGATGAGAAGACTACCAAATAAAGAAAAATCTACCCAAAGTCGGCTTAACCGTCAAACACCAACAGATCTTGCAAAATACATGTAATCAATTGTCAACTAATCGTATATGTCATTGTTAACCACTTGTTTTTAAATAATATGTATATATTTCTTCTACATGAGCTTGGGGGCATTGGCCCTTCAATATCACTCTCATTCCATCTTTTTGTAAATCAAATTACTTATTGTCTAACGACAGGTGTAATATTTTATGGAAGAAATAAAAAAAAAAAAAAAAAAAAAAAAAAATTTTATATTTAGTTTTATTTTAAAGACAGTTTTCTTGAACGTTATAATTAGGTTGTTCATTATTCCAGTATTTAATACATAATATTTCCTGAACATTTCCGAGTTGTCCGAATTGGAGTATGGAGTACTGCTGCTTGTGTGATCGCCCTATAGACACGAAAGCTATGAACCCGATTGATTTTATATTAATAAGATGGCCTATTTTGGAGTAGCTAAGTAGCGCTAGAGTTGAGATATCTCCAAATAATGAAAATGAAAGTTTTTTGAACCGTATGTTACTGGTGATGAAAAATGGGTCCTTTATAATAATCCTGTTTGCAAACACCAAGGGTTAGATAAAGATGAAACACCAGAACCGACCCCTAGAGATGGCCCAATCCAAGAGGATTTTCCTGTCTATTTGGTGGGATGTGGCCGGTATTGTTTATTATGAATTTCTGGAACCAAACCAGACGATAACTTCTGATTATTATTCCCATCAGCTATCAAACTTGAATGAGGCACTTAACAAAAATCGACCGTCTTTAGTGAAAAGAGGCAAAGTTTTGTTTCACCACGAAACGCAAGACCTCATACCGCAAACTGAACGAGCTCGGATGGGAGCTAATACCGCATCCTCTATACTCTCCGGTTATTGCACCTTATGATTATCACCTTTTTCGTGTACTTCAATTCCATATGAGCAACAAGTACTACTCCTCAAAAGCAGCTATAAAAAGGGATATCGAAACGTATTTTGGTTCCAAGGACAAACAATTTTTTGAGCAGGGAATTAAAATGTGCCTAAACGTTGGAAGACATTGTAAATAATGAAGGAAAATATATTATTGATCAATAAATACTTTAAACAGCTTTTTTATTAATTTTAAAACCACCTTTAAAAAACGCACGAACTTATGCACTGACCGATATTAGAAAAATTACAAAAATTTTGAAAAAAATTATAATTTTTTCATAAACAATTTTTTCCCCAAATTTTCATTAAGTATCTAATTTTTCCAAATAATAAACGAAAAACGAAGATATTTCATTTGAGAAAACTTCATACCATAATTTTCAACATTGAATAAGTACAAAAATTTTAGAACAAACATTTTTAAAATAACTATAATTTTGTCATAAAATTTTTTTTTTTCTAAAGTTTTTTTTAGTAGTCTGTGTTTTACAGATAATTAATAAAAACAACGGTGGCCAGCGTATCCGAATGGGTTGGTGCGCGACTACCATTCGGAATTTACAGAGCGAACGTCGCGTCGGTTCGAATCTCGGTGAAAACACCAAAATTAAGAAAAACATTTTTCTAATAGCGGTCGACCCTCGGCAGGCAATGGCCAACCTCTGAGTGTATCTTTGCCTCATCTTTGCCTCTCCTCATAAAAATATCTGCCGTTCGGAGTCGGTTTGAAACTGTAGTTCCCTCCATTTGTGGAACAACATCAAGACGCACACCACAAATACGAGGAGGAGCTCGGCCAAACACCCAAAAAGGGTGTAAGCGCCAATTATATATACATATATATATTTAATTTTTCCAAATAATAAATGAAAACGAGGATTTTTCATTTGAGAAAACTTCATACCATAATTTTCAACATTGAATAAGTACAAAAATTGTAGTACACAAATTTTTAAAATAACGAAATATAATTTTTTCATACAAATTTTTTTTTTCCAAAGTTTGTTTTAGTAGTCTGTTTTTTACAAATAATTAATCAAAAAACCAAGATATTTCACTTGAAAAAACTCATAAAAAAATTTTCAATATTGAATAAAACATTTTTTTTTAATTTAATTTCCAAATTTTTCCAAGGAAACATTTAAAATATGTTAAAAAACCAAGATATTTCATTCTAAATAACTCCATACCAAAAGTTTCATAACAGGATAAATCTGAAAATTATTAAATTTTTTCAGCCTTTGCGTCTTATTGTCTTCAAGCCTACAACTAGACCAATCTTTTGGGGAATTGACGCCAATGCTCAAAATACTTTACTAATTTAACATGGACTCGCTCAAGAGCTCAATGTTCTTTCACAACGTGAATTGTCATGTAGCAGTAAGAGAGGCATTTCCACACCGAGGCCTCCGCCATTCTGAGCATTTTGACATAGAGTCTGCTCATATGTATGTGTGAACCAGTGGAGATTCCATAATATTAGCGATGTAGACAAGTCTCTAATATTTGCTGCAATAGTGAGCGTGGGTATAAAAATTCAGCGTTCTGAAAAGTTCTCCGAACAGGAGCCCCATAAAAATGTGTATGTGTTAATCACACCACGCAACAGTTAACTCAATAGAGTGCTTATATTATACTTCTGCGTGGTATAGGCATAAAAACAAGATGCCATCAGCAAGTAAAATGCAGACAGGCAATGGGCAATAAAATCTTAAGACACTTTTTTGCCGCATGCAACAGCTTGTTGCTGTGCAATGCAACAAAGCAAAATGGCAAGCAAAATTGCAAATACGAAATCCGCTGATTTTGCATTTCAAAATTTGCACAGCAGGTAGCGGTAAGTGACCAACAAATAATAATAATAATAATAATAACAACAACAACAACAATAGCAACAACCACAATTATATTGTAATACAACGTAACTGACAGGCGCGCGATGTCAGCGGCCTATTGGCTATTTGTGACCAACATTTGGTTGTGCATCACCTCTGCAACAAACTATTGCAACAGTAGCTGGTTGACGTTTCTATGCATGCCTTGCTTCTGTATTTGTTTATGCATGTGTGCTGTGTGCTTTGCAGACACTAATGGTAGACCGGCCAACCCCGTCACTCCTTCGTCAGATGATATTACGAAGCGTGCAATTCTACAAGCTGCCCATCTGAGTTGACTGCGTTGAAGAAGTGTTGTTGGCAGCGTAGTTTTATTAAGTTTTTTATTACTTTCAGTTATTTTGATTTCTTGTACACATCTTTATTTGTTTTTTGTTTTTGCTAAGCCATAATAGTGTTCCTCAGTATACACCGCCGGTTTTATTCTTTTGAGTTGCATATCAACGGTATTTTCATCAAATTCAACAGCAGAGTAGGCACCAGTACGTATGTTTGAGTATACGACAAAGCAATGAATCCAAATAGAGGCTGAAGCGCATTCGCTGAGAGTAATCCAAAATAATTGCCATCAAGTGCGGCTAGCAATGCAAAGTGCCACCGACCGCAGCGTTGATTAGCAATCGTAATGCCTTTCATAGTCAAGTTGGTGTTGAGATAGTGAAGATTGTGGTGATGACACTTGACGTCTGTTGCTTGCCGGCGACTACCTGTTGGTGGTCAGAAGTTTCCAACCACACATTGTGCAATGCGAAGATCCGTCGACTCTCATTTGATATCAATGCTGCGGCTGCTGCTGCTGCTCCGACTACTCTATGCTACGGTGGCGTATGAGTAATAATGCCCGGGGTGCTTGGCTGCCGATGTGACTATGTGATGATGGCAACGCAGTTCGTAAAAGAATTTGCTTGTCATGCAGATTTATATAATCGAGTGCTTTACTAGTTGACTTCGTATAATATTTTTAATTTCCGTCTTCAGTGCGTGCACCCTGTTCGTCTGTCGCCGCGTGAGTAATAAATTTCGTTGCTCATAAAAGCCACCACGCAAGGTTGTTGGCGGCATTAACTTTATTACTTATTATGAATTTTGGATAAATGTTTGTTGCAGTGTTTGCTTTTGAGCGGCGTGCGATAAATTATTTCGAAAAGGAATGCACGAAATGAGTAAAATCTTTACAATGTACGCAGCCTCGAGGGAAGCCGTCTGGTTCACAACTGGTTGGCAATTGAAAAAGTAAAACAAAGTAGCCAAACATTTTAGTGCCCTCTAAAAAAAATTTGTATATATGCTTTGTCCAACTGAATTAATTATGAAGGCATAATTGCGCCATACTTCCACAAAACTGAATTAAAATAGCAGTCAACGACAATGGCGATGGGTGTAATGTACTCAATGCAACCCGGAGAAACAGAAACGTATTGATGATCTGGAGCCCCGTTTGGCAACGACTAAATCGAAAGAATTACGAAAGGGGTGCACCATCCTTCCGTTGCTCTATAATGCAAAAAGGTTTTGTTCAAAGACCCAGAAAAGCTCTCTTTTTTTCTTTAAAGGTATCAAAATATTAATAAAAAAAACGCGAAGATATTGCACTTGCAAAAATTTAATACCAAAATTTTCAACATTGAATAACACCTTTGTTTTTTTAAAAAAATTTGATTTCAAAATTTCAACAAAATCAACAAAAATTTTTTCCCCGAAGTTTTTTTGAAGTATTTAAACAATTAGTATTTAAGTAATTAATAGAAAACGAAGATATTTCATTTGAAAGAACACACAAATTTTCAACTTTGAATAACAACAAACATTCTGAAAAAATTGTCTTCTTAAGTATTTTATTTTTCCAAATAATTAATTAAAGAACGAAGATATTTCATTTCAAAAATTACAAAAATTTAGAAAAAAATTATAATTTTTTTATAAAATTTAAAAATTTATGTTTTTATTTTCCAAATAATGAATAAAAGAACAAAGAGATTTCTTTTGAGAAAACTTCCCAAAAAACTTTTTAACTTTGAAAAAAGTTAGAATTTTTTCATAAGCATATTTTCTCTAAATTTTTTTAGGTGTTTTCTTTAATAAATAATTACTTTTTTTAACAAATAAGTAATACAAAAACGAAGATATTTCCCATGAAAAAATCCCATGCAAGAATCTTCAACATGGAACGAAAAATTCTTTTTTTAATTTTTATTCCATATAACTAAAAAAGAAAAAATAAAAAAATGTTAAAAAATCCCAAAATATTTCAACTTCCTTCCGTTGTTCTATAATACAAAACGGTCTTGTTCGAAGACCTAGAAAACTCTTTTTTTTTTTTTGTAATGTATCAAAATATTGGGAGACAGCTAGACTGAGTGTATTGGGCTTAGTGCAGGCTGGAAGAATAACAATTAAATAATAAAATAAATAAATAATTGGCGCGTACACTTCTGTTAGGTCTTTGACCGAGCTATTTTTTATGGGGAACTTTTTCATGGCAGAAATACACCTGGACATTGAAGAATAATAATTATTTTGAGAAAATACTAATATCTTTAAGGTTCGGAATATTCACTCCATGTTACTAATCCAGATAACTTCTCCATTGAACTTTGGATAGAAAATTGAATATACAAATATGTATGTATGTGACTTTAATACGTCTGGCATGACGTGCATGACATTTGTAGCACTTAGGCGTGAATAAACAAATTATGCCAATTAATATCAAATATGCAAACAAAAATGGTTTCCGAATAAATGTAACTATTGCAGTTCTGTAAACAAACCGAATATGAATTTACATTAGAAATTAAGTTAATTTTCCGCAATGAGTTTATTGTTGACATTGGCTGTCAACTAGAAAGGAAGGCGATACAAGGTGACGAAAAATTAATGAACCAATTTGGTGTTTGAATAGCTTTTTCACTAAATAAAAAACGGAAATGATTTTGAGGGACGGGAATCTTGAGTTGGATCGTCGCTTGTCTTTCTGTATGCCACAGCTCTCTGTATGCCGCAGCTCTCTAGTTTTGACTGTCGCATATGATTGACGTACCACGCCGTTCGCAAAAATTACAAATCTTCCGATGGGGTGCTTAATTTTGCGACACCTTGTATAAAGGCAAATAGCTGAGAAGATATCAATAATAAATACAAACAATTAAAACAAATTGCAAATATGCTGACACATTTGAAATGAAATTATTGGTGCTGAAATATATAGTATAAATATGCATTAAATAGTGTAGTAGTAGTAGTAAAATACAGAAGCATCAATACATACAGTTGACCGTTGATGTACAGTTGACAATGACCAAGAATGATGGAATACAAAATTGAGCCCTCACAATTCGCTTCGACGTCATGCTTCGGGAATATACAAGCAAACGAAAGGGGAATTATTTGTTTGTGAAGAGGAATAGTAGGCGAAAGCAATAGGAACTGCCAAATACAAAAAATTATACTCACAAGCACAGACTGTCTGGCCACTACATCTACGGCATAGAAACACATAAAAACTGCATTTGGAGGTATTTTTGTAATTTATGTTTTAACAATTTAACACGCGGCAAATCATTTTTGTTTCGTTTAAATGTCACAAATCGCAATATTACCAAGCCATTCACTGAATTTAAACAAAACATGCTATTTCTGTTCCTTTTGTTTGTTTTGCTTATATGTTTTGTATTATTTTTTTTTTGTGGCTTGTATTAAAACAGTGCACGGCGTAAGCCTTGTCAAAATCGCAAAAATAAGGTAACGGTTTTCAGAAGGCACCACCTAAGATATTTTATTCAGCTTGGTCAATGATAGATCGAAAGTAGGGCAAGTCGATTTAAAAATCGCTCATTGCTCTGTGAAAATCGTATTCTATGGATCAAAATAAGAATTTTTGCCGAGGGAACCATACCTCTAAAACGAATTCTGATGTCCCCCAATTTGGGTCGAACGAAAAATCCCACTTTGACCCATTTAGAGTATACCTCTAAAACGAATTCTGATGTCCCCCAATTTGGGTCGAACGAAAAATCCCACTTTGACCCATTTAGAGTGTTCCAATCGAGTCCAAATGTATGACCGACCCCCACTAACTTTGGACGGCCGATCCACCCATGCCGATCCTCCCCTGGAGGGTTCCCCATACAATCATTTCAAAATATCACCATTTTTGACCTTTACATGGGAAAAGAAACTAAACTACTACTAGTTCGACCCAAATTGGGGGACATCAGAACTCGTTTTAGAGGTATGGTTCCCTCGGCAAAGTTTCTTATTTTGATTCCTAGAATATGATTTTCACAGAGCAATGGGCGATTTTTTTGCCTCCCCTCAAAATACACTAAAAGTTCGACCCAAATTGGGGGACATCAGAACTCGTTTTAGAGGTATGGTTTCTTCGGCAAAGTTTCTTATTTTGATTCCTAGAATATGATTTTCACAGAGCAATGGGCGATTTTTTTGCCTCCCCACAAGTCGACCCGGCCTAATCGCAGGCCTTCCGCTCTGCCTTTCTCTTTATATGACATGGCGCTCTTGGTAAGGCCTTATATTAATGGTGAGTTGAGGTGAATATTAGAGGTATGGCCAATATCAGTCCGTTAACTGGCTCTCAGTGAATTTCGTTTTCCACCATAGCAAGTTCGGCTCAAGGGTAATAAACACCAGGTTTGCACGTTAGGTATGGTGAAAACAAAAATTTGACGGTAGCTTTGGATTCTACGTCATTCGTTTTATGTTTCACAAGATTTAGCTTTAGCTTAGTGAAATACAAAACGTAGTACACCTTCAAAAATCTTTTCACCATGAGTTCGGCAAACCTGGTAATAAATCATCCTTGGCAAGGCGCATTTATTCAAATTCATGACACTACACCAACAACAACGATTTGTACTTTGAAACATGGTGAAAATATTTCAAAGGTGATTTACTTAGCAGACCTTTATGCGGCTCTGAGCGAATTTGACAGAATGAGGTGATGAGCTGACGTCAATTGTGCTCACAAAGAAGTTTGTTTACGAAAAAACTAAGATTGTGTCATCCTATGATTCTCTCTATGCCTCTCGCCTCCATGTCATCAAGAGTCGTACTTGCAAATAGATGACATGATGGTGCTACCAGAGGCTCAATTGTGGTTAAACTCAGAAAACGAAACACTGTTTTCGCATTTACACGGATGACTCCAGGACCGAGCACGGCTCCGGCTCTGAGGTCTACGTGGAATCCAGTGGGACAAAAATCCACTTAGCTCTTGGAATGCCCGCATCTGTGTGTCAAGCGGAGGTGCATGCTGCTCAAGTACCAATAAACTTTGTTGTGGTAAGCAGGTGGAGAGACAAATCTGTATGTGTCTGCAGCGACAGCAAAGCTGCGCTCATGGCCTTAGACAGTCCTCCAACCGTTTCAAGAGTGCTAAATCCCGGCTGAACTATGTCGGTAGACATAATATCACGCTGCTAACATGGATCCCGGGACACGTGGGTAACATGGGCAACGAGATCTCTGACTCTCAGGCTCTGAGGCGAAATTTGTTGGTCCGGAGCCCGTTCTGCCACTTCCTTCTGCAACCATCAAAACCACGATTAGTAAATGACTTACAATTTACAACCCACAAGCGAGTTTGGCAGGCTCAGAGAGGTTGCAGATGGACTAAACTGATGTTACCTCTCATGTCCGACCGACTATCGCAAATCCTCCTGTCATTAAGCAGAAGGAACTGCAGACAGCTGGTCGGACTGATGACGGGCCACTTTCTGTTGGCGAAGCACATGGAAAAGGTAGGCATCTCAGATAGTGTACTCTGCCCAGCTTTTGAGGACGAGGATGAGACGGCGGACCACATTCTGTGCGACTGCCCCGCTTTTGGTCGAATCAGGCATAAGGTCTTTGACACTGATGTGTTATGTGGCTTCTTGGCACCACAAGATCTACTCAGATTTCTTCGGAGGTCGAGTAGATTTAAAGAAACTTAAAAAGGGATTTCGAGTGCAGTACAATGGACTTAATTATGTCTGAGCAGTACAGTACTTGCTAGTTGTCCCGATAAAATAGCAAATCTGTTAATCTAGGATGATCCTAGGCATTGGAAAGTTGCGTCAGGAGAAAAAGAAAATAAAACGGAAACGACGAGCTGTGTTGAATAGTTGGCATACATTTGAAGCTAGAAGCATATGCCGATAGTGAGAATGGAACTGATTTTTGTGTTTTCATTTTGAGCTGGCATTCGAATGTACACGGCGGGGGAAAACAAGAAATCAGCAGATCTATCGATACCGCCTTTAAAAGATCTCCCTGAATTCTTGGTAATTAATCAAAAATAAAATAATGTTTAAATAAATATAAAAAATATATTTTGAGTTTCGTAATTTAGCAAAATCCACCAGATACCCTTCAGTTTCTTATACCTACCCCACATTCCAACTTGTAGCTGCCTGCTCATTTTTCTACTCACTAAATCAAAATTGATAATATCTTCTCAATTGTACCAGTTCATTTATAACTGACCTCTAAACTAGAAGAGATATTGTAGCACATAATTGGGGCACTGCGTACTTATGTAAATGGTATATTTGCTCTTTTCTGGCCAATAACTAGAAGAGACACTTGCATTAACAAGGCGCTCATTAGAGCAGTAATTACATTGCGGTGTGATGTTCTGATGTTATACTCATTGACCAAGTGTGGTTAAATCGAAGAGTCGACATGCCTTCATACATACAACGGAGATATTTCTCTTCACCTTTTCCAAGAGTGTGGCCAATGCAAATTTGTGCAGAATATAAAGTATGCATATACTCAGAAATGCTGCTTGAAATATGATGCAGTATGTAATCCTCCTCTTTTCATAAATACTCGTACCCCACGCACAGCAGGGGCAGCGACGGAGCAAGGCTTACCACAATGTTAGTCGGAATGCGATAGTTATTGAAAGCTCCTACACAGATTCATATATAACCACAGTTGCATTTATGTATATTTCGAAAGCCCACAGTATTTGCGAGTTTATGGTACAGCCATTGGAGAATACTTAAGAATAATACTAAAATAGCATGCCCAGCATTTTTTGTGTAAATATAAAAAAAATTGTTGACAATGTTAAGCTGTTTAAGCTTTTTTTTTTTTCAAATAGCAGAACATCTTTTTCTCCAATCATAAAAATTAATGCGAAAAGCAACTCAGAAAAGTGCAACGCATAGCTAAGAATAGTTCAAAAATGTATTAAAATTTAAATTATAAAAAATAAAAAAGTAAGATAGAAATTAACATTAGTAATTCGTTGAAAAACCCTTTTATTTCATCACAGCTGAACAATGATGTTCTATTAACAATAATAAAATAAATCAACGTCCAACAGGACTCCTAGGCTATATTGGCACAATTTGTTCGAGCTCGTAGCATTCTGTATAGAATGGAATGGAACGGAGGCAGAGTTGTATGGGATGGGATGGGATTATATGTAATGGAATTGTATGGAATGAAATAGAGGTAGAGTTGTATGTAATGGAATAGTGGTAGAGTTGTATGGAATGGGATGGGATTATATGGAATGGAATTGTATGGAATGGAATAGAGGTAGAGTTGTATGGAATGGAATGGGATTATATGTAATGGAATTGTATGGAATGGAATGGAGGTAGAATTGTATGGAATAGGATGGGATTATATGGAATGGAATTGTGTGGAATGGAATTGTATGGAATGGAATGGAGGTAGAGTTGTATGGAATAGGATGGGATTATATGGAATGGAATTGTATGTAATGGAATTGTATGGAATGGAATGGAGGTAGAGTTGTATGGAATGGGATGGGATTATATGGAATGGAATTGTATGGAATGGAATGGAGCTGTATGGAATGGAATGGAGTTGGGTGAAATGGAATGGAATTGTATGGAATAAAATGGAGTTATGTAGAATAACCAGAATTTTTTCAAGACTTAGGTCAAGGATTTAAACGAGAGGCAAAGACAGATTATGCGGGAGTTTAATGCTCATCAGCACGCTTCCTAGACTCTTATATGAATCTTTTCAATCTCTCAACGGAAAGGGAAGTTCATCTACTCTTAATGCATAGGACCATAAAATGTACACCTCTCTCTGGCGAAAGCCGGATAGCGGCAGGCAAACTACTTCCTAGATACTATCCGCATCCTCCAAACAAGATGTAGATAGTGAATCGCCGATTGATTTTTTGGTTACTATGTCTTCCTGCTACTTCTCGACACACGCCGATTGCCATTTGGGATGCTCAAAACCTAGCAAATCTTAGTTTTCGTTTTCAAGAAGCAGCCCGAATCAATGGAATAGAGTGCAATTGGTCAGTACTTGCCCCTACACAGCTACACCACCCACCGTTGATATGACCTAATTACGAATGGATTAAACCCTCTCATCATGCCAAGTTGCTTGCCTTCGCGAAGAAATATTCGTATACTAAGTGCATATTTTACGTCGGTCCACATATTTTCGTTTTGGTAGGCATTGTTAATTGATCCTTAAAAAACGTGTCTTCTATTCGGTTTAATGGGTCCTTATGTCAATGCCTTGTTAAAATTTCCTTCAGCATCACAGCACCACCTCATCGTATCCAAACTACTTTTAATGTGATGAATTCGTCCTTGAAGCTCGGCCTATGCCAATCGAAGTGCAATAGTTCTTTCCGCTCCTGTGCTAAATCTCTCTCTTAATCTTTAGAAAATTCAAGATAATTAATTTAGAACGAAAACTCTAACGAACAAGCAACCCATACATTGAATCTGATTTGACAATCTGGTCCACAGATGGGTCGAAGCGTGCGCATAGTAGAACTGATGCGGGGGTCTTTGGACCGAGCTATGAAGGATCGATACCTATAGGCGGTTATGTCACTGCCTTTCAAATGGAAATTCTTGGCATGGACATCTTTTATATAGAGTGCCTTAGAAAATGCACAATTTCGGGGCGCATCTGCATTCGTTAGACAGTCGTGCTGCCTTATGTGAACTGCAGTCTCTCACAACAGTATCCAAAATTTGAGAGATACTTCACTGTCCATACTACTCTAGGAGCAAAGAGTACCGGTTTATGATGACAACAAACAGCGGAATGCCTAGGGAAATTAGGCGCTATTTTTAAATCATCAGAATCAGGCTCACATAAAAGTATTTATCAAAGACTGGCAGGGACATCCACTCGATACTGGATGGAGAGCCCAGGAAAGAGGTAAGCTAAATACTTTACTTTTCTCTTTAGAAGGGCATGAAATAAGCTCTGGATAGAGAGGGCTTACGAACTCTTGCTGGACATCCTAGTCATTATTATCATTTCAGAATTAGTAAGATACTACTAAAATTTGTAGACACAAGAGTCTGCTAACTTTGCGAACTGGGTGATGAAATTCCAGAGCAGATTCTCTTGTGCAATGTGCAATGTGCAGCTCTCGTATTGCCATTCAAAATCCATTGCTGATATGAGAATCTGGGTTGGGGCCGGGCAATCTTTCCAAGAAGGTAGGATTGGAAAGAGGGAAAAATATGACTGAAGCTGGTACCTCTATCTTCACTGATGGCTCCAAGTTGGAGAGGGGTTTTTCTCTAAATTATCCAATTTATATATTCCCTTAAAATTCCAGAATACTGCTAGTGTTTCTCAGGCAGAAGTCTTTGCGATAAGTAACGTGGGAGCTACGGAGATTTGTTAATTTTTTGCGATAGTCAAGCCGCGTTCAAGTCTCTGACGACGCGATCAGACCCAACAAACTAGTCTACTCCTGCAAAGGGAGAATCAAAGATCTTGGATGTGTAGGTAATATTTCCCTAAAGTGGGCTTCAGGATATAGGAACATAGAGAAAAACGAATTTGCTGGTGGGCTTGTTAGGAAGGTGTCGACTGAATTGGTTTCAAAGACCTCCTGCACGGTCATTGGCATCCCCCTGCTTGTTTTTAAAGGGGAATTGCACATTTTATTATGACCCAGGAAAGCGCAGAAGAGTTAGTGCTCCATTTATTTCCATATGCCATTTTGAAACTCAGACTCAGAAAGTTCTGCAGACTCCACGCCATTCAATTTCCAACCTCGTAGTTGTATTCACCGGTGATTGGACGATCGGCACACACAGGCCCGACGAGAGGGGGGAGGGGGAACTTTGCACAAAATTTATAATAATTCGTAAAATGTTCATCAAATTTTTAATCAATCTGATTTCTTTCCAGGAAATTTGTTTCTTATATCTAGAAAATGCGCAACCTCTGCGGAAAAAAGTTATAAAAATTCAATGAGATTTTTCAGCGGTTTCAGACTTGCACTTGAAAATTGTGTGGGCATTAAAACTGCATACCTAAAAAATGTTTTTCTTTTTGATGAAAGTTTCTCTATTTTTTAAAAATCTTGTACAAAGCTTTAAATCTGAATTAGTATGGTATAGTAGAGGAGTCTATGGAACACTTAATCACCAACTGTGAGGCATTAGGCAACAGGAGACACAGAACTCTGGGTTCGTACCTACTGGAGGAGGAAGGCCTATAATTGCGCCCTCCTAAGGAGCTGGTTCGATTCCTCGGTATACTAAATAATTATAATTTAATAATTAGGGGCGCACAATAGATCAATCGGGTCGCAGTGCATAAAGGCTAAATCGTACAACCATTGTCATTACCATGGTATTTATTATAGAAAGAACTGAGAAAGAAAAAATAAATAAATAAATATTAAAAAATTCTCACAATGTTGAGATGCTGTATTTTCTTTCGCGGCCTATATGTACTTTCCAACGCATCGAGCTTAGGTATTTTTCAGCGGCTGTATCTCTGGAGTGTAGACAATTAGTCACACGCCTTCTTTGTTGGCCAGCTATGGGTCAACAGTGCTTTCAGCGACAACATAAATGAACTGCCAGGCAAACTGATTTCTTGTTGGACATGCCGTTGGTGGAGCGACTGTCAGATTGTTCGTCTATGTAAATTCGTCTATGTAAATGTGTACGCACCAGCAATAATATACTACAATGAATTTGCGGTATTCGTGTCAGGAATAAATTTCCGAATGTCATTCCTTGTTGGTCATCATCGCACACTCAAATGCACGCACGTAATTCGCACATCTTATGGAACATACATACCTACACATGCATACGTGTGTGCGCGTGTGTATGGGGGCGTGTGATTTTGCAAAAGATTTTTGTGCGCTTTTGCTGATCTTTGAGTTACGCGCGCGTTACATGACAGTTAAATGCATACATACATACATATGAACGAATCCATCTGTATGCATATCCGTATGTTTATAAAATTTGCCTGTGTCGATTGTTACTTTTGCATTTTAAAATTTTTGCTAACACATTTTTCAAAAAGCTGTGTGCCCTCACTGTGTTTCTGTGATTTTTAGCAACTGGATGAGTAATGCATTTGCTTGCATTTTTATATCTTTTCGTATTTTGGTATGGGAAATACCTAAAAAGTAAGTTTTTGTATTCACAAGCCCATTTGTCAAAGTCTATAAGTAGAAAGTTAGGAAATAAAAATAAATAGGAGATGTTGCATAATAAAAGCTGGAGTGGAATGTAACTGGCGTTCCTGCAAACACGGATGTGGGTAGATATGAAGAGAAAACATTCGTATTTCGATTATCTTTTCTTAGAAATTAGTTTGTATGCGGACTGCACCAGTAGCTCACTTAGAGTGCATAAATATTGGCCGCTTGCTGGATGATCATCATAGCCTGTGCGGCAGATTTATGGCTACTCAAACCAGCTCGGACTTTGTTAATACTTTCAGCAAAATACTCGATGCGCTTGCAAAAGTTAGCTTCAACTGTTCTTTTATGTCCTACAAAATATTCATGTTCCGAGTTGTCTTCAAACAAATGGAAGAAAGGGTTAAAAAATGCTTGAGCAAAAGGATATATTAAGACATAGACAGTAAAACTGAAATCGAAATTTTAAAAAAGGTGAGCTAAGAAGCACCGAGAGAATTGTAACTCCTAAAACACTAAGGCTAAAAAGCCCGGAGTAAAGGAGAGAAGTAACAGAAAGATAGAGATAGACTAGAATAGAGACAGAGATAGAGTAAAAGAGAGACAGAGATAGAGATAGATTAGAATAGAGACAGAGACAGAGATAGAGATAGAGTAAAATAGAGACAGAGACAGAGATAGAGATAGAGATAGAGATAGAGATAGAGATAGAGATAGAGATAGAGATAGAGATAGAGATAGAGATAGAGATAGAGATAGAGATAGAGATAGAGATAGAGATAGAGATAGAGATAGAGATAGAGATAGAGATAGAGATAGAGATAGAGATAGAGATAGAGATAGAGATAGAGATAGAGATAGAGATAGAGATAGAGATAGAGATAGAGATAGAGATAGAGATAGAGATAGAGATAGAGATAGAGATAGAGATAGAGATAGAGATAGAGATAGAGATAGAGATAGAGATAGAGATAGAGATAGAGATAGAGATAGAGATAGAGATAGAGATAGAGATAGAGATAGAGATAGAGATAGAGATAGAGATAGAGATAGAGATAGAGATAGAGATAGAGATAGAGATAGAGATAGAGATAGAGATAGAGATAGAGATAGAGATAGAGATAGAGATAGAGATAGAGATAGAGATAGAGATAGAGATAGAGATAGAGATAGAGATAGAGATAGAGATAGAGATAGAGATACAGATAGAGATCGACATACATTAGAATAGAGACAGAGATAGAGATAGAGCAAAATAGAGACAGAGACAGAGATAGATTAGAATAGAGACAGAGACAGAGATAGAGTAAAATAGAGACAGAGATAGAGATAGATTAGAATAGAGACAAAGACAGAGATAGAGTAAAATAGAGACAGAGATAAAGTAAAATAGAGACAGAGACAGAGATAGAGATAGATTAGAATAGAGACAGAGATAGAGATAGAGTAAAATAGATACAGAGATTGAGATAGATTAGAATATAGACAGAGACAGAGATAAAGTAAAATAGAGACAGAGATAGAGATAGGGATAGGGATAGATTAGAATAGAGGCAGAGGCAGAGTTAGAGACAGAGACAGAGACAGAGACAGGGCCTCCAAATAAAGCTATCTCCTGAAGCTCAAATTATGTTTTTTTTTATGAATGATACATTCCTAAGACCTTAATTTCTTTGCCCATATCCTTTAGTTTCGCTCTTCTAAAAAGACAAAGAACTACATAAAAATTGAAAACAAAACTTAATTATGAAGTATTTGCAGTTAAGTCCTTTGAAAATATCTTTTTATCTTTGCTGATTTGCAAAAAAAGCAAGCAAAAAAAATCGTGTCTTCGAATCTTCTACAGCGGCATAACCCTTTAAAAATCGTTGCTGCGATTGCCAAACAATGTGGGTGAGAGTATTTTTGAATTTATAGTTTTTCGAAAATTTCTGAAGAAATACTTCGGCTAAGAACTGGCAACACTATTAATATAAAATCATATAACAAATTAGTAAAATAATTAAGGGGTAGTATACTAAAATTTTTAGGGTTAAAAATAGCCATTATCTTCGCAATTTGTATAAGTTAGGTTAGATTGTAGCGGCTGCCCACTATAATATACACTCAGGCTCATGGCTCGTTCATGGCTCATTCATGACTGAAGATAAAATTTCTTGAATTTATGCGATTAAAGCAGATTTTTTTAAACTAGCTTAGGGGCCGCTCATAAACCTCGAATTTCAGAAAAAAATTGCCCCCCTTCCCCCCTTGTGACTCTCTGTGACAAATCTTTACACAACTCCTGAAAGACACGGGATAATTCGTGATATAACCGAAACCCCCCCCCGTCTCCTCCCCCCAACGCATCACGAGGTTTATGAACGGCCCCTTAAGGCATTTTATGATTCTATTCCAAATTGCATATTTGAAGTATTTGAAAATAGTAGTGCTAATTATGAAATATATCAAGTAGTAGTTTAAAATAAAAGTAGGTTTTACGAAGCTTTAACGAAAGCCTTCCCAGGCGTTGCTTATCGTAACAAGGCTCTTCTCTAGAAAATCTTTCGAAAACTGATATTTCATAATCCGACAACCTCGACATATTTCCAGAGTCGAAGAAGGACTTCAATAGCTTCACAAAGAGGCAACACAACCGTTCCACTATTGGATTTTGCGTCCTCGAGGACAACTTGGAGATGATCGCTGTCCACCTCGCAGCTGCCGCACTGATCGAAGGGTCCTCAATAATCTGGGTTGAGGAGTTTTTGCTCTTCTCGGCTTCGCGCCTACTCAGGTCCTGTGAACGGTAACGCTTAGCCGAGCTCTGTGCCAAACATTTAGGCTGTTGTTGTGTGGCTAGTTCATCTTATTTGCAATCGCGGTCTCGTACTTCTTAATCATGGTCCTAGATGTTTCGCTCGTGCACTTTACCGGCCTGTTTAGTCCAGTCAAAAGAAGATTTAACTTCGTAATTTTAGGAGTATGCGAGTTTATGGTTTTATTATGTAAAACCCATCACTGTGAACTTAAATTTGAGTTTTCGGGGTCGGGGGTTGTGTCCCGCGGCCGCCATCTTGGAAATAAGGGTGCAACTGGTTTTTTGCAATTATCTCGTGAATTTCGAAAGTTACGAAAATTTTGTAAAAGACTTTTTTGTAGATAATAATATTATCTACTACTTTCATTCAAAACGTTTTATTGTAAAATTAATAATAAAAAAGTTATAAACAAAATTACGCGAAAAATTAAGGGATGCATTGTTTTAAAGCGTAATAACTTTTTTTTTATTGATTTTATGGAAAATATACATCAGAGCTTTTTTATAGAGCATTCTTTTGTGAACATTTTTGTCTAAAAGTTTTTTCCGCTATCTTTATTTAGTCGTATGATTTTGAGCTGCTAAGCGGAGCAACCAATACATTAGCGAAGCGCGTACATGATTACACAGGCCGACAAAATTTAACCAACATTCAGACCCAGAAACCAGACTATATATTTCCAAAGGTTTATGATGCGCTAAATCCAAATCTGGTCTCAGAATTGCTCTATCAGCTCTGGTTTTCGAGATATCTTAACCTAAAAGTGCAAAAAATACCATTTTTGCCCATATTTGAGGTTATGTAGCCTTGCAGATGTTTTCTTTCACCAAAATTAAAGGATGACATCTTTAAATACAATCCTTCTTTTTTCAAATGGCGTTTTGTTTGCTCAAATATCATTTTTTTTCGCAGAGATATCGCATTTTGAAATTTTCATGTTTCCTACACCTGAAAATCGATTAAGATAACATAGACATGATATATTCGATTACTAATTTTCTTGAATTGAGTCTTATTTTTCTTAAAATTTTGTCTCACACCATAAGTGTCCTGACTCACCACATCCCTACACTATCTAACCTTTGGGTACCGAGTCACACACAGCCCTAACCCCTAGAAACCACCCCTATCATACCGCGAGCAGGCTTTCCCACAAACTCCAAATTTACATACTATTAATCCATATATTCCAGGCCCTCAAACCCAAGAAAATTAGTAAGCGACTATATCATGTCTATGTTATCTTAATCGATTTTCAGGTGTAGGAAAATTTCGAAACATGAAAATTTCAAAATGCGATATCTCTGCGAAAAAAATGATATTTGAGCAAACAAAACGCCATTTGAAAAAAGAAGGATTGTATTTAAAGATGTCATCATTTAATTTTGGTGAAAGAAAACATCTGCAAGGCTACATAACCTCAAATATGGGCAAAAATGGTGTTTTTTGCACTTTTAGGTTAAGATATCTCGAAAACCAGAGCTGATAGAGCAATTCTGAGGCCAGATTTGGATTTAGCGCATCATAAACCTTTGGAAATATATAGTCTGGTTTCTGGGTCTGAATGTTGGTTAAATTTTGTCGGCCTGTGTAATCATGTACGCGCTTCGCTAATGTATTGGTTGCTCCGCTTAGCAGCTCAAAATCATACGACTAAATAAAGATAGCGGAAAAAACTTTTAGACAAAAATGTTCACAAAAGAATGCTCTATAAAAAAGCTCTGATGTATATTTTCCATAAAATCAATAAAAAAAAAGTTATTACGCTTTAAACAATGCATCCCTTAATTTGTCGCGTAATTTTGTTTATAACTTTTTTATTATTAATTTTACAATAAAACGTTTTGAATGAAAGTTGTAGATAATATTATTATCTACAAAAAAGTCTTTTACAAAATTTTCGTAACTTTCGAAATTCACGAGATAATTGCAAAAAACCAGTTGCACCCTTATTTCCAAGATGGCGGCCGCGGGACACAACCCCCGACCCCGAAAACTCAAATTTAAGTTCACAGTGATGGGTTTTACATAATAAAACCATAAACTCGCATACTCCTAAAATTACGAAGTTGGCTATTTTTTTCGTCTCTTTTGACTGGACTAGTTCCCTTTTGTGACAATCTTTGTCAATTGAACTTGGCTCTCAGGTCATGCGCCTTGAGCAGAGAACCAGACGACTTTTTATTTTTCTTTTTCGTAGCCGGTGCATGCTTGCTAGAGGTTAACTTGGCAGCCTTACCAGAGGTCGTCTTGTAAACTTTTCCAGAGGCCACTTTGGATACCTTATCAGACTTCGGTTATTTGTTTGGGCATCGGAGGGGATCTTAGAGACTGGTTATTTAGGCACTACCAGCCATTCAGCTCTCGGCAAGGGCACTCAATACTTTAGCTTGAAGTAGTGACAAAGTTATACCGCCCTGACTCGGTCGATAGAACCTCGTCAGCAAAAACAGGGGGCACCAAGTCCATAACACCAAATCTAGGACTAGACCGTGGGTGAAGGTTGCCGTTTGGAGAGGGGTGGCTTTGTTATTCGCATCACTTTCCCATTGACTCTACAAATGAAATTATTAGACGTCCCGAAATTATTATAAAGACCATTTACTTATTAATTTTTCTATTTTAAAGTGTTTGTTTTTTTTTTTATTTTGTTTTTAATTTAGTTCATTCTTCAACAAATACCAAAATAATCGAAATTTCACATTTTGTACAAGATTTACAAAATTTTTATAAACTTTCATCAAAATTTCCTCAATTTTTAATCAAAAAATCAAATTGAGTGTGTAGTTGTATAGTCCATTAAAGGAATGTCGTGCATTTATAATATGAAGAAAATACGCAACACCTTCAATAGAAAAATGATCAGAAATCAATGAAAATTATTGCGTGACTTCCAAGTTACACTTTGTTATATTAAAAATTAATAGGCTATAAAAGAGCGTATGGCATATTTTTTAATTTTGTTTAAAATTATTTAAATTTTTTTACATAAATAATTAAAATTTTTTTTAAATATAAATAAAAAATTTTTTTTTTGGTTTTTTAAATTTTGTTTTTAATTTTTATATTTAAAAAATTTTTTTTTGAGTTTAAAAAATTTTTATTAAAATATTTTTTTTTATATTCAAAACTTTTGATTAAAAATTTTTTTTTCAAAATTTTTTTTTTCAAAATATTTTTTTGTCAAAATTTTTTATTAAAAAAAATTGTGTTATTTTCAAAAATTTGTATTAAAAAAAATGTTTGTTTTTTTACTAATTTTTTGTAAATTTTTTTTTTTTTCATTTTCAGTCAGTCCAAAGGCAGCAAATACATTCCTAAATATTTTGAATTAATGAAAAAAATTACAAACAAATGAAATTCTGCTTCTTTACGCCTTTGCTTGTCTCTTGAACTTTCCTAAATAATCTCGATGCTCTTCATAATACATTTTCCGTATATCAAAATTTCATTGACATCGCAAAGCCGCACACATTTAACCACATTACAGGCTCATGCTTTCTACAATACGAATAAATATCCCTGCATTCATTTGAGTTGTGGTGTCATTTTCTTGCATTTGTTCCCTCTGACATTTATTTGTCAATTCATGCAACAGCCTTGCCAAAATCTATGAATATCTGCTACTCGAATCACATTTTATGGTTAAATAACGAGCTTTGCATTTTGTAGTTGTCTCGCATCCCGTTGTACTTAGGTCAACTTACTTATCTTATCATCGCCCAAATTGCAAGTCTTACATAATCCAGCAGTTGGTATGCAAACGTGAAGCAAATATTCATACTTGTCATAATTCACCTGAGGAGGTGCCAACAAAGTGAATTTGCATAATGACCAACACTTACAACACTTCGTTACTAAGGCACTTATCTAACAATAGTGAATTATGCCACCTTCGCCACATTCATCAAGTTGCAATTCACACAAATATCAGCACACTTCCACACTTTATTGTATTTGTAAATGGAAATTGTAAATGTAGCCGTGCTGATGACGGTAATGCGGCGGTAGGCGGCTGCGTGTGGGTCAAAGGTGTTGGCGCTGTGTCCTGTCTGGCGGTCAGCAGTTGGTGTACTGGTTGCTGCTGTTTCGAACTTAAATGCCTGACATGCCTGCAAAACATTCGAGCATTAGTCTGCTTTGGCATGTGTGAGTGAGTGTTGTGCTTGACGTGCACATATGTACACATGTGTGTGTGTGTTTATGCGTGCTAATGCTGCGGACCACCACTTAAGGAGCGTGCAAATGCCAGACAGCAAATGGAAAACGCATGTCGGCATAAATCATTTTTCGATTCGTTTAAAGATTAATGCCTACCGACATTTTAAAAGGTTGGCATCACAAATAGGCGCAGGAGCATAAACACTAAGAAATATTTACATGTATATTTGTAATTGCTAGAAAAATACCCGGCGGGAAAATCAAAAATAGCTAATGAGCCATTGAAAATTACTAAATATTCTGTATACGCATTTTGTTTGTTTATTAGCCTGTTTGATTTATTTAGATTAGTTTTACTATTTTTACCATTTTTAGGCGCTTAGATACAACAAATACATAATCCGCTCACTAAACTAACCTGTGATGGTAAATGCTTAGGAGCTCTACAATGTGAGAAGTTAGAATGTGGTGGAGTTTGACCTTACGTAGATTCGCAAAGAACACTGGCTTATTACAAGAAGTCTACTACAAAGGAAAGTAAAGATCAAGCTCCATCCTGTCCTATTAAGGACCAATAGATGTATGTGATCGCTTTCAACCAACCAGGTCAACCTAACCTAACCTACTATTTTTTACCACATAGAAAACAATGTAACAATCAGACGAAGACACGTGCCACTTAATAATTTTACTTCATATAAATAATTATATATATGTATATGTGCTTGGCCGAGCTCCTCCTCCTATTCGTGACGTGCGTCTTGATGTTGTTCCACAAATTATTTATTAATTACAGGTTCTTTATCAATAAAGTGAAATTTTGTTCCTTGATCCGATTATATAGGGATAAAACCTTACCCCGCCTGCAGGCGGCTTTGGGAAAGAACGCCAAAAAAAAATCTAAATGAAAAACTTGCAAATTCAGTGTACTACGTACTTTTATTGAACAAAACAGAAAGTTTTTAACAGAAATCAATACAAAACAAACAGTGTATCAGTCAGAACAGCATTGTCTCCTGCGCCGCAATATACTTCGAAGTTATAACAAAATCCGAAGAAGTCACACAAAACGAAGAGTTTTATACCCAATTTATGTGGTTTATCTGGCAGATATTGTCGAAGGAAAGTCCTCATCTTCGTTGCGCACATTTGTTCATCGACACATAAACGTTGAGTCATCGGAATGGACTAAAACCTGTTATTGAAATGATCCACGATAGGGCTTATTTTATACAAACGGTCGTAATCTGGAGCATTTTTATCAGGTAACTTATCCTTATCATTGAAATGCAAGTTGCTTCTTATTACATCAAATCGATTTCGTGACATTGTGTCCTGAATTATTTGGAACGCATATTCACCTCAGTATGAACGGACGTTTGGGTAGCGAAACACGGACATATAAAATAAAATACCAATATATTTTCGTATTTCCGAGTTGGTTGTTGAAAAGGTAGTGCTAATATTCTTTTGAGCGCTATAGAGATTGGTTTGTTTGACGATATGGTCGATGACACTGTCGCCCAAAAAGTACTCGAAGCACTTAAAGGGAGTGTCAAGACTTTTTATATCATCTCCCAAATCGGGTTCAGAAAAACCAATCGCTGATTTATCTAGCACTAAGTTCTTCTTTCGCCACAACATTTTCTTAAAGGTCTGCGATTTAGGATCGATATCATTAACTGACCCAACAAACTCACCTGGATCGGTTATGATAGTTTCAATACGTTGACCGACAACCTGCTCACCAAGAGCTTTGCGTTTGCGATTCTGCGATTGCGGAATATTTGAGGAAGTCGAAGTAGATGAGGATAATACATGTGCAAACGACGCGGGACTTCCATTTAAATTGATACACACATCTGATTCCAGCACAGAATCTGACAAATTTACCGCCCTGTTAATCACCTCGTCAATTCCTGTGTCGATAGGTAATTCTGCATCGTCCACATCTTCGTCTAAAAGATCTTCCAAATCTTCTTCCACGTCTGTATCATCGTCGATTTCTAGTAAATCCAAAAATGTTGCAATATCTTCATCATTGAGGGATGCCAATTTACACTTTCGTCGTTGATCCATTTCTAAAAAACCAAAACTTTAAGCTTAGCCCCCCTCTAAAAATATCAAAATTTCAAACTTACCGCATAGTGTTATTTATTCCGAGTTATCCCAGGACCGCCTCTAGACGGGCTGTCTTCAAAGGTTTATAAAATACAGGAAACAGTTTTTTTTGTTATTATTTTTAACTTTCGTATTTTGAACACAACCAGCAACACTATGATAATTTTTATTATAAGCTAAATACACTTCTATTTAATATTTTTATTTAATATTTTAAATTACACCACTTTTGCAGAATAATTAATTTGACCGCACTTCACTATTTTCCGACTTCAAATGACTATGACGGTTGATTAAAAAACAAGACGCTGCTGCAAATGCACCAGCCATAATTTTGAGACTTCCCCGAATTAGAAAGAGTTTAAAAAGTAACGGAATGGTGTTTTAAAAGGGAATAAGCGTGAAATAAACTTAGGCCATATACAGGCGGTCTTGGGTACTAGAGGGTTAAAGCCAGTTTACATCATAAAAAATAAGGTCCCGAAATGCCTAAGTTATGTAATAACTTCGCACAGAATGCTCCGATTTGCAAGGAGTTGTTCGCGTTGTGAAGCTTATCTCGCCGGGAAGGTTAATTTTAACATGGAGGGAGTCTATGACAATATGCAAAAATTTGGTACAAATCATTAATCCTAGCTGTGACATCAAAAACGGATGAATCGATTGAAATATTTCTTCAATTTAGCTGAACTGAAATTTTTATTTACGTTTTGCATCAATAAAATTAAACAAGAGCTCTGCTGTTTTCTAATACAATTTTCTAATACGAGGGTTGCCTTTTATATTTTGCGTCTTTGCTGCACTACATGCGAAAAGCTGTGCTTTGATATTTTTACCAAAAATTTTAGTATTTTTAGCATAAACTTAGATATAATGTTTTCACTTACAAGTTTTATCTACTCTTTTTTCCTTAAGTTGAAATATTCATCTCAAAAATGTATCATCGAGGCAGTAATGCATTGATTATGGGGGTCTAGAGCTCGAAAATTTAGCATACTTTCAGGTATTTTTTTCTTACAATAATAAACCTGAAAAACTATATTTAAATGTTTTAGGTTTTCTAAAAAAATATTTTTTTTTAATTTTAAAAATGGCACTGAAGTTGAGCCTCCCGACAAATTGGATCTGGGCTGTATTGTCCATTTTGGCTCTTCTATTTATCTGAAACACAAAATTATTAATCAGTTTGACTGTAGTTATGTCCCGTACTAGAATAAAATAAAAAAAAATCTGACAAAATGGTGCGGTTTTTAATTTTACACTCTAAAATTCGGTTTTTTTTCAGTTTTTTAATAAAAAAAGCGAAATAACTGGAATAATAATATGATTCTAGTAGGGGTGATGTTGTGAACAACCTATACAAATTTTAGATGATTCGGCTGAACTTTGTTTTTTTGTTTTTTACAACATCAGGCCGAAAAAAGTAGTTTCGAGATAAATGGGTTTAAAGTTTGAGGTACAGGAGCGTGCGGACCGCTCTCTACCTAGTTAATAAGCTGTAGAAGCTATAATATTTGGAATTTTTGCATGAAAATTTCACAATATATTCTAAAGATACTATACTTTCGAAATACCGAAAAAATAAAAAATCGACTTTTTGAAATTTTTAGACCATCAGATAGCGTTAATTTTCTTCGACTTCTGTTGTTGAAGTATCCCACTTAGCCACTTTTAAACGCTGGATAGATAGATATATACTTTATTTTGTGTATTTTGTGCCCCCTCTACTCATCACAGTACCTCATCTTCATGACTTTCACTTTTGCTCGACTTTGACCTGGGTTTTTGCGTTTCGGCTCATGTGGATAGCGTTATTTAGCCACCTGTTGACTGGTTTGTATGTCAAACTCACATACGCACGACTCATCACTTGTTATGATGTCCGAATTCAATTGCTTACCTATGTCTTCTGCCACCATTGTCCGATGAATTTTTTGAAAGAAATTCAACTCTCTTGGAACGAGTCGAGCAACCACGCGTCTTGGCGTCTCATGCTTAATATATGGTGTAAACTGTTGCGAATTGGTTCGTGAGACACGCTAAGTTCACGAGCTATCTCACTCAAACTTAAATGATGGTTTTCCAGCACCATTTCTTTGACTTTGGCGACGTTTTCACCCGTTAAAGACGTAGATGGGCAACCAGAGCGGAGCAAATCTCCCACGACTTCTTGGCCCTCTGCAAAAACCTTATACCACTCGTTGACCCGTGTTTTTGATAAAACACACTCGCCATAGGCTTTCTGCAATATTTTCAGCAATTCGGCATACGAAATCCCGTCAGGCACTCATGCTACAAATTTTAACGACATTTAACTACAAAACATGCGGAAATTTATAGAGAATGGGACAATAACGAGGACACCGAAGTGTAACAAAAAAAAGCGACGTATCACCCGCGTGAAAATTCACTTGTTTCTGCAACACCACCGCACAGTGCGGCCGATTCCCAAAAAGCTGGCCAAAAGTCGAAAAAAAAGTTTCTAGATAGAGTTTTTTTGTCTTTGGGTTGGCTACAGTAATGCCTTGAGTAGTGAAAACCGTTCATAGCAACGTCCTGTACCCTAAGTATCCTCTGTATTTTCAGTCGCAACGTGGCCTTCGTTTGAGCATCGTATTACTGTCGATGAATAGTGAAAGTTGTACA
The DNA here is from genome assembly GCF_027943255.1 of Anastrepha obliqua. Classification (NCBI taxonomy): domain Eukaryota; kingdom Metazoa; phylum Arthropoda; class Insecta; order Diptera; family Tephritidae; genus Anastrepha; species Anastrepha obliqua. The sequence goes on along the minus strand of NC_072892.1, from coordinate 150,915,794 downwards.
CATTTTAAAGATTTTGTAATGGAGTAAATTGAACAAAACCAAATGGAATCATCTTCGGAAGGTTAGTAAAATACGAGAAATCTTTAGTACATATCAATACCTCGACACAAAATTTTTAGCTGCAGCAATACGTAGATACATTTTTTGCAATTTTTTTTATAAAATTTGAGTTTTCAAACTGTATAGTAATACAACAAATTTTAAGATCAAATTCGTAATTAGCGACCCCGAAAACATATAAATTTACATGCATCTTGATTATGTTCTTGAATATACGCTATTTCACGTGAGGGGGTGGCCAATAGGGGTGGAAGGGGGTGGATTTTCAAAATTTTAAGATCAAATTCGTAATCAGCGACCCCGAAAACATATAAATTAACATGCATCTTGATTATGTTCTAGAATATACGCTATTTCACGTGAGGGGGTGGCCAATAGGGGTGGAAGGGGGTGGATTTTCAAAATTTTAAGATCAAATTCGTAATCAGCGACCCCGACATCCCCCGAGTAAGAAATTTTGAATCAATTACTTAATTTTTTGAGTTTTGGCCAGCTTTTCGGGAATTGGCCGCACTGTGGAACCCAATAACGCTTAACGCTTTATTAGTTATTAAGCTCAACTCGTAATAAATAATAAATATATACAGATGTATATAATGATACATAAAAAGACAGCAAAATAATTGGAAATAAATTAAAATTGTTCTTTAAAAAAAATTCATATATTTTTATCTATGTACAAGGCAAATTAATGTGAAGACCGGTTTGCATTGACTTTTTTTGGCATTTGCTCTCTTACTGCGTCTCATTTTGCGAACGTTAATCGTATCTCTCCCTACACGATGTTCTTAAAAGAGCGTCACACGAATGGCTGAACTCAATGCGCTCAAGAGAAAACAAAAACAAAAAGAAACGAAGTCTCTTGCTCAGAGCGAGATCTAGTGTGTATGCTTTTTTTCGGTTGTATTCGCGAGCGTAAATAATAAAACGGTCAACAGTTATTTGCATGCTATGATATATAGTATGTACATATATGATATATATGTAATTGGCGGGTGTTTGGCTGAGGGGTGTTTACAGAGCTCCTCCTCCTATTTGTGGTGATCGTCTTGCTGTTGTTCTACAAATTACAGAATAGTCTCCGAACGGTAGATGTTTTTTTTGAGAAAGTTTTTAAGAAATACTTATACGACTGGCGAATGCCATTGTTTGCCGGACAGTAGAATGATCTGTGTTTGGCCTTCAACTGACATTCAATTTGACCCCGCAAAAACAAATTGATAACGAATTCGTACTCAGCAATTTTGGAAACATTCTTTCCAATATTTTGTTATAAATTTCCGGTGAATATTCTAGATTTGTTCATGAAAAAATAAGGTTCTTAAGGGTGGCTGGAAATTTATGTACTTGCCGGGATGCAATAAAAAAATGCCAAACTGAATTTGAAAACGTACAATTTTTTATTATTAAAGTTTTCCCGCATTTTTCACAAAGATACCCCAATTCAAGGGTGTGTTTTCACATAATGAAAAAAATTTGAAAATCAAGCCTAGACAATCCCTTACAAAATCATATACGAGCATTTTAAGATAAAAATAATTAAAATCGGGCAATAATTTCTTTCTCTAGGATTTGTGAACAAAATTTGTGGAAAAATCCCCATTGTGCGGCATTAGAAACAACTTTTTTCAATCTTTTGGTGTTTCATGGCCAGACTTTCGAACTCGAACTCGAGTACTACCGAGTAGAAGTCACCACCAACCAATTCCGCTACAGCGGTCGCCGCTGTTTGACGGCGTAGAAGCAGTGGATTTCCTAGCGCGACTTTTTCGCTTATTACAAATTTATATATTTCACTTATGCGGTACTTGTGCGGCCTGCTTTTCAATCTCCAAAGCCGGAAAAGTATATCAGCGTGAAAGTGTGAATATTTTGACATATGAATAAAGTTGTTTTTAATTTTATTACTATGATAAACTGCGTTTAGTGAAGCGCTTGGGCTTTAAACACAGCCAATATTTAATTCAATCCTTTTAACTTTTTGTCAAACCTGCCACTAAAATTAATCAAGGATGAATGAAGCGTTGCGCAGCTGGTTAAGCAGAATACGCAATAAACTTAGATTGATTAACTTTTCTAAATTTGCATTCTTTGATTTGGATTATTTTTAATAAAAATTGATTTGAATTCTTTAAAAAAAAAACAGCTTCCAAATTTCTTAAGGGGTTAGGAGTAGTCAGAGGCCCGAAAAAATGATGATTTTCAATGATTTTTGTTTCCTAGTCAATTGCTTTATTTTATAAAAATAAAAACATAGCATTATTACATCATGTTTCGACTTAACTTTGGCAAAATTTCCAATTAAAAAGTTAATAATTGTAAAAGTTATCGCTGCTTGTGTGGAGCTCGTTTCTCCAGAAGTCCCTTGCGTTGATCATCACAAGTCCTTGGAGATTCATCTAAAATCCATCGGACAAGAGAAATTAGTTTTATTAATAGATAATCTTGTGCCTGATCGAAGAATTTTTTTCAAAATTAACAATATTGCGGCCTCAGGAAATATTTTTCAGATTTTCGAGAATAAACCCCAATTAATTGTTTGAAAAAATTGAAATTTGTGAAAATTCTGATTATTCCTAACGCCTTAAGCAGCCTAAATTGTAAACAAAATATACATACAAAATGGAAAATGGATGCATGGAAAATGGCTGCATACAAAAGTATTAAATTTCATAGAAAATCGTTTCAAAGAGTCTAAAAAATTACGTTAAAGTGGAGATATTTCTGAATAAAAAGCATTATTATAGCTAAATATATATTGGAAGTATTTGCTATGCCAAATTTTCCCAGTTTTCCAAGTCAAAAAAATTATTTTATATTGGTTGGGGAAAAAGAAATGTCGTATTTGTGATCGAAATTTGACGCTTTATTTAACACTAGCAAACCCGGCCCCCTTTGCTGGGCACACTAAAATAGAATACATATGGTTTAGAACAGAAAATATATGGTTCTCATATTATTTATTTCTTTATTCTTTATTCAAGCGCTTTGGCATAAACAATATTTTTTGTTTTTCTTTTTGTTTTTGAGTAAATATAAAATATAAATTGAAAATCAGGAAAAAAGAAGATTGTTTTTAAATTTCAAATCAACGCATATGAATAAACAATCGTCTTTTTTCCTGATCATCCATGAATTTTTCGTTTCAATTTATATGTTTTATTAAGGGGGAAGTCTACTGTGACAAGGGGAAAAACAGGCTTATTTTCCGGATTTTATTTCTAACAAAATATTGCTCGTACAAAAAAACTATTTAAACTCTTATCTTTATTATATATTTAAGTTTTTGAAAAAAAAATTTTAAGTCAAAATATTCAAAATGGCCGCTGTGGCACTTCTGCAAGCGCAGGTCCGCTTTTGTTAGGTGCCTAAACGGTGTACATGAAATCTTACGTTTCGGTGATCTAAAACAAAAAAACAAAATATTGTTATCATATACATAGTATTGACTCTCGTCTGACGTAGGATTATGTCGATAAAAAATTTTGGCGTTGAAAAAAAAATTCTTGAAATTTTTTTCTTTTTTTTTGCCTAAAATTGATGTTACTATTGTTTATAACAATTTAACAAATAACGATATCAAAAAAATCCTATGTCAGACGAGAGACACTATTACAGAGAATATATAATTAAATTTTTAAGCTGATTCATTTATCAGAACTCGAGATATCGTGTACACCGTATAGAAAAGCGGACCTGCGCTTGCAGAAGTGCCACAGCGGCCATTTTGAATATTTTGACTTAAAATTTTTTTTTCAAAAACTTAAATATATAATAAAGATAAGAGTTTAAATAGATTTTATGTACGAGCAATATTTTGTTAGAAATAAAATCCGGAAAATAAGCCTGTTTTTTCCCTTGTCACAGTAGACTTCCCCCTTAAGCATTGGAGCTTTTTTAACCATTATCCATTTATATTTTTCAAAAAAAAAAAACGAAAAAATTGTTTTTTCCACGAACACATAATTTCATTCGGATTTCACATTAAATTCTCAAATTTCGTGAGAAATTATTCACTGTTCCAAAATCCACTTCAAAAAAATTCACAAACAATTTTTACATGTTGCACTTACGTTTTTTCCTTATGGCATCCAAATCAGAAAGAAATATTGACACATTGTAACTCACACTGTCAATTTGACAGTTCAGTTCCACCTCAAGCGTTAAAAAAGTAAGCGACATTATGGCTGGTTCAAAAGAACGCTGTACCCGTTGCCACTGCTCCGAATTACAACCAAACTTTACGAAACCCATTTTCAATACTTACTTAACAATGTGCATAAGTTTGGTTTAATTCGGTGCAAAGACACGGCGGGTCCACGTTTTGGCATATATTTCGAGATCCTAGTCATCAATAGGTATGAAAATTACCCCGTATTAAAGCACTTATCAACAGCTTTCATTTGATACCCATATTGTACATACGCAACCAAAGGTTACCCGGGTCCACGTTTTGACCCATATCTCGAGCCCTATCCACCAATAGGTATCCAAACTATACGAAAACCATCTTCAATACTTTCTTAGCAATGTGAGTAAGTTTGGTTTAATTCGGTGTAGACACGGCCGGTTAGCGAACACACACAAAAAGTTGACTTTATTTTATATATAAGATTTTTTTTCACTTTGTGTCCGAAAAATCCAAATATCTTATGGAACCCTATTTTTTTCCAAAATAAAATGTAATCCACGTTACTCTTGGATAATGTAGTTTTCGAATGGTGAAAGAATTTTTAAAATCGGTCCAGTAGTTTTTGAGCCTATTCGTTACAAACAAACAAACAAACAAACAAACAAACAAACAATCAAACAAAGTTTTCCTCTTTATAATATTAGTATAGATACCTACTTAGAATTATCCAATTCAAGTCAAATATGCCCCGTTTTGTTCGCAAACTTGTTCCCATTTAGAAGGCAACTTCATTATCCCCCCTTTATAAAACCCCCCCCTCCTTATTTGCAAAAAACTCAGACAACCAGTTTTCGCAAGCCTCTTTTGAGGCCAACTTGGTATCACCAAGGGCGTTTTGCATGGACCGGAAGAGATGATAGTCACTTGGTGCCAGGTCCGGACTATATGGTGGGTGCGATAGGATATCCCATACGAGCTCCCGTAGCGCCTGCTTCAAACGGTCAAGTTGCTCACAGTAGAGGACCGAATTAAGGATCTAGTCATAGTTTACCACCTCATAGTGGATAACTCCCTTCCAATCCCACCAAACACACAGCAAAACCTTCCTGACGGTCAATCCGGGCTTGGCGATGGTTTGGGCCGGCTCGCCGCTTCTCGACCACGATCTTTTTCGCTTGGCGTTATCGTACGTGATCCACTTTTCATCGCTAGTTACCATCCGGTTCAAAAATGGGTCAAGTTCGTTCCGTTTTAGCAGAGAATCGCAAGCGTTGATTCGGTCCAAGAGATTTTTTTGCGTTAACACGTGGGGCACCCAAACTTCCAGCTTTTTTTGGAATCCAATCTTCTGCAAATAGTTCCAAACGGTTTTGTGGTCTACACCTAGTTCCTAACTAAACGAGCGAATGCTCACATGCCGGTCTCTTTGGATAATTTCAACGATTTTATCAGTCTCTACGGCGATTGGCCTACCAGTACGGGGTGCATCTTCGACATCTACTACACCAGAACGAAATCGGACGAACCAACGGTGTGCTGTGCGAATCGTTACAGTATCAGGCCCATAAACTTCACAAATGTTTGCCGCCGCCTTCGTTGCATTTTTACCTCTAAGGTAGTAAAAACGTCAAATATGACGAATTTCTTGCTTGGTGGACTCCATCTTTGACGCGCTATAACTTAAGACTGAAAGGTACGATCACAACACTGTCAAAGAGGCACTTATAGTACAGACTGTCGTCTTCAAATCGCCGTTTAGTGTAACCCGATGCAATAAGTAGAACGCAAGATATGTTTAAATGTCGCGCTCAATTGACAAAATACGACATTACTTTTTCCCCAACCCAATATTTTTTGTCGTTATCCTATTATTTTTAATGTTACCATAAAAATTCCAATTTGGCATAGCAACCACGCCAATAAACGCAAGCAAAACGGTCAAGCACTCACACCGTCACCCATTTGACTCACAGCAAGGATGCCCGTCAGAAAATAGGAAGAAGCAGAATGGTTTTACTTGTATTTTTGTACAATGATTATAAGTGTTTCCTATCAGAAAAAAATATTCAAATCTATTAGGCTTTGGCTACTAGAAACCATAAATCGAACAAAGGGGAAATACAAATGTTTATGATTAATAAAAAAAAAATTGCTGACTCAATTAAAATCCATTTGGATAATAGTAATTATAAAAATTGAACATTAAAAAAAATAATAAATCATTTCAGCAATAATTGTTGTCTAAGTCAAAAATGCAATAAAAAATCCTAAAATTTAAGAGTAAAGGCAAATTACAGCGGATCTTTTCGTACATACAAACATAAATCTGTGTATGCAAATGCATTCATATGCACACGCGACTACACACATACATGCACACAAGTGCATTAACTCTGAATTTTGCAGTTTAGCCATTGTCGTATCCATTTGGCCATAGTTATCTACTAGGTTGTTCAACAAGTTTTGCAATTCGATTAGAGAGGGTGTTGCTACTTGCCAACATTTTTTGTTGTTGTGCTGGTGCACTCTTCATATGAACGTAAGTGAAGCTTCATTTCAATCTGGCCATTCGATCTTTGTTTACAAGCCATTTAGTATCGAGACAAGGTCTTTCCGTTAATCCGAACAAAACAACCATAGTCTTGTTTACAAGAAAACGGAAATTGGATGGACTCAGTCTTCCAACACTGAAAGGTGTGACACTTAGTCTTTCCGATGAAGTTAAATATCTAGAAGTAATCTTGGATAAGAAGCTGAATGGATAAGAAGGTGAATCGCGCATTGAGGATTTTTCAGCAATGCCGTAGAGCCTTTGGTAAGACCTGGGGCTTGAAACCTGCTGTGGACCTATGGATATACACAGCACTTATCAGACCAATAATCACTTACGCTTCTGTGGTCTGGTGGCGACGAAGCATGGTTAAGTCCACAATCCGGGAACTATACAGGTTGCAAAGAAGTGTATGTTTATGCATCACGGGTGCCATGAGTACAACCTCTGGTGATGCCCTAAATGCTATGCTTGATTTGCTCCCCCTGGATCTTAAGATACAACAAGAAGCAATAAAAGCAATGTGTAGACTCCATAAATATAGTTTCTGCCACGAAGACGGAACTTCGGGACACAGAGAAATCTTTAAGTTGCTATCGGAGCAGTATCCACTGTTTATGGCACCTAAAGACGACCTGATACCCACAGTTTCATTTGGAAGGAAATTTGATGTCAGATTTCCATTGGGGGAGCAATGGAGCAATCCAGACTGCATGCAGGGAGGTTTGACGCATATTTTTTTTACCGATGGGTCCAAGAATGAATAGGGTCTGGAGCCGGATGGTACTTAAACGATAGTAATAAGTATCAGTATGCTATGGGGGAAATGGCAACTGTTTTCCAAACAGAAGTTTTTGCCATCCTGAAAGTAGCCGAATGGATAATCGAGAGGAGATGGAGCGGGAAACAGTTTGGAGTTTTCAGTGACAGTCAGGCTGCACTGAAAGCCCTGGAGAACGCGAAGCAAACCTGAAAGATTGTGCAAGAATGTAAGAAGAGACTTCATTCTGCCGCAAGACAAAACAGGCTTGTACTTATATGGGTTCCGGGACACTCCGGAGTTCAAGGAAACGAAATTGCCCATGAATTGACCAACCGTGGATCAGCGGTTCCCCCACAAGAGCCAGAGCCAATAATAGGAATCAGTATTTTCTATAATGCAAAAAATCACTTGACGCGCAGTGTTTGAATTTTTACTTTTGGAAGGTTTAAAAGCAGAGAAAATGAACGAAAGTTAAAGGTGCACAAGGACTTATCACCATCAATTTGTACAGTAGAAAGATGGGTTGCTGTGCTTAAACTTAGTCGTACAAGCCCTGAATGCGATCCATGTCAAGGACATCCAAAAACAGTAGCAATACCGGAAATCTTCGAAAAAATACAGAATGCCGTATTATTCGAGTGAGTAAGAGAAATTAAGTACAGGGTGCGCCATCTTTTATGTCGGTATGAAAACATTGAATAATAAAAAAAGTGAGGCATTTTTATTTGGTTTGATTATTTAGAATTTATTAAAACTATTTTTTGAATACAATATCGCTCAAATAGCCACCTTTATTACTAATCACAATCTGCGATCTTTTTTCTGCGTTTGTCATCACCTTGTCAAGCATTTCGGGTTTTATAGCGTCGATTTCGGCACGAATGTTTGCCTTTAGCTGGTCAATAGTCTTTTATTTTCAGATAACCCCACAAAAAGAGGTCCGGGGAGGTTAAGTCAGGTGATCTGGGTGGCCAGTCGATGTCGCCTCTTTTTGACACTAGACGTCCCGGGAATTTTCGTTGCAGAAATTCAATTGTTACATTCGCAGTGTGGCATGGCGCACCGTCTTGTCGAGACCAGTAACCGTCTAAACCTTTCTCACGCATTTGTTAGCAGACATAATGAGCCAACATCGCAACATCGATATCGGTTTCCATCGATCGTTTCGTTTTTTCGGTAAACATATGTTCCAATGATGGTTTTGGCGCAAATGCCGGCCCAAAAAGTTACTTTCCGGTCATGCAATGGCGTCTCATGGATCTCATTTGGATTCTCAGTTCCCCAAATTAAAATTTGCGATCATTGCGTCCAAGCGACGTGAATTATACGGAAATAAATCATCCTTTAAAATGCGCCGCATTGCGGTTTCGCTGACGCCAAAATGCTGAGCGCGACGACGACGATACGACACTGTTGGCTCCTGGGCAACGCTCCCCTCACTGCTTCAAAAAGTTCATTGGAACGTCTTGGTCGTTGATGAACGGCATGTTGACGATCTCCTACTGTCCCGTGCTCAAAAAAGTTCGATACCAAACGACAAATAGTATTGTCAGACGGTGCCTGTTTGCCGCGATACTTTTTGCGATATGCGCGTTGCGTTATGGTAGAACAATAGAATGACTATTTTCGATGTATAGCGTCACTATTTGAGCGCGTCGTTTCGGTGTAAAGCGATCCATGGTTGAAATTGTACTGAATTAACGTAGCGAAAAGATGTATGTTGAAGTCGATCGATTGGTAAATTACACAGTTATTCAGCGTTTACATACCAACAAGGCAGTTTGTGGATCAATTTATTAATCGTGTTCGTGAAAGTGGATCGTTAATGGATAAAACAACACGTGAACGTGCTCCCACAGTGCGTACACCCGAAAACATTGCTGCTGTAGCCGAAAATGTGCGTGAATATCCAACAACGTCAACTCGTCATCGTTCTCAAGAATTGAACATATCACGCACTTCTTTGAGGAGAATTTTGCATAAAGACCTCGGTATGAAGGCTTACAAAGTTCAATTGGTACAAGAACTGAAGCCTAATGACCATCCAATGCGTTTTCGGTTCGCTCAATGGGCAGAAAATCGTTTGACCGAAGATGAACATTTTTACCGAAAAATCATCTTTTCTGATGAAGCTCATTTTCACATCGGTGGCTACGTCAATAAGTAAAATTGTCGTATTTGGGGCTCAGAAAATCCACACGTTACTGTAGGTAAGCAAATGCATCCACAACGAGTCACTGTTTGGTGCGATTTTTGGTCTGGCGGCATCATCCGGCCATTTTTTTTTTCGAAAATGAGCGAGGAGCCGCGATTGCAGTAAATGGCGAGCGTTACCGTGACATGCTCAACGAGTTTTTGTTTCCAAAAATTGAAGGGGATGTCATGGACGACATTTGGTTGCAACAGGACGGTGCAACTTTTGGCTACCGTTCTTGAAAACCGAATAATCAGCCGAAATTCCGATATCAATTGGCCGCCTCGGAGCCGTTGGACTATTTTTTGTGGGGAACCGTTAAGGACAAATACTAGACGAACCATCCAGAGACGATTGATGCTTTAAGACACGAAATCGAAGTTGCCATTCATAAAATTGGAGCCCAAACAATCGAAAATGTGCTTAAAAATTGGGTTGATCGAATGGCCTTCTGTAAAGCCAGTCGTGGCAGTCATTTGAACGATATTATTTTTCATTCATAAATTACAATGTTGAATCTTCAAAATAAAAAAAAAGTTTGAAAAAATATTGATTCGTTTTTTTTATAGCCGATTCAAAAAGTAAATTTTACATGGCCCACCCTATATTTAGATCGTTTTTGAAAGGATAAAGTTGATTTTGTGCGTTGATTCATCACTAGGGATAAAAAAAAAAGAAATTAATAATTGGCGCGTACACTTCTGTTAGGTGTTTGGCCGAGCTCCTCCTCCTATTTGTGGTGTGCGTCTTGGTGTTGTTCCACAAATGGAGGGACCTACAGTTTCAAGCCGACTCCGAACGGCAGATATTTTTATGAGGAGCTTCTTCATGGCAGAAATACACTCGGAGGTTTGCCATTGCCTGCCGAGGGGCGACCGCTATTAGAAAAATGTTTTTATTAATTTTGCTTTCACCGAGATTCGAACCAACGACCTCTCAGTGAATTCCGAATGGTGATCACGCACCAACTCATTCGGCTACGGCGGCCGCCTCATCACTAGGGATGCGATTTGGGTCTTTCACTGTGATCCTGAATCAAAACAAGAGGCTAGAGAGTGGTATGAACCTGGTACTTCGGCGCCGAAACGAATTGATGCTCAGAAATCAGCAATCGGTCAAGAAGGTGTTAGCATCAAATTTTTGGAATGCGAAAGGAATTTTGTTTGCAGATCATTTGCAAGCTGGTTAATCAATAAATTCTGAATATTATTGCAATCTCTTAGACCAGTAGAAGGGAAAAATTTCCAGTTTGTGAAAAAAGACCGAGTTTGTAAAAGAAAAAACTTATTTTTCATCAAGACGATGAACCGCTTCACAAGAGCATTTTCACAATGGCTAAAATCCATGAATTAAAGTACGAATTGTTGGATCATCCACCAGATTTGGCCCCTAGCGACTTCCATCTGTTTACAGACTTCAAAAAATTCATGCGTGGAAAGCATTTTTCATTAAATGATGAGGTCATAACAGCTGTGGAAGCGTATTTTGCAGCACTCCCAGGTTCTCACTTGAGAAGGAAGTGCGTTCATGTTCAGGAGCCTATACTGAATGAAAAAGCGCATTTCAAACCATAAAATTGTGTTTTTCCTATCGAACCACAAAACTTATTGAACAACCTAGTACACGAGTATCTTGCATTGCATTCAGGCAAACATGTGCTTACATCTGTTGTGAAACTATGCAACTCTAATAAGCGACATATGTAAATGCCGTTCGAGTCCATATGTCACTGCTGCATATGCATGCGATTTCCTTCCTGCTTTGTTGTTGTCCTTTCCGCCACACTCTTTTCTTCCTGTGCAGTTTATTTTGTTGCCAGCTTCCTGCTGCTCAACTAGCATGAAATAAAGTATGTATTAGGCGGTATTTATGAAGCCAACAGTTTCATGCGATAACGCAGATACGCACATACCTACAAATGTACATATGTACGGATGGCTGTTAGCACGCAGTAAGGCGCTATGTTGTCGCATGGCACATAAATGTTGTTAGCTGCCACGGCCAGTCTGTCACTCACCGATGGCCATTAAATCCACGCAACCATCACTGCTCACCATAAATCTCAAGCATCAAGGATAGCCATGCGGCAGTGTACCATACATATGTACATACTTATTAAAAAAAAGCATGTCGGTATGTACAGATATACATATATATGTCCATAATACACACTCACAATTCGCGTTTGCGCTGCCTTCCAGTTGTAGTTGCAACTGGCATTAATTCGCTCGCAATGCTACCATTTCAAAATGTCTTGTTGGGAATTTGCTCGACTACTCGTGTTTTTGCCACTGACAGCAACGCAATTTCCACAAACAGAGAGACCTGCGCACATACATGTACACATGCACACATACAAATACACCGTGCACACTAATACACTTGCAAATCCGCGTTTGTCGCCAATGCAAAAATGCACATCTATCTTCGCCGTTGACGCTTGGTTTTTTTGTTTGTACGTTTCTTTTTGTTTTTAATTTTGTTTTATGTAGTGTTTGCTCAACAGTGATTTTGGATCTTCTAAACTGCATTTAAATTCTAAGCAAACTAAGGAACTTTTCAAGCTTGAAATACTGCCAATTCATGGATGTATGCAATACCGTGGGCGGGAGAAAATAAAGACTTACTTTCTGCTATAATATTCCAGTCAAATTAGGCCAAAACGTAAGGGTGAAGCTACTAAAATTCATAACAAGCTGAAAATGGATGAAATTGTTCAAAACATAAGTAAAAATAAAATATTAAAGCTTCCAATCGATCCGGCCGTGGGAAAAAATTTTATCGAGGTCAAAGGTTGATAAAATGGGTTTTTCGTTAATTTCTCGAAAACGATCAGTTTTATCGCAATAAACTCAAACAAAAATTGTAGGTCATAAAATTATCTACAAAAAAGATATCAATGATTTTTTCCCTAAATACCACCGTTTCTAAGATATAACGAAGTAAAAAGTTGCAAGGTATTTAAATTTGTTCACATAACGGCTGTATGAAAGAGCATAAAGTAATCATGACACATATCTACATACATACATATATACAAAAAAAAATGCTCACAGTGACGAGAGGAGGCGATTAAGCCAGGTCTGTCTATCCATTCGTCCCACCCCAGCGGGTCAAGCGTTAGAATTTTCCCGAGGTAAGGTATATCTGTCGTAAAAGGCGCCCATAATCTAGGCTTACCGATCCCTGATCAGTATGGAAGCTGGTACTGTCTTCGGGTACGAGGTTCTATCGAAGACTTTATCTCGATACCGTGAGGAAAAGGAGCCATCAGGGCTCGCTCTGACCTGTTCTTGATAAGGACCCTTCAGGGAGGTTTTCGTAGTGGCTGTAGCTAATACCTAAAACTTTGGCAAACATTTTTGGTTGATGTGGAGTTGCATTGCAACCGGGTATCGGATCCTGCCAAGGCGGTTAGTGTGTCCCAGAGGAGTAAAATAATCTTTCAATAAATATCTTGGGTTCTGATCAATAATATAATTGAACTGTGTTTTTTTGAGTACCGTAAGTCTAGGCCGCCGCCGGCAGGTACTCACGTTAACAACATCGTTCGTTGTCCATCCGTCCGGCGGAGCTAACGATAATTCTTTCAAAAAAGTGCGTGTAGCGTAGTACACATAACAAAAGTGAAACTTTCAAGGCGGGCAAAGAAAGAGGGAGAGACTCGAGATAGAGAATGAGAGAGAGAGAGAGAAAGAATATATATCTAAATAAACTCACAACATTTGCAGAAAATACAAATAGACAAAATTTACAAAAAACGGGGAAGCGTCGACCGGTGTAGGTAAACGCCGGACACATACCGTGGCAGCAACACGCACTACTCCAAGCGTTTATCACTCGCACAAACGCAGCGATTTCAAGGCCGCAGCAACGGCACAAATTACCGCAAGGCAATACCAATAAATCCGACGCCGGAATGGGTAGCACTTTGTAGTAGTCATAACCACTAGCCAGGAGTAGGCACCAAAAAAACAAAAAAAACCCCAACAAAATTGGGACCAAAAAACGCCCCAAACAGTAGGCACCAAGGAAATATAACGCCAAAAAGTAGGCACCAAAAATATATTTCCTTCAAGTTTGCACCAACAAACAAGCGCCAAAAAGAAGGCAGTGTTATTTCTCCCTAGCAATTAGCAACCACAAGGAAAAACTCAGTAAAAATAGCCTAAAGTGTATCTAAGATACATATGAGGTATAGCTCTCTCTCTCTCCTTTTCCTTTCCGTTATATCTTTTTTCTCTCTCGCGGAACGAAAATGCCCAAAACGTTGCATGGTCTTGAAAATTTACTCTCCATTCCCGCTCGTCCATCGTCGCCTAAGAAGTTTCACTTCAAAAAAACAAAAAAAACGTGATATCCCTGTTATAAACAAAGTAAAATTACTTAAATTCGTTACATAAGATAAACGCAAGAGAAGAAATACAACGCAACTGCCCAATTTTAGGTAAATGAGTGTATCTGGAAACGACGTACGAAAACCCCATCCATGAAAATGTAGTATGTCCTTCTTAGACCTAGAGCCCCATTATGGTAACTCACACAAACTAAGTAAATGTATTGCCACCCACCTCACTTAGACCCAGTATAAATATTTTTGAGATCGGAAATAAAATACGCTCATTTTCTATGTGTCAAGCCCAAATTTCCGTCCATCCGTCTGATTTAACTCTCATTGTCGCTGAGTTTGTTTGATTCCACAAATGAACAACCAGCCCAAATTAAATTTTACCACAACGTACATTTTTTCCTTCCTTGGTGGTTTCATATTAAATCGAATGTTACACGAATTCGTTGCAGATGCGCTGCTGGCGCCAGTGGCAAAAGCTCAAGCGCAGAATTTTCCTTTTGTTTAACACATTTTTTATTGGTTTGCAGCTGATACCGTAAATTGATTCGTTTTGTATTGGCAAGAGTTAAACCTATGTGAGTACATGCATGTGTGATGCCACTCGCACCTACCCTGCAATTAAACACCAAACTGGTTAGAAAAAATACTAGTTTACAATTAGGATTTCTTGACTGAAAATGAACTAGTCCGAAAAAGCCCAGATTTGCACTGATACAAAAAGATTTATTCATGCCGATTTTTATTTGACTTCAATCTTTTAATTCACTTTTATTTGGGTATGTTATAAACCGATCAATGTATTGTCGTTTATCAACAAAGCCGCATTTAATATCATAGGCAGAGATAAAAAAAATGGTATTTATTACACTTGACATTTTTTATTTTTGAAAATTTCTAATGAAAAATGCTTTTATTTAATCTACTTACAAAATGTATTTTTATTTGACGATTTAGTTCGGATTTGGTTGTTATAGGATAGAGTTCGCTAATTTCCTGTTTGACTCTTTCACAAAGCACTTGGCTACTCTGCAGGAACTCAACTCAGACCGACGTCTTCTATGGGTAGACCTCATAGAGTCGTCAATCCATAGTTGAATCGTTGCTGATTTTAAATTAAATTTTAAATTTTACTTAATAAAAGGTTTTTGTTGTTTAAAACTGAATTTGTTTTATTCTTTAAATACTATTTTTAATCTCAAATTAGTGATTTTAGTCCATATTTTGCCTAATACTATGTTTTGTTCATTTTGAACTAGTATGGGACTAGTGCACTTCTGCTCCAAATCTGACAATTGACATCTCGTAGGGCACCGTCATGCAAAAAATACCACTTGATTGTATGGAAAAAATGCAGTTGCCTTACTAGTTGCATATGCGACCCATACTAGTTGCAAAGTAATTTACAACCACCGCAATCGTCTTTGGAGCACTATGTGCACATGCATGTATGTGAGTCTTAACATTTCCACATGTTGGCGCATCTTTTACAGCTCGTTTGTATTTGGTTTAGCTGACACTCCACTTGCATTTGTTGGGATTTGTTGTTATCACCATCGCCATTTGTCTTCGATTTGCAGAGTAGCATCTGCTGCGGATAGTAGTATTTATGTATTTATTTGTTGCTGCTTCTCTAGCTGTCGCTCAGTGTTGGCTGTACTCTTCGCTGATCACTTTGTTTGCTGTATGTATATGCATTTGTGTGCAGGCTGTTAGTTTATTGTTGGCTCAATGCTTTGCTACAATTTTTATTGCTGTTGTTTTAAATGTACCTACAAACATAGCTTCTGTTTCTGCTGACTCGCTGTACTGCTGCTCTCCTGCACTGCTGTCTTGCTGCTTGGGCTGACATTGTACGGAAGTAATTGCTTTTTCCATGTCAATCGATGCAAACATATTCGTGCCATTGCAATATATTTAATTTTATATTTATTCAGCGGATTTGATGGGAAAATAATGATTTTCCCAAGAAATCGTGACACTCACTCATGCACACGTACATGCATACACACGCACATGTATATATGCATGTAGGTACGAGCAATAGAAAATAAGAAGGGGACTTAGTGTGAAAAAGTAGCGAGTGTGTTTTTTCCTTCCTTATTTAATTGCCGACTGTTAAGTTGTTTATAATCCGAGTATTTATGCGAGTACTGCGTGAAGCTTTAAGCGCTTAATTTGCAGTTCGGATTACAAGCGATGATATGAATAGGGGCTACTTACTTTTTGTTGTTGTATGATTCAAGTGAACTATTAGCAGATTATTAGTTTTTTGTTCATACATGAATTCCTTTGAAATGTGTTTATTTTAATTAAAAGTGGTTGGTGTTTTAATATATGCACGATTTATGACGTTTGGTTTTCGATGTAACCCAAAGCAAATTTCAATACACGTCAAACGGAACCTAGAGGTATGCCTGAGGGGCTAAATGAGTAGCTGTCAGACCAAGTAGCTGTCAGACCAAGTTCTCTCAACAGGGCAGTACAAATCGCTCTGTACCTATCTGTATCTACCACGAAAAGAGATATTGAATTTGCAAAATCCGGAACACAACAGCTGCAGAATACTCATCTGCCGTTATACTCAACATTGTAAAAGCGTAGGATATTCCTGTCTGTAAATAGATAATTGAATGATGTTGGGAGTACAACAGAATATAATAAATAAGATCTGTTTTGGAAACTGTGTCGTAAGACTTCGCTGTGTTTACCCGATTGAATCCGCTAGTCTCTGGAGTAGATAAACGGAATTTGACGATGCTTTCACTGCTAGCAGTTTTCAGGCTACTTTTTACTCTGAGAGTATTCTTCCCCAAGTGTAAATATTAAAAAATATTTTTAGAATCTTTATTTATGATCTTATTTGGCTCATATGCAAAACATGTTAAGTGTAAATAAATACTTTCTCAAAGAAAAATGCCGCCATAGGTGGCGCTCAAATCAATATATCTCGAAAAATCGTATTTCTAATTTTATTCTTATTATATATTATTTACATGAAAAACATTTCACTGCTAAAAATTTATCCAGCAGGAGATGACCAGATCAAGACATTTCGAAATGTTTATTTATGGTTCGCTTTGGTTCAAAATCAGCATCAAAAATGATAGATTATGAGGTTCGGCCATCTGCTATGGTGAAGAATAAAATTGATCGAGTAACTTCGACTAGAGTGGACTCGGTAGCATAATTCTGTCCGCTTATTTCACAAGTATTCACACACTCGTCCAATCAGCCGTTGTTCAGACGGGTACGAAGTAACACGATCGGGTGGCCGTGCTGATTGTTTTCGTGTATCACCTACATAATTAATATGTTGTTTTTTTTTTTTGTACACAAACCGATGTCATAACCTCTTTCACGTCAGCCAATCAGCTGATTCTTTCGAATTCGCTGAGATCCTGTTAACTGTCTGATCTTGGTCATACCTCTCTCCTCACCATGAGTTGTAATGTATATTACTGAATGACCCCTGATAATGACTAGCGATGAAGCTTCGGCATTAGTAACAGTCCACAGGGCCTAACGCCGATAACTGCAATCAGTTCTAAGAAAGCGTGAAGTGGATCAGCGGGTGTACTACAATGGTCCTCCAGAATGAGTGCTTGGACTTGTTCAACCTCCCACAAATCTAATCTAATCTTAGTTCTTTAACGACCGCGTCTACTTTGCTGCGTATGACTTTGATTTATTTTGGTAAATCACATGCAATTCAAGGTATGTGACACACACATCTTTATTATTATATAAAGAGGAAGGTATGCCGTTAATAGCGGAAAATAACATCAGGCAAATTACCACCACGACCACGCTTACAGGACAATTTCCTGTTCATAAAATTTTCCATAACCGAATTGTGGCCAAAGTGGCTGCCCTATGTCCTCGATAGCCTCACGAATTCCGTCTTTGAGGTCTTGAATCGACCCTGGGCTGTTGGTTGTTCTTTTCAAAGAAAAAAGTCGCAAGGTGTTAAAGCACAAGATATCGGTGGCCAATTGTGATCACCTCTTCGAGAGATAACACGGTCCGAAAACGTTTCCCGTAAAATATCAATGATTTCGTTGCTTCTGTGGCATGAATATAAACGTTTTCCATATCAATACCATCCAATTCCAGCCATAAAAAATCGTTAATCATTTCTCGATAGCGCAATCCATTCACCAATAACACCTGTTATTGGAAACCCCTTTAAGGAGGTCTCTTATCAGTGGCTTCAAAAAAAGGTGTTTCTTCTCAATTCTTTTTCGAGGCTAAAAAAGTGACACACAGGAATAATCTTTTGCATTTATTTGAAGGCATGATTGGAGAGTAATAAACAATTGTTTAACATAAATAAAATGGCGGGCATATGAGGGATTTCCCACAGCTTCTCGTTGCGCGCTAGTAAAACGGCGTGTAAGATTGCGGTCGTAGTTTTCACTTGAAACACAAAGGAAAATATTGTCTTATTCAGAAGGCTTTCCCGCATATAATAGACTACTCTTCTATAAAAATATGAAAATGAACACCGAATTAATTATTGAAAAAAAGTGATTTTTTCGCGTTTTTTGTTTTTTTTTGAAAAAAGGTGTTAACCCTTTCGCGCCTACTGGGACAATAAGTCCCAGCCTCGTACAAAGTTATTTATTAGTTTTGTTATTCAATAAAACTTCCATCTTAACTGTCCCAATAAAAGTTCTTGGTTTCATTTATAAAAAAATCCCAAAAAAAATCGTAATTATAATATACGATCCAGTTAACAAGCACGTGTTGAGAAATTTTGACTA
Source organism: Anastrepha obliqua (assembly GCF_027943255.1). NCBI lineage: Eukaryota > Metazoa > Arthropoda > Insecta > Diptera > Tephritidae > Anastrepha > Anastrepha obliqua. The sequence goes on along the minus strand of NC_072892.1, from coordinate 150,896,980 downwards.
TATGGCAAGACAAACGATGTCAAAAACATATGTTCCGCGATCGTCATTGCGTTAGCATCGAATCGGTAAATAGTGCTCTTAGAATTCTCCCTATATTGCATTTAATACATTCTTAGAATATCAGTAAAAGTGAGTAGCATATAATTTTATATGTCTTGGGATCTATTGTCCCAGTTTGCATTTTACATGGGACTTATTTGTACCAATATGGTTTTTCCCAGATGTCGAAGAAAAAGTACACTGTGGAAGAGGTTGCAGCTATTTTATATGAAAGCTTTGAAGAGGAAGATTTTAGCCCATCTGAGAGCAGCTACAAACCATCGTCAAACTCTGGGAACAGCAAAACAGATGGAGATAATACTTATGAAGGTGAGAGTGATGCTTTCTATTCCGAATCAGACGAAGAATATGCTGCCGATGACATAAATTCAAGTGTGGATGAGGAAGAAGAATTATGCGAGAATGAGGTGAGTGAAGCACCTGCCATTGCCACCTGGACTAACATCATAGAAGATGGATGTTTCGAACCCAAATTTCGAATGCCATTAGAAAGAGATTCTCAAGTTCTGGTAGATCTTCCCAGAGGGTCTACCGAGTTCCGTGTATTTAGAGAATTTTTTCCAAAAAGTTTGTGTATTTTTATTGCACCGTGCACAAATCAGCGACTAAAAAAACTTAATAAAGAGAAGAAAACTTATATAGCATTAACCGATGAATATGAAATAATGCTGTTTTTAGGCGTGGCTATGATTATGCACTACAACCATTTGCCATCATTACATGATTATTGGAGCAAAGACGCATCAATGGGAAACGAAATGATAAAGCAAAGTATTCTTCGCGATCGGTTCACTCTATTTTCTTCGAAACTATATTTAAATGATTGTGACAAACCTTATAATGCTCCAAAAGATTACTATATTTCCGAAGTCGTTTCATGTATGAAAGGAAAATTCATGCGAATACGAAGTGATAGTCCTTTTCAATCAATCGAGGAATGTATGGCAAAATTCAAAGGTAGGTCCAGTCTAAAGCAGTATATGCCTATGAAACCAATCAAACGCGGTGTTCAAATTTGGTTGCGTTGTGATGCAAAAACAGGATATACATACGATTTGAATGTATACACTGGTAAAGATGTCACCACTAATCATTCTGGAACTCTTGGAGAAAGAGTGGTTTTGAAATTAGCTGGTACTATCCGTGATAATGATGTGGCTTTTGCATTCGATCGATTTTTCACATCAATAACATTGATGAAATCTATTCCATTTCCTGAATATATGTGAGAAATCGAAAAGAAACACCGGAGTTCGGGTCGCGACTAGAACGTGGGCAAAGCCAGTTCCAAATAAACTGCGATGGTCTACTAGCTACTCGTTGGATGGACTCGAAAGAAGTACTTGGTGTCTCCAACTGTCACAAGCCGAGCATAGGAGAAATAGATAGGAAGCAAAAGGACGGTAAGAAGAAAAAAGTTGCCTGCCCCTTAGCTATTGTGGATTATAATCGTTTGATGGAAGGCGTAGATCTAGCTGATCAGAAAGCAGCGGTATACGATATCAATCGGAAATCCCAAAAGTGGTGGAAAAAGGTTTTTTTCAAGATTCTGATGCTTTCAACTGTTAATGCTTGGATTGTGCATAACGACCTGAACCGTAAGAAATCAAAACAGATAAACAGATGCAGTTCATAGTCCCATTAGCAGAGTCCCTTATTGCGGAAGAAACCAAGCACAAGGAGTTAAAAACTCGGCGAACTGGTGGAAGACCATCTAAACGCCCACGTACCGAGCTCTTGAATATAGGTGATCATTTACCATTAAAAGGTAGTTCTCGACGTCGTTGCGTACGATGCACTTCCCTGCAAAAAGAAACGAGAACAAATTACGTTTGCTCTGGATACAACAATGCACTTTGTTTCAAATGTTTTGCCTCGTACCATAAGTAAATACTTTTTTTAAAACTAAATTCGACGGTTTATTAAATTGTCCCAATATAAATCCTTATTGGGACAATATGTCCCAGGATAATGCAAGGAATTAAGGACTTTTTAAGTATGCAGAACATATTTTCTTTTTTGAGTATGCGTGCAAGAAGTATTCCGGTAGCGAAAATAAAACTCCGGCGCGAAGGTGTAAAATAACATTAAGAAATTAATTTTTTTTGTATTTTGTTAGTTAATTAGTTGCGCATTTTAATTATCTTTATATAAATTATCAGTTTGAAACGAAACTTTGGCCTTTTTTGTTAAATCTTACACGCCATTTTCAAAAACATGGTTTTGAGAAAACGTGTTTCAAAGTTTTCAGAAGGTAGGCAGTATACTCACACGAGGGACGATGCACAGGCCTGCAACGCCGAAATCACTTTGAATTCCGCTATAAAATTTTGAGGGCATATTCTCCTTTAATATATCTATCGATTGCAGTAAAAAAAATCGATTTATGGAAGTCGACTGATTAGAGCCCCCCCCTTAAATTTCCAACTTTTACATAAACTCATTCATAGATCCCGCAGTGTTCTGTGCGTTCACTACGCTGTACTCCAGCATCCTTTATTTGACGGCCTATCACTCCCCTCTTATAAATTTCCCCATGCTGCTAACATCAATTCTCCGAGATTCTCCTGTCTACCAGTTTATTGGACGTGCATGTATTTCTGCTCACGTCATCGCATTTGAATATTTTCTTTCAATTGAATATTTCTGCTATCATCAATCGTGAGAACCGCACAATTTCCTTTCTAACATTCCTCAATACTGACTTCTGCTAATTGAGTTTATGTCAAGAACTCTTATGGCAAAGGTGCCATTGGAAATGGAGTAAATGCAAGTATTTGATTGACTTGAAAAGCAGGCACTTGAGCAAGCAACTGTTTCTGACAAGCTCTGAATTATTCTGCTAAAAGCTTTTGTACTACCACCGATCCAGTTTGACAGCCTCATTCAATTATCATCTCATTTCACTTTCGGCAAAATTTCATTGTTGGATTTCTTATGTTTAATTTTTTTCATTCTTATTTTAACTCTATCTTCACTCAGTGTTGCACAAGACAATTTTTTTTATGATATGGAAAGAATCGCAACTCCTTTCCTTTATAGCTTTTCTGAGAATTCAAAAATTCAAGTTATTTAATATCCGCATCATTATTTTGATGGTACCTCCCATAGTTTTTGTTTTTTTTTTGTTTTGCGGTTTTGCTTTATTACGCAACCTTCGTGACCATCATCATTAACAACAACATCCGCCTCTTCTTCATTATCCTTTTATTTTTCAAGGTGAAATTTCAATTTGCTTGTGGAAGGCAGGAAATTCAACCTGTTTTTAAGTCTTTTGAATGAACAATATTACTAAACAAAGCAAAAACAAAACAAAGAGAGTTAACAAAAAAAGAAAAAAAAAAATAAAAAATAAAAATAAATAAATAAATAAAAAGCAAATTAATAGCATTGGTTTGTTGCGTAAAAAACTTGTGAAACAGGCATTTAATTGTCTTCAAGCAGGCCGCAGCGGCCACTGAGTGCAGGTACACAAATACAAGCATATGTCCTTGTGAATATTCATGATTTCTATAAGCGATGGTTATCTGTATATATGTGCACATCTATATACATACAGCTGTGTTCAAATTAATAGAACCGCGACGACTTACCAAATTTCGCCAGTGTTCAACCAACTTCTTCTCCTGCCGCCTCCTGAAAAGTTTGTTAATGTGGCTCATTCTCGGGCTCAGTCCCTATGTTTTTCCAAAAATGTTTATGCAGGCAAAGAATACTTTTGCAACTTTCGCAGTAACTTTCTCAAGATCAGAGTTCCAAGTGCGCGTTTCATCATGGTTGATGCCAATGTATTCCGTTTCTATGGAGAGTTGAAGAGTTGATTCACTTTCCTAGTGAACGGAACGAGAGAAGTTTTCGGTGGGTTTTGAGAGCACCTTTTGTCGGTGCACCATTTGGTTTATTATACTGAGGGTTTTTTGCCTGCGATTCGAAATGGTCTCCTCATGCCAGCCTACTATGTATCCAAGTCATCAGCATAGCCTTGAGTGTGAAATCCTAGATTGTTCAGTTTGTGGAGAAGGTCATCTATTACTAGTGTTCACAGAAGAGGAGAGAGTACTCCCTCTTGCGGGCAACCTCTTGTGGCCTTGATAGACTTTAATTCATGTTATGATGGATATAGGTGTGCGTCCGTTTTAGAAAGGGCATTAATGATTGCTTCATAGGATATATCAGGTCAGCCCATAAGTTCGTGCGTATTTTACCCATAATTTCACTTTTGTATGATTTTTGCATACACAAAATTATTCGCGGCGAGGATACCGTGAGTGCAAAGACTGCGCAAAAGTGGTTTTCAAAATTCCGAAGTGGTAACTGCGACGTGGAGGATGCCCCGCGCGTTGATCATCCTGAAGTCTTGCTCGAACTCGTGGAAGCTGAGCCAAATTTGACAGTCGATATATGACTCAGAGGTTAAATTCATCGCATGGAACAGTTCACAGGCACCTGGCTCAGCTGGGAAAATGGGTTCCATATAGACTTTCCGTCGCCAACCTTCAGCAGAGAGTGAATGTGTGTTCTCAGCTGCTGCAACAGCTTGAAAATGAAAGTTTTTTGAACCGTATTGTTACTGGTGATGAAAAATGGGTTTACAATAACCCTGTTTGCAAACGCCAATGGTTAGATAAAGATGAAACACCAGAACCGACCCCTAGAGATGGCCTTCACCCCAAGAAGATTCTCCTGTCTATTTGGTGGGATGTGGCCGGTATTGTTTATTATGAACTTCTGGAACTAAACCAGACGATAACTGCTGATTATTATTCCCATTAGCTATCAAACCTAAATGAGACACTTAACAAAAATCAACCTCTTTAGTAAATAGACGCAAAGTTTTGTTTCACCAAGACAACGCAAGACCTCATACCGCAAGGCAAACATTAGGCAAGCTGAACGAGCTCGGATGGGAGCTAATGCCGCATCCTCTATACTCTCCGGTTATTGCATCTTGTAATTATCACCTTTTCCGTGGACTCCAATCCCATATGAGCAACAAGAACTACTCCTCAAAAGAAGCTATAAAAAGGAATATCGAAGCGTACTTTGGTTCCAAGGACAAACAACTTTAGAGCAGGGAACTAAAAATTTCCCTAAACGTTGGGAAGACATTGTAAATAATGAAGGAAAATATATTATTGATTAATAAATACTTTAAACAGCTCTTTTAATAATTTTAAAACCACCTTTAAAAAACGCACGAACTTATGGAGTGACCTGATATTATCAAAAGCCACTGTTATTTCAATAAAAGTGTAAAGTGCGATTGGTTTTGATTCAATGGTTCTTACAACACTGTGTATTGTAGTCTCAGTATAACTTCCTTGCCCGTAAGCAAATTGAAGTCGATACAGTAGAAAACAAAGTTGTTCTTCCTTATGTGCTGATACAAGGTTTTTTCTATAGTTTTGAGGAAAAATTAGATAAGGCTAATCGGTCGGTATGACTTAGGCAATTTTTCGGGGCTTACCCTTTGGAATAAATACAACCTTTACCTCAGCCCATTTCGTAGGTACGTATCCCATGCTATCCAAAAGACTGCTTACCATAGATAGAGAAAGCGACGAAGGAGCCAACGCCCACAAGGCGGTGTACTCTCCCCCCTATTTTGGTGCTTAGTGGTGGACTCTCTTCTTAATGATCTGCAGAAAATTGGGCACATCCAAGCCTACGCAGACGATGTGTGCGTATTAATCTCAGGACGATCACTTGAAGTGATATGCAATAAAATGCAGGTAGCTCTAAACAAGATTGAGTATTGGTGCAAATTGCATGGTCTTTCGGTGAATCCTATAAAAAGTACCATAGTGCTTTTCACTAGGAAACGCAATATGGAAGGCCTGTTACTACCCACATTGAAAGGAGTAACACTGCAGCTGTCTTCTGAGGTTAAATATTTAGGAGTAATCCTAGATAGTAAACTTACCTGAAAGAAGCACGTCGAGCAGCAGGTCTCTCCAACACTAAAAGTCTTCTGGCAGTGTAAGAGAACCTTTGGCAAGACATGGGGTCTAAGACCGGCGATAGTACGCTGGCTGCACATCACCCTGATTATACCCATTAGACCCAATGGTTAATATCAGAGTAAAACCCCTAAACCGGCTACAGAGAAGTGTGTGCTTGGGTATCACAGGTGCTATGAGTACGACATCTGGTGATGAACTTGCAACCTCTAGATCTTCAAATTCGAAAGGAAGCGATGAAGGCGGCGTACAGGCTCAAGTTAAACGGAGTCTGAGGAAAGAAGAAAGCACTAGCCACTGCCAGATATACCAGTTGTCGGAGCGGTGCACACTGTTCTCGCTACCAGTAGACAATCGGGTGCGTTTCGTTAGCTTCGGTAGGAAGTATGATGTTCTGATCCCAGATAGAGATCAATGATTAAGTCCAGAGAACCTATTAATGGGATATCAGCACACTTTCTACACCGGCGGATCCAAAACCAGTGGTGGTAGCGGATCTGGATGGTACTTAGACGAAGACACTAAGTACTCCTATGCCACAGGACAGATGGCCACGGTATTCTTACGGAAGTCAATGCCATCTTGAATGTGGCATACTGGCTAATTGAGAAAATGTGGCGGGGTAGCAGTATAGGAATTTGTAGTGACAGTCAAGCTGCACTGAAAGCCCTTGCTAACCCACGCAGCTCTTCGAAGTTAGTCGCTGAATGTAAGACAAAACTGAACAGTCTTGCAAAACTCAACAAATTTAGTCTTATTTGGGAGCCTCGACATTGTGGTATTACACAGAACGAATGAGCTGACAAATTGGCAAATGAAGGCTCTGCAAGTATGCCACTAGACCTTGAACCCTTTCTAGTTGTCAATTCCGCACCGATTCAACTATGGATTGACGACTTCATGAGGTCTACCCACAGAGGTCGTTGGTCTGAGTTGAACTCGTGCAGAGTAGCCAAGTGCTTTGTGAAAGAACCAAACAGGAGAACAGCGACCTTTCTCCTAAAACTCAGCTGAAAGGACCTGAGAGTACTCGTCGGTGTAATCACAGGGCACAACGTCTGTGGTCAGCATATGGCTACCATGGGGGTCGTAGACAGTACGATATGCCTATCCTGTCTTGAGAATGACGACACTGCAGAGCATTTTCTCTCTAGCTGTCCTGCATTTTCCAGAATCAGACTTAGGATATTGGGTTGCGATATACTGAGTATTAGGCCGGGTCGATTGTGGGGAGGCAAAAAAATCGTCCATTGCTCTGTGAAAATCGTATTCTAGGGATCAAAATAAGAAACTTTGCCGAAGGAACCATACCTCTAAAACGAATTCTGATGTCCCCCAATTTGGGTCGAACTTTTTAGTTTCTTTTCTCATGTAAAGGCCAAAAATGGTGATATTTCGAAATGATTGTATAGGGAACCCTCCAGGGGAGTTCCAGGGGGTGTGCCACTGGCATGGGTGGATCGGCCGTCCAAAGTTAGTGGGGGTCGGTCATACATTTGGACTCGATTGGAGCACTCTAAATGGGTCAAAGTGAGATTTTTCGTTCGACCCAAATTGGGGGACATCAGAACTCGTTTTAGAGGTATGGTTCCTTCGGCAAAGTTTCTAATTTTGATCCCTAGAATACGAATTTCACAGAGTGAGCTATGTTTAAATCGACCCGCCCTACTGAGTATGGATAAAGTTCATACTCTTCCTCTTCCGGATCTTTTAAGATTCATCAATGAATCCAAAAGATTTGTGGAAGATTGACCTCAAACTAATTCATCCGTCTTACCACCCACTCTTTACCTTTCCTATCTCTCTATTCTTTCCAGTGATATCTATCCGGGTGTAGTACAAAGGTCTCCTGATTGAGTGCTTGGACTTGTCCTACCCTCCACAAATTTAATCTAATCTAACCTAATCTAATCCTAGCTATAGGAACTATCCTATCAGGTCCAGGAAATTTGTGTAGGTTAACTGCATGAGTAGGTATAGCCCATTATACTCGATTTTCGTTGAGTAGCTTATTCGCCAGTTTATTATCGTTATTCCTTTGAAGGAATAAGGGCCAGTGATACCACCGGTATAAAATAAACACTACACAATGACTCCTTTGGAGTGAAGAGGCATGTTTAGGGACTTGCGGATTTGTTGTTGTTGTTATGGTAGCATAAACATTCCCCACACATGTACAGGGAATGCTGGTGGAGTGACAGTCCTTGACCGTATACCAATCCGGGTCGGTCCGGTAACGTAGAACCGACTGTCAGGGGAACGCCAGAACAGATGCAAATTACCTGTAGATTTGCAAATTTGTTTACTTACGAAGTCACTTAACGACAAATTACCCTCAAATGTCTGGGATCATTATGGCCACTAATTGCCAACCAAAACTTTATATGCTATAAATGACTGCTTTAATTGGCCAAAATAAAAATTTATGTCGCTTTCTATGGAAAAATATGTAAAGTTAAGTTTTTAAACAAAAAGTAACTAAAGTAGTTATAAAAGTAATTGTTATGAGCTGAGTGTATACTCGAGTTGTAACATTTCTCCAACATTGGGTGAATGGTTCGACTGGTTGGAGGGCAACAAATTCACCGAGTGATATTGACGGTCTTCCAGTTTCTTCTCTCCCAAGATATGGAAAACCTTTTATAATATATTTACTATTGACATCTGTTGCCAACCAAAATTTAATGCCAAATTTATGCCAGGTTTATTTGACATATACTGAGTGAATTTACTTGGCTTTGGTTGGAAAAAGTTGTTCGCCAATAGTCAAATTCATATCGGACTTGTAGTTATTCTCACAATTCTCAATAAACTTGTTCCACACGCCCAAAATAAGAACAAATTTGTCGGTTTTTAGACGTTGGCTTCTCTGTGTCTTATTACGAAATCGGAGTTTTAGAAAAAAAACAGGTCTCCATTTTGAGTTCCACAGATTTAATATAGGCTTGATAAGCGCCCTGTGCGTATAAAATTGCAATGAAAGCATATAGCTTCTGCTCAAATATGAACGAGACGTTATCAATAAAACGGTCCGCGGATGACGTATGGCAAAAAAATTTTTTTTGTTTTTTGGTAGGACTGTTATAAGCTTTCATGGCAAATTTCAGCGTGATATGTCACATAGTTTGTTTTCTGTGCTACTGTAAACAAGTCAAGCTCGAGTGTGTTCTTCGAATTTAACGATGGAAATTCAAGTTGAACAAAGAATTTTTTTGAAATTTTGTTATTCCAACAAAATTTCGGCTTCAGACGCCTTAAAAATGTTGCAGACAACCTATGGGGACTCTGCTCTAACGCGTGCACGTGTTTTCCAGTGGTACAAATCGTTCAAAGAGGGCCGTACATCAACCCAAAAAACCACGCCAAAGTCGCTCAAAAATTAAGGTTATGACTGACTGCTTTTTTCGATTACGAAGGTGTGGTGCACTCGGAGTTCCTTCCGCAAGGCCGATCGGTTAACGCTGAATATTATTTAGACGTTTTAAAGCGTTTGCGCGAGAACATTCGTCTTAAAAGGAAGGAATTGTGGGACAACAAGTCATGGTTCTTGCATCACGATAATGCACCAGCTCACACATTACGTCTTGTTCGCGATTATTTGAACAAAAATAATGTTAATATCGTTCCGCAAGCACCGTATTCGCCTGATATGGCTCCATGTGACTTTTTCCTATTTCCCAAGCTCAAGTTGCCGTTCCGTGGAAAACATTTTGAGACAATTGAAGTCATAAAAGAGAATTCGAAGAAGGAACTAAAATCCATACCGAAATCGGCCTTCCAGAAATGCTATGATGATTGGAAAAAACGTTGACATATGTGTATCGCCTCCAATGGTGATTACTTTGAAGGAAATAAAATAAAAACTGAACAATAATTAACCGTTTGTGTTTTATTAAATCAGTCTCGTTCATATTTGAGCAGAAGCTACAGTCTGTTACATAAGAGCGTGGTCCCTGTTACACGTAGATAAAAAATCAGAGTATTCTGTTTCCTTTTCTATGACACAGAGGACACCTCAGTCCTTCGTGCTTTTTTGTAAAAAGTCAGCTGACTGTCAAACTTAGTGTTCAATTGAATGGTTTTTCGAAATGAGTGCTGCTTGAGCCTCCCGCTTTGAGGCAATTTTTCTATGTTTGCATGAAAAAGAACCCAAATTAACGCAAACTGCTGCTGCGAAATATATGGGAAAGTCGAGGCAGTTCGTTAGCAAGTGGATACGTCGCTATAAAAAGGTCGGTAACGTTGATGATTCTCCTGATGGCGGAAGTGCAAGCAAAGTCTCAAAAAAAGATGAAAAAAAGATTCTCGCATTGTTCTCGAAAGATCCAACTTTGACTTTACATGGAGCTGCTGTGAAATTGAAAGCAAAAGGTGTTGACATATCTTACGAAACGATTCGCAGGCACTTGCTTGCCAATAAACTGAAATATCGCAGTACTTTGGAAAAACCAATGTTGAGTGCAAAACGCGTTGAAAAACGAGTGGAATGGGCGAAGGAAAACTTAGACCGCGATTGGAGCAACGTAATTTTTTCGGATGAATCCTCCTTCTGGGCATTTCCATCAAACACGCCTGGGCAACCTCCGCCAGTAGGATGCTTCAACGGACTGTTTAACATCCCTTCAAGGTCCATATTTGGGGGTGCTTCTCAAACAAAGGTTTCGGTACTTTGTTCTTATTTACAGAGAATTTAAATGCCGAAAAAATGAATAAAATATATCAAAAGGCTTTGCTACCATCTGCTTAGCAATGGTATATCAAGGAAAATGAAAGCTGGATCATTCAAGAGGACAACGATCCGAAACATCGGAGCCGAGCGTGTAGCGAGTGGAAGGCGCAAAACGGAGTTGTCACTTTAGATTGGCCAGCTCAGTCACCGGATGCAAATCCCATAGAAAATGTGTGGGCTCTGATGAATATGCAGCTTCGCAGATGCAAGCCATGTAATTTAGATCAACTTTCTCAACAAATTCGGAAAATTTGGAAGCCTTTTCCGGTAGAATATGCAGAAACCCTAGTGGACAGTATGCCCCGACGGTGCTAGGCTATAATTGACAATTGAAGTATTTGCTTTGAGTATTGACGACCAAATTATCAATATTTTTGCGAGCTTTCGAAAAATCAATTGTTGTTATTATTTAACAGTGACCACGCTCTTATGTGACAGACTGTAATTTTGGTATAGGTAAATCCCAAGTAGTTCCTAGTTTTCGCAACGCTTCAGCTTCTGTACATGTTTTTATGTACTCAAGAATCCATTTATCAACAATCGAAAAAAATGCCGTCTTTGATTTACCGAACAAAATATTTCTTTTAGCGTTGCCAGTTGCACCTAATACTCGTATTTCTTGGAAATTATAAGGAGGCCTTCCGATTATAGCGTCAGCTTTTATTTGTTACCAAACAGTCCATCCAGAACTATTTCAGTAATCTGAGCATTTTTACTACTCTCACTTTCAGAATCTGATAAAATCCTTCGCCGCTTTGTCCTCTGCGAGCATTCAAAATGTTTTCTTCTTCATCGCTGGTATCAGACAAGTGAACACCTTCAATTTGTACATTTTCAGAATCGGCATTTTTCCTGTCAGTACGCATTTCACTTATATGTTGTATTTTTTTTTTTACTAACTTTCTCATACGTTGTGTGGACAGCATATTTAGGGATAAAAAATGACGTATTGATTATTATAAGATTTTTTTATTATTTGTCGCGCATGATTTTTCTTCAACTCGTAGTGTACGTAGTGGCATTCAAACTTCTACTGCCCTTTTTAGATTTTTACCAACACCATCAAGTACTTGGAAAGAGAACTACCGTTAGTAAGTCAGACTCTCAATTGCTTATTATGAGATAGAGAATATTCGAGAACACTCTGTTGCTGTTCATTTAATCGCCGGTCAAATGACCGGGTGTGGTAAAGAAGTCAAGAGATGAACGTTTATTAGTGAAAAAAAAAACAAACACAAAAAAGGCAAATTGCTAAATTTGATAATATATGAATTTACGAGTATAAAAAGCTAAACTAACCAAGGAACAAATAGTCAGTTTATATTTTTAAATTCGATTTTGTAACCGGTCAACACGTTTAAGTAGAGTGCGAACTGAAGAAAATATCGCAGCTGTATCGGCCAGTGTTAATGATGACCATCAATTATCGATTCGTCGCCGTTCGCAGCAATTGGGTCTCTGTTACTCAACACCATGGAAAATTTTGCGAAAGGATTTAGGTGTGAAGCCTTTAAAAATACAGCTGGTGCAAGAATTGAAGCCGTACGACATACCGCAACACAGAATTTATGGTGAATGAGCTCTTGGAAAGTTGGCCGAAGATCCACTTTTTTATCGACGAAGCTCATTTTTGGATCAATGGGTACGTAAATAAGCAGAATTGTCGATTTTGGAGTGAAGATCAGCCAGAAGAATTGCAAGAGCTGCCAATGTATCCAGAAAGGGTAACAGTTTGGGGCGGTTTGTGCGCTGGAGGTATCATTGGACCGTACTTCTTCAAAGATGCTGCGAATCGTAATGTAACTGTGAATGGTGAGCGCTACCGTGAAATGATATCCAACTTTTTTTTGCCCAAAATGCTTCAGCAAGACGTTGCCACATCCTACACAGCACGCGTGGGAGGCGAGTTCGGTGAACATTTTATTTCACGTTCAGGACCTGTCATTTGGCCACCCAGATCGTGTGATATAACGCCTTTAGATTAACATTGGAAAGAGTATGCCAAATTTGGACTAAGCGAATGGACCATTCGAAGCGCAGTCGCGGTCAACATTTGCATGAAATAATCTTCAAACATTGAATTACAGTAGGTTCTGTTTTTATGCGGCTTTTTTTTATGCGGTTTTGAAATAGTGCGGTTTTTTTTTAAATTACAAAATGCATGTCGACCTATAGGGAATTGTACATATAATCAAGATTCTAAACCAGCTAAGCAAAAACTCATCACAGATTCATGCGGTCTATGGAACGTATCTATAGTTATAATATGGGACTAGTGCCCTTTTTTATGCGACTTTATTACATTATTTCAGATTTATGCGGTTTTAGCATTTGAAACGTATCTATAGTTTTACTATAGAACTAGTAGCTTTTTTTATGCTGTTTTTTTTTATGCTGTTTCTTGCGGAACGTATCTACCGCATAAAAACAGAACCTACTGTATATGGACTGTACTATCGATTTAAAAAAAAATTATATGCATTTTTCAGAATTTTACTAGTGTTTTTTTGAAAATCTTTTCTATAGCTCTTAAAAAATTACCCTATATAAGTATTTACTCCGACAGCCAGCCGGCAATTAGGGACTTGGGCTAGATGTTTGTGCAATTAAAATTAGTCGGGGAATGCCTGACTTATCTCCTGATTATATCGGAATAATTCGCTTTTAGACTCATTTAGACTCCCGGTCACAGCGGCATAGAGGGAAACTGCTGGGCTGATAAGCGGACTAGACAGCGGACTCTGGAGACGGTTTCATTGCAAACCGAGAGTATTGTGGTTCCTTTGAGAACCTTTGGTCTTTTTCTGGAAATATGAGCCTCGCGTTAACTCAGCGAGCGTTGGTTAAGTGCGCAAACGTGCAAAGTTGCAGGATCCTTCTGGCCACGGGCAGCTGCAGCTCTCGCATGTGGTAGATATCCTTTGCGGACAATATATGTCCATGCGGGGAGACTTGAGATTGCTTCAAGTTCTTATTGCAGAAGCTCTCTGGAGAATGAGCTGGAATCATATCAGCACTTTCCTCTCAGCTGCCCTGCTCTCGTCGGGCGAAGATTTAGACATTTGGGCTCTCACTTTTTCGCTACAGCTGCGGATATTGCGGGTTTGAATATCACACAGCTCGTGAAATTCATCAATAGCTTGAAACGGCTAATATGAACGTAAATTGGTCATCCTTAAATTCTAACGTCCCTTCTTCCTTTTTCAACTGTCTGGTTCCTTTGCTCCTTTATAGTATCACAACGTACGAATTTTGAATATTTTACCAGTGGGCCCCTCGCAAGGGCAGCCATTTATCCTAACACAACCTAAGTATGTATTTTTTCCATAAACCGATTTTGATAAAATATACCGAGATTACAGTCTAGTCACCAGTTAAGGCCTCATGAAAATCCATTCAGTAGTTTCGGTGACCAGGCAGACAAAAATTCTAAAAGTGGTACAAAAGCATTCTTACACATTTTCGGCATCACCTTTGATCACTTTTTAAAGAAATACTGAATATATAGACATGACTTCTCTACAGTTTTTTTTTTAGTATGGATTATGAATCTCGAATTAGGTTGTCTTTAAAAGCAGGTTTCTTCAGATTTGGTTTATATAAAATACGAATTTCTGCCGAATTTCCCAACTGGTACAGTTGTAATCAAAAGCGGACCAGTTCAAACGCGCCCACTTAAATCTATAATAGTTTAAGTAATGGAAGGTTTAAAGACTTTCCTTCATCTCAGTAGACGCTTATAAAAGACAAACGCACCGGCACAGAAAAAAACAAGAATTTGGTGTTTTATTGAGACTTTATTTTTTTTATTCATATGAATACGTAAAATTATTAGAAACATATTAACATAAAAATTCAATCGCAATTTTCACATTTTATATTATTTTTGAAGTAAAGTAAAACATTTTTATACAAACAATTCAGTATTATTTATGCTGAGGGCTTTCTATAGAGGAAAATAATAAAACTACTAAAATAAATTCTATTTAATTTAAGTGGCATTCATAGCACAAAATGCAAAATTTGTACTTTTAAATTTGACAAATGACTGCAGAAAGAGGTGAGCACCACTGCTGTTACTTTAAAGATAATTTTAATTTGCTTTAGTTGCAAAATTTCTAACAAATTTGTAAGTCCAAATCATGCAGACCATTTCGAAAGTTGCAAATTCATGCCGGTTCACTTTTTTTCTTTGAATAAAATATTTAATTGTAAATATACAACAAATCTTTTAAAACATTTTGTAGTCACAATTTATAAACAATTTAAAATGATGAATATTAATAAAAAATTGCCAAATTAATTGTTTATACACCGGCCTAAAAAAAATTTAAAAAATTCAATTTAATGCAAATTAATTATAAATAGCACAAATCAGCCAAAAATTCGGTCACCACAGCCTTTTGAGGTAACTAACACAAGTTTTCTAGAGTTTTTTGTTTGTTTTGTTTTGCTCTAATTACCATATCAACTAAGAAAAATTATCGGCACACAAAAACAAAAAGCATATTTAACGAAATCTGAAAACGTTTTAAAACAAATAAATCAACAGTCGAAAACCACACATTTTTTGCCAATCTTACAAAACATTTATTTATAATCTTTCTAAAATTATGTAAATTTAAAATTAGAAAAAAATACAGCTTAAAAATCTTAGCACGTCTGCGCAACCGGTGACCACCTTAACACACTAATTTAACACAAAGTGCGCAAGCCATGAGCTCCAGCGCCAACAAGCACCGTTGAGCATAAAAATGAGCGATGCTCATGCGAGTACCTAACTATACTTGTTGTGTGAACAACAGAGCGAGAGCGAGCGCGAGAGCGAGAGAGATTGTACCGCTAACAATGCAGAAAGCTACTTTTAGTTGCTAAATGTTGTTTGTTTCTCTTTTTTCTTTTTTTTTTTTTGTGATGAAGATATTACCCACAGAGTCACCTTGATGGCTTGCAATGGAGAGCAGCAGGTGAGCAGCCACAAACAATTTCACTTTCTTGCAGAGCGCGAAAGTTGTATATATTTTACTGCTTACTTTATTTATTTTTTTTCAATTTTCTCAATGATCATTTTTACCGGTATGCGCTCTGCTTGGTATGTTTGACGGCATTCTCACATGAAACTGGCTCGGCTCTGAAATGGGCAGTTGCATGTGTTTTTTGTTTTTTTTCTGTTTTTTTTTTTTGCTTTATTTGTTTTGCTATTCCACCTCTGGTAAAGTGATGCTATGAATTTTGCTGTTGCCGTTGGCTGAACTGCCAAGTCGTCTTCTTTTTCAGGCGCTTTTGTTGTTGTACGTTTTTTAGTTTTTGCTGTTGGAGCATCACAATATCCGTCAGTGGGGAATAAATAATTGTATTGTATGTAACTTGCGATGCACGCTGGATGGTTGGCTTTGTTTTCTTCTTTTTCTTCTTCTTCTTCGTCAGCTTTTTCTTGTATTTGTTGACAATGTAATTGCACACACATACATACTGTGTGGCTTTTTACGCCTAATTGTTGTTTCATGCTTTGTTTTTACTTATTTGCTATTTTATTTGTCTTATTGTTTTGTTGTTGCATTTCTGTGTTTATTATTGTGCTGGTTGTTGGCCTGCATACTGTGCCGTAATATGTTGATTGTGCGGTAATTTTAGTTGCAGTTTTACTTACTTCACTTCAAATGTTTTGTTCGTTTTATTTCGTTGGTTTATGTGATTACTTTCGGTTTTATATGAATGTGGCGTTTTCTTCTGCGCATTGGTGAATCTTTTTTGCATACTTGTATAGGTATGTTTGTTGTTTTTGTCATTTATGCACTGAATTTTCTGGAATTTTATATTCGCTATTTTTTATGTTTTCTTGTTTTGCTCCAGTTTTTTATAATTTAATTGAAATTGTAAGTACTTGCCGGCTATTGCGAGTTTCTCAGAAACAAAAAAAGTTATAAATTTCTGTGGAATTATATAAGAAAGTAATAAAGAAGAGCAAAGAAGTTAGTCACAAAACATTTTGAATTTATTTTCATTTTAAATTTACTTTTTCTGAGTTCTTTCTGCAGAAAGAAATTTTCGGTTAAACTTATAGTTAAGCGAACTGACAATCAAATATCCACTGACTTCAACTCCAAAGTTGCTGCATCAAACAGCAGCTCAACAATAGCTGCCTCATATCATCAGCACTGTTACTGTTTGCTTTGTGATCTTCATCAATAATAGCAGCAGTTGTGCTCAAAAATGGCAACAACGCCAGTGGCGGCGATGCTGACGCCAACTGCAGCCAGCGACAGAAACAGCGACAACTCTCCAGTTGTCCTCCGTCTGTACGAATGTTTGTATGCAGACGCGTTGTAGAGCACTTGGCGAAGACGACAACTTGTTGCAGTGATACACTCGCCAGCGCCTGAAGCCAAAACTAGCAACACTAACAACACGACGACTGCTACAACTGTCTGTCTGTCTTCGGCGCATCGCATCGCATCGCCTTGTGAACCTTTACCGGTCGCACCACCAAATAGCCTACGACCGCTGCACATTATTCGGCATCGTAGCGCAACCGCACATACATACACATACACACACGCACACATAAGCATAGTTAGTGTACACTGCCAGTGCATATGGTTGGGGAAGATGACGCTGACTATGGTGGCGCCTGAAAATTTTTGTATAAATTGCTGAAGTTTGAGTATTGCATCGTCAGTACAGCATTTGATTTAGTTTAATAAACAACATCAATAGCAACAGAAAGTGTAAAATATACAGAACTTTCCATCCTTCTATCCCCACTATTCACTATTTTTTTCACATAACCAAATCAAAAAATCAAACGAAACACTCCAACCACTGTGAAACACATCACTCATACGCACCGTTGCACCGAAAAAGGATTACAAACATATATACGGTACGAGTGTCTGTGTACGTGTGTTAAAGGATTAGAGCAGCAGTAATAAAAAAACGTGTCGGTCGATTGCACATCGGTTTCCGGTTTATAGAACATTCAACGTTAACGTCAAAGTGCGCGTGTGCTCGTTTTTCGCATTCGTAACGAAATGAAAGCCTTCATCTTATTATCCTGTATAGCGCTGTCGGCTGCTAGGCCCGAAGCAGGTTACGCTTATAACAGGCCTGGTGGTGGCGGTGGTTTCGGCGGTGGCTCAGGTGGTTTCGGCGGCGGCTCTGGCGGATTTGGCGGTGGCGGCGGTGGTGGACTCGGCGGAGGACTTGGCGGTGGACTCGGTGGTGGTGGCGGACTCGGTGGAGGTGGCGGATTTGGCGGCGGCTCTGGCGGTGGCTTCGGCGGTGGCTTTGGAGGTGGTTCCCTTGGCGGCGGCGGCGGCGGCGGTGGCGGCTTCGGAGGAGGTGTGTATACATAGAAAAGGGGAAGAAAGAAAAAATGCGCAGCATTCTCAATGCGTGATTAATGTGCTGGAAAAACATTCTGAGGGCTGAAGCCTTGGAAAAAAACCAAAAATTAATCACTTTTGGCTCGACTTGAAAAGAAAGACAATCCAAGCACACTAAGAGCGCTTTCAAGTGTTTGCTTCCTGATCGAGTAGTGCCTGATTACATTTTGATTTATCTGCAACAAATTCCTTGCATTTTCGTATACCGTAAAAAGCAAATAAAATGCGTGAAGAAGATTTTGTGCTACGGATAATAGTTCAATTTTCGCTACACTAATAAACACTAAAAACAAAAGAACAAGCATTTCACTGCAAAATTATTACAATTTTAAAACCAAATCAAATCCAATCAAGTTAATCAAAATGTATGCGCAACTCTTCACTCAGCAGGCAGCTCTGCTTGAAAAATTTAATTTTTTTTTAATTTCCCCTTCTTCATTTTCATTAATTCCCTTAGGTGCTGGTGGCGGTTTCGGAGGCGGCGGCGGTGGTGGTGGCGGTGGCACCACACTTGTGCAGAAACACATTTACGTTCACGTACCACCACCAGAGCAGGAGGATGTGCGCCCACGTCCCAATATTCCCATTGGCCAATCGCAGAAGCATTACAAGATCATCTTCATTAAGGCACCATCTCCACCTAGCTACCAGGCACCAGTTATTCCACTGCAGCCACAGAACGAAGAGAAGACACTCGTCTATGTTTTGGTCAAGAAACCAGAAGATCAGCAGGATATTGTCATTCCCACACCAGCGCCCACACAGCCCTCCAAACCCGAAGTGTACTTCATCAAGTACAAGACCCAAAAGGATGGCGGCGGCGGCGGTGGTGCTATTGGAGGAGGCGGCATTGGTGGTGGCATTGGAGGCGGTGGTATTGGCGGTGGTATCGGCGGTGGCATTGGCGGTGGTATTGGCGGTGGTATTGGTGGCGGTATTGGCGGTGGTATCGGTGGCGGTGATGGTGGTTACTCCGGTGGTGGCGGCGGTGGTGGTGGTGGTGGTGACATCTCGGCGCCATCCTCCAACTACGGACCACCCGGCAAATCTGGACCTTATTAAATGGTTGCTTGCAGCTAAAGTTCAAGTGCAACAGAAACTATGCCACACAAATTACAAAAGCGACGAAAAACAAAAAAAAAACTACGAAAATCACGACGGAATTCAAAGACGACGAACCAAAAACCAAACGATGCTGGACGAAATTCGACGACGCTGCGATGATAATAGCTAAAGTTGCCGGCTAGTCTTGTTAACCGATAACAAATTGGTTATTTGTTATTGTATTATATTTTTATTTAATTTTTGGTTTCGATTTTCGACAAATTCTGTTCGAACCAAACGCTGTACAGGAAGCTTGAAGATGATAAAATCGAACAAAACAAAAGTTGCATAAAATGCCGAAAATGCTGTGACTAACCCATAAGCCAGGTCAGCGAAAAAAACTGCCTGTAAAAAACCTTGACTTTGACCCAACAAGCACAGCACAGTGATGCGCCCAAATTGACACACCCAGCTATCGAGCGCAACACACGCGCTGAAGTGTGAGTTGCCGCCAAAAATGCTTGCGGTGCTGCTCTCATCGGACTCACTTGAATTGTTCGCCCTCAGAATTCTGTGCTCAAATGTCAAACGTCAAATGGTCGAAATAACCTTGCCCATCATCCCACATTACCAAACAACTACAAACTCATACTCATCGTTCTACAATACTACTCTACGAATCTCTCTCCATCCCACTCATGCAATCACTCTCTATCACAACTCTCGTTTGTGAGGCGCGCCATCTCTACATTTGTGTCGCATCTTGTGCTGTGAGAGCGATCACTCTTGTGCGTGTCATCTTTTGTATATAAGCCATTTTTCCCTGTATATCTACATATGTATTGATCTTTTTGTTGTAAATGCGTATATAATAAATAATTTGCTAGTTATAAGTGCGATGCGTTGATTAAGATAATAACCCTCAGTAGACCCACTTAAAGCGCTATTGACGTCTTTGTACGTGTGTTTGTATATTGACAGGCGCAAGCCCATAATATTAATTATTAACTTGCGATATATGTATTAATATTTAAGTATTTGTATTATGCGCAGTATAAAAAAACAACGGTGACAAAATTAAAAAAAAAACCTACTCTTTTAATACACTTTAAACTGTTAGAGCAGATGAGGAAGTGAAAGCAGTGAGCTAGGAATACTCGGTAAAACGGTACTAATATACATACACCTGCTCCACATTACTTGCGTCGTACAACGAGCATTCTCATGGCAGCCGGTTCTACGCTACCGGAATGACTTGGGATTTTCCCGACCAAGGGCTGCCGCTCCAGTAAACTGGCCCTATCTAGTGAACCGTTTATCATTCATTTTACAACGGAATATAACGTATTGTTTTTTTCTTTTTGTCACTCACTGATCACATCTTAGCTTTGGCTTAGATGACTGATCTGCATAGATCGCACATAGACCACGAGAGTCCGCAGTGTTACCAGTGTTGTTGGAGTCATGTTAAACATAGTTAGTGATGCGTGTCATGGCGAGTTGTAATACATTGTTTAAACTTTTTTATCCTTCAGTGATGAAAAGTATACCGACCCCAGGTAGTTGTAACGAGTTCTGCTTAGGGCTGGACGGTAGCAAAGGAGGTGTTCTAACGTACCCGTTTCTTCTTCGCATAAGTTAA
The DNA here is from genome assembly GCF_027943255.1 of Anastrepha obliqua. Lineage (NCBI taxonomy): Eukaryota > Metazoa > Arthropoda > Insecta > Diptera > Tephritidae > Anastrepha > Anastrepha obliqua. The sequence goes on along the minus strand of NC_072892.1, from coordinate 150,876,160 downwards.
GCGCTTCGTTCTGGATCAATCCCATTTTAGCTGCGTGATATGGATTGCGACAACGTCCCGTCAGCACTTCAACCAAAAAAATGGAGACTCAAGTCACAGGTCGTGTTGTGGATGTACAAGACAGTGGTTTTGCCAATTTTAACGTATGGATGCCTGGTTTGTGGGAAGCTCTGCGGAAGAGCTATAGTATCACTAACCTGGGGAGGGTGCAAAGGACTGCATGCATTGTCATCACCGGAGCATGTAAAACTTGCCCCAGTTCTGCCCTAAATGCCCTTTTGCACTTACTTCCCATTGACTTTTACCTTATTTCCATCGAAGCTCAAGGTGCAATCAGGTTAAAGGAGATTGGCCTCTCGAGGCAATCTCTCAATGGACATGAAAGCATTTTCGTGCAGTTAACGCCGTATTTCTCTGAACTTCGAACAGATCTCTCTATCCGCAAACTAGAGTTTGAGGGTCGGGCTAGGGCAATCTTTCCAAATAAGCAGGACTGAATCGAGGGGTAAATCTGCAAAGAAGCTTGCATCTCTGTCTTCACTGACGGTTCCAAGATGGAATTGGGAGTCGGAGCAGGGGTTTTTCTTAATCAGCCAATTTATCTATCTCCTTTGAACTGCCGAATATTCCTGGTGTTTTTCAAGCAGAAGTCTTGGGAACGCGGGAGCGAGGGAGATATTAACATTTTCTCCGATAGTCAAACCGCGATAAAGGCTCTGACCACGCCATGGTACAAGTCCAAACTAGTCAACTAGAAGATTAAATCTTTTGGCTGAGCAGGTAACATTTCTCTGATCTGCGTTCCAGGACATAGGAATATAGAGGGAAATGAAATGGCTGATGAGCTTACCAGGAAGGGGACTGAATTGTACTCTGAGACCTCCTACCCGGTCATCGGCATCCTCCTGACAGTTGTTAAAGGGGAACTGCGCAAATTATTTCTCACAAAAGCGCGGAAAAGATGGAGCTCCATTTCTTCATCTGCTATTTCGAAAACCCTTTAGCCCTTGGCAATATACGGAGGACTCAGAAAATCCTTTGGACTCCTCGCTATTGAATTTCCAAACTCGTAGCTGTGTTTTCCGGTCACTGGACGATCGGCACACATCCGGAAAAGCTAGGGTTAGTAATTAACCCCCCTTGCAGAAGCTCTGAGGACCTTTCAGAGAAGGAGGCTCTTGAGCATTTTCTCTGTAAATGTCGGGATTTGGCAGCTAGATGATTAAGATCACTGGGCGCTCCTTTCTTTGACAGCCTGGGGCAATGCGCCAACCTAAATCCCATCTATCTTCTCCATTACAGCAACAGCTCTGGCTGGCTGTAGATATCTGCCTGTTGGAGGTCTCATAATGGTACCAGAACGGCGCTTCAGTGCTATTTGAGGAGTGCCGGACTGAAACTTCAACCATTTCACCTACCTACCTACTCCATGTTGTGTTATACACTTTACTTACTTCTTACTTGGGAGTGATAAAAAAGTGGTTTGCTTTCGTGTTGCAAGTTCGTAGCATCGTTTTGGTAATCCAGTTAGCGATCGAAGCTAATCGTATCGACTGAGCTTCCAGAGTTAATTCCTCGTCTAGTTCCGTCTTCAAAACAGAGAGTGAGGAATATAAGGGTGCCTACCTTAGCAAGCTCGTCCACTCTCTCATTTCCCTCTATTCTCTTGTGCCTTGGTACCCAGTAAATTGATACCTGCCTATTCTCACATAGCGCATCCATTTTGGATGTGCAGTGTTGCGCGCATTCCGAGCTAGTCATTACAGCCATTATTGCTTTATTAGCAGACTGACAATCGATCTGACAATGAAGATGTTTGTGCGAGTGTCGAGGTGAGCAAACTCCAACGCTGGTTCAGCTGCTTTGGTTACATCATAGATCTCAGCTTGAAATATGCTACAGGGGTTAGGAAGACTGAAAGCCTTTTGGAGATCAAGCAGCCGCAGCAACCCCTTTCTCCTCATTTTGGATCCCTCTGCAAAGAAATTGTATGCATAGTAATTCGATTCCATGCTCTTCTGCTAGATATTCTGCTCTATTACCAAAAAGCAGGTCTGTTGCCAAAGTTTACTTATGTCCTGTAACAAACTGTGACCAAAAAGGCCTTGTGCGAATTGTCCCGTCATCCTCAGCCTTAGTGCGGATCTTTCGCTTAAGTTGCTTACTGCCATTTCGAGACTGTTGAGTAGACTTCTATTGCCACTGTTGGAGTTGTGCTCACAGCGGCGGTTACAAACGTTCCTGCAACCCTTTGCACGCTCTCGAATCTCTTGAGCTTTAACATTTACGAGATCTTCTGAGTTTGAGTTTTTCTAGTAAGAAAAGATTTGCACAAAAGTAAAGAAAACTGACAACGCACCTCGGTTTGATGCGATTGAAAGTGGAAAAGTATTGAGAGCCAAAAAAAATCTGTTTCATAAATTTTTTTACATCACTCTGTAGAGAAAAAGGCCAAAATCCACGAAATTTTAAGTATTTATTTGAAAACCAGCCATGCCCACCGCGCGTTTCATTGCTAAGAATTTCTTTTCACACTTAAAGTCTCACGTGCTTCTCATAAAGCTGGAAATGGTCCAGAAATATTTGAAGGATTCTTGCATGGATGGATGTATGCAGCAAAAAGAATTTGGTCAAAATGGAATGGCAGGTACTCAAAGGTGCCAAAGGTTTAGATATTGGGATCATCGTTCTTGAATGATACCGATGACCTTGGCGATATAAGTGTCATCCTGATCAATGGGTTTGCATTTAAAGCAAAATGGTTCCACGATGAGAAGCAGGAAAACTGCAAGACTCTTCCATCGTGCACGGTTCTGTGCGGTTGCTTTTGCACCGTCCCATGACATTTTGGAATCTGCTAGTTCGCGCAACGCCGACCTTCTGCTCCCTTGTAGCTTCCAGTCCAGTGACATTCTCGTGATGTTATCTGATGGTTTTCTCAATGTGTGATCTATCCATCGTCACTTTCTGCATTTGATTTGCCTAAGGATGGGTTCCTCATTGGTTAATCTCCACAGTGCGTCGTCACTGATGGTGTTTGGCCAGAATATTCTGCAGATAATGCGGAGGCATTTGTTGGTGAAGGATTGTAGCCTCCGTGTGATGATGTTAGAGGCCAGCCATTTTTCGCTACCGTATAACAATACAGACTTTACGCGTGAGCTGAATATTTGTAGTTAAGTGCGCCTGGAGATTTGGGAACTACCCATACTGTATGCATTCGTCCGAATGCCGCCCTTGCTTTTTTCAGCCTGCAGTTGACATCTCAATCTGCTACACCATCTTCTGCAGTGATACCACAATGGGTCTAAGTGAGACGGTTGGGGGAAATGACAATTGTTTTCCAAACAGAAGTTTTTTCCATGCTGAAAGTAGCAGAATGGATAATCGAGAGGCGATGGAGCGGGAAACAGATTGGAGTTTTCAGTAACAGTCAGGCTGCATTGAAGGCCCTGGAGAACGCGAAGGAAACCTCAAAGATTGTTCAAGAATGTAAGAAAAAGCTCAATTTTGTCGCAAGACAAAACAGGTTTGCACTTATATGGGTTCGGGGACACTCCGGTGCTCAAGGAAACGAAATCGTCAACGAATTGGCGAACCGTGGATCAGCGGGGCCCCCACAGGAGCCAGAGCCAATAATCGGAATCAGTTCCACAGGAATCATGAATTGGATCAGCGATTATGTAGGCAATCTACATAAAGAGCGATGGAACGGAACGCTGCAGAACTGCAAAGTGTTTTCTGACAAGTCCGAACAGAAAACTGTCAAACTTTCTACTAAAACTTGGAAGGAAAGACGCTCGGTTGATTATCGGTATTATTACAGAACACAACCCATGGGGTCAGCATATGACCACCATTGGAATCATTGAGGACCCAATGTGCCTGTCTTGCTTGGAGGAGGCGGATAGCACTGAGCACTTTCGCTGTGAGTGTGCTGCCTTTACTAGAGCACGGCTACGAATTTTGGGTTCCGAAGTTGTGAGAATGAGTAATATTCGTTCTCTAAAACTAGAGGATATTTACAGATTTGCCAAAGAATCTGGAAAATTCTCACAAGACTAACTATCTCTATCTCTGTCACCGTCTATTCTTTCCTATCTCTTTCTCCTTCCCTCTTTGACAATCTACCCCCCTTTCCAGAGCTTTAAATGCAATGGGCTTTTTAGCCTGGGCTTAGAAGCCACCAAATCTCCTGGTGCTCCTTGGCTCGACCTTTTCAAATTTCAATTTCAATTTCGAGACGGTTCAAGGACCGACTGCCACTACAACTTAACTAAAGCAGTTTTTTACCAATAGGGAAAATATTTATTCATTTATATATTTAAAAGTATTCACAAAATGCACGGATGTGGCAAGTGTGATATTAATCAGATATCTATTTATAGATATACGAGGGCGGTTCAATAAGTACCCGTGTTTGATGATAGAGGGCGTTCCTGAGGGAAGTTGATGTTAGCATCGTGGGCTGCCATCTAATAATCGATGACAAAACAAATTTCAGACTGATTGATAAGTTAGTTTAGATTTGGCAGCTATTTGAGTAAGACCTGTTCCGTGATTTTCGCTAAGATGAGAAAAGAGCAGCATAGTTCGGTAAATCCCGTTTTGTTTGTGGATGGGGAAAATGTGAAGAGATAAAAACAAAGTTGGATGCTGTATATGGGGACGCTTCGCCATCTATGACCACAATTAGATATTTGGGATAAAAAGGGGGCTATGTTGGAAAATAAAAAAAAAAAATTAAAAAAATGGTGTCTTTATTTCCAAAAAGGGGACTTATTGTTCCGCCTTCGTATATTTGGCACCGTTTTTGGGCGCTTGGCCTAACTTCTCCTCCAAGTTGTGGCAGTTTGTTTATGTTATTTTGACTTACACCCTGATTAAAAAGTTCCCGTAACAACCGCCAGAACCAACGCTGCAAGTCTGTTTGAGTTCTGTTTTTATTTTGTTAAGTTGCTCCATCTATGCTTAAGATTTCTACCAAAATAGTATCGCCGTTGCTTGACATTTGCAAAAATTATGTTGTCTTGAGTAAATTTGCTTCTGCGCGTGTTGTCGATCTTTAAAAATGGATTTGAATTTGCAACAATGAGTTTGTATTAAATATTGCGTTAAGGGGGGAAGCCTGCTTTAGAGGCTTCAAAAAATCGATTTTTTCGTGGATTTTTTTGGGAAGGAAAGAAATATTCGATTAAAACAAAACTTTCTGGTTTTATTGTTATATACTTCAACAGTCATCTCAAATTTTTTCATTAAAATATATGTCATATTATGCTTGGTACTAGCATTTTGCCGACCGCCTCGAGAGTGCATGTGTTGTGCGGCGGGAAAGATGCAAGTCGCAATTCTCATCTGAAAAATCCAAAAAAAATTTATTTTGGTATTGTATAGCTTCTAGTTAAGCCAAGAAAATTAAGCAAAAAGTGAGAAATTCAACAATTTTTCGCTAATGAAAGAAAAAAATTATTTTTTTGGAAAAACAAATTCACCTTAGATTGTTTAAAAAATGGGTTAATCATAACTTTCTTAAGGTTTTTTAGGTTCAACTAGAAGAGAATTTAATTCCGAATACAATCAATGTTATCTCGTTTCGATAGGACGTTTAACTTTTTCCCACTTTAGGAAAAATCCCGCCAATTAGGAAAAGTCGCAAATATTAAAAACCGAGAAATCGCACTTCGAGCGATCCGGCCGCTCGTATACCTGCTGGACGCTTGCTAACAATTTCTTCTGTAACTCCGAAAATATTTTGAATTTGCTTCTGAAATTTTGAGAACACATTCTTGGATAGTTTGGGAAGACATTTATGCAAAAAAAAAAATCGATTTTTTGAAGCCTCTAAAGCAGGCTCCCCCCTTAAAAGTTGGATTCAATGGTGCGAAAACTTTAGAAATGTTAAGGAACTACTATTTCGGTAATGATACTCTAAAACAAACGACCGTTTATGAGTGGTGTGAGGATGACGAACGTAGTGGCATCAATAAAATGCAAGCAAAGTTGATTAATGATCGCAAACTAACCATCAGAGAGCTGGGAGAGGATTTGAACATTTCAACACTGCTTATGGATTTGGGTTTGCGCCTTGTCGCTGGAAAGTTGGTTCCACAGGATTTGAATTGCATATAAAAAGGAGACCGCGTTAATATCACCAAAAACAAGATATTTATTTTCGGTTGCCAAGGCTGAATCCTATCCAACATTCATCAAACGCATCATTGTTGGATGGACTACGTCTCGGGTTTATGAGCACGGAACGAAATTCGAGCATCATGCGAGTGAGCGGAGAGCTGCGAAAACATCATTCTCAGTCAAAAAAGAAAGATATTCTCACCACGAGTGTACACCATGTTAAAAGCACTATTATTTGGGTGTTATGAGACGTTTACGTGAAGTAGTTGGCCAAAAATGAATGGATTTGTGGGAAAACAACTCCAGGATTTTGCATACCAAAAAGCACCACCGCACAAGGACATCATTAGCCGTGAATTTTTAGCCAAAACCGAAGTGAATAACATCCAACATCTAACATCATTTTTTGCTGTTTAAGCAAGTCAACAAACCAACACAGGGAATATGTTTTAATAGCCGAACGAAAGTAATGGAAAAATCGAAGACAGCTCTGATGGCTATTACGAAAATCGAGTTCCAGATATGTTTCGAGAACTGGATCGAACGTTGGCAAAAGTGCGTTGCAGTTGGTGGGGGGTAGGGGAGTGCTTTGAATGCGATAATATCACTTTTTGGAGTATAAATTCACATTTTGAATTTTTTGGAATATATTCCGCGAACTTTTTGATCGAGGTGGTAATACGTAATGTTCAACGCAACAATATTCAACAACTTTATGTCTTTAATTTTCAGAAAAATATTTTTTATCGTAACGCGAAACTTTAAAATTATTTTAGTTTAGATGCCTTCCATTTCAATTCAACCGGGCTATTCGGGTCATGTTCTTCGATTTCGATGTAACTTAAATATGTTGCTCTCTGGTCAAAATAATGAGACACGTATTTCTTTGTTCACCCGAAAAAAATTTTTTTCAAGAGTTATCGGCAATTTTGTTTTTCGGCTGAAACTCGATTTTTTTTAATTATATAAGAAAACATTTTTTTTATATGCCCACAACTTAGTCAAAAATTAACCGATTTTAATAATTCTGGGTTCAAAATGATTATAATTAATTACACGAGCGACTTCATGTAGAAACAATTGCAAAAACGTAGTTGAAAATTTTTTATTTAGCAAAATTTTCTTTACAACAAAAACCAAAAGGCTTATTGAATCTCTATTCAGTTTGGGAAAGTTTTAATCCGGTACTAGTTACGGGATCCCGAGATTTTATCCCGATAATCGGGATTAAGAACCCCTGGCACCCATGTATATACACGCACATACATATATGTGCACAACCGTTAACTTCTCAGCTCATTTATCCATTGATTGTGTGGGCACCACTGCAAATATCCGCGATTCGCATTCATCCACCCACCTCGATAGCACTTAACTTTAATAAATGTTCTTTGGAATCGAAAAACTCTCAAACAAAATTATGAAGGCCATTACAACTGAAAGTGAAAGTGGCGGCGAAAATGTATTTACAGATGCATTACCCTTTTTCAATAGCTTCGTAGCAAAAACGATGAAAGGGAATGAAATGAAGACTTTTTTTCATTGCACTTTTTGGCCACGTGAAGAAGTAAGTGAGTTTAAACAGAAAATGCAAGAATTCCTAAAACTTTCTGAAGCATGCGAGAAACTTATGAAAAGGCGTTAAGAATGTGCCGACACACAAACACATGCACAAACTGGATGTCAAGCGATTGGTGTACCTAAGAAGTGGAAATTGTGGAATACACTTGAATAGGAAAAACATTGACCGAAATTATTTCTGTAGGTAGAAATGTATGTGAGTGTAGATGCAATGTAGGGGGGAAATACTGGCTGTGAAGTAGAATAATGCCAGTTTACTTTGCAGTTGCACTAGTGTCTGCTCTATATTTTTTCCATGTTAGTCCTAAGTTAAATCCTAAAAAACAAAAACAAATTCTTTAAACAAACTAGTAAAGAAATAAAATTTGAGATATTTACTGTACCAACTTAAGAGGTTAGGGGTAGTCAGAGGCCCGAAAAAATGATGATTTTCAATATTTTTGTTTTTGCTAGTCAATTGCTTTATTTTACTTAATGATTCGACTTGACTTTAGCAAAATTTTAAAAATTAAAAAAAAAAATTATTAATTGTAAAAGTTATTGCTGTTTGTGTGGAGCCCGTTTCTCCAGAAGTCCCTTGCGGTGATCATTAAAAATCTTTGGAAATTCATTTAAAATCAATCGGATAAGAAAAATTAGTTTTATTATTGGATAATCTTGTGATTGATCGAAGCTTTTTTTCAAAATTAACAATATGGAGGCCTCAGCAAATATGTTTCAGGTTTTCGAGAACAAACGGACAATTAATTGTTTAAAAAAAATCGAAATTGAAAAAAAATCTTTCGATCAGGAACAAGTTTTTCAAAAGCAGTGTAAAGTTTACGGTTTTCAAGTTGCAGAGGCCACCAGTTCAATAAAGTAAAACGCGAGTTCAATAAAGTAAAACGTGAGTAAAACGCACTTAAAGTTTTGCTATCTGCTCCGGAGCGCCCGAGCGCCCTTTGTTCATTGTTGAATAACTCGAAAAGTGTTTATCGGATTCACTTCAAATTTTCACAAAATATTTTTAAGATATTATGCTTTAAGAAAATGCAAAAAAGTCTAATTTTTGAAATTTCTGATAACCCCTAACCCCTTAATAGAAATAATACATGCTGAATTGCTTATTCATGTCACTGTATGTTTCTCTGTAAATAAACTGTTTAATAGTGTTACTAGTTTTTTTTGTTAAATATCAAGTTTTTTTTATAAAAAATTGGAATTTTTTTATTTTGAAGTACAACTTGTTACAAATCGATAAAATTTAAAATGTAAGCTTTTTAATTTTCGGTTGCTGATAAGAACTTCCGATGGTCCTTTTTTTGTAAAAAAAAAATTTTTTTTTAGAGTGGAAGTGAAAAGTTCAAATACATAGATTCCTGGGAAAACGTGTAGTTTAAGCCTCAATGCGGTCAATACTAAACCAGAGTTGTTACAAGAAAATATAAAATTCGCGACCTTCGGCCTCCGACGCTCAATAGAACTGTTCTGCCAGTCGGTGACAAGGCAAGCTACTTACATTTAACCCTTAACAAAAAACTTTCAATGAAACTGAATGTTCAGAACAGAGTCAACTACAGACTTTAATTGAGGTGTAGCTCCCAAAATAGTTTATTGGCTATATACAGATATTGTTAGACTAATTATGACCTACGAAGTTCTAGTCTGGTGACCAACCCTTGATAAGAAAACGTCAATCAAGGGACTAGATAGCATTTAAAGAGCGGCTATCATGACTATTACTGGAGCGCACAAAACAACTCCAACTTCGGGTTCTAAGTGTTTTGCTGCATTTATTGCCAATTGGCCTATCCCGAAGACAACTAGCCCTCAAAGTGGCGCTAAGATTAAGGGAATCATCAGGCCTTACACAATCCATTTTTCATCCAGTAAGCATTGAGAAATGGTGTAATACCTGATCTTTGAAGCATATTCCAAGCCAAAATCTTGTCAATCGTAGAACACATTTTAGAGCGAAATAAAAGCGTAGTCACAATTTCAGAAATCTCCATTTACACCGATAGTCAGGTAGCTCTAAAATCGTGCTATCATGTAAGCCCTCGTCTAAGACAGTTAAACAGTTAAGTTACAAATACTTGCTCTACAATACTTGCATAGTATTTTTCTATAAGGAACCTGTGAGGCAGACGAGTTAGCTAGATTGGGCTTCTCGCTCCAAATAAGTGAGGACAAGGTCGACATACCCATACCATTGGCAACTTATAGTCTCTTAATAGACAAACACACCATTACTGTTGCAAATTCCAACTGGAAACAGTTAAGCAACTGCGCTATAGTAGCCAAGCGTGGCGCGAATGTAATTGAGCAGGAAAGATTTAAGAATCGTAGTAGGTGCCATATCTGAGCACTGCCTAATAGGAATAGGGGTAGTATCACAAATGGCCTCTATTTGGCCCAGGTGCGTCGTAAGACTGCCACTTTACCGAACCTAACCTAATCTAATGGAAGTGATTTTTGTAATTACATTTCTGGTACATCTGGGCTGGTAAAGCTTATTATAGATTCTCGAATAAAATACTTATATATATATTTATTCAAAAACACATTTACATACCTATACATATTTTGATACTTTGTAAAAGTTCATTACCCAAAAAAACGGCACAGAAATTTGTTTGTTCCTTGAACGCTTTTCTCTGTGAGTTGAGTCTACGTTTGACACCATTATTATATTGCTGTTAAGCATGTTTATAAGATTTCCGCTGATAGAATGCCGAAACACACTGGTTATGGCGGGAATCTATCAAAGATAAAATTACTACTCCACACTTTACATTTTGTATGTGATCGAAAATAACACAAACCATCATAGTACGGGTTTCCGGCATCATCTTTTCATTCCTCTTCATTATGAGGGCCCGGTGGGCTGGAACTCGAAAATTTACAATAATAAAAATGAAAATTGATATCTAAATTTTTTAGGGTTTTTATTTTATTTCTTTTACATACAAAAGTGAAAAAAAAAGATTTTTTAATTTAAATGAAGTTGACCCTCCCGAATGGGACGGTGTGGTTCAGATTGGCCCTTCTATCATACATATTTATCTGAAACACAAAAATTAAAAAAATTATTAACCAGAATACAAAAAAACAAAATTTGATAAAATTCACACTCTAAAAATCGGGGGTTTCCCCCCACCCCCCCCCGTTTTTTTAAGAACTTTTTTTAAAAAATACAAAGTAATTGCAATAATAATATGATTCTAGTACGGGCGATAGCCATTGATGTTGTGAACAACATATTCAAAATTCAGACGATTCGGTTGAATAGTTGTTTTTGTTGTTTTTTTTTTTTGACAACACCAGGCCGAAAAAAGCCGTTTCGGGATAAATGAATTTAAAGTTTGAGGTACAAAAGTGCGCGGACCGCTCTGTATAAGCTATAATATTTGTAATTTCCGCATGAAAATTGCATAGTATATCCCTAAGATACTATATGTACTTCCGAAATATCGAAAAAACAAAAAATCGATTTTTTTGAAATTTCTAGGCCACCGGCTCCCCTTAAGTCTTCATTTCAGCCATTTATGGCGTTCAACAATATGGTTGGGTCTTGCTGAACCAATATTCTCTACCCATTGGCATGCCAATAGACGAGTTTTAAATTTCTTTACGTATAAAATAAATCAACTATTTGTGCACAAATTGATAATTTTACTACTGGTCTTATTCTAGTCAATGACGAACTAGTAGGATTTCCTTTATTAGATACCAGTGTCTGCAGGAGAATGTTTCCACACTGGTTTGGCTTTTCCCTGCAGGCTTGGGCAGCCCACGAAAGCTAGAAAATGTGCCATAAATTGTAAAATTGTGTGCCAGCAAGCGAGGAGCTGCATTGTGCTTCTTTACGGCTAAAGCCATTCATGAAACAAACCATAAACCATTTTTTGCATGGGAAACCTTAGTCTAATGCTTAGACATATAAATGGGCAAGTGTACAGTTGTGTTGGTGCACCATAAATATTTGCATTGGTCTCACTTGTATGAGCTCATAAGCGCAATTTCGCCGCATTCAGCCGATGACTGCATTGTTGAGTGGAGGACTTTGGCAAAACATTAGACCAACTTACGCCTGAAGGAGTTCAAGCGCAAGGCAAATATACTTATAAATATGTAAGATAGATAAAAAGTATTAGATAGCGTAGCTTTTTGTTCAGAGGATTTTACTTAAAATTTCATAATACGAGATATTTGTGTAATATTGTAAAAAATGTGTAAAGAAATTGCATAAGAAATGCTTCTTAGTCGATATGACTTCGCCTACGCATGAAATGAAATATATTAAAATAGTCACTTGCAATAGAGATAGAATTGAAAGGAAGTGGAAAATCATTATGACTTTTGTTTAAACTACAATATTATATAGGGTATGAGAATAAGTTTCTGTCCTTTCTTAGCCAAAGTTACGAATTGTTTAAATAATGAAATAACACATGAAATTATGCGAAGTACGTGCCATTGGAAGCTACAATTTTACTCCATCTTTCAGACCGCATACGGATTCCTCGGACGAAAAATTCGAGTTCTTTTCATTGGATCCATTCATTAAGCCAGTTTGCGATACTCTCATAAGCAATGAACCTCCAATAACGGCTGACTGCATTGATCTGAACAGGTAGTAATCCGAAGGTGCAATGTCTGGGGGCAAGATTAACCAATTCAGTCCCTCCAAATATTTCTTGACCGATTTAGCAACGTGTAGTCTGGTGTTGTCATGCAGCAAAATCAGTTTGTCATGTTTACCATCCCATTCCGGCCGCTTTTCTTTGAGAACTCAATTCAAACGCATTAGCTGCAGTCGCTAACGATAGCCAGTGTTGGTTTCAGATGGTTTAAGGAGTTCATAATAGATGGCAGCTTTCTGACCTCACCAGATGCACAATAAAACCTTTGAAGCATGAATATCTTTTTCGCTGTCGACGGACCTGGTTGACCTGGTAGGCTCTAACATTTGCGACGCTTAGAGTTATCATAGTAGATCAATTTGTCATCACCAGTGAGGATACGATGCAAAAAATATTTTCTTTTCTGCCGTTCAAGAAACATCTCACACGTCACCAGACGTCTCTCGATATCCCTCTCCTTCAATTGGTTTGGCACCCAGTTATCCAGTTACCAGATTTCTGGACCATTCGCATCGCATGCAAACGTTTATCGACGGTTGATCTGTCAACATCCACCTCTTTAGACATATCATCAAGGGGTTCGACATGCGTCTTCATCCAATAATTGTTGTAGTTGAGTATCTTCGAACTTTATAACACACGTCCAAATTGCCACTTTGGCAGCGTCAAAACCACTCTTTACAAGTTGTATTTGAAGGAGCGGGATTACCGTAAATATTGATCAATATACGACACGTTTCAGCTGAACTTTTCTTTAAAAGGTAATCATGAAGCATAACTTCCCGCAAATGCTAATTTTTCGGAACGAACGTAGACATTTTTGACGTCAGATAAAAAGAATTTTTACTCTTCGAACAAATGTCAACTAGTGCGATCGAGACCTCACATATATACCTTGAAATAACCATTAAATTACTACTAGCATCAGCAGCGTCACCTTTTTTGTGAGGCAGTCTCCCTGTCGGTAATGGTGTGACATTGAAGGGCAATGACATTGACGGCCAGTGAGCCAAGGTAAACGGCTACCTCGCCTGCCTTTCTGCTTTACTGCGAGGAACTTACAACATGCCCACACGAAGTCCACGGCGACCCTCTCACCACCTGGACAAAGGATGTCAAACTGCAACTTAAGGTAACCGTCGATCACATACCAATACCGACTGTTAACAACTTCAAAATCTTGGGAGTTACCTTCCACAGTTTGCTCATCTTTTCTGCGCATGCAACCGCAATTGCTACTAAGTCCAAAATCGCAACAAGTTCCTCAAATCCCTTGCCGACTGCACTTGGAGCAAACACAAAAACATTTAAGGCCGGTTTTAAACTATGCTGCGCCTGTCTGGTCGGCTGAAACCAGTGATTCGTAGTGGACGAAGCTACAGACTTATCAAAATACTGCCATTAGACTGTTAAAGGATGTCTTCTGATGTCCCCACTTCAACTTCTACACGACGAGCCCTATATGCTCCCTGTAAAGGAGCATAATAAACTTCTCAGCATGCAGTTCCTGTTAGAGCGTTACCGCAGGTCCCACCCATGCAGACACCTGCTTGAGGCTGAGCCACCTCCCAGGTATGTCAGGAGGCACTTCCTTAACTACGCGGACAAGATCCAGGACAAAACAGTCCGGCAATTACTGGATCCGACAGTGTACAGACAGATAATTTACGACTTTCATCGGGAGACTCTTACCACTTTCTTAAGCTCCCGACCCCCGAATGCCGTCATCGGAGGCCAACCACCACCCATTGCAGACGAAGAGCTCCAACTTCCCCGAGAGTCTCGCGTATCCTTGGCACAATTACGTTCTGGATACTGTAGCAGGTTAAACTCCTACCTATCCAGAATTGGCCCCGAAATACGCATGCGAAGGCACCCCGCACGACACTAACCACCTTTTCACATGCCCCATCAAACTCACTCATCTAACACCTCTCTCCCTCTGGACCCAACCTATCAAAACAGCAAGTTTCATGGGCCACCCGTTAGATGAGCTAGACGAAGACGACGGGTGATTACACTACACTGACAGAGTAAACTTACTGCTCCAACAACAGCTACATAGAAATATATAGACCAATTATAACGTGGACTCTAAACATAGTGAAGAATAGGACAACAACATTCGAAACAGGGCCGAAAGCATTATGTGTCAGGTCAACGAAAGTATGCCACAAAGGACGTATTTTATCACCGCACCTTAGGCTATTGGTCATCGACGAACTTCTACAAAGTCTCGATGATCTTGCACCCAAATTTCAGGGCTTCGATGACGATATAGTTATTATGGTTAGAGGCAAGATTGACTCTACTACAGCCCAACTAATTCTCGATATTGCGCAAGATTGGTGCCCAGAGAAAAAACATGTGTGGTCCCTTTAACACAAAGAAAGAAGCTAGGTTCAGAGACCCTTAAACTAGGGGATTCAAACTTACCTCTGTCTGGTGATATGAAGTATCTGAGAGTAAGCCCTGATAAAACCATTCATCGTACATCTCAAATAAAGCTTTGAGAGCAACATCCATGTGCCAAAAGCTTTGCGGTAAAACACGGAGACTGCGGCCAAAGATGATGGCATCGTATTATAAGACAATAATAGTGGCCCCTTTTCGTATGGGGCCAAAATGAGACCAAATTAAGACTCAGATGATACTTAACAAAGTATACAAAATAATCTGCCTGAGCGTAACGGGAGCAATGCGAACTTGGTCCACAACGGCTTTAGGAATGGTCACTGGATTCATTCAATTCACTCCACCATGTAGCCAAACGGTCGGCAGTTAGCGCAGTCCTAGGGTTTTTCAATCTATTTCATCTTAAAGAAGGCAATCTTACAGGGCATGCACCTGTAAGAATTTTGGGTTCAATCCTGAACAAGGCACGGAGACTGACGGTATGTGACAAAATGAAAAGAAAACTTGAATTCTCCAAGAATTTTAAGGTAGTCATCAGTAAACGCTCAGCGTGGAGAAATATTGAAATAAATAAATAAAAGACCGCAGTACCAGGACTGGAATTGTGGGGCCACACTTCAAGAAGACAATTGCAATAGGAAAACCGATTTCCATTTTTCAGGCGGATTTTCACGCCTTAGAGCTATGTACCAGAGAATGCCTTCATAGAGGCGCGAGTGGTGACAATATAAAATTCAAAATTAAAATCATATTCTCTCTGACAGTCAAGCAGCTCTAAAATCTCTAGATAGCTTTTCATGTCAAATAAAGTTGGTCTGGGGATGATTTAAAATTCCCGAAACTGTCGAGAGACTTTGTTGCTCTGATGTGGGTACCGGGACATGAAGAATACGGGGATGAGTAGGTCTGGAGATGATTTGAAATTCCCGAAACTCTCAAGAGACTTTGTTGCTCCGGTGTGGGTACCGGGACATGAGGGGTGCGAAGGGAATGAAATAAGACTTTAGCAAAAGAGAGTGCAGACATTCCCTTCATTGGTCCTAAACCTTTCTGCGGGGGAAACAACAGCTTCAAAAGTGCCTTTTTACGTGAGCGGGAACCTCGAATCTTAATCGAGTGTTGGAGAGTCCAAACGGACATGCAGCAATCGAAAAGTCTCATTGATCCAGAGCGGATAAAGGCAGAAGCAATCCTTAAGGGGGTGGTAGGGTTTAGCACTAAAAAAAACACTTTTTTTTATTTTTTTACAGAAATATGGCTTAAGATACTTTAATAAAATCAGTTGCATGTTATTGTACATCTTTTCAATAAGTTTTTGAAAAATATTAATAATAAAATATTGACAAATAAGCCCATGACAGAGTTTTTTTGAAGATATGTTTTTCGAGAGGTGCTCTGCGGTGCCAATCGGCATTCGTCGTAGAATCATCTGAAACTAAAAAAGTCGAATTTTTCAGTTAAAGTATGACGTAATGCTCCCCCCTACATTAATAAATTTTTTTTTTTTCATTTTTGTAGTTTTGGTGGCAAAAAAACGTAAAACGAGCATTTTTTGCGAAAAATTTCGCCATATTTGTAAGTGAAAAAAAACCTTAAAAAAAAAAAATAAAAAAAAACAGTGGGGGGGGGGGGGGGGGGGAGGTATTTTTGATTTAGAAAACGTGTGCCAAATTTGAAAAGAATCGGTTGAATAGTTTCGGAGTTGTGATTGGCACCGACTTTTAAGAAGTCGTTTCGGGAAAAACGCGTTTGAAAAAATTACTCTGAAAAATTATCGATGCTCCGCATTCGAGGTAGAGTGCCTACAAAGGCTGCTCCGATCTACTTAAAATTTTGACACAACATTCTTGAAATGATTTACTATAAGATGAGTGATGAAAAAAAATTTCGATTTTGGCTTATACAACTAATATTCTTCAAAATAGGACCCTGGAGCGTCAATACACCGCTGGTAGCGCTCCTTCCACTGCAGGAAACATTTTTTAAACTCATCCGCCGGAATCGCGTTCAATTCGGCTGCCACAGTTTTTGGGCGCCTCTATGGAACGAAACGCCTCCTATTCAGCTTTCTTTTCAGGCGCGGGAACAAGAAGAAGTCCGGAGGGGACAGGTCTGGGCTGTAGGGAGGGTGGGAAAGCACCGGAACCCCCATCTTGACCAATGCAGAGGTGCATAGGAAGGTGGTGTGCGCCGGCGCATTGTCGTGATGAAGGGTCCAATTGTTGACTTGGTCGGGCCGAACCCGGGCGACGCGGTTTTTCAGCCGAAGGAGCACTTCTTTGTAAAATGCCGCGCTTACAGTGCTTCCTGGAGGTACGAACTCCTTGTGGACGATACCTCGAGAGTCTAAAAAGATGATCAGCTGCATTTTCACCACTCCAAAATCCTAACACACTTTTAAAACAGCTTTCACGCGCGGAGCGATGTTGACTGCCCCGCTGTTGTCAGTGAACTGGGACCGGTTTCTAGTGGAAGGGGAAGGTCCAACGATCATTTTCCCCACCAGCCGATTCGGTTGATCGCTTGGCAGACCCTCCGCGCGGGAAGGCTCATTAATTTTCAATCAAACCCTGCAGTTCCTTCTATTAATAAAAAATGTAAGGAGAAAAAATTTTACACAAAAATTTATAAATTTAATTTTTTGTTTAGCCATGAAAAATTTTAGAACCCAGAATTTACGATTAGAAATGTACCAAAATCTCTTTATTGCTTATCAAATCTCGAAGCCTGCGTGCTTTTAGAAAAACTCGTACGGCTATTCTACTAGCTACGGGCGGATTTGCTTTCATTGAAGTTCGAATACTTTTTACTCGATGTCGTCATATACCAAAATTATCCCTAGAGGTTCCACAGCTGAAATCCAGAAAACGTTCATTGAAACACAAGTCTAGTATTAGCACAATACTGGAGCTAATTGAGAAAATACAACTGAATATTACTTGACAATGCCGGCTTCAGTTATAAAACAGCCACCTTGGTTGCTTAACACTAAATCATTTACTACGGATATTACAAGACACGCCAAAAATTATCCAAATGATTTAGAGTACCGACAGTTGTTTCTGGAAGCAACTCAGCCTTTCTCGGAAAGGCATTGGGAGTTTCTGTTTACAGACGGCACAAAATCTAATGACGGCGCAGCCTTCGCTATTGTGGATTCAAACGGTATCATTCGAAGACTTGGCCTATTTCCACCTGTGGCAAATCAAGCGACTTTAGCCGCCCTTCTTTTTGCCGAATCTACGAAAAAATGCTACATTATATGCACTGATAGCCTTTCTGTATTTGAAGGCGTCAGCAACCTTACGAACATCAGTGAACCCATACTGGCCATACAGCAAATGCTAATCGAGCTAGGCAAGAGCGTAAAACTAATGTGGTTACCAGGCCATGTTGGCATAACTGGTAACGAACGTGCAGATGAAGCCGCGAAATTAGCTGCGAAATCTCCTCTTCACACTTTTATGCCTTTCTCCAATAGAAAAGTATCAAAAGTCGCCTCCTGCTTCGCTACCAATAGAACAATGGCACATTGGCTCAATTACACTCATGCGTAAAAAAAAAATCAACACTAAATGTTCGGCCATAAAATTTCCTCCTTCGATGTCTGCTGCAATGAACAAATGTTTCGTTAGACTCCGCTTAGGACACTCTATCATCACAAAAATAAAATGAAAGGTAGCCGAAAATTTGTATCAATACTCGTAATAGTTTATTACTATTTTATTTTATTATTTTATAGCTCATTAAGTAATTTGTTTAGTGTACACAAATTTGTTGGTTTATCATTAATTTATGCATCAAATTTTTAAACGAAGAGCCAACGACAAAAAGCAACTTCGCCTCCGTTGCTACGCAGCAGAGCGGGGCCATAGCAGCAATGCTGTGTCTTCTTGTTTTCGCTTCCTACCTGTAAAAGTCTAATTGTAAATGCCAGGTAATTAAAATGCCGTTAGTTACTTGTACGCAAAATACGTTTACGTTTTCATTAAATATGCGAAACAAAAAGGCAATTAAATATACACAAAAAGCATTGGCCGCATCAGCAAATGAAACGAAGTGTAAAAGTAGGTGTTGAAAGCCAAAAGCAAAAAACAAAAACCACAGACTCTCCTGAAGCCAATGTATTTTTAATTGGCGACAGCTAAGCAGATAGTAGTATTCATTTTCATATTATTGACAGAAATGTACAATTAGCAGGTGAAGAAGACATTTAAAAAAGGCTAATTGAGGTTGAAGAAGAAAGTGGAACTAGCCTGGGTAGTTAATATGGTATGGGTGCAGCTTTAAGGGGTTAGGAGTAGTCAGAATTTGATTTTTTTACATTTTCTTAAAGTGTAATATCTTAAAAATATTGTGTGAAAATTTGAAGTGAATCCGACAAATACTTTTCGAGTTATTCAACAATTAACAAAGGGCGCTGGGGCGCTTCCGGAGCGTTCGTAAGCTGAAAAAATGGATGCTGTACGTATGAAAGTGCAGATAAGCGCGCTAACGATAACGCTCGAGAAGGTAGAATGCTACGTAGGCAACAGCAAATCGATATTTTGAAAGCTGCTATGACGGCTGAAGTCCTACTAAATGGCCCAGGAATAGATGGCACAGTGTAAGTACTTAAATAATTCGCATAACTCTACATAAATCGATAGTAAAACTTTAAATGCGTTTTCCTCAAAACTGCAAGGTGAACGATATGAAGTGTTATCAATTTCACACTGCTTGTATCAGTAAAACAGCTCATAACATCAACGCCAGAATTGCTCTAATGACAGTTCAATATATTTTTTATAAGCCATCAAAAGCATTTGCGTTTCAGCTTTGTTGAATTTTTTTTTTTTTTTCTGTGATGGAATTCAAACGTAATAGTGTGATTGCGTTATACGAGGGGTGCCTTTTATATGTCGGTATTAGAGAACAAAAACAAATTTTAATCATCGAAAATCACTTTATTGTTTTTCAAAATATTCTCCATGAAGATCTATCCACTTTTGCATGCGTTTGAACCAATTGTCGAAGCACTTTTGCCACTCTGAATTAGGTGCCTCCAAAACATGCATTCTGAATGCCGCAACCGCTTCTTCAGGTGTCGAAAAACGTTGACCTCTCTGTTTGTTTTTTACGTACGGGAATAAAAAAAGTCATTCGGTGCCAAGTCAGGACTATACGGCGGATGACCCATTAATTCGATGTTTTGGGTGCTCAAAAATGCAGTTTGAGCCGATGTGTGAGAGCTCGCATTGTCCTGGTGAAGAGTGATCCGTCTTTGGCGATTGGTTTTCCTAATTTCTTGGAAGACAACTGGCAAACAAATGGTTGTGTACTACTCAGAATTTACTGTTCTGCGTTGTTCTAGTTGTACGGTTGCGACATGTCCAGTTTTTCCGAAAAAACAGACGACCATTTGCTTGGAAGTGCTTCGTGCGCGAACAACTTTTGTTGGATTTGGCTCATCTTGAAACACCCATACAGTCGACTGCTGTTTACTTTCGGGCTCATACGCATAAATCCATGATTCATCACCTGTCACGATGCCATAGACGTGTTTCGAAGACCCGCGATTGACAAATTGTGTGGGATCCAACGCGAACAAATTTGTTTGACAGTCAAATGTTTATGCAATATTGAATGTGTGCTGATCCCACTAATGCCTAAGATTGTCTGAATCTCACGATTGGTCACATGACGATCTTGCAATATCAGTTCGCGCACAGCATCAATGGTTTCCGGAACAACAACTGATTTTGGACGACCTTCACGAAATTCGTCTTGGAGTGAACTACGACCACGATTGAATTTACCATACCATCGATAAACACTGGTCCTTGGTGGAGCTTCATCGCCAAAAAATGAATTAAGTTCATCCATGCAATGTTGCTGAGTTAATCCACGTCGAAAGTTGTAAAAAATAATCGTACGAAAATTTTCACGATTTAATTCCATTTTTTGACCGCGATGAATCTTTTAAGTTACTGTAAACAACACAAATAGCGCTGGTATTTGAAAACGTTCTGAGTACGTAAAAGCCAAAAAATGTCAAACTTTGCGATACAGCTATCAGTTGCCAGATTGCAACACCAGGGTTGCCAAATCCCGAAATATAAAAGGCACCCCTCGTATTTGGCTGGAAAATCGCAACCAGCCAGCCATTGTTCGTGAGCTCAGTCACTTCAAAGTGAATAAAATGTTTGTGTATCGCACTATAAAACGTTACAATGATACTGGTAGCATTGCAAAACGCTATGGAGGTGGACCAAAAAAACCGCAACAACGCCAGAAATGGTTGGGAAAGTGAAGGCTCGACTTAAACGAAATCCACGTCGAAGTGGAAGAGAAATGGCCAAAGAACCAAAAATATCGCAAGACAACATTCGACGCATATTAAAAAATGAGCTCAAGATCAAGGCTTACAAGTTCCAAACAGCAGACGGTCTTTCACCTCAGCGAAAAAAGTTCAGTGCGAAAGAGCAAAGGAGTTATTGCGCTTACACGAACGTGGCGAATTTCCTAATATTGTGTTTTCTGATGAAAAAAAATTCCCAATTGAGTAGTTCATAAACACTCAAAACGATCGTGTTTACCTGACCGAACGCTCATACGAGAATTTGAGCCTATGTATGGCCACTCGAAGCAATTTCCCATTGCAAGTAATGGTTTGAATTGCAGTGACCGCTGATGGATGCTCTCCAATCGTTTTGAATGCGACTTATTATCGGGAAAATGTTTTAGAAGCTGCTTTAGAGCCGTGGACACGCAAACATTTCGGTCGTAGACCATGGACGTTCCAACAGGACTCAGCACCGTCTCATAAAGCTCGTGTGAACCAAGAATGGTTAAAAATCATGCTCCACACTTCATTTCGTCCACACAATGGTTATCGAATTCGCCAGACGCAAATCCGATGGAGTATTCCATCTGGTCCATTTTGGAGAGCAAGCTGAGGACTAAAAAATATGCCATTATGGATGCGCTGAAAAAAGCGATTATACGAGAATGGGCCAAAATACCTCAAGATCACATTCGTGCAGCATGCAACCCACATTTTGAGCGTTTGAAGGCTATAGTCAAGGCAAAAGGTGGTCATATCGAGCTAAAGTGAATATATGTTAAAATTATAATCGTTTTTGAACTAGTTTGTCTTTGGAATCAATAAAAACTCACACAAAAAGTTATGGTGTTTGAATAGGAACTTCATATCGTTCACCCTGTATGCTTTTTCAACTGGTGATCACTGTAACTTAAAAACCGTTTAGTAGATTTCAATAAAATGTATACTGCTTTTGAAAAACAAAAAAAAAGGCATGCCTGATCGAAGAATTTTTTTCAAAAATTTCGATTTTTTTAAACACATAATTGTCGGTTCGAACATCTGAAAAATATATCCTGAGGCCACCATGTTGTTGGTTTTGAAAAAAAGGCTCAATCAGGCACAAGATTATCTATTAATAAAACTAATTTCTCTTGTCCGATTGGCTTTGAATGAGTCTCCAAGGACTTGTGATGAGCAACGCAAGGGACTTCTGGAGAAACGGGCTCCACACAAACAGCAATAACTTTTACAATTATTAATTTTTTTTTTAATTTTTAAAATTTTGCTAAAGTCAAGTCAAAACATGATGTATTAATGCTATGTTTTTATTTTTTGTAAAAAAAATATTAAAAATCATTATTTTTTCGGGTGTCTGACTACTCCTATTTCCTTAAGGATTTTCGCTGAAAATAATATTATTAAATATTTTAAATAAATAACAGACAGTTTTTCGATTTTTTTCGTTTTGAAAAAAAAAATCGGAAAATGTGACAACAAAATAAGAGATAAAAATGTTAAGCTCT
The DNA here is from genome assembly GCF_027943255.1 of Anastrepha obliqua. Taxonomy (NCBI): domain Eukaryota; kingdom Metazoa; phylum Arthropoda; class Insecta; order Diptera; family Tephritidae; genus Anastrepha; species Anastrepha obliqua. Next base: position 150,853,577 of record NC_072892.1, on the reverse strand, counting down.
CGCTAAAGTGCATCAAGAACAAATTATATTTCTACGAATACCAAGGTATGCCTCTGAAGGAAGCAGGATATGGTGGATAAAAGATGTTTTTGATCCGCCCTTAATTGCGCAGCCGTTTTAGTTCGCCATTAATCGCGAGTTATTAACCGTCCGTTGTGTGAAAGTTTTATATTATTTCGTTGTTTAAAATGGCCTGGCCTATGAGAACACGTGCTTTATTTATAGGCTGGTACGAAAATTATGTATGTTAAAAGAAATTTATTTATCAAGGTTCATCCTTCTTACTGTTTTTTAAAAATTATTTGAAAAATATATTACAATTTATAAATAAATAAATAAATAAAAATATAAAATTTTAGAAGTTGCTTATGAAGTTTACGTAGTTACTGCAGCTAGACATATGCTGCAAGTGTAGGTTTTGGTTTCTAAGCCGTGAGTTAAGCACATTGCATCTTTGCAAATGTGGCAAGTACATAGGGTTTTTCTTTTAAACTTATCCAGTTTGTGAGAGATACATTATTTAAATTAATTATATATTTCAGTACGAATTCGGATGTTTGTATAAATACTGCAGGCAAAATTCGTATTAGTACACTTAGTATGCGTTGAATTTGTAAACAATTTGTTGGTATTTACCGTTATTTTCGAAACGATTGTGTTAAACATTCAATGTTTAACCTTGGGCAATTGCGTTTTAGTAGCCATTTGTTGAAGTTCGCGGAGTTAGTTTGCAATTTCGCCTAAAGAAAGTTAATTATGAAACGAAACTAGGAGATTAATAATAAATATGAACAAAAACGGAAAGTCTTTACGCGAAATTGCGAGAACATTGCATAAAAGTGTGTCTACAATATAAAACGTAGTCACAATTTATAGAAACAGTGGAAGGATTGGCAAAAAGCTTCGAAATGTGAACAGGGCAAAGCTTGGGCAGAGGCACAAGACTTATTTGAAACGCCTTATCAGGAAAGATCCCACCGTCAGTGGAGTTTCACTAGCTGCAGAACTAGAAAAATACTTTTCTTTCAAAGTTACACCTCAAACAGTGCGCAATTATGTAAAAAAATTGGGATTTAGAAGCAGAACTGCGGTTAGAAAACCGTATGTAACCTCAGTCAATAGAAGAAAGCGTGTTATATTCGCCAGGCAATATTTAAACAAAAATATGCGGTTTCGGAAAAGGGTAATTTTTTTCGGACGAGTGTAAATTTAATATAAAAATGTCCGATGGACGCATAAAAATTTGGAGAGAGTGTAATACTAGCCTTCAAAAACGAAATCTGCATCCTTCTTTTAAGCACGGTGGTGGTTCTCTGATGGTATGGGGATGTTTCGGGGCAAACGGAGTAGGAAAGTTGCATTTTATTGATGGAACTATGACTGCGAGGCAATATAGTGATATTTTAAAAAAGAATCTACGCAAAAGTGCCAAAAAATTGGGTTGCAAAAAAAAATTTATATTCCAACAAGATAACGACCATAAGCACACGGAGTTGGATACAAGGTTATGGATCCTTTATTACTGTCCAAATTATCTCCCATAGAAAACTTATGGTCGATTTTCAAAAAGCAACTGAAACATCATCAAATAAGGAACCGAGAACATTTATGGTAAAAAAAGTCCTCAAATCATAGTGGAAGAAGATTTCTCCAAATCTCACAAAAAAATTGGTGGAATCTATGCCGAAGAGATTGTCTGCTGTTCTAAGGCAACGAGGGTATCCTACAAAATATTAATTTTCTGAACTATCTTTTATTTACTCTTTAAATCATTAAAAATACATGTGTACTAATACGAATTTTGCTTCTGTGAAAAGTGTTAATTTTTTTCTTTCTTATTTTTTTTTTTATAATTCAATACACTTTGTGAGCGGTTTTGTTATTTGGCCTTATTTTAGTTAATTATCTATAAAATAAAACGGTTTCAAGCATTTGTTTTAAAATAATTTGAAAATATACGTGGTTCTTTTATTTGTAAGGGGGTGTACTAATACGAGTTTTGCATACTGTATCATTTTTTATTTTTACTTTGCTCTCCTATCAACGTGAACTGTTCCCCTCATTTCTGCATTCCACTTACTTCAAAATTTACTCTTGGTTAGTTTCACACTCTTTCATTTGAAACTAATTACACAGTACCTTGGCCAGCTGAGGCGTAACTGAAGAGTAATCAAATGCGAAAAGGCAAAGAAATACTGAGAATTTATTTCCATGAACTCTAACTGGCGTGACTCGCATGGACCTGCTGAACTTTAGGGCAAATAAGCGTGGCGGAAAGTAACGAAAATGATTTGTTTCCGTTAACAAAACTTAAAGTGGCCAATTTTAATTATAACGAAAAGGAGTGATTAAAAAATGAAACACGGAAAAATCAAAAGCAACAAGAAACAGCGAAAGCAACAAGGAAAAATCAAAAGCAACAAGAAAAAAACAAAAGCAACAAGGAAGTACTCGTTTTGTACAAAGAAATAAAATAAAAATTAAGGTAAATTTTAAGAAGAAGAAAAATAAAATGAAAAGAAGAAGAAAAAGAAAAAGAAAAAAGAAACAGAAACAGAAAAGTGGGGAAAAGCTATAACATAAAGCATTTGCATTTTTCGCACGCTCGCACGCATACACACGCAATTTGCACCGCTCTTCCGCCATAAAAGGTTTTCTTTTACATTTTGTCTCTCATTAAGGGAATGATAACGGCAAAAAAAGAGTGACTCATAGCACTCAACCGAAAAAGTGTTACTGAGGTGCTAAAGTGTGCAAAAAGAAAATGCAAAACAACAAAACTGCTATCTTCCATCTCTTTGCTTTTCACACCGATGATTCATCACTGATACCCTTAAAACCGTATTTGAGATTTCATCTCAAGTTCTTTGTTGTGGCGTACTCACGTAGAGTTTTACAAAATATCAAAATGAAATATACATTTTTTATGTGTATGAAACAACAGTCTTATTGTATAGGGTTTTTCAGTAAGAGCGCTTCAACTTTTGAACTTTTTTGAATAAAACACAAACGGTTTGACTTTTTTAACTAATTTTTTTTTTTTATTATCGGCTTGTTACTGTAGACCAATGACTTCACATAACCCCAAAACGGGACGTCTTGTTAAATGGACCGTAAAATGGCCGTAATGCTCTTAAAGTAGCAGCAACAGAACGATTATTTTCATAAAAAATTTGCACGATTTGCAATCGTTGCTCAAGTGTGTAGCGTTCCATGATGAAATGTATACTAATGAAGTTTACAAAAGACAAGCGAAAAATAAAAAATATTGGGCCGTTCCCTATCGGAAAAAAGTTGAAGCGCACCTATTGAATAACCCTATAGATTCCGATTATTAGATTCTTGGATTCGGAGAACTATTACGCGGTCGCTTAAGGGTCTGGCATAGAAAACATTTTTGCTGAGAGAGAAAGTAGTGATAAAATATGGTGCATTGGCGCAAAAGGGTAATTTACAACCAGTGAAAATAATAAAACTGAATTCTCCACTGAATTCTATTTTTATGTGCGTAGGCATTGTGGTAAAGAAATGTGCCGGAAGTGGTATTCTAAATAAACATAAACACAATCAGCTTCAACTTCACAAAAACAAAAATTAATATTTCACAAATCTTGAGTTGACTCGAAGTCTCTTCAAGCCACATGTCCATACATTTCATGACACTTTTCAACGCGTTCGTGGTTGGTAATTTACAAAGCATACACAGTAGGCCGGGTCGATTTGTGGGGAGGCAAAAAAATCGCCCATTGCTCTGTGAAAATCATATTCTAGGGATCAAAATAAGAAACTTTGCCGAAGGAACCATACCTCTAAAACGAATTCTGATGTCCCCCCATTTGGGTAGAACTTTTTAGTTTCTTTTCTATAACTCACTTAAATTAATATTTTCTTTAACATATGTTCTGACTAAATAAATTTCTTAAGAGAAAAAATAGATATTATTATAAATAAATAATAAATATTACTATAAATAAATAAAAATAAAGAAAAAAACATAGCCATTTAACTGATTTTTTCAAGTAAAGGCCAAAAATGGTGATATTTTTAAATTGGGGGACATCAGAACTCGTTTTAGAGTATGGTTCCTTCGGCAAAGTTTCTTATTTTGATCCCTAGAATATGATTTTCACAGAGCAATGAGCGATTTTTAAATCGACCCGCCCTAATACATAGCGAAGTAAAAATTACCAGACATACTGCGTCAAATACTCATAACATTAGGCCCATTAAGCAGCAGTGAAGCAAACCTCAATTCCATATTTCCTTGTCGGTGCAATTGTCGTTCGATAAATAAGTACCTTATTTTACAATGATAATTCTCTTCTTCTTCTTAATTGGCACTATAACCGATTACGCGATTTTGGCCGAGTTTAGCAAAGCGAACGGCGCCAGTTGAGTGAAGCTAAATCCTTCTCCACCTGATCTTTCCAACGCACAGGAGGCCTTCCCCTTTCTCTGTTACCACCAGCTGTTACCGCATCGAATACTTTCAGAGCCGGAGCGTTTGTATCCATTCGGAAGACATGACCCAGCCAACGTAACCGCTGGATCTTTATTCGCTGCGCTATGCCTATGTCGTCGTAAAGCTCATACAGCTCATCGTTCCATCGCCTGCGATATTGCCGCTGCCAACGTGCAAAGGTCCAAAAATCTTGCGCAGAATCTTTCTCTCAAACACTCCAAGCGTCGCTTCAACGGATGTTGTCATCGTCCATGATAATTAGGACTGAGTCAAAGCAGCCAGTGCGATTTTATAAACCATTTTTAACTATATTCTGGTTTTTCTTTGTATACTCCTGTCAGTCAATCGATTTGAGTCGTTCGTAATGCCCAGACATTTTGTTTAGGTCTCAATATGCACTTCGGCATTTCCAACCCTAATTGGTTCGGTGAGTTTTCTTCAGTTTGTGTAATTTCTTTTATTGTTTCATCTGCTTTAATTTTGATTCCCCATACTTTGAACCAGTTTAATGTCACATTTAATGCCTTTTGTTAATTTTTTTCCGAGTTTCGTTTCTTTATGAGAATCCATTAGGACTGTGTCATCCGCAAATATTGCAATCATCCTATTTTTTGACTTCGGTACCTGCTGATCAGAATACACTGTCCTGAGGAATGCCCGCGTTCATAGGTTGGATGTCTGAACATGCGTATTTGTATTTAGCATAGGATTTGCTGACTTGGATGTAACTCTTAAGAAGCAGATTACCGGATGACTTAGTCATGTTTTTCATTCATGGAGCAACCCAGAGCTCATCGAATTCGGTTACAATAAAGTATGCGTTGATTTTTGATATTTTTGTTTTTTTTTACTGGTATGACATTTTTGTTTACGTGGAAGAAAACACCCAATACCGCAAAACACCCGACATCAGCAAACGAAATTTTTGAAAATCAAAGCAATTTTGGAGCCACTTAGAGCTTGCACTTTGTTTCACCAAAATTCAACGGCCTATAAAACTACTAACTGAACATTTTCTAAAAATTCTGAGTGAAAAGTGAAACATGCACGCACGAAAAAATGTGTCGTTACCTTGCTCAATCGTCGTTATCTTGCTCATGGTTGTTACTTTGCATGAACTGCAAGCGAGAGCGCGGAACGAACGACAAAGAGCACAATCGGCCCCCGCGTTCGGCAACGTTCGACATCTGGCTCTGTCCTACTTGAGTGAGCATATGTATGTATGTATATGTATGTATATGCGCATTTGTATATAAATTCACATACTTGTATTTGCATATGCCTTCTTGCTGTGTGCATGGTAATGAACCATTTCTCTGTTGAGAATAGGAGATGATAGGAAAAGTAGGAAATGAAAGGGGGTGTTTCGAGTCGAATGTGTCTTGAAAAAGGCAAATCGGTGTTGTTTACTTATTAACGTCTGATGCACAATCGAAATTGAAGATATCTTTCATGAATTTGATAAATGTTCCGTCATTTTTCACGTTTGTGTAAATGTAACTTGACCTATTCCATTGCGATTCGATTTATCTCCTTCTCTATATCCATACAAAATATCTATCAAACAAATAAAATTAAAATTTTGTTTTGAAAATTGCAACCATTACATCAGTATTTTCTTATAACGTTGTCACGTTAAACTATCGTCAGTAAACCGACTTTACAGACAACCTCTTTTTTTATCGTAAATTAACACAAAGTTTGAAACTTGGGCTTAAAGTAATTTTGTAGGACAATCAAAATAATATTTTGAATTTAGAATTTTATAAGAAATAAGTAAATTACCAAAACTTGCCAAGAAGGACTTGAGCTATTGTTATTTAATGCATACCATATGTTTATCCCTCCCAAATGCTCGGGTATTTTGGCGATAAAAAGCAATTGCGTCCGGTTTCGATTCAGAGTTTTCATTGCTACACTCACAGCTAATTTTACTCAAACCTTAAATTTTTATAGGCAAGACATTAAAGCATATGGTATAAAATGAAATAGAATGATCCAACCTTGGGTAGCTGAACCTGGCGCCCATTTGTTAAATTGAACTCGATTTAGTTTCCATTTCAATCACAATTTTGTGATTGAATGAGCTCCGAAATAGTGAAAAGCACAAAAAATAGAAGAAAGAAAAAGTGTACGAGAGGATTGAAGAAATTTTAAGTAGGCAAACTTTTTTCACTGGAATCACGTTTCTAACACTTTTCTTCTGCGCTATTTAATCGCAAGTGACGAGTGGTGGGGGATGGAATGTAAACTTTACTGGCCAAAAACACAATCGCGTGTACTAAAAGAAAACCAAAAATGGTCAGTGATAATGGACTGCACAGTGGAATGGGTGGATATTGAAGCTGGCAAAATGATGAAGTATTTTCCAAAAAATTAAAAACACGTTCACTAATTTTTCGTAGTTCTAATAAAAGTTATCATTTTTACTTTTTTGACCCATCTCCTACTTCTTCGTCTTCTTCTTTGATAGCATGACAGTCCTGGATGGACCACTGCCCCGCAGACCTTTAATTTTTGCGTGGAGGTTTCGCGACAATTAGTTTTGGGTAAGAGGTATGACGGCTTTAATGCGAGAATTCACTCGCAGTTGGATTTTTGGATGAAAGTTGGTTTTCCACCTTTCAAGCTGCTCGTCATCTGACATTAGAAGTTTCCCACTGGAGTCGCTCACTGGCGGTTCCGTGGCCATCTTATTTTCCGTATACTGCGTTGAGATTTTGTATAAGGTTCTGGTGTCGCCATGAATCGCAACCTCCTCTGACATAAGTGCAAGCTCGTCTATATGTTTTCTTCTATCACCCCTAATACTCCATACCTAATACACATACCCTAACAACATCTTTCTCTCCGATATGTAAATATAATATAATATATTAACCTTTTTTCATTTCTTCTTAAAACAATAAAGCGAAATATTGAAAATTTAAAATGGTCATAGCAAAGAAATTTTATCAAAGTATGCAACACGATTTTGGGATTTTACTATATGGGTCCCGGTATTTCATCCTGTGTTGGAACTATTACACAGTGTGAATTTTCTATCATCTATATATTTTATTATAATGGAATATCTTTTTGGCAGTACGAAGAGCAATACGACGTTACGGCGCTCAAGTTTCGGGTTTTGATCGATCATATTTGATAAACTAGATAAAACTCAGTTGAATTTTCTAAAAAGAGTTTGAACTTGCCTACAAATACACCATCTTATTGTTTCTTTACAGAAACTGTCTTTCCAAACTGTCACTTGTATGCATTACAGCTTCACCATGACTATGATGCCATAGATTGCCACATAAATTCTTATAAATTATTTTACAAAGACAATTCTTTTAGGCGAAAGCAGTTCAGAACTTAGAAGGAAAATTAAATCTAAATCTGACTTACGACGTATCAGATAAAGGACTTTGGAATGCTAACATAGATGTACTTCTTTCAGCTGTGAGCTCGACGAACAAACAGAGATTGTGGGAAAGAGCTTTGAAAAAAGTACTCGCATATAAAAGGACCCACACCATAATATTGGCAAAAGCTATTTCAACTATACTGTTCAAAATTTAAAAATCTCTTGGATTTTGAAGGCCAAATGCGATCTTGATTACCTCGCAGGAAGCAAAAGTTTAAACTGCGCTCTTTGTAACTTAAACGAATTAGAAACATTGCAAAGTTCTCAGAAAGGTGCCCAGATATCGATACTTTGGGCAATTCTACTTAGACCAAGAAAAAGTTAATAATAAATTGAATGAAAAAGTTAATAGTAGATTGGATTGAATTGCTAGGGCAATCTTTCCAAATAGGCAGGTTTAGATCGAGGGAAAAATATGCACCGAGGCTTGCACCTCTGTCTTCACTGACGGTGCCAAGATGGGGTTTTCTCTAAATCAGCCAATTTATCTATATCCTTTAAACTGCCGAATACTGCTAGTGTTTTTCAAGCGGAAGTCTTAGTGATCCTGCAGGCATGCAAAATGCTTAGGGAACGCGCGAGCGAGGAAGATATTAACATTTTCTCTGATAGTCAAGCCGCGATTAAGGCTCTGACAACGCCATGGTGCAGAACGAAATTAGGTAACTGGTGTGCAGGTAACATTTCTTTGATGCGGGTTCCAGGACATAGGAATATAGAGGGAACAGAAATTGCTGATGAGCTTGTCAGGAAGGCGACTGAATTGGTCTCAGAGACCTCCTACCCGGTGAGCGGAATCTCCCTGACAGTTATTAAAGGGGAACTGCACAAATTATTTCTCAGAAAAGCGCAGAAAAGATGGTGCTCCGTTTCTTTATGTGCTATTTCGAAAACTCTTTGGCTCCAGTACAATACAGGGAGGACTCAGAAAGTCCTTTGAACTCCTCGCCATTCAATTTCCAAACTCGTAGCTGTGTTTACCGGTCACTGAACGATCGACATACACGCGCAAAAGTTAGGGTTACCATTTAGCCGCCATTGCGGAAGCTGTGGGGACCTTTCAGAAGAGGAGACTCTTGAGCATTTTCACTGTAAATGTCCGGGTTTGGCAGCTAGCCGGTTAAGGTCACTAGGTACTCCTTTCTTCGTTAGCCTGGTGCAGTGTGCCAATCTAAATCCCATCTGGCTCTGGCTGGTTGTAGATATCTGCCTGTTGGAGGTCTCATAATGGCACCAAAATGGCGCTTCAGCGCTACTTGAGGAGTGCCAGTCTGGCACTTGAACCATCTTCGGTTATTTTTAACATTTTTGTAAATGTAATATAGGTATGTTTTTTTAATAAAAAAAAATGAAAAATCATGTTCAAATTCCTTGGATCACTTGACATGGAATCGCTCCTTTATTAGATGTTTGGCGAAGCCCCTCTTCGAATGTGCGGTATACGTTTTAGTGTTATTCCACAAATGGCGGGATCTGCAGTTGTATGCCTTCTCTGAACAACAGATGACTTTGTATGATATTTACTGCTTATTACGTATTACTTCCTGCTTACGAAATATTAAATATGAAAACGAAAATTCTACCATCAGCATAATAAGAACCCATACTACGTGCTGCAAAAGCAAAATAACTATTATTTCATTTTCTGCCACATTCGATCTACTGTTGCCTACTGCCCGCCAGCCACCAATTGCGGATTGGCGCCGCACAAGTCGGGCACTTGGCACTCAATCGTGCGATGATGTGTAATGACGCATGTGAGAAGAAGCTCTGATGGCAGACAAGCCGAGCCAAGCCAAGCCAAGCCAAACGAATCGCGATGCGAAACTGTTATCGATGGAGGTGAAGGCGAAGACAGTGCAAGATGGCTATAAAAAGTGATGCAGCGCGCAGCGACTGAGCCGATGCGGGTGTTGATGATTACGTTGATATTTCGCGATGTTGATATTTACGTTGATGTTGATACGAGCTATCGCTGGCGCGATTATTACATCTACACTTTGACTCAGTCATACACAACAGATATGCGTGTGTGTGTGTGTGTACAATAAGTAAGTGTTTGTGCGTGGATTTTCGCACTTGTGGGGGCGTACGTGGAGCAGCTACTATTCACATCTGAATTCACACGCGCTCTCGCCGTGTGGTCACTTTAAAATGCAACATGCTGCGTTGTGCCTGGTTAACGAATATCATTTTGCGATTGTTTCTTTTTTTTTCTTTGGTTTTTTTGTTTGCCTTACGAGATGTACTTTTCGCCACTTTTCGCTTACATTTTGCGGCCTTTGTTTGTAATGGATTTTTTCCCCACTGACTTTTCATTCACTTGACCGTGTGTCTTGTTGCCTTGCCTTGGCACCCGGTTTCAACTTGCACATCGTCAGCATTGGCTTCGACGTCAACCAAAGCCAACATTATTGCGAGCATCGCTCCACCTTCGCTTTTATTCGAAGCGGGTAGCCTGCCTTACAGCGCAGCGCAGTCTTTCCTTTGTTTATAAGTGATTTTTTTGTGGTTTTTGTTTTTGTTTACTTAAAAAGCCATTGTTGTCGCTTCTTCCTTTTGCCACTTTCACTTTCAAGTCAAGCTTTTAAGCCAAGTGCAAGCCAAGTTAGCTGTAGGCCAGATTTTGCGAGTACTGCATTGCACTTTTGTTATTCTTGGCGTTGTTGCAGTTGTTGTTGCTATTATGTGAGCATCTTCCTGCTTTGCAGTTCCCAGCGCTTGCATTTATGCACAAACGAAATTAAGTTTACATGCAACTTTTACAGCCACACACACACACACATAATAGTAAGCTGCTTATGTGCGATTGTGTGTGCACTCGCCTCGAGTGCGCCCAGCGACCAACTTCCTTTGGATCGTTGAAGCGTCTTTTCTGGTTTTTGCTGCAATTGTTGGTGCATCTTGACAACAACAAATCATGTTACTGCGACATCTCGCTTCCTCGTTGCCCAGCTAGCTTCGTTGCCTCACACTTAAATAATCCGCTCGAAGCAAACATATTAACATATTTCCCCAGTTGCTCCCTCTCATATTTATATCAGTTTTTCCCAAATCGAAAATAGTATCTTGAATGCATTTCTTGGAGATTTTTTCATTGCTTGCTGTTTATTTTTCTTCCATTACCCATCTTCAAACTTGTTGACGGTCGATTTATTGAGGCGAGTAAAGCTCTGGTGGATTTGACGAGTATTGAATGGATGCGATAATCTCTGAAAAATATGGATGGCCATTTATGTGAATAAAAGCAAGCAAAGGAGTGCGTATTAAACTATACTAAGCCATGGAAAATTTTTGATAAAAGAAAATGGATTTCGTAAGTGAAAGGAGTAAAATGTTTGCTCCTTTTTTAATTTTTGTGATGTATTAATTTGGCAGATATTCTAGCCAAGTAGATTTCACGAATATATTGAATTTATTGAGCGTCGCAGAATATTTCATATTAAATCAGAATATTTCATATTACATATCGCCATATGCCCCATACAAACCAAATAAAAGTATGGGGGTAAGGAATTAGGCCACTGTAGGGGCAGAGAAAAGGCAAACTTTTCAAGTTCTTGCAGCGAAGCCGTGAAATAAATCTTAGTTTTTTGAAAAAGTTTTGATGAGGGCGTTGCTACTAGCCTCAATTCATTTCATTATTCAGCATTGTCAAGCGATTTAGTGTCGACGTGTCACAGTATTTTCCAAAATGGAAAACCCAGGTTTGAACGTGCTGTTCGTCTGCCAATTGAGTATTCTCTTATAAGTTTGTCACTATTGTCTACTGCTTCTTTAGTTCGTTTAAAGTCCATAATTAAAATTGGCTTGAAATGAACTTCATTAGAAACAAGAAGACAGAAGATCTGTTAGGAAGACAGAAGATCTACCATCCGGTTCGTTTTTAGGAATATATGACACCATAGATATGGTCTTTGTGAAAGAAAATATCGAAGAATACTCCTTCCGCTTTTTTGATAATTTCAATTTGTTGGGTGTGTCCGTTTTGTTTGTTCTGACAGCGGCCAGGCGTGCCATATTTTTTGGGAGAACGAAGTCCGCCAATCATAACTAAAATAAAAATTATCAGTAGTTATACCCATGCCAGATCCAAACAAAGGTTCAGCGAGTTCTTTAACAGCCCGTGCACCTTGATTTTTTCTATATTTCCACCAGGAAGCTTTCTCATATACACCTGCAGTTTGCACAGATATGACGTTTTCAGCGGCAGTCAAAATTTATATACCATATCTTCCAGGTTTTGATTCTACGTATCGTCGAAATGGATATTTTTCACGAAATGGTACTTTCGGGAATTGTCTACAAAGAAATCCCAGATTTCTCTTATGGCAGCTAACTTGTCAGATTCTTTTGCAGTTTCTCTGGTAGGCATGGAGGCAGCAAATATACGAGGTGCGTTCAAAAAGTATCGCGGGTTACATATATTCGAATTTCGATTTTTTTGTGGCGATATATTGGTAGTCATGTCTCTCACTCATGCCGACGAGTTCGGCCATTTTGAATGTTCAGTTAATTTTTGACAGCTGCTTTGCTTGCACGTGTTTCGGCTCGTCTTCGATTTGTACCTATTCAAAAAGATGGATCAAAGAACCTGTATCAAATTTTGTGTGAAAAACGAAATTAAGTACGCGGATGCATTCCAAATGTTGATTGTGTCATACGGAGAAGCTACGAGTACTTTGGACCAAAGCAACGTTTATCGGTGGCACAAAATGTTCTCAGAAGACCGAGAAGATGTGAACGACGAATAGCGTGTCGGGCGCCCGAGCACTTCAACAGACGAAAAAATTGATGAAGTGAAGAAAATGGTATTGGCCAATCTTCGAATCACCGTTGGAGAAGTTGCTGAGGACCTAGACCTTGGCTCGTGCCATTCGATTTTTTTCAATGATTTGGGCATGAGACGGGTCTCCGCCAAAAGCAGCATCGCATGAACATTGCTAATGTGATGTTGGACTCTGTCCGCGACGACCCAAATTTGCTCCAGAGAGTCATAACTGGTGACGAATCGTGGGTTTATGGTTATGATGTGGAAACCAAAGCTCAATCATCTCAATGGAAGCTGCCGCACGAAGCAAGACCGAAAAAAGCGCGCGAACTTCGGTCGAATGTAAAGCAAAGTTCGGTCGGTAAGCAGGGCGTTGTGCATCACGAGTTCTTGATACAGGATAAAACAGTCAATAAGAAATATTACCTGCAAGTTATGCGCAATTTGCGCAAAGCAATCCGCCAGAAACGCCCGGATTTACGGAAGATCAAAAATTGGCTCTTGCATCTCGATAACGCGCCTGCTCACACATCGTTGCTTGTGCGCGACTTTTTGGCCAGAAACAACATACTAATGATGCCACAGCTACCAAATTCCCCAGATCTGGCCCCCTGTGACTTTTGCTTGTTCCCGAAACTGAAGAGGCCCATGAATGGACGACGCTACGCTACGATTGACGAGATAAAGACGGCATCGAAGGAGGAGCTGAAGAAGATAAAAAAAAAATGATTTTTTGAAATGTTTCGAGGATTGGAAAAACCGTTGGCAGAAGTGCATAATATATCATTGGGATTACTTTGAAGGAGACAAAATAGATATTAATGAATAAATAATTCATTTTTGAAAAAACATAAAATTCGCGATACTTTTTGAACACACCTCATATTTCTCCGAATGGATTCGTCAGTACTCTACATTTCTTTCACATTTTCTCTTCTACAATTTAGCGCTCCAGCTGTTATAAGTACTCCGAGAAAGGCATCCAGTTCACCTTCAGTTACTACTTTCCAGTTTTTGTTTTACCTCTGGGGATATTTTTCAATGTACTTATGGAATACTCTTTTGGCTTCTTCGTTAGTATATATGGAGACAGATTTTCTCTTTCATCATTGGTGTTATAAGATGATTGAATATATCATCAATTTCGGTTGTAGAACTCATGTAACTTAAGGGTTTTCGAATAACAGGTGTTAACAGGCGCTATCGAGTGATGATTAACATTTTTTTATGGCCGGAATTGCATGGTATTGATCTGAACAACGTTTATTTTCAACAAGACGGCGCTACGGGCCAGACAAGCAACGAAACCATTGATCTTTTACGGGAAAAGTTTCCGGATCGTGTTACCTCTCGAAAAAGTGATCACAATTGGCCACTGAGATCTTGTGATTCAACACCTTGTGACTTTTTTCTTTGGAGCCACGTGAAAGAGAAGGTCTACGCCAACAGCCCAGGGTCGATTCAAGACCTCAAAGATGGAATTCGTGAGGCTATCGAGGATATAGGGCAGCCACTTTGGCCACAATTCGGTTATGGAACATTTCATGAAAGGCATATGGTCTTGTAAGCGTGGTCGTTGCAGTCATTTGCCTGATGTTATTTTCCACTATTAACGGCCTACCTTCCTCTTTATAATTAAATAAACATCCGATCAGTTATATTAAAAAATAGCATACCTCTTATTGGAAAACCCTTTAGTTACTCCTGGAGTTAAGTTCACAATATTGCATGCTAACCTACATGTACATATGTGGAAATGGCTTCGTAGACCAAACTCGACCAGACTTGGCAATGTAATATTCTGTAGCCAAAGGAAAGGCAACATCATCTTCGCTAATATCAATATCCGAAAGAGTACCTTCTGCTTGTTGTTCAAGTTCCTCAATCTCGTCTTCCGTTTCGCATAAATATCTGGTGTACAATTAAAGTTTTCACTGTTACAATCTGCTTTTGAATCAGAAGGATTCTTGTCACATTCACTTCTGTCATCCAAATAAAAAAAAAAAGCTCCTCCTCCTATTTGTGGTGTGCGTCTTGGTGTTGTTCCACAAATGGAGGGACCTACAGTTTCAAGCCGACTCCGAACGGCAGATATTTTTATGAGGAGCTTTTTCATGGCAGAAATACACTCGGAGGTTTGCCATTGCCTGCCGAGGGGCGACCGCTATTAGAAAAATGTTTTTATTAATTTTGCTTTCACCGAGATTCGAACCAACGACCTCTCAGTGAATTCCGAATGGTGATCACGCACCAACCCATTCGGCTACGGCGGCCGCCTCTGTCATCCAAATAGTCTTCTCATTTTTGGCCCTAAAAAACAAACGAAATCTGTAACGTAAAGTACGAAGTGGGGTAACTTGGGTCCCGCAAATGAAAAACTTACCTTATAATTATAAATAAATTAATAATAGAATGCCACTAATAAGTTTTTATTTAGGATTTAAAATAAAACTCGACTACATAAATGGAAAAAGAGTGAAAAAAATTATTTACGAAATTATTAAAGAAAAACTAATCTTGGGGAACCTAAAGTCTCCCACTCCGCACTCTAAGGGTTAAAAGCAAAGGGAATTTATTAACGAACGTTGAAAGTGTATAAGGACTTTTCGGCATCAATTAATACAGTAGAAAAATGGGTTGCTGATTGTAAACGTGGCCGTACAAGCCTTGAAAGACGGTACACGTCAAAGATGTTCAGCAAAGAAGAAAAGCAACAACACCAGAAATCGTAGAAAAAATACAGAATATCGTATTGGAAAGTAGCCGAGTGACTGACAGAGATTTATTAGAAGCCATGGCTAGGTTTTTGTAGAAGCCATATCATTGGGCAGTGCGGACTAAATTTTGACTGAAGTAGTGGGTTTCAGAATGCTGCGTGCCCAAGGGGTGCCGCATTCGCTAAGAGTGGAACCAGCACACATTCGAATGCGAATTTCTCAGCAGCATTTAAAGCCTTTTCGAAAGGATAGAGTAGATTTTGTGCATCGTATGAGACTTGGGTCGATCACCGTGATCTTAAATCGAAGCAAGAGGCTGAAGAGAAGTGTGAATCTGTCTAGTTTTTTATATAAAAAGTGCAATTTATAAAAGCTGGATTTAGTTCTATTTAATGTCTTTTGCAAACTGTCTTAAATTCTGTCAACAAAGTACCAGAAGTCGTTCAAGAAAACACAAAATAATTGTTTAATCATCAAAATTTATTTTGTCGGCTACTTTTTCCCCCAGGCCCGGAGTTTTCAGAGGGGCCCGGACTCGAGATTATACGTATTTATATGAATTAGACATAATTGGAAAGGGCCCGCATTTGCAATTTTCCCCCGAGGCCCGGATATGCTCTCTACGGCCCTGATGCCAACGATTAGTCTAGTCATCAAAGCACCTTTTAAACGCGTCTGAACCCAAAGCGGCGTCCGCGAAGTAGCAATATAAGTTTTGGAAAAAGCAAAAAGTCACAGCGGACTAAATCCGGTGAATACGGTGGTTGTTCGATGATATTTTGCGAGTTTTTGGTCAAAAAAGTGTTGCCAATATGAGCCTTGTGAGACGGTGCGTTATCATATTGCAAGACCCATGAGTTCTCTTTCCACAAATTGGGCCGTTTCCTACGCACATTCTCTCTCAAATGTCGCACAACTTCCAAATAATATTCTTCATTTACCGTAGAACCATTTGGAATGAAATCCGAGTGCACAGCACCATGAGAATCAAAGAAAATGAGTAGTATGACCTCTACTTTTGACCGAATTTGACGTGGTTTTTTGGGTTTCGGCTCACTTGGATAGCGCCATTCGGCCGCCTGTTCACTGTTGACTGGTTTACATGTCAAACTCATATACTCATATACTCTTCCGATGAAGTTTTTCAAAGAAATTCAACTCTTTTGGAACGAGTTAAGCAGTCACGCATTTCGGCGTCTCATGCCCAATTGATGGTGTAAAATGTTGCGAATTGATTCGTGAGACACGCTAAGGTCACGAGCTGCCTCCCTCAAACTTAAGAGGTTATAATATATACTGGTAAGGCTGAAAAATCATGTTTTTTTTTAGAATTTTTTACAAAGAACGATTTTATTAAGCAAATACAATTTTTAATTATTCGAATAATGTCTACTTTAAAGTTAATTATAGCATATAAAAGTAGTGAAAATATTGAAGTGCCGACTCCTTCAGATGATCTGCCAAACGCCCTCCAAAAAAAAGCGTTCGGCGGTGGACAAAATATCTCCGGTTTGCATTATATGAAATCGAAAAACCAATTATATCCTTTTTGTGGATGGATAAAGCTAGGTATTAATCGAAGGAATAGTCAAAATTTTAATTTTTGATAAAATGGCGGCTAAAGGAAAAAAAAATCGAATTTTCTACAAAAATTGCCTAAAAAAATAGAACAAATCATCAGAATTCTTATTTCTTCGATTAATGCCTCTAAATTATATCTGAGAAGGTTGTAATCATTCAAATTTCAAGGGGATTGGTTCAGCCGTTTTTGAGAAATCGTGTCCACCGACTTCGAAAACACGGTTTTGAGAAAAACGCTTTTAAAGTTTGAAAAGCACTTCACATAGGGTAAAAATTCTCTGAAATGCCTTTCCAAATTTGCGTGATGGACTTCCAGCACCATTTCCTTGACTTTGTTCGCGTTTTCATCCATTGAAGAGCAGATCGGAGCAAATCTTCTACGACTTCTCGACCCTCTGCAAAAGCCTTATACCACTCGTAGACCCGTGTTTTTCGTTATTTGATAAAACACACCCGTCATAGGCATTCTACAATATTTTCCAATCATTCGGCACACGAAACCTGTTCAAAACCCAAAACTTAAGACAAATTCTTTGTTCGATATTTTTATCCATAGTGAAAATCGCAGAGCACATCTGCGGTTGACTGATATAATTTAATGCCAAAAACAAGCAAATTGACAGGTCACGCTCAAACTTTGCGGCACTACCTGTATAGAGGACAGTTGTACCAACATTCTAACAAAAAAAAATGTAGACATACTTGTATGTGCAAGGCGCGATTTCTAAATGAACAATTTCCGATATTTCAGAACAAAAATTATTAGAGATCCAAGCGATTTTTAGGCCCTTAAATTGTAAAATTTATTAAAATTGCATGAGCCATATTGCTGCACATTAGAACACTTTCGAAAAGCTCCGATTGACACATTGCACATTTTTATGAAATTTTTATTAAATTTTGTATAAAATTTTAAAACAATATTTACATAGTGCCAGTTGATCGTTGATGATATCTATTGTGACTATATGTACCCATGAATTGTGCTAATGCATATAGTCGTATCAGGGCCCGCAGCTCTCCTTCGCTCTTTCTGAAGATGCATTTTGCCATCACCAACCATCTTCCACTTTTCAGGAAACACTTGGTTGTTCTGCAGGTGTCAATAGTATACCAACGGTTTCATAAGTATCCTTTATGAAAAGCCTAATGTATCCTACTGTTTACGCTATACTCAGCCTTGGATGCGATCTACATTCTCTCTAACAAACCGCAGGATTCATGGGTTTGAAAACCACAGTATTTTGGCACTCACTTAAGCTTGTGCTCATTCCAACTAAGCTTAGCCTCAACTGTTTTTTCCCTTGTTCACTCCTCCCGTGAGCATAGGGTCTCTACAAGACTCAGTCTTACGTTGGTTTCGTTTTTTTTTTTTAATTCTGACAGGGTAGGTGATTACCCTGCCGCTATCAGTCCTAAGTGGTGGAAATGCCCACCTGTCATTGCTTATGATCAACGAATTCCTACTGCTTAGAGCGCCATCTGTGTCTCACGTTTTTCTGGCAAAAGGCTCGCACAGATGGTTGAAGGCTTCGCTAAATTTGGTGTGTCTGCGCTATTACCGCGGTCGCCCGCTTCCTCTTGCGATGCGATGAATAGCTGTCTGTTTTTCTTTATTTTCGCTTGTTTTAACAGTCACAATGCAAATAATGCGCTGACTATTGTGCAGTAGTAAGGATGGAAAGAATAAGATTTTGGAGTTGAGGAATGGAATTGAAGGAATTGTTTTTTTTTTTTGAAAAGTGCGACACAGTGCTTTACGTGGGACTCGAACCCACAACCTCTGGCAAGTTAGTGCACTTCGCTAGACTAACGAGGCTGCCCTCAACTTACATTTCTGAATAATTTTTGAAGAAATGCGAGCGGTTTCTGAAACATTTAGAGTGGAGTGGCTGTCACTAAAGACCAAGATTTGAGATCCTCGCCACTTTTAGCCAATTATCCAATCTACTACTTTAATTGCTACTTCAAGCGCCTCCTTTTGTATCGCTAAATCCAGCAGTAGAAAGTTCAACAAAGCTCTACGAGCCGATCGGAACGTTGTACTCAAGGCGCCCATAATGCCTACGCACGGTCCCCTCTGTAGCCCAATTAACATAGAAGGTGTGGTTTTGACAATGATTCTGCGCCGCCAAACTACAGCGGGACACATGGTGACTAGTTTGAACAAAGCAATATACAGGGTGGGCCATATAGAGTTTGCTTTTTGAACCACCTATTTTTTTGAGAATGGTAACACAAATGACATGTCAAATGTGTTCATAATTTACTTAAAGGTTTGACATTTACGAAATGGGACGCTATACGCTTGAACAAAATTGGGAAATATTGAAAACCTATTTCCAAAGTGGTGAGTCTTCTTCTTCTTCCGCGGTTACAGTATATGGCGAGCGTTACCGTGACATGCTCAACGAATTTTTGTTTCCAAAAATTGTTTGTTTTGTTCCAAAAATTGAAACATTTGGTTTCAACAGGACGGTACAACTTGTCACACTGCCAAAGTTACACTCGAACTTTTGGCTACTGTTTTTGAAAACCGAATAATCAGCCGAAATTCCGATATCAATTGGTCGCCTCGGACATGAATTGGCCGCCTCCGATATAATTTAAGCGCGTTTGACTATTTTCTGTGGGGAGCCGTTAAGGACAAATGCTATGCGAACCATCCAGAGACGATTGATGCTTTAAAACACGAAATCAAAGTTGCCATTCTTAAAATTGGAGCCCAAACAATCAAAAATGTGCTTAAAAATTGGGTTGATCGAATGAAAAGTTTGAAAAAATATTGATTAGTTTTTTTTTTATAGCTGATTCGAAAAGCAAATTTTACATGGCCCACCCTATATATCCGGTCTGAGAACGCATGTCTTACTAAAGTTTCTCTTCTTCTTCACTGTCTGAAAACTTGTAGCGCTCGATGTACCTTCAGTTCAATGTGAGTTTTCCACGTCCACTTCACATCTAAGGTTACCCCAGCAGTACATGAAAATCTGCCTTTAACTTCGCCATTAAAAATTACCAATCCCTTGCGAACTGCTGCAGTATGAAAATTTTTTGTGCACATTTGGCTGAGAATAAATTTATTTTTTCTTAGCTGCTGTTTTATAATCAACCTTTTTTATATTACCAAATCTGCCGTCACACACAACAAACAAATAAAAACAAAAAATAAAAAATACAAAGAAATAAAAAAACAAAAAAAAAATGTTTACATTTTTCTTTTATTTCAAACACTTTTAATGCAGAGATTACCTATGAAAGAAATGCACGAACACTTTTTGGTTATACATTTGTGCTTGCCATAAAAACTAGCATTTATTACATTTTCTTTTATTTGGTTGCCAAAATTCATCATTCCCATTGACAGCACAACTCGCTTGCCTCATCGAAGCACGCCACAGAGTAATGTTGAGACAGCAAGAGAAGCGTGGCGCAATTACCTTCTTTTAGCCAAATGCCCATAATATAACGGTAATGTAAAATTATTTGGATTGCTTGCTTTTCGTATTTTCACAATTTTAGGCAACTTGCACCCAACATTTCACTGCGCCGTTATAATTTTTTATGAACCAAAAGCCGTCAAAATGGGAATGAGGAAAAGTAGTTAAAAAAAAAACCAAAAATACAAAACTTCAAATTTAATATCGCACTAAATTTTATTGTCCCACAAATTTATGTCATCCGTCATCACTGGTGATGTGGTCATTTAGCCGAGTCTGTGGGTTATAAATAAATATTTTCAAAAAAAAAGGTTTCTTTTATTTTAATTTTTTCCCCTTTGCTTGAAAGGGTGCGGTTTAATCGGGGATTTGTTTGGTTTAGTATACCTAAATATGTACTGACAAATGAATGTATTAAAGTTATGCTTTAAATTCCTTGCCATATACATTTGGGCTCACAATAACAGCAGCGCGACAAATTGCAAAATGTGTACTATTTTTTTATGTTTTATTTAATTTATTTGTTAGTTTTATAAAATTACAGCACATACCACAACAAAAACTATATATAACTCAAAGTTTCATAACATCCGCTGCATTTTCGAGTATTGAATAGGAAATCTCGTAACTGCGGTATTTTGTCTTGAAGCAATGTAGTAGTAGTAATTCTTTATTTATTTTTAAATATTGCATCTTGCATTTCAATAATTTATACAATAATTCATTTAAATATACAAATACATAAAGAAAGAAATAATAAATGCGTGGCAATAACAATGTCTGCCACAGCTCAAAAATTAATCAAAAATTAAACTCTGCAATAAGAAAATCTCTATAGCGTAAGGCTGAGTATATAAAGCAAGTTAGTCTTTTCCAATTGTGGCCATTAAGTATACCTCTCAGAAATAAGTATATGTGCAAATTTTTTTATACCAATATCTTTGTTGATAGTAACGGTACATTTTTGTTTGGTATGCCAAAGTCTGCATTTGCAGTCCAACTTAACTAATCGGTAGCAAAATTCTTCTTAAGTCATTATTCTTAGTTATTACAAATTTGTGTTGCGAGATTTGGTTTTCATATGAAATAAGTATATGTGCAATCAGAGATCAGTATTGATTTGGCAAGTACTGAGAGCAAGTTATCAAACAACTGTGTGTTATTTGCATTGCTATCATAAGGAAAAATGTAAGTAAAATAGATTACTTCTTTTGAACAAAGAATATTGAATTATTGATGGGTTAATCTGTAAAATGCAACGTGGAAGACATTTATCCGTTGAAGAGCGTGGTCTGATTAAAGAGCTAAGCGAAAATGGCAAAAATATTTATAAAATTACTGCTAGAGTAAATCGGCATAGGAATACCATCAGCAACTGTCTTAAAAATCCAGAAACATATGGTCAACTCAACCGAAGCGGCAGATCAACTAACATCGATAGTACATGCAAACGAGAAATTCGTCGACTGGCTGCTCAAAAAGAAATGTCTTGCAAGAAAACCAAACACCATTTAAGTCTTAAAGTCACCGATAGACGAATACATCAAATTTTGGTCGAGAAGGGAACACTTAAATATTGTTTGCGGGAGCCGGTACCAACTCTATTGGCACGCCACATTCAGGCTCATTTAGCAATTGCCGGAAAATATAAATTTTGTACTAACGAATTCCGAAACGTTGTATTTTCGGACGAAAAAAAGTTCAACTTAGATGGTCCAGATGGTTGCCAGAAATATTGGTGGGATCTTAGGCAACCACGGCAAGCGCGCCATAAGTGGAACCACGGTGGCTGGTCTTTGATGGTTTGGGCCGCTTTCGGACGTGGTGAAAAGTCTCCAATTTGTTTTATTCCGACAAGAGCCAACGCAGAATTCTATGTTGAAATATTAGAGGATGTTCTCATTGAGTTTGCGGGAAACATATACGGAGACGACTGGGCTTTCCAACAAGACAACGCCCCAATCCATACGGCTCGTTTAACTAAGGCCTTCCTATCGTCAAGGAAAATTTCAGTTCAGGATTGGCCAGCACTAAGTCCCGATTTTAAACCAATTGAGGACCTCTGGGGAATATTGTCGGCCCTTACTTATAAAAATGGTCGGTAGTTTGAGACAATCAAAGACCTGAAAGGTGATTTAGTGGAAGAGTGGGATAAGATAGGTGATTCCACTCTTCAAAACTTGACAAACTTTAAGCCTAAGCGTATAAATCATGTTTTTTCTCAAATAAAAAACATATTAATTATTAGAAAACCGAAAGTTATAGAAACGTAGAAAAAAGTGTAAAGAGAGGCACATATACTTATTTCATATGAAGTTATTTTAATTTCATTTTTAATTTAATAAGTTTAGCCAAGTTGAATATTTGTTGTATAATTTTTTGTTCCTATTTTTCCTAAATATATGTATATTAAAATTATTGGTTGAACCTTTCTCCTGCTTCTTTATAATTTTTCATTTGAAAATACCCTTGCACATATACTTATTTCTGTGAGGTATCTATTACTTGTGCTTCATTTAGCCCCGCTGCGTTTAGGTATCTTGTACTGATCTCCTTCAGTACCGGACATCTTCCTAAGGAGTGCTGCATATCTTCTTCCTCGTTTGAATTGCAGAGGGTGCAAATTTTCTGGGTATTTCCATACGTGGCTGCATTTAGCTTTAGTATTGATGTACAATATTTATCTTGCTTTGAAAATTGTTGCAATGTCAGCTAGTCGCATATCTTCTTTAATATAGTATTCCCCTTTTGAGTAGTCTAAATGTTTATAAATTCGCGTCGCGCTTGACTGTGCTTTTAGCTTTGCCATGTTGAGATCTTTTATTTTCATTTTGGTAAGAAGTTGCACACAGCGATCTTGCCAGTCTATAGCGGCTATGTTTTCTTCAAACTTCAGACCGAACTCCGAAAATCGTTCCATGTGCAATTAATACTAGCTTCTGCTGAAGTATTTCTGGCATTTAAGTGCTTGCCGAATTCAATTTTGGGTGTGAGAATGAAACCAAGATATTTATTTTCAGCCACCAATTTAATTTCATCACCTTGGTATCACCATTTTTCCGCTTGGGAAAGTCGTCCACCTCTTCTGAAGACCATCATCTCCGATTTATTTGGGTTTACTTCCATATTCCATTCAGCGCAGTATTTCTCCACTTTATTAATCATGGATTGCATGACTTTAGAGTTATCCGTCAGGAGAACAATATCATCGGCATAAAGTGGGAGATGTAATTCAATCCCTCAACCAATAGTCCTCCTTCCAAATAATCGTGCAAATCATTTAGGTATAAAGTTAACAATAATGGCGACAGCAGACATCCTTCTTTCACACCAGTGCAGGTTTCAAAATAGTACAATAGACGCAAGATTATAAATGTTATCTACAGTTGAATAGTTTCTTCTAAAGTCGGCTTGGAATTTTGTTAGCACGTTGTTCTTTTCTACCCGATTTGCAAGTCTTGCGTTAATGAATCCCATTAACACCTTTGCGATAGAATTCATAAAAGATATTCGCCAAGAGTTACTGGCTGCATTTACACCTCCCTTTTTAAAAATTGGGAAAATTATTGTTATTTCAAAAGTGCCATCGATTCTTCTGGTCTCAGAAATTATGTTGTATACTTCTTTTAACTCCAATAGAAATTCGGGCGAAGCAAACTTTAGCAGTTCATAAGGTATTCTATCTTCTCCTGGCGCTTTACTTATTTTAGCATTTTCAGTGGTTTTTTCAACTTCCATAAAAGTTATATCTTTATCGTGATATTCATCTTTACATAGCGCAGCTGCGTAATAAGTGTCTTTTGTTTGAAAACAGTGTTTAAAATCGTACGCAGTAATATTTGTACGAGGGGTGCCTTTCACATTTCGGGATTAGAGAACAAAAAAAAATTTTAATCATGGAAAATCACTTTATTGTTTTTCAAAATATTCTCCATGAAGATCTATACACTTTTGCACGCGTTTGAACCAATTGTCGAAGCACTTTTGCCACTCTGAATGAGGTACCTCCAAAACATGCATTCTGAATGCCGCAACCGCTTCTTCAGGTGTCGGAATAAAAAGAAGTCATTCGGTGCCAAGTCAGGACTATACGGCGGATGACCCATTAATTCGATGTTTTGGGTGCTCAAAAATGCAGTTGTTTGAGCCGATGTGTGAGAACTCGCATTGTCCTGGTGAAGAGTGATCCGTCTTTGGCGATTGGTTTTCCTAATTTCTTGGAAGACAACTGGCAAACAAATGGTTGTGTACTACTCAGAATTTACTCTTCTGCGTTGTTCTAGTGATACGGTTGCGACATGTCCAGTTTTTCCGAAAAAACAGGCGACCATTTGCTTGGAAGTGCTTCGTGCGCGAACAACTTTTGTTGGATTTGGCTCATCTTGAAACACCCATACAGTCGACTGCTGTTTACTTTCGGGCTCATACGCGTAAATCCATGATTCATCACCTGTCACGTTGTCATAGACGTGTTTCGAAGCCCCGCGATCGTATTTTTTGTGCATTTCCTTCGACCAATCGACACGAGCCTTTTTTTGAGCGATTGACAAATTGTGTGGGATCCAACGCGAACAAATTTTTTTGACAGTCAAATGTTTATACAATATTGAATGTATGCTGGTCCCACTAATGCCTAAGATTGTCTCAATCTCACGATAGGTCACATGACGATCTTGCAATATCAGTTCGCGCACAGCATCAATGGTTTTCGGAACAACAACTGATTTTGGACGAGCTTCACGAAATTCGTCTTGGAGTGAACTACGACCACGGTTGAATTCAGCATACCATCGATAAACACTGGTCCTTGATGGAGCTTCATCGCCAAAAAATGAATTAAGTTCATCCATGCAATGTTGCTGAGTTAATCCACGTCGAAAGTTGTAAAAAATAATCGCACGAAAATATTCACGATTTAATTCCATTTTTGGACCGAGATGAATCTTTTAAGTTACTGTAAACAACACAAATAGCGCTGGTATTTCAAAACGTTCTGAGTACGTAAAAGCCAAAAAATGTCAAACTTTGCGATACAGTTGTCAGTTGCCAGATTGCAACACCCGGGTTGCCAAATGCCGAAATATAAAAGGCACCCCTCGTATTCAATGGGAGTTCCGATAAAAGACCTTAGAGAAGTCGGTATAAACGGTGTCAACCTGGTGCCTTGATTGCAAGGCAGCGATACAATCATCATCATTTCATATTTCACATATAATTTTTTAGAGCCATATTTTACGTATCTTAAATAAAAATAGTCAAACTTGAAGTAATCTGTAAGTAAATGTTTACACGTTTTATAGGGTTTTCCAATAAGAGGTGTTATTCTGATTATCAAAGAAAAATTCTATATTTTAATATAAATCATCGGATGTTTATTTTTATCTTTATATCACCAAGAGGAAGGTATGCCATTAATAGTGGAAAATAACATCAGGCAAATGACCACTACGACCACGCTTACAGGACAATATCCTTTTCATGAAATTTTCCATAACCGAATTGCAAAGTGGCTGCCCTATGTCCTCGATAGCCTCACGAATTCCATCTTTGTGGTCTTGAATCTCTTTCACGTGGCCGCAAAGAAAAAAGTCACAAGGTGTTAAATCACAAGATCTCGGTGGCAAATTGTGATCACCTCTTCTAGAGATAACACGATCCGGACACTTTTCCCGTAAAAAATCAATGGTTTCGTTGCTTGTGTGGCAGGTAGCGCCGTCTTGTTGAAAATAAGATAATTTCTACCATCAAGTTCCGGCCATAAAAAATCGTTAACACCTGTTATTAGAAAACCCTTTATTTTAAAACAACATCCCGGCGCGTCTTTGAAAGGCTCGTTACATACAGATATTTCTCTAGAAAAAATTATATTTTCTTAACGGTGATAGCATCATGTCCTATGGTAAAAAAATGTCTTCTTCTTCTTTATTCGTAGTCGATGGTAAGCGATTATAAAATTTAAAAGTAATACAAAATAAAAGTAATTTTTTTTACAAATATTTTTGTAGAATATGCCTCAAATATGAAGTGTTTCGTCGTTTGATGCACTTGATTAATTGTCTGAAAAAAACAAAAAATTAGTCACCAACATTTTTTTTTTATTTATTTAATATTTACACGCGGCGAGAGGTCTTTGGAAATCACCTTTAGATTAGCATAGAACAAAATACACTTTATCTTCTCTAATTCCCTTTCACAAATGTACAAAAAATTATACCAAAATAACGTTTCTTTGAATTTTTAATATTTGTTTTTCATTTTGGGTTGTTTTCATGGCCACTATAAAAATATATTAGTTAAAGTGGTTGGTTTTTACATAAAGCATCATTTTTTGAAAGTATGTGATGGAAAATTAATAGAGGGGATTAAATAACATTGAACTGTACACTTTTTATGCCAAATTTACGACAAAGCGTATTTTGTCCCATGCAAATTCAATTCAAATTTTCAAAGCTCTGTCGGTACGAGTAAATATTAAATGAAAATAATAAAAATACAGGTGACCTGTTTTTTGGTCATAGAGCAAGAAACAAAATATTTTTGGTTGGGGCATCCTAGTTTAAATGTATCTGTGCATAGGATAATGGTTTTTGTTATTAATTTAAAAGTTTGCGTCTAAATCAATCAGAATACGTCAACATCAGATTCCCTCATCCGTATTTCTTATTAGTTACTTACCTAGAAAAGGCTGCTCAAATATCAGGTGTGTGGGTGTGTAACACATTTAAATACTTTAATAAGTTTAAATTCCACAATAATTTTCCACACCAAAGCCTACGCTTTGGCAAAGAATTTATCGAATTTAGCTGGCCTTCTTGCAAAGGCCCGAAAGGCGAAGGCAATGGCGCTGAGAAAATGAATGCCAACCGGCAAGTCCACGGCAACATTAATGTGAATTTAATTGATAAAGTTGTACTTGATAAATTGCGTTTTGTTTATGAGCGCTTGCGTTAATGCAGATAGACGTTTACTTACATATACGAGTATATGTTTGTATGTGTGTGTACTAATTCGTATGTACATAAATACATGCAGAATGGAAACAATTTTGAAAATCTCTAAAGTTGGCAGCTTTGAAAGCGTTAGCGGTTTAATTTCGATGGGCTTTGATACTTTTGACATTTGAAACTTTTTTATTGGCCAAAAATACATAGGCCCTTGGAGTGGTTTACCAGAAAGTGGAACTGGTGCGTTAATGGCCGGCTAAATTTTTTTTTTATTTTTTTGTGTATTTGCTATGTCACCCGCTCCAATGATTTACGTAAAAATAAGGTAGACAATTAATTAATAAAAATTGAGCTAAATAATGGATAGAATTTCGGAATTAATAGCTTAGCGAAAATTTGTTGATTTCAACACTGATGCAACCTTAAAAATCAGTAATTGAATTTTTTCGCATCCGATTAAATTTGTTCAAGTTTTCACATCGCCGAAACTTCGCATAAAAAATTGGTTGTGGTTGCATTATGTGGCATCATTATCAGTTGTTTGGTATGCCTTTTTTTGGTGGATGACGTAGGGTTCAAAATGCCTTCGCACTTACAGCGACCATCTTCTACTGCATTGAGTGGTGCGCCATTAAAACAATCCCTTCTCCTCTTTTCGGGAGACTCGCTTCTCGTAACTACTTCCTGCATTACTTCGGAAGGGCCCAGAACAGCGTCCTTGCATCGAGTTCTCTTCATTCACGTCTGGGTCTACCATATTTGTAGCCAGCTTCCTGCTATAAGCTCGTTTTCTTATGTCTCCATCTGTGCAGCGTTTGTGTCTATTGGCCACAATCGGTTCCCGCGTCCTCTCCTTCTGACATATATAGGTCTTATGTCATCGACAGTCTCAACAGCTTCACTTTCTGAAGCAAAAGGACCATCGGAAGAATGCGATTTGTTAGTACCAACTTGTTCCCGTCTGATATCGTCATGAGTCAAACAGTTAGGGCCTCCTTACTCAAGAGCTCCTACTCCTTAGCCGCCCACTCCACATGTCGGAGGTACTGCATTATTTTTTCTGAATATGTGTTAACAGTATCAGATTGTTCACCTACAACGGGAGTCCAAATAGCACCTCCAGGGCTTGCCGTTCGTTTCGAAAATGGCCACATTGGAAGATAGCATGCTCTGCATCTTCGATTGTGTTGGAGCAGTGTGCGCAGTAGGGATTGTCCGCCAACTCAAAACGGGCCATCAGATACGTTCCTGAATGCGCAAGCGATCTTAGTCCATTCTGAGGTTGACAAAATCTCAGCTCTCGAACTTGGTGGGTTTTCTCACAGGACACTATGTAAGAGGAGTGCATGCTGAGAGACTTGGTGGAAGGTGAGAGGATGAGATGGAATCATCTCAGCATCTTCTCATGAGCTGCCCTGCACTGGCGGAGCGAAGATCTAGGCATCTTGCCTCTTACTTCTTTGCTACGCCTGCAGATGTAGCTGGTGTTGACATTAAAAATCTGATGAACCTCATCAGCAGCATAAAGCGGTTCACACAAACGCAGTACAGTCGTCGTTCCTAATCCACACATACTCTAAACTCATCCTCCTAACCATCTCACAAAAAGTCTGACACATCTGGGTAGAGCCGCGTTTATGTCCGAAGACACAATAGATACCAACGTCCAGGTTCCTACTGACTTATCAAAGCTATACGCCGTCGATAGCCCTAATTACTTCCACTGCATTCATAGGTAGTTCTAAATTAAAAGAGATATCGGAAAAGTTGCAGCAATGTTATATTAACCCAGTACCACCTTGTCTTCTGTGATTGGCGTTGGTTCGTCATAAACCGTCCGTCTTCTTTGCTGCTTCTGTTGTAAGTATTGCTAAATCGCCGTGCGTTCCCGTGTCTCCAAGTTTTCTTCCTAACCACTCACCACAGGTGGTATGAGTTTGTTGAGGTCCAAAGCCCATTTTGTCACTGATCCCACTACGCGCTCCCACCGGCCAACTGTCAGAAATAGCTCAGCTGCTTTTTGTTCTGGTGCGGGCTGAGATCCGTGGACTTTATAGAGCCAGTTCATTTCGTCTCCCACGAGGTCTAGAGCGAGCTTTCCAGGTATTGCACAGAGTGCATCATCAGACACAGTTCAGTAATTATACGGCGTGCAAATTATACGCAGCGCGCTTTGCCTGCATATCTGGGTGACTTCACGTAGATTGGAATTTTTGGTTCCTGCACCGATGGGTCCTGTATAAAGGCTTATGGAGTCAGCAACCAATGACAATTGTCGCCAGCGGTTACCTTGGAATCCTCCTATATTACGGAGGAGTGGTGCTAGAGCACCATTAACAGAAACCGCTTTGGAACTTGCATTTATTAGATACTGCCTGAAAAAAAGTTAGTCTCGATCCGGACTTTCACCCTCCATCACTTATTAGAGCTGCTTCGGTTTTTTGAACTGCTAACTCTAACTTAGCCTCGTTAAGCCATATTTGCACTCTCTCTGCAGCAACGTTACAATTTTTTTTAAGTGGTCGAATTTTCTATTTACTTCTACTAGGGCAATATCATCGGCGTATTCCATAATTTCTGTCGCAAAATTTCCGACCTGAATCCTAGGTTATGCACAGAAGGCCGTTTATATTGGAATAAATACGAGAATAGCGAGTTATCCGATCGAAATACCTTCTAAACAAATTAAAAATCCCGCAGCGCCTGAGATGTTATGGTTTTTTCTTGACAAAAAAAAAATATCAAATCCAAAATACCAATCGCAGAAATGACAGACAGCTATGTTCCAATCCTACACAGCCACTGTGATGGGTTTAGATGTTGTGAGCAACAAAGGGCAAAGGACATCCACTACACTTCTTTACTCAAGGATTTCGAGTGAATTCTGCTGCATATAACGAGGTTTTAGACGCAGTAGTGAAACCCTGGATTGATAGTGACGCAGTGGCAGCCCATACATCTTTCAGCAAGACTTTGCTTCTACACACTAAGCGATGGCGGCAGACTATTGGATGGCTGAAAATTTCCATGACCAAATAACACAGAACTTATGGCCGCCTAACTGGTCATACCTTAATCCCCTGGATTACCACGTATGGGGCATAGTTCAGCGTGAAACACCTTATGGAAAATGAAGAGCGTTAGAAAGATATGTAAGCCAACTTTTTGACACCAATTTAAGCCGCCCAACAATCGAATTTTTGCCCATAAAGTTCGATAACAATGCCATTAGAATGTTTGTTGGCTTTCTGTAGCTGCGGGTTCATACGGTTTTTTCATACTAATTTTTGCATTGCCCCATTCAAGAATAAAATAAACTAGCCGATGGCGCACCTCTTATAATTTGGTTAACTACCCCGCTCTTCTTAAACAATTATCCAGTTACAATATGAACTAAGTTTCTAAGCATTCCCTCCTCTCATGAATTCGCGCTGTTTAAGGAAAAGTGCGAATTGGTTCGAAATTACCACTACCAAATTGTTTAGTAATAGTTAACAAAAAAATTTTTCAGTAATAGTTAAAAAAGAAGTAGCATTTTGTTTTCGCTAATAATTTGCAAATGCTGGAGTGTATATTTATTTCTCACACCTCTTAAGGTGCATCCAGCCACCCACTGCTCTTCTTCAACATATCATCGAATATCCACTCCTTTTGCCTTTCGCAAAAATTCGCCCCCATAAAGATTTACCTCTTAGCATATTTATTATATAAACCATAATTCCCAGCTATTAAAAATTCGTTTCGCGCTTACGTTTTCAGCCCACAGCCACGATTCAAAGCATATCATTATCAGCAGCGCAATCACCTCTCGGTGCTGGCATTTGGCTGCTAAAAATATAAATAAAATATTTGAACTGAGGGAAAAGCCGCCTCACCGTGAATTCGTTTTATTGAAAATATTTATGTGTGTGTGTGTCCATGTATAAGTACTAGGCCGGGTCGATTTGTGGGGAGGCAAAAAAATCGCCCATTAAAAAAATAAAAAAATAAAAATTCCCATTGCTCTGTGAAAATCGTATTCTAGGGATCAAAATAAGAAACTTTGCCGAAGGAACCATACCTCTAAAACGAAACGAGTTCTGATGTCCCCCAATTTGAGTCGAACTTTTTAGTTTCTTTTCTCATGCAAAGACCAAAAATGGTGATATTTTGAAATGATTGTATGGGGAACCCCCCAGGGGAGCTCCAGGGGGTGAGCCACTGGCATGGGTGGATCGGCCGTCCAAAGTTAGTGGGGGTCGGTCATACATTTGGACTCGATTGGACCACTCTAAATGGGTCAAAGTGGGATTTTTCGTTCGACCCAAATTGGGGGACATCAGAATTCGTTTTAGAGGTATAGTTCCTTCGGCAAAGTTTCTTATTTTGATCCCTAGAATACGATTTTCACAGAGCAATGAGCGATTTTTAAATCGACCTGCCCTAATAAGTACCCTGCAGGGAAAAATACTAATTATAAAGGGGAACTGTTTAAAGGTACCGGATTTTAAAATGAAATAAAACCACGAAAAATCAAATTGATTAGGCAATCTTTACTACTTTTGTGTAGAACCTTTCATGACATTTATTTTTTTAAGATAACCCTTTTCAAATGTGGCGCCAATTTCACTATTATTCGGCCATCCGCAAATACCAATTTTGAATGACTCGCTGGAGAATTTTGATCGATATCGCGTGAATACCTTCAGTAAAGTTGGCTTCCAATGCTTCAATCGAAGCTGGTTTATCAATAAAGCATTTAGACTCTACCCCCACAAATAAAACTCCAAAGGTGTGATATACCATGATCTTGGTGGCCAATCCACTAGTTCGAGACGAAAGATAAATTGCTCACCGAAACGACGACGCAGGAAATCGATTGTTTCATGGGCTGTATGGCAAGAAGCGCCATCTTGTTGGAGTCAGGTGTAGTAGAGATCACGAGCTTCGATTTCCGGCATCAAAAGATTGTTTATCATGGCGGGTTAGCATTCCCTATTCACTGTTACATGGACGCCGGCCTCGTCTTCGAAGAAATATGGGGCGATGATTCCTCCAGCCCACAGGCCGCCCCAAACGGTTGTTTTCAATGAATGCTGTAATCAGCTCAAATACGGCAATTTTGCTAATTGACGTAGCCATTAAGCCACAGATGAGCCTCATCGCTGAACACCATAAGTTGGTCTGAGCGCAGGATGAACACTTTTCACAGAGCGTCGATTTTCATAATAAAATTGTACGATTTATAAACGTTGTTGAAGTGTAAGTATTTTCATAATGAAATGTCAATGAATACTAAACAAAATTATGCACAGTTTGTAACATACCTTCTACTCAAATATGATATATATCAATAAAACGGTCCGCGGATGACATTTGGCAAAAATAAATTTTTTGTTTTTTGGTAGGCTTACATGGCAAATTTCAGCGTGATATGTCACATAGTTTGTTTTCTGTGCTACTGTAAACAAGTCAAGCTCGAGTGTGTTCTTAAGTTCTTAGAATTAATATTAGATTAGTAGTTGTTAGCTGTGCTATCAATATTTTCATTACCTTTAATAAGGGGTTAGGGGTACTCAGAATTTTCAAAAAATTGAAATTATTTTTTTTGCATTTTCTCAAAGTACAGTATCTTGAAAATATTGTGTGAAAAATTGAAGTGAATCCGACCACCACTTTTCGAGTTATTCAACAATTACCATGGGCGCACGGGCGCTCCGAGCTCTACATAAATCGATAGCAAAACTTTAAATGAGTTTTTCTCAAATCTATGTTTTTTGAACTGGTGATCACTGTAACTTAAAAACCGCTTGGTAAATTTCAATAAAATGTGTTATAAATATATTTGTATATAATTGGCGCGTACACCCTTCCTGGGTGTTTGTTTCGAGCTCCTCCTCCTGGCGTGCGTCTTGATGTTGTTCCACAACAGGAGAGGCCTACAGTTTCAAGCCGACTCCGAACGTCAGATATTTTTATGAGGAGCTTTTTCATGGCAGAAATATGTACACTTGGAGGAGTGCCATCGCCTGCCGAGGGGCGAGCACTATTGGAAAAAACGTTTTCTTCATTTTGGCGTTTCAGCGAGATTCGAACCTACGTTCTTTCTGAACTCCGAAATGGTAGTCACGCACCAACCCATTCGGCTACGGCGGCCGATAAAATGTATACTACTCTTGAAAAAGATGAAAAATAAGGCACAAGGTCGTGGGATTTTGTTTTTTTTTTTCAAAAATTTCGATTTTTTTTAATAATTAATTGTCGGTTTTTTTTCGAAAATCTGCAAAATATTTCCTTAAGCCGCCATATTGTTGATTTGGAAAAAAGCTTCGATCACGCACAAGATTTTCTATTAATAAAACTAATTTCTCTTGTCCGATTGAGTTTAGATGAATCTCCAAGGACTTGTGATGATCATCTCAAGGGACTTTTGGAGAAACGGGTTTCACACAAACAGCGATAACTTTAAGAATTATTAATTTTTTTTTTTTGAAATTTTGCTAAAGTCAAGTCGAGACATGATGTATTAATGTTATGTTTTTATTTTTGTAAAAAAAAATATTGAAAATCATCATTTTTTCGGGTCTCTGACTACCGCTAACCCCATAAGGGCATGGCCTGGAGACCATATCAGTAAAATATTGGGGTATTCTGTCATTATTTTCGCTATTGGATATACCATCAAGAAAATTGGATAAACCATCGCCCAAATTTGGCACACCTATTTCTCCACATCTCAGTTCGATCCGAATTAAATATTATTGAGAATGGCTAAAAAGCACGTCCCCTTTTTTATATGTTTAGACTAAATTTTCGTTTGCCCGCTGGTGTTACAAGCCAAAGTTCTCTGCACTCTGAGTTTGTTTGATTCCAATAGCCAGCCTGAATTAAAATTTGTTAAAATGTGAGCTGTCTGGCCCGAATTTAGCTTCCTTACTTATTTATTTTTTAATTTTTATGTCAATAGATAGGAGTGCATGAAAAGACTATTAATATTTGCGTTGTTGATGCAATTTGGACTCTTTTGTTGTGTTTACAAATATCTGAACCTACTTACATACATACAAACATACGTAGCTTCTTCTTCTTCTGCTTCATGCATCTTAACCACTGCTAGTTTTTGCTTAGCTGAATCACTTAGTAAACGATAAATTTAGACAATGAATTCGCAATTATACCGTAACCGATTCCGAATCTCCAAGCAAAATGTGCTCAGGTATTCCCCAAGCAAAGTTGAACTGAAAACGTGACCGGCATAGTGAATTTGCATGAAAATCACATGTTAATTTGGCAGGTGCTTATGTACATCTCAATGAGAATTATCCATTAGTGTGTGTGTGTGTATGCATGTGAATGGATATGTCGATAAGTGTGCGCTGCTGTGTATCATGAGCAGGTTAGTAAAGCAGCTGAGCGCAATGTAAAATCAACATAAGTGTATGTGTGTGTGTGTGTGTGTGTGTGTGTGTGGAGTGTGGTTTAGTAAGTCATCATTTGCCTAGAGGAGAAAAAGCATGCGGAAAGATACAAAAAATTAATTACCTGTTGTTATGCAATTAAATTGTAAATTCAGTATATTTAGAAAGTCAGTGGTAAGTGGTGGATATGAAAAAAAGAAGAAATATTCTGCGAAGTGCTTTTCGTAAGAGACATTAAATTCTAATTTTGTACTCGAGCAATAAATAGCCGGCTTATTTAATAGTAGCCACATACTTTATACGTGCAGAAGTATTTACTATCATCAAAAAAATAATCTAAACAAAAAAACCAAAAAAAAAAAACACAAACCAAAACAAGTTCCAACAAGGCTTGGTTTTTGACATGCAGCTTCTTTGCGAGTTGTATATTTGTAGAAAAAATTATCTGCTGTTTTATGTCTATCGCAAATTAAAAGATTCAAAAACAAAACATTCATTCAAAGGTACTCCTGATGGTTTAATTTCCCGATGTAATTCAGAGTTTTCTAAGAATTATCTGAAAGCGATATATAGATGAATGTAACACAGGCTAAAAGGCTAAAAAGTCCCGGGCCTAACAAAAAAAACAAGTTTTTTTTTGGTCAAAGTTAGCTTTATTTTAATTGTAATGCAATTATTCCAGTGCCGCTCTAACATTTCAGTACCACTTTTGTAGAACGATTTATCTTTGGCCTCAAAATAGGCCTCAGTTTCAGCGATAACCTTTTCGTTCGGGCGAAAGTTCTTACTGGTTAGTATTTTTTTTAGGTCTGCGAACAGCTAGTAAGTCGGTGCGAGCCAAATCTGGCGAATACGGTGGATGTGGGAGCAACTCGAAGTTCAATTCATGTAGTTTTGCTATTGTTTTGATTAACTTGATACACGGTACGTTGTTTTAATGAAACAAAACAGTGAGGAAATTCGGCATCCACTTTAAACAGAGCTTCTCGCAGTCAAATACTCGTGCAATATAAAGCCAACACTCTCTTTTTTGATATCTTTATGTTGCCTGCTAACTCACGAAACTTCACTTTTCGATCATTCAAAACGATTTTGTGGATTTTTTTGATGTTTTCTCGTGGTGCCGTCAAATGTTCGTGTTTGAACGGGATTTCGTGAGCCGAATCCTAGAAAATGTTGCAGAAAGCCTATGGCGAGTGTATTGAATCAAAAACACGGATCTGCGAGTGGTATAAAGCTTTCCCAGAGGGCCGAGAAGTCATAGAAGATTTGCCCCGTTCTGGTCTCCCATCAAAGTCTTCAACGGATCAAAACGTCGACAAAGTCAAGGAAATAGTTCTGGAAAATCATCATTTAAAATTGAGGGAGGAAGCACGTAAACTTAGCGTGTCTCACGAATCAATTCGCAACATTTTACACCATCAAATGGGCCTAAGACGCGTGGCTGCTACCATCTTTCCAAGAGAGTTCAATTTCTTTCAAAAAATTCATCGGAAGAAGGTGGCTAAAGGCATGCTTGAGCAAGTGAACTCGGACGCAACGTTTATCCAGCGGTATATGAGTTTGACATGCAAACCATTCCACAACCAACAGACGGCTGAATGGCGCTATCCACATGAGCCGAAACCCAAAAAGCCACGTCAAAAGTCAATGGCATACAACTCGTTTTCTTTAATTCTCATGGTGTTGTGCACTCGGATTTCATTCCAAATGGTTCTGCGGTTAGTAAAAAATATTATTTGTAAGTTATGCGACGTTTCAGAGAGAATGTGCGTAGGAAACGACCCAATTTATGGAAAGAAACCTAATGGATCTTGCACCATGAAAACGCACCGTCTTCAAAGGCTCATATTGTGAACACTTTTTTGACCAAAACCTCAACGCACATCATCGAAAAATCACCATATTCACCGGATTTAGGCCCCTGTGACTTTTACCTACTATCTTTTCCCCAAAACTTAAATTGCCACTCCGCGGACGCCGCTTTGAGTCGATCGAGGTAATTAAGGAGAATTCGCTGAAAGAGCTGAAGAAGATTTCTTCAAACGCGTTTAAAAGGTGCTTTGATGACTGAACTAATCGTTGGCATATGTATATTGCTTCGAATGGAGCCTATTTTGAAGGCGACAAAATAAATTTTGATGATTATAAAATTATTTTGTGTTTTATTGAACAATTCCCGGTACCTTTTTGACAGAAGGTATGTAATATCGACATTTTTAAGCTTGAAAATGGTAATCTCTCTGGTCCTAGTGTTGCTTAATAAATAAATAAACTAATAGAGACTCCTCTCACTCTTCCATTTTTTATTCCTTAAATTTGATTTTCTGATGTTGACATTTTTTACCAGAGATTGAAGCGTGCTAAGGCCCTCCCACAAATTTCTCAATAAGATATTGTAAATAAGATCAGTACGGCTTTATCGTCATGGAAGATCCAGGCAGTTTCAAGGGGGACTGGACTCTAGGACTTTTCGGCTCCCTCTATCCAATTCCATCGCATTCAGAAAAATTCAAAAAAAGCTTGGATAATCGATATGAGGAATAACGGAAACTTTACGGGAAACTAAGCCTTTCCGGCTTCCATCTATGAAGAATCGGAGACTGGCTCACCCCATTCACTCAGTTTATAAAGGGTCTTTCAAAAGTCAAGCCTAGATGTTATAAGAATTTAGACTCTCTCAGGTTTCACTATTTTTATCCAAAATACGGAAAATCCTGTTTCTAATAATTATATGTGAAAAAGGACTTACTTTAAACGTGAACCATGAGCTCTTCTACAGCTAAAATGCACCAAACAGTCGATTCATGAATGCCTCATTGTTCAGAACGTCGAGATATCGGATATCGATGTTGAATAACACTTTGCGCTACAGCAGTAACATTCTCAGAAGGTCTACCAGTCTTTTTTCTATCCTTGTCAGAACCAGTTTCTGGAAATTTCTTTACCAACCTTTGAATTGTCGACTCATTCGGTCGATTAGTTCCACCAAAAAGTTACGAATTTTGCGATATGTTGTTCTTAAGTATCGACGACTTTCTTACTGAAATTCAATAATTTCAATCAATTATTCTATCGCAAAGCGAATCTGTTAGAGTTGGTATGGGTAAATCAGCTGATTTATTTTTTTTTCTCTCGCCGTGTTCATATGGCTGTCAGCACAGTATGAAACAAGGCGAATTCATTCTTCGTTTTTTATTTTGTCGAGATATATAAAACTGAACTTTGGCCACGAATACCTTTGCAATAACCTTTGTAAATATTTGCTTGTACTATTGGCAAGGGCAGCCAAGCAGCCTTTGCTGTGAACCCCCGAGCCCCAGAGTGTCACTTAATCACACTCAGACGGCGGCTTGTTATAGGTCACTGTAATTGTGTACGCCTCGAAATGCCTCCACAAGTGCGCAAAATACATAGACGCATAGCATATCTTCATTTGTATGAGTATTTTAATGGCCGTGTTGCAAACATTTGCTTTGTAGGTGAATTGCTTTCAAACCATCGGCTGCTGGCTGCTGTTTTCGTTTTTTTTCTCCGTTTATATTTTTTATTGCCTCTTTTGTTACTGTTTTTGCCGCTACTGTCACTGACATTATTACCTTTGTCGTTTGTTGTCTGACCAACATTTAGCGCTTCACAGCGGAAAACAACAATAAAAAACATCACGAAAGCCATTTTAGCCATAGCAGTAGCTGTAATCAAGCCGCAGTAGCCATTATTACGCTAACGGTACTTAACATCTGCTTCGGCATGATCATCACTGTTGCGGGGAAAAGGAAAAGCAAAAAGTACAAACAACTACATGAATGGAGATTCTCTTTACAATCGAATTCGCCTACGTATAAAAATTATACACCACTAACACACTCATATATTTATATAAGCGTGGATGCGTGTGTTAAATGTATATGTGTATGTAAATTCCAATACCTGCGTGCTATGATGGCATTCCATTGACATGCCGTAGCCACAATTTTCGTACGCAGCCTCCAGGACGTATGGGGTCATCGCAGCTGCACGTTGGCGCGGTTTGACTAACCTGCAAAAGTACCTACGTTTGTGCGAAAAATAACGGGTGATCAATTAAGAGGAGTTTTTTCATTTGCGTTTTTTTTACAGATCGCGCGCGAGTTGTGGCAAACTGTCATAGTGGATTTGTTGAACAGCGTTTGGCATTTCATCATGGAAAGACTCACACCGCAACAACGTCTACAAATTGTTCAACTGTATTATGAAAATCAGCGTTCTGTGACAAATGTTTTTCGTGGTCAACATAATCGGCCTGCCTTAAACACTATTCGACATACCATCAACAAATTTGAATCCGAATATTCATTGGTGGATAATTCTCGACCGAATAGACCACGTCCAGCAAGAAGCATTGAGAATATAGCGGCAGTAGCAGAGAGTGTACGTGAAAACCGCGATGAATCGATTCGGCACCGTTCTCAGCAACTTGGACTGTCGTATGGAACAACTTGGTCAATTTTACGGAAGGATCTTCTTTTAAAAGCATACAAAATACAGCTCGTACAAGAACTAAAGCCAAATGACCTTCCTGCACGTCACCGTTTTGCTGATTGGGCTCTTGAAAAGACTGAAGAAGATCCGCTGTTTTCGAGCAAAATTTTGTTCAGCGATGAGGCGCATTTCTGGCTCAATGGTTACGACAATAAGCAAAATTGCCGTATTTGGGATGAAGAGCAACCAGAACAGGTTCAAGAGCTACCTTTACACCCAGAGAAAACAACGGTCTGGTGTGGTTTATGGGCTGGTGGAATCATCGGTCCATATTTTTTCAAAAGTGATGATGGCGGCAACGTATCTGTGAATGGTGCTCGCTACCGTACCATGATATCGGACTTTTTGCTACCTGAAATTGAATCTAATGATCTCTACGACATTTGGTTTCAACAAGACGGAGCCACTTGCCATACAGCTCGTGAAATAATGACTTTATTGAGAAGTCATTTCGGAGAGCAGCTGATTTCACGTTTAGGACCTGTGAGTTGGCCACCAAGATCTTGTGATATCACACCTTTGGACTTTTTTCTTTGGGGATTCGTGAAGTCCAAGGTCTATGCTGATAAACCAGCTACGATTGAAGCTCTGGAAGCCAACATTACGCGTGTTATTCACGACATACCAGTCGAAATGCTCGAACGAGTGATTGAAAATTGGACCTTCAGAATGGACCACCTTAAGCGTAGTTGCGGCCAACATTTGAATGAAGTCATATTCAAAAAGTAAATGTCAAAGAATGTCCTTTCAAATGATAAATAAAGGTTTTGAACATAATTTACATATTTGTTTTTTTTTTTAACTATTGAAAAAAGCACCTCATGATTGATCACCCGTTACATACCTTTGCATGCGTATAAAGTTATTTGAATGACACATGCATATGCATACATGTGAGCATTTTCAGGAAATTTTTGCATGCGTAATGCAACCAACTGGCGGGACACTACTGTCAACTGAGGCTATTTGGAAAATGCTTGAACGAATTTTCCAGAATTTTTTCTGAGCAAACTATTAAATTTATTCATTTGTTAATAATAAAAAATATACATATTTATTGGTGAGAAAAAATCTTCGGTTAGTTACTAAAAAAAAATAAAGGGTGGTTAAGTTTTAAGGGCTGGTGTTGATTTTGAATAAAATACAATTTTTTAGGAAATTATTGTCACATCTCTTTATTATGATAATATTAGTATGGCTCAATTATGCATAAAACAAAATATTGGCCAAATGGTAGCCGCGGCCTCGGCGGCACTCCTTCATCCGATGGTCCAAATTTTCGATGACGCTGAGGCATAATTGAGGTTCTATGCCGTTAATGTGCCGAATTATCTCATCCCTCAGCTCTTGCATTGTTGCTGGTTTATCGACGTACACCTTTTCTTTGAAAGAAAGAAGTCCAACGGTGTCAAATCAAATGATCTTGGCGGCCAATTGACTTCGCCCGGACGTGAGATTATTCGGCCATCAAATTTTTCGCGCAAAACAGCCATCGTTTCGTTAGCTGTGTAACAAGTGGCACCGTCCTGTTGAAACCTCATATCGTCCACATCCATATCTTCGAATTTGGGCCATAAAAAGTTCGTTATCATCTCACGATAGCGAACACTATACACAGTAACTGCCTGGCCGGCCCATAAACCGCACCAAACAGTCACTCTTTGGTGGGTGCATTGGTTTTCCGGCAACCACTCTTGGATTATCATTCACCCAAATGCGGCAGTCCTGCTTATTAAAGAATCCACTGAGGTGAAAATGTGCATCATCTTTGAAGATGATTTTCTTCGAAAATTGGTCATTCACTGTTTCCATTTCTTGCCACCATTCTGACCATTGACGACGCTTGAAATGGTCAAGAGGCTTTAGTTCTTGAGTCAATTGCACCTTGTAAGCGTGTAAATGCAAGTCTTTATGCAAAATGTTCACCAACGACGAGCGTGAGAGGCACGACGACGAGTTGAGGTGGACGGCTCTTCAACCACACTATCGCGAACAGTAGCAACATTTTCTGCATTACGAGCTGTACGAGCATGCACTGGTGTTTTCACATCTCTTACAGACCCGGTTTGCTCAAACTTTTGCACAATTTTTCCGATTGTACGCACATTTGGACGATTAAATTGACCGAAAAAATCACGAAGTGCGCGATATGCTTTTTGATTTGAACGCCCGTTTTCATAATAAGCCTGAATAACTTTAACGCGTTGTTCGATTATGTATCTTTCCATGGTTCAAATTGAGTTAGTCTGAAATTGAAAAATGTGAAATAGGGTGTAGAAAGAAAATTGACGTTTAGGTGTGGTTTACATTTAACATCGGCCTTAGAAATTTAACCACCCTTTATATAACATACAAATTGGATAATTCCCTCTAAAAATGTTGTATAGAGAATCACGTAATGCGAGGAATAATTGAAAATTAAATTACGAATGAAGAGCTAAATTCAAATGGTAGAGCTGATTACGTACCGTGGGGACACAACATTATATCAGACCACATTAATATCAGACACACTTTTTGCGCTGTTTTGAGCCACTCGAATAATATTCCGACCTTCACGGCTACTCATTTCTTTCGGCTTCTTAAGATACAAATTAAAAACTTCAAATACTATCGATAGTATTGAGATCCTTCGATAGCTTCGAGATAGTCAAAAGTCAACGATGGTCAATCTTGTGCCTGCCATAGCTTCAGATCTACAGAATTAAAAAATTGGTGCGCAACTACCATTCAGAAGTGCGTAAGTTCGAGTTTCCGTACATGAAACACCAAAATGAAGAAAAAGTTTTTTCTAAGAGCGAGTGTATTTCTGCCATGAAAGAGCTGCTCATAAAAAACCATTTGCCGTGTAGGTCGCTCCATTTGCGAAATAGCAGCAAGACCCACACTATAAATGGGAGAAAGAGCTCTGCAGAAGCGCGTACGATTATTTATTTATTTTTTCTATATGCCATGAGCTCAAATTAATGTGACTCAGACTTACACCTTTTTAATTTTTTCATTCAAAAAAATATTGAACCCTTTAAGATGCTCGGTTCAGTTCAGAAGTTGGATTCGGTCTTAAAAATCGATATTCGCTCGTTCGCTAGTAATATTTCTTCAAATTTATAAGAAGGACAACCCAAAAATAGTTGAATTTTATTTATATTTATTTACAATATCTAATGCATTGCTAGAAGATATAAGGCGTTAATAATTTTTTTTTTATTTTCGGGTTCCATTTTTTTTTTCTTTTCTTTAATCCAAAACTGTAAATTGGCGATATCTCGAAAACCGCATCACAGAAAAAAATCACGTGAATTTTTGGACTCAGCGACCGATTTAGCAGATCTGGTTCTTGGGTTTTTTGTGTTTTTTTTTGCTATTAAATAGCGTTACTAGCGGCCTAATCTGGAGCACAATGGAAAACAGCTGTAGATTTAAATAGGCTTGAATAACCCTGGTTTATTAGCTTTGGCAGCAACAATACATCATCAACCGCGATAAGTTCGATAAAATGGCTTTAATTGATTGCA
This sequence comes from Anastrepha obliqua, assembly GCF_027943255.1. Taxonomy (NCBI): domain Eukaryota; kingdom Metazoa; phylum Arthropoda; class Insecta; order Diptera; family Tephritidae; genus Anastrepha; species Anastrepha obliqua. The sequence continues at coordinate 150,810,820 of NC_072892.1, read as the reverse complement.
GTGAAGCTACTTAGAAAGCATCCAGGCATCCAACTCCAAGCAATAACGTCTCCAAAACGTTTTGGCTTTACGCTATTCTAGAGAGCTGAAGCTGCATACTCACAAAGAAATATCTGTGTATGTATGTGCATGTGCGTGTGTGATGATACGCAATATCGAATGCAATCGCAAAAATTGGAATATAAAAGCAAAAGCTTTCAGTTTATATTTCTTTGTTCATTTCTCAAGCAACTATTGCCGCTAGCAAAAAAGGAAAACCAATTCATAAAAAATCAATGGAGTTGTTAGCGTAAAAATTATTAGCAATAAGAGGAAACTCATAAACACTTAGACGGCACTTTTGACTCTCAACTCAACAGCTCAGCGCTAATCGAATGATGCGGTAACATTTAGCGGCATTTGCAACAATACTTTGGACGAGTCGTTCGATGGTTGATTGCTTTACTGGCGTTGTGGATGCCTGTCTGGTAGCCGGTCGATGGGTTGAGTGGCTGGGTAGTTGGTATATTTGTATGCATTTCTTGGTTCATTTAACGATTACGCTAAGGATTTTAAAATTACTTAGCCATTGAGTGCATTTGAGTGCCTAGCCGCAATACATCAAATGACTGCGCGTGTGTGTGTGTGTGTATGAAATTTTTTATGCCAACCGGCAACTGCTTTTTTCTTCCTGAATTTAAGTTACGCCAATTAAGCAACATTACACAGCAGAAATTCCAATTTGCCAATATGCAATGACATAAATAAAAATTGTTTTCCTTTTAAAAATATTTCAGAATTAATGGATGCCGAGCCAAGCTCATTACGCTTTGAGGTGTATGGGTCGCAATGGTGTTGGCTAAATAATATTGCATTATCACTATGGGAAAATGTGTATCAGTATACAGTTATGCACTCGCATACAAGCATGCATACATCCATTACTGCTTTTCTAATGAATAGTCACCACGAAAATGCGAGTTCAAATGCTTGAGTTCGTGTGACTGATGAGGCAGTGAATTGGAAAGCTCACACCTTCGTGCCACATGCGGCGCATGCGCCACGTGGTAGTTGTTGACGTAGTTATTGCTATTTATTTGCTATTTACACTTTTTCCCCAAAACTGTGTCTGCTGACTTTGTGGCCACCGGGCGCATTGCCTGCCATTTCCTGCACTCGAAACGCGTCTTGCGCCGCTGGCAACAGCCGTTTGTAGCAGAAAAGGAAAAAAACAAAAAAATACAAAAAAAATAGCCAAAGTTCAAAAGGTGAATCGCACGACATTTCTTTAAAACAATATAAACAAAACACTTACCACAACTCTCTTGCCATTTACTGTGGAATTATGTTCCTGACGGCAATACCCACCTACCAGACTGTCTGGCTGATTGCCTTCCTGCTGATGACGACGACGGCGACCTCACGTTTAGCCTCACTTGACTTGAGACACAGGCTCGGTGTCCGCAGCACGACGTGGTGTTGGTGTGATGCCACAAATGTTTGGCCACCAACATTTTGCTGCAGACAGCGGCTTCCTCCCGCTGCACAATGTCATCTTCCGCTGTGTTGCTTGTCGCTAAGCCAATATTTTATTACAAAATGCTCTTCACTGCTGGTGCGCACATACATACTCGTACAATATCTAAGTAAAGGGTGATACAAGTAAAAGTTTGTTTTTGAAAATCACGTAAAATAAGAGAATTTTTTTTTTCAGTATTATTAATAATTTTCTAAGAGCATAAATATTTCAATTATTTATGCTCCCTTCCCAGTAATTGATCCTGTTAACACTTCTCAGCGGCTCTTTACTCTACATCCCAAACTATGATCCTTGATTAAAAAACTCTCGGAAGAACTGGGTGACAATATAAGTTAACCGATTTGAGTTTTTTTCTTTTGTTAAGCTGACACATCTTGTCATTAGGTAGGTAGGTTTGGCAGCCGCATCGTACATAGGAACAGCGATGCCACTTAGATCACGAAAGGCGTCCGTGGTGAGCCGCAGCAGCTGTGCTACATTTCCCCTACTAAATTTAACCATCTCGAGCTTTGGACAGAGCACAAAAGATTGTTGATGCCTAAAGTGTATTGATTATCCATATTTACTAAGAAGCAGAATCTTAAATATCGGTTCCTAGTTCTGGCTAGTGCCGGGCATGTGCAAAAAAGGTGTTCAATTGTTTCCAACTCCTCCTCATTCCTGCAGCTTTGACAGAAACCATGCATGTAAACGCCTAATCTTCCTGCATGATTTCCTATGAGACAATTTCCTATGAGGGTCCATACGAAAGGTCCTAATTTGAAATCTACTCAATTTTATAATATTCTTGGATAAACATAAATTTAGCCTTGGCCATGTGTGCCTACGAGTTTCAGAGGTATTAGCACTAATCCATCATTGATTTACAGAATTGATTAGCGCGTCCATAACAAGAAGCTTGCAAGTTGCGAGAGGTACCCCCTTAAAATTATGTATTTATGTTTGGGATACAGATACCTTCTCTTGGAAATTGGTCAGCCCTACCGTTCCCTGGAGTATCTCTGTGGTCTGGAACCCAGCATAAGATAATACGATACTGTTTAGCCATCTCATTAAGAGATTGGAGTCATTGTAAGACACTCCTTGATGTTATTTGGAATGCATCCAGAGCCTGAAGGGTAGCTTAGCTGCCTGATGGAATGCAGATATCTTTTGATGATATTCTGTTTATCTCTTTAACCATCTTAAGACTTCATGAATAGCGTTTATTTCCACTTGAAAAACACTACAGTGATCCACTAGTTTAAGGGATTCACTGATAAAAGACTCTTTGCAATATAACCCTGATCCTACGCCGGTATCCATTTTAGATCCGTCCGTGAAGATCTTAACCGGTTTGTTGGGTGATGGATCCTCTTCAAGCCATCTTGTGATTAGCATTCCCACCAAAGTTGCTCCGCCTTGAGCAAATCTACCTTTGTACGTGATTGCGAGTTTTTCCAGTTTTAAAACTAGATTTGAATTTGCAGCAACGAGTTTGTATTAAATATTGCATTAAGAGTGGATTCAATGGTGTGAAAACCTTAGAAATATCGAAAAACTGTTTCGGTATCTGATACTCTAAAGGAAGCACCCGTTTACGGGTGGCATGAATGCTTCAGAAGAGGTCATCGAGGATGACGAACGTCGGTCTGCCAGTCAACATGGAAAACTGATGAAAACATCCATAAAATGAAAGAAAAATTGATCAATAACCAGAAATTAACCAGCAGAGGGCTTGTAGAGGACCTGAACATTAATTATGGATACGTTCAGGACATTATAGTTAATAATTTTGGTATGCTCCCAAAGGTCCTGCATTTCATGCAAAAAAGGGACCGCGTTAATATCGCCAAAGACGTGACTTCCAAGGCTGAATTCGACTCAACATTCATCAAACGCATCATAACTGGAGACCAGACATGGGTTTATTGGTACGAGGTGCAATCCAGACATGAACGAGTCAATAGAGAACTCCTATGGATCATAAACCACGAATTTTTTCGTAGAAGGGCGAATTATTAATAACGACTATTATTCGGGCGTTATGAGACGTTTACGTTAAGCAGTTTGCAATTCGCCAAAAAAGAACGGATTTGTGGTAAAACGGCTCATGGATTTTGCACCATGATAACGCACCGTCGCTCCGTTGCACCCATTTTTTGTGACCGTCGAGAACAAAAGGAATACCAGTAAAAGCCATCGAGTTCACCTGATATGGCTTCCTCTGATTTTTTTTTCTATTTAAAAGAGTCGAAAAACCACTACGGGGAACCATTTTGTCGTTTTAACAGGCAAAACGAAATAATGGAGAAATTTAAGACGACTTTTATGGCTGTATCGAAAATCCAGAAATGCTTCCAGAGCTGGATCAAACGCTGACATAAGTGCATTGCAGCTGATGGGAAGTACTTTGCAGGCGATAATATGACTTTTTAGGAATAAACTTTTGAATTTTGAATTTTCTGAATATATTCTGTGAACTTTTTAATCAAACTGGTATTTCGTAAAAATTGTTTTCCCAGTATCGGCGCAAAATCGATTTTACAGCGGTCCTATGATAAAATTCTGTCTTGCCTATTTCCACTGATCATTTTCTAAACTTTTTCTTAGTTTAAGATGAAATTTTCACGAATTTATTTCTTCATTGTTACTTCTCGATTTGAGAGAAACATTCTGCGGAAGATTTTTTAACCTTTACACATAGGTGATGCCGAGTAACGATGCGCTGTATAAGACTATGACGACGTCAGCTGGACACCCAATATAGAATAAAGTGTGTAGAAAACTAATATAGTACATTACACGTGTAATAGAGTGTTGGGTAAAAAATGGGGTCTTTAACCAAAACTATCCAATTGGTCCTACACAGCCATTAGAGCGATATGCGGCACTAGTCTGGGGGCCCACTATGGAAAGGAAATACAACCACACCAAGCTAAACAAGATACAAAGATCAGCATGTATCTTAACCACAGAAGCACTTAGCACCAGTCCTACTGAAGCACTTAACATGCAAACACATCTGTTACCACTAGACTTATGCATACAAACAATCGCCACATGCAACGCGGTGAGACTCATAGATAAGCTTGACTTGTTGACAGTAGCACAGAAAACAAACTATGTGACATATCACGCTGAAATTTGCCATGTAAGCTTATAACAGTCCTACCAAAAAACAAAAAAATTATTTTTGCCATATGTCATCCGCGGACCGTTTTTTTGATACCGTCTCGTTCATATTTGAGCAGAAGTTAGGAAGCTGGGCGTCAATATTGTACGGTCACAGCAAGATTTTTCTACAGGTACCCTCAGTGCTCAAAAAAAAATCAGACTTCACAATCTCCGATGTCAACTTCAAGCAAGACTTCACGGTACGTTTTCCACCGAGAGTCGTATGGTGGAAAGGCAAAGTGATTGGTCGATTCGATGTCGAAATCTACACTGACGGTTCTAAGATGAACTGTGGTGTAGGCCAGGGCTCTATTCAGAACCGCTCAACTTATCCAAATCAATTCGACTTCCAGACTAGGCCCGCGAGTTCCAGGTAGAACTATTAGCAATCAGGGGAGCTGGCAAATCACTAAAGCACTACAAAGAAATTAGTGTAAGAGTAGCTATCTCTTCAGACAGTCAAGCAGCTATTAAGGCCTTAGACTCGAACTCCGTTTCATGCAAACTAGTTAGAGGGGAAGTAGAACTGCTTAGTAATTGGCTTCAAATTACTATGATATGTGTTCCGGGATACAGGAATATAGAGGGCAATGAGAAAGCAGACGCCAGACATAGCAGAAGTGCCCCTAGTTGCTACTCCTTTCAATGCAATAAGGATATCCATAGCGTCACACTACTATGCTTTAGCCGACAGAACGTGGAAGCAATTAACTCCATGTACAAGTACTACAAGAAGAAAAACATGACCGTCGTACAACACCCAGAGGATGAACTACCTATTCATTTCACCCGAGCATCTCACGTATTACTGCAACCCTTACAGGTCATTGGAAGGGAGGAGATAATGCAGCCGAACTCAACTTTTCTTTCAGTCCCATCTGTTTTATCTGCCTCTCACGAAATGGATCTGACTTAAAAAAAAATTAAAAAAAGCCATCACACGAAAACAGTGGTAATAAAACGGCGCTAGTCGCTAATTAAGATTATTTATGTATAAATAATCACCCACCTCAACGACACCAAATACAACAACGTAGACATGGAGCAGCGAATAAAGATACAACGACTTCGTAGGCTCTGAAAATATCGCACCCTAAATACAAAAGGGTCACAACTCAAAATTTTCCACACTCGAGCTTCACTTGTTTACAGTAGCACAGAAAACAAACTATGTGACATATCAAGCTGAAATTTGCCATGTAAGCTTATAACAGTCCTACCAAAAAACAAAAAAATTATTTTTGCCATATGTCATCCGCGGACCTTTTTATTGATAACGTCTCGTTCATATTTGAGCAGAAGTACATTTTGAGTTGTGACCCTTTTGTATTTAGGGTGCGATATGCCGTACCAGCTGGTGGAGGAAGAAGAAGAAGGCATTCTTTGCGTTGGGAAGATCAGGGGAAGAAGGACTCGGATTTACTTGGCGTATCCAACTGGCGCCGGTTAGCATTGGGGATAAAACGATTGGCGCGCTTTATTAAACTTGGAAAAAATTGCTTAAGATGTTATCGCACCAATCAAGAAGAAGAAGAAACTGGGATTTTATTCCCACCACACATCTTAAGAGTGCACTACTCTATCCCCAGTAATGATGACAATCATAATTGAGATCTCGATTGCAGCTCGCTACTCCTGCCCCAAGCAACTTTATGTGAACAAAGTTGTAATACTCGGACACATCAATGCGGATTGGATTTGAGTTGTGCAGAAAATGCCATTACTCTATAATCCGTATCAAGCTTTTGCTATTTGTGAATGCATCAGCATATTAACAATCTTTTGCGATTTTCCCGATACCCGTATAAGTTAACTTAGAAAAATGACATAGTAACGAAATGAAAAGGTCACTATTTACAAACTATGATTTGTCGGTCCAATTCCACGTCGAGTTCAAGCCCGTTTAAGAAACAAACTTCTCAAGCAAATAGTACGAGATATTTGCAAATTATAAAGTTGTTTGTCATCTACGACAAATCGGTGTGAAGCGCACTCTCAGCTGGCGCAAGTACCTCCTCGCCGATATACACTTTATGACGACTGAAATTCTAAGCATAGCAAATCAGCCTCTCAAACCTTCAAAATCGATTTATTCTCATTCGTAGCAATAAAATATTTTCTTTACCCACAACGTTGAGGGAGCAAAGTATCTGTCAGTGCCAAAAGAGAGTATAAAATCAATGAGAAACTTGCATTTGGACGACCCGGTGTATGAGTATGAAGAAATCCAAAGATTTGTGTTGTGGCTCTTCGATGCGCGCGCAAGTCAACAGTCAACTGCGCCGCCAGTCACATTATCGAATTAAGTAGTTGGATTTGCCCGATTACCAACTAAACCAATGAGGTAAGCAAGCAACTAAATATTTCGTTTTGCCGCAATCATCGGCAACCAGTTAATCCTGCGGTGAAATGACTTTCACTTCACCAACAGCGGACGGGCATGCAAACGTATCAATGGACAAAGGTAAATCTGCCAAAAAACAAAAAAGTGTTGCCACATTTTGAGTGTTTATTGTCTCTTGAGTATTTACATAACATATAAATATGTGGATTTATATATACATACAAATACGTATGCATTTAGTTTGGCCAAGAAATGGCGTAATAGCAACTTTTATAATCGTAAAGAGGGCACCGGTTACATCCGCTCAATGGCAACCTCAAGGTGATGATGTGTTCGCCTTTACTGATTTTGAAATATCTTGGCAATTGATTGCTCATCAAATTCATATAAATTAAAAGCAAGAGTTGTTTTACTAGTTATGAGTAGGTTTGTGCTTCACAAAAAATATTCAGATTTATTCAAATGTTAAACAAATGGCACAGGAATGCTACAACCTTAAGAAGTTTAGGCCGAGCTCTCCTTCTTATTTGTGGTGCGCTGCTTGATTTGCACCCTCTATTTTTTCCTTTTCTGCTTCTTCTTAATTGGTGGGATAACCGCTTGGTAGAGTTTAACAAAGTGAGCCAGTTATTTCTGTCTAGAGCTAATCGGTGCCACTTAGACACATCAAGTGAAGCCATCTCCTTCTACAACTGATATTTCCAACACAGAGGAGACCTTCCTCTTCCTCTGCTACCACCACCTGGTACCGCATCGAATACTTTCAGAGCTGGGCCGTTTGATTCGATTGTTTATTCGCTGCGCTATGTCTATGTCGTCGCAAAGCTTATACAGCTCATCGTTCCATCGCTTGCGATATTCGCCGTTGGCAACGTGAAAAGGTCCAAAAATTTTACGCAGAACTTCCTCACAAACACTCCAAGCGTCGCTTCATCGGATGTTGTCATCGTCCACGCGTTTGTGCCTTACGTTAGGACGGACATGATGAGAGCCTTGTAGCCCTTTAGTTTTGTTCGTCGAGAGACGACTTTACTACTCAGTTGCCTACTTAGTCTAAAGTAGCACTTGTTGGTAAGAAAGATTCTTCGTTGGATTTCAAAGGTGACATTATTTTCAGTGTTAATACTGGGTGCCGATACGCGAGTGTGTCGACTGTTTATTTGATGACAGGAGATACTTCGTTTTTTCCTCGTTCATCACCAGACCCATTTGCTTTGCCTCTTTATCCAGTTTGGAGAAGGCAGAACTAACAGCGCGGTTGTTAAGGCCGATTGTGTCAATATCATCGGCCTTATAAACAATTGTGCCTGAGCGATTAAGATTAATAGAAGAAATCGGATATGCAAAGCAAGTTGAATGATCTCGTAAAACACTCTAGTGCCGCTGCACTTAAACTCAGGGTAAAAAAACCAAAAATTTGGCAGTACACACGGACGATGTATTCTACAATATCGGAGAGGAAAATATAAACGTTTTTCAATACTTTGAAAGCCAATTCAGTGCGGAAAGTGGATACAAAAAGGATGAATCTATAAGATTGCAAAAAGCGAGAGGTGAATTTGCTAATCTTCGTCGGGTGTGGTAGTCCAAGCAAATGCACATTACAACAAAAATACGGATCAAAATCAATTCTGCTCTACGCCTGTGAAACATGGTGTCTGTTTGCGGAAATTCTACAGAAACTTGCTTGCGTGAACCGCTGCTTGAGACGCATTCTACGTATCTGGTGGCCAGACAACTGGATATCTAACACCGAATTGCATCGACGATGCCATCAAAAACCAATCGCAACTGAAATACGAGAACGTAAATGGAGATGGCTTGGCCATACCCTACGGAAAGATGGCACTGAAATCAACAGACAAACGCTGGACCGGAACCCGCAAGCGCAGCGCAGAAGAGGCAGACCTAGGAGCTCTTGGCGACGCTACATCGAAGAGGAATACAAGGCCGTGGATAAAACAATGTCCTGGCAGCAAGTGAAAAATATATCTGGGAATCGCGCAAAATGGAAACATTTTACTTTGGCCCTCTTCACCGATGATTAAGATTAATCGGGTTTAAGCACCAGTTTTATGTAATTATATAATTCTATATATAGCTTTTAATTCCTAACTTTGCCACCGGACACCCTGTACAAAGTTGATTTTTTCATGACATTTACAAAAGTGATAAGGAGCATTACAAAAATATAAATAATTTCCTATGGGAAGCATAAATATTTATACGCTATCATAAACTTAAGTGCATTTTATGTGAAATATGCAAATCTCTAAACTCTAAAAGCTCAACTTGAATGCGTTTAACATGATTTTGGCACATTCACAATCGCAAAAAAAAAACAAAACGAAGCAGCTAAAAATAGAAGTAATAGTAAAAAATTGGAATAGCAACGAGCCCCAAAATCCACTTCTGGCTATAAAAAGCGAAGCTCTGCTGCATGGATCTAAATAAATACACTCACACATATGCAGATACACAAATACACATGCATATACACAAATAAATATGTACTATACATAGACAAATATGCCCATAAAAATTTAAATAAAGCGGAAACCAACGCGAAAACTCGCATAAATTTTGTGAGAAAAATCGTCACACCAACGTAAAATCGAAAATATGTAAAATACATAAAAATAAAACATTTAAAGACAACAAAATGAAGTACAAATGGAAACTTGCACGCTCGTGATAATGACATCGTTAAGTACACGTTAATGCGCAGCAGTTGCGATTGTCGATAAACTCACTCATGCTTACGTGCGTACTAGGGATGTCAGTTCCGGTGTCCTGGTTTTTTTTATTCGGGATCCCGAAAATGTTTATCAAATTGCCTGCCGACTGGTGAGGCGAGAAAAAAATTGATCTATAATTTTTGTGTTTCGAACACGGGCACTACCGAATGGTAGTTGGCTACACATTTTAAACGTAATTTTATTTTTCTTGTTAAATAAAGGGTGTTTTTTTAGAGGTTAGGTTTTCAAGATGAAATAAAACGTATATAATTTAATGTTATGGCCAAGAATTTAGCTTTATTATAAAGATAAGGGTTTGCCATTATGTTTTAAAAATGATTTCGGCCAAGTGGCCGCCGCGGCTGGCTCGAATTAATTCCAGCCGAGAGGCCCAATTTTCGACCACTTTTTGCAGCAATTGGGGCCGTATGTCAGCAATAACGCGCCGAATATTCTCTTCCAAGAAGTCAATCGTCTCGGGCTTATCTGCGTAGACAAGCGACTTCACATAGCCCCACAAGAAATAGTCCAGCGGTGTTATATCGCACGATCTTGGAGGCCACGCCACAGGTCCACGGCGCGAGATAATGCGCTCACCAAAAGTTTCCTTCAATAAATCGATTGTTGCGTTGGCTGTATGGCATGGAACCAAAGGTCGTCCACATCAACATCGTCCAATTCAGGCACGAAAAAGTCATTAATCATGGCTCTATAGCGCTCTCCATTGACTGTAACATTATGGCCGGCTTCATTTTTAAAGAAATATGGACCAATGATTCCCTCTGCCCATAGAGCACACCAAACAGTGACTTTTTGAGGATGTAACGGCGTCTCAGCAATGGCTTGTGGATTATGTTCACTCCAAATGCGACAATTTTGCTTATTGACATACCCATTCAACCAAAAGTGAGCTTCATCGCTGAACAAAATTTTCTTGTGAAAATCGGGATCGGTGGCCATCTCGTTTTGGGCCCATTCACCGAACGTGCGATGCGCTTGATGGTCGTTCGACTTCAATTCTTGCACGAGTTGGATTTCGTAAGCCCGCAAACCAAGATCCTTCCGCAAAATCTTCCATAAAGTGGATGGGCACATCTCCAATTGCTGCGCGCGATGGCGGATGGACTCATTCGGGTCTTCTTCGATACTCTGCTCCACAGCAGGAATAGCGTCTTCGGTGCGCACTGTACGACGTCTCTGAGGATGCATATTATCCACTAGAGCAAACGTGGTGCGAAACCGATCCATGGTTAATCGAATTAGTGACTCTGATGGACGATTATGTCGACCGAATATTGGACGCAGAGCGCGATGCGTCGCGCGATCTGAACCATTATTTTCGTAATAAATTTGTACGATTTGCAAACGTTGTTCAGGTGTAAGTCTATTTATTATGAAATGGTAAACCAAACTGAGTATAAATCAAGTGACAGCTGTCAAAAAGACCATCTACGAAAAAAGTAGTGCTAACTTAAAAACCTAACCTCTAAAAAAACACACTGTATTATTTTAGTTATACACATTTGCATATGTTTGTTTCATGAAGTAGAGTAATTATGTTTAGAGGCTGTTTTTGTATTGCTTTGTATGTATAATGAAAACCCAAATAAAAAATAAAAAAATGTATATTAACCCTTTGAGGACGAAGCCGCTCGACGGGCGAGCGTCGCTGAGGCCGAGAGTTATTGGAGTGCGCAGTAAAGAAAATAAATACGTTGAACGTTATAAAAACTCAGGCTTTATTTAACACAAGAAAAATTGTTCATAAAATCAAAAAATAATTATAAGCAAACTGCTGTCACTGCTAATGTTGAAATGCCTGAGTGGATTCCTTATTGCATGGATTTTACTTCCACTTGACGAAGTAATGCCGTCATCTTCCGTCTTATCAGATTCAAAGTAATATCCGTCAGAACTGTCACTATCCAACGTATCATCTGTAGATCGCTTAGTTATTGTGCGTAGGATAAAATATAATATAAGATACATAAAAAGCCTGCTACTTCCTCTGGCAGCGACACTGAGAGACTGAATCGAAGAACTGAAATTCGTTTTCACTCTGCCGTCGTCTCACATCGTAAGTTTTTCATTATAAGGAAGATAAGACTTCATCGCTAATGGCTCCTAATGTCTTTGAATGAAAACGTGACTCTTTTCCTATACCTATGCGCTTCTTATCGCTCAGAAGGTCAGACGTCACGAGCCTTGCAGCTACGAACTAGTTTGGGTGGCTATATGCCGACACGCGTCCGGAATGGTAAAACGGCTTAGCGGGCTATATGCCGACACTCGTCCCCAAAGGGTTAAAAGCACCTTGTATTGATATTCTTATTTATGATATCTGTGTTCCTGAATCAAATAATTTATTAAATATCAGGGGTTTTTTAGCTGCATGAGAACTATCAATATCAATAACAACGGATCGGGAAAAATAGTGCACCCGCGGTAACGCATGCCTGTCGTAAAAGGCGACTAAAACCCGGCAGGAAAGGAAGGGGTTTGGCTCGGAAGGCCTCACATTAGGGCTGGTCGATTTAAAAATCGCTCATTGCTCTGTGAAAATCGTATTCTAGGGATCAAAATAAGAAACTTTGCCGAAGGAACCATACCTCTAAAACGAATTCTGATGTCCCCCCCATTCTTAAAACGTGTCCGTATCACACTAATCTTTGGGACTTTATACCGCGTTACATTTCCTCCCGCGATTAGAACACTGAACTCGTGGTTATACCTTATACGGTATATCATGTCTCAGACGCAGCAGTTTTTGTGATCAGTAGAGGGACACCTATCGACCTCATGACCTGGAAACGAGTAAACTGTTTCATGGCTCAGTTCCTCTTGAGCTGCGGATACTTCCGCCTACACCACATGGGTAAAGTCAACAACCCTAGGTGCAGATATTGCAAAGCATCGAGCGATGACGCCGAACACACGTTCTTTAGTTTTCGCAGGTAGTTCGCGGAAAGAGATGCTCTGAGGAAGTAGATTGTTGACTCGAACGCGAGGACAGCTGGAATGCGATAAAGATATACATCGAGGACGTACTACGGAAAAAAAGATAGACCTCAACACAGTGCAATAAAGCGAGACAGTGAGACAGAGACACAAAAAGGCGAGCCAATAGCTTGAAAGCCGGCTACAAATATCGTGGACCCAGGCGTGGGTGAATAGAATTGGTCCTTGATGGATGCCGCTTTAGGCTCTCCTGAAGTAATGTAGAGAGTAGTTCCGCGAAGGGTGTCTCCCAGAAAGAGAACCCTCCTAATGGCCGCACCACTCAACGCGGTAAACGACGGTCACTAAGCCATTTTGAGCTCTAACTCACCCACAAAAAAATAAAAATAAATAAAAACAAAACATCAGCTGAGAATAGCAAACTGAGTTTACAAGTCTTCCTGAATACCGAAATCCGCGCCTACTTTTAAGATATCCCGAAATCCCGCTCTCCAAATTTTCCGCTAATCTTGACATCCCTAATGCAAGCAAACATTTACACATTTGTGTCCATTCACATGCAGGCATACTCGCGTACATACACACGCACATATGTATGTATATAAACTCACGCTTAGTCATGAAGATAAAGGCCAGGATTTATAACGGTCGCATTAACACGAAAACAATAACAGTACAACAGCAGTCAGATTTCGCAATAAAGAGCAGTAAAACACAGCAAAACAAGCAAATGCTTAGGTGCTAAAAGCCAAAACACAGGCAGTGCGGAAATGTTTGCTTGAAACGGGCAGCCACAGCTTCCTTTATTTTTATTGCTTTTCATAGGCCATCCAGCTCCGGCAATCATCACCAGCGCTGATGCGCTTTAGAAAAAATTGTAACGACATTGAATTTATTGGGTAGACTAAAAAGTTCGGCAATACGTCGGAGAAAAGTTAAAAATTATTTAATGATTTTTAATGAAATTTTTATTTAAACACACAAATGTGATAATGTCATTTGGATAAATTGAATTTTATATTACAATTTTATGGGCAGAGCTATAATTCAATATTTTTTTTCCATTATTACCGTAGGAATGGGAACTGAACTCTACTCCTTTAAAGAAACTTGGCAGAGGATGCGAAGCAAATTAAAGTCTGATCAGTGCAAGATCGAAATAAAGCATATGTTCGGAAATATTTTATATTGAAGAAAAGACTCAAAACCTGACCAAACAAAAATTGTCAGAAATTAACGAGAATTTTGAACTACGTTAATCTTGCACTTTATTATTTTAAAATTTATTGGGCTACAAAAATGTTTACCCAAAAATGCCTTGAAATTCTGATTAACAAGTTGAAAATTTTTTAAATTTGCTAAATTTTCATGAATTTCGAACAAATTTGGAGCTTTGATTCATAAGAATTTTATTATATTTGTTCGGGGAAACAGAAACCCATTATTTTTCCGTAACATTTTTACGCTCTTGGGTGGTGCTACGGCTACTAATATCCCGGTCAACTTCGATTATTTCTGTGATTTTATCGGCATTTTCGACATTATCGATATTTTCTTTAACATCAAAAATGCCTGAACGGAATCGACGAAACCAAAATTGCACATAATTAGTTGTGACAGTATCGGCACCATTCAAAATTAAATTTTAGAATGAACTATGATTTTATAACAAATAAACGAAAAAGATTTGGTATGAAAAATATTGGGAATAAGGCATACAGAACCAGGCACAGAGTGACTTAATTATGTGGTCAAAAGTTTCATCCTTTGGTCAAGAAGTAGTCGGAATTTGTAAAAAAAACAACAGCGGTTTACTTATTGACGTGATAACGTCTTATAATTCGATTTAGCCGGCTGCACGCACGAAAAAATGTGTCGTTACCGTGCTCATTAGTGTTACCTTGCTTATTTGCCGTTACCCTGCTCATTGCCGTTACCTTGAATGAAAGCGCGAAAGCGCGGAACGAACAAAGCAAACGAACGGCAACGTTCGACATCTTGCTCTCTCCTACTTAAGTGAGCGTATATATGTATGTATATGCGCATATGTACATATATAAATTCACGTATTTGTATTTGCATATGCCTTCTTATTGATTATTATTAATTTGATTTACTTGAAGAATTTAAAATAAAACCAAGTTTGTTAATAATACCTGTTGTTTTAATGTTATTGTTATTAATTTTTTTATTATATATAAAGGAAAAATTGTATGGTAATATTTACCACATAACTTATAAGATATGTTGTATACTAATATATGTATATAAACATGCATATACATACATATACAATTTCGCGCAATGTTCAAAAAGAACAAATCTATATGTAAAGATGTATACAAATCATATGGACATATCAAATATATGAATCTATTCCGTACGCAAGCAAATGTAAGCTAATGTGCTTGAACTGCAAGCGAGAGCGCGGAACGAACAACAAAGAGCACAATCGGTCCCGCGTTCGGCAACGTTCGACATCTGGCTCTGTCCTACTTGAGTGAGCATATATATGTATGTATATGTATGTATATGCGCATTTGTATATAAATTCACATACTTGTATTTGCATATGCCTTCTTCCTGTGTGCATGGTAATGAACCATTTTTCTGTTGAGAATAGGACGATGAGAGGAAAAGTAGGAAATATGAAAGGGAGTGTTTCGAGTGTAATGTGTCTTGAAAGAGGCAAAGCGATGATGTTGCCTCTTAGTGTTGTTGACTTATTAACGTCTGATGCACAATCGAAATTGAACATATCTTTCATGAATTTGATAAATGTTTCGTCATTTTTCACACTTGTGTAAATGTAACTTAATCAATTTCATTACGATTCCATTTACCTCCTTCTCTGTATCCATACAAAATATCTATCAAACAAATAAAATTAAAATTTTGTTTTGAAAATTGCAACCATTACATCAGTATTTTCTTATGACGTTGTCACGTTAAACTATCGTCAGTAAACCGACTTTATTATATATGCTTCTATTCGAGGATCTTATTTATTGATAATCATTTTTTACGCTCTTAAGTGATCTCGAAGGTAGCCAATACATTCACCCGCTTCACTCAATCTTCAAAAGACCTTTTCTTTGCTGATTTTTAAATAGTCTTAAGCTTCTTCAGCGAATCTTTCACAACCGAGCCTGCAGAATATATAATAGGACTATGAATAAGTTCGTGCGGTTTTTTTCGAAATTTGAAACTTTATTGACGTAAAATGGTTACAAATTTAATATTCAAAGTATTGTCCATCGCTTACTACTACTTTTTCCCATCTTTCTGGCAATTCACGGATTCCCTTTGTGAAAAATTCGGTCGGTTTTGCCGCAATCCACGAATCGATCCATTTTTTGACTTCATCGTAATTACGGAAGTGCTGGTCAGCCAGGCCATGTTGCATCGATCGGAAGAGATAGTAATCGGATGGCGCAAGGTCTGGACTATACGGCGGGTGGGGTAGGACATCCCATTTGAGCGTTTCTAAGTATGTTTTGACCACTTGTGCAACATGTGGCCGAGCATTGTCATGTTGCAAAATAACTTTGTCGTGTCTATCGGCGTATTGCGGCCGTTTTTCTCGCAGTGCTCGGCTCAAACGCATCAATTGTCGTCGGTAGACATCCCCCGTAATCGTTTCATTCGGTTTCAGTAGCTCATAATACACAACACCCAGCTGGTCCCACCAGATACACAGCATAACCTTCAGGCCATGAATATTCTGCGCCGACGTCGATGTTGAAGCATGGCCAGGGTATCCATACGTTGCCCGACGTTTTGGATTGTCGTAATGGACCCACTTTTCATCGCCAGTCACAATTCGATGCAAAAAACCCTTTCTTTTGTGCCGTTGAAGCAGTTGTTCGCATGCCATAAAACGGCGTTCAACGTCTCTTGGCTTCAATTCATACGGCACCCAATGGCCTACCTTTCGGATCATTCCCATGGCTTTTAAACGTTTGGAAATGGTTGATTGATCAACTCCCAAAGTTTTTGCAACCTCTTCTTGCGTTTGAGCCGGATCCTGATCGAGCAATTCCTCCAATTCGGTATCCATGAACTTTGGCGGCGCACCCTCGCGTTCTTCGTCTTCCAAGCCAAAATCACCACTTTTAAAGCGTGCAAACCACTTCTGGCACGTTCGCTCAGCTAGAGCATGCTCACCATAAACTTCCACCAAGATACGATGACTTTCGGCTGCTTTTTTCTTCATATTAAAATAATGAAGAAGAATTCCCCGCAAAAACACATTATTTGGCACGAAATTCGACATTTTCAAGTGTGGTAAAAATATTGTTGTTTACGCTTCAAATAAAAAACTTATACTGACGTTTGTGCCTTACGACAGTAGCTCTCCAATGAATGTTTGGAAATGTGGATCGATGGAATAATAATCAAGTTACGCCATCTGTTGTAAAACCGCACGAACTTATTCATAGTCCTATTAAGTTATGTGCCTTTCAAACGATGCGCCTAAATGTTGTTATAAAACAAAACATGAAAAATTTAGATTCTTTAAGATTTCACTAAATACGGTTCTTAACATGGTATATGTGAAAAATGACACCATTTAAATGTACGCCGTGGCACGACTTCTTTTAAAATCCGCCGACTAGTCAATTCATGTTGAGTACGTCGATATATCGATGTAGATGTTGTTGAGAGCCGTTCAGCTGCTAAAGCAGCAATATTTTAAACAGAACGCCCAGTTTTTGGTCTGTATGTAATCAGTTTTTATCCTCGGCAGAACCAGTTTCTTAAAATTTTGTCACCAAACTTTGAATTGTCGACTCATTCGAACAATTATTTGCACAAAAATATACTAATTTTTCGATATGCTGTTCTTAACCATCCGTTGGGCACCCGAGTGAATTTAACATATTTCTATGATAGCTAACGACTTGCGGTTCCTGGGAGTTTCTTAAAATTTAATTTACTATCAAATTATGGATATCACCTTTTCAAAAGGATCCTCGAACAGGACGAAAAAAGGCCAGACCTGGGTGCCCAACCGAACATTTTAGAAAAGGTGTCCAACAGGGTGCTGAAGGTCGACTTTTTTGATGTAAAGTTTAAAATATTTTATCGCGTATTTTATATCTCTCTACTTGACAAATGTCAAAGATAACATAAAAAAAGGTATCATCATTAACTACTAACATCTAGGCGTCACTTAATAGTGATTATTTTTTTTTTTTTGCCAGATAGACGCTAGGAAAATATTTGGAGTAAATCAAAGACGCCGATCAACAAAATCTGGATTATTGTGGGTTTATTTTGTGGGCTTTGGTATTCCGATAAATTTTGAATGTGATGCCTCAAAAAATGTTCAGGACGAAAGGCTTCTTTTAGTAACATAATAATTTACAAATGTCATAATGTCAGACTGTTTCACTCCCACTTGAATTTTCATGTAAACGGTGGCGCAAAATTAATCATCCATATTTTTTTTTTTTTTGTTAAGGTTTTAACTAAAAAAGTGATTTCGAGTGATGGAAATCTTTTTGACCTTTACGCGTTCGAATGCTTGTCTGCTTGTATCCAGCAGCTGGATAGTTCACAAGTGATTGACGTACGACGCCATTTTTTTAAATTATAAAAATTCCTTTAGGTTGATTAATTTTGCGCCACCTTGTATTAAGGGGGGAAGCTGGTCTAGAGCGCAAAAAATGGGCATATTTTATGAATTTATTTTGACTCAACAAAGGAATCAATCAAAAATCTGTGAAATAGGTTTAATAATATAGCTTTCATGGTACAAATACAAAATTTTTCGTCTGAATTAATTTCAAAATGGCCGCTGTCCAGCAGTTCTCCTAAGGCGCCTTTTTTTCTAGTGGGTCCATTGCCGAAGACGTAAACTCCTTAATTTTTGTCCTGGATCAAAAAATAAAATTTTTTTAGTTTCTATATAACAACAGAAAGAGACGTACGTAGGATTTTTTCGATATTTTGTTTTTTCGCGAAATGGTGCACGTTTCAACAAAAAGTTACAATTTTCACTATAAAGAACGACATAAAATTGTTGATTAAAAAAAAAACTATGTAATATAAATAAAAAATCCTACGTACGTCTCCGGAGAAAGGTATTTCGAATGTATTGTCAAAATTTCGTAAGAATCGGTAAAGATTTGTTCGAGTTATGTCTTCGGCCAGTTTAAAAAAAGTGATTTCGAGAAAAACGCGTTTAAAGTTGTAAGTATTGTAAAATCATACCTGCGAGGCACTGCCGTCGAATGAAAAATTTGGGCATTTAGACATTTTTGCTGGCATCCCTCATTTGGTATATTATTTCTAAGACCCTAAAGCACCTTTTAAGACAAAAAAAAATTTTTCGATTTTTTCAAAATTCTAAACCAGCTTCCCCCCTTAAAATAACCAACTTGTAACTTGTTATGAAAATGTCCAAAATTCTGATTGAAGTTCAAAAGAAAACAACTTATCCTTAAATTATACGATAATTTTTTTTTACAATTTCACTCCATAAAGTTTCGCCCTCCGTCCAATTGCAATTTACAATAGAAGTGGAGTTCGGGCTTACTGTCACATTTCAACTTTTGCAACTATCAAATACAGGGTGGCTGATGAATTTTGCTACATTAAGAAACTCAAATAACTTTTTTTTTAGTGTATGGAATTCATTTATTTTTTTTTCAAGTTGAAGGTCATTAAATTTTATTAAATGTAGCTTAACTAGTTTTAAAAATAATTGAATTTAAATGCCCCCCATGCTCGTTGACACAAGTGCGGCATCTTAGTAAAAAGTTGTTCATTGCTGCTTTGAGAGTTGCGACAGGAATAGCCGCAATTGTTGCCCGAATGGATTGTTTTAGTTCATCCAAATTTGTTGGCTTTGTTTTATAAACTTCTTGTTGACATAAACACCACAAGAAAAAGTCAGGTGCAGTAAGGTCAGGCGACCTGGGGGGCCAACGAAATTCGGAGTTTCTTGAAATCAGTTTATTGGGAAATTTTCGTCGTAACTCTGTCATAACAGTCTGGGCTATGTGAGACGTTGCCCCATCTTGTTGAAACCACACAGAGTTGAAAGGAATTCTCTTTCGGCGTAGTTCTGGATAGAAAAATTCTTTCAGCATTTTCAAATAACGGTCTCCAGTAACCATAACGGTGTGACCATTTTCTTCAAAAATATAAGGCCCGACAATACAGCGTGAAGAAACCGCACACCACACTGTCACGCGAAGAGGATGCAATTCCGTCTCGTGGAGTATCTGTGGGTTAGAAGTACTCCATATTCGACAATTTTGTTTGTTCACATTGCCGTTTAAATCGAAATGGGCCTCATCAGACATGAAAAGGCAGTTTAACATGTTTTGGTCTTCTTCCACCATTTGCAGGATCTTCTGGCAAAATTCCAATCGAATCGGCAAGTCTGCTGCATTCAGTTTGTTAACCATTTGAATTTTGTAGGGAAATAAGTCTAAATCTTTGTGCATTATTGTTTGCAAAGACTGTCGGTTGACACCAAGTTGAGCAGATAAGCTTCTTGTTGAAACCCTTGGATTGCTTTGTATAGCTGCAGCTACAGCAGCGATCGTTTCCTCCGTCCGAACTGGTGGGTTTCGATGATAAGGCCTTCTTGCGACTGTTCCTTTCTCAGCAAAATTATTCACCAGTCTCATTATGGTCCATCTGCTCGGGAGATCGCCGCCAAACATCCGCCTGTACTCTCTCTGTACCAAAACTACGGACTCCAGTGCGTGATAGCGGCGGACTATCCAAATTCTTGTTTGCGTGTCCCAGTTATCCATTTTAATAAATTTTAAAGATCAATCTGCAAATTAAAACAAAAATGGAACAGATAACTTAAAAAGAAAAAAAGTTATTCAATTTTTTTTTGGTAGCGGCTTTCATCAGCCACCCTGTATCATTATCATTTACCCATTTCAATAAACATAACTAAGGCAGCTCGTCTAGGGGCCCCGAACACATCAGGATGCTTTGCCTGTCTTCCTTTTATCCTCAATGCCAACTCTTCAAATTTATTTGTGTCTTTGTTTGAATTCATTCTAGCATTCGTTCCATAGTTTTTTGTCTTCTTTCTTTGTTTGATACT
Organism: Anastrepha obliqua; assembly: GCF_027943255.1. Lineage (NCBI taxonomy): Eukaryota > Metazoa > Arthropoda > Insecta > Diptera > Tephritidae > Anastrepha > Anastrepha obliqua. The sequence continues at coordinate 150,790,025 of NC_072892.1, read as the reverse complement.
TTTCCATACATTTTGCTACATTTTCGCTTGTACCACTAAATGGATGTACATCGTTTTGCCCGTCACTTTAACCGTAGGTCGAACCCACATCACTTCACTTTGAGGTCCAAAAATGTGCGTGGCTGTCAAGAGCGGTGGGAATTTGTTTAAACACATTTGGTGTAGTTGGGAAAATGTTTTTAGATCAGGCAAAAGCCGCACACTGACAAGCAAGCAACTTGTTGGTGCCTACTATTTTTATTGCCGCTTTTGGTACTTTATTGAAAGTATCTTTGTATTTTAAGTAGATATATTTGTAAGCGCAAGTATGCATGAACCCTGTAGGAAAAAGGCTGTGTAGTAAAATAAATTGCTGGTTCATAATTAGTGCGATTTCGGCAATTGCGTACTTCTTCGTTATTGCAATAATGCCAAAGCCGAAAAGTAAATGGAAATAAAAGAACTTCCTGTAGCTTTCATTGCGTGGCTACTATGGCTTCTGAGATACTTATAATCCGTTGGCTTAGATCGACGAGAAAATGAATTAAAAAAACATTTGTTTGTGCCTGGTCAAGAATCGTACTTGAGACATCCAGAATTTTAGAACAATAATCTGCCGCATCAGCTATTGCGCCGGGGTAAAAGTATAGTTTTATGATGAATTTAACAGCGCACATTAGCTTAATTGCAGTTGTCAAAGTGGAAAATTCATTACTAATAATAAATTCAAATATAGACCCATGCCTCTTGTTAGAGTCTAGAGTTGTATTTTGGCTCTATAATAACACAATAAAGCCAATCTTGTTATATGGAGTCGTTGTCTGGTGGAACTCACTGAAGAGGATGACATCAGTCAAAAAGCCAGAGAGAGTTCAAAGGCTGCACTCATTGGAATCAGGGGGGCGCTTCAAACTACTCCTACTTTAGCGCTTAACATATAGTTAAATGTGGTACCTGTAGATATCGCAGGCAGAATTACCGCTGCACGTACCGCAATCAGACTGAGGGGTTTGGGCTACAGGCTCAATCTTACATATGGGCACTCAAACATCGTTAGAAACTTTGAGTTCATCCCCCGTCGACGGTTCAGTGTGTACCCTCGCTTTGTCCAAGCGGAACTTTTCCACCTATATTCCATCAAGGAATGAGTAGACGGGGGGCAACACCTGGGGAAAGGGCCTGGTTAAATTTGTTCACGCACGGCTAGAAGTTGTACGGTAGGGTTGAAGGAGGAGTATTCTTCGGCTTTGAACCAACTCAGCGAGCACTTAGCAAGTACACGAACGTGTAAGGTCGCCAAATCTTTCTGGCCAAGTTTGGATCGGAGGCGTTCGAGGGGTATTCTGAACATGACAAAATCTGAGCTCTCAAATTTTGTGGCCATCCTCACGGGGCATTATCCGCTGGGCATACATGCCGTGAGACTCGGAATTACTTCGAGTCCTTTTTGCGTCAGCTGTATGGAGGATGAGGTGGAATCATCTCAATTGTTTTCCAAACGCGGAACTCAACACGTTTCTTCGCCACGTTGTGCCGAAATCCCAAATTATTTGGAATACAAATAGTAAAGATAGTTCAAAAGCTTTGATTTCTCTTGAAGTGACTGCGAGAGCCATAGTAGCAGCTACACCCAATTGCTAGTTGGCATCATTTATTGTTAGAACCAGGCCGGTATCCGAACGCCTTCGAACCTCTAAGTTTCGTTGTTGATTAATGAAAACATCTTTGGCAAATGCTCTCGCTAAGATACCTACTGCGTAGTGGAGCTCTCTGAAAAGAGATGCTATGTTAGTGTGAGTCTGAAAAATTTAAAACTATGAAGATAGTTCCCAGTTAAAATTATCCTTTTGCTTATATGAAAAAAACATGTAACGCGAATTAGTCAATGTTCTTAGGCAATTTCACTAGAAGTGTAACCAGTTCGCTACTACATAGTAATTTTACCTGCAGGGAAATCTCTCGCTACTACCTCGGCGGCTGCAAAGCATGACGTGTTGCCACTTTCGGGACCAACGAGTGTTGCGGACGTGCGTATGCCGTTGTGTGATTGCTTATTGCTCCGATCCACAAGTCATGGACCAAGGGCAATCACGTTCGATTGTAAAAAGTTATTTACGTATAAGGATGTTGGCAAATGTTACCGAAACATTTTGTACACGTCGTTTGGCAGTTTGCGTAATTTTCCTGGGAAAAAACCAAATACAAATTCAATTGAATTCAATGCCCAAGATATGATATGGTATTGCAATTGGGAAACCATTTGCCATGAGCAATAAAAACGTGCGCTTTCAAATTTAAGTGGCCACATTACACTTATGGAGTTTGGGATTCGCGAATGTAACACAATTGTTTTAGTTCGTACGGATTATGAAAAATGTTGGTTTAAAATCAAGCTGACGCTCCTATAACTTCTAATAAAGCAACTGGCTGGTTTTGACAGATACTTCTGCACCAGATTAGTTGAAATGATGCACGCTGTGTGGTTAAGCTTTCAAAGCCGTTCACGGTGTTTAACAAGTTTTATTTCTTCGACTCTGCTGGCTAGATCAAGTGGCTAAGCTTTGTAGGCTAGAGTCGTCAGTTCCAAAGGCCTTATAAATTTCCCTCACAAAGAACGTGCCTGTTTACCTTTGCTACAACCAGCAGTCAATAGAATTAAAGCCTTTAACCTGTTGACTGCTGGTAGTAGCAAAGAAAAAGTGGCCTTCTCTGTGAGTGGCCTTCTGGTTTTAATAAAAAAAATATTTCGAGGGACACAAATCTTTATTTTGATATTTACTGCAGATGACGAGATTGACGTATGACATCATTCACATAAATAATAAGTCTTCTGATAGGGTGATTAACTTTGCGCCACTTTGTACAAAAACGTAATGTGAAAAAAGCCATACATCCTTTGTTTATTCCAACTAAAGACATTTAAGATGTTAAGGGCAGCAAACACACCATTTGAAATTTTTTTAACAGCTTCTTTAGTTTTAAATTTTTTAAAATTTATTTTCAAGAAGTGAGGAAATATAATTTCAGACTCACTACAAAAACTAAAGAATAATGAAAATAAATACATAATTCAATTAAAAACTCACAACCAACTAAACTGAAAGATAGAGTTCAATAGTACAGATACAATTCTTTCTTAGAAATTCAGAAATGTGAGTGGGTTATATTTTGGCCGAGTTTAACAAAGCGCGCCAGTCATTTCATTCTCGTGCTAACCGGGGCCAGTTGGAAACACTAAGTGAAGCCAAGTCCTTCTCCACCTGATCTTTCCAACGCACAGGAGGCCTTCCCCTTTCTCTGTTACCACCAGCTGTTACCGCATCGAATACTTTCAAAGCCGGAGCGTTTGTATCCATTCGGACAACATGACCTAGCCAACGTAGCCGCTAAATCTTCATTCGTTGCGTTATGTCTTTGTCGTCGTAAAGTTCATACAGTTCAATATTCCATCGACTGCGATATTTGTCATTGGCAACATGAAAAGGTCCAAAAATCTTCCGCAGAATCTTTGTCTCACACACTCATGGTCGGGTAGCGGAATGACAATTCCGTCGTCAAAGATTGAGGTATCGGGATCTTCACATGATCTGTGACATATGCAGCTGTCACTGTTTAACAGGTTCGAGAAGTATTCCCTCCATAATTTAAGTATGCTCTGGATGTCAGTCACCAGATCCCCGTCTTTGTTCTTGCAGCAAAACGTAGCGATCCCAAATGGCTCGCGTTGCGCCCGATCGCAGCGTGGCTCTATAGGCAGCATATTTTCTTTGTGCGGCAGCATGACATTCCCCGTCGTACCAATTGTTTTTTCGGGCTCGCCGAAATCCGATTTCTTCTTCGGAAGCGGTACGTAAAGAACGAGAAATGTTCGTGCATGTCGGATTTTTAGGCAGAGCAGGTGTGAGAGTCGAATGAAGAATCTTCTGGCTGTCTGTTGTGATTGCAGCTTTTCGATGTCGAACATTCTTTGCGTAGGTAGATGTACGTTTTTTGCTGCACAGAGGCGTGTGCGTAGTTTGGCTGCAACGAGGTAATGATCTGAGTCGATGGTGGGTCCGTATCTACCATCGATCGATCTGGTTTCGCGTTTCGATCAGGAGACAACCACGTTGCTTGGTGTACTTGCTTATGCTGGAATCTGGTGCTGCAGACGACCATGTTTCGGGCCCCGGCGGAGTCGATCAGCCTCTGTCCGTTACCGGATGTTTTGTTGTGCAGGCTGAATTTTTCAAATGTGGGACCAAAAATTCCATCCTTGCCCACTCTGACGTTGAAATCCCACAGCACGACTTTTATGTCGTGGCGGGCGCTGCGCTCATAAGAACAGTCCATTTCACATAAAAACTACCTCGATAATTTTTCTATTCCTTTACCCCATATCCTGAATAAGAACTTTTAAGACAATTTCTTATCGTTCCCTTTTTTCCTTATCACAAACGAACTTCGGAAAAGATTAATTGCGTTGTGGCAAAATGCAAAGCGAAAAAGCTAAACGAAAGCTATGCTAAACAATTTATTTTAGATCAAAAACTGCCAACAAGACTCAACTAGAGTAAATATGTCGCTAGGAAACCCTGTAATCGCGAGAGGATTATTTAAGGGTAGTAAAGAGGTTGACCAACTAAAAATATGGCTTATCTTTGTATGTGATATTAGTGATAAAAATATGGATATATTAGCAATGATATTTATTTTTTGTTGTGAAAGAGCTTTATTTCTTTATCATTTAGCGTCCGCCGTAGTCGAATTGGTTGATGCAACACTATTATTCGGAAGTGCTCGAGTTCGAAACCTCAAACGATAACAAGATATAAAAGGTTTTTCTCTAATGCCGACTGTACCTCGGCATTCAAAATTTCTGCCATGATAACTCACCTTATTAAAACAAACACCTTTTATCCTTTAGAGGCGGCGGAAAACTCTAGGGCCCTCCATTTCTGGAAAATACATCAAAAAGCACACCAAATATTGGAGAAGGAGCTCCAACACAAAATAAAGGGAATGAGCGCCAATGAGATTAGATAAAATTCTCTACAAGGTTTGCACTTCTACCTCGTAGTCTTTCGTGACCTTTACTCATCACAGTACCTCATCCAGACCCAGTTTCCTTATTAAACTCAGGATATAAACTGGATGAGCGTATGCGCCTTTCTTCTAGCTGCAGTTGGCCAAGAGGTCTCAACCTTCTCTGCGTTATAGTGCTGCATTGAAGTCTTCTGGGATTGGCCGCAGATATGACAAGAGTCAGCAGACCATATCGAAGTATGCAGTGACCTCTGAGAACGCCCGTGAGCATTCTCAGTTTATCTTTGGAGTAAGTAAAGATTTTGCCTAGCGTAGTCGCTTAAATTGGTGCCGGTTAACGTCCCTAAGTCCTAGCTTCTCCTTGATGGTGTATTGTCCCATAACAAGGACGGGATCAGGCACTATTAAAGACGAAACCGCGGCCTCCTTCGCAAATGTGTCCGCTATTTCGTTCACAGCTATACCCCTACGCCCTGGGACCCAAATTAGCCGGATGCAATTGTGCGTATCCTAATAGATTAAGATTCTCGATACACACAAGGATCAGTGAGGACTTAATTTCATACGACGATAGAGCCTTGAATACCGCCTGATTGTCGCTCAGAATGGCACTTCGCCGGAAATTTCTGTCTAATTTTATCTTAGATGGCGTACATCTACACTTGGAAGATGCTTGGAAAACTGCCCATCGGTACAGTTCTGGAGCCGTATATTCCGGTGCCTATGCCTTCAGGGATCTTTGAGCCATCTGTGCACCAGTGCAGGGTGCACTCCCGGAGTTTCCCTTCCAATGCAGATGTAATATACTCCAGTTTGCTTTGTCGCCCAGCTGAATTCTGAACTTCTTTTCAAATTTGATGAATTTAGTGATATCATCTCTGGGTAGCTGGGTAGCTGGGTATCTGGTACGGGTTGTAGCGTCAGCAATTCCATGTTTTTAGATGACATCACTGTTCCTCTCCCGAAGCATTCCCTGGTAATATTCCTCAGGGTACGCTTGGTTGATTGCTGAATAACTAATTAAAACGGTTTAGCATTTCTTGTATATTAATTTTTCTTTTCTTCTGCATTTCGTACATTTAACCACTTTGTACTTAAATACGAATCAAAAATCTCAAACACGTGATGCAGAGCTTTACTGAAAGTGGATTGCGCCAAAGAGACCTACTCAACTTTTCTGACGCCCGTTCGATGTCCACTTGCTCCAAAAAAGCGAAAAGCTGCAATAAGTCTTTTGGTAGTAAAAATGGTAGTCATGAAATCCCTTTTCGTTTTTGCTGCATATGCATCCTTAATTTACCTCACAAATATTGGAAATCTTTTTTTTTTTAGCCCATAGTACTTCTCAAACTGTAAAGATGGAAAATAAATGGAAACTTTAATACACTTTTTTGTTGCCATAAGAACTGCGGCAATTCATGTGGGTTTGTTTTATTCCGAAAATAAGTACCTGCTAAAAAAAATTTAATTTCTTTACAACAACTTAAATTTTGGCTCACATCACTTGAAGCTATAAAAATACAGAATTCAGATGTTTTGAAGTTCGAATTGCCTACAGTTTAAATAAGTGGTTTCAAATAGTACTCTCTAAGGTACTACTTTAAGACGCCAATATTTCAAAGTTCCCACGAAATTTTATTTTACATTCACCTATTACGATCAATGCTTATGTTCAGTGTGTGTCACATCGAACATGAGGAATTATCAATTAAACATTAAACAGTTTTTTCTAATAGCGATGGTTGCTCGAGTACAATTCTACAAAAACACAATACCATAAAAAGTTTACGACAATCAGAGTAGTTAATGATATACCTACACAAGTGGCCAAACAAATATTGCCACTGACTTTTATGAGGTGAACAGATATTTAAACTGAAATCATTTAAATATATTTTTTAGCATGTTTTTCGAACAGATATATTTTTCTTGAAATAAATTTCCACAATTTTGAATCGTTGTTCCGGCGCTAAACGATTCATGATGACTTGTCAAACCTGGTTTTCTTATCCAGACAACTACCAAGAAAGCATTAAGTCCATTGTACTGCACTCGGGTTACCGTTTTAATTGTCTTTAAATTTGCCCGACCTCTGAAGAAATCTGAGTAGATCTTGTGGTCCCAAGGAGCCAAGATGGTCACTTCTTAACACATCAGTGCCAAAGACCTTAAGCCTGGTTCAAGCGAAGGTCGGGCAGACGCTGAGAAAGTGATCCGCCGTCGCATCCTCCTCTCAACATGCAGAGTGCACTCACTGAGATGCCTACATTTTCCATTTGCTTCGCCCATAGAAAGTGGCCCATCATCAACCCAACCAACTGCCTACAGTCCCTTCTGCTTAATGAAAGTAGGACTTACGATGGTAATGGTAATGTTAGTGGTTGTACGGATTAGGCTAAGGCCTTTATGTACTGCGACCAGATTGATCTATTGTGCGCCCTTAATTACTTAATTATAATTATTTAGTATACCGAGGAATCGAACCAACTCTTTAGGAGGGAGCCATTGTAGGTCTTCCCCCTCTAGTAGGTACGATCCCAGGATTCTGTGTCTACTGTACTAGATATCCCTATTGTGTTAAAGTGTTTATAACAGGCAAAGTGCTCTGTAAGGGCTCCATAGAGTAATCTGAGGCCTTTTTTATCTAGGGTTAGAGTGATTCAGACCGCTTGAGCCGTTCCAGTGTTTCTTGATTTTAATTTGGATCCATTTTTGGGTTTCCTGTTTTATATTATTTTTGTTAAAGCCGAAAATGGGGTTGGTCCATTCTTGGTGCCTTCTCGTTGTCTTCGTGCCCCTCATGTCCTGGTACCCAAGTCAGTGATACCTGATTATGAGCGGCCAGGAGCATTGTTACACTCTATAAGCACATTTGTATTAAACATAAAATTATTTAAGGCTTTGAGGACCGATTGGCTGCCCGAAAGTATTTTAATATTTATGTACTTTCTCGAACCCTCTTTTGGATATGATTTACACTGTTTCCATGATTGCGAAGAGCTCCGCATGGCAAATCGTAGTATCCTATACTTAGTGATTTGTATGCTCTAGGCTCCACTATTCCTGCTCCTACTCTTCGGAGCGTTTTGGAACCACCTGTGTACAATTTTTGTGTGGGTTACTGTTCCACTCTTCCCTAGACGGGAAGTTATCTTGTATCTTTTTATAAAGATGAGTACGGGTTCCGTGTGGCCATTCGCCTGGGTTATGTATACTTGCGATACTCGGACATGACAGGTAAATAAGTTGGACTAAGAGCTAATTCTAGCTAAAGAGTCAGAGGTCTTGTTACCCACGATACCCACGTGTACCGGGACCCATGTTAGCATCAGGATGTTATGTATACCGACTTAGGTACGAGTTTTATCAAAATCCAATGGGAGTCATTGGAAAAATAGAAAGTATAGAAAGTATAATAAAAACGTCAATAATAATTAGCTGTCCGTTAATTTCCTTATAATAAATAAATATTAAAATTAATTTGCCTTATGAAATTTAAGTTTCTACTATTTCACGCATGCACAAACAGATCAGTAAGATCTGAAAATTAGAAAGACTAAAATAATTTGAAAGAGAAATCTGCAAAATGTGAGGTGATAACATTTATTTGACCGCTGGTGTATGCATAAAAATTCGTACGCACATAACAAATTATTTCACTTGATTCAAAATTGTGTAGGTTTTATGATCCAGCCGAGTTTTATTGCTATTAAACGTTTTCTACATTAATTGCTTTGGTTGACTATTCGCTGCCACGTACCCAGTCATTCGAATGCCATAAAATAACACACCTAATACCAAAATACTGGTTAATCTTTAAATTTTTCGAACTGTGTGAATCTATGATAATTCGATATCGCCTCCTCCTCAGCTGTTTATTTGAAAAGGAGTTTGCAAAATTTTTGTCTCTATACATTAGGTTGGTACATTTTTCAAAAATTTGCAAACTTTTTCCCAGCCAAAATGTAAGGGAAGATAGCAAAATATATGAATTTCTCACAGTACCATTTTTGATTGATCTCCCGGTTGCAGCATTTAATAGGATAGGGGTTAGAAATTTAATAAATAAAGACATGAAGGTAAATGATGCACCAGGATATAACCTCATAACGAATGAAGTTCTAAAAGAACTACTTTTATGCGGCTACTAATTTATTACCTACGTTTTCAATGCAATTTTACGAAGCCAGTATTGCCCTCTGCAATGGAATTAGCCCATATTAACCTCTTGTCAGCGCCAGGTAAACCTCCAGATATGGTTTCTTCCTATCGCCCAATAAGTCTACTACCTATGCTATGAGAAGTTTTTGAAAAATTATTCTTCAAAAGGCTCATGCCGATTGTGGCACAGAAGAAAGAAACTCATACCAGTTGGAATCTCGTCAACAGTATGCGACCAAAATTTTGTTTTTGCTGCTACCCATCTAAATCTGCTCTAGATATGTTTAATTATGTCTAGTTTTTAATTTCTCATTTTTAACTTTATTTTATTTATATTTTATTTTTATTTATTTTTTATTTTTTTGTTAATTTTTATGTCAAACCTATCATTGAATTTGAATAGGGAAAAATTAACTTTTCCGTAAATTTAGTACAAAACTCTTGCAGATCGATATTATTGAATCTCCTCTTCTACTATCCCCTAAAAATATTCACAAAATGATTATGAAAATATTCACAAATATTATTATATTTAAAAAAAAAAATATTTTTATAGCGACCCAGAAAACATCCCAAAATTTAAAAAACGGAACCATTCCTCTTTTCTTCTGTAAGTATTTGACAAATAGTTCTTGAAGGTGCATCTTTTCTAGCGGAATTCAATTGTAATTTTTGAAATGTTTGCGACACAGATAAATATTAAATAAAAAAAGTTAAAATATAGGCGTCTAAACGCTCAATTAGCCAAATATCATCGCCTTATCACTCTACGATACGCAGGAGTATTAGACCATTCCCAACTACACCACCTCGAAACTTGTTTGCGGAAACAGGTATGCCAAAGATTCCAGATCGGATCGAAGACTGTACTCATAAACTTTTACCAAAACTACTTTTCACGTACAATCTAATTAAAGATGTCAGAAAAGCATCTTCCAACAAAAGGCATTCTAAAATTATGTCGGTTGCAGCTAAATGTCTGAACTTGCAAAGAAGACTTGAACTGCCGTGTATCATTAGCCACCGCACAGCTGAAACGCAACCTCCATAGACGATACGTAATATTCCATATGATATCAACATGCGAAAAAGAAAAGTACTCCAAACAGGGAGATATTTACAGATGGATCAAAAACCCAAACCTCAACATCTTTTGCTGTTACAAAGGAAAACGGGGACACGATCAAACATGGTTGTTTGCACCCAGAGCATATTTTACAGCAGAAATAGTGGCATTGTTGGAAGTCTCCATTTATGCCAAACAAATTAAAGGCAAAATAATTATATGCACAAACAGTCAATCATGCATCACTGCCTTCGGTTGTCCTACACCCGATCAAACTCATATAAATACAATAAGAAATGTACTCATAAGCTATCCAAACAAAATTAAGCTAATGTGGGTTCCAGGACATTCGGAGATAACCGGCAATAAAACCGCTGATGCCGCGGCAGAAGCGTTTCTAATCTACCGTCAATGCTTCCTAAATGCTACTCTAAAAGTGACATCCTTCTAGAGATTACAAAACAGCGGATTTATCTGTTGGATAACTGGAAAAACTACCCCCCCCTACGCTTTCTTAAATCCATCTAGATCAAAGATATCACTTCCTTCCGACCTTCCATTAAAAGTCCTCAAACCGTACTCGCGCCTACGTCTGGGCCACACTATTCTCACACATGCACACCTCCTCCAACGTACGCTGCCAGCCGATTGCCCCTTTTGTGACGCAACCGCAACCTTAGATCACATTCTACAATCTTGTCGAAATCTACACACATCCAGACAACAATTCTTTGGATCCTCTCACGCACTTGATTACATTTACCTCTGTCTATTTTATTTAGCTATAAGCATTTAAATAATTACTTAACGTTACTTAAAAATACATTTACATTTTTATTATCAGACAGCCGATGGCCCATGCTGCTAGTGCTGCTGCCTCCTTATATTTGTATAACTTGTTATTATACAATTTTAATAATAATAATAAGTTAAAAAATAGGCGTCTATTGTTTTTTTTTTTTTTTTTGTTTTTGCCCATTGTCAATTTAGGGCGAAGCATAAAAAAATAGTTTTGGCCCATTCCAATGCATCGCGCGTTCTTTTTATCTACATGAGAACTATCCATATGTTGTTGTTGTTGTAACAGCAAGCGTAGAACCGACTGTCGGGGGAACGTATCCATATCGATAACTATGGTTTGACAGCTGAGAATGGCAAACTGTATTTACATTTCTGTTCAGTTCAGGTTTGGCAAGTCATCATTAATGCTATCGATTAACGCTAGAACAACACTTCCAAATTGTGGAATTTTACTTTGAAAACAAAAAATAAAAAAATCTGCTTGCGAAGTTCATAGAACACTGGCTGCATCCCATGGTACTCTTTCGGAATGAGGTTGGAGCTGCCGCTACGATGAGCCGTCAGATTGACTTTTTGTTTCCGTAAATCAATCAGCTAAACATCGAAGATATTTGGTTGCAACAAGATGGCGCAACTTTCGATACAGTGTTTTTCGTGGATTTAAACAGTCGATTTATTATATTTCAAGTCATGCTTAACGCCAAACGGCCTGATTTATTGGAGAACGTAGACCATACATATAACTCATAGCCGTGGCAAACATATGCCGGATAAGCCATATTGAAAAATAAAAAATATATTTGATCCTTTTATTCCTTTGTGGAACCTTTGTAGGCCCTCAAAAAATGATTTCCTCTGGTCCTAATTTTGCGCCAGTAATTAAATGTTGTTCCATCTTTTATTCGTTTCCACCATCTCCATCTCCGTCTCTATCATCCGTCTCCATGTGTTTGACGGTCTTCCGCCGCATAGCTGCCCTGCGGGTTCCACTTAACTGCATTCCAAGTGATGTCGTTGTTTGATCTGCGTAAGGAGCGGCTAAGTTCCACTTACGAAAATAAATGCCATGTAATTATCTACTAGATTATAAAAAAACATTCCAAGAATATTTCTGTTTTGTATTATCATATTAAGTTCGCAAACTTTTAAAAGAACTCCCGGTATGCGCTTATTTATAGACGAATATTGTAAAATCGTTTTAAAATAACCAGATAATTAAATAACAGCGATATCAAATAACTAACCATACCAAAATTTAAGAGGCATCAAGGAAATACAATTTTTTTAGAACGGGTAACATCTTCTAAGTGCTACTTTGGATTAAGTAGGCGGCAACTGAGTAGTAAAATCCTCTCTCGACGAACAAAACTAACACTCTACAAGGCTCCCATCAAGCCCGTCCTAATGTATGGCGCAGAAGCGTTGGAAAGATCAGGTGAAGAAGCACTTGGCTTCACTTGGATTGCTCTATTGGCGCTGGTTAGCACGAGAAAGACACGACTGGCGCGCTTTGTTGAACTCGGCCCAAATGGCGTATGTGGTTATCGCGCCAACTAAGAATAAGAAGAACATATTTTTGACAAGGTTCTATGATTTGCTATGAGCAGATTCGAATTGTATATAAAATTCTGAGAAAAAATTCCACTACAGCAAAGCTTTAAAGCCAATGTCGAGCCCTCCAAATTTTAATATAACAGAAGCTATATTTCATTAGTAAGAAGTTAATATTAAAAATAATATTTGCCAAAGTATTATGCATGCTAATTTTTTTCCATTGACAACTTGTACCAGGAGATTTTATGGTGCAAACAATTTTTTTTTTTATTTAAAGAATAAATTGAGGGCTATACGATTTCATTTCTTCTAGAGTGTATTAATTTTAATAATCCTGAGCGAAGCCTACGAAATCATGGTTACGAATGGCTAGAACAAATTATGCTTCCACTACGCCAATATCCAGAACTTCAAGAGAATTTAATTCGCTTTCAAACCATATTGGCCTCGATTTTTCTGCCACGAAGTACTATCATAGTTCAAAATATTGCTAAATGAATTGTTTGGCTCTAATATTCTTTCTCTGTAAACTGTAAGAAATGTTACTTTTTCTTCTTAAAATGAAATAAATAGATTATGAGTGGAATTTATTTTTGATTGAATTGTTTAGCATTAATCTGTTTATCATAGTATGTAATAAATTCTACGTTTTTAGATTTTAAATGAAAAAAAAAATAAATAAATCTATAATATAGAAATAAGTTCGGTTTTCCTTCCTGACGCGATAACTCTAGAACGCACTAACCGATTTCCATTGCCTTGTATTCGTTGGAAGGGTTTCGGGCTCCGTGAGGTTTATAGCATGTAATCTGCTCAGTTAATTTCATATGACATTTATTATGCGCACGTTCTTTCAAACGCTAACTTAAAACCGGTATTGTGTTCACTGTGAAATTGAGGTTAAAGTTATTCGTTTCCTAACAGTTCAATTGGAAACCATGAAATCAATCACGCGTGTTGTGCAAATTTTTATTCAACTTCAACAGCAGGCATTTGTCCTTAAGGTAACCGATGACATCTACACGAAGGATTTATTCTTATTGAGGATCAATGCTTGACTATTGCAAACAAGCTACTGATTGAAATAGGAATGATTCCACCAAATCGATCGATGCACGATGCATTCAACCAAGAATTAAATGTTGATGCATTGCAAGAATTCGTTCGAAATAATGTGCCGTTGCAGTAAAAACAAGTATACGAAACATTAATGCAAGCGGTGGACTTTAATACTGGTGGTCTATTCTGCCTAGACGCACCTAGAGGAACAGGGAAAACATTTGTCATTTCATTGATTTTGGCCACTATTCGATCACGATGTGACATAGCTTTGGCGTTAGCATCATCTGGAATTGCGGTGACTCTTCTAAATAGATGGCGCTTGTACTGCACATTCTGCGTTTGAGTTGCCACTCAATTTAAACACAATTGATACTCCAACATGCAATATATCCCGATCCAGTGCAATGGGAAAATTGTTGATGCAATGCAAGCTCATTGTTTGGGATGAGTGCACAATGGCACATAAGAAATCACTTGAAGCACTTAACTTCACAATGAAGGATCTTCGGCGAAATAACAACATCTTTGGCGGCGTGATGATATTGTTGGTAGGCGATTTCAGGCAGACGTTGCCAGTAATTTCCCTGCAGATGAATTGAATGCTTGCCTGAAGGCATCACTTTTGTGGAATAACGTAAAAACATTATCGCTAACCACTAATATGAGAGTTCAGCTTCAAAATGATCAAAGTGCTGCACAATTTTCCAAACAATTGTTAGCTGTTGAAAATGGAAAAGTCCCAGTTGATGCGACAGCTGAATTACCAACGACTTTTGCCGATTTGTAGGCTCTCAATTAGCTCTTATTAAACGTTTTTTTCCAAACATTAATGAGAATTATCAGAATTATGCTTGGTTAAGTCAACGAGGAATGCTCGCCGTAAAGAATAATGATATACACGCACAGAATTGCACCATTCAATCAAAAATCGATGGCGATTTAGTGACATACAAATCCGTTGATTCCATAACAAATCCCGATGATGCAGTAAATTATCCAACGGAGTTTTTGAACTCTCTGGAGTTACCAGGATTTCCACCACATAACTTGCAACTCGAAGTTGGTTCAGTTATTATGATATTGCGTAATTTGAATTCACCTCGACTTTGCAACGGTACTCGACTAGCGGTGAAAAGACTTATGCCGAATTTGATTAGCGGAAAGTACGCAGGCGAAAATGTATGTATTCCTTGAATACCAATGATTCCGACTGATCTTCCGTTTGACTTCAAACGATTGCAATTTCCGGTTCGCCTTGCGTTCGCAATGACAATTAACAAGTCGCCAGGCCAATCGCTTAGTGCTTGCGGGATAAATTTAGAAAATAATTGTTTTTCACATGGGCAGCTATACGTTGCGTATTCCCGAGTTGGGAAACCATCCGCTTTGTTTGTGTTAACGTCAGACCAAAGAATATAAATGTGGTTTACCAAAGAACACTTCAAAGAAACGGATAATTTGCGGACACGTATAACGCTTCGATTCAGTATTTACTTTGGATTCACTTTCATTTTTTACTTAGAGAAGTTGAACTATATTACACTTGATTTTTGCAATCGAAGCCATCTGGTGGCGAAACGGAGCTCGCCGAGTTTGCTGGTATTGTATTAAAAAATCTGAATGTTTGTAAATCTTTTAATAATTTTGTATATGTAAATCAAAGTCACACTTGCAAAGAACCAAAACCAATGAGAGTTGAGTTTACGGATTTTCAAAATGTAGTTTAACCTTTTTTCTAAACACTTTTTTTAATTTTTTTTCTAACAACGTTTTTACAATTATTTTGGTTTTAGATTCTCTTTATTGCCATATTCTACTTATTATATTCTACTTTCTATCTAAATTGCCTAGATTTTGACGTGATAACGTCTTATAATTCGATTTAACAGGCTGCACGCACGAAAAAATGTGTCGTTACCTTGCTCATTTGTCGTTACCTTGTTCATTTATCGTTACCTTGCTCATTTGTCGTCACCTTGCTCATTTGTCGTTACGAAAGCGCGGAACGAACGACAAAGCAAACAAAGCAAACGAACGACAACGTTCGACATCTTGCTCTCTCCTACTTAAGTGAGCGTATATATGTATGTATATGCGCTTATGTACATATATAAATTCACGTATTTGTATTTGCATATGCCTTCTTATTGATTATTATTAATTTTTAATTTGATTTACTTGAAGAATTTAAAATAAAACCAAGTTTGTTAATAATACCTGTTGTTTTAATGTTATTATTATTAATTTTTTTATTATATATGAAGGAAAAAATGTATGGTATAATAATATTTACCACATACCTTATAAGATATGTTGTATACTAATATATGTATATAAACATGCATATACATATACAATTTCACGCAATTTTCAAAAAGTATAAATCTATATGTAAAGATGCATACAAATCATATGGACATATCAAATACACGAATCTATTCCGTACGCAAGCAAATGTAAGCTAATGTGCTTGAACTGCAAGCGAGAGCGCGGAACGAACGACAAAGAGCACAATCGGTCCCCGCGTTCGGCAACGTTCGAAATCTGGCTCTGTCCTACTTGAGTGAGCATATATATGTATGTATATGTATGTATATGCGCATTTGTATATAAATTCACATACTTGTATTTGCATATGCCTTCTTCCTGTGTGCATGGTAATAAACCATTTCTCTTTTGAGAATAAACGATGATAGGAAAAATAGGAAATGAAAGGGAGTGTTTCAAGTGTAATGTGTCTTGAGAAAGTCAAATCGATGATGATGCCTCTTAGTGTTGTTGACTTATTAACGTCTGATGCACAATCGAAATTGAAGATATCTTTCATGAATTTGATAAATGTTTCGTCAGTTTGTGTAAATGTAACTTGACCTATTCCATTGCAATTCCATTTACCTCCTCCTCTATATCCATACAAAATATCTATCAAACAAATAAAATTAAAATTTTGTTTTAAAAATTGCAACCATTCCATCAATATTTTCTTATGACGTTATCACGTTAAACTATCGTCAGTAAACCGACTTTACAGACAACCTCTTTTTTTCTTAGAAATCGGCCCACGCAAATTGGCTCACCCTATTGTGCATACATATACTCTCATATATACCACAAATAGCGCGCACATCCATCGCTTAGTATTTGGTCACCTCCAATTTGTGCTGTGCGTCTTAATGTCGTCCTACACCTGGAGGCACCTACGGCCGAACGGCAGAAGGTATTTTTATGAGAAGCATAAGCTGTGGCATAAAAACATTCAAAGCTTTGCCATTGCCTGCTGAGCGACAACCGCTAATAGAAAAACCCATTATTTTATCATTTGATGTTTCTTGTCTACATTGGATTTCGAAACCGGGGCAATCGGATGAGGCTTCTATTTTTGTGCGATTGCAAATGCAGAACAAAACTGAAATCTATGTACATACATTAAATTTTATGCTGGATTACAAGTAAGAGACTTGAAAAGAACGCAAGCTGTGTGGCTATGAAGTCTATAGGTAAACTGTGCACAAATTTAGCTCGAAACTCTAAGATATGATAGGTTTCGATGAGTTCATGTTACAAATGGAGGTCACAACGGAAATAGCATTTTTTCACACAAAGCTTAGCGTACATGATTTAATTGTAGATCTTGGACGAAGTGGCTTTTGCACGTAGGCGCGTATGTATGTATGTATGGATGTCTGCACGCATGACACCAAAACTTAATTTGTGTATTGGTTTGTTCACTAATGTAATGCAAGTCGTAAAAAAACAATGAAATAATGCGGCTGCAACCCAACAAGCAATTGTTTTTGTTTATACAAGGTGACGCAAAATCAATCCGAAAATTTATTTTTGTAAATGACGTCGTACGTCAATCATATTTGTCACTTGTGAACTAGACAACTGCAGTAGTATTTCTATTTAGTAGCATTTTTTATTTAGTAAAAAAAGTAATTCAAAAGCAAAATTGAATGATTTATTTTACGCCATTTGTAGTTATGCACTGAAATTTGCGGTTCCTCTTAACCCCTTTCATGAGCGATTTAATGTGAAATCAAAAACAGCGTGGCTGTCGTTTATGCTTTATCATGGCCTCATAGCAAAACACAAAAAAGAAAACAATAGGAACAAAAACCGCAAACAATCGAAACTAAACGCATTTCTCTTAGTTTTCATATGAGAGAAATCTCTTTATTGCGCTGATATCGCTGGGAAAGCTCGATTATGTCACTCTGATTAGGATTCCACTTTATGCCTCTCATTTTTCTCTTGATAGAACTGAAAGTGCAAACAGTGCACCGATATTTTATTCGTCTCGTTCTGCAACCTCTTCATTTTCTGATCCTATACCAAGCTATAGAGCTCTCTGTGCATGCTTGGATAGTATTTGTAGGTCTATTGATGGATTGATAGTGTTCTTTATTAAAGCAAAAATGTTTATATGTTTTAAAAACTATTGTACAAATATTCTAATTAAAGAACATATGACATGGACTCTAAATACAATTTGAATTTTATTATAATATAACATTTATTTTTACCCAGAGATTTAACAAATTGCATTGAGTGAATTAAATTAAATTACAAAACAACAGTTTCGGTGGCTGTGTTTATCACATTTTGCATATTAACTGATATCTCATATTCATTCATAGTCAATTTTTTATCATCTAAAGAACCAAAATTGAACTTAACTAGACTGTCCCATCACATTTCTTCATTCTAAAAAGTAATTACTCAAGTTCAGGGTCCTGCACTTGAAGTGTAACAAATTAAAAAGGCTAAACAATAGTTTGGAAAATTATTTTTATTCAATTAAAGTATAAAACGTGTGAAAATAATGCAAAATTAAGAATCAACTTACTTTTGCTCAATATGATCACCTTTTGCCTTGACTATGGCCTCGAGATGGTCCAGAAATGAATCGCAGGCTGCCCGAATGTTATTTGCAGGTATTTTGGCCCAACCGCAGATAATGACTTTTTTCAGCGCGTCGAGACTGGAGAATCTTTTTTCTTTTGTTCAGGCTTTGTTCTCTAAAATGGCCCGAAGAGAATAATCCATCGGATTCGAGTCTGGTGAATTTGAGAGCCATTGTGTGGACGCTATGAAGTTCGGAACGTTGTTTTTAGCCATTCTTGGTTCACTCGAGCTTTGTGAGCTGTTGAAACGTCCATGGTCTGGCACCGAAATGTTTTTTCCCGATAACATTTCGCATTTACCTTGACGCCAGGCTGGATGAAAACGATTGGAGAACGCCCATGTGCGGTTACAGTGGTTCAAACCATTATCTGTGGCGGGTGCTACCTTCTGGTAGCCAATCGATGACTCAAATTCTCGTATGGACGGTCGGTCAAGTAAACCCTATCGTTTTGGGAGTTTACGAATTGCTCAATTCAAAAAATTTTCTTGTCAGAAAACACAATGTTCGGAAATTGATCGCTTTCGGTCAAGCAGAGCAACTCCTTGAGATCATGCGCCTTTTGGATCTTGTAAGGCTTGACTTTGAGATCATTTTTCAGTATGCGGCGGATGCTATGGTCAGATAATTTTCCGGCTAGACAGGTGGCTTATGAGGTAGCTTTGTCTCAAAATGAGAGGATTAGAACCCTCTTGACTACCTGCAGTCTGCCATTTCAATTCTTTCGCCATTTAATTAGCTCTTCATTAGAGATTTCGCTCAATTCGCTTCTTCACTTTTTGAACCATTTCACGTGACAATGCAGTCTTTTGATGACCACCTACATGACGTTTCGTGACGCTACCAGTTTCATTGTAAAGAGTCGTGGGTCGATAAACAAAAACTTTATTTACTTTATGGAGCTCGAGCTCACCAACAATCTCTGGTTGTGATTTTCCAGCCAAATATAATGCAATCACACTATTACGTTTGAAATCCATTAGTGATTTTCTCTTTTCGCATTTACTCTCGGCAAAACACTTCGGCGCGCTTGTAAGCAATACTCTGGACTGTCATTTAGCCACCTAACAGGCAGATGATAACCGTGCGTGAGCTGCGCGAGCGGTCTGAAGTTGATTACACTTCGAGTGCCGGACCCAGAATATATATTCGATTTTTTGAATTTTGGGTATATTCCAAGAAAGTGCCTTATATTTTCTGTATCACTCAAATTACACAAAGTGCAGCTTAGTTTTGTATGAGCACTAAGGTATATTAAATCACATCTTGTTTTAAAGATCTACATTATTTTATGTACCTCTAAATGTTCGCTTAAATATTTTTAATCAATGCAACAATCGCCATCCTTAAATATACAAGAACTTATTAATGTCCTTTCCCACATTTCCTCTTTACTTGTTTTGTTCAAATTTTCAACAAGTAATCTCATAATATTTTATGTCGGTATATAAATGCTGAATAACTTTGTCATTTACCAACCGATCGACTTCAACATACATCTTTTCGATACGTCAATTCAGCACAATTTCAACCATGGATCGCTTTACACCGAAACAACCGAAATCGACCCTATAAAACCCGAAATGCTTGACGAGGTGCTGACATTCGCAGAAAATAGATGTTTGTGATTGCTAATAAAGGTGGCCACTTCATTGATATTGTATTCAAAAAATAGATATATGGTAAATATATAAAATGTATATACTAACTCAAGCGCGCTACAAATGGTTATTTAGGGCATTCGTTTCTTAAAATATACAGTATACAACGGTCTTTGGACCTTTGGGCTAAATACTATATTTTCTTAGTCCGTGTTGACAAGATCAATTGACGACAGCCTGGCGAACGTTTCATTTTCTTAATTTAATACACCAAACACCTAGACTACCTATAAAACTCTATTTTCAAAAAGCTATAAAACAGCATTCAAAGAAATTCAGAAATTTATTTGCATAAGTTCTTTGAATTCTCTCAAAACTTCGCTCTTTATTTTTTAAGTACAATACACCCTCTACTCTTCATATTCTTCTAATTCATCATTCCATTACCCATGAAATATAAAACACCCAGAGTTCTACTCTCTTCAATAAATGGCACTGCGTTGGTTCTTTCTGCGAAGCCAAATGGGTCGCTTCGTGATTATCAGTCGGAGTTATTGTAGGATTCCTCATCGCTGCCACAATTATGTATCCTAAATCATTGAAAATCCATAATTAAATATGTTGACTGGGAATAAATCCGTATATCTGATTTAATTTAACTCCAAATTCTTTGAATGCCTTAACGAAGTTATATCCATTGTGAGTGATGGTATAAGCCATTTTTTTCAACTGGTTGTTACATTAACACCAAAGGACTTTCTATAATGGTGATCTAAATCCCTTCATAATACTAAAAATATTTTCACATCATTTTTATTTGAACCTTTCCGGAATATTTTCGGTTTTAAGTTCTGACTCTTTTCTATTTAGTGTGCCATATGTTCCTTTTCTGAGGAAGAGGAGATGGGCCAAAACTAAAAATATATAAGGAGGACATAAATGATATATTTTCCTTGATGAGGATTTTGACTAGAAAGGAACAGTAAATATTTTACTGATAATGAAAATCCAATTATATTTATTATCAATATTTTGGCTGCAATTGTTTTTTCAACAATCAGTAAACAAATATTTTTTCTTCAAATTTTTTCAGTAATAAGAAAACAAATAATTTTAGTAATCAGTAAAACAATAATTTTAATATAGTAAAATTTTTTTCAGTAATCAGTACGAAAATATTTGTAATGCAATTTTTTCACTAATCAGTAAAAAAATATTTTTAATGCAACTTTTTCTAATTAGTAATCAGTAAAAAAATTATTTTAGTAAAATTTTTTTCAGTAATCAATAAAGAAATAATTTTACTATAACTTTTTTCAGTAATTCGCAAAAAAGTAATTTGACTACAATTTTTTTTCAGTATCAGTAAAAAAATAATTTGTGTAAAATTTTTTTCAGTTATCAGTACGAAAATATTTGTAATGCAATTTTTTCACTAATCAGTAAAAAAATATTTTTAATGCAACTTTTTCTAGCAATCAGTAAAAACATAATTTTAGTAAAATTTTTTTCAGTAATCAATAAAAAAATAATTTTACTATAAATTTTTACAGTAATTAGCAAAAAAGTAATTTGACTAAAATTTTTTTTCAGTATCAGTAAAAAAATAATTTTAGTAAAATTTTTTTAAGTTGTTAGTAAAAAAATATTTTTAATGCAACTTTTTCTAGTAATCAGTAAAAAAATAAATTAGTAAAATTTTTTCAGTAATCAATAAAAAAATAATTTTACTATAAATTTTTTCAGTAATTCGCAGAAAAGTAGTTTGACTATATTAGAATTTTTTTTCAGTATCAGTAAAAAAATAATTTTATGGAGGTTGAATTAGTTTTAAAGGTTTTTTTCGAAGATTTGGGGATTTATTGTGAAAAAACGGTACAAAATATTTTATTCGAAGTATTGGTCATCGCTAGCTACAACTTTCGCCCATCTTTCGGGCAATTTCCGGATGCCGTTTCTCCAAAATTCTGGCCGCTGCTTGGCTATCCATGACTCAACCCATATTTTGGTAGCCTCGTACGAGGAGAACCGCTGGTCCGCCAAATCGAGACTCATATGCCGGAACAAATGATAATCAGAGGGAGCTATGTCTGGACTATACGGCGGGTGGGGTAACACTTCCCAGCCAAGCGTTCCAAGGTATTTTTTGACAGGTTGAGCAACATGCGGCCGAGCGTTGTCATGTTGCAAAATAACCTTGTCGTGCCTTTTTACCGTTTCCGGCCGTTTTTCTTTCAATGCCCGGCTTAAACGCATCAATTGCAGTCGGTAACGATCCCCCGTGATTGTTTCGCCCGGTTGGAGCAGCTCAAAATATACGACGCCGACCTGATCCCACCAAATGCAGAACATGGTTTTCTTGCCGTGAATATTCTGCTTGGCCGTCGACGTTGATGCGTGGCCGGGCAAACCCCATGATTTTTTGCGTTTTGGGTTATCGTAGTGGATCCATTTCTCGTCGCCAGTCACCACCCGATGCAAAAAACCCTTCCGATTTTGTCGCTCGATCAGCAATTCGCACGTAAAAAATCGCCGTTGGACGTCGCGCAGCTTCAACTCGTACGGGACCCAATGTCCTTGCTTTTGGATCATTCCCATCGCTTTTAGACGCTTGCAAACGGTTGATTTATCAACGCCCAATGATTCAGCAAGCTCTTCTTGGGTTTGGCACGAGTCCGCGAGCCACGACACAATTCCGCGTCCTCGAACTTTTTGGGCTGGCCAAGACGCTCCTTGTCTTCAGTGTGAAAATCACCACTTTTGAATCGTCGAAACCAGTACTCACATGTTGAAATCGACGGAGTATGGTCTGGGTAGGCCTCCTGCAGCAATTCACGGGCTTGGGCTGTATTTTTTTTCAAATTGAAGCAGAAAAGCAAAGCTTCCCGCAAATTGCGTTTCGACGGCACGAAAGTTGACATACTCGGAGCACGAAAACACTGCGTTGTTTATACTTCAGCGAAATGACAGATACTGATAAACAAAGCCTAGGGATGAGGCTTTGTCATGAATATATATTCAGTATTGCCAACGCGATAAAGTGATAAATAGCACCATCTGTGTGTCACCTTTAAAACTAATTCAACCTCCTTAGTAAAATTTTTTTCAGTTATCAGTAAAAAAATATTTTTAATGCAACTTTTTCTAGTAATCAGTAAAAAAATAATTTTAGTAAAATTTTTTTCAGTAATCAATAAAAAAATAATTTTACTATAAAGTTTTTCAGTAATTCGCAAAAAAGTAATTTGACTACAATTTTTTTAAGTATCAGTAAAAAAATAATTTTAGTAACATTTTTTTCAGTAATCAGTAAAAAAATAATTTTACAACAATTTTTTTCACTAATCAGTAAAAATATTTTTAATGCAATATTTTTCAGTAGTCAGTAAAAAACTAATTTTACAACAAATTTTTTCACTTATCAGTAAAAAATTATTTTTAATGCAACTTTTTCTAGTAATCGGTAAAAAAGTTTTTACAGGAATTTTTTTCAGTAGTCAGTAAAAGATTATGCAAATAAAATTCCAATATCAACAAAAAATGATATTAACTTAAATAATACATTAGAAACCATCAATCCACAGGATCAACTGGCAGAAAATACTATGTCGACTTAAGTTATTTTGACAAAAAATATCCACCGAAATGTTTATTAAATTGTTAACTGGGTTAACTCAAACATACACACACATACATACATACATACATATATGGATTAATCTATGTACAAATATTTATTGCTCGACGTGCACAAAAACTTATTTATTTTCACAAATTATTTGCATTCTAACTTTAATGAGATTTCGAGAATTAACGAAGTAATAAAATTATTTATAGACTAATTTCGAAATTTTCATGTTGCATGTGGAAAATTTTGTGGCCAAATGAGAAAATTGCACTGCGTCGAAAGAAGACCACGAAAAAGCAAAGCCTTTGTGGCACACAGCAAAATTGGTAGCATACATTTTCTAATACTTGAACGGTAACAAAGTTGTGGATTACATCAAAAAACAAAGTAATTTTATTACAATCGTGGACTGCGTTTTTGTTGTTGTTTTGTATACAACAAGCCGCGATTGTGATTATTTTCACGAAAATTACAATATTGCAGTGCGAACTATAATCATTTGGTTGTCAAATTTTATAACGGCTAGCCGCCAATGGTGGTACAATGGATTTAAGTTTTATACACACACACACATACAAACATATGTAGACGTTTTTATTGTGCGACGTTCGAACGAATTTGCGCGTGTTTTAGTTCATTTATGAAGCTTTTAGCGGCTATTTCATTTTCGTTCTATTTTAGTGCACCCCATCACAGACGATTTCGTGACTGACGGGCACTATAAAATTTCAATAAAAGGCTATGTTGCTTTTCACAAGCATTTGCGTCATCATAAAAGTGTAGTTCCTAAATTTACCAAAGCTAGTAGATGTTTGATGCCTGTAATAATTGTGTATACGAGTATGTGAAGATACGTAATATATATCTTCATATCTACAATAACAAAGGAATTGGATTCCAATAAGGAAGCAGCAGCTTATCACTTCACTCATTTTTTTATTTTTATTTCGCATTCGATTTGTGGGTGTATTGTCTGGTGTACATTTCACTCAATCATTTCTCAAGACAGTTATTTTTTTTAATGAATACCATAAATCTTGACTGATACGTCAGATACACTCTTGAAATCTGGCCTCGGTACTCCATGCCACTCGCTGGAGAAGTGATGTCGGGTTGTCATAAATCTCGATAACGATGTTTTCTATTAGTGCTGAGATGGTCGCTGAGTTTGAGTCATAGATTCTGGATAGAAAGACCTATCTACCTCTGAATCTTGTCCCTGCTTGGTGGTAGGGAAATAAATCCTGCGGGGAAAGGGTTTGTTGAACACTTTCTCTGCAAATGTCCGGCTCTGGCGGCTAGGCGCTTGAGATTCCTTAGCATGCCCTTTGGGGATGACTTGAAGACATTCTCCAGCCTAGATCCCTTTTCTCTCCTCCACTACATCAACAGCACTGGATGGCTGTAGAAGGTTTTCTCTTCCTAAAAATTTTTCTTGGCACAGGTAATAATGGTCCACATTATGGTATCAAAGCGGCACGCAAGTGCTACTTGAAGTGTGCCCGTGGCACTCTTGCCATTTTACCTACCTACCTACCCTCTGGTTTGGTCAGGTTATGTCACCGAAACGGCTTGTCAGTTCGTTAGGGAAGAAATCATAAAATATCGTCATGAGCTGTGTGTAGCGTAGCGCCGTCTTGCGGCAACCAACTGTGTGTACTGAAGGAAGAATGTTCGCACATTATTGGAAGAAAATAGCTTGTCCTCGTCAATTTTCAAAAACAAATGTTAATTATTCCACATGGGATTGTGAAGCGGCTATTGATGCTTTAATAGTCCTTTAAGTGATCAATAACGTCAATTTCGTTAATTTACACATCCATTTAAATGAAATTTTCTTGTGCTTGGACGGGCATGGACTATCGTGCAAACTTGTAGTGACGAGCTCAATATTTTCATTCATTCGTGATATCCGACTAAACCGACTGTACGCCACCGAACTTGCTGCCCGAAACATTCGCGCCCATGAACGAATCAAAGCTTTACTTGGAGCATCGCGTAAACGTCGAATATTTTTACGTGAACAAAATCTACGACGAGCAGCGGTACACGAATCAATGACCTTGATTGTGAACGCACATTTTTCACCCATCCACAGCGACATCGTGACTAAAGAACACGCGCGAATAACAAAGCAAACGTGGACCTCTCCCCGCTCGCACGCTCAGTGGTGAGAAGGAAACTTAAAGAAAAAACCCCATTAAACCATGGGACACCCTGATTATACAATCGTAAAGAGGAAAACGGGCTTACTTCACTAAAACACAAAATTTTGTATGTCAAGAAATTGTTCTTGAAGGTAATCACATTTTTTTTCACAAACCTAGTAAATTCATTTTGTGGCGATCAACAATTCAGTGGTGGCTGCAGCCAAAGCTGCCACAACATTTGCCGCAATCAGACTAAGAAGCTCGTGTTACAAGCTTCACCTCACTTATGGGCTATCAAGGATCCCCAGAAACTTCAGGTTGATCCCTCGAGAGTCTGATCAACGTACACCCTCACTTAATCCAAGGGCCTGATGAACATGTTTACGTATAGCTCGAAGTCAGACGGAAGAGTTGGTGGAGGAGTATTTGGCGGGGAACTCCTCATCAGACTCAAGTTCAGGTTACCAGATCACTGCAATGTATTGCAAGCAGAGGTAGTCGCAATCAAAGAAAAAGCTGACTGGGTGCTCATAATATTGCAATAACTGTCAGGAAAGTAAATATCTACTCCGATAGCCAAGCAGCAATTAGGACTCTGAGCTTGATACTAATGCACTTGAGACTGATCCAGGAAAGCATTGCAAGAAAGGGCGAGTCGAATGAACTGACTTGACATGGGATCTGTAGGGTAGCTTTCCCTTGAAAAGAAAGTACTAGAATCGTCTTGACAGTCTGCTCTTACACGGGTGTCGCATAAACTTAGCGGGCACTGAGCAATTGTACAAACTTGTAAGGTCGCGAAATCATTATGGCTACGTGTGGATCGGACGCGCTCGAGGAATCAAATAAGGTTAATAAAGTCAGAGCTATCTAATTTCGTGGGGATGATGCGCGAGGTATGCATACTGAGATACTCGGGAAGTCCCTCTCTCTTTGACACCCTCTTGAAATTAACTCAGCAGCTTCTCTTGAACTGCCACCCTTTTGCGGAGCTAAGATTTAGTCATCTTCGTTCTCATTTTTTTTCTATACCCACTGATATACAGATCTTAATATTAGCCTTCTGAACTTCATTAGCAGCATGAAGCGTTTAACTCAAACACAACTAAGTTATCGTTCGCTTGCCATCCACAATCAGAGCGCGGTATCTTAGGTCACTCTTAATGGATAAAATAAAGCGATGTTTTATATTTAAAATTACTTTGTACATAATTTTTTCCGACTCTAATAAGTTTTTACTAAGTGGAAATATTAAAAGTACACAGAAAGAAAATTAAAAAATATAACAAATAAATATAAATAAATAAAAATTAGAAAATAAATTTTCACAATGAAACATTAGAATTAAATGGCTTACGCTTATATAGAAGGAAAACAGAGCACGTCCCGTCGCACCTAATGATAGTGGCCAAATTCCAATATTTCATATAGGTTCCGAAAAGATAGTTCCAGCTGAGTGCTTCAAATATATTGAAGCAATGATTGCACACTAGACCGCGAAGTGACGAACTGCATTCCAGCCAGGTGGGAAATTTGGCGTGCAATGTCAGGAGCTAAAAGTTTAAATTCATGTGGCTCAACCCGCAATAGTGTATGCTTTCGAATGCCGGCCGCTGTCCGTCAAGTAAGAGCAAAGAATCCATGTTGCGGAGGTGAGAAAGCTGCGTTGGGCTTCGGGCGTAACAAACATGAGCAAAATAAGCAACAAGCACATCAAAAGTGGCTCCACTAATTAGGAAGAAGACCAGATCAGTAGGCAAGAAGGAAATTGGTAACTCAGCCGCTTCCATCAATTGGACGTTACATACCCTTAAATCCTGGCTAAGCATTGTTAAAAATTATATGCAGCAGAAAGAAGTCAACGAAAGGACAACCGTTTAACCTGAAGATTGCGTACGAGGAGGACCGACCCCAACTAAGCGGCTATGCTGAGGAAGAAGAAGAACAATTTCTAACTTAGCAATGGAAAAACTAATTTTGGTGGTTGAAAAAGGTTTTATTGATTTCTAAAATACCCCTTTAAATACACTTTTGCATTTATTTGAACCAATTTTGGAATTACCTTTGCCTCGCCGCGTTCCCAGGGCATTTTTTAAATTGTGTAGAATCCAGCGCGAAGAAATCGTTTTTTATTACAAACTAATGCCTCGATATGTCTCAATTTCATAGTAGAATGACAACATTGGTGAATAATTTCGCACGCAGCATCAATATTTTCTGTCAACGCAGCTGAATTCGGACGACCATCACGGAATTCGTCGGTGAGTGAATAGCGATCACGAAATTGCATATTATCAGTTTTCTACGATGCTAAAGAGTGATAGTATATTGATATATTGATATTAATTCATCGATACATTCTTGTCTTGTTAATGCACGTCCAAATTGTGCAAAATAGTCTCACAGATATGTGCGTGGTTCAATCCCATTTTTTAAATGTTTAAAGCCACAGCCAAACAGCACTAATATGACTCACACATCAAAATATTCTTAGTGCGTTTATGGTAAAATATGTCAAATTTGCTTTCAGTGGGAGTGTCAGACAGCGTCTAACAACACTAGAAGCGCCCAAGGGCAGACATAAAAATAGCAGCGCTCGTTCTAGTAGCCTAATATTGCGCATACGACATGACAAACTTTATAAAGCAATCCTTCAAAGTTCTTTACTTCTTATATTCATATATGGCAACAACCCTTCAAGAAGCCACATCCGCTACCACACATTAACAATAACAATTAAACCATTTTCTGACAAACACTGGCTGAAAACCGCACTCAAAAGGCTTAAAAGGAATACGAACAGAAAAGGCGTTTAATTTGACAAAAGAAACGCCCTCAAAGAGTTCAATTTCTATAAAAGCGTGACAATTTCTTATACCTTTTGATCTGAAAATGTGTACGACATTTGCTTCCTTTTCAATTCAAACATAAAGTTTCCTCCATTAATACACTTCAAACATACGCACGCACCGCTTCGGTAAGCAAACAACCACACTTGCGGATTTTGCTTGCCTTTTATTGAATTACGCAAGGTTACACTGAGTTTGAGCGATGAAAGCAGCAAATTGATGAAATATGTATGGATGTGTGCGGATTTGTATGCCACGTGGATGCTTCATTTCGTGTAGTTCAAGCGAAAATGAACTCATATGTTAAGCCTGCAAAAATGAGACAGTGGACGTTACATGAAAAAATTTAACGCAAAATTTTGCATAAAAAATAAAAAACTAAAGTTAATTCTTTTCCCCTTAAATTCCAAAAAAAAAAAACAAATTGATAATGGACATCACCACAGCCGATGAGTTTAAAAAAATAAAATGACATAGATTTTGTGCAACGTTTTTGATATTAGGAATTTCATTTCAAAAACATGTGGTATTCAGAGATGATAAAATGTAGAAAGAAATTAAGAAATTTTTGAAATCCCTTACAATAAACTGTCATTGAAAATATATACAGAATAATTTCTATTTATTCTAATTTATTAATTTTAGTTTAATTCTTATAAAATTCATAATTTCATTGTCATATTTTTAAATAACCCACTTATATAGGATTACCACAAAAGATGTTCAAGCTACTTGAGGGCATTATTATTAAAATTATTTCTGAATAAACTACTCATATGAGAAGATGTATAAAACATAACCATTTCGGGATATTCAATTTTAAAGTATATTAAAAAATATGTATTTTTTGTTTTTTTTTGCTTACGTCCACTGGTTTTTAATTTTAGCTAAAAGGCTTGGCTTTTCCCTGTTTTTAGTTAAAAGGTATGCTGTATAATAAAAATCATCGATAAGATGTGAAGCAATTGACAATCCGGCTTTGAATTTACAAGGTGAAGTCCAAAATCCAAAACAAGACTGAGCTAAAATAGAAACTAAAAGAGATCTGCTCTGATAACTTCCAATTTATTCATTCAAAATGGTCGCTTCTGGGCTCGATATACTGTTTTGCGCGATCTAAAAGCTTTTCGAAAGAGCATTTCAGGTCATTAAGCGGAATCCGGAATGTCCTTCAGGATGTCCAAATGCAATTTTCCGAATAGGTAGAAGTCACAGTGAGCCACATCAGGCGAACGCGGCGAGTGATTGATCATGAAAATGCGATTTCTAGTAAAAAAATCAGTCACAAGAGTGGATTGATGAGATGGTGCATTCTCGAGCAATAAGCACCAGTATTCAGGGCGAATTCGACGAATGCGATGCAACAAACGCTACAAACCACCAAGATAGAAAATTGCTTTGATGGTTTGGCCCGTTGGGTCGAACTCCTTGTGGACAATTCCCTTGGAATCGTGAAAACAAATGACCACCCACTTGATTTTTGGCTTCTCGTGATTTTTTGTGCGGTGCCTCTTCAGGGGCCTTCCATTAGGCACTTAGACGCTAGTTTCATGTTCATATTGGAAACACTACATTTCATTACCAGTTACAATGTTGTAAAGGAAGTTCTCGTCTTTTCTCTCCTCTTTAATGAGGTCTTTCGAATGTTGAATTCTGAGCAAGTTTTGGTCTTCAGTTAACTTGTGCGGAATGAAACGTGCACAGATCTTTCGTAAGCCCAAATGATCAGTTAAAATGCGATAAACCGATGTTTTGGAGATATTCAACTCCGATTCTATGAATTTCAATGATAATTTCGTTTCATTTTTAATAAATTTACGAACGATTTCCGTATTTACTGTAATATCAATTCTCCTCTTGACTAAGTTTCCCCCCCTCTTATTTGTGGACTTGAGCGATTTACTTCAAGGCTCCATAAGTTGCAATAACTTTCAACTTGTAAAATCGAAATATATATCGGATATTATTTCTTGGTCTCGTTTAATATTTTTATATAATAATTTAGTAAGCACCTTTTACTTTTTTTGTCTAGTGTGCAGTTATCTTATGTTATTTTTGACATTTGTCAATTAGCCAGATCTGCAATTTTACGCTTTAAAATTGTTGGCACTTTTTATAAAAAGATTGATCTTTGAGAACAACAAATCGCGAAATTCGTGATTTTTTGGGTGGAAATATTCGTCCGAAAGAGTCGAAAATTCAAAAGTTGGTGAAAAAATTTTAAGAAACTGTTTCTGTTGAGGACAGAAAAAGGACTGGCGACCAGAATCTAGACGTTCTGTAAAGAAAAATTTTGCTGTAGCGCAAAGTGTGCCGAACAACCTTCAAAATCAATATCGGGTATTTTGACGATCTCAACTGAATTCTCAGGCATAATCGAATCGACTTTTTAGCGGTTTTTACCAGTAGACGTGCTCGTAGTGGATATGATGGAAATGATGTAATTTTCCAAATATACGAGGCGTAATGTTAAGAGCCGTATTTTGAATAAAAATAGAGAAACCTTAAAGTATATATATTTTCAGATAGCTTTATTTTAAGGGCCTCGCATGTTCGCAAACATGTTTACGGATGACTCGAAGTTGGACGGGGGGGTTGAAGGGAGAGTATTCTGTAAGGAGCTTTCCATCAAACTTAAATTCAGGCTTCCGGACCACTGAAGTGTTTTCCAAGCGGAGGTATCCGCAATTAAGGAAGCAGTGGATTGGTTGCTTACCTCGGTAATTACCGTTAAGGAAGTAAATATTTACTCCGATAGCCAAGCGGCAATTAGGGTCTTGGGCTCGTTGTTTGTGCGTTCGAGATTGGTCGGGGAATGTCTGGCTTCTCTCTCGATTGCATCCGAATACGTCGACATCAGGCTCATTTGGGTTCCCGGTTACAGCGGCATAGAGGGTAACTGCTGGGCTGATGAGCTGGCTAGACAGAGAACTTTAGAGACGGGTTCGTTGCGAAATGAAAGGATTGGGGTTGCCTTAAGAACCTGTGGTCTGCTCCTGGAAAGATGGGCCTCGAGTCAACTTAGCGAGCGCTGGGCTAGTGCGCAAACGTGCAAGATCGCGAGATCCTTCTGGACACGGGTATATCGGGGACGCTTGAGGGAACTCCTAAGGCTCCAGCTCTCAAATTTGGTGGGTACCCTTACCGGACATTGTCCGTTAGGTGTTCAAGCTAAGAGACTTGGGATTGCCTCAAGTCCATTCTGCAGAAACTGTCTATAGACGAGGTGGTATCATCTCAACACCTTCTTCTCAGCTGCCCCGCTCTCGTCTGGCAAAGAATTAGACATCTTGGCTCTCATTTTTTCGCTACGCCTGCGGACATAGCGGGTATAAATATCACAAAGTTCATCAGTAGCTTGTTGCGGCTAACTACGAGCGCAGATCAGCCACCGTCGGTGTCGTCGTAAAATGCATGGTCATCATCGTCTCTAATCCCAAGGCTCCTTCTTTCTTCCCTTCTCCTTTCTCCTCTCTCCGGTATGGCATCACAACGGATGAATTTTCAATATTTTTCCAAGTGTGCCCTAAATTAGGGCAGCCGCCATTTAACCTAACCTAAGGCCCTCGCTTCATTTGAAATTGTGTTTTTTTGGGTTTTTAAAAGCGTGTAAAACGGAAACGAAGAAAAATTTTTTACTTTTATTTCGAATATTTTATTTTATGATCTATTATTAAAAAATAAAAATTGTTTTTGGGCATACCAGGTTCGTTCAAAAAGTTATGTCAAATGGTTTTCCAAATACAGGTACGTTTCCCGCGACACGGATTCCGGCACTCACAGGTGTCTGAAATCGAAGAGACAAATAGGTTCTTGTTCGGTATGAACGTCTTTATCGTGTGAACTACGATCTTAAAAAAAAAATCGGCAAAATTGCGGACGTTCAAAGATAAAAAAACTATTTTTTGACGCTTTTTTTGACTTTAAAGATCCGAAAAAAATACTAAACATTTTTTTTTCGTAATAGTCGCACCTCACACAATAACGACATCAATTCTACGTGATTCATATTTTATTTCATTAAAATCGGTAAAATCAGTTGAACCGGCCATATCTGTGCACATTGTCCATGTGAAGACGATTTTTTGAAGGCTGACAACTTTTTGCACGAACCTTGTATGGCCAAAAACAATTTTTTTCATTTTTCAATAATAGATCAAGAAATAAAATATTTTAAACAAAAAAATAAAACCATTTTTTGTTTCCGTTTTACACGCTTTTAAAGAAACACCTAACCATTTCATATGAAGCGAAGGCTTTAAAACAACATCTGAGCGCGCCGCTTGAAAGATCCTTTATTTCATTATTTTTTTCGGTACCTGACAATAAGATAAAGAACTTTTTTGTTTAAAATTTTTCATTTTTTTGTTTGTAATAAAATATTCCTAATACATTTGAGTAATTACTTGAAAGAATGAAATGAAATTAAATGATATCAGAATATTTGTGGGTGTTTTCTTGCTTAGCCGAAGGCGTTGTTGATATGCTGTGCTTAGTATGCAATATATTGTATTTATTTATAGGTATATTTTATTTTAATAAACAACTAAATAAGTAGATCTTTTCTTATTTAGAAATAAAATCTACCAATCTTCTTTCTAGTTTTCTCCTTAAATATTAAATAATAAATTTAACAAAGTCTTTGTCAAACTCCTACAAAATATTGTGGGCAATTACATTCATGCTTCACTGTAAACACATGAAAGTGCATCTTTCTGACTCAGATAGATATTTGCTAAAAACTGGTCCAATTCGCAGAATTCCGGCTCCATTTATTCTCCTCCTTCTCAGGCCGCACAAGTTGAGCGCCTAAATTGCTGCCAAATAATACAATCACAGGTCATCGCTTAAATGTGGGTGTAGAAATGTGAATGCGTGAATATACCAGCTACTCTGCTGACGTCAATTACTAGTGAATGCTGTATTTCTGCTGTATTTCTGCTGCAGGCGTACATTTCAGCCTCATCACGTATCATTGTAATCTTCCACGCACATTTGCGTTATTTATTTAGAATTTTTCCCGCTCTGTTGCCGCTGCTTATATGAGCCTCAAATGATTAATAGTACAATGACTTTTTTATAATTAATTAGTTTTGCTGCCAACCACAGTCACATAAACATAACAACATCTTTATTATTGCTTTGTATTCTTTTTAGATGATTAAGATGATGGTGACGGTTGTTATTGTATTCACCATGTGTTGGCTGCCTTTCAATGTGCTCGTGGTAAGTGAAACGTACACATGCACAAGCATTCACATATTTAGACATCTGTAGTTTTTCGTATAACAATTAATTAGCACAAACAAAACATATCCCTTGTTATCCTTCTTCTGATATATTCGCACAATTTTCGTTTTTTGTATTTGTATTTGCAGCTCCTACTCAACGACGATGACTTCAAGATGTGGGATCCGCTGCCCTACTTCTGGTTTGCATTCCACTGGCTAGCAATGTCGCACAGCTGCTATAATCCAATCATTTATTGCTATATGAATGCCCGGTTTCGTGGTGGTTTCCTGCAGATTATTTATCGCGTACCCGTTTTTCGTCGGTGCTTTTGCCTGCGTCGTTATTTGCATAATCGTGGCGATCGAAATTATGATGCTACCGGTGAGATGACCTTCAAATTCAATGCCGATAGAGGTGGAGGTCTGTTGAGGAAACCTAAAATACGCATTAGGTGCCACCCGATTCTGGTTTCTTTTTCTTCTTCTTCTTCTCTATCTTTCCATCGTTTCTTGCTGTATTATTATTTTTTAGCTTTATGTCCCTATGTAGTCTGTAGTTTGCATGCCGTTCATTTCAAATTACTTGTTCCACATTATATTACTTGTACTCGTGTACAGGGAGCGCCCTGGACGCGCATGTGTTTTTGGGCGTGGTTACCATTCGGTTAGTTCCGCGGTAGATAAACACTGTGAATATGAGTTATGAAATAATAGACAAAGTTGTTTTCTAACAGCGGTCGCCGCTCGGTAGATAATTGCAAAGCTCTACATGCATTTTCATAAAAACCAACTGGCGTTCAAAGATGGCGATCTAGAGCCTAGTATCAAGTTAAAAAATATATTCCATGTTATCAGTGATATCATAGGCTAACTTATCTTATCTTCTCTTATCGTTTTATCTTATTTTATTTCTACCTGATAGCGTCTTTTCTTACCATAACTTATATCTTCTTATCTAAATTTGTTTTTGCCTTATCGTATCTAATATTCTCTTGTCTTTCCTTTTTTATATTACCTTAATTATCTTATATTATGTCCTCATATCTGATCGTTTGCCATCGTACCTTTTCCTGCCGTTCCTTATCTGAGTTTATCCTGTCTCATTTTATCTTGTTTTACTTGAGCCTTATATTATCTTATAGTACCTTGTCTTATCTTACTTTATTTATTTATCTTATGTGGTCTTATCCAATCTTGCCTTGCCTTCATCATCATCATTAATAGCATCACAGTCGTTGTGAGCCTTAGCTTCCTCCACAATTCTTCTTCATGCATCTCGCTTCATAGCCATACTACGATAGTTGGTCACTCCTACATATGCTTCTGAGGTCGTCCTGAATGTCGTCTAACCACCGCTTCCGCGGCCGTCCTTTTCGTATATACATCTATCATAGAAATTTCCGAGGTTCTCTTTCCTCTTGCATTACACAAACATGCCCTAGCCATCGGATGCGCTGCGATTTTGCAAACCGCATAACGTTTTCCCCTTGCAGGAATTCTTCTATCTCGCTGTTATATCTGATGCGATATACCCCATGTTCTTCTCGTACTGGACCCAGTATTCTCCTCAGTATTCTTCTTTCCAGATTGTTTAATTATATTCGCTTTCAGTGTCCACGTTCCGCATCCATACGTTGCGACTGGTCGAATCAGTGTTTTATAATATATTTTGATTTTCGTTTTCCTACTCAAAACCTTGCTTTTTAATAGTTTAACGTGGACAAAATATGTTCTATTTGCAGCCTGTACACGGTCTTGGATAGCAATCGCTGTATCATATGTTCTACTGAGAAGCAGTCCGAGGTATTTAATTTCATCCACGCTTTCAAATTCGTGATCGCCAATTCTAAGAACTGGTGCTTTTCTCAACGTGTTAAGCCTTGCCGGATACTTCGTTTTGTTTTCGTTGATCTTTAAACCGAAAATTTTTGCTTTTGATCGGAGTGCTTGAAATACTTCTCTGCGAACATTTATATTTCTCGCGAAGATGACCAGGTCATCAGCAAAGCCACATATTTGCGACCTCTTTAAATATATGGTCTAGGATCAGATTGAAAACAAGCGTAAACAGCGCATCTCACTGCTTTACTACTAATTAAACTCTGAACAAATCAGATGCTTCACCTTGTATAAGCCCTTTCGAATAGGTCTCAGCGAGTGTTAAACTTACTAGCTAATTTTTTCTTTCAATACTATCGAACGATTTCAGAAAACCTATAAAGAGGGCATGTAGGTTGATTTTATATTAATTAAACTTTTCAAATATTTGACAAACTACAAAGCTTTAGTCGGCCGTCGGCCTTCCATTCCTAAAACCACTTTGGTACTCGCCTAATATTTGTTCGGCGTAATCATTCAATCTGTGGAGTAGGATATACGGGAAAATTTTATACGCTGTACTTAACAACGAAATTCCGCGATAATTGTTGCAGTCGCGTCTGTCACCTTTTTGGTAGACTTACAATTATGCTAATCTGCCATTCTTTGGGTATAATCTCAGATTCCCATATATGTTTTGTAAGACATAACAAGGAGTTCTGCAGTTCCGTTGATCCATTTTTGATGAGCTCGGCAGTTATCCCCACTGGCTTTGCCATTTTTTAGCTTTTTCATCGCAAGGCTAATTTCATCAATTGTGTGTGATTCGAGCAAATTTGATGCCGATTGAATTGCATTAGATTGAGTGCTGTTGCTATTAGTAGCATCGTTTTTATTATTTAGAAGATCTTGAAAGTGGTTCTTCCCTCTTGTGAGAACATTTCCTTCTTCTAAAATAAGATTACCCTGCGCATCCTTACATGTGTTTAGTCAAGGTATGTATTCTGATCTTTGGTGTTTAATTTTAGAGTAGAATATTCTCGTATTACCGACGCCACTTATCTCTATTTGCTGTAATTGTTTTTAAGGGACTCTCTTTTCTTCTTTTGGACAAGCTTTTTTGCTATCCTCATCGAACCATTTGCCATTTCTGGGACTACGTTTTGTACCCACGGTAGCAGCAGCACTTTCTTTAACAGAAGCTTTAGTTGTAGGCCATTGGACATTTCATCAATCGTAATTTCGTTGGATAGACCTATCGGAAGGATAGACCTAAAATTTCAGATATTTCGCGTTGATAAATTACTTTTTGGAGGTTAAAAATGTCAATTAAATAGCCCTAAATTCTGACTTTTTTCCAAATGCTTATTTTATAATTAATTTTATACTTGTTTTTTAATTTTATAGGTTCATCCTTTCCGTTAAGTTAGGTAAGATAGTGATGGTTGCCCAGAAAGTGGGCCCACTTGTATGAAAAAAGTTTGGTTCATCCTTTGTGATACTATTGCAAGAGGAAAAGAGGTGAAGTAAAGGACGATAGGACGAAAGGGAAAGGGGTGGGACGGGTTGAGTGTTTACGGACTATGAACGGTGACTAGTCTGCGGTTGTGTTGGACTCTTTATGCTGCTGATGACGTTCATCAGATTCTTGTTATCAAGACCTGCCATACTATATCAGCAAGCGCAGAAAAGAAGTGGGAACCAAGATGCTTAAATTTTAGTCCCGCGAGAGCTGGGCAGCTAAGGAGCAGGTGCTGAAATGATTCCACCTCATCCTCCATACAGCTGACGCAAAAAGGACTCGAAGTAATTCGGAGTCTCACGGCATGTGTACCCCGCGGGCAGTACCCCGTGAGGATGTTCACGAAATTTGAGAGATGAGATTTTGTCATCCTCAGATTATCCCTCGAACGCCTCCTATTCAAACGTGGCCCGAAGGACCTCGCGACCATACACGTTCATGTACTAACCTAGCGCTCGCTGAGTTGGTGCAAAGGCCATCCTTCCAGGAGTAGAGCGCAGGTTGTCAAGGGGATCCCGATCCTCTCGGGCACACCGCCTCACAGGTCCCTTGTTTGGCCAACTCGTCGACTTGCTCAAGGTGGATAAGTAGGTTGGCGGACGCCGCCTTAGAGTGCTGAAGATTTATCTGAAGAATATTCATATAATATTGTCCAGGGTTTCCCCTCACTACCCTCATGAAAACTGCGGATATAGACGCTACCCTCTTCCACTCCTCCCTAGAGATGGCGCCGTCTTCTCTGCCGCTGTCCATCACCCCGAGAATGATGGAGCCCACCTGTTTAGCGACTTCGCTAAACGATTTTGGCGGTCCAGCACCAATCTTGGGTCTCTTTTCTTGGGAGAGATCCTCCTTTTGGGAGCGTTGCCTTTTTACTCCCGAGTCTTTTCCGTTAATGTGGAATAAGAAAAACCCAACTTCATTTTAGTGATTCACATCGATAGATTAAGAGTAATAAATAGAGCAGTTTGGGGCCTCGCGCCGTAGACAGCCGACAAGAAATTATCCTGAGCCGCCATTTTGGAAAAAAAAAATTTTTTGTACTCTCGAAAGGTTAGATAAAGTTGTGTTAAGGCTTCAAAATAAAATTATTATTTTATCACCTTTAAAAATATGTTTAAAAAATGACCGATTTTGAGGCTTCTACATGGACTTCACCCCTTAACGCGCCGCTGCTTGTCGACCAGTTTTCGAATTTTTGGTGCCTAACGGGCACTTACTTTTCTAATTGAAACTCAAATGAGTTGACAAAATTTTACGAAATCATTCAAAGTTAAATGTGCAACTATTTTTCTGTCTACGCTATTTTTATTGTGTGATCATCCACCACTACTAATTTCTTGGCTGCAGGGTCCGCTATCAATAATTCTCCACCCTATAGGCACAAACGTGTCTACCGTTTAACCGTAGCAGAGTAAGGTCCAAGTTATTCGTGTTTTCAAACAAGTTCCCTATTCTTAGAAGTTTTCAGTCGGCTCTCGCATATGCCAGGAGTGTTCTGAGCTCACTCTAATCATACATTTCATTCATCCTCATTATCATTAGCACAGCATAGCCAAGTCTCCGGCACTGGTATGTGCACACCAACAAATAATTTTATGGAATTCTATAAGCTTGAATATAATTTATTGGTGTATTTACATGCATACATATATGCATATTTGGTTGGAAATGTAAGCCCTATATTTTGCTAAAGGCCAAATGCATGATGGCTTCTGATTTATGCATCATTTAATAGAATAAACAAATTCCGATTAATTTTATATTTGCTTGCAAATTTGATTTATTGGAAATAGAATCAGAAAGTAATTGAAATTAAAATTCTTGCTAGAAGAAATAGAAATTGATTCTTCTTCCAATGAAAATCAAACCAAAAACCAAACAAAAAATTGTATTTCCTTTTAAATACCACTCAAAGAGCTGCACTAAATATTTATAGTATGCATATTCAGAAATTCTGTGGAATATTTATTTTTATGTTGCACATGCAAAGTTAGTGCGTATGTAGTTGTGTGCAACTTAAAAGATGTTAATTTATTTCGGCATCAAAAATACGAGTTTAAATACATTGCAAACAGTTTCATATTTCATAAAAACAAATATCTTCTTTTTCAAATGTGTTTGCTTCCATCCAACCAAGGCACGGACGATGCATTCCACTTGCAACGGGTGAACACCTCAACCACTTACATCAGCACACGAAGAAAACTCCGAGCGAATTCTATGCAAATGGTAAGTAAGGGAGCTTTGTAAAAAAATTGTAATTTCTCTCGCGTTTACCTGAAGAGTAACTTGAGAAAAGTTTTTTATTTTTTTTTATTTTAGTGGTATTCATTTTATTTTGCGTAGTCTGTATTGAAAAGTGAATTATTCTTTAAAGTTACTATCAACGTGCCAATGCGGCAGTGGTAAATTTGTCTCCTGTTAGCAAGTCATTTGAATGCTGACGATTGAATTTTTTGGAATATTAATGAAATTTTGGCTCAAATAACAAAAAATGTAATCACAAAAAGATATTTTCCTGTAACCCTTTACTTACTATAGGTTGCTACTTACGTTTTGAAATATCACTTAGGTCACTTGTGAATAGAAGCTCCTCTAAAGGGCTTCTAAGGCTATCAAAGATGGAACTCTCGGTGGTGGTGAGTATTTCAAATAGATTTGTAAGGGTGTTATATGAGTACTGAGCTGGGTATCTATTCAGTGAGTCTCAACATAACTTGAAGTCCCGTTTGTGGTACTATCCGGAAAATGAAGGGATGGAATAATTCTAGCCTCGACTGCTAAGATTCAGGCATGTGCCCATTTACACGATGTCTCCTCTGGAAGGGAAACATTTTGTTCGGGGGTGAAGGACGGCCGCGGAAGAGAGAAGGGAATTTGTCTCCTGTACTGGCGACACGCTTTGTGCTTCTTATTCGTATTTCCAATCTTAAAGCAATTTTTGACAGTTGCTTCGTTTTCTTCTTTCGTGGAAGAAAGTTCTAAGTTAGTGTTTCAAGCAAACGGAAGATAACAACGATGACAAACATACGAACGCTGCTTGGAAAATGCACAATTATTTTTGCTAGTAAAGTAGTATAATTTAAAATAGTTATGGGACATGTTTATGTTGATTTCTAATTTTTCCCTGCATTTCTAGATACTTAGTTTAATTTTAAGTTAATTATTTACATATGAAGTATTTTTAATTTAATTTTTTTTATTCAAGTATAAGAATTTATAAATATATTTCAATAAAAAAAACAACAAATTATTTATTATTTAACCAGTTTGCATTTTTCATTCATATATTTAAGAAACTGTTGTCGAACGCTCTCTGCTTTACATGTAAGCGCGTGCTAGAATACATCCGAACCAGACGATGCTAAAGTATTAAATGTCAAAATGTCGCCGAAAACAATTTTGCCCGTGTGTTCGCGAATGAGACATGAAAAGAGAATTTCCAGTGTCTCCATTCCAGATGTCTCCGTGTGTAAATGGGGTGTATTTTGGCACTCTCTTTTAATTTATTTAATTACCATTTATCCGCCTGAGTCGATCAACGTCTGACCAAATATTCACGCTTAAGCAGTAAATGGAAAAATGCTATGAGCGCAACTTTGATCTCCATTTGCTTTTCATTGACTTCAAACAAGCATTTGACACCGTCAACCGGTCATTCGGTCAATCTTTAAAAAATAAAAAATCCCAGAAAAACTAATCAGGCTAATAATGATGAGCCTATGAAACACTGAATATAAAATCATGGTACAGAATAATAAATATGAAGCCTTTAACATGCAGAGTGGTGTAAGTCAGGGCGACGCACTTTCATCAACAATTTTTAACTTAATACTGGGCTGTGCAATAGATGAGGTAAACCATACCGAAAGATGTCCAGTTCTTTTGAATAGAAAGAATAGAACAACTCAATTATATGCATACACCGACGATATAGCGATAGTCAGCAAAACTAAGAGTGCAGTGAGTGAAAGTGAAAGACAAACAGCCAACAAAAGAGGTTGATACTGGAAAATACAAATTTGAAGTACTAGGCTGCAAACTGACGATAGATACTTCGATGAGTCTTACTATAGAATAACGAATTCAAGCAGGTAATAGAGTATACGCATCACCTCCAAAACTTTTCAAATCAAAACTCCTTAACAGGCCCTGCAAGCTGACACCATATAAAACCGTAGTTCGAAAAAGATAAGAAAAAAAATGTGAGCCGTCATGGGACGCCTGGCAGATGTGAAACATCGTGTGTGTACAAGTAATATGTATAAAAGATAATAAAATATTATTACAGGAATTAAACATAGCCTAATGCAAAAATGAAGTATTACGAATTTCTTACAGAAAATGGAAATTGGTCGATGATAACTAAAGTACGTTACAAAGGT
The DNA here is from genome assembly GCF_027943255.1 of Anastrepha obliqua. Lineage (NCBI taxonomy): Eukaryota > Metazoa > Arthropoda > Insecta > Diptera > Tephritidae > Anastrepha > Anastrepha obliqua. The sequence continues at coordinate 150,748,284 of NC_072892.1, read as the reverse complement.
ATTGGATGAAATAGGTATTATCAAGATATCTCACAAATACAGTATCTATTGTTGTTCCATATTTGGTAGTAGATTCTCTTGGATTGTTGTTGATTTGCAATTGAAATTCTTTTTGAAGTGTGCTTTGGGTGCTGAAATTTTTTGAATTTTCAGGTGGCGCAAAATTAATTATCCAGTTTTGTATTTGAAAATTATAAAATAAAATTTAAAAAAAAATTAAATAAAAAAATGCCTTTGAGTGATGAAATTTTTTGACGTTTCTGGTGGCGCAAAATTAATTATCCAATTTTGTATTTGAAAATTATTATAATAAATAAAATTAAAAAAATATTAAATAAAAAATGAGTTTGAGTGATGGAATTTTTGAATTTTCAGGTGGCGCAAAATTAATCATCCAGATTTGTATTTGGAAATTATTAAATAAAATTAAAAAAATAATAAATAAAGAAATTATATTGAGTGATGACTTTTGACCTTTACCCCCGCCATTGCTTGTCTGTTTTTATACAGCAGCTCTACACTTGACAAATTTCAATTATGATTGACGTACTGCACTATTTGTAAAATATATAAATAATCCGATAGCATGATTAATTTTGTGTCACTTTGTATGATAATCAAAATGTGTCTTTAAAATATGCCTTCCTCCATAGGCTTAAACTTTTTATTCAATTTCAACTTTTGCTCATTACGAGCGGGCATATCTCGAATTTGCTTTTAAATAAGTTTGCACTTTTCATTGCAAAATAGTTCCACTTGGTTTAAATAATTGAGTAATGAAACTTCTTTCTGCTGTGGCTCTGCTTTCTGTGACCTTTTATATTTATCAACTCAAACACTGACCTTCGTCATTTCTTCGCCCAGAGAGCGCGCCTCAAAGGTGCCCACTCTAGCCAGCCTTCCAGTTTCCCATGAATTCTCTGTAATCGAATTCCTATTATCTACATAGCAAATTACCGAACACATTCAAAAACACATAACGCACCAACATTTACTAAGCACTCACGAGCAACCAACTTGCCGCTCTTTAGCAACTCTACATTTGTCTCTCTAACATGGAACACATACCAACACACTTTAACCCACATCATTTGTGAGTTGTTCCTTTGAAATTGGCTTAGCACTTCTCATACTACTACACATAAATTATATATATGTATACCTTAGTATAGCGTGGCGACCCGTCGCCACGGCAAGCGTCGCCACGCCAACGATTCGGTTTACAAGTGAGCCAATAGATGTTTCACATCAAAAATTGCAAACATTTAAAAGAAAAGTTCTGATAAAAATACAAGATTTGGCGCAGTCAGAATTGCACAAGACGAATGGCGCATACAATGGAATAATGAACTGAACGAACTTATTGATGGCGAAAATGTAGTACTTTACATTAAAGCCGAACAAATACTATGACTATGCCACGTTATGAGAATGGACAGTTCAAGAGCCCAAAGAAAAATTCTGGATGCGAATGGATATTCAAATCAAATAAGAGAAAGACCAAGAAGCTGAAGTGAAAGAAGACCTTGAACAGCTTAACCTCACAAACTGAAATGAAGCGGCAGCGGATTGAGCAACATAGAGGTGTACTGTTCAGCAGGCCAAAGCTCAGAAGAAGCTGTAGCGCAAAACAATGATGATGATGATGATGATGATGAAGAGTGAAGAACTATCAAATTTGGAAAGCAATCTACTATGTAATTTTACCATCAGCATAAAGTGTTTCTCAACTTCGTAGCTGTTCGCATGTACCTGGTATTCATTCAAATATCGCTCTTGAACGGAAGCGGATGTATTAGAGTTATATATCAGTAAGCCACTTGCATTGGAGAAACCTGGTTGGTTGGTTGAGGTAATAACTAAATATATCCAATCTATGCGACTGAGAAATTTTATAAAGTTGTTTACGTCCAACCAACCAGCTCTTCGAAGTTTTTAAAAAGCGGTTTACTAAGGGTTAACATCCTCGCCTTCCAAAGGGCAGGACATTTACAAAGGAAGTGTAAGATAGTTTCCTTTTTCTACGGAGAACCCTACTAATCTCACCTAGCTTAATACTACCTAAAGTTCTTATTATACTCAACAAACATCAAAAATGCGATTAACATTCAATCTCCATACAAATTTTAGTCATAAATTTTTACTTACAACATGGAATGCACAATCGCGTCCGGCTCATATGGGTACCGGGACTTAAGTGGATACCTAGGAGTGTAGCAGCGAATGCATTGGCTAGAAAGTCTGCAGCCTCCTTATTATTAATAGCATCCGAGGCGTTCACGATCATAGTAGAATACTTGAGGGTGTGATGGGGGAGGAACTTAGGAGCGAAGAGCTAAGGCTCCGAGACGTAAGCCAAACTATGAGGCTCTGCTTAGCCAAGTCCTTACTTGGGGTGTATAATCAAAAGAGGTTCAGGCAACTCATATCCCTCACTAAGAACAAACTGCGACAGCTCACGGTCATTCTTACAGATCACTACAGTTTGCGCAGTGATCTGCACACGCTTGGGATATGGTCCACTGACTTTTTCCATCTCTGCGATATTTCAACAAATCTGCTTCTATAGCGAGAAAAAGGATTAGATTTATCGGCCGGAAGAAAAGCAACGGCAACGCCACCAAGTTCCACTTTAGGTTTATTTGTCATGCTGAGTTTGGATGAGGTATCGTGCTAAGTAGAGGGCATAAAGGCGATGGGGTCGAAGTGCAGCCTATGATCAAAAAGTACCGGGAAGGTGATGTTGACTGTTTTCTTCGATTGCCAAAGGCGTAGTGGACCATGAGTATCTTCCATCGGGCCAAACAGTCAATAAAGAACATTATTTATCCGTTTTAAAGCGTTTGAGAGATGCTGTATGTCGCAAACGGCCGGAAACGTGGGCAAACAATTCTTGAACTTTTCCATTATACCTATAGTGCACTCGCGATAATATTAACACCCTAATATATGAACACCCCAAAATATATATGAATACTTTTTCGCTTCCATTGAGTACTCTAAAATATGAACTTTTGGAAAAAGCTCTAAAATATGAACATTATTGATTTTCAAATTTCTATCGAATTTCATGAGCCTAATAAATCGGGGAATCCCCTAGTTAATAAAATTTAAAATGAACAAAACCGTCGTTGAGAAATGCTTGCGTTCACTACAAATATTATACATCGGGTTTGATTTGCTTGAGGCTCTAAAGCAAATTACGCTTAAGGAAGCGATTGTTACCTTAGAATCTGCATGGAGTAACGTAGATGCTGTTGTGCTATCCAAATGCAAGAGCAATGTCTTAAGTATGGTAGAAAATCAAGAGAGTCCTGAAGATGACGTTTCTTTGAGTGTTCTTCGAAGCACCTTAATTATGAATGTAAGGGATTTGGAGGAAGGTGCAGCCAATCTTTTGTCACACTTGAGACCTGAGGTTTGTGTTTTAGAACCGTTATGGAATGGAAAGCTCCATCGTTGAATGCAATGTCAATGAAATACAGGAAATTTCCGACGATGATGGTGACTATTCTGTGAAGCCGGTAAAGACGATTACATCAAAGGAAGGTATTGACATGCTTAATAAAACTTTGGAATAGGCTGAGATTGAAATGGTTGATAAATGGGATTTAAATGTGTTAAAGAAGCTAAGGGAAAAGGCAGTTTTTAAGATGCTTGAACAAAAGAAACAACAAAGCGGATTACTGATTTTTTTTCGACATGAACTCAATTCATTTAAAAATTAAACAAAGCATGAATTTAAGTATGAAAAACTTTTTGAGTGTAACTAATCTTTTATTTGTTAAATGTGAAAAAATAAATAAACAACGTTTCTTTTGCGGTTTTAAATAAAACAAAAATCTCTCAAAACTAAATACATAGAATATTTTTCAATTTAGTTGCCTTTCGTAAATATGAACAATTTCGGAAAACTGAACAGGCCTGGTTTTAATTAGTTCATATTATCGCGAGTGCATTGTATTACGAAAAGCTCCGCATGAAAAATTGTGGTATCTTAACTCAGTGTTAAAAATTTGTTTGCTCCAGACCCCACTATTCCTGCTGCTGCTCCGCTGGAGCGTTTTGGATTCATCTGTATACCATTTTTGCCAGTCATCATCTAACGAGGCTGTTCCATTCTTCGCTAGATGAGAATGTTGTATCTCTTAGTAAACTTGAGTACGAGTTCCGTGTGGTCATTCGTCTAGGTCATGCATGCTGATTGTTCAACCCTGTTTAGGAGATAGAGGTGTCCAGTAATATCTCCTGGTTTAAATTTTTCCTTCATATGAAAAGAGAGTGATTGTATAGCAGCTTCCTCTTGTGTAGCGGTGGTAGTTCATGCTACAAAGATATTATTTCTCTACATTTCATTTCCTACTGGGCATTAAATTGCATTCATTTGCACCGCTGAGCCTGAAAGTATGCAATGTCAGCTGATCGACCGAACGAAACACTGCAATGAAATGAATGGCAGCAGTGAGTGGCGCGATAAAAAAATATAGCAAACATGTAGATGGAGAAAAATTTAAGCCCATATTCTGCATCAGAGGTCGGCAAAATTGACTTTGCGAGTGCGATGGTGAGCACAGAGTAATCGCACTGCTCCAGATGTGTCAACAATGAAACATAAATACTTCATACCATTTATTTTGCACTTAATCCCAATTTATTTAGAAAAATAAATTGACGGCAAAGAAACCATATACTTCAAATCGTAGTTTATTCAGTATTTTTATTAAAACTTTTGGAACTGTTTCTGGTTGGACGTATATTTTTCAAATGGTTAGTTCATTTATTTGATTGGAATAGGTAAATTTTAAATCAGAAAAAATTTGCTCACAAAAGTATGTGGAAGGAAAAAGTGATAGCATCGTAAAAGGAAATTCCTTGAGTTGAAGACACAACTCTAAAAACTTACTGTTAACCAAATTTCTGCAATTATATCGTCTCTATCATAAAAATGTATCTTGCTTTGTAGGTCTAACATTTCTACTTGAGTTTCAAAATCACAGTACTTGCTGACATCACAAGTAAAAGGGTGTTCAAAGAGATCAATGCAATTCTGAATTCCCTTAATGTCGTAAAATGTATCCTCGAAATTAAGGAAAAGAGTTGCCAATAGTTTGGCTTGATGATCATATTTTAGGTATCTCTAGCGTTGCAATATAACAGCGGCTCGAGGGAAATTCTAATAATCTACTGACCGAACTTCAGCAAAAAGCAAAAAATACAATGGTTTGAAAATTAATAATTTCTTTAAATAAACTGGTTAAAGTGCTTCCCTTCCTTCGAGTTTAAAATTCAGTTTATTAAAATATCAGGTCAGCCCATAAGTTTTTAAAGGTGGTTTTAAAATTAAAAAAAGATGTTTAAAGTATTTATTACTCAATAACTTATTTTCCTTCATTATTTACAATGTCTTCACAACGTTCAGGCAAAATTTTAATTCCCTGCTCAAAAAATTTTTTGTCCTTGGAGCCAAAATACGCTGCGATACCCCATTTTATAGCTTCTTTTGAGGAATAGTTCTTGTTACTCATATGGGATTGAAGTCCACGTAAAAGGTGATAGTCACAAGGTGGAATATCCGGAGAGTATGGCTGGCGGCCGGCGTAGCCGAATGGGTTGGTGCGTGATTACCATTCGGAATTCACAGAGAGGTCGTTAGTTCGAATCTCGGTGAAAGCAAAATTAATAAAAACATTTTTCTAATAGCGGTCGCCCCTCGGCAGGCAATGGCAAACACCTCCGAGTGTATTTCTGCCATGAAAAAGCTCCTCATAAAAATATCTGCCGTTCGGAGTCGGCTTGAAACTGTAGGTCCATTTGTGGAAGAACATCAAGACGCACACCACAAATAGGAGGAGGAGCTCGGCCAAACACCTAACAGAAGTGTATGCGCCAATTATTTATTTATTTTTTTTATGGTGGATGCGGCATTAGCTCCCATCCGAGCTCGTTCATTTTGCCTAATGTTTGCCTTGCGGTATGAGGTCTTGCGTTGTCGTGGTGAAACAAAACTTTGCGTCTATCCAATAAAGAGGTCGATTTTTGTTAAGAGTCTCATTCAGGTTCGATAGCTGATGGGAATAATAATCAGCAGTTATCGTCTGGTTTGGTTCCATAAGTTCATAATAAACAATACCGGTCATATCCCACCAAATAGGCAGGGGAATCTTCTTGGGGTGAAGGCCATCTCTAGGGGTCACTTCTGGTTTTTCATCTTTATCTAACCATTGGCGTTTCCGCACAGGATTATTGTAACGGACCCATTTTTCATCACCAGTAACGATACGGTTCAACAAACTTTTATTTTCAAGCCATTGCAGCAGCTGAGAACACACATTCACTCTCTACTGAAGGTTGGTAATGGAAAGCCTATGCGGAACCCATTTTCCCAGCTTTGAAACCTTTCCCAACTGAATCAGGTGCCTGTGAACTGTTCCATGCGATGAATTTAACCTCTGAGCTATGATATCGACTGCCTAATTTGGCTCAGCTTCCACGAGTTCGAGCAAGGCGTCGGAGTTAAAGACTTCAGGACGTCCAGCGCGCGGGGCATCCTTCACGTCGCATTTACCACTTCGGAATTTTGAAAACCACTTTTGCGCAGTCCTTATCGCCACGGTGTCCTCTCCGTGAACAGTGTTTATTCCTGCAGCAGCAGTTGTTGCATTTTTCCACTTTTATAAAAAAATGCAAAATATGCCTCTTATACGCGTTCGAAGATTCCATTTTATTTTTTAACAACACGTGCTTCTATCCGCGACTAAAATCACTTGTCGAATGCACAATATATCAAAGAAAATATAAATAGTTCCGTTATATTCCGCCAATAATTTTTTGTATGCAAAAATCGTACAAAAGTGAAATTATTTGTAAAATACGCACGAACTTATGGACTGACCTGATAATTTAAGTTTTAATAAATGCACCTATTTTCATGAAGTTTGTGCCTCAGTACCGCTTTTGATATCATTGAATCATTTCTTGAATTTTAAAATGAAAACGAAAAACTGTTTCTTTTCAGTAAACAAATTATCCTTCCACATACTCTGAAAATTAATAAAATCACGCATGAAATAACAAAATCTTTTTAAAAAAATTTTTATTCATATTCATATTCAATAAAACCGCTGCTAATATTATTTCGTTGGTGACAGAACAACGACCGATTTTGAGAGCGTAAGAATGCGTGCATTGAGTTTACTGCTCGCAGAGAGTAAGCTTTGCCGATCTCTGTTCTACATACTCCATATCCAAGAATGATAGAAAGAAGATTGCGCCCATCACGAGTGCATGACGTCACATTTTTCCGCGTTGTGCAGTGTTGCTCTTCACAATAAATTTAGTGCTCTTTTATACCCAAAATGCTCTAACCTCAAATATAGCAAAAAAGTCGATCCCTTAACAAAAAAATCTTGCTTAGCAAAAAAAAATTCATAAATTAAATTGTGCATAAGCATAACACATTTATTAAAACACAAAAACGCACATTCTAAAGACAATTTGTCACGCATACAAAGTTATTTAAGTAATTTAATAAAAAATTGGTGTTTTATTTTCTTTAAATGGGCATTTTAGTGCATTTTTATATCCAAAGCTAGGCAACACTGCAGTTGCGAGAGAGAGATTTGACTGCTGAAAGCAGAAGAACACCAACAACAACTGCAATCGTGGACAATGCTACCAGATGTTAAAAAAAGTAAAGCTAAATAAGACTGAGTGAATTATTGAACTAATTTTTAAAAAATGTATATTTCACAAAATTGTAAACATTACTTTTAATTAGAACAGGCTAGAAAAATGTCACGAAGAAAGAACTAAAACTCCGAGATTAAATAACAAAAAAAAATGCTAATTCAAGTTACGAAAATGGTAATCTGGCCATACTGGAGCTAAAACCACGTAATTCATTGTCAAATTTGCTGAGCGCAAAGTAACGGCACCACGATAGGCGCCATCTCATTATTCTTTCCATCATGTTCCATATCGGCATCATCGTTGTTTGCTGGACAACCCTGGTCGGTTCTTCGCCTGCTGTAGCATATGCCTCCAATTGTCTCGGTTTTATGCCCGAAATTCCAATAATCCTACGTCTTCTTCTACACCATCAATCCATCCATATAGGCACACATATTTTCATTTTATGCATTCATCATCCCTTCATATCTATTTCCCTTTATTTAGACCTGAATACATACATATAGCCTAGACTAATATCCTAAAAATTCACTATTCTTATAACATCTATTCATTTGAAGTAAACATCTAATTTAGCCTCTCATTCTCTCATTCTTATTGCAGAGTCAATTTTCATGTGCAGAGCCCATGGTGTTACGGTAGTGCCAGTCCCATAGATGTAGCCAGTCATATGTCGTCACACCGCCCACAAGAACAAATGTTCAGCCACCCATCAGAACATCGCGCTTTTTGTGATGGAAAATACTATACGCCGTAACTATATGAGAAGAGAGAGCAGATCATCAGCGAATGCAAAAGTTAGAGCTGACTTACAGACCTTACAAATTTTATGTTTAACTGTGAAATTGAACTCGACACACCCACAACGGACGTGCATCTTCATATATATATATATATATATATTTGTTAGGAAAAATATTTCTAATAGATAAGTAGAAAGAAATAACATTTTTCAAGAAAATGAACCAAAGAGGAGCTTAGCTTTTAAGTTGCCAGCAACTCTATTACCGTTAAGCTGAGAATCAAATTTTACCAAAGAATATCCTAAGAGTGTTTGTGTAAATTCTATGTATGTTCGATGCCTGTACGACTAATTTAAAATGTAAGTGTATGTGTGCTTAAGTATTTTACATGCATTCTAAGAGTCACCATGTCGCTTTCTTGAAGGCATCAACTTATTTTGGCTGAAGTTAATGGCTGGGTACTTAATTGAAATTTTTAACTATTTGCTAGTCACGTGAAAACCAAAAATATATACGAACCTGCTTGTAAATTTGGTATGAAAATTATACGAAATAATTATTTTACAGCTCACATACATACATACATACAAAGGTATACGCATAAGTGCTTTCATTTACGAATATGGATTGCATGCACCTCTGCGAACACATTTTGAAAATATTGAGCATCTGTATACAATAAGTGAAATTTTTAATGTAGACAAAGAAGAAAATAAACTATGTAACAAATAAAAAATAATCATTTGAACAATTTTGAATATCATGTAATAAATGTGAAGAAAACAAAACTGATGTTTTTTAATTCTATTATTTGTGTGTACTAGCAAAATGCCCGACATGCGCTATTCTACCATTAATGCAAGCGCACTGAACAACAGAATACAGCAGAAATAAATCAACAGATATATGTAAGGGTGGTGCAAAATTAATCTTCCTACCGGAAGATTTATAATTTTTGCTAATGGCGTCGTCGTACGTCAATTATTTTGACACTTGTGAACAATACAACTGGAGTATACGGACAATCAACGGAGTGTGTAAAGGTCAATGTAAAGATTTTTATTGCTAAAAAAAAAAAAATTCTTTAGTAAAAAAGTTGAATTTGTTGTATTCTCTTTCCATACCTTTTCCCCGCATACCATTTTTCCCACAAAATTAAAAAAAAAAGTCCCCTTTCTATGAAAATTTTAATTGCAACAGGAAATAATTTCCAATTTTTTTTATATTATTATTTCTGGACTTCTATAATTAGATTAATATTGAAATACGGGCCAGATTTGTGGGTGCTATGCGCTTTAATTTTCTTGTTTGAAGTTTTTATTTCAGTTCAGATTTTTGTGATCTAGTCGTAGCAAGAAATGCTTACTGCTGCTTCTCTTTACTGTTTCAGTGACTGTCTCAATGCCGTGGTTGTTGTGAATATCGTCATTTCTTTTTTACCAATTTCTTTCTCAAAAAAAAGGGCAAGACAGATGTCCCATTGTGTGCTATTTCAAAAGCACTATGGCCTCAATACTATAGAAACAGAACGTTTAAGGTGATGGGTATTCCCCGCCATTCAAATTCCAAACTTAAAACTGTGTACACTGGTCACTGGGTGATCGGAACTCATGAGGAGAAGCTTGGACTTCCGTACAACCCCTATTGCAGAAGCTGTGGGAATCCTGCAGAGAAAGAGACTGTTGAGCACTTTCTCTGCAAATGTCTGGGTCTGGCGGCTAGGCTCTTGAGGTTCCTTGGTGTGCCTTTCGGGAATAGCCTGAGGCAGCTCTCCAGCCTGGATCCCTTTTCTCTCCTCCACTTCATCAACATCTTCCCTAAATTTTTTCGCAGGTACTGGTCCACATTATGGTAACAAAACGGGACGTAAGTGCTACTTGAAGTGTACCTGTGGTACTCTTGCTATCTAACCTACCTACTTATTTACCAATCTGCGTTTGTAATTATTTTTTGCATCTAAAATTGACTTCTCTGTATAATTTTTAGATTTGATTTACTGCCAGTCTCCCATATTCCTAGTCCATATGGCCATGCCGGTCTTATTATTGATTCTTATAAGTTAAGCAGAAATAACCGGTTACCTACCTCAGCGAACATGTTATCTGCTGTCTAACTAGCGAACATCATACACATAGGACTCTACAACATCCCATGCAGTTAACACCGAACATCATACGCATCGCTTGCAGTTGCTATGCCAGTGTGAGTCGACTGCTGTGAGAGCGACCGGAGCAGTTAACAGCAAAGAGGAATTAAGTGTGAAGTGCTCCTTCATCCAATTAGAATTGGTTAATGGGAGTTCTGTTGTAAATGGACCAATTTTGAGATCACTACGGTTGCTAGCGTTGCTACTAAGCTTTACTAAGTATTCAATATTTTTGAAAATTCTTATTGTTAATTTTATGGTTTATATTATTTGCCTAATAAACCAGCTTAGGTTTGATTGTTTTGAATGCACTTGAATGTATTTTTATGTCTTATCCGTCAATTTGGATTGGATGGCTTGGAGATTTTCTCTTCGTGTATATTACATGTTGCGTTTTGTCTTTATAGGCCTCGTTGCACCAGGCCGTTGGCCGGGCTCCTCCTTCTATTTGTCGCGTGCGTCCTGATGTTGCTTCACAAATGGAGTGACCTACAGTTTCAAGCCGATTCCGAAAATATTTTTATGAAGAGTTTTTTTCATGGCAGAAATACACTCGGAGGTTTGCCGTTGCCTGTCGAGGGGCGACCACTATTAGAAAAAACTTTTTCTTCATTTTGGAGTTTCACCATTATTCGAACTTACGTTCTCTCTGAATTCCGAATGGTAGGTAGGTAGGTACAGTGGTTGTCAGTTGACACACCTAGGCCTGCTGTGGGCCCATTGTGATACCACCGGGGCTGTACCCTCTCCTCACTCTACATTGTCCTCATTGAACCAACCTGTGGCTTTAATATATCTAGCAAGACTTGTTCTTTTTATATAGGCTACTTCTGTCTAGTTATTCAGGGAACTTTTTTCCTAAATATTGAACTTTCTTCTATCCAGAGCCAAGCATCCGCATAGCAATTGTTCTATAGTCTCTTCTTCTTCGATGTCGTTACAGCTTGTGCAATAGTCGTTATAGGGCGCTCCCAGACTGCTGGCATGACTGCCAATCAGACAATGCCCTGTTACTACCCCGGAAAGATTTCTCATGTTTTTCCTATTTAGTTTCAATAGTCGGTTTGTGTGGCCCATGTTCCATTCCGGCCACGTCATTATACTAGTTGCACAGGTCAGGGACTGAGATGTAGGAAGGGGTATTCGTCTAGTATTCTTGCGTGACCTCTTCTGTTGGTGCCTAAGTTAGAAGATTCTCTTACCCTACGTGCCGATTTCGCCGCCAGCTTTCTGCAGTAGGCCTCAATCGGTAATAGGTGACAGGTAGCATGACATTCATCGCTGACGTGGGTGTAGTCTTTAGTGCCCCGCTTAACCAGAGACTGGCACCCCTTTGAATACTTCCTAGGCATTTTACTGTTGTTCTTTTCTCGAGTGTTGGCCACCAGACTAAGACACCGTATGTCATGATGGGCCTTACCACTGCTATATATAGTCAGTATTCTACTTTTGGAGTTAGGCCCCATTTTGCCCCCACAATTCTTATGCATGTATAGAGTGCTGTGGCTGCTTTTTTTACTCTATCATTAATCGTATGTTTCCGTATTTCCGGTATTAATTGTAACATGTGATATTTTTTGTGTCTCATGATGTGTCCACGATAAGCTGTCTTGCGACGTTTTATTGTTTGTAGAAGTTCACACTCTCGATTAACTTGTCGCAGAGTCCCTAAGTTAGAAACCAGATCGGTCCACGGAATTTTCAAAATTCGCTTAAAAATCCACATTTCGAAGGCCTCGAGTCTGTTCATGTCGTCTGTTGAGTGTCCAACATTCCACGTCATATAAGAACACAGACCACACATAACACTTCGCAAAACGAATTTCAAGATTCAGATCCAAGTCATGGCAGCTTTCTAAATTGCAAAATAATCATATTCAATCATAATCAATAGTAGTCACAATCACAGCCACAGTCCAAGTCGTCATCTTAGATACTGCCGTAGTCCTAATCTTAGTCATAATATTAACTAGAGTTATAAACATAGCCATAATGATATAGTTAAAGTCTTAGTCATGGTCATGGTCATAATCAAAGTCACAGCCATAAGCATAATTTTGCCATAGTCACTGTCTTAGTGATAATCTTAGGTATAGTTAGTTAAAGTCTCACTCGTAGCAATAATCATAGTCATAGTCGAACTTTAGTAGCAGCCATAATCATCACATTAGTCATAGTCATTAGCATAGTTGTTATTATAGTCATAATGACAGTCAAAATGCACGTGAAATATAACGAGGAATTAGGTAAAAGAAGAATTGCCGTTGTGCCCATTTTGAATGTGTCATGCCTGCTATCAAAGAATGTGTGAAATTTGTATTGCCTTAGTTTCTTAGTTGCCTAATATGGTACTTTGGTTGTCTGCAGGGAAGACGGCACCATTACACATTAGAGTGGGCCGAAAAACATTTTTTTTTTAGTATCGAATTCTAAAAGTGCGGAAAAGTTGCACTGTTAGAATAATAAAGTGTGTGCCAAATTTCAACCCAATCGAACGATATCTTCTGTCGCCAGCAGAGGCCTCAAATATTGAAATTTTAGTTGATATTCTGAAAAATGTTATTTTACATTCCAGAGCGCATTTCATATCAAAAATAAGGACTGTAAACTAATTAAACATAAATTTATCCAAGATTATACACTGTACACTATAAAATAATAATAAAACGTTATTGATTATGCAGCTTTTTGCCTACTTTTTATTGTGAAAATACCGAATACATAAATATTTTTGTAGCCCAGAACCCTTCACGAGAATGTTGCTGCACTCTGGGTTCCTATTTTTTGTTTTTTTTTTCTTTTGTTTTGTTTTTTTTTATTTTATTTAATTTTTTTAATTTTTATTTATTTACCTATTTTTTAATTTTTATTATTTTTTATTTTATTTATTTATTTTTTTCAACTAATTTTTTTTCATGTTTTGTAATATTGTAAAAAAATAATAAAATAAAAGGTATTTCAAGAAAACACTGCGGTTTTGAAACTTAAAGTTATAGTTAATTTCATATTTATCAAATCAGAGGGAGTATTGTGCTTTGTTGTCAAACTGAGGCATAGTTTAACGGGATGCTAAAGTACATCGAATGAATCCATCCCGAGCGTCACTTCTGCATACTTGAAGCGATGCTTCAGTAACGAGTGTCAGCATTCCCTTCCCCGCAAGTACTAGTATCAGAATTAGAGGTGTCACTTTCTAAACCATGATTCATTTTCGATATATTGCAGCCGAACGTAGAGCAAGAGGGATAGTTTTCTGGATCACATAATTTTTTATTAGTAATTTGCTTGGTCATCTCATCGCGGCGCCGTTGTCTTTCTATAAGTTTCTTTGTTTCAGGTATTTCCACTATTCCGATACGGCCTATACGAGCACCTCTTTGGTCTGACAGAAAAGCTTGCTCTTTTTGAGGAACTTTATTTTCTCTTGGACATGAGCAAGTTGTAAAATCTTGACACTTACAAGCTGAAATATGAAAAAGTCGGGAAGCATTCGCCTTAAAGTCATCAGCACGTTCTTTCAAAGCAGGACTTCTAAGTACAGAATACAAACCCTTCTTAATTTCTCTGTACATTTTATGATACTCATTTATCATGTAAAGGGTGGTTAAATTTCAAGGGCCGATGTTGAATGTAAACCACACCTAAATGTCAAGATTTTCTTTGCCTTTCATTTAACATTTTTCAATTTCAGATTAATTCAATTTGAACCATGGAAAGATATATAATCGAACAACGCGTTAAAATTATTCAGGCTTATTATGAAAACGGGAGTTCAAATCAAAATGCATATCGCGCACTTCGTTAAGAAATTCATCTTCAGTGATGAGGCACATTTTCACCTCAGTGGATTCGCCAATAAGCAGAATTGCCGCATTTGGGCGAATGATAATCCAAGAGTGATTGCCGAAAAACCAATGCAACCACAAAGAGTGACTGTTTGGTGGGGTTTATGGGCCGGCGGCATCATTGGGCCGTATTTTTTCCAAAATGAAGCCGGTCAGGCAGTTATTGTGAGTAGTGTTCGCTATCGTGAGATGATGACGAACTTTTTATGGCCCAAATTGGAAGATATGGATGTGGACGATATGTGGTTTGAACAGGACGGTGCCACTTGTCACACAACTAACGAAACAATGGCTCTTTTGCGCGAAAAATTTGATGGCCGAATAATCTCACGTCGCGGCGATGTCAGTTGGCCGCGTTGTGATTTGACAACGGTGGACTTCTTTCTTTGGGGTTATTTAAAAAAAAAGGTGTAGGTCGATAAGCCAGCAACAATTCAAGAGCTAAAGGATGCGATAATTCGGCACTTTAATGGCATAGAACCTCAATTATTCACTCAGCGTCAACGAAAACTTGGACTATCGGATGGAGGTGTGCCACCGAGGCCACGGCAGCTATTTGGCCGATATTTTATCCTATACGTAATTGTGCCATACCAATATTATCATAATAAAGAGAAATGACAATAATTTCTTAAAAAAAGTTGCATTTTATTAAAAATCAACGCCGGCCCTTGAAACTTAGCCACCCTTTATATTACGCGTCAATGTGAAACTGTGGGAATAGAAGCCTTATTATAAATACAAATGATTTTCTTGGCAACTTGTCCGGCTATGATCGCAAAGACCCGCTCCCTGTTTCCTCCTGACTCCAAGTTCCCGTCTTTGAAAAAAACAACATCTCATTGCATCTTCATAACTTGGTAGTTGATGATCTGGCAAATCTTTAGGACTTCTAAACAATGGGCAATTAAACGTTTTTCTTAGGGAAAATTTGGTTAATGCCATTGTCGTCATATAAATTTTTAACAAAATATTATAATTACATAAATGCTTTTATATGAAGCATTATCTCTCGAATAATCTTTCGAAGAAAAAACAGACAAAGTAATTGCTGTAACTTCAATTCCACTCACAGTACAAGGACGAGCTACTGGGAGCTCCATAAACGTATTGCTTGATCAAACAGACAGAGTGGAGTGTAGTGAATTAAATTGTTTCGGTAGGCCTCCTCATATAAAATTTGTATTTAACATATATCGGTATGATAACAAATAGTGTTTTCAAAAAAGTTAAAATTGTTCAGAATTTAAACTGAAATTTCAAAATTTGAGATCTCTGCTGGTGACAGAAGATATCGTTCGATTGGGCTGAAATTTGACACACACTTTATTAGTCTAACAGTGCAACTTTTCCGCACCTAAAAAAAATGTTTTTTCGGCCCACTCTATTACACATACTTGTAGAAGTACAAGTGCATGCCCCCACGGCTGTTTGAAAGTTACTCATACGCCAAGTACATCTGGAATGTGAACATTTGCATACTTATTTGTTCGTTTAGATTTTAGTGCGATTGCCTTACGCTTTTTGATGCTTTCTAACACCAGCAAATAATACATTTTACATGCCAACTTTTTGCTTTCCCTTTTAAACAAACGCTTGTTGCACTGTCATCACACGTCTACACTTCGTTGAAAACATCGCCTTACTGTCATTTGGGGGTTATCGGAATGAGTGTTTACATGAGAGGTAGCTTAAAAGGTTTTTCCTTTTAGTTGCGCATTAATGATTGGCAAATAAAATATACTTTAATCTACATTTTCTTCGTGTTTTCCGTACACTGCAGGTAAATTTAATAGTTCCAATTGGTTACCCAAAGTTTGATTTAGAAGTCATATTTTAGTATTATATTCTATGTATGATACAACGCCTAAAAATAGTTTCTGTGGCGTTGAGTTTGAAACAAAAATGTGATCATAATGGAGCACCATTTTTTGACGGAGTGTCGTCCGCTGGACGATGGCATTTTAATCGGTGCATGCAAAAATATTTCAATCAAGAAAAAATCGGATATGCAGTCTTATGGCTCATTAAATTTTGGTGCAAAGTGCAGCCTTGAAGTAGCTCAAAATTCTCGATGATTAGTGATAATTTTTTCCTTGACGATGTATATTAGTATTGTACATTTTCTGCATACAACGAATGCGAGAAATATTATATGTGGAAAAGTCACTTCAGATGTCTCAAATTTTGATGAAAATTTGTCGAGTTTTCATAAATCTTGAACAAAATGTGAAACTTTGAGTTATATAGTATTTTTCATAGAATGAATAGTATTTTTTATATATTGGGTTGGGGAATAAGTTCATAGCGTGTTTTATTTTATTTTACAACGATTTGTTTGCTGTTTTGCAAAGAGTTAGTATTCATTATTTAGAACTCTCTCTCTCTGCTCTACAAAACAATGTTAATTGTATTTTTAAGTTATTTAATTTTTTATTAGTTTTGAGGCTTAGAAATGGGATAGCCTGGAGGTAAAAATCAAAATTTTCGACACGTCACAGTGGAAAACCTTCTGAATTCGATGAAGAACTCACTTTAGAAGGAAACCGGCCGCCAAATCAGTCGAGAATTGGCGGTAAAAAATGAACTGCGATCATAAAACGATTCTCAATTCCTTCATTCAGTGGGATACACCGAAAAATTGTGAGCACGGGTGTCTCACGGTCTCAACTACGAAAAACAAAAAAGTCGTCTTCAAATTGCTTCTCACCATCGAGTAATACGCGGACATAAACAGCGCTTTTTGTACCGAATCGTCACGGGAGATGAAAAAGGATATATACATGAAGGAAAGAAAGAGTGGGTAGCTCCAGGAGAAACGGCAAAGCCGAGAGTAAAGACGGATTATCATCCAAAGAAGAGCATGATGTGTGTTTGGTGGAACTGGGAGAGCGTGGTGCACTGAGAAACGCTCGAAAAGAATGTCACTGTCAATAAGGAGCTCTACATGGCCTAGTTACACCGCTTGAATGAGGCTATTCGACTGAAAAGACCTGATCGATATGATTAAACCCTACTCCTTCACGACAATGCCAGGCATTATGTAGCACAAGTCGCCAAAAAATCACTCCAAGAGTCCGAATGGGAGATTCTTCAGCATCTGCCGTATTCTCCGGACCTTGCACCGACCGATTACTATCTTTTCCGCTCCCTGTTAGACTATATCAAGGGCGTTACCTTCATTAACAAGGAGGTTCTTAAAAACTGGATCAACAACTTCTTTGACACCAGACCAGGCGATTTTTGGCGGAACGGCATCAACAAATTGGTCGATAGGTGGGAAGAGGTTGTAAACAGCAACAGCGAATATATAGGTGATGAATTTATTGTTATAATTATATTTTTTTCTTTAAATAAACGTCTCCGGTAAAAATGCGTCGAACCTATTCCCCAACCTAATAAATTAGTGATTATTGAAGAAACAGAAGGGAAGCAATCAGGCCTGGTCAAAATGTTGTGTTGCTATAGTTTTTTCGCGAACTTTATTTACGAGTTACTTACTTATTCCTAACAATATATGTTCTTATAGCTGAATATAAGTACGTACGAGGTGTGTTCAGAAATAATCATGACTTTTTATTCTTCTTGACAAATACATATTTATTTGTTCATCAATACCCCACGAAATGGTCCCCTTCAAAGGGGGACATAATAAACTTGTGCCAGCGTTTTTGCAATTATAGAGCCCACGACCCCTCTTGGCTTGGCCTTCTATCCCCTCAATTCTGGCAAATCTGTGATTCACCCTTCATGGGTCATTTTCAGTCTTGAGAACAAGAGAAGGTCGCAGTGGCTCAAGGTAATAGGTATGGTTACAGAGGCTGGATTTCGGTGTTGCTTTCAACGTAAAAAATACCAGATGTTTTATTTTTTTTATTATTTTTTCCAACGGCAGAGAATCACCGAACACTCCAAAGCATGCATAACTTTTTTATTTGCCAAATATAAAATAAATGCGCCATATATGATACTTAGTTGAAGATGGGAACACAAGTACAAGGCATGTGCACCAACACAACAAAACAAAAAAATTAAAAATCAAAAATCTAAAATCGAATGTACGTTGCTTGCGATATTCGAAAATTCACCTTATTTATGAAACACACCTCGTAAATATATGTAGCTCGAATTTCATTTCCTTACCAATCGGGACCTCCCTAACTGTAAATAGTGTTCATATTTTTAACTCTTTCCAAAGTATTAACCAAAAATCCCTCTTATCTCTTGAGCGTATTTGCATTAAATGAAGGAAAAATGTTAATGGAATCCGATATTCATTTGTCATACTGTTGACGAGGGTCAAAATTCATTAGCTGTAAACAATTTTTCGTGCTCTTGTTAAAATCCTCTGAAGTATTTGAAATCTTGTGTTTGGTCCTTTTGAATTTATTAAAATATGCGCGCAGTACCCGGTGAAAGGAATAGGGGACTCTTGTAGTGCATGCATGAATATTAGTATGCTTGGGTGGTTTTTCTGTCATTTATTCAGGCGCTGATGAGGGATTAAAACACACTAGCTAAGTCACCATAGCACAGTCGGCTCTACATTAAGTACATACAATGCAAATAATCCGGATATTTTGTTGTTGTTTTAAAAACCGTTAATTGACGGCAGCGAAAAAAGATATGTGAAAGTGCGTTTTAGTATTTCCATTTATATGCAGAAGTGGGAAAAAATAGTTTAACAAAGTTTTGTACCATTTATTTCTTATACTCCACCTTAAAATGAAAAATGTGGTACCTGGGTGAAAGTCTCTGCTAAAAGTTGAGGCAATGAATAAAATAAATTAAATAAAACCATACTAAGAGCACTTTGCGGAATATTAGCGGAATTCAAAATGATTTCGGAGTTATAGGCCTTTGTACCGTCCCTCGTCAGGCGAGCTCGTCGACAATCTGAAAACTTTGAAACACGTTTTCTCAAAACCATGTTTTTGAAAATGGCGTGTAAGATAAAAAAAAAAAACGACGCAAGTTATCGTTTCAAACCGATAATCTGTATAAAGATAATTAAAATGCACAACTAATTAACTAACAAAATACAAAAAAAAAATTCATTTTTTAATGTTATTTAACACCTTTTTGGAAAAAAAATAGCGAAAAAAACACTTTTTTCAATAATTAATTGTGTGTTCATTTTTTAATATTTTTATACAAGAGTAGTCTATTAGCCTTCTGAATAAGACAATATTTTCTTATATATTTCTTTAGTGTTTCAGGTGAACACTACGACCGCAATCTTACACGCCGTTGTACTAGCGCGCAACGAAAAGCTGTGCGAGATCCCTCATATGTCCGCCATTTTGTTTTTTTATTTATATTAAAAAATTGTTTATTACTCTTCAATCATGCCTTCAAATAAATGCAAAAGATTATTCCTGTGTGTCGCTTTTTTCACCTCGAAAAAAAAAAACTGAGAAAAAAACACCTTTTTTTGAAGCCACTGATAAGAGGCCACCCTAAATGCATCAAAATTATGTGTTGCGTTATATTCAATGAAATCTAACAAATGAAATCCAACTAGATGGTAAGACATCAAAAAGAAATTAGGAAATTAAAGTCTTGTGTCTAACTTTCGATTCGAACTAACTTTTGTAAAGCCGTAAACGGAGACCAGATTATTTCTGAAGTACTTTCAATGATTGGGTTTATACACTACCGGTTAAAAGTTTGGATTCACTTGAAAATTGTAAAAAATTTTCAAATAATCGTGATTTTCTTCGTCAAATATTTATTAATATTGTTATTTTACAGAAAGTAATTGTGTTTAATACAAAATATGTTAACTTTTAAAGAAGCCCGCAAGTATTTGTTCATATTTTCGATTCCTCGAAATATCCGCCTGTTGCTCGTATTACGTAAATGTCTAAAGTTGCAATTTTCTTACTTCTCTGTCCAACTCGTCCCACAGCAACTCGATCGGGTTACAATCCGAGGAGGCCATTCCATATATTTGAGTTGTTTTTGATTTTCTTTGGCTACAATGTAATCCTGGCAAAATTTTGAAGAGTGCTTAGGATCGTTATCCTGCTGGAAAACGAATCCGTTGCGCACAAGTCTTTTCCCACACGGAAACGCGTGCCGTTGAAGTATGTTGTGGTAGACTTTTTTGTCCATGATACCCTCAATTTGCATAATGTCTCCAACTTTGTCTCCAGCATCCCAGACTAACACTGACCCTCCACTATGCTTAACTGTGGAAACAACACATTGGTTCATCATGCGTTCACCGACGAAACGACGAGCATATTGGCGGCGTCGTTTGTTGAAAATTTCAAATTTGGACTCGTCCGTGAACAACACTTTAGACCATTGTTCAGTTGTCAACTCTTTATGTTTTTTAGCCCACTTAAGTCTCTTTACTTTATTTTGCTTTCGAAGTAAAGGTTTTTTGGCGGCGACGCACTCTTTTAGGCCGTAGTTTTTTAGTCGTCGCTGTACCGTCGAAACAGATACTGGAGCCTCGCGCAAGGAATTGAATTATTCGCAAATTTCAGGGGCTCTTAGAAAACGATTTTTTTTGCTTACAACACATATGAACTTATCCTCTCCTTCTGACGTAGTTTTAGGCCTCCCAGAACGATGACGACTCTGATTGCACCCAGAATCACTCTTTCTTTGTAACGTTCTCATGACGCATTTTGAGAGACATTACATTTCGAAGCAATTTTTCGCGTTGAATAGCCTTCTCCATGTAGTGCTGCTCGTGTTTCTATACTAAGCTCTGCTTTCCGACCCGATTTTCTACAAATAAAACAAGAAATATGTAGTTTTATTTAAATTTTAATAATTAGAAGATAATTTTTGTATAACGTCGACTTGTATGTAAGTTTTTGTAATATAAAAAATTGTTTAATTACCTTTTTAATAACAAAGATGACACCAACAATTAGAAATATAACTCTTGAAGCGCGTTTTGCAGAATGCATCAAGTCATAACACGTTCAATAACAATCTCCTAGACTTAAACTAATAGCAGAACGCACGTTTAAAAAAAAAAAAAAAAAAAACCCATTAATAAGCCGACTTGATTGTGGAAAATTCCAAAATAATGTAAGTGAACCCAAACTTTTGACCGGTAGTGTACGTGCTTAGGAACTCCGGAAAATGCTGTGCTCCAATGACTTCAAAAGCACTGTGTGTTTTGTTGGTGGGAAGTCTTCCAGATTATTGCTGTAATTTCGAGTCTGCACTTGCTAACTCATTCATATAAAGTCGGAAGGAGCCAAAAAATTTCACTAAGTTTTCGTTGTGCGAACTTCTATGGCCAATCTGTTGGCCTGAAAAGCGCTTTTTATTTCGCTGGCAGACTTCCAGATTATTGTTGTATAAACTTTTGCGGTCGATGTCGCCACGGAGTCGGCATTCGCAAGTCTTTTTTTTTTGTCTAGAGTAACTAGCAATTATAGCACTCAGACAACATTAAGTCCATTGTACTGCACTCAGGTTCCCGTTTTAATTTTCTTTAAATCTACTCGACCTACCAAGAAATCTGAGTAGATGTTGGGGTGCCAAGGAGTTAAAGGTGTTGCTTCTTAACACATCAGTGCCAAAGACCTCAAGCCTAGTTCGAGGGAAGACCGGGCAGATGCACAGAAAGCGGTCCACCATTTCATCCTCTTCCCCACATGCTGGGCACAGTGCACTGTCTGGATGCCCACCTTTTCCATGTGCTTTGTCCATAGAAAGTCAGTCCAACCAGCTGCCTACAGTCCCTTCTGCTTAATGACAGGACGATCTGCGACAGTCGATTGGACATGACAGGTAACTCGCTTGTGGGTTGAAGTAACCCGTCTACTAACCGTGGCTTTGATGGCTGCAGAAGGAAGTAGCAGAACGGGCTCCGGACCAAAGAAGTTTGCCTCAGAGCCCAAACTAACTAAAGAGTCAGAGGTCTCGTTATCCGCGATACCCACATGTTTCGGGACCCATGTTCGCAACAGGATATTCTGTCTACCGACATAGTTCAGCCTGGATTTACAGGATTTGAAGTGGTTGGAGGGCTGTCTTAGGCCATAAGCGCAGCTTTGCTGTCGCTGCAGACATAGGCTGCTTACCTCCCCACCTGTTTGCCACAACAAAGATTATTGCTACTTGAGCAGCATGCACCTCCGCTTAAAGCACAGATGCATGCATTCCAAAAGTAAAGTGGAGTTTTGTACAGCTGGATTCCATATAGATACCAGAGCTAGGTCCATCCAGGTAACCGTGAGTGATATGCGTGTGGCTAGACGAGATCGAGAGAATACTAAAATGTCTGCTTGCTTAGACTCCGTGGCATAGATAGCCTCTACTTGTCGTTTAAATAGGGCCTTGTTATGTAAGTATTACGTTTTAAGCTACTTTAAACTCAGCAGCAAACGAATTGACTTTAATTCCACAGTAACCTGGTATTCAGATTTATTAATTTTCAAATTAATAATTTTTTTTTTTTTAATTCAATCGCAAGTTACTACAACACTACTACAATTAGGGCCTTGGGCTCGCTGTTTGTGCGTTCGAGATTAGTCGGGGAATGTCTGGCTTCTCTCTCTACTGCATCCGAATACTTCATCATCAGGCTCATTTGGGTTCCCGGTCACAGCGGCATAGAGGGAAACTGCTGGGCCGATGAGCTGGCTAGACAGGGAACTTTGGAGACGGTTTCGTCGCGTAATGAGAGAATTGGGGTTCCCCTGAGAACCTGTGGTCTGCTCCTGGAAAGATGGGCCTCGAGACAACTCAGCGAGCGCTGGGCTAGTGCGCAAACGTGCAAGGTCGCGAGGTCCTTCTGGCCACGGGTAGATCGGGGACGCTCAAGGGAACTCCTAAGGCTTACAAAGCCCCAGCTCTCAAATTTGGTGGGCATCCTTACCGGACATTGTCCGTTAGGTGTTCACGCTGTAAGACTGGGGATTACCTCAAGTCCGTTCTGCAGAAACTGTCTGGAGGACGAGGTGGAATCATCTCAACACCTTCTTCTCAGCTGCCCTGCTCTCGTCTGGCAAAGACTTAGAAATCTGGGCTCCCACTTTTTCGCTACGCCTGCGGACATAGCCGGCGTAAGTATCATACATTTGGTGAAGTTCACTAGTAGCTTGATACGGCTAACTACGAACGTATATCAGCCCCCGTCGGGGCCGTCGTAAAATGTATGGTCATCATCGTATCAAATCCCAAGGCTCCTTCTTCCTTCCCCTCTCCTCTCTCCTCTCCCATGTATGGCACCACAACGGACGAATTTCTTAACATTTGTCCAAGTGAGCCCTTTAGCTAGGGCAGCCATTTAACCTAACCTAACCTACTACAACACTGCCATTGATGACAGACTGACTGTCAGTACAAGGGTAGAATTTATTTTGGGAGGCTATTGGAGCGGCTTGCTATATAGCAAAGATTTCACTAGTAAATACTGAGCAGTGATTGTGCAGCAAACCTTTTTGTAGAACAAATAGACCCTGGGATAGAACCGTGAAAGAGGTTGAGAATTTAGTGTTTGAGCCATCGGAAATATGAATTGGAACTATTTTAGATTTAACTGTCATTTGTAGTCAAGAAAAATTTATTTGTAGATAATTTGCAAAGTAATTAACAGTTACTACAAACTTGACGAGTACGTTTAAAATGGATATTCATTTTTGTGGCCAAGATAACAATTTCAAATAGCGCCAAAAGCCCCTCTGGAAATTATTTTCTATTTGCCGTATTGAGTGTGTTTTTATATAGGTGATCATTATTGCAGGGTAAGGGTTTGTATATAGGGCCAGCAGTAATATATTCCATCCGCTCAGAAAAAGTTTGAGGACGCCGACATGCAAGCATTGTTGTATGAAGATAATGGTCAAACGCAAGAAATGATGGCAGAGCAGTTGGGAGTGACCCAAAAAGCCATTTCCAAACGTTTGAAAGACATGGGCACGATTTTAAAGTTCGGAAGATGGGTGCCGCATGAATTGACAATGCACAGCCACATCGAACAAGAGCGTCCCGGGAATTGGTGGAGACGTACGATTGGGAACCGCTGATGAATGCGGCTTACTCACCAGACTTGGCGCCTTCCGATTATCATCTGTTTGCATCAATGGGCCACGCACTTTCCGAGCAGCGCTTCAATTCTCACGAAGAAGCCAAAAAATGGCTCGATTATTGGATTGCGGCCAAAGACGGCCAATTTTTTTTGGCGCGGCATCCACAAATTGCCTGAGAGATGGGAAAAGTGTGTCGCTAGCGATGGCTATTATTTTGAAGATTAAATTTGTAACCATTTTTTGTTAATAAATTAATAAATGGCCGCCATAAGCGCGTCTACAGATAAACTCCACCGCAAACAGTCGCCGATTCATGAATGCCTAATTGCAGAGAACATCGAGATATCGATGTTCAAAATAATTCAGCAACACTCTGTGCTACAGCAGCAATATCCTTAACAAAACTTACAGTTTTTGGTCCACCAGTTCTTTTTCTATCCTCGAAAGAACGAGTTTCTTGAGATTTTCTCATCGACCTTTGAATTGTGAACTCATTCGGACGATTATTTCTATCAAACACATCACGAATTTTATTATATTAAATACATACATATTCCCCATTTTCATAATAAATTTCAACAATTTTAACACGTTCCCTGTCCGCTGAGCCACATATGGTTCAGTAAACGTGCGCCTGATAAGCACTGATACGTTCCTGAGCCATATGTGCGTCAGGGGCTATATGAACCACATGTGTTTCATGAACGTGCAGAAGCAAAAATGTCCCTCTACTCTCATGGACCATGTGTGTTTCAGGTAGAAATACCCTACATCCGTTCTTTTTTTTAATTATTATTATTACTAAAGCTATCCTATGACTACAAAAAAACAAATTATTCAAAAAACCCTGTTGGACTTGTTGGTCAATTTTGCATTTTTGTATTGGGACAGGGAACGTGTTAACACATGACATAAAAAAGTTACCAACATCTATTAACCACTCCCTACTGACATCTCGGGTCCACTTTTGAAAGACCCTTTGTTATAATATTTAAAAGTTCAATTTAATTTCTAAATATAATCTTACAATTTTTAGTTAATCCAGTGCTGGCAGCATCTCTGTGAACAAAACACAAAAATTATAAATATAAAAAAATCAAAAAATTGTTGCCGAAATAGAAAATGCCAACAATTTTGTATGTCACAGATGAAGCAATAAAAAATGCTTATTTGCAAAGATTGAAAAATTTCTTAGATTTATTTACAGTTTTGCATACAAAATATATTTATTATGCTTATTAAGTTATAAGGCTGGCAAAGTTCACAACAGCTTTCCATTTTCATAGCCGAGTAATTCAGTACGAGTTCACAAATACGAATAGAATTTAGGCTAATTAGATAAGACTAGATAATTTATGAGATAGATAGATAATTTATATACGAGATTATTCGAAAAATTCACATTTAAATTTATGCTATAAACATCACGTCGTTTTGAAAATCACCACATTTTTCTAGCTCTACAATTCAGCTGTCTTTTTCCTACCACTTTGTGCTTTTGCACACATTTTTTGTTATTTTTTTCATATCTATTCTTCTTTTTTCTTCTTCCGCTTTTTTCCTCGACTTTATTTGTCCTCCACAAATCCATTCAGCCTCACCATCGCCACTTCAATTCACCAAATACGGCACTTCTTTTGGTCCGGATTCATGCCACTTCCACGTTTACACTTGAAAGTCTGCGCAAACTCTTCAGAATTCGAAAGCACACCCTTCAAGCGTATTTTGCCAGGGCAATGTGAATCTTCAAGCGCGTAACGGGATGCTGCCGGCGTGTATGTTTCGCACCACAAATTTCCAAATGAAATGAAAAATAGCTGTTCATTCGAATATTTCTCTAGTCCGGGTAATTTAACGCGTTCAGCGCCCATTTCCTTCACATACATGCGATAGGCGTGGAAGGCCTCACGCATGCCACCATTATCAGCAATATTTTCGCCCAATGTCAGCTCACCATCGATCTATGAGAAATGAAAAATAATTTTTTTTAATCAGGTAATTCAAGCAATTCACATATTTTACTCACATATTCCTCAATGTCAGGCAGAAAGTAATGATTGTATTGGTCCACAAAACACTCTGTGCGATTGATATATTCCTTGATTGTTTCATTCGACCACCACTGCACCATGTTGCCATCCTTGTCGAACATCCGCCCGCTGTCATCAAATCCATGTGTTAGTTCGTGTCCCAAAATGGTACCGACGGAGCCATAATTTAGCGCTCTGTTGTATTTTCATGAAGATTTGCATTGCATAAATAAGATTCTAGGAAATAAATTTTTTGGATTTTTGTGCCATAAAATCGTGCTTGAGAGAGTCATTGAGTGGCAGATTGTGGTAAGCAAGTTAAGCTATTTGTAGAGAAAAATGGAGTCGAGCTTACGTAATTTGGAAAAAAATTAATTTATTATAACATATTAAATTACAAAAAATAATTAATATTAATAATTTGTTCGAGTTTGTGCCTTCTGACAAATGAAAAGAGAGTTTGGGTAGAAAACTTTTATGAAAACTATGTAACAATTCTATTATTTTATGTTAGAGAAAGTTACAGTCTAGAATGGGATCTGAGGCCAACTGCCTTGGCTCGGAGCCCGTTCTGCCACTCGCTTCCGCAGCCATCAAAGTCACGGTTAGCAGACGGGTTACTCCAACGCACAAGCGAGTTACCTGTCATGTCCGATCGACTGTCGCAGATCGTCTTGTCATTGAACAGAAGCGACTGTAGGCAGCTGGTTGGACTGATGAGGAGCTACTTTCTATGGACAAAGCAAATGGAAATGAAGGGCATCTCAGACAGTGCACTGTGCCCAGCAGGTGGGGAAGAGGATGAAATGGCGAACCGCTTTCTGTGCATCTGCCCGGTCTTCCCTCGAACTAGGCTTGAGGTCTTTGGCACTGATGTGTTAAGAAGCAACCAATTTAACTCCTTGGCACCCCAACATCTACTCAGATTTCTTCGGAGGTCGAGTAAATTTAAAGAAAATTAAAAATGGAGCCTAAGAACAGTACTTAATTGTGTCTGAGCGCTGTACTTGCTAGTCGGTCTCGACAAAAAAAAGCAAAAAACAAAGTTACAGTCTCTTTTTTAAATGCGGAAGGCAAAAGGTAAGTTGTGCTCAAAGTTTAACAGCTGCATACTCTGTAAGTTAACATCTCTCGACAGTCTTCAGACAATAATTGGAGAATGATTTGCATGCAGATTTTCACTAAAATTCGATAAGACGAACTTCGGCTTATGTCAAAATGGGTGCATTGCTGACTATCCGATATTTGTGGACAATCTGGATATCCTTGACTAGAACAACGAATTCATGGTCAATCGATCAGCTACTTCTTCTAATATCTCCAGGGGTCCAAGTTCGAAGCTATCACAGCATTACTTTTATACCTCAAGTCAATTTTTCTCCCCTGATTTCTTTAACACCTAACCTACCGTGTGTGCTAATAAACGTTAATTTTAATTTCGAATCAAATAAAATTAGATTCCTTTGTTTCAGCTAAAATTTTACAGGATTGCATTTTTCAGTTTTTCTTTTGTCACGTCTTTCGTCTAGAGTATCTTATCTATTCGCCACTTGTTAACGCTTGGCGAAAAGAAGAGGCCTACTATTGTTATTTGGAGACTATTTCAGGAAAGGTAAAAAGTTGTTGAAAATAAACTGAAAGGTTATCAAAATTTGCAAGAAAATGTAACAGTTATCGGGAATCATGACGAAAAATCGTAAAAATTAAAAAAAATTGAGAAATTGCTTACAATTTTTTCGATTTCACGACCAATACATCCCGGCATAAGGGAAGTCAGAAGTTGGCGAAGGTTTTGTTGGAAAACCTAAACTATTAGTTATCATTCGAGATAAATATAATCTTCATAAAATCTACACCAATGAAATTAAAGGGTGTTGGGGAAAAGGTACCTAAAATTAAAAAAACCGAAATGAAGCATTTCCCCCTTCCGCTCCCATACAATTTATTGTTCCTATCGCCATTGATTCTTAATGGCATCTTATGGTTTCCACCGTAACTCTTAATTGTTCGCACTAGTTCAAGCACACCGTACGTCGCCCCATTAAAACCATAGACGTCGTCGACTACACTTCGTACCGAATAGTTGTGTTAATTATCGCTGCGTTACTTCTCTCTCAGAGTGTTCTTACTCTCCACGTGCTTAGTGCAATTGACTTTTCTATAATTTTCTTGTTGTGAAGTGCAAAAATACAAATAAAAGCCTGAAGTGTTGATTTCTAATGGAAAATAATATTCCGTTCCCCTCGGGGAACCGATTTGACATACTATCTGATAGTATGTCAATTCCTCCCAAATCGAAACGAAAAAAAACAACCAGTGCAAATAAAGAGCTTTACCCATCCCTACCATCGCCAGTCACCAAAACTGTTAACCAAAATGATCCAAAATTCATCATTATAAAATCCTCTGACGAAAACAACAAAATTTCTAAGTATAGTGTGTTCGCTAAAAAGAAAGCCCTTGACGGAATAAGTACAGAGTACAGCTCCGTAAGTATTCTCAAGGACGGCAGCTTATTAGTACTTACTAAATCTAAAAAGGTGGCTGAAAAATTCTTAAAATGTAAAAATTTTGGTGGCTTATGCCCAATATCTGTGTCCTTCCACGAATCTCTTAACACGTGCAAAGGTACCATTTATGACAAAAACCTAGCCGAAACCGATGAAAAAGAAATTATTGAAGGCCTTAAATCGCAAGGAGTCGTAGATGTCTACAAGTTTACCAAAAAAGTGAATGGAAATCCAATGCCAACAGGACGAATGGTTCTTACATTTGACCTTTATAAAGTCCCCCAAGATATCGACGTTGCATGGTATTCCCTAAAAGTAGAAGAACATTTCCCAACACCAATGCGTTGTCGTAATTGTCAGCTTCTCGGTCATACCACTAAAAAATGCAACAACAACACCACCTGTGAGTTCTGCAATCTCCCCCCTCATACCCCTGAACTATGCCAACGCAAAATATGCGCCAACTGCTTTGGTCCACACCCCGCTTCAGCTAGAGACTGTCCTAAATACCTTGAGCAAAAACAAATATTAAAAATAAAAACACAAAATAAGTGTAACTTCAACGAAGCCAAGCGGCTATTCAAGCTACAAAACCCGTTTTCTCTCAATGGAAAACAAACGTATGCATCCGCAATAACCTCCGAACCTTCCCCTGTCCTACTACCCAGTACAACCGCCGAAAATTCACCATCTCATCCTATCTCAAAAACAACAACTTCTGACGCTTCTCAAAACACAGCAAATGACATAAACACGAATAAGCCACCCGCACTCCCTTTACCCAAGCACTCACTCAACTCAGAAGATAATACCACAACCCACTTCGCATCTCTCTCCCCCAACTTTCTTAAAAATAACAAAAGCACTACAGTACAAGAATCATCATCTCTCGTAACACAGCCGAACACAACTAGCTCACTTACTCCAACATCTCACAGCATACCATCACATAACTTGAGCTCGTTTACAATAAACAACTCAGATATGAGTGCCCGGGCACTCACAGAGCATACGCCTCACCTCAGTGCAAACTCTTTTAATAACTCAATCGAAAATCCAATTGCTCACACGATTACAAATACTATCAATTCCTCAGAAACTCTCTCTAATTACCAACTGCCCGATGACTACATGAATTATGTACATTATCAACTCCACTCTACATCAGTCTCTCAGGTTCAAGTTGATGATATAGAAATAGATCACGACGAGCCTACACTATGAGCTGTTTTCATTTAACAGCTTTTATAGTGAATTATAATTAATATTATAAATTATGATACTTAATATTCTACAATGGAATATTAAAGGATATCACAACAACTACCAAGATTTAGAACTCTTAATAAAAGATCGCAGACCCCACGTTATATGTATCCAGGAAACTCACCTTAAACACAATTACCTTCCACATCCACCAAAACAATACTCAGCGCATTTTCATAATTTCCCTCATATAACTAACGCTAAGCAAGGCTGTGGCATACTAGTGCACAATAGTATCCCACATAAAATCTTAAATATCACCTCTAACATCTCAGCAGTCGCCGTAGAAGTTAATCTTCAATATCCGGTAACCATTGTATCTATATACATTCCACCACTCCAAAAGTTTTCGGTCTCCGACTTGGAGGCAATCACCTCATCAATTAACACACCTGTAGTTCTAGCCGGAGATTACAATAGCTGGAGCCCCCTATGGGGCTCACCTAAAGCCAACCCCAGAGGTATAGTAATAGAAGACTTTATACTGAGTTCAAACCTATGTGTACTTAACAACAATAGCCCAACACACTTCTCTACACACAATACTTTCACACACGTAGACATAACTTTGTCGTCACCCCAATTACTCCCACTTACAACTTGGTACACGCTAAAAGATTTACACAACAGCGACCATTACCCAATAATCTGCTCGATTTCATTCCCTTCAAACAATTCTTACAAAAACCCTAAGCCAGCTAGATTCAATACAGCTAAGGCTAACTGGGATAAATACCAAGTCGCTCTTAGCTCCAACCATCTACCGGAATTTACGCAAAGGAACCCTAATAAAGAAGTAGCGATTATCTCAAAAGCAATTAGAAATGCAGCAAATGTAGCTATACCAACAACCTTCCACCCATATAGATCAAGGCAAGTCCCATGGTGGAGTCCCGCTTTAAGCGATCTTCATAAAGTAAAAGTTAAAGCCTGGAGGGAATATCAACAAATAAGAACTCTCGATTCTTTGATTAATTTTAAAAAAAAGAACGCCCTATTCAATAGGGAAAAGAAATCGGCCAAACGTAGAAGCTTTGAAAATTTTACGAAAGAAATTAGCCCAAACTCCGCAACAGCAACTATTTGGAAAAGAATAAAAACTCTCACAGGTACATATAACCCCACTAGCATTTCATCTATAAATATAAATAGTTCAAACATAACAAATAGAAGCGACATATCTTCCGAATTCGCCCAACATTTTTCAAAATCTTCTGAAAATTCCAACTTCCCACCGCAATTCATTGCTTCTGCCAGAAACGTTACCACCATGCGCACAAACGATAATACCGACTATCTAGCAAAACATCTCGAGACCGATATCAATTTCAGTGAACTGGAGTATGCTCTAAAATCGGTGAAAGGTACCACTCCGGGATTTGACAAAATTAATTACGAAATGCTAAAAAAAATACCGAAACCCACAATGCTAAGACTACTCCAGCTCTACAATTCCATTTTCGACTCCGGAGTGATTCCACAAAGTTTTAAGACTGCCACAGTAATCCCAATACTCAAACCAAATAAAGAACCAAACGACTTAAGAAACTATAGGCCCATTTCACTAATTCCGTGCATGAGCAAAATCATGGAAAAAATAATCGCTACAAGGTTGATGTGGTATTTAAATACCAAAAAGCTTCTATCTCCATTCCAAGTAGGATTTCAGTCTGGGAAAAGCACCTTAGATGCACTTCTCTTTCTAGATCACCACATATGTAAAAATCTCTCAAAAAAGAATCACATTTCTATCCTTTCCGTAGATTTTGCCAAGGCATTTGACAACATCGGTTGTCACGTGGTCTTGCAAAAACTACAGGAATGGCAAATCGGCCCAAAAATTTTTGAATATGTGAAATCATTTCTGACAAAGAGAAAATTTCGTTGTAAAACAAATGACACCTTTTCCAAAACATTCCCCCTCCACAATGGAATTCCCCAAGGCTCGCCATTATCGGTCACACTTTTCTTGGTGGCATTCGACGACATAAGCAGACTTATGAGTAAACACCGTAACATCAAGCACTGCTTATATGCCGACGACCTTTACCTCATTTCCACCCAAACAAAAACCTCAAACATTGAAGAGTCTTTCAATAACGCCTTAAATGCCATACACAACTGGTCACTACCATCGGGCGCCCTAATCTCCTTAAATAAATGCAAACATTTGCATATTTGCAAAAAACGAAATTGTAGCGAAATAAATCTCAAAAATAATAACTATACTATACCTAACAATAATAATATGAAAATATTAGGTGTAACATTTGATTCCAAATATAACTTTAAGTATCATTGTTCTAATATAAGGAACGCACTAGCTACCAGGCTGAACATTATAAAATATCTATCCTCAAAAAAAAGCTATGTACATACTAACACCTTAATCGATATCACCAAACTAACAATTCTAAGCAAAATTGACTATGGATTACAAATCTATGGCTCCACCTCTAAAAATCACCTCAAAATGATCAAAGGCCCTTACCATTCTGCTGTGAGAAGAAGCCTAAGAGCATTTAGAACTACACCAATAAAGAACTTGCTAACCGAAGGGGGCTTTCAGACAATCGAATCCAGAATAAAATATCTCAGAAGCCGTATAATTTACAAACTCTACTCCTACTCACCAAACGTACTAAGTCGTGAAATCCAGCTACTTAACAAACGTAAAACGGCCATAAAAAGAAAATCCGCCTTGTGTGAGATAAAGGAACTTGCAGAATTTCTCAAATTAAATTTTTCCCCACCAAAACTTACGCCAGCAAAAATCCCACCATGGGAACTTGACAGAAAGATATTTATAAATGAGTTAACACTTCACCACAAAGACAAGACATGTCAATCTAAATTCCAAAAGCTATACACTAGCATCGTTACTCCACTAAAGCAGAAAGGATGGAGCTTTCTGTTTACCGACGGGTCAAAACAAAAAGACGGTGTATCATTTGCTGTTACAGACGAGAATGGTCTAACACAGTCCCACGGATTACTACCACAATATGCAAACATATTTGACGCAGAACTACAGGGATTAATCTCGGCACTACAAATGGCCAAAGAAACCAACAAATGCTACGTGATATGTACAGACAGTAAATCGGTATTCCTAGCTTCCCAAAAATTTCACATAAGAGACAGCCCATTACAATCGGTGCAACAACTACTTATGAACGCATCACCAAAAATAAAACTGATGTGGATCCCATCTCACTCAGGCATCTTGGGCAATGAACAAGCAGACCTAGCTGCAAAATCCTCGTTAAAAGACTGTCTTCACGTCTTCATGCCATTTGATGTGAAGTCACTAAAAACCTATTACTCTAACGCTCTACGTAAACATCTTAATGAGGAATGGTCAACTTACACACATCCATACAAAGATATAAACCCTCTCGGTGCACAAATCAAACTTCCAACCAACACTTCAACATGGGCCAACAGATGCTTCACACGCCTCAGATTGGGGCACACACTTATAACGCATGAATATATTTTGCAATCGAAATCTCAACCCAAGTGCCACTTCTGCAACAATAACAACCTAACAATTCAGCATATTTTATCAGATTGCCCAAATCTTCACGCTCAACGCTCTCAAGCATTTCAAACACAGAACACACTCCCGTTAATCCTACGATACCCCTCAGAATCTAATATAAGACTAATTGTTAACTTTCTTAAAGATATTGAAATGTTTCACTTAATTTAAACCTTTAGTAATAAGTATTATAACCCCCTCAGAATCTAATATAAGACAAATTGTTAACTTCCTTAAAGATATTGAAATGTTTCACTTAATTTAAACCTTTAGTAATAAGTATTATAACCATATGACTAAGCCGATAGCCTTGGTAGCTTGTGCTAAAAAGTTATTTTGTAATTTTAATTATAGATAACAAATAAATAATAATAATAAAACCATAGATCGAAAGTTTGTGAAATAATTTGAATAAAATTTTAGTTCCCTAGTAGTTTTATGGTGTTTATTATAAAGCCGAAAACAGTAACTGGCTTACTTCTCATGTATATAATTCTTGTTATTGTTTGACAGATTTGATATCAGTGCAGCAGAACCAGTAAAAGATCTATGGCCAATTTCTTTCTTTAGTTAAAATTTGGGAAAGAAAAACATGAACTGGCCTAAGAAAGGGTGGAATACATACAATAAAACTGTTAAATAAGCAACAACAAAAAATTGTAAAGGGAATACTCAGAAGGAATACTAAACATCAAAAACAGTTTTTGAAGTTCGTTGCGTATCACATCTATATATATAAAAATGAAATGATGTTCGTTTGTACGCATTTTTTTGGGCCGATACGAGGCCAATTTTATTCGTTCTTTTTTCATATTATAGGGATCCACTAGGGGAAGGTTTTTAGCAAAAAAAAATTTCTTTTAAATATTTTATTCATATAAAAAAAAGACAAAATCAAAATATTGTACAAAACAAAACTTGCTCGATTCTTAGATTAAAGTAAGTTTCGAATCGACATTCATTTTACGTGTACAACCTTTTTGGATTTTTCGTTATTATATACAGAAATTTCAAATGATTCGAATGAAATTTTTTTTTTTTTTTATTTCTTCCATAAAATATTACACCTGTCGTTAGACAATAAGTAATTTGATTTACAAAAAGATGGAATGAGAGTGATATTGAAGGGCCAATGCCCCCAAGCTCATTTAGAAGAAATATATAACTACATATTATTTAAAAACAAGTGGTTAACAAACAATGACATATACGATTAGTTGACAATTGATTACAAGGATTTTGCAAGATCTGTTGGTGTATGACGGTTAAGCCGACTTTGGGTAGATTTTTCTTTATTTGGTAGTCTTCTCATCATAGAATTTGTATGCGTTAATAGT
Source organism: Anastrepha obliqua (assembly GCF_027943255.1). Taxonomy (NCBI): domain Eukaryota; kingdom Metazoa; phylum Arthropoda; class Insecta; order Diptera; family Tephritidae; genus Anastrepha; species Anastrepha obliqua. The sequence goes on along the minus strand of NC_072892.1, from coordinate 150,713,167 downwards.
CTATTTATGTGTCTTCTGCTAGCGCTTTGTATTGTTTCATCAATAGTATCGATGTCAAGGTCGCGATGAATATCTGCGTTAGGTATGTACCAAGGTGCATTAGTTAAGGTCCTAAGTATTTATGAAAATAATGTTTCAATTCAATTGAGCAATGCTTTCTTTGACCAATTCTATATGGAAATGAATGCGTTTGCAAACGACGTTTTCGGCTATGAACAAATGTTGGAATCGAATGAAAAAGGAAAGAAACGCGAAATGATAAAAAAAATTCTTGGAAAATTTAAAAAATTTAAAATTCATTGGAAAAATTCAAAGGTAATAAGAACATACACAAGATAAAGTTAGAATTCGAACTTTTAGATTTATTTTGTTTATTTCTCATTTTTTCAGAAGTACACCACACAACAACTCATTCCAACTCTGATTTTGAAATCCTGTTGGAATTGGTGATCGATAATTTTGTCACTATAATGGTCAATGGAAATTTGCGTGTATCAGACCCTGCATATTATTTACCATATCAACTTTTTATGGAACATATGGACCAAATAAATAATTTAGTTTTGTTTTGATTTTTTGCAACATTTTGGTTTTCAGTTAATACAATAAAAACAATACTGTTTTTTCGTGAACACAAAATTCTAAATTTATTACGTTGTTTGTTTAGAATTTTTTTAGAAAAAAAGTAAATTTTTTAGTCTGTAGTCTGTGCAACCTCAGCTCCACTTTCCTATTGAGCTGTGGCCGAACAGCTGCAGAACAGGTCACCAGCCTCCTCGCGGATTTCGCTGCCAGGTTTTGCGTAATAAGATCAATAGGTGGCATGCTGAGAATCATTTCCAGCGCCACCGTTGGAGTGGTTTTCATGGCTCCTGTTATGCACAGAGCAGCGAGTCGCTGAATCCTTTCCAGTGGCATTAAGTATGTCAGTTTTCTTGTCACAGTCCACCATACTAGGGCCCCATACAACAATATCGGTCTAACTACTGCCGTGTAGCACCAATGCATCAGAGTGGGTGATAAACTCCAACTAACGCCCAGCATTCTTTTACATGCGTACAACGCATTACTGGCCTTTTTCATCCTTTCCTCAACATTGTGCTTCCACAGCAATTTACTGTCTAGTATTACTCCGAGGTACCTCGCATGATCTTTGAGAAGTAGTTCGTTGTTGCCTAGCTTCGGAAAATTCCAGGAAGGGATCTTGTACTTCCTGGTAAAAAGTACCATGTCCGTTTTTTCCGCGTTTATCCCTAGCCCTGCGCGAGATGTCCATTGGTGGTTTTAAGTGGGTTATTCATCACATTACTGATGGTGTCCAGGTACTTTTCCGTAACTACTATAGCTTATCATCTGCATATGCGACTAGTTTAAACACAATCTTATCTCCAGCCAAAATCGGCACGATAATTTCACACATATTCGCACACTCGCTGCTTTTATCGCTGCTGTCAGCAGCTGCAGAAGTATTTTTGACTTTTCTGCTAATGAAGAGAGTAGGTATGTGGTGCATAATATTTTTTTTTGAATATTTGTAATGTTTTCGAGTTAACTATTTTCTTTATTTATTTATTTTTTTAACTCTGCATAGTCCCATGGTGAAATTATTTTAAAATTAAGCTCTTTAACAGACCTTTATTCGGCTCTGAGCAAATTTAACAAAATCAGCTGAAGAGCTGACGTCACTTGAGGTGTGTTTCCAAAAAAACTGAGATTGTATTGGTGATATATGAAAATAAAAACACCAATAACACTTCGTTGCCGTCTGAACAACGACTGATTGGATGAGCGTTTGAATATGTTATGTGTGAAATGTTCGTGCAGAATTGGTCTGCCGAATACCCAAATGACCTGGCAGCCAAAGTTCCCCTCACAATTCAAAATTATTTTTCACCATAGCTAAATAGCAAACCTGGTCATCTATCGTTCTTTCATTCTTCAACCAAAAATATACAAGTCAAACTATATACAAAATTTAGAAGAATTCAAAAAGTTTTCGTTTAAATTTTGAACTTTGAAAAATTGAATTTTGAAAAATTTTCAGGTACGCAGTAACGTGGCCCATGAAATTTTTTTAAAATAAATGCAAGTTGTAAACGGCTCAAAAACCCTTTTTTTTTGTTTGAGGGCTTTTCGGTCTTTACTCTTTATACAAATTAATATATTGTGGAAGAAAGTTCACAATACCGATTCCGAAAAGAAATTAAAACCACCAGATTTATAAGTGGCACTTCTTATATGAACAGGACCAAGAGCTGTCACTAAAATAAAAATTTGCTTTAAATCAACGCGACTCTTGACCTGCTTAAAACTTTTTTTTACCTTGTTTACTCCTCTCGGGAGCATACGGCCTCGACAAGACTCAGTCTTGCGTTGGTTTCGTTAATCTGCTTTGTTTTCTGACAGGTTAGATGATTAGCCTGCCGCTATCAGTCCTAAGTGGTGGAAATGCCCACCTGTCGTTGCTTAGGAACAACGCCTTCTAACTGCTTGGAGTGCCATCTGTGTCTAACGTTTTTCTGGCAGAAGGATCGCACAGATAGTTGAGGACTTCGCTAAATTTCGTGAGTCTGCGCTATTACCGCGGTCGCCCGCTTCATCTTGCTGGCGCTAGTGATGCAATGGATAACTGTGTGTTTTTCTTTACTGGTTTTAGCAGCCACAATGCAAATAATGCGCTGACTATTGTGCGGGAATAAAGATGGGCAGGATAAGTTTTTGGGGTTGAGGAAAGGAATTGGAAGAATCTCTCTTTGTTTTATTTTTTAGAAACAGGGAAAGTAGGTTAATTTGGAAAAGTGGGAGGACCGTGCTTTACGTGGCTTACAACATATATTTTAACCGAAATTAATTGACTATAAAATGCATTTATATTTCCAAGCAGGCTGGATTGGAAGAAGGATAGAGTCTGCACGGACTTTGGTACCTCTGTTTTCACCGACGGATCCAAGATGGAAACTGGAGTTGGAGCGGGAGTTTTCTTGAAATCAGCCAATATTTCAGTCTCCTTCAAACGGCCGGCAAGCACAGGCTTTCGAGATCCCGCGAAGGGAATATCATTTCCGATAGCCAAGCTGCCCTCAAACCCCTGTCGTCGCCATGTTGAAGATCTCTTCTAGTCAACTCCCGTAAGGAGGAGATGAAATGTATGCAGGAAACATTTCTCTTATCTGTGTTCCAGGGCATAGGAGTATAGAAGGAAATAATATTGCCGAAGAGTTTGAGAGAGTCTCAGAGACTTCCTACCCGGCCATCGATGTCTCACTGACTGTTATTCAGGGGATACTGCACAATTTCTTTCTTAGCAAAGCGCAAGGCAGATGGAGTTCTATGTGCTATCTGAAAAATACTTTGGCCTTAGTACGACAGAAGCAGGATGCTTAATGTACTGGAGATTCCTTGCTACTCAATTACCAAATTCGTAGCGGTGGTCACCAGTCACTAGGTGATCGGAGTTCATGCGGAGAAACTGTGGTATGCCGAGTCCGATTGCTAAGAGCATAAGGATCTTTAGAAAGGCTGAGGCAGTTCTCCAGCCTAGATCTCTCCTGCACTACACATACAGCCCTGGATTGGTTTTCTTCCTTTAATTTTGTAGTTTTTTGAAGGTAGTGGTCTACATCATGGCATCAAAACGACACTCCAGTGCTACTTATAGTGTAGCTGTGGTACTCTTGCCATCTAGCCTATCTACCTATAAAATTGCGTACTTGAATTTATTCTAAAAATTTAGATCAGAAAATTTTGTAAAAGTTTGATTTATGTGGTTTTAGCTTAAGAATATACAATTAAAAAAAATCAGACTCGAGCAACATTTCAAACATAAAAAAACTAATTATCATGCACTTACATACAAATGTAATCATATTAATATATTTTGCTATCCTCTGCTGATATCTGCCATAAATAAATTTTAAGTCCGAACAAAATTCAGCGGTGCAGTGCAATCACAGAAATACGCCACAAATAATTTAAAAATCGAAAGCGTCTAACACAAGTAAATTGACCAAAATGAAAAGGACATTTGAAGTGTCAGACGCAACTAATTAAGACATTTACTCACTCCATGCCGAGATCGTAGAAAGGATACTGCAATATGGCAATGGGTATAGCTGCAAAACATTCAAAGAGAGAGAGAAAAAAATCATAATTGAAGCAAGTCATTTCTATCCAAGCAATTCTCTTTTGCATACTCACTAATCGTATTGTGTTGGAAAGTGTGAAAAGCATTGACATTCGATGGTGATGTGGCCCAACCAAGCGGTTCCGGTCGATAGAGATTATCCAATTTATCTCGCATTTGCCATTGCAGCACTCCAACCATATTCTCCAAATGTGTGCTCACATTCACCCGCACACCCGCATAGTGCGCATTCAGTGCTGTTGCATTGCGTAGCCAATCCGGAAAGCCAATAAAACTTTTCATAGATGCTGACTTTTGTAGCGTTCCGCGTTTGGTTTCCTTATCCATCCAGGAGGTGTGGCGCACCAGCGTATCGAATGCATGTCTTATGTCGCTTAACATGCGCTGCACCTTGGGCAATTTGTGACGTGTGAAATCATCATCGGCCAGCACGTAGCTCACCGCCATACCCATCAGGCTGTTAATGCCATGTGCACAATAGAGCGAACGTGGCGAACCGCCTTCGGTGCCAATAATCTGACTCATGTACTCGTAATGCAGCAGGCGCATCTCGCTGGTGGTGTGCAGTATCAACTCCTCGACCACACTGAGCCAAATGTAGAATTCGATGTGTGTTGGCGGTACGTCGAGCAAATACTCTGATACGGTTTGAAGGTACACAATGTCCGCATGGCTGGTTATGATTGTCAGCTCGGATACGTTGAACTTTTGCAAGTGATTTGCATCCTTCATCATCAGTTGTAAATATTTCTCCCAGTTGAGCATTGTTTTCGGTGCGATTAGTTTGTCTGTTAGATTCTGTAGATCAGCGACGGATATGTAAACGATATCCTCAAGAGGATTTGTCATGGTTTTGGTCATATTTTCTGCGTCATCTTTCAACTGGAAGGAGAAGAGTGTATAATATAATAATGAATTCGCCTTGTTTCATTCTGAGCTGACAGCCACATGGACACGGCGAAAGAAAAAAAAAACAACTCAGCTGATTTACCAACACCACTATGATATGTGAATGTTTACGGATATCGATTTTTGGTCAAATTCTCGAATTCATGGTGAAAAGATTTTTGCAGGTGTGGCCCAAGGATGATGGATTTACAAGGTTTACTCTTCAACTGGGGAATGGTGAAAAAGAAAATTATGAGGGGAACTTCTGTAGCCCCGTCTCTTTAGGCTTAGGCAGCCGAATACTACACGATCATTTCACACATAGTCACACTTGTTACACACTCGTCCAATCAATCGTTGTTCAGAGGGCTACGAAGTGACATTGCCTAAATTGTTTTGGTATATCACCACTACAATATCAGTTTTTTGTAAACACATCCCAAGCAATGTCAGCCAATCAGCTGATTCTGTCAAATTCACTCAGAGCCGAATAGCGGTATATTAAAGAGCACACCTCTAAAAATCTTTTCACCAAATGTGTGGCCAATATCAGACCGTTAATCGGCGAATTCGACAGAATCAGCTGCTGAGCTGACGTTACTTCGGATGTGTTTAGAAAAAACTGAGATTGTAGTGGTTATATACGAAAAAAAAGAATGAATACAACCTCCACTCATGTAAGTTCGTTGCCATCTGTACAAGGACTGATTGGACGAGTGTGTGAATACTTGTGAAATGGGCAGGCTACTGAGTACCCTGTTGCGTGTCGCGTAATTTTTGGCTTTCCCCATAGTTTCCCAACCTTCGTAAATTTTAAAGCGAATTAAGTACTGATGGTGGCGCCTTCTCAACAAAAGGATGAGAGATTTCAGGCTTGTGAAAATTCAGTTAATGGCTTGCTAATATTGTGATTTGTGAGATTTCAATTAAACAAATTAATGAAAACGAAGTGCCGCATTTCAAATTGTGAAAGCACAAACTAACATAAAGCCTTCAAATGCAGTTTTGTTTTTGCGTTTTTATGCGTAAGATGTCATAGCAAGAAAATGTGTGATAGTCTCTATTGTTTTTGCCTACTTCCTCCTCACAAACAAATAAGTTCTCTTCCTTTTGTTCGTTTATTCATGGGTTCTAACGACACAGCGAATTCGGAAGACATAACCATGTATTCTATCATCCTTGGAGACATACCATATTTTTGGCTCTAACTCGAAAATTTCGCATGGAATATTATCCTTCTAAGCTCTCCTTGAACTGATAGGACAGTGTGGCATTCGACCTGGAAAGCCTACCATCGACTAAATATTCACAAATCTTGAAAAATACCCATGCAAGGAGCATCGACACACACCATCTTTTCGTCGATTTTAAAGCTGCATTCGACTGTACGAAAAGGTACCCCAACAAAACTAATACGGCAACGCAAGACAACGTTGCTTAATACGAGCAGCGCCATCAGCATTTTGAAGGACCTCTCCAAGTCGTTTGATACCAAACGAGGTTTCAGACAGAGAGACTCGCTGTTGGTTGACTTCTTTAACCTGATGTTGGATCGTGCGAGCCGCAGAACTTAATCGCTCAGGCACAATATTTCATAAGAACGTAAAATTGCTAGCGTATTCCGATGATAATTCCAAACTGGATAAAGAGGCAAAGCGAATGGGTCTGGTGGTGAACGAGGATAAAACGAAGTACCTCCTGTCTTCAAACAAACAGTTGGCGCACTCACGTATCGGCACCCACGTCACTGTTAACAGTTATGATTTCGAGGTTGTAAAGGACTTCGTATATTTAGGAACCAGCATTAACACCGATAACAATGTCAGCCTTGAAATCCAACATAGAATCTCTCTTGTCAACAAGTGCTACTTTGGACTAAGTAGGCAACTGAGTAGTAAAGTACTCTCTCGACGAACAAAACTACCACGCCACAAGGCTCTCATCATGCCCATCCCAACGTATGACACAGTAGCGTGGAAGATGACAACATCCGATGAAGCGACGCTTGGAGTGTTTGAGAGAAAGATTCTGCGAAAGATTTTTTGGCCTTTGCACGTTGGCAACGGCGAATATCGCAGGCGATGGAACGATGCGCTGTATGAGCTTTACGACGACATAGACATAGCGCAGCGAATAAAGCGGCTGGATCATGTCGTACGAATGGATACAAACGCTCCGGTTCTGAAAGTATTCGATGCGGTACCAGCTGGTGGTAGCAGAGGAAGGGGAAGGCCTCCCCTGCGTTGGAAAGATCAGGTGGAGAAGGACTTGGCTTCACTTGGCGCCTCTTAAGAAGAAGAAGAAGAAGCTCTCTCTTTAAAGTAGCCCAAAAGAAATAAATTAAATGACAAAAATGCCACCTGAGCGGCTAAATTGCTTTAGGAAATTCGCGTGAAGCAATAACGCGATACTCCGCACTGCACTAGATGCCAACGATACGGATATACACAGTTCCTTTGTAATCGCAGTTCACGACACGTTAAATATATTGGTAGGCACTTAAACACGTATTCTCCACGAAAAGGTACATCAAAGTATGTGAAATGCGTACTATGTGATGGCACCCATCCTGCAAATTATAAGGGTTACACAGCTCACAAAAAACTGCAACGAAAAAATTCCCTACATAGAGAATAAAAGAGCTTGGAAATTCAGCTCCCAATACCCGCGTGCCCAACCTACTTGACTTACTTACTTAGATGACACAACAAGCGTATGTCGGTTTAGGCCGAATCTAAAACGATGCGCCATCTAGCTCGGTTCGCTGCTTGCTGGCGCCAGTTGGAGACACCGAGTGCTGCCAGGTTATGCGTCACTTGATCTCCCCAACGTAGATTGTGCCGGATCACTTTCGATCATTCTCGAGACATGGCCAAGCCAGCGCATCCGCTATATTTTAATACGTTTCACTATATCCGCATCTCGGTATAGGCCATACAGCTCGCTGTTCCATTGGATACGACACTCATTCTCGCCTACGCGAAAGGGACCAAAGATTTTAGCTAGTATTAAAATGTCTTATGCCGGAGCCTTAAAAACAATTTGCCTTCCCAGCAGCAAGCGCAACCAACCTTGTGATTATCACCTTTTCCGTGGACTCCAATCCCATATGAGCAACAAGAACTATTCCTCAAAAGAAGCTATAAAAAGGGATATCGAAGCGTATTTTGGCTCCAAGGACAAACAATTTTTTGAGCAGGAAGTAAAAATTTGGCTAAACGTTGGGAAGACATTGTAAATAATGAAGGAAAATATATTATTGATTAATAAATACTTTAAATATCTTTTTTATTAATTTTAAAACCACCTTTAAAAAACGTTCGAACTTATGGACTGACCTGATATTAATAAAAGCACTCCATCTAAGGAACAAAATAATGGATTTGAAGAACTGAAAAGAATGGCCAGGACTCTGGTCGAACAGATGGGTCGAACTTATCCAGCACAGCTGTTAAACAGGAGCATTTCTCGCAGACAAAAATATTGACCCTGGCATCCACGACGCAAATTTCGTCCAGCGAGAAGGCCCATTTTGGCTTAATTGCTACCCAGGCCCATTCAAGAACACCCATTACAGCCATTGAAAACAACCGTTTGGTGCGGCCTATGGGCTGGAGGAATCATCGGCCCATATTTCTTCAAAGACGAGGCTGGCGCCAATGTAACAGCGAATGGCGAAAGCTATCACGCCATGATAAATGACTTTTTGATGCCGGAAATGAAAGCCCGTAATCTCCACAACATTTGGTTTGAACAAGACGGCGCTACTTGTCATACAGCCTGTGAAACAATGGATTTACTGACCGCTATTAGGAAAAACTTTTGATATCGAACTGAGCTGGTTCTCTTCTTAATTTGTATTGTATTTGTTTATTTTTATTTAAAAATTTTTTTGTTTTTGTTTTTGTTAGTACCCTAACTCACCGCATATAATCGCTTAGCGAACTTCACAGCCTGTAAAGACATATCGTCTATAGCTTCTTCCGTTGAGTCTACGTCTGCGTTGGGATTGAGATACAATACGTATAACTCGACCAGTTTCTTGATGTACGCCAAATAAGCGAGCAATCCCGCAGAAGTTCGTTTTTTTGATTCCTCTATCTCATCCTCTAATTCTTCACTATCCTCGCTATCCTCTTCGTGATTAGCTATTGCTTTCCGTTTGATTTTATTCAGCAGTTTGTGCATATCATCTTTGTTGCTATAAAAGATTTAAAAAAATGGTAAATGAGCTCACACATACGTCTCATTCGAGGCACTTACAATGGCAATGCGGAATCGCTTTCCGGTGTGCCCAATGCTATGCGACTAACCGTCCGATTTACTGGATCGGCGAATATATCAAACCCCACCACCAAATCCATACCTAAGCTTTGCTTGATAAGCACCAATGAACGCAACCAATTGAATTCTGTATCCTCGCCATATTTGCGCATCGCATCCGCGGAGAGTGAGACATTGAAACCGCTCGGCACTAATGGCAACTCGAATTTCCTGAGATAACCGATTAGTGGCTCCAGTTCACGCTTATCCAACAAATCGGTGTTCATGCAAGCACGATACATAATTTTAGCCTTCCCCACAGCTTCCGGTTCCTCGTTGCTGATGTTCGCTTGCAGGAATGAGCGAAGCGTGCGCATAATTTTCGCTTGCCGCTCGCGAAACCAGTCATTTGAAGTGGACGCATCAGGTTTGGGGTGATCGTCCGCCCAACGGCCACAGGTGAATTTATAAAAGTCCTCACAGGGATCAGTCTCTTCGTCCATTGAGTAGGTGAGGCCGGCCGCTGTGCGGAGGCACTCTTTGCTGCGACACACCTCGGTGTGCGTGCGACCTTTGCGTAGGCGAGAGAGGGAGAGTAGTATAAAGCTGAAATTCTTTGTTAAACGCAAATTTCTACTTACGACTTAAACATACAACGATTATAGTTATGAGTAAAATGATTATCAACAGTATGAGCAGACCAATTAAGGTCTTGTGGTAATATTTCCGACGAAATCTAAAAACAGTAAATAAAAGTAGGTATGTATACATGCATTTATAAACTGTACAGGGTGCTCCATTTAGTATTTTTGTTTTTTTTTTAGTTAAAATCTCAATTTTTCGCTTTATTATCAAACCAGAACCAGACCATTCAATGCCTATAAAAAATTTGTCGCTTAATCCGAAAACCAAAAAATATTTTTTTTCTGTTATTAATTTCCGAGATACAGGGCCCGACTTAGCCGAATGGGTTGATATGTAACTACAAGGTCTGGCACTCGAAGTGTAACCAACTTCAGACCGCTCACTCAGCTGATGTACGCGTATCAGCTGTCAGTTAGTTCGCTAAATAATAGTCCAGAGTATTCTAACCGCGCTCTCCAATCGTTTTCATCAAGCCTGGCGTTAAGGTAAATGCGAAATATTATCGGAAAAGTACTCTGAGGGTTGTTTTGATGCCGTGGGCAGACAAATATTTCGGTGGCAAACCATGAACTTTTCAACACCGCACCATTTCACAAAGCTCGAGTGAACCAAGAATGGCTAAAAAACAACGGTTTGACCTTCATAACGTAAACACAATGCCTCTCAAATTCACCAGACTCGAATTCGATGGATTATTCTCTTTGGGCAATTTTGGATAGCAAGATCCGAACTATAAGATTCACAAGTCTCGAGGCGCTGAAAAAAGCGATTGTCCGCGAGGGGGCCAAAATACTTGGAAGTCACATTCGGATAGCTTGCGATTCGTTTCTGGACCGTCATATCGAGCAAAAGTAAACTGATTCTTAATTCTGTATTATTTTCACACGTTTTTTTAATTTGAAATGAATAAAAGTTATTTTCTAAACTGAATTTATGGCCTTTTTAATTGGTTACACTTCGAGGACCGAACCCCGTTCACTTCGGAAGTGAGCAGATCTCCGTGCATGAAACACCAAATGATAGGCAAAATGTTATTCTAATGAACAACAAAAATAATAATATATTAAAAAAAAAAAAGGAAATACATTAAATGAACCACCCTGTATATTTTGGAATAATTAATTTAGATTGAAAAGAAAAATGTGAAGCTCTAGTATATAGTAATTAAGTCGTCAAAGCGATTAAAATACAATCAAATTTGCTCAGTAGTTTCTGTGAATGTTTTGCGAAAATTAACTCACTTCGATTGAACGCCGACGAAGGTGGATTTGTGAGGCGGACGCTTGCCTAGCGCGTCACTAGACCCATTAGCTCTGGGCAAATATGAAGTGTCGTCCGGCCCCGAGCCAGTGCTGTGTATGCTGAGGTTACCTGTAAATGTTTTTGAGGCATATTTATACGAGTGTACATACATACATATAAAAATACATTCGCATACATATACGTGTAAAATAATATTGTACGCTCTTCTAGAACTAAATAGTATTTAATATTTGTTAGAATTATATTCAGTTCGGTATTAGTCTATAACAAATATCACAGCCAATGTAATCATTTATAAAGGACACAGTCAGGTTTATATCACATTGTGATGAGGCGCTGGGAACTTGGCTCTATCACTCCTAAAATAAGTGTGAACTTTTTAAAAAATTTTGAAGGTTCCTGATTTCTGAGATCTTCGAACTGATTAAACATTAAAAAATTGCCTATCTATAATGATGAAGGGAGAGTAAAACTCTGGTACACAAAATGGGAAATATACTCTTCCTCTTTGCATTTAGACAGCTTCTGCTGAAGTCATATGCCCTCACGCTCATCCTCTAGCCATATCTGCGTATTAGTCAGTACCCTGTTAAAATTCAGACTGGGAATTGACACAATATCAATACCTTCCGGTAGGAATCCTCGAAATGTGGACTGGGACAGGTATGGTGAGCTTGAAACAGAGCGATTACCAAACCTGAAAAAACTCAAATCAGCAGAAATGATTGAAGATGCTACTAAGAAATTAGAAGGTACTTTAGTCAATTGCTTTGAGGAACTGTGTCCACTCAGGCAAAGTAGACAGGGGAAAGCGGTTCCTTGGTGGAACCCTGAACTGTCGAAGCTTCGTGTACGGTCCAGGAAACTTCTTAATAAGGCCTTGAAGACCAAAACAGAAGAGGACTGGGCCAATCATCGACTTACACAGAGAGAATATAAGAAAAAAGTACGGCAAGCCAAACTGGAATCCTATAGAAATTTCTGCAGTAACGTCGAAGAAATGAGGGAAACAGCGAGACTTTGTAAGGTCCTTCATTTAGACCGCTCAGTAAGGCTGGATTCCATTCGAAAACCTGATGGTTCATACACCATTTCCAAATCGGAAACGTTTAATGCTCTACTCGAAACCCATTTTCCGGGTAGTAGAACTCTCTCTGAGGCTGAGAGTGGCATGAACAATGACGGTGGCAACGGTGGAACCTCTAGGTACAGCTGATATATTGCTAGTCGGATAGTGACAAGGGAATCGATAAGGTTTTCCTTATCTTCCTTTGACAACTTTAAGTCCCCTGGACCTGACGGAATATATCCAGTAATGCTTAAAAAAGGAGGAGACAGGCTGATTGAGGCCCTGAAAAGGATCTTCACAGCCTGTCTTGCATTTGGTTACATACCATCCCAATGGCGACGCGTAAGAGTAGTATTTATTCCAAAACCAGGAAAAGATGACTATTCCCTAGCAAAAAGTTTCAGACCAATCAGTTTGATATCGTTCATGTTGAAAAGTCTGGAACGAGTGGTGGAGAAACATATTCGAGTGGGGGTATTGCCGAGAAGTCCACTTAGTAGAAATCAACACGCTTACCAGAGTGGAAAATCATGTGAATCAGCCTTACACGATCTTGTTAGCAAGATTGAAGCTGGGCTGGAAGCTGACGAATACACAATGGGCGTGTTCGTGGACATTGAGGGGGCTTTTGATAATGCCACTTTCGGCTCGATATGTTCTTCTGCCGAACGACACGGAGTTAATCAAGCCATTATAAAATGGATATACTCCATGCTCTCTGAGAGGCTGTTAACCGCTGGTGGGAGCGACGACGAGCAAATCACAGTCAGGGCCAAGCAAGGATGTCCCCAAGGGGGTGTTCTTTCTCCGCTGCTGTGGTGCTTCGTCGTAGACTCCCTATTAGCGGAGATGCAGGAACTCGGCTTTCACGTCCAAGCATATGCGGACGACGTCTGTGCGCTAACATCGGATAAACCCTTAAGGAGGCTTTGCACGGAAGAGCAGAGGATCCTTGACAGAATCGATGATTGGTGCATGAGACAAGGTCTTTCCGTTAATCCGAACAAAACAACCATAGTCTTGTTTACGAAAAAACGGAAATTGGATGGACTCAGTCTTCCAACACTGAAAGGTGTGACACTTGGTCTTTCCAACGAAGTTAAATATCTAGGAGTAATCTTGGATAAGAAGCTGACCTGGGAGACACACGTTTCACTGAAGGTGAATCGTGCATTGAAGATTTTTCAGCAATGCCGCAGAGCCTTTGGCAAAACTTGGGGTCTGAAACCTGCTGTGGTCCTATGGATATACACGGCACTTATCAGACCAATCATCACTTACGCTGCTGTGGTCTGGTGGCGACGGAGCATGGTTAAGTCCACAATCCGGGAACTATACAGGATACAAAGAAGTGTATGTTTATGCATAACGGGTGCCATGAGTACAACCTCTGGTGATGCCCTAAATGCTATGCTTAATTTGCTCCCCCTGGATCTTAAGATACAACAGGAAGCAATAAAAGCAATGTGTAGACTCCATAAATATGGTTTCTGGCACGAAGATGGAACTTCGGGACACAGAGAAATCTTTAAGTTGCTGTCGGAGCAGTATCCACTGTTTTTGGCACCTAAAGATGACCTGATACCCACAGTTTCGTTCGGAAGGAAATTTGATGTCAGATTTCCATTGCGTGAGCAATGGAGCAATCCAGAATGCATGCAGGGAGGTTTGACGGATATTTTCTTTACCGATGGGTCCAAGACTGAAATAGGGTCTGGAGCCGGATGGTACTTAAACGATAGTAATAAGTATCACTATGCTATGGGGGGAATGGCAACTGAAGTTTTTGCCATCCTAAAAGTAGCCGAATGGATAATCGAGAGGAGATGGAGCGGGAAACAGATTGGAGTGACAGTCAGGCTGCATTGAAGGCCCTGGAGAACGCGAAGCAAACCTCGAAGATTGTTCAAGAATGTAAGAAGAAGCTTACTTCTGTCGCAAGACAAAACAGGCTTGTTCTTATATGGGTTCCGGGACACTACGGTGTTCAAGGAAACGAAATTGCCGACGAATTGGCCAACCGTGGATCAGCGGTGCCCCCACAGGGGCCAGAGCCGATAATCGGAATCAGTCCCGCAGGAATCAAGAATTGGATCAATGATTATGTAGGCAATCTACATAAAGAGCGATGGTCCGGTCTAGAACGCTGCAGAACTGCAAAGTGTTTTGTGACAAGTCCGAACAGAAAACTGTCAAACTTTCTACTAAAACTTAGAAGGAAAGACATTCGGTTGATGGTCGGCATCATTACAGGACACAACCCATGGGGTCAGCATATGACCACCATTGGAATCATCGAGGACCCGGTATGCCTGTCCTGCTTGGAGGAGGTGGATAGCACTGAGCACTTTCTCTGTGAGTGTCCTGCCTTTGCTAGAGCGCGACTACGGGTATTGGGTTCCGATGTCATGGGAATGAGTAATATTCGTTCTCTAAAACTGAAGGATATTTACAGATTCGCCAAAGAATCTGAAAAATTCTCACAGGACTAACTATCTCTATCTCTGTCTCTATTCTTTCCTATCTCTTTCTCTGATACTTTTCTCCCTCCCTCTTTAACTATCTACCCCCTTTACAGAGCTTTAAATACAATGGGCTTTTTAGCCTGAGTGTTTTAGGAGCCACCAAATCTCCTGGTGCTCCTTGGCTCGACCTCTTCAAATTCAACAACCCTGTTAAAATGGAAATAGGAAGTGTGTATTCGTAGAACTATACATACAACGTACAACTGTAACATTGATATGTTGTTAGTCGAAATAATTTACGATAAAAATATGATAGTACATTTTTAATTCGAAGGATTCAGGTTCACTTGCAAAAAAAATACTAAACTTCAGTACGCACAAAGTATTATTATTTAAACTCAAAGCTAGCCATACTGGATATTAGAAATGCTTTCAACCGTTTAAGTTGGGACGACGTAATTGAAGCCTTAAAGGTAATATTTAAGATCCCGAATTATCTACTGAAGATTATTCGTAGCTATCTAAGCAATCGCGTGCTCTTGTATGAAACGCGAGAAGGATGCAAGGCTAAACAAATAACAGCAGGTGAGGCTCAAGGTGCAATACTCGGGCCTGAACTTTGGAATATAAGCTACGATGAAATCCTTCGAATAGAGATGCACAAGCATATGCATTTAGTGGGATACGCAGATGACATTGCAGCTGTAGTAATCGCTCTAAACACTGACGAAGCCAAACGGAAGGTGATGATCTGAGTTCAGGCATGGCTAGAGGACCATGGATTAAAGCTGGCCACAGAGAAAACAGAGCTAATCCTTCTAACCAATGGACGTCTCCCATTAGAAGTAGATATACAAGTACTCGATGCCATATTATCGACAAAAAGAGTGGCTAAATACCTAGAAGTGCAATTAGACACAAGGCTAACTTACTGGGCGCACATAAACTATGCTGCCACAAGAGCTGCCAAAGTAAGCGGCATGTTAAGTAAGCTCATAGCAAACCTTGGAGGCCCAACGCAGAGCGGGGGAATCTTTTAATGGACCCGACGAACTCGATTCTTGTATATGAATGCGAAATATGGGCACATTCGCTAGGTGTGCAAAGCCGGCGGAAAACTCTGCAATCTGTGGAACCCACCTGCGCTCTCTCGCTTCTTCATACAGAACAGTATCTGAAGTAACAGTTTTAGTTATCACGGAACCATCCCTATAGGTACTCTAGCACAAGAGCGCAAACGGAAATGGGAGGCAAAAATCTCACGACTCCCAGTACCACGCTTCTCCGATATTAGAGTTCAAACGCGCACACTTTCGCAGGCAAAATGGAAGTCTGAACGGTACGGTAGATGGACAGCGAGACTAATACCCGATCTAAAAACGTGAGTAGAAAGAAAGCATGATGAGGTTAAGTATATGTATGTATGTATGGTAGGACTTAAAGTGGGTATATATACATACACACCTGCATAGACTTTAGAGCAGAATTGTTTTTGCACTTGTTAGCAAGAGACTCGTTCACTAGTGCGTATGTGTATCTGATTTCTTGTAGGAATGTGATGTGCTGTGACATGTGAATAAATAAGTCAAGGTTATTTGGGCATGCGTACATGTATATGTACATATGAAAGGAAGAAGATGTTCTTGCGCTTGTGCACGGCAGGCATGCTTTCATCCGACCATATTTTGCATAGAAGCTGATGCATGCACCTTACCAGCTCCTCGCCGCCATGTTTGAATAGCTCACCCGGCAGTCCGTCGGCGGCCGCGGCTTTGTTGTTCATTAGTCGCATTATCGCTATTCTCATGGTCCGGTAGCGGAACGTCAATGCCGGCGTCGACGATTGTGGTATCGGGATCTTCACATTCTCTGTGACATGCGCAGCTGTCACTATTTAATACGTTCGAGAAGTGTTTCCTCCATAATTTAAGATTGCTCTGGATATCGGTCACCAGTTCGCCGTGTTTACTCTTGCAGGAAGGAGGATGGTTCCATGTGTAGAAGTCCACGCAAGTGGCGAAAGTTACTGACCGCTATTCACTTGAGAGTGACCAGTACGATTCTTCTGCATATAGTTGAAGCAGCTTACAACGGCGGGGATTAGCCTACATATCCTCTGGGTAGCTTCCGTACTCCCGTTCGGGAGTGAGCTTACATGAGAAGGCGAAGCATTCCAGGATAGCTGGTTGTGCGCTGGGTTTGGGACCCGCCACTTAAAAATCCCCCCCAACGAAAAGACTAACAAATGTTATTTAAATACTTCTTACTTATGAACTTTTTTTTTTGTAGAAATCGGTTGCATAACTTGTTATTTCATTTGTGCTTTGGATATGTACATATATACTCGTATCTAAGTACTATATACACAAATACGTATATAAATAAACCCATTGACATGCTAGTCACTGATTGACGTTGACATGATTTGAAACGTGTTAGCGCCCAGTCTGCGTCCAACGTATATTTGTACACACTTTACATTACATACATGCACACATTCGAGGGTGCCTAAAAAGTAGGATGACTTTTCGAATTTCGCGGATAATTTACATTCGATTTTCGGTTCCTTTATTTTGTTGGATTCGTACAGATGCTCTGTCCTCGTGTTTACAATTTCGACTATGAGTGAATGCAAGTTAAAAGATCCAAGTATTGTGGGCTTGTCCCCATTCCTATAAAAGTTTTCAGATTCGCAAGCAAACGTAATATACGATTGCGTATGATAGCCTGTCGCAGAAGTGGTATTTCCACTGATTACACGGTGTGACAAAAAAAAAAAAATTAAATATACTTTTATGGAGACCTAGCACGATTTGTGGCTATAGAAAAACTAAAAAAAATGGTATAGGAGAAATTTCCAATACACCCCCAAAATCTCATTTTATGGCCATAAAACCGTTTTTCAGTAGGTTGATGTGAACAATCACTCCTAACTTCGCCAATTTCCATCCGATTTCGAATTTGTTTTTTTTAGTTCGAAAGAGGAAAAACAAGCCTTTTTGACAGTGTGTTGACAATTTTTCTGAAATGACAACTGACTAGACTGTAGACGGAAGTATTCGGAATTTTTTAATTTTTTCTCTATTTTTTCAACTTTGACATCATTTTTGCGATATTATCCGATGTTGAGGATGTTTTTTAGTAGACTACTGTTATACTGAATTTAATTCTGCGTCGAATGAGCTATATTTGACTGTAATTGGATTAAAATTCATAGAGTTGTGCGAGTTGTGCGAGTTTTAAGATTTTATTTTTTTTACTAATTTTATAGCAAGTGTCAGTATAAACACATCATCAGTACGAAACAGTACAGGTTTAAAATTTTAAAAGATGTCGGGAAAAACTAATCTTCATTTCAAAAATGTTTGCTAGACCTGCTCCGTTTATAAGAGTCATCACAATTTTAGGGATCCTTGTCGGGCCTCAGATTCGAAAACTCATGCGAGATGAGAAATTTACGAGTAAGCTCAGTGCAGTGGAAAGACGGGCATGGGAAAGTTTTAAATCATTGTGTGAGAAGTTCCTTGGAAATAAAAAGAGCTCTGATTATGTTGAAGTCGTCAAAGAGTTTTTGAGTGCGTACGAAAAAATGGAATGCAATATGTCCATCAAGATACACTTTCTGCACTCACATTTGAATTTTTTCCCAGAAAACCTGGGCCAGATGAGCGATGAACAGGGTGAAAGATTTCACCAGGAGATAGGAGTCATCGAAAAACGTTTTCAAGGGAAGAACTCCATCAACATGCTTGCTGATTACTGCTGGTCCTTGAAACGTAAAACAAGTGATGACTCTTATTAACGGAGCAGGTCTAGCAAACATTTTTGAAATGAAGATTAGTTTTTCCCGACATCTTTTAAAATTTTAAACCTGTACTGTTTCGTACTGATGATGTGTTTATACTGACACTTGCTATAAAATTAGTAAAAAAAATAAAATCTTAAAACTCGCACAACTCGCACAACTCTATGAATTTTAATTCAATTACAGTCAAATATAGCTCATTCGACGCAGAATTAAATTCACTATAACAGTAGTCTACTAAAAAACATCCTCAATATCGGATAATATCGCAAAAATGATGTCAAAGTTGAAAAAATAGAGAAAAAATAAAAAAATTCCGAATACTTCCGTCTACAGTCTCGTCAGTTGTCATTTCAGAAAAATTGTCAACACACTGTCAAAAAGGCTTGTTTTTCCTCTTTCGAACTAAAAAAACAAATTCGAAATCGGATGGAAATTGGCGAAGTTAGGAGTGATTGTTCACATCAACCTACTGAAAAACGGTTTTATGGCCATAAAATGAGATTTTGGGGGTGTATTGGAAATTTCTCCTATACCATGTTTCTTAGTTTTACTATACCTACAAGTTGTACTAGGTCTCCATATAAGTATAATTTCACTGTCGCACAGTGTTATTTGTAGATACTTGAAAAATTATGGGAATTATGGCAATGCCTACTGAGCATAGACTAAGTAATTATTCAGAAAATGTAATACAAAATCTGAAATGGGAAGTTTTTACAAAATATAAAAAATAACGGGTGATTTTTTAGCTATTATGTTATCTTTTTAAACAGTTACTTTAAACAGCTGACGCACGTTTCGTGTTTTGTTTCACTGTCAAACATCTTCAGTTTGGTCTATAATTTAACCATGAATGGTCTTACAAACGAACAACGCTTGCAAATCATTGAATTTTATTATAAAAATGCGTGTTCTGTTAAGAAAGTTTAAGATCCACTTTTTAAGGAAAAATTGTGTTCAACGACGAAGCTCATTTTTGGATCAATGGGTACGTAAATAAGCAGAATTGTCGATTTTGGAGTGAAGATCAGCCAGAAGAATTGCAAGAGCTACCAATGTATCCAGAAAAGGTCACAGTTTGGTGCGGTTTATGGGCTGGGGGTATCATTGGACCGTACTTCTTCAAAGATGCTGGGAATTGTAACGTAACTGTGAATGGTGAGCGCTACCGTGAAATGATATCCAAGTTTATGAAGTGAAAACTTCTTTAGAATCGTTAGGAGTGATTTGAGACTCGATGAAACGAAAAAGCGACACTAAAAAGAGACATACATGAATGAGATAGAACACAGTCATACAGCGTTCCCTATTCTCCGTCTCCTCTTTATGAGGTGCTTCGTAGCCTCCCCACTCTTGGCTACGAAGCGTTATATAATATAATATGTTGATATACGTATATATGTGTGGCTGCGTACTGCTGAGCCACGCTAGTATAGTGAGTATTGTAGTATGTATACTACACTGCCTATTACTTGCTTTGGTGTTTAGTTCAAGCGTCATACGTATGTATGCTTGTATGTATGCTAGCACGTATATGTGCGCGCCTGCGTATTACGGGGCCACGGTGAGCGAGAAGGCATTATGTATACCTATACTACACTACCTAATACTTGCTTAGACCAAGCGTCCTACGAATGTTTGTGCGTATGCTCTCTCTCAGTTTGTTTTACGGAAGGTTTCACTTCTATCGCGTCTAACCGTTAGACTGGTATTTTTTTGCCCAAAATGCAAGAGCTGGACTTGCATGACATGTGGTTTCAGCAAGACGGTGACACATGCCACACATCGCGCGTAACAATGGACTTGTTGAGAGGCGAGTTCAGTGAACATTTTATTTCACGTTCGGGACCTGTCAATTGGCCACCCATAACGATATAACGCCTTTAGATTATTTTTTGTGGGGCTATGTTAAAGCTCATGTCTATTCAGACACGCCTGCTTCAATTAACGCATTGGAAGACAACATTAAAGCTTTTATAGCATATGTGAGATACCGGCCGAAACATTGGAAAGAGTATGCCACAATTGGACTAAGCGGATGGACCATTTGAAGCGCAGTCGCGGTTAACATTTGCATGAAATAATCTTCAAACATTAAATTATATCGATTGTACTATCGATTTAAATAAAAATTTCATGCATTTTTCTGAATTTTACGTGTGTTTTTTTGAAAAACTTTCCTATAGCTCTTAAAAAATTACCCAAGTCCCACAAAAAAATTGTGATTTTTCTACGAAATATTTCTTTTCGACGAATATCTTTTTCTTATAACTCTAAAAATAAAATTTATATTATACAATGGAAAGAAAATATTTCACTTCAACAAATTCTATACTATTATATATTATATTATTAAACGATCAAAATTTTTAAATTTTTTACGAAATTTGTTCACTTTAAATTTTTCTTATTATAGAGATGTTGATTTAAAATAAAACACCGAAAAATTTTAATTCTTCCAAGTTTCACTATTTTTATTCAAAATACGACTCTCAACAATTATATGAAAAATAGCATCATTTAAATGTGAACCAAGCGCACGTCTACACGAGAATGTTGTGTTTAAGCCCTGGAATCGTTGTTGTCTTATTCATAAATATGAACTACTGTGGCAACTCATATTGCTGGGCAAGATTGAGGGAGAAGAGGTATCGTACGGAAGCAGTTTTCTTGGTTGAGGAGCATAAGGCAGTGGAGCGGTATACAATGTGTGGGTCCGCTCATGGAAGCAGCTAGAGACTGCGAATTATTTACAAATATTTCAAAATTTAAATAAATAAAAAATAATAATTAGTAAAAAAAAGAAAACTTTATTACTTTTCAATTGTATAATCGCTTACATTCGATTACGAATAGCAAATAAAGAAGAAGAAGCAGTTTTTTTTACCATAGAGCATGATGCTACCGAGCCATCGATGCCCGAAAAGGGTCTTTCAAAAACGCGCCTGGATGTTGTTTTAAAATAAAACGTGTAAAAATTTGCTTATTAATTACTTCAGGTTTGAATATTTTTATTCAACATGCGGAAAATACGACGCTTAAAAATTATATATGAAACATGAAATCAGTTAATTGTCCACTATCACTATCCACAGGTCTACAGGCTGTCATACGAGAATTGAAGTTTACAAGGACTCGCTCAAATATTTTCGCGTTGAGTTCAACAATCTTGATCCGTATGTTGTTTTTTAGCTTTGGAAGCGTTGTTGGCTTATTCGCATAGACTTTGCTTTTCAAAAAACCCCACAAAAAGCTGTCTAGTGGTTAGATCGCATGATTTAGATGGCCAGTTAATGTCACCATTACGCGAAATAAATCGACTAGGAAACTTGTATCGCAACTTACCAACTTCTGAGTTGTCAACTCATTCGGACGATTATTTGCACCGGAAACATCAAGAAATTATGCGGTGGTCTGTTATAAAAAAAAAAAAAAAAAAAAAAAAAAAAAAAAAAAAAAAAAAAAAAAAAAAAAAAAAAAACAATTAAATAAATAATAAAAAAATCTAAATTTGTTCGCAATAAATAACACTGTTCCCTTACCTCAACCACTGGCTCTACGGATTTGGCGCCTTGCTACTTTTTTCTTGTACCCAAAGCAAAAAATCCTCATGAAAGAACGGAGATTTACCACAATTGAAGATATTAAATCAGAGTCCAGAAATAAAATACAGAGCTCTATGACCTGAGCAAAGCACTTTTCGATCAGGGATGATTCGAGGCTTGGGAAAACTTTGGCACATCTGAATGTGTTACATCTGAGAGGACTATTTTTCATTTATTTCAAGTCTAAAACGTAATTTTTATTTTTACAGACCACTTAGATCTAATATGAGCTTAAATTACTACTGATAATTATTGAATAAATTTAAAAAAAATAGTTAAGAAATTTATAAAATTCTTTCTTTGAAACCGAGAAGTCAAGCGGAATAGAACTCGAGATCTCGTTGAATTCTCTTAAAGCGCGGGCAATAGGAGTATTACGCGCATGATTCGTGTTAAGGGGTTACATGGGATTCGTTGGTTCAAAAAATCGATTTATTTTATTTTTTTGCTTATTAATTTCTACAACATCTCAGAAATATTATCCTAAATCTTCAAGTCAATACGAATAATAAATTCGGAGATACATCCTTAGGAAAGTGTGCGCTCCAAGCCACTTTTATTGTTACTCAAAACTTTAAACGCGTTTTTCTCGGAACCCTGTTTTCAAAGTCGGTTGTCAAATGTTCCCGAAAACTACTTAACCGATATTAATGAAATTTTACACAGGTGTTCGAAATGCAATTTGCTCCTGCTTGAACGAAGGATTTTGTTTTTTTTTTTTTTTTCAATTACAACTATTTAAAAAAAACAAAATGTCAAGCAAATTTGACCGAAATTTTAATTTTTTTGCAAAAATGTCTGCCAAAATTCCCATTTTTACTTTTTTTCCTTCCTTCGTTCAAGCACGAGTTTATGGTCTTAACTAAAACACTTATTTTTGTTTTTTCATTTCTGATAATCCTGTCAGGAGTTATGCTGACAACGCGGACGCACCTTTTTTTCGAAGGGTCAACTGCAATGACGTCACAATGGAGGAGTTTTAATTTTTTTTTTTATTGAAAATATCAGAAATTAATATATAAGACAGAAAAAAGTTTGAATTAAATAAAAAATTTTTGACATAGAAAAAAAAAAAATTGAAAAAAGGCCTTTTTTTACCCGACGAAACCGATGTAACCCCTTAAGAAATTTAAGATGAAATGGGTCAGTATTGCGTAGAGATCTACTAGGAATATGAAAGTGAATGCAACGTAATAGGGATTCCGTGATTACACTAAAAACAAAAGACAGTGAGAGTATAGACCTTCTACTCTCTAGAGAGTAAGTTAATTAAAACCAAACGATAATGATAGGAAGGGATAGGATTTGGGAATTTTAACGACTTGAAAGCATATTTAAGGAACACCTTCTGTACACGTTCAATTCTCTCAATAGCAAATTGGTGGCAATGCCTCCAGATAAAAGTTGCATATTCTAATCTAGAGCGAACGAAAGAAGTGAAAAGTAGTTTGTGAGTGTAAGGGTCCGAGAACATCGGGCTATTACGCCGTATAAAGCCTAAGATTGAGTAAGAAGTGGACACAATAAAGTTAATGTGACTGTGGAATGAAAAATGTGAGTCAAAGATCACCCCTAGAATAAATTGAAGTAAGGTATTATCAATGCTGTAAGATGACTGGAAAATATTTTCAGTTTTGGCGAAAGTGACATGAAAACATTTCTCAATATTTAGAGAGATGCCAGAGTTACTGCACCAGAGAACGAGCGCGTTAATTTCCGTTTGTAACATAGAAACATCCTCATTTGCTTTGAGGGTGAAAGGAAAAATTTATGAATAAATAAATATTTTTCGAGAAAACAAAATGCCAACCCAACTTTTTGAGCACACCTCGTATATCTAAATCACACCACGTAAACCAATAAGTATATATGTACATCCGTCTGAGTCTACACAACATTCGAAATACCCAACGTGCATATGTACGTATGCACATGTGTGCACTGTCCACAAGGAATGGCTGCCACTTGCGCAGGACACGTCATACGAATGTAAATTGTCTCCTAAAAGCGTAGTCCTGGCCAAGCTAAGGCTTACAAACAAACACAAATTTTTGAGCAAACATTCTTTCGCGGCTTTGTGTATCTATATAGTATATACACACATAGAAATGTTTACAAATACAATGCATAGTCCGGAAATGACTGTTCGCATCTTGATAAAATCGAAGCACAACATTTTCTGTCATTAAATAATTGCGCTGTCTACATGATTCGCGCGATTGTCACTACGTCAATGGCTGTTTTAATGCTTTCGCATATACCGCTGTACATACAACTCTATACATATATGTATGTATGTATTTATATGAATAGTAATGCAGGGACGATTATGCTTGGGTTTGGCAGGTAAGTGTTCCATATTGCGTTTATTGCACTGGGACACTGTCAACGCTAAAAATGCAATTAGTTGATTTTGCGAGTAGTGTCTGTCGCTAATAACTTCGGTTATATAATTCGGTTTCGACATGAATTGATTCTAATAGCGGTCGCCCTTAGGCAGGCTATAACAAAAATCCGAGTGTCGTGAAAGAGCTTCGTATAATAATCAACCAAGAGGACATGAAATTATTTGTAGGTGATCTTCTCTAATTGTAGGTGATCATCACGCAACAACTTCAACTTAAATTTTTTTCGAATTCTTTGAACTATTTTGTTGAGGAATTATTTATATTTACGTTGAACGAAATATTTTATGTATTTCATATATTTCCTGGCCTATCTTCCAATTCGACAGCTAAAATAACATCAAATTACCAGTCAGAAATTTTGTTTATAAAAATTGACCACTTTTCATTTAAAAACTAAAATTAAATTCCAAAAATCGAGAATCGGATAATCAGCCGAATGAGTAATGTCAATTTGCTGCATAGAAGCTGAGATTAGACACCTTCAGATTGGTCATTTCTTGCATAATTCGTACTGATCGTCTTGATATGAAAAGGAAAGTTAAAACTAGTTATGCCAATGATCTGGAGACAATTTAAGAGTTCAAATCTGCAATCAAAGTTTCCATTTGTTAGTTAAGTGAAAGCAAAAACGACCGAGTTGAAAGAATGGCTCTGAACGCAGCTGTGGAAATCATTTGAATAGAATTCTATTCCATATTTAATAGCAAAGTGGGATGGCACACGCAGTGAGTAAGTACCCGAAATAATAAGTTTCAGTTCCGGTCAAAACTGAAGTGGTTACATACGCCAAAAATGCGCTAAAAGAAAAACTGTATGTACAAGGCCCGCCATCTTCCGTTACGGATTTGATCTAGGTATTATTTGAAGAATGGTAACACTTAGCTGTCACCTGATTTGACAGAAAATTAGTTTTATTCTTCCGCTGAACGAAAATGGTTGTGTATACGCTCAAAGGACCCACCACCCAATGCGTTTTCGCTTCGCTTCATGGGCTTGGGATCCACTTGAATAATATGAAAACTTTGACCGAAAAATCATCTTTTTGGAGGAAGCTCATTTCTATCTCGGCGGGTCTGTTAACAAGCAAAATTGCCACATTTAGGGCTCAGAAAGCCCGCACGCACTCGAAGAAAAGCCGATGCATTCACAAAGAGTCACTGTTTGGTGTGGATTTTGGTCGAGAGGCATCATTGGTCCATTTTTCTTCGAAAATGAGCATGGAGTAGTCGTAACCGTCAATGGAGAGCGTTACCGGGCCATGTTGAACGAATTTTTGTTCCGAGAAATTGAAGAGGAGGATATTGGTGGCATTTGGTTCCAACAAGATGGCGCTACTTGCCACACAGCGAATGCTACGATCAATCGTTTGCGCACTGTCTGCGAAGATCGCATTATCAGCCGAAATTCTGATATCGTTTGGCCGCCTCGGAGCTTCGATTTGACGCCGTTGGATTATTATCTTTGGGGTGCCGTCAAAGACCAGTGTTATGCCAACAAACCAGAAACAATTGATGAGCTGAAGACCAACATACGCGATGTCATAGCTGAAATACAGCCGCATACAATCGAAAATGTGTTGAAAAATTGGACCGATCGTATGGGATGGTGCATGGCTAGCCGAGGCAGCCATATGAATGAAGTTGTATTCCATCATTAACCGGAAGGATTGTACTTCAAAATAAAAAAAACAGTTTGGAAAAATATTGAGTACTTTCCTTTTTATAGCATTTTTAATTCCATAAAGTTATATGGCGGACCCTTTAGAAGGAGTAGAAATAAATATAAACAAATTGTATACATTATTTATGGGTTTTTAAACTTCATAAAAAAATTTATTTTAATTTTTCTTTATACAAATTAGTATATAAAAAATCACGTGACAATAAAAAAAAAGTTGCTCCGCAGTCTGTATCATTTCTCCTTGAAAGGTTGGTAGATCTGTAAAAAGTAAAAAAATTCTTGTAAAATAAAGTTGCAGTTATAGTCTGTCGAACCGAATTTTTGAATTTCGAAAAATTTTGCAACTTACGACATTTAAAAAAAAAAAAGTATGCGTTTTAAGTCATAAATGTCACACTTTAATTATGTTTATAACATTTTTTAACAAAAATATACTGCCCGACAACTATAGAGAAAACACTTTCGAATATTTAAAACAAAAACGCATCAAAAAATATCAAAAACCATATGAGTTATCATGCAGATCATGCCGGAAAAAGTAGTTTCGAGAAAAACGAGTTTAAACTTTCAAGTGCAAACGAAGGACAGCCACCTATGCGCATCAAACTCTCGTCGGCCGGTCACATTTTCTACCATAACTTTGTATCTATGGGGAATTTCTACAATCGACTTCCACAAAAATACATCTAAAACTAATGAGATCAATAATTTGTAAAAAAAAACGATTTTTTTTTTAATTCTGGTCGCATGTAACTCGTTAAAGTACCGAATAGCGATTTTAATAGCGAATAGCCTTCAATTACGCCACATCCTTTCAAATGTGTATAGATATGGCACATGATTAATGTACGTATGCATGCACATACATACATACGTACAACACATAAATATGCATGATTGTTATACGTATGGGCATTGTCCTGCTGCTTTGACTGCAACAGTAGCGAGCACTAAAAAAGCAGTTTTGAGAGGTGAAGCTCCTAAAATATATGCACTAAATTTTTTGAAATTTTACACACAACGCACCTTTTGTCTTTTTTTTTTGTTGTAAATTTTTGCTAAAAAAAAAGCCTAACACTTCCAAATTGTGGATATTTACTTAAAAAAAGAATATGTTCGCGAAGTTCATAGAGCACTGCCGGCATCATCGGTCCTTATTTCTTTAGAAATGAGGAAGAAGCTGCTGTTACGGCGAATGGCGTTGCCAAAAATTTACCAGCTAAACATCGACGAAGTCTGCTTCCAACAAGGCGGCGCAACTCGCCATACGGCAGTCGGCTTAGCAGTCGATTTATTGCTTGTATATTCCAGTCATCATTGTTGCTACGAGTATAACGCCATATTTATTGGAAAAAGTAGTCAATAGTTGCACTGATCGAATGAACCATATAACCGCGGCGGCCATATGCCGGATATCATATCCAAAAAAATAGATGCCATGAAATTAACTACCGAGTATAATGAAAAAAAAAAAAATCATTCCAACAAAATTACTTATTTTTATTATCATTTTAAGTTCTCAATCTCTTAAAAAATTCCCGATACCTGCAAGATGATATTCTGTAGTCACTGCGCACTGAAGCCCAAACTTGTGATGTGGCTTTATGCCGGCACTATAAGCTCACTGGAGCCTAAGGAGTTCTACACTAGAGTTCGTCCGCTTTAACGAACCAGTATAATATCAACAAACGAAGTACAGGGTGGGCCATATAGAGTTTGCTTTTTGAACCACCCATTTTTTTTGAGAATGGTAACACAAATGACATGTCAAATGTGTTCATAATTTACTTAAAGGTCTAACATTTACGAAATGAGAAGTTATGCGCTTGAACAAAATTGGGAAATATTGAAAACCTATTTCCAAAGTGGTGAGTCTTCTTCTTCTTTTCTGATTTTCACATCGGTGGCTAAGTCAATATGCAGAATTGTCGGATTTGGGGCTCAGAAAATCCACACGTTACTGTAGAGAAGCAAATGCATCCACAACGAGTCACTGTTTGGTGCGGTTTTTGTCTGGAGGCATCATCAGGCCATTTTTTTTTCGAAAATGAGCGAGGAGCCGCGTTTACAGTAAACGGTGAGCGTTACCGTGACATGCTCAAGTTGTTTCCAAAAATTGAAGAGGATGACATGGACGACATTTGGTTTCAACAGGACGGTGCAACTTGTCACACTGCCAAAGTTACACTCGAACTTTTGGCTACCGTTTTTGAAAACCGATTTCAATTGGCCGCCTCGGAGCTGTGATTTAAGACCGTTGGACTTTTTTTTGTGGGGAGCCGTTAAGGACAAATGCTATGCGAACCATCCAGAGACGATTTATGCTTTAAAACACGAAATCGAAGTTGCCATTTATGAAATTGGAGCCCAAACAATCGAAAGTGTGCTTAAAAATTGAGTTGATCGAATAGCCTACTTTAAAGCCAGTCGTGGCAGTCATTTGAACGATATTATTTTTCATTCATAAATGACAATGTTCAATCTTCAAAATAAAAAAAAGTTTGAAAAAATATTGATTATTGTTTTTTTATAGCCGATTCAAAAAGCAAATTTTACATGGCCCACCCTGTATTATACAAATACCAGCAGAGTCGGGTATAACAGGTACATTAAGGGGTTAGGGGTAGTCAGAATTTTCAAAAAATTGGAATGTCTTTTGTTTTGCATTTTCTTAAAGTATAATATCTTAAAAATATTGTGTGAAAATTTGAAGTGAATCCGATAAATAATTTTTGAGTTATTCAACAATTAACAGAGGGCGCTCGGGCGCTTCCGGAGCGTTCGTAAGCTAAAAAAATGGATGCTGTACGCATGAAAGTGGCAGATAAGCGCACTAACGATAACACTCGAGAAGGTAGAATGCTACGTAGGCAACAGCAAATCGATATTTTGAAAGCTGCTATGACGGCTGAAGACCTATTATATGGTCCAGGAATAGATGACACAGTGTAAGTAATTAAGTAATTCGTATAACTGTACATAAATCGATAGCAAAACTTGAACTGGTGATCACTGTAACTTAAAAACCGCTTGGTAGATTTCAATAAAATTTAAACTGCTTCTGATAAACATAAAAAACTCGTGCCCGATCGAAGGATTTTTTTTCAAAAATTTCGGTTTTTTTTAATATCATGCTCATCTGAGGCACTAAACGTTATCCTCAACCGCACTCCCCTTGACTTATACTAGAAAAATTGCAGTGTTTTCAGCACTTAGAATGTCATGACTGTTGAAAGCGCGTGCTTTTGGTCATGAGTCTATCATCAATAGCATATGTTCCTTTAAAAAAACAAGTACTGACTGTACTTTAGCCAGTCTTAACTTCAAAAAAAGCTTCCAGACATATTTTCTATCCAGACAAGATTAAAGAAATAAAAATAAAGGGCGAGATTAAAGAAGCCATCTTCCCTCGACTTTAACTGGCCCTGGATGGAATGCAGTGCGAGAAAGCACTCTAGTATCTACTAAGCAAGAGTTTTTTTTAATATTCCGAAAACATGATATTTTGAGAATAAAGCAGTAATTTTTTTTTCCTTAATGATATGTCGAAATTTTTGGTTTTACAGTCTTTTGTACATGTAGAAAGGGATGCAGAAATGTACATAATTAAAACATTAAGCTCATTTATCTCGAAATTACTTTTGTTTTTAAACTAAATGAAGACTGACTACAGAAATGTTCAAAGCATTTGTCCGCCTACGACTAGAGCACACAGTCGTCACCCATTCATACATTTTCAACGGTTCCAGTACTCCATGCTGCCAACACTGTCACTCATCGCTTTTAACGGTCTGCCACCCACTTAACGACTACCAACATTTAGCACAAATCAGAAAAAGTGTCCTCCACAAACTAATAATTTCTTCGCTGTTAAGAAAAACTTTCGCAGAAAATATATGAAAAAAGTCCGAAATTCTCATTCCGTCAGGATTAAAAACATTGATTTAATATGTTTTTCTCTTACATAGTTCCTACATTTTTACCACAGTCCTAATTAATTAAGTTTTCTAGTATCACTTTCACATGTAAGACCTTTAAGTGACCTATCTGTTATTTTTACATTAGCAAGCCAAAGGTCCTGGCAGCCAGAGCTCCTTTTTTTACGTGTAAGTATAATTGTATTATTATTTCACGCTTGTAAATAAATAAATAAATAATACTTTTGTTTTTGTCTTACCCAGAGTGAAGGAAATTAATCAATTTATCTAAGTCAACTAAACTTTTAATATTTTTGGTGGCTCCTCAGTGGATATGACCAACACCACCAACTATTTTTTGATTTTGTTTTAAATACCTATTTTCTATTTTTTTGTTTTCTTTTATCACATTTAAATTATTATATTTTCAAAAAGTTTAGCTCAAGTTCAGAATTTACTTTACTTTTAAATTCTTTTATCTAAATTCTATTATCTTCAGTCTAGCCTTTCCTTAACCAGCAGCTCAATTTGGATTTCGCGAGATAGAAGGAACTATTGAACAGGTTAATCGCATTACTAATGAAAGCAGAAAAATAATTGAGTAAAAAGAGTAATTATCTATAATTTTTCTCCTCATTGCCCAAGCACATTTGGCACAAAGGCCTTTTACATAAAAATAGCAATTTACCACTTTCAAACTTCCATATCATCTTCAAATCGTGCCTCTCTGAAAAGCTATTCATGATAAGAGTAAACGATTTTATCAGAGAAGAATTTCCGATATCGCTTGACGGGCTTGAGACAAGTAGTCTTTCCCACGATGACAACATTTTATTTCTTGATATTCACTTGCATAGACATCTTACTTGAAGCAGTCACATTCTTGCCTAAAAAGCTAGATTTTAAAACTTCGAAATATGGAAGGAAGGACAGAATGTTAACCCTGAGCAAACCGCTGTTATTGAATGTTGAACAACTAACTGGCTTAGATGTCAACAACCGGATAAGGTTCCTGAACCGCACAGACTGGATATAGTCATGCTAGTTGGATTCTGGATG
Organism: Anastrepha obliqua; assembly: GCF_027943255.1. Classification (NCBI taxonomy): domain Eukaryota; kingdom Metazoa; phylum Arthropoda; class Insecta; order Diptera; family Tephritidae; genus Anastrepha; species Anastrepha obliqua. The sequence continues at coordinate 150,681,953 of NC_072892.1, read as the reverse complement.
AATCACCACTCTAACCAGCCAACCAATGGAAATCTTTATTTAGACCCACTTTTTATTGTTAAGTAAAAAATATGATATCTGGCAATATACTCCTTAAGGGATTTGATTGTCTGTGGCTTATTAGCATAAACCCATAACTTCAAGTAGCGCCAAAGAAAGAAATCTGGGATGATTAAATCGGACGATCTTGCTGGACATGTCAAATCGCCAAAACGAGAGATAACGCGACCAGCAAACGCTTTCTTCAAACAGCCTATGCCTATGTTGAAACCACATATTCTCCCAGCCCCGCTTAGCCAATTCCGGCAGTAAGAATTAAGAGCGGCCGCATTGCTGCTGACGTCGCCGTCCATTGCCTTCTTCCGCGTGAAGGCCGTTCCATACAGTGGCTTTGAGAGGATGTAATGGCTCTTCCTGCAACACACCCAGATTTTGAATGCTCACAAATTTTGCTTATTGACGTAATCGTTTAAGTGGTAATGAGCCTCATTGTTCATAATGATTTTCGATACAAAATCACCTTCTTTGTTGATGAGGCTTAGAATGACTTGACAGTAACTCAGTCGTGACTCAAACGTGGCAATAGGCATTAACTGATGTTTTGTGGTTGGTACCGGCACAGGTGTAAGTGTTTCACTAAAATTAGCTGTAGGGTACATCAGTTGGAGCCCAATTGTGTAGCCCGTCGTTTGGTAGATGTTTCTTCCTTCTAAATGGCTGTCACAGCCTCGATAATCTCGACCAGTCCGGTGGTGGCTCTGCAAGATCTCGTGTGGTTCGAGCCTGTTCGCGTTGAGCAACTGAGCGCCGGAATGTTTGCCCAGTTGGTGCGCCAGGATTAGGAAATCGACATTGATATCTACGCTGCGCCCACACCACACACCGATTATTGGTCAATTAACATAATTATTCCTCGCTCATATGGTGTATAGGGCTCCATTGTTTCTCCATCTGTTGGTATACTGCAGCAGAGTAGTTCACAGATGCAAATATGCTTGACGTACGACGCCATTTGCAAAAATTATAACATCTTCCGATAGGGTGATTAATTTTTCGTGCCACCAATATGGATGTATGGTGCACAGATTTGGGTCACAACTTCTACTACTAGCATTCATAAAGGGTATAAATTCAAGGTATAAAGAAAAATATCAGCTGCACCATGGTACGTCAAAGACGCGAACATACACAGAGGCCTTAAAACACCGCTGCTGGGTAACGAACAAACAATTAGTGACTACTAGTCTCACATACAGTCGGCGTGTCACGTTAGAGGTAGAGGTACGTACCCCAAAACAAGCCCACCCAATGGACCTTAAAAGCAGATAAGCTAGATTAAGATTCAAAAACTTACTGTTAGTCTGAAATTTTGTTTATAAGGGATCCAGTAAACATAACCATGATAATTTTTTTTGTTTTGGTTCCGGCAATACCTACTTTTATATAGTAGATAAATATATTAATTTTATTTTTTTCCAGAGAGGTGAAGAAGTTAAGCCCCACGTGCCAGCTAGGCTAACTCTTTTAAGGATCATCTTCAGCGATGAATAATTGAAAAAAAATAGTTGCTTAAAAATATTTTTTCTTGTAGGCGTTTTAGGTGTTGCAAGATACCTATCCCTTTTCAATAAAAAATTCCTTTTATTCTCTTGTGCACGACTCCTTCATATAATCTATTGCGTCTATGTGAGCATTCACCATTTCCATTGCTTTTATGAGTTAGTCGCCTACTTTATTTAAAAAAGTGTAATTAATAAAAATAAAAAAACGGTTAACTCTATTTAAAAGGAAACTACAATCAAAAACTTCAATAATCTTTATCTACCACATCCATTATTGCGCGGTTGCATTTTTATTGCTCGCTAATGTGCGTTACAATTTTTGTATATTATATTTTTTAAGTTCATTGCTCTTGGCTAACGATTGGCGTGTTTAGCATTCATAAATGCCTTAGCACTATAATTTTGATTGTCATTTCTTGTTCGCCCACAGATAATATTAAGTCCACATCCGATTTTATTTTTATCTAACAACTTTTTATCTATGAACTAATGACAACGGTTTCAATTTGAAATCTTTCTATTTATGAATCTCATTAACAGTAACTATCAGTGAAATATCCAAATACATATAAAACCTTAAATAGAATTAATTACATACACATATGCAAACATGTTGGTGTAATTACTTCACCGGAAATTATTGACAACCTCGTGTCAATATTGTTGCTTATATTTAATTGTGCAAATGTGTTTAGTTTCCTATGGCAGCTCAAAATATTTCCGAAGGAGTTCTATGAAAGTATTGAGCACAGACTACTAAGTAGGTTTGAGTGAGTTTGACAAATGATTTCGGAGAATGGTAAGAGAAAAAGGGGTATAAATCTATCGCCTTTCTGAAAAGGTAGTAAAAAACTTAAAAAAAGGTCGATGTAAACCATACAATAATTAATTTAATTAATCACTTTAATTATTATTAATTTTTAACTTAACCATTCCCGTGGATTTGTCACTTATAGTGATTGAGTTCTTTATATCTGCTTATATATTTCAAAAGTATTTTTGTTTGCAAAGCTTTTATTTAGTAATACAAGGTGACCTCCAAAATAAACCAGACTGAGCTAAAATAGAAATGACGGTATCTTTGTTCTGATAACTTTGAGTTTATTCATTCCAAATAGCCCCCTCTGGCCTCGGTACACTGTTTTGCGCGATCTAAAAGGTTTTCCAAAGAGTGTTTCAGGTCATTGACCGGAATCCAGAATGTCCTTCAAGATGTCGGTACAAGCCTCTACGGACGCAAAACGTTTGCCTTTCATAGCCAAATGAAAGTTTCTGAATAGGTAGAAGTCACAGGGAGCCACATCAGGCGAACGCGACGAGGGATTGATCTTTAAAATGCAATTTTTCTAGTCAAAAAATCAGTCACAAGAGTAGATAGGTGAAATGGTGCATTCTCGTGCAATAATCGCCAGCTTCCTGCTTCGCGGTATTCAAAGCGAATTTGACGAATGCGATGCAACAAACCCTTGAAAACGCCCCAGATAGAAAATTGCATTGACGGTTTGGTCCGTTGGCACGAGCTCCATGTGGAAAATTCCCTTAGAATCGCAAAAACAAATGAGCACCCACTTGATTTTTGACTTCTCCAAACGCGATTTTTTGTGTGGTGGCTCGTCTGGGGCCTTCCATTCGGCACTTTGACGCTAGTTTCATGTTCATGTTGAAAACACCACGTTTCGTCACCTGTTACAATGTTGTAAAGGAAGTTGTCGTCCTTTCTCGCCTTTTTAATGAGGTCTTTCGAGTGTTTAATTCTGAGCAATTTTTGGTCCGCAGTTAACGGAATGAAACGTGCACAAACCTCTCGTAAGCCCAAATAATCAGTTAAAATGCGATAAATCGATGTTTTGGAGATATTCAACTCCGGTTCCATAAATTTCAATGATGATTTGGGTTCATTTTTGAAAAATTTACGAACGATTTCGGTGGAGTTTTCAATTATTTTGCGGGCCGCCGAAATGTTCATTGTCATTTTTGTCCTCGCAACCATCTCTGAACCGTGTAAGCCACTCATGAGCTTTGGCACGAGATAGACAATCATCGCCATATCCTTTTTTCATCAATTCAAATGTTTCGGTAAACGTTTTTCCGATTTTGAAACCAAATTTGATATTATCTCTTTGTTCGAAACTCATTTTTTACCGATGACACAAACATACTGCCTTTTTTAGACGCAATAACTTCACTTCCACTGAACTGAATGACACCAAGCTTTCACTGGAAATCAGCCAGGGATGTAACTTCTAATGCACTAACTCATTAAAAGGATGGCGCCATAAAAAACATTTTTAAGATGCCAGTCTTGTTTATTTTGGACTTAACCTTGTATTTCCCGAATACGCTAGAATTTTATTCAGGTTAACTTAGTATTTTCAGCTTGATTGTTGGATTTTAGCAATTCCGCAATTTTAGGTACGTTCTACAAAATTTTTGCCAACCTATATCTTCTACAGTTAATCCATGTACGCATGTTTCAATACGGCCTGTGTCATGTCATCCGAAGCCAAATGAATTCTTTTAGTTGGGTCTTCAAACTTTTTAAACTACCCCTCAGAAAGTATTTGACTGAATTTATCTTTGAATTTATCCACTTTTGCAAGTCTTTCCTTAAAAGGGGGCAATTCTTTTACCAAGAGAAACGCACAACCCAAAATTTGTTTCAAATAAAACTACACCTTTAAAATAAGAAAGGATTTATCACTGTGTGGAAGCGTCAACCAAAGTGTACGCCGTCTCAGGTTTATTCCAGCAATGTAAAATTTCGGTAAGCATCGAAAGAGTATCACTAAATAACTTCGCCTTCTTCCGATCTGGGCGAATCATGAAATCCCTTGTCAAACAGTGATGCACATACACTTTTTCGTCTTGTTTCCATAAAGTACCGCAAGATTTTAACAATTCTTTCCTTTTTATTTTGCCTTCCGGGGCTCAAACTAACTAAAGCCCTCTTTTTTACACATTTTGTAGCACAAAAAAAAGCGTATTGCCAGCTAACGTTTGTGGCCAAACTTCAATTCCAAGTTGAGAGCTTTTTCTTTAGAATTTGCTCTGAAATAAAAAAGTAGCTTTTCCATGAGTATATTACAGATTCAGATCAAGCAGCTTAATATGGCCAACACAGCGTGAAAAGTAGGTTTCTTACGTCACCTTTGATTATTGCTTCATGAATAACTTCGATTTTGAAGCACTCAGAATACATTACTAAATATTTTCGAAGACAAAGAAAAGAAAATCGAAATGAAATTTTTCTCTGTTTTCCAGCATTTTATCACCAGTTAGTTATTACCGTTTTATAAATTTTAAATTTATATAGAAATTTATTATTCTTAACGAATTAAACTGCACACCGTTGAATAACTATAGCGTCCCAGTGCTTTTTAATGCTAGTTGCTTCTTATTTAATGTAGTTCATTCTCTGGGAAAACCTATGCCAATCTAAGTTTCCAAACAAATATAAAAAAATTCAAAAACTCATTACAACTTCCAACTTTTTAATTAGAGTTTCAGAAAATATTCAAGCATATAATTTTATAGCCCTTTGAATTTTAGCATAACAAAGTGCAGGTTTTAAGTAATTTTTGTTTTTGCGGTCCTGGATGTTCTCCTCCATAAAAAAGGTCGAGCAGTCGGTAAGTAGAGAAAATGTAAAATAGCGCCATTTAAAAAAAATGCCAAAAACGAAAACCGTCTTGTAGACACTCTAAACAAATGATTTGTCAAAAATTGTCAATAAGTCCTAGTGCCATAGCTATTTAACACCGTGCACTTATGTAAAAGGTGGTTAATTTTCAAGGCCCGATGCTGAATGTTAACCACACTTAAACGTCAAGTTTTTTTTTGATTTTATTTGACATTTTTCAATCTCAGACTAACTCAATTAGAACCATGGAAAGATACACAATCAAGCAACGCGTTAAAGTTATTCAGGCTCATTATGAAAACGGACGTTCAAATCAAAATGCACATCGAAGAAAATCATCTTCAGTGATGAGGCACATTTTCACCTCAGTGGATTCGTCAATAAGCAGAATTGGCGCATTTGGGCGAATGATAATCCAAGAGTGATTGCCGAAAAACCAATGCACCCACAAAGAGTGACTGTTTGGTGCGGTTTATAGGCCGGCGGCATCATTGGGCCGTATTTTTTCCAAAATGAAGCCGGTCAGGCAGTTACTGTGAATAGTGTTCGCTATCGTGAAATGATAACGAACTTTTTATAGCCTGAATTGCAAGATATGGATGTGGTCGATATGTGGTTTCAACAGGACGGTGCCACTTGTCACACAGCTAACGAAACAATGGCTCTTTTGCGCGAAAATTTGATGGCCGAATAATCTCACGTCGCGGTGATGTCAATTGGCCGCCAAGATCATGTGATTTGACACCGTTGGACTTCTCGCTTTGGGATTATTTGAAAGAAAAGGTGTACGTCGATAAGCCAGCAACAAATCAAGAGCTAAAGGATGAGATAATTCAGCACATTAACGGCATAAAACCTCTATTATACCTCAGCGTCATCGAAAATTTGGACCATCGGATGGAGGTGTGCCGCCGAGACCGCGGCGGCCATTTGGCCGATATTTTGTTTTACACATAATTGAGCCATACCAATATTATCATAATAAAGAGGAATGACAATAATTTCCTAAACAAATTGTACTTTATTCAAAATCAACACCGGCTTTTAAAACTTAATCACCCTTTAGATACGAATTTCATAATTAATGGCACCAACACTTAATTGCACATTAAAAATTAAACTGACTGAAAAAGTGTCCATAAAATAACAATGTACTAGGTTATTCAATAAGTTTTGCGGTTCGATAAGAGCGGGCGTTTCTACTAGCCAAATTTTGTTTGTTATGTACGTAGACTCTTCATATGAAAGTTAAGTATGGGAAGTTTCATTCGAATCCCTGAATTTATGCTTTGTTTACAAACCATTTAATATCGAAGTGTCATAGTATTTTCTACAATGGAAAAATCAATTATCGTACAGTGATTGAATTTTCATTTTTGAAAGGTTTAAAAGCAAAGGAAATTTACGAACGAATGTTGAAAGTGTATAAGGACTTTTCGTCGTCAATTAGTACTGTAGAAAGATGGGTCGCAGAATTTAAACATGGTCGTACAAGCCTTGAAGATGATCTACGTCAAGGAGTTCAAAAACAGCAACAACACCAGAAATAATAGAAAAAATACAGGTTATTGTATTGGGAAATCGTCGAGAGACTGAAAGAGTTTCAGTAGAAGCTTTAGGCATCTCTTTGGGTAGTGTAAGCAATATTTTGACTGAAATATTGGCTTTCAGAAAGCTGGATGCCGCATTCGCTAACAATGGAACAAAAACACATTCGAATTCGACTCCCTCAGCAACATTTAGAGCGTCTTCGAAAGGATAAAGTGGTTTTTAAGCATCGATTCATCACTACATATAGATGAGATTTGGGTCTATCACCATGATCTTAACTCAAAACAAGAGGCTAAAAAGGCTCCGAAACGAGTTCATGTCCAGAAATCGGCCAAGAAACTATAAGCATCAGTTTTTTGGCAAGCGAAAGGAATTTTGATTTTGGACTATTTGAAAATTGGTTAAACACTAAATTCTGAATATTATTGTAACTTTGAGACCAGCTGAAGGAAAAAATTTGTGGAAAAAGTCACAGTTTGGAAAAGAAAATAATTATTTTTCACCAAGTTCCAACGGTTCACCAGATTTGGCCCCTGGCGTCGTCCATGTCTTTGCAGACTTAAGAAAATGCATGCTAGGAAAGCGCTTTTCATCAAATGATGCGGTCATAACAGCTATGGAAGCGTATTTTGCAACCCTTACCGATTCTCAGTTCAGGGATGGAGTTCATAACTTGGAATCTCATTGGAACAAGGGAGCCTAAACTCAATAATACAATGTATTTCAAACCATAAAATTGATTGCGAGCACAACTGAATGCATGATGTTTTTTGTTTTTAATATTCACAATGCCTTTTGAGATAATTTTTTTTTAATATTATCTATTTGTAATATTAACCAAAACCAAAACTCAACTTTTACGAAAATGTACAATAACCAATTTTCATTTGAATTTTCAACTTTTTAATTGGATATTTTAGAAAATACAATTTTATAGTCTATTGATTTTTGGTAACAAGCTTTAAGTGTCAACAATAGGTAGTTTACGTCAGTCAGAACATGGCACTATCCCTAATGTAGATTTCAACTTGGCCTTCGAGGAAGGCGCACAGTGCATTGCGCGAGAATTTGACGTTCTTATACTAGGAAAAGGATTTCTAATTCTCATTACTAGAGAATTGGGTCAAATTTTGAGTATCCATCAGTAAATATAGTTTATTCCCAAAAAATTTATATAACATCAAATTAATATAATTTTAAAAATTTAATTAATCAAAATAGTTTTCAAAGTAGCTTTTCGTTCAGTTTGCTCTTCAATTTTTTCATTTTAACGAACCTCTTCCTCCTTATATAATATTTATATATTTATATAATTGTTAGGTGTTTGGCCGAGCTCCTCCTCCTATTTGTGGCGTGCGTCTTGATTTTGTTCCACAAATGGAGTGACATACAGTTTCAAGCCGAATTCGAACGGCAGATATTTTTTATGAGGAGCTTTTCCATGGCAGAAATATACTCGGAGGTTTTCCATTGCCTGCCGAGAGGCGACCGCGATAAGAAAAAACTGTTTCTTCATTTCGTGAAGATAAGCATCAATGCTCCCGTATTGCGTATTGCGTATTTCACCCATCACTAGGTCTCTTAAAGAAATTAACGAAATTTCTAATCCAATCTCTCGATCTTGATTTCACCCTTCCACATCTCTATTTTTATCAAAATTGGAAACAAATTGCTTTTAACTTTTATTTTTAAGTATTTTTTAATCAGTTTGTGCCACTGGGCTGTAGGGCTTTGTATTCACACACCTAATGAATGAAATTAAATTAAGTAAATGGTCTTTCAAGAGATTTTGTTGCAAAATAAAACATTTAAAGATTTATATTCTTTCAGTTTTCACTATTTTTATTCAAAATATGGCACTCAACAATTATGTGTGAAAAATTACATCATTGAAATGTTCAACCTGAGCACTTCTAATGAATGCCTAATTGTTGAGGACGTCAAGATATCGGTGTTGAAGGTTTTTCAGCAACATTTTGTGCTACAGCAGAACAACTCGATTTTTTGGGCTGTCAGTCCTTTTCTATCCTTGACAGAACCAGTTTCTTAAAATTTTTTCACCAACCTTTGAGTTGTCGGGTTATTCCCCCTAAAAAATTGTTGTCGAGTTTTTCTATCATGAAAATTGTATATCTGTCTACTTGACCAATGTCAAAGATGAGACAAGGAAAGGTGTCGCCTAGGAACTATTCACTACTGACATCTAGACGTCACTTTTGAAAGGTCCCTTTCTTTTTGTGTTCCTTGTTCACTCCTCTCGGAGTCATAGGGCATCGACAAGACTCAGACTTGCATTGGTTTCGTTAATCTGTTATGATTTCTGACAGGGTATATGTATTGTCCTAAGTCTAAGGTCCTTTATAGAAGAGCAATGAACACCCAAAACCAAGCCTGATATCGTTTTCGTTCGAGATTCATTACTCGTGCAAATGAGAACAAAGGCATTAAAATTTCGTAAATAATTTACTAATTTACTTACTTAAATATATATTTATATATATTTTTTTTCGAGATATACTATACTTCAAACATCCATAACTAAATATAATTCTTAAAATTTTAAGTGAATGATCGCCTGCGCGTCTTAGGTATTATTCCTTATTTGATTTCTTTGGTTTTAATTTCGTGCAAACTTTTCGACATTACCTGTTGCTGGTCGTGCATGATTTCGCACGAATCCATTATTTGTTGTCCAAATACGTTGATTCTCATAGGTTTCGTCCATAGCGAAGATGAAGAAAGCATATCCAAATCAAAATGCCGCAGGTGCGAAGAAACTCACATTAACAAACACTCAACAAATTCCATCGCTCAGGCTCCTTCGCTTGTAGCAGACTTTTTTTACTCAAGCGCCAGATAACGGTTATGCACCAATAGCACGCACCACGACAGGTAATTCAACATGCACTAATACATTAGCTGGAAAACGAGCTAAATTTTCAAGCCACTAAAAATCACAAGGCTAAAACGCCTAAGCACTTGATAGTCGCCTTAAGGAAAAGTGCTGACTTACAGCCGGCGTAGACGCGACCAAACAACAACATTAAGAAGCAGTCGAAAAATCCACTAATTTTTTTATTCTATATTACATTTGAGTATTCATAAAATTTTCGTTTTTCATAAAATCATTTTTATTGCTGCTATTACGGTTGACCTAGTCAAAAGTGGCAAAACAGCAATAAAATAATATATTTATTGATTTTGCCATTTATTGTGGGGCAAATTCACTTTGTTTACTTCTACCAACTTAGTCGCTTGTAAATGCAGCACTAAAACACTAGAACTTATAGACAACCTTGCTGACAAACAGCAACGTACTAAAATACTCAAATACGCTTGGCTAGACAGTCTGCAATTGAACAGATTCACCGAGAGTCCTGGCGACGCGCCGAGCCCTACGAGTGCCGGCGCGAGTTTAATCGGAGTGCCTGTCGGCATGCCGTATTTATGAACATCAAACGTCACGGCAGCGAGGGGTGGTACCGCTGGTAAAGGTAAGGCATGGTGGCCGTGCCACGCGTTCAACACCTGCCACTAATGGTGTGTGCGTGTATGTGGGAGCGGGGTTGTAGACCTGTCTATATGCCCATTTGTATTTGGTTCCACCCACCACACTAGATAATATTTATTCTAGAAGGGGGAAGGGGAAGGGTAAGGCAACAAATCAGTTCATTCATTCATTATTTCCTATCTGAGCGTTGGCATGCAAATGTGACCGGTAATAATGATAATTACAAGCAAACATAAACACATACAGTCAACCGCATACTACTGCACTTACCAAATTCAAACATTCACCTATACTTTGTAGAATGTAAAGGTAACGATTGCACGACAATTTTTTTGCCACTGCCAGGGAAAAAATTATCAAAATTAATGAGAATTTTGAACCACTTCAAACTTACACTCTATTATACGAGATTTTAATGGGCTATAAAACTGTATACGCAGAAACGTTTGGAAAATTCTTATTAAAAATTTGGAATTTTGAAGAGAATTTATCGAATTTTTATAAAACTCGAATCAAGTTTGAAACTTGGATTTATCTCAGAATTGCTTTAGAATAAAATAAAAAAAATATGAAAACTAAATAAACAAAGGAAAAGTGGTCTAACCTGGTATACCAGGTATATTCCTATGAAATGAGACTTTTAGCTATAAGTCCATAGATATCGCTAGGAGTATTTTTAAAACTTCCCAAATGTGTTCTTTTTTTCGTCTGTCATCTGTCAACAATATTCAGTTCATTGTTTGTTACGTTTCATACAACAATGCATTTTTGTCGCTCTTAAAAATGTCGAATTTCGTGCCTTCAAGCTACGATTTGCGGACATCGAAAACCCACTTGTGAAATGCTGTTCTGCCGGTTCAAATGGAAGTCTTTTTTGCATCGAATCATTACGGGTGATGAAAAATGGGTGTATTTCTCCAACCCCAAGTGTAAACGATCGTATGGTCCGCCCGGCCACAAGCCAAAAACAACGGCCAAACCAAATCGCTTCGGCCGCAAGGCAATGCTGTGTATTTTCTGGGATCAGGGTGGTATGATTTGGTACGAGCTATTAAGACCAGGTGAAACAGTTGACGGTGCACGCCACCAACGACAATTGTCACAAAGTAATTTTTCTTGATGACAATGCACCGCCACATCGAACAAGAGCGACCCGGGAATTGATGGAGACGTACGATTGGGAACCGCTGGTGCCTGCGGGTTACTCACCAGACTTGGCGCCTTCCGATTATCATTTGTTTGCATCGATGGGCCACGCACTTTCCGAGCAGCGCTTCAATTCTCACGAAGAAGCCAAAAAATGGCTCGATGATTGGTTTGCGGCCAAAGACGGCCAATTTTTTTGGCGCGGCATCCACAAATTGTCTGGGAGATGGGAAAAATGTGTCGCTAACGATGGCTATTATTTTGAAGATTAAATTTGTAACCATTTTTTGTTAATAAACGTTGGAAATTGAAAAAAAAACCATCTCTGGTAGTGTAATAGCGCTCCAAGAAGATAAGCAGACGATATTGATGCAGACTTACGCTCTACAAATTCTAGGAAAAGCGACGCGATGAATATATAGAAGTTGTATGGAGCGTCATTGTGAAGGAAACACTGGCTCGCCCCGAGCTGGTGTTCGCTATAATGATGCTGATAGCAGCCCTCGAGTCAGTTATTTAAACGAAAATTTTTAAAATTTAATTTTAGTATTCAAAAGGTTTAAAGACTTTGATAAATAAGTTAAAAAATTAAAAACCGAATCATAGCCACAATTCTTGATCAACAACACATTACAATCAGAAAGAAATCATTATAAATGAACAGATACATGAAATCAAGTAGTAATAAGTGTTTTTTTGACAAAAACATAAAATTAATAATTGAAATATAATTATTATTCTTTCAGCTAAAATACGGAAAATAAAAATAATTATAGATATTAAAAATGTTTTACGACGCTTGCACATATTGATTTTTTCGATTAAAATTTAAAAAATAATTATCACTTTTCGTCCTGGATTTGAACCAGCCTGAGCGCTGCTGGCAAATAGTTAACGAACCTTTGCTGACCAAATAAACTCAAGAAATTTTTCTGTAAATCATAAAAATACATATATAAATGTAAATTTCGCGCCTTAGAGCTTCTAGAAGTATATTCCAACACTACGACAGCAACAACAGCGCGAGCTGGGTATAATTTTTGTTTGTCAAAAAAGTAAGCCTGCTTTTCATAAACAAAAAAAAGCTTTTTTTGTGAAACAAGCGTAACATTGGAAAATGGTTCACAAACAGAGAGCCACGATTGACTTTTGTCGATATGCAAAGTTCTAGTGGACCAAACGAATTCAATCGGTTCGAAAAAACGTAAAGACGTCAAAAGAACAGATCATCACAGAATGGACTATTCGCAGCGAAAAGGTCGAAAAAGCGGTGAATGATTTCATTAAAAATAAAGCAAATCTATGAAAATCATTAATAGCCATTTGTGTATCAAATTTGGACTATGTTTATTGATTTATTTATTTATTCTGTCAATGAACACAAGTTTCTTACAGATTATTTTCCACGGAAAGTAGAGTAACTCTCGACTAGGATTAAATACCAGAAAAGTAGAATATAAAGTAATTGAAAATGCAGTTTTCGAATATGAAAAATCTAGTTTGAGAGAACTCGAGATTAAATAAAATTCACTTAAGGCTCGAACGCCTTACGCGAATACTCCGCTTTAATGCAATGTAGTAAGGGTTTTCCAATAAGAGGTGTTATTTTGACATTCAAAGAAAAATGCTATTTTTTAATATAAATGATAGGATGTTTATTTCATTATAAAGAGGAATAGTGGAAAATAACATCAGGCAAATTACCACCACGATCACGCTTACAGGACAATATCACTTTCATGAAATTTTCCATAACCGAAATGAAAAGTGGCTACTCTATGTCCTCGATAGCCTCACGAATCCCATCTTTGAGGTTTTGAATTGACCCTGGGCTGTTGGCGTAAACCTTTTTTTCACAAGGTGTTAAATCACAATTGAGATCACCCCTTCGAGAGATAAGACGGTCCGGAAACTTTTCCCATAAAAGATCAATGGTTTCGTTGTTTGTGTGACACGTAGCGCCTACTTGTTGAAAATAAGCGTTGTCCAAATCAATACCATTCAATTCCGGTCATAAAAAATCGTTAATCAGCTCTCCTGACTAACACCTAACACCTGTTATTGGAAGACCCTTCATATTCAAATTGATTATTTACCAAAGAAATGAGCAGTCAATACTGTCATTGATGATATTATAAAGATATTAAACTGAGAGGCCGGATATTCTTACTTCCAAAGGCTTTAGGTCAAGCAAAAGCAAATGAGACTGATATGCAGGAATTGGCTCAACAGATCTATGAACGTAGAGCGTATTTAAGAAAAATTTGTTGGAACCGTTCAATTCTATTTATGTAAATTTTATGCCTTGGCCTCCAAATGAAAGTAGGAGGCCTATTCCAAATTCAATCGAACAAACGGCATATATAATAATTTAAGAGTGTAAGGGTCAGTGAGTTTGGAACTATTTCGCTTCTCAAACCCTAAAGTCTTCGAAATTCGCTTCAAGCTTTATCCCACATAAGCTGATATATAACCAAGAATGAAATAGTTGTGTAAAAATGTCCAACAAAAAAACAAATATTTAGTCGTACTATTCACTGTACTCGCTTGATTTGGCATCATGCGACTATTGCACAGGTATACACAAAAATTAAGTATTTTTCATCAACATTTTTCTTTTCCCCAAGTAATTTATTACTAGATAAATCATCTACTCTACAAGAATAGTGACAGATTATATGAGAGAAGATGAAAATATAGGCAACGCCAATGTGAAGGTTTGATAAGTGAAATTTTGCATTTTACTCGAACTTATGAATTTTTTCTAGAAATTAAACAAATACGTACTCTAATGATTATTTTTAGTGAACAATGAAGTTAGTAAGAAATTATTGAAGTGTAATTTATGTTCACAGTTGACTAACCATGCTTGATGTAAATGCCCACCACATATAAATGAGAATCGAACAATAATTTTTTTCACTTTATTTTCTTTACATTTCATAAAACTTAAACTCATATTTTGTTATTCACATTTCGTTATTTTATGTTAAATATCAGGACGAATGCTCTAATGTACTACGTATGGAAGCAGGTGTTCCACAAGGAAGCATTTTGAAGCCACTCTTATACATTATCTATACACATGATATACCCTGCCCAAGTGACGATAGCATGATTGCAACTTTTACTGATGATACCGTTTTAATGACATCTTACAAATACATAAATGTTACCACAAGTAAAAACTACAACAGCTACTTAACACAACGCTGGCCTGGTTCAATACATGGGGAATCGAAATTAACACAGATAAAACTATCCACAAACAGAAAGTATGATCCACAAATATTGACTATAAATAATAAAGTCATTAAAAATGATACAAAAGCCAAATATTTAGGTATAATAATTGATGCAAAACTGACCTGGAAGGAGCATATACTTCAAAAGAGAAACGAATTTAGAAACAGATTCAGACAACTCTACTGGCTACTACGAAACGGCTCGCGAGTTTCCCTTGGTAATAAATTGTTAATCTACAAAACTCTTATAACTCCGATCTGGAAATATGGCATCGAACTATGGGGAACAGCAAGCAAATCAAACATTAAAATAATGCAACGACTACAATCAAAAATCCTAAGGACTATCACAAACGCAGCTTGGTATATAACCAATGACGATATACACAGGAATCTCAAAATTAAATTTATGGAAGACGCCATTGGAGAATGTTGTAAAAAGATATGTACCCTAAATAATGAGTTAATGTTACGCTTATATTTCCATAATTGTTATAAAAATTACTAAGTGTCAAAAGTTGACAGATTTAATAAATTGAAAACAAAAAAAAAAAAATTGTGTTATTCGAAGTCTTGCAGCGCGATATTGGATTGCAAGGGAAACATATTGGCTATTTCATCTTGGGTGGTATCAGGAATTTCGCCTGTGATCTGAAAAATTGGGGGCTACCTTGCATTAATGGTTGTAATTTTATCTGATCCGTTATTTCTGACTTATCAATGATCTCAAAAAATTATTTTTTAATAATTTTCCTTCGAGATAAGCAATCATTTTGTTATAAAACGTCGTCAACTAGATGCTTCAATTTCCAAAGCTGAGGGCGATTTTAGATCGCATGAAGCATTTATCTATTTTGAGTTACGGTACTATTGGCTTCGTTCTATCATATAAATTTGTTGTTTGATAAAGATAGCAAATTGCATTACCTTGAATTTGATAAATCACTTGTTTTCAGCGGCAAACGGATTCTGTAGATATTAGAAATTTGTATAGGATACCTTTTCTTCTTTAATCACTATCTTCCTTAATTACTATTATTATTATTATTCGCGATATATCGAAAACTACATGTCAAAAAAAATATTTTAGGACCTAACGAACGATTTTCTATAGCAGTTGGATGTTGTGGTTCTTGTTTTTTCGTAAGCTGGCTTCACTGCCATTTTGCATATAACCAGAGACCCCAAAATCCTTCTACTTCTTCTTCTTTATTATAGGATTAAATCCTATCTTCGACAATTTTTGTACAAGAGATACAGCTTGTTTGGATTATATGTATGTATGTATGTGAAAAAATTTTAGTTATTGATAGAGCTGGATGCTCAGCACTCTTTCCAGCGATTCGGAGGGCGTCCGGATGACCTCGTAGGCATCGGCTTTCGGTCATTACACCTTAGCCATCCCATTGTCCGATATGTGTAGCACATGATTTTTCCATTCCCGTCTCGTCTTCGACTCCACCTAAACTTGTCTTGTGTCTCGCGTATCACTCTAGTCTTGTCATTTCACGTAAGATCCCTACGAGTATGTCCTGTGATAGATCGGAAAATTGCCATCTCAACATTGTTCATTCCTCGTTTCGTTGCAGTTGTATCTGTTTGGGTTTCAATGACAAGCAAAATATTTTTTTTATCGGATTGCCTAGCTATCAAATAAATAGCGCAAAATCATCATCTAATCGACAAGCTCTATCAGTCCTATTTTACAATATTCGTCAGGTTAAACTGACTGTTAGTGAGAATACAAATCATGTGATTAAGAAATGCATTATATATTGGGAAAGAGTAAGAATTCCAAAACCAGCATTTCCTAACTGTGGTTAGGTTGGGAAGTGGTTTATTGATTTATATCGTGTTCGAAGAGAGTTACAAAAAAGTTTTAAGCAAATTTATGTTATGTTCAAGAGCCGTGAGAACTATTTCAAAATTGATCTTCATAATTAATTTAATATTGCACAGGTTTATACTCTTGAGAGAATGAAAATAGAGGAAGGTAAACTATTTTCAGTGAAACAGAGAGAACCAGGTCGCCCGGGACGCTTAGGTGGAGTAGATAAAAAAATTGTCAGAAACAGAAGGAACATCTAGACGACGACAACTCGAAGAAGAGAAAAGGATTGTAAGACACATAAAACATTTATGGGTGTTTTAGTGTAAGATTCAAGCTTTAATTTGGAGAGTAAAAATACGCAACAGTTTGTAAATTTTTCTCAAAACCGTGACGTGATGGGCACTTTTGCACTCCATAATCGCGTTTAGCACACAAAAATACATTTGAAACTAATCGCATATCGAAATAGAAAAGCAAAAAAAAAAAAACAAAATAGTGAATTTTTTAGACCTGTGTAATTGACGCTGCGGAGGCTATTGCCTAGTAAAATCAACCTGTTTCCTATATACATACATATTTATATTAGGGCGGGTCGATTTAAAAATCGCTCATTGCTCTGTAAAAATCGTATTCTAGGGATCAAAATAAGAAACTTTGCCGAAGGAACCATACCTCTAAAACGAACTCTGATGTCCCCCAATTTCAAAATATCACCATTTTTGGCCTTTACATGAAAAAATCAGCTAAATGGCTATGTTTTTTCTTTATTTTTATTTATTTATAATACTATTTATTATTTATTTATAATAATATTGTATCTATTTTTTCTCTTAAGAAATTTATTTAGTCAGAACATATGTATGTAAATGAAAAAATTAATTTAAGTAAGTTATAGAAAAGAAACTAAAATGTTCGACCCAAATTGGGGGACATCAGAATTCGTTTTAGAGGTATGGTTCCTTCGGCAAAGTTTCTTATTTTGGTCCCTAGAATATGATTTTCACAGAGCAATGGGCGACGTTTTTGCCTCCCCACAAATCGACCCGGCCTAATGTTCATAAATAACAAAACAGCTTGAACTAGTCAGTGTTCGAAATTAAATGGAGTAGTAGAGGACTACTTTGAATGCAAAGTCAAACCCGAGTGAGTTTGAAATCCCATCAGGCACATTGCAACATCAACAAGCACATCGAACACGCGCAGGTAAAAAACTGCTTAGAATGGGTTTGAAACTCCATAGGAAAGCAAAACAAAAATTGTTAATAAATAATAAATAAGGATTAACTTCATAAATAAATGACCATTATACGAAGCCAATTATCAAAGAACATGAAAACTATAATTTACATAGCGTAAGAAATACATTTTTTCGCATATCGCTTCATTATGGACATTTTCTTTAAGTTGTCTCATAAGTATTTATATTTCTTTTTTACTTAATTTAAGTGCACCACTCACTTGTGTGTGCATACATTTGTACTTACGGAAATTTTCTCTATATGTAGGTATACGTCAGTTTGTTTACCACTTACTCACTGAGGAAAGAATAAAAAAAATGAATTTGTTTCAGAGTATAAGAATGTGTGTGTGTGTTTGTATGTGCACGTGTACTTACTTCTCCATCGAAATAAATATAACAAATGTATTTTCTTTATTGATTTCCCTGCAACCCCTCAAATCCCATGAAGGTGGTAAAGCATATATGATTTTATTTTAGGACGTACATTCTTTATTTTATATACATACAGTGCATTTCATAGATATAGCGCAGGGTCTTTTTGACAAGTCTTTACAACTTGTTTGTTTCTTAATTATTTAAATCATTTTCTTATGAAAATATAGTTCATTCAACTACAGTTGTACAGTCATCCAGAGAACTTTACATACCCTTCACAAATAATACGTTCTGAAGAAAAGAAAACGAAATACACCGATATCAAATACTAAAGAGCACAAATATCTATTCTGATAATAAAATTCAAAATATTGGAATTATATAAAAAATTAACTCACAGCACAGAAAAGTGTACGTACTCTTTACAGGGTGCGGCCCTCGAAGTTTAACCAACTTAACTAATATAAATGCACGGGCAGCAGCTACCTGTTAGTTGGCTAAATGACAGTCCAGAGTATTGTTTACAAGCGCGCGAATGCATTTGGCCGAGAGTAAACGTGAAGAAAGAAAATCAGTAATGGATTTCAAACCTAACAGTGGGATTGCATTATATTTGGCTCGAAAATCACAAGCAGCGTTACAATGATACTGGTAGCATCGCGCAGCGTCATGGAGGTGGTCATCAAAATACTGCAATGTCACGTGAAATGGTTAAAAAGGAATGGTCGGAATCCCCGACGAAGTGCCAATAAAATGGCGAAAGAACTGAAAATATCTGAACGTAGCATCCGCCGCATACTCAAAAATGATGTCAAGATCAAGCTTTACAAGATCAAAAAGGCGCATGATCTCACACCAAAGCAGCAAGAAGTCAGACTTGAGAGAGCGAAGGAGTTGCTTGGCTTGGCCGCAAGCGGTGAATTTCCGAACATTGTGTTTCTGACGAAAAACTTTTTCAAATTGAGCAATTCATAATCTCCCAAAATGTTAGGGTTTATTTGACCGACCGTTCACACAAGAATTTGAGTCATGGATTGGTCACCAGGAAGCAGCGCCCGCCACAGATAATGGTTTGGGCCGCTGTAACCGCAGATGAGCGCTCTCTAATCGTTTTCATCCAGCATGGCGTCTAGATAAATGGGAAATATTATCGGTAAAGTATTCAGAATGTTGCTTTAAAGCCGTGAGCAGACAAACATTTCGGTGGCAGACCATGGACGTTTCAAGAGGACTCGGCAGCATCTCACAAGGCTCGAATGAATCAAAAATGGAGAGCAAAGTCCGAACTAAAAGATTCACCAGTTTCGAGGCAGGTCACATTCGAGCAGTTTGCGAATAATTTCTGGACCGTCTCAAGGCCATTGTCAAAACAAAAGTTGGTCATATCGAGCAAAAATGAATTGATTCTAAGCTTTGTATTATTTTTACACATTTTTTAATTGGTTACACTTCGAGTGCCGGACCGTGTAGGAACCAGTTGTGCCCTCCTTTGTATCTGCTACTATCAATAACCGAATTTTTATGGAAAAACTTTTTTTGTTGTTGTTCTGGAAGTTATTTCGGTGCGCTCCAGACCACCCATCAGGCGCTGTTTGTTGCTATAAGTTGCTATAAGTCATTCTTCGTATCTGACATTCTAATTGGTCCTATAATTGTTTAATAGAGTTGATGTCCGACGATTGTAGTGGGGAATAGAGTTGTTTTGGCACGTTATAAAGCAGCTATTCCTTCATTACAGACGATATGTAATTCGGGTAATTGGTAGTCGGCCAATTTGCTTGCAGATTCTTTCTTTTTAGAATGTCTATATAAACAAACCGAGCCATAGTTGTTTCCTTAAACTGCGATTTATTGACTCCATTCGCTGACATACAGCCCCATGCCATCACCGAACCTCCGCCATGCTTTCACAGTTGGGATAAGGATTTTCAGTTACAGCTCTTCATTCGCTTTGCGCCATAATTTCTGTTTGCCATACACCGAATAAATTTAGTTTAATACTAAACAAAACATTCGCTCATCAGTCATCAATCAGTCGATTTGTCGGCATAATGTAACGCGCAATTCGCGCATAGTTTTTCTCTCGGCATTTGGCTATTGTATCCGTTTTTTCTCAAAACCCTTCGTACCGCTTCGGCGTGATCAGAAATATTGTGGTCAATTTCCAATGTATTTGAAGTTACTACGGCTTTTGTTTTCGGATTTTTGTCCACAACACTTTTAATGTATGGTTTAGCTCTTTGAGAAATTTTAGGCGGATAATACCTTTCGCACGTTTGCTCGCTAATGACTTTGTCTGAAAAAAAAATTTTTTTTTTAATATTGTTTACACTGTTGTCTTAGCTCGACCAACAGTTTTAGCTATGAAATTTAAAGAATTTCTCCACTTTCTATCGTTTTTGGACTCATTTTCACTAATAATGCATTTTAGATAAACGCAAACCTTATCAATCGAAGTTGGTGAAGCAGTCTCCTATAAATTTTTTTGAATAACAAGCAAAATTTCAAATAAGAATTCCGCTTCGCCATCGGCGTCATACGCATAGTAGCGCTCGTACGCGAAATAGCTGTTAAAGTCCATACAAATTGCATAGCCGTGAAATCTGCTTGGAATTTCTTATTTATCCCTCGGCAAGTTAGTACTCAGTTCTGTTCGTAAAAACACCTCGCAACAAGTCAGCAACATGCCCGCAATATGATGCTAGCAACATTTTTCCACTAACATTTAAAATGCGCATTGCGTTTAAAATTGAGCTAAAACTGACAGTTCGTTTGCAAGTAAAGTGCCAGAGTTCAAATACTCCGAAAATATGGCATTTTTAACACTAGAACTACCAACAGTTTCAAGTTTTCTTGTTCAGATGGCCCTTAATACTCTGTGGAGAGTTCTACTGCTGATTGAAAGAAAAATTTGTGTCGGTTGTTTCGTTATACAAATGCATGTATTCAAGCTAAGTTGAAAATGTTAAAAAATACTTGAAGAGGCCATCTTCGAGATCCTGAGGCCTGTGTGTATTTTGTGGCCATTTTATCTGTCATATCTACCGCACATTTAGTCTTACAATAAAATGTAACCGTTTTTGGTATTTTTTTCTGTCTTTTTCAATGTTGACTGAATTATATTTTATACAGGGCCCGGCACCCGAAGTGTGACCAATTAAAAAAGCCATACATTTAGTTTGGAAAATTACTTTTATTCAATTAAAAGTAAAAAATTTGTGAAAATAATACAAAATTAAGAATCAATTTCCTCTTTCTCGATATGACCACCTTTTGCCTTTAGTATGGCCTTGGAACGATCCAGAAACGAATCGCAAGCTAACCGAAAGTGACTTGCAGGTATTGTGGCCCACTCGCGGACAATGGTTTTTTTCAGCGCCTCGAGACTGGTGAATCTTTTAACTCGGACTTTGCTCTCCAAAATGGTCCCAAGAGAATAATCCATCGGATTGCGCATTTGCTGAATTTGAGAGCCATTGTGTGGACGTTATGAAGTTCGGAACATTGTTTTTTAGCCATTCGTGGTTCACTCAAGCTTTGTGAGACGGTGCTGTTGAAACGTCCGTGGTCTGCCACTGAAATGTTTGTCTGCCCACGGCTTCAAAGCAACCCCGAGGATACTTTTCCGATAATATTTCGCATTTACCTTGACACCAGACTCGATGAAAACGATTGGAGAGCGCCCATTTGTGGTTACAGCGGCCCAAATCATTACTTGTGGCGGGTGCTGCCTACTGGTAGCCAATTTGTCAATTAGTTCTGTCAATTTTGTCAATTACTCAGTTGATAATCAATGTTGCTGGCGAAATTTCACAGCTATGAAGTAAATACTACCCTTAAGAACCAATGCTACGCGAAACCAGCGGAACAATTTTCGCTTGTTAAAAAAAAAAAACAGTTTAAATGTAAACAGTTTGCCAAACCTTGATTTTGATTTTTGGTACGTACAGGTTCCTGCGTGATTCTAAACCCAAGTTTGAATCCTAGTGCAAATTAAAAAAAAGCTTTAAAATTTTCATCAAAACTTCAAACTTTTTAATTAGAACCAGAAAATAGGAAAATATGGAGTAAGCTGTTTTAAAGTCCAAGAGGCCTATAGCCCCAGCTGCTAGTTGCTACAGTAATATAATTATTTTTAATTATATTTTGTATAAATAAGTAAAGCCCATTATATTTTGGTGTAATAAAATGTTAGTGGCTCAAAAATTGCTCTGATTTTCAAAAATTTGTTTGGCGTTGCTGAGTGATTCCTTCCATATGAAAACAATCGAGAAAAATCGCCTCAAAAAACGTTTCAAAAATCAACGTAAATATTAAGCTACATATATCAAAATTTTTCTAAAACACACAGATTAAAAAGCTTACAATTTCAAAGGAAATTTCGGTTTTAATTTTTTAAAAGATGAAATTTCGATTCATAGAGCTTTTGTAGTGGAACAACAACAATATTTTCATATAAAAATTATTAAAGTTAAATAGGAAGCAATACGAATTATCAACACTTCTCAATAAACCACTGTACTATAGCTATGAAACGCACTGTATGTATATGAGACATATGCCTATGAACTTGAAGTGTTGTAAGTAATTCAAAAGCACCTTCACAACATGTGATCAGGGGTTACTATCTTCGAGTAATACTTATTTACAATGGAAAGGCAAGGAGTGGACATACATATTGTATATTCAAAGTGACCTATACTTACCAGTACGTGCTGCCATTTCTATGATATAAAAGTGCGTACATACACATACACGTGTGCATACTAGCCCATGTTTTTTTCTATGTTTGTTTATTCTATTTGTAAGATTATTAGCCAAAAAACTTGAGTCTGAGACCACCAATTTGGAAGGACTCTTCGACGTCCATGTATTGTACATTGATATATTTAAAAAAGACATTAGCACTGGGAATTGCTAATATCAAAGATATATTTTCATTAACTAATGAGAGTCAATGAACCTCGAAGTCGTTGTAGAAATGTTAGAGGAAAGAGACAAAAAGTATTCGCATAAATATTATTCAATGATTCGATTCGGATATCGGAAGTTTATGTTTTACTGAAATAAAGTAAAAAGCTAATACAATAAAAGTTACCATTTCATTTCATTTTTTTCAATCACTAGATACTCTCTAATACTGCCCTTTAAAATATAAAATAATGATACAAATATTTCGCTTTCATTGTATTTATTTATTTCTATTAACAATAAAAAAAGTTTTACTAGTACCGCAGTATGTAACGTAAAAGTAATTTATACCATTAGCGTATTTAATTTAAGGGGTAGTCAGTATTTTCAAAAAATTAAATGTTTTCCTTTTTTGCCTTTACTTAAAGCATAATATCTTAAAAATATTGTATGAAAATTTGAAGTGAATCCGAAATACCATCAATTAATAAAATGTTACTATATATATCTATAAGAAGCTCGTCATGTACTTGAGAACTCGTCTAGAGTCATTGTATAATCATATCATATACTTAAAACTATTGTTTATTTTAGTACATAACATTATTAATACCAAATAAATAATCAACTTAAAAAAACAAAAAAAAACCAACCTCTTCAATTTTTGGAAACAACTCGTTGAGCAGAAGAAGAAGAAGACTCACCACTTTGGAAATTGGTTTTCAATATTTCCCAATTTTGTTCAAGCGTATAGCGTCCCATTTCGTAAATGTCAAACCTTTAAGTAAATTATGAACACATTTGACATGTCATTTGTGTTACCATTCTCAAAAAAATAGGTGGTTCAAAAAGCAAAAGCTATATGGCCCACCCTGTAGAATATACAATAAAAATATATACATAGAAGAGAATAGGACGATGATAGGTAAAGTAAAAGTAAAGTACACGTTTGTGTAAATGTATTTGATCAATTCCATTGCGATTCCATTTACCTCCTTCTCTATATCCACACAAAATATCTAACAAACAAATAAAATTAAATTTTCTTTTGAAAAATGCAACCATTCCTTCAGTATTTTCTTATGACGTTGTCACGTTAAACTATCGTCAGTAAACCGACTTTACAGACAACCTCTTTTTTCAAAATTTTCATTTTTCATTTTGAAAAAAAAAAGTCTTCTACCTGGTACAAAATTATCTCTGAATAAAACAAATTTCTCTCGTCTGATGATTTTAGATGAATCTCCAAGAACTTATGATGATCACCGCAAGGGACTTCTGGAGAAACGGGCTCCACACAAACAACGATACCTTTTACAATTAATACTTTTTTTCGGAATTTAAAATTTTTAAGGTCAAGTCAAAGCATGATATATTAAAGCTATGTTTTTATTTTTGTAAAATAAAGCAATTGACCAGCAAAAAAGAAATTTGTGAAAATCATCATTTTTCGGGCCCCTTATTACCTCTAACCCCTTAAATAAGAAGTACATGTTTCTAGAAGTTCAAAATATTACCTTTTTTAGCTTTCAGTGATTTTTGCACTGCTATAGCCATAATATTTTTGAAAACAATGACATCATTCGAGCGAGTTGGTATTGCTTTAGGTCCAATTGATTACTTTATCAAAAATTATAGTAGTTTCAGCTACCTTAATTGTGCATTTTTCATCATATTCGTTATCAGAATCTACAATAACCTGAACAACGTCAAAAGTAGCTTCCTCAGTATCATTAGCACAAATTTCATCTATTTCTGTCCATATTTTTAGCTCATCGACACTAAGGCTTGTCGTAAGGGGTAACATACGACCAGCAGCGCCAAAAATGCGCTAAAAGAAAAACTTATTTTAGAAGGCATAACAATAAAAATTAATATATAAAAATTTTGTAAATTGCTTATTAGTACTTAAACTTAAAAAAAATGTTTTTAATTTTTCTTTACCAAAATTTGTATATAAAAAATCACGTCACCCAAAGTGCAATGCAATGCAAGTTGCTCCACAGTCTGCATCATGTCTCCTTGAAATGTTGATTGATCTGTAAAAAGTAAATTCTTGTAAAATAAAGTTGCAGTTATATATAGTATATAGTCTACCGAGCCGGACTTTTGAATTTCGAAAAATTTTGTAATTTACGGCATTTGAAAAAAAGTATGCGTTTTACGTCATAAATGTCACACTTTACTTATGTTAATAAATTAAAAAAAATCAAAAATAATATCTATAGCGAAAGCACTCTTAAACATTTCAAAAAAAAGCTTCAAAAAATTTAAAAAATTGTATGAGTTATCAAGCAGATCGTGCCGGAAAAAGTAGTTTCCAGAAAATCGAGTTTAAACTTAAGAATTTTTTAACTTATTTTGTTAAGTTAAGTCTAATCTCCCATTCCAGTCTCATATGGTACGCCTTCCTGATCAGTAAGCAATTTTTGTTGTTTATTTTTTTTTCAGTCGAAGAGATGTCGCTCCCTTTTACTGCCTTTACGATATATACAGCAACGTTTTAACATTTTCGAAAATCACAAATAAGACACACTTCGCTTCAAATAATCAGAAACAATTAACCTTTAGTTTCATAAACCTTAGCATATCGACCCTAAGGTGTATTAAAGCTATGTTTTTATGATAGTATATTACTCTAATAATGTTTTATATAGTAGATGTTCCTATACATACTTCAGAATAACAAAAGAACCGACAGGCTGAAAGGCTCCGAAAGTAACTACCAGCTGCCGCAAACGAAGGACACCTACCTGTGCGCATTAAACTCTCGTCGGGCAGTTACATTTTCTACCATAACTTTGTATCTATGGGTAATTTTTACAATCGATTCCCACAGGCAAACGACTAAAATTATAAAGAATAATAATCTGTACAAAAAATTTTTTTTTTAAATTCTGGACCCTTTAAAAAGAAAAATAATAACATTTAATTAAAGAGGCTATATGTGGGAGTAGGCATATTTACTTGTACAATTCTTCTAATTCAGAATGTTGTTGTGAAACCATTTGTTGTCTCAAGCTACTGAAAATAACATCATCATCGAAACTCCTATTATTCTCTTCAGGCTGTGCATAATTTAGTAAGGATACCAGCATTTTTGTATAACGATGGTGTCGACTTTTTGACATGCTTGCGCCAGAAGACATATCGCATCTTTAAAAGTAAGTTCTTTCAAAAACTATAGCTATAGCTGTTTTTAATAAATTTATTATATTCGCAACTTGGTTAATTTATTACATTATGGTACATCGGCTGCAGAAGCGGTGCTACATTTGGTGGCAAATTTAAAACGAAAATTTGACCGCATTCTTTTTTTAATAACTAAATATTTTGGACGACAAGGCGTATTAGATGAGATCAGAACAGCTTTCACTGGTAGACCCCGCTGTTGTAGGAATATTTAAACCTAAGGAGCACCAATAAAATTAAATTTAGTTGAATTTATTAGATTCTTATTTAATAAATTTATATATAATTTTATAAAATTAAATCGCCTGTGGTAGAAATGATTTGTGGAACCATTCTCGAAAAATATTGCCAGCCATCCATGTTATTTTTGAGCATTTTTTTTTTATTGGCGTGTATACCCTTTCTGGGTGTTTGGCCGAACTTCTCCTCCTATTTGTGGTGTGCGTCTTGATGTTGTTGGAGGGTCCTACACTTTCACGCCGTCTCCGACCGTCAGATATTTTTTATGAGGAGCTTTTTCATGGCAGAAATACACCCGGAGGTCTGCCATTGCCTGCCGAGGGGCAACCACTATTAGAAAAAAACTTTTTCTTCGTTTTGGTCTTTCACCGAGATTCAAACCTACGTTCTCTCTGGATTGCGAATGGTAGTCACGCACCAACCCATTCCGCTACGGCGGCCGCCATGAGCATTAGTGCATGATGAAACTGTGACACGTGACTTTTAACGTTTTCTTCCGCTAGCACTTTTTTCTTTTGAGGTCATCTAAGTTTTAACTGACAGTCATTTCCAAAATAAGCCAGTTTCGTGGGCATTGCAAATTTGATTTTCAGCGAGCTGTAAATTGTTTTTTAGTCATCGAATCTTTGCATTGAATGCTGGCAGTGCTTCTTGATGAGAAGAAAGTTTTTCAACCAACCAGAACTTGTATGAAACCCACTTCCAATTCCATAAATTTTTCATCCAGTTGTTTAGCTTTTTCTTTCATAAGATTACCAGATATTGCATTGGCTTCATTGAGTGATGAATTATTTATACGAGGTGTGTTCAAAAAGTATCCTGAATTTTGTGTTTTTTCAAAAATTATTTATTTATTCATTAATATCTATTTTTTCCCCTTCAAAGTAATCCCCATGAGATATTATCCTTTTGTGCCAACGTTTTTTCCAATCTTCGAAGCACTCCAAAAAATCATTTTTTTTTAACTTGTGAGTCCCTCCTTCGATGCCATCTTTATCTCACCAATCGTAGCGTAGCCTTATCAAGGGCCTCTTCAGTTTCGGGAACAAGAAAAAGACACAGGGGGTCAGATCTGGGGAGTACGGTGGCTGTAGCGTCATTAGTGTGTTGTTTTTGGCCAAAAAGTCGCGCACAAGCAACGATGTATGAGCAGGGGTGTTATGGTGATGCAAGAGCCAATTTTTGTTCTTCCACAAATCCGGGCTTTTCAGGCGGATTGCTTCGCGCAAATTTCGCATAACTTGCAGGTAATATTCCTTATTGACCGTTTTACCCAAGAACTCATGATGCACAACGCCCCTGCAATCGCAGAAAACGTTGCTTACCGACCAAACTTGGCGCGCTTTTTTGGTCTTGTTTCGTGCGCCAGCTTCCATTGAGATGATTGAGCTTTGGTTTCCACGTCATAACCATAAATCCACGATTCGTCACCAGTTATGACCCTCTGTAGCAGATGTGGGTCGTCGCGGACAGAGTCCAACATCTCATTAGCAATGTTCATGTGATGCCGCTTTTGGTAGAAATTGAGCAATTTTGGTACGAATTTGCGGCGACCCGTCTCATGCCCAAATCATTGAAAAAAATCGAATGGCACGGAGCGAATTGATATTCTAGGTCCTCAGTAACTTCTCCAACGGTTATTCGACGATTGGCCAATACCATTTTCTTCACTTCATCAATTTTCTCGTCTGTTGAAGTGCTCGGGCGTCCGGCACGCTTTTCGTCGTTCACATCTTCTCGGCCTTCTGAGAACATTTTGTACCACCGATAAACGTTGCTTTGGTCCAAAGTACTCGTAGCTTCTCCGTATGACACAGTCAACATTTGGAATGCATTCGCGCTCTTAATTTCGTTTTTCACACAAAATTCGATACAGGTTCTTTGATCCATCTTTTTGAACAGATAAAAATCGAAGGCGAGCCGAAACACGTGCAAGTAAAGCAGCTGTCAACAATTAACTGAACATTCAAAATGTCCGAACTCGTCGGCATGAGTGAGAGACATGACTACCAATATATCGCCACAAAAAATCGAAATTCGAATATACGCATCCTGCGAAAATTCAAAACTCGTGATACTTTTTGAACACACCTCGTATAGCTGAGTTTTCCTCTCAGCAAACTCGCAAATTACGAAATTCCCTCTACTCAGTACTTATCGGATTGAAGGTCCCCTCTACAGAGTACTCAATAAAATAACTTTTGTGCTCCCCTCGATCGAGTAGTTCTCTCACTCCGGGGTTTCTTCCGAGTCTATTGTATTTCTATCTAGAATATTCCAAAAATTTTCAATAGGATTTAGATCCGGGTATTGATGAGGTGAATTCAACTGTTTTGGAGTGTTATGGCATATAACAGCCATTGTTTGAAATCTGCAGCTCTATATCTCCTCTCGTTATCTTACTGAAAGCCCTTAGGCGCCGTTAGAATCAAATTTTGTGTACTTTATTTTAAGTGGACCTCCAATATTTGAAAATAATCTCTACTATTTAGGGTCGGCTAGATTCCTGTGCCAGCAGCAGGCGTGCATACCCAAAACATTACAGAGCCTCCACCCTGCTTAACAAGGAAACAAGATTGTGTAGCAGCCACTAGCTATTTGGTGTTCTCCAGATCTTACTACGATTTTGTGCCAAATGTCTGGAATTTGCTTTCGTGACTGAACACAACATTGCTCAAGAAAGTTCGACGTCAGTTAAATGCCTTTTTGGGAAGTTAAGACGTTTAGCCTTAGTCTTAGTAGGAAAAAGCGTGATCAATTTAGAGGAATCGTATTTTAAACTGAAATAAAACGAAGAAAATGCAAATTGATTAAAAAATCTTTATTATTTTTGTATTGAACCATTCGTGGGACTTATTTTTTAATACGCCGTAATTCGGTCACCCGCAAACACTAGCTTTGTGCATAACTTTAATAATGTGGGCTTCCAATCTCTCAATCGAAGCTGTTTTATCCACAAAGTATTTAGGCTTTACATACCCCATAAATAAAAGTCCAAGGATGTGATATTACACGAGCTTGGTGGCCAATCCGCTGGTCCGAGACGAGATATAGATTGCTCGCCGAAACGACGACGCAGCGTCTTGTTGGAACCAAAAATCGTAGAAATCATGGGCTTAAATTTCCGACATCAAAAAGTCCTTTATCAAGGCGCGATAGCATTCGCCATTCACTGTTATATTGGTGCCAGCCTCGTCCTTGAAGAAATATGGGCCAATGATTCCCCTCAGCCCATAGGCAGAACAAACGGTTGTTTTGAATGGATGTAAATTCGGGGTTTTGAATGACTTCGGGTTGTTTTTCAGCATAAATATGTCAATTTTGCTTATTGACGTAGCCACTAAGTCACAAATGGGCCTCGTAGCTGAACAAAATGCGGTTCCCATAAGTTGCCCTGAGCGCGCGACGAACATTTTTCACAGAGCGTCGATTTTCGTAATAAAATTAGACGATTTGTAAACATTGTTGAGGAATATGTCTTTCCATGATGAAATGTCTATGAATACTGAAGAAAATGAAGTATTTAGTTTGACAGTGCGTTTGCGCGATCTGTCAAAAAACCTTATTGGAAAAAGTACCTCCGGTCTGATCACCCTTTCTATCAGTAGTTAACACATGGACTGAAAAGGCCTGGGCTTATAAAGAAAACACGTTTTTTTATTTAAAATTAGCTTTAATCATCAACGTAATTTGCATCAAGAACAACGCAATCATTCCAGTGCAGCTCTCAAATTTCAATACCACTTTTGATTTATGAATGATTGATGTTTTGCCTCACAATAGGCCTCAGTTTCAGCGATAACCTCTTCATTCGAGGGAAATTCTTACCGACGATCATTTGCTTTTAATTCTGCGAACATTCAGTATTCACCAGTAGCCAAATCTGGCGAATATGGTCGATAGTCGAAGTTGAACTCATGAAGTTTTGCCATGATTTTGATTGACTTGTGGCACGGTGACTTTTCTTGAAGGAACAAAACAGTGAACAAAGGCGGCACCCATTTCGAATAGAGTTTTCTTATAGTTAAATGCTCAAGCAATATAAAGGCTTCGCGTCCTTTTAATATCTCTACGATGTCAGCTAACTCACACAACTTCACTTTGCGATCATTCAAAACGATTTTGTGGATTTTTTTTTTTATGTTTTCTGAAGTTATCGCCTCATTTGGAAGTTCACTGCGTTGTTCATCATTGGTGTCTCTACGACCAGGTTTGAAGTCAGCAAACCCTCGTTTTATAGTTGTTTTTGATGTAGCGGAGTACTCATAACACTTTTCAAGTCATTGCATTGCTTGAACGGTACTTTTTCCATCAGGACGCAGTTTAAAGTTAAAACAAAAATAACAAAAGTAGCGTCACTCTTAGCACAAGAGCTCACGAAGTAATGGATAAGTTGTCATGAAATTTGAACATCTGTTCCTTTAGGGGTAGTAAAAGCTGCAGCAGAGGTGAATGCAATAAAAGTAGTGCCATCTCATTGTTAGACACGGGACTTTTTAGCCCATGTGCTATCAACAATTTACACAAAAATCATCTGAATTCCACTGAGCACTAATTAGAAACTTACTTCAAGTGGTTGGAGTTCATTCATAATAAAAAGAAAGGTTGCTAACATTAGCTTTCCCATAACAAAATTTTTTTTATTTATTTTTTCAAAAACTTTATAACTATCGCCTCTAAGATATGTCCCATAGAAAATTGTATATTCTTTAGTATTAGTAGCCTTCAAAAAATATATGATAAAATTTTAGAGTATTTAGAAAAATTGTTCGTCCAAGTTCGATTATAGAAATTGAAGTAGTTCAATTCTTGCTTCAATCATATTTTGTCGTTGTGTTTTATCACACATTTGCAATAAGTGGGTACTTTCACTAATTCCTCCCTCAATTCACCATTCATAACTACGACCATCGTACGAAAAGTGTAGCTTTGCTTGCATCTCGATGTTAAACGTAGAGGTAAGCCATCTTCGAATCTACAGCTGCGATTAGCTCCACTGCAAGAAAAAAGGAAGAATAAATTGGAAGTTGGAAAAAAGCTGTGTATAGTATATAAACTAAAGTGGTTCGATTTGTGCGGCATAGTAAATATACAATGCACCAAAAATAATATATTTGGTCGTAGGAATTTTAAATTACCTTTTTCTTATTAAAACAAACTCAAAATTTGTACTACATAGATTATAATAATTAAATATTTCATTAATCTGGCATTTCACATATTTTAGCACACCTAAAATCATAATCGCGTATCCCAACATCGAAAATTCTCAAAGAACAGACGCCTTAAAAATACATTTATTTGGCCGAGCTCCATCGCAACTCCAATAGCGGCAATAGAATGAATTCTGAACTGGCATCCAATCAAATGAGAAGTAAGCCAAAAGATCCGGTCTTAGACTGAAGATTTCGAGACAACTCTCACAGTGGCCTTCTAGTCACAGCAAAATTCTGGGTTCAAACGGAAGGTCAGAGTGCGTGATTCCACAAGTTAAATTTGGCAAAAAGCCTAGCGTTATTAGAGAGCAAAATGGATGGCAGGAAGCTCTAGAATCCAAATACCATTCATGCAATTTCTTTACAGATGCTTCCAAAATAGCGGAAGCAGAAGAAGCGATAGCCTTTTGTTCGGAATTTGATCTCCAAAAGTCGTTCATACTCCCTAATTACTATATGTAGTATATTTCAAGCTGAAATCTATGCCGTAACAAAAACAGCTGAATTGGGTCTGGAATTAACTTCTCTTAATACTCGGACAAACATCATCAACGACAGTCAAGCTGCTTCGGCTCTTTGCACTAACTCGGAATGTGTTCAACATGTCAGATTCCAAATGGACGAACTCTACGGCAATGAGCAGGTAACTATTCACTAGATGCCAAGACACAAAGGAATTTAAGAAAATGAGAGAGCTGATGAGCTCGTTCACTCCTTTCCCAAAAAGGGGACTGAATGAGGAACTAAATCTGGAAACGCAGTCAATATGGGAGCACTGAACCTCGTACAAAACTGCCAAAATAATGCTAAAGACTTCGAATACCAAAACTGTAAAGTTTATTTTATTACTGTCTAGGAAAGACTGCAAAATATTGGTTGGAATACTGTCTCGCCCTAAATCACGCACCCAAAACGGGATTAGTCCAGAGCCATGCGTGTAACACATGCAGCGAGGCGAGTGCTAGGGTACTTTGAAACTCCTACTTTGCCACTACCTTTTGTAGGACTCGAAAAAGGTGCCTAGGATCAACATCCTTGAAGGATATTGCTGGCAAAAAGCCTAATAATGGCTTATTAAATCTCGCGAAGGTGTGCATTATGAGTTATATAAAATCTCTTCCTAAACCTCTTCGACTCCAGACACATAGCACTGGATCCTAGAGGTCTAAGGCGGATATTTTTACAAATCAGGAAGCCCTACCTAACCTAACCTTAGAAGAGGTCCTCCTCCTGTTTGTAGCGTGCGTCTTGATGTTGTTTCACAAATGGAGGAATCTACAGTTTTAAGCTGACTCCAAAGACGTGGAGAATGATTTTTTTATAAGGAGCGTTTTTATGAAAAAAAAAATACTCTTAGAAGTTTTCCATTGCCTGCTGAGTGGCGACCGCTTGAAAAAAAAACATTAACATTTTCTATCAGTTTGGTGTTTCGAGCCCGTTGTAGGTTTTGAAGCTGGGCCCTACCGAATGGTAGTCACTCAACAAACCATTCAGCTGAGATTATCGCTTGTATCTTCACTGTAAACTCAAAATTATTTGCTGGGTGTTTTATTTTTTTTTACTTTTCTCTACACCTAACCTACATTCAAGCTGCTTAAGCGCCATCAAGCCCTGCTTTCCTATTTCAACGCTATCGCTCGCACTTAGGATTGTGAATGAAGCTTACGAAATGTAGTCGCCTTATAAAACCACTTTTTCGTAAGTCGCTTTCACTTGGTGAATTTTTTGATGGGTGAAAAAATGCTTCTATAACACGGATTTTCTAAAACCATATCTCTAATTATCGGCTAATCTCTGAGCTCACATTTGTAGCCCATCCTTTTGAAAATATTACAATATAAAAGTGAAATTACTTTTAGTTGCCTGGAATATTCTCCGTACCAAACTATATAGTATTAAACGTGGGTATATTATTATAATCTGTTTCTGTTTCTTGAGTCTGAGACTGATTGGCAAATAGCACCCAAGTCAGAAGCTTCAAACTTAAGAGAATACTGCGCATATGAGACTAACTAAACAGGAAATACCTAACTATCCTTTCAATCACATCCAAATGCTTAGAAATTAAGCTCATATGAGCACCAGACCACAGAAACATTACCAGAAACTGTTGATCTGATGAGCTACTAAACAGGGGATCCATGAGCTGGTCTTCCTGCACAAGAGCAATTTGCTGTTACCTTGACAGCCTGTGTCGTGATTCTGGAAATGAGAGCATCGTGTTAACTTAGCGAATGCTGAGAAAATACTAGACTAACGAAGCCCCTGCGGCCGTTCTATATGGGTATTGTTCATTACGCAACCATGCGAAAATACATGAAATTTCTTCGAGCTCTTGTTGCAGAAGCTGTCTGGACGATGAAGACTATGGAAACTTTATTTGCACTTTTTTTCTCTGCTTTTACAAGACTAAGATTTAAGAATTTTGGCTTTGACTGTTACGCCTGTGGAAATGGCGGGTTTAAATATTAACTGCCTGCTGAATTTCAACAGTACCCCGAAGCAGTTTATAAAACTATAAGTAGACAATATTCGATGTTTCAGCTCCCACCTTTTCCTCTTTACTTCCTTCTTCTTTATCCTAACAATGAAATCACAGTCAAGGATTTAATTTTTCATCCAAGTGAGCCCATTGGAAGTCTAGCCTATGGAAGCAGTCTATAATACACTAACCATTTGCCTTATAGCGTCAGAACAATAAGATGACTATGCCCAGCGACTTTTGTTTTTTTTTTTTTGGTTTTTTGCATAAACAAAATGCGATATTGTAGTGGAGTTTTGAATATTTCATAATGAATTTTACACAAAATGTTGCAGTTAGAGCGGTCGTCGTAGCTTATTGGGGTCCTTTTGGTATCAGGTTCGACAAAATTGATGGAAACAGTCTCCAATCAGGAAGTAATGCTTAGCAATAGAGTACATTTAACGCCGATGAAACGGCGTTTTACTAGAAGTTGCAAGATCCCCAATTGGCACCCACCGCAAACTCATATGCAATTTCCTCTAAAAACGTTCTTAGGACCAGAGAAGCCATTGAGAGACTAGCCGCAGACAGACGGTTCCACATCTGTTGGCAGGAAACGAAATTGTAGATGAGATTACCAAAAGAGATGTTTACATACAATTCGAGCAACAAATCGACTTACTGGAACCTTTAAATACGGTATACAATGACATCGCTGCGGACATGAAAACACAAATAGACGGGAGGTAGAATAATCTAGCCACTTGCAAAACCACGAAAATTATGTGTACTCAGAATGCAGATGAATACGCCCGATTCGTAGTAGCCTGGTCTAGAAAGGAAAGCAGAACTATCGTAGGTATACTAAGAGGCCACAATTTGTTAGCGGCGCACGCATACAAGTTGGGACTTACAAGAAATTATAGCTGCAGATTTTGCAATGAACTAGAAGAGAGGGAAACTCTTGAAAACCTTCCTTGTTCTTGCCCTGCATTAGCTACCATAAAACCCCAATGAATTGCTTAGGAGCTCTACAATATGAGAGGTTAGCATGTCTCTCGGGGTTAGAGCTCCAGAGCTCACTTAAATTCGCAAAATACGCAGGCTTATTACAAAAAGCCTACTACAAGGAAACGTAAGGGTGAAGCTTCATCTGATACCACTAAGAACCACTGGCCTATGTGATGGCTTTCAGCCAGCCAGGTCAACCTAACCTAATAGAATACATTTCTGATATGAAAAAACTTTTCTTAAGAACTCTTTCGAGGCGTCTTAAAAAAGTAAGCCCCGCCGTGTGTAGGGCAGCATCAGAACGCACACCACCAATTATAACAACATGAAGGAGAAACTCCGCCACACTATTAACATATATAACATATATTAACATATATAATAACTACATACGTTCGTGCATATATAGACAAGGTGGCGCAGATTAATCATCAATTTTATTTTTGAACAAATTTTTTACTAAATAAATAAAAAATGACTTCAACTGATAGAAATATTTATTTTCAGCTTTACGCGCTCCATCGCTTGTCTTTTTGCATACTTCAGCTATCTTATTCATAAGCCTCAAATACGTTTAACGTACGACACCATTTGTAAAAATTATAAATCTTCCGATGGGTGCTTAATTTTGCGCCACTTTGCCTATACAAACACACACCCTAATAAATAATTATTTTAAACTACTCTGCGTGTTTTCCACGCTTCTGTTTTCCTTACACGCACTGCTCCATCGAAATTCCCTGCTTCTTGTCGCCATATTGCACCACCAGTACCCACTTCGAGTCCTTCGTTTGCGCGCTTTTGGGATATTCCAACTGTGTTTGAGAATCGCAGTAGTCTTCTTCCTCAAGCTGCGTGTAATGAGCTAAACTCACTGCGGATAACTCTGTGTAATCATCTCTGAAGTACATTTGGAATTGTGCAAATTTTTCCCCGCTAACTTTGTGTAACTGCGTGCGCTCTAAATAGTTTGGAACCTCTGTGCAAAATGTTTTACCCGGACAGATGATGTCAGCTGATTGTAGAAAGAAAATACATTTTTATATTAGAATATTTATATATATAGAAATTGTTCAGAATGTCTTTACTTTCAGAAAAGTTGGACGCCTCTGTGTTGTTGGGGTCAGCGAATGCGCGTGATGCATTTGCCTGGAAAGATAAAATTATCAGTTGTTTTCATAAACAAAATTTATAAAATTATTTGAGTTATATAATTAGTCTGTTCTTATGTTTTTATCATTGAGTTCTTCCAATTGCGGGATTTCAGTAGATATTAAGGAGCCGGAGTTAACCTTCAAGCTAAGCTCGCGGTTGCTGAAATATAAAATGTATTTAATTTATAGTCCCTAACTTTCTGAAAAGTTAACAAAAAAAATTTGGTATGAAAAATATTGCGAATTTTGTGAAAAGATGAAGGGAGGAGCCTGGTTTATAAGGTCAAAAAAATAATTTTTTTGTTTTTCGTTTTAAGCGCTTCCTAATATATTTCAGAATATTCACACAAAGTTACAGAGCCTAATTCTCAATATTTCCGTAGATACAAAGCCAAAGGTAGGCGAGCGTTAGGTAAAGCGTTTTTTAGCAAGAGCGCTTCAACTTTTTTTTTATAAAACACAAACAGTTTGACTTTTTTAACTAATTTTTTTTTTATTATCGAGTTTGAACATATACATTTAAGTATGAAATTCGATTTCTTTTGCATGACCACCGCGTGCACGTTTTACGAAGTCCAATCGTTGAACCCAATTTTCGACCACTCTTTTGCATAAATCGGCCGAAATTCCAGCAATTTCGCGTTCAATATTGGCTCTGAGCTCACAAATCGTCTCCAGCTTGTTACTGTAGACCAATGACTTCACATAACCACAAAGAAAATAGTCTAGAGGCGTCAAATCACACGAGCGCGGCGGCCATTCGACCGGTCCATTTCTCGAAATAATGCGCTCATCGAACTTACTCTTCAACAAATCAATTGTAGCGTGTGCTGTGTGGCTTGTGGCCCCGTCCTGTTAAAACCACATGTCGTCTAATTCCATACCATTCAATTGCGGTCAAAAATAATCGTTTATCATGTCGCGGTATCGATTTCCATTCACAGTAACGTGGCGATCGTTCTCGTCAACGAAAAAATATGTGCCAATTACGCCGCCGGCATGTAAACCGCACCAAACAGTGATTTTTTCGGGATGCAACGGTGCCACATGAATCACGTGTGGATTGCTTTCTGCCCAGTAACGCATATTTTGTTTGTTGACAAAGCCATTGAGCCAAAAGTGAGCTTCATCACTGAAGATGATTTTTTGGAAAAAATGCTCTTAAAGTAGCAGCAACAGAACGATTATTTTCATAAAAAATTTGCACGATTTGCAATCGTTGCTCAAGTGTGTAGCGTTCCATGATGAAATGTATACTAATGAAGTTTAAAAATGACAAGCGAAAAATAAAAAATATTGCGTCGTTCGCCCTCCCCATCGGAAGTTGAAGCGCACCTATTGAAAAACGCCTTAGTTACGCTGTGACCGGACAGCTATAGTACAAACTTCATCTTCTTTTCTCGACTTTTCATTTTTATGATTTCTTTGAATTGGCGTACATGAATGAAAAAAAAACTAATGAACCTTTTGAAATGAATCATAGCTTGTTCCATTCAGTATTAAATTCTCTTCTATTTGAACTAACAACATAAATAAAAAAAAAATTTTCAAGAATTTTATACCAAGTTGAAGTGAATTTTTCTTTTATAGAAAGGCATTTTTTTCTTTAAAACCTCCAAAAAGTTGAAATTTTGGAATTTCTCTCAGTTTTCTTAGTTCATCTAGAATAAAAAATCATGATAATTAGAAATCCATTTGAATTTTTTGCTTTATATATATTAATAATTACGAGCTGTATCTTGTACGCCAGTTGGAAACTCCAGCGTTGCAGCGCTCTACTAATTTCTATGTTAATCATTTTTTTTCAACTTATTTTAACCAGCACAAAAATATTTTTTTATACTTTTTAAATGTTCATTAAAAGATAGAAAAAACTTTGCAGTGTTAAATTAATTTTTTCCTTAAAAAAAAATCGCAAAGAGATGCAATTTTTAGACCTCATAAACCAGGCTCCCCCCTGAAGTGACTTAATTACACTGGCACACAAAAAAATACAAAAGTTGTCTGTATCTACGGACATATTTTTCGACCCGCTGAATACGAATTTTAAGTCAGCTTGGGCCGTCCAGCCTTCAATTTCGAGTGAAAAAAATATAGTGAAAATTTGAATAAAATAGCAAACATACCAAAAAATGGACAAAATAGCAGAAAATTGCTTCTGAAAAAATGGAAAAAATCTTTTAAACACAATTAAATAAATTTATTGTATTGTTTATTAACAAAATACAAAATTAAAATCTGAAAATGCAATAAAATGGTAAAATCTATGAAAATTACGTATAAAAAGAATTAGAAGAATGATTTTCCTAACTTTCAAGCTGTTGTCCGGTGGTATCGAACTCTTTTATTTTCAAATGCCATTACCTTTTTAGCTAACATATTTTTATTTTTTGGTCTTGATGCCAGTAATTCAGCTCCATCCTTAGGCAAATTTAAATCTCGTATGAGATCATTTAGTTCTTCTCGAGTAAATGTTTCAGGGTCTTTCATTTTCCCATCTGGCATGAAATCTTCGTCTTTGCGATTTTCATCTTCAGAAATGTCTTCTTCCTCTTCTTCGTCCATTGGCACTTCTTCTTTTTCTACTTCTATCTCTTCAAGAGCTTCGGATTCATCAACAATAACTGTTTGCTGTGGCTTAACAGCTGATGAAACATTTGCGTACTGTATTTTACTTCTATTCGATGAAGTAAAACCGGCAATTTCAGTCATACAGAGGTAACAGTTATGTGAACTAGTTGGTGAGGTCCAGCTCATGGGAATTGTAAATTTCAAGTTTTCTCGGTTTTTGGTTTTCCCCCATCGTGTCAACATAATATTACATCGACCACAAACAAAGTGTGGGACCCACGCTGAATCCAAATTTGTAATTTGAATGCAAAAGCATCCTTCATAATTTCGTTTCAATCTATCTGAAAACGTTCTGTGGTTTTTTACCGGCTTAAACTCCCCACAAACGTAACAAAATAGATCAGGACTCTTATTGCATAGATGGGAATTGCTTCTTGTAATAGTATACTCTCCAGTAGCCAAGTTTTCCACTACTGAAGAGCTGCAGTCGCTGGATGACGACGCCTGTGGGCCTGCTTTCTCACCCTGACCAGACGCCGATACTTAGTTTCCGAATCCCTGCATCGTCAACTACTCATCACTTGTACCTGCCATGACGGCACACAACACACGACGTTAACCCTGGGCGGTTTTTTGCAGTTTTATGAATGTTTGAGGGGACTATGGGCCAAATTCATTGCAGAATCAGATCGAGCAGATTAAATTACAGGAACATCTTCGTCAATCCGGATCCACAAAATTTTGTATACCAAAATAAACCCAATTTTCTTCGATTTTTGCAATTTTTAACGATATTTTACAATTTTTTTAGAATTATAAAAGTTTATGATTAAAGTACGATCGAAATTAGTATGTAACGGATCAAAATACATAAAAATTATGCTTTCCTTAGATCTCAATTTTTTTTTTTTTTTTTTGCCAAAACATCGAATTTTCGCTATTTTTTGTGATTTTTTGCAATTTACTCGAAATTGAAGGCTGGATGGCCCAAACTGACTTGAAATTCGTATTCAGCGGATTGAAAAACATGCCCTTAGATAGGTGGCGGCGGTGTACAGACACATTTTTTTTTTTTTGTGTGCCGGTGTTATGTTCGCACAAGTGATGATATAAATAAATATTAATGTATTGCATTCGGCCGCCGTAGCCGAATGGGTTGGTGCGTAACTACAATACCATTCGGAATTCAAAGAGAACGTAGGTTCGAATCTCGGTGAAAGACCAAAATTAGGAAAAAGTTTGCTAGCGCTCGCCCCTCGACAGGCAATGGAAAAACCGCTCAGTAGATTTCAATAAAATTTATACTGCTTTTGAAGAACATAAAACACTCGTGCCTGATCGGAGGATTTTTTTCAAAAATTTCGATTTTTTTTTAACAATTAATTGTCTCGAAAATCTGAAAAAATATTCTTAGGCCGCCATGTTGTTAATTTTGAAAAAAAGCTTCGATCAAGCACAAGATTGTCTATTAATAGAACTAATTTCTCTTGTCCGATTGATTTTAGATGAATTTCCAAGGGCTTGTAATGATCACGGCAAGAGACACAAGCAGCGATAACTTTTATAATTATTAATTTTTTTTTTGAAATTTTACTAAAGACAAGTCTAAACATGATATATTTATGCCATGCTTT
The DNA here is from genome assembly GCF_027943255.1 of Anastrepha obliqua. Lineage (NCBI taxonomy): Eukaryota > Metazoa > Arthropoda > Insecta > Diptera > Tephritidae > Anastrepha > Anastrepha obliqua. The sequence continues at coordinate 150,641,459 of NC_072892.1, read as the reverse complement.
TATTTTTGTAAAGTAAAGAAATTGACTAGCAAACCAAAATAAAAATTATTGAAAATTATCATTTTTTCGGACCTCTGACTACCCTAACCCCTCAATTTTATTGTTCGTTGATTTAAATATTACATACCTTATACTCAAATATGAACGAGACGTTATCAATAAAACGGTCCGCGGATGACATATGGCAAAAATAAATTTTTTGTTTTTTGGTAGGACTGTTATAAGCTTGCATGGCAATTTTCAGCGTGATATGTCACATAGTTTGTTTTCTGTGCTACTGTAAACAAGTCAAGCTCGAGTGTGTTCTTCGAATTCTCTTTTATGACTTCAATTGTCTCAAAATGTTTTCCACGGAGCGGCAACTTGAGCTTGGGAAACAGGAAAAAGTCACATGGAGCCATATCAGGCGAATACGGTGTTTGCGGAACGATATTAACATTATTTTTGTTCAAATAATCGCGAACAAGACGTGATGAGTGAGCTGGTGCATTATCGTGATGCAAGAACCATGACTTGTTGTCCCACAATTCTTTCCTTTTAAGACGAATGTTCTCGCGCAAACGCTTTAAACGTCTAAATAATATTCAGCGCTAACCGATCGGCCTTGCGGAAGGAACTCCGAGTGCACCACACCTTCGTAATCGAAAAAAAGCAGTCAGCATAACCTTAATTTTTGAGCGACTTTGGCGTGGTTTTTCGGGTTGATGTACGGCCCTCTTTGAACGATTTGTACCACTGGAAAACACGTGCACGCGATAGAGCAGAGTCCCCATAGGTTGTCTGCAACATTTTTAAGGCGTCTGAAGCCGAAATTTTGTTGGATTAAACAAAATTTCAAACAAATTCTTTGTTCAACTTGAATTTCCATCGTTAAATTCGAAGAACACACCCGAGCTTGACTTGTTTACAGGAGCACAGAAAACAAACTATGTGACATATCACGCTGAAATTTGCCATGTAAGCTTATAACAGTCCTACCAAAAAACAAAAAATTTATTTTTGTCATATGTCATCCGCGGACCGTTTTATTGATAACGACTCGTTCATATTTGAGCAGAAGATATTATATACACCCTGTTGCATAATTACAAGCGCACAATAATTTTATTTATATTTTTCACTGTATTTTAGAGAAAATATTTCAACATGCACTGTTTGTATAAACGTTTTAAGAAAAACAAGTTCACAGTACAAGCAACAAACACAACATCATTTGTAAATAAGTAAAATGCGCTTAAAATTATGCAACGTGCAATTGGAATTGGAATTGGATAAAACTTATGATGAAAATAATTGAAAAGGTGTGGCCAATAATAGGTCGTTATCCATGATCGAAAAAATAATGAGATGGCCCCTATGGTGGTACCGTTACTTTGCGCTCAGCGAATTTAAAAATGAGTTACGTCGTTTTAGCACCAGTATGGCAAGATTACCATTTTCGTAACTTGATTTAGCATTTTCTTTTGTTATTTAGTCTCGAAGTTTTAGTTCTTCTTTCATCACATTTTTCTAGCCTGTTCTAATTAAAAGTAATGTTTATAATATTGTAAAATATACATTTTTTAAAAATTAGTTCAATAATTCACTCAGTTAAGTAAAGCTAAATAATACTTTTTTTTAACATCTGGTCGCATTGTCCACGATTGCAGTTGTTGTTGGTGTTCTTCTGCTTTCAGCAGTCAAATCTCTCTCTCGCTACTGCAGTGTTGCCTAGCTTTGGATATAAAAACGCGCTAAAATGACCATTTGAAGAAAATAAACTCCAATTTTTTATTGAATTACTTAAAGAACTTTGATACGTAACAAATTGTTTTTAGAATGTGCGTTTTTTTTTAATAAATGTGTTATGGATATGTATTAGGGCGGGTCGATTTAAAAATCGCTCATTGCTCTGTGAAAATCGTATTCTAGGGATCAAAATAAGAAACTTTGCCAAAGGAACCATACCTCTAAAACGAGTTCTGATGCCCCCAATTTAAAAATATCACCATTTTTGGCCTTTACATGAAAAAATCAGCTAAATGGCTATGTTTTTTCTTTATTTTTATTTATTTATAATAATATTTTTTATTTATTTATAATAATATCTATTTTTTCTCTTAAGAAATTTATTTAGTCAGAACATATGTAAATGAAAAAATTAATTTAAGAGAGTTCTAGAAAAGAAACTAAAAAGTTCGACCCAAATTGGGGGACATCAGAATTCGTTTTAAAGGTATGGTTCCTTCGGCAAAGTTTCTTATTTTGATCCCTAGAATATGATTTTCACAGAGCAATGGCCGATTTTTTGCCTGCCCACAAAAGACACTAAAAGTTCGACCCAAATTGGGGGGCATCAGAATTCGCGTTAGAGATATGGTTCCTTCGGCAAAGTTTCTTATCTTGATCCCTAGAATATGATTTTCACAGAGCAATGGGCGATTTTTTTCATTCCCCACAAATCGACCTGGCCTAATATGTATAATTTAATTTTGAGTTGTTTTTTGTTAAGCGAAGCTATTTTGTTAAGGGAGCGACTTATTTATTATATTTGAGGTTATATAACTACATAAAGTACTCTTTTTGTAAAAATGTCATTATGGTTTCTTTAGTATTTTCTGTTATTTTGTGGCTTATTTTACAATGAATACACCTCTTGATGCCCTATGTCCCACTAAGAATTGATGGCCGGAAGAAACGAACAAACGATTAATCCACATTCAGTAAATTCTAACGCCTTTTAAAATGTGTATAAAGGTTTTCAATCTTAAGAAGAGTTGAGAGAAGAATATTTAATACTCTTGCATTTACTTAAAAGGAGCAGAAAATTAAATTCACACTTTATAAGAATCAACAAATTTTCATTAACACTAAAATCTTCTCAGAGTGACCTTTTTTAACCTTCTTTTGTTTAATAATACAGTTTTTTTTAACTTACAGTTTCGGTAGCTTTAAATTAAAAAAAAGAAACAATCACCAAACTTAAATTTTCTCATTTTGGGTATAAAAAAGCACTAAATTTATTGCGAAGAGCAAATGGTTGGCAACACTGCACAGCTCGGCACACGTGACATCACGCACTCTCTGATGGGCGCAATCTTGTTTCTATCATTGTTGGCCGTTATCCGTTTCTCAGCGAATTCGACAGAAACAGCTGAGGCACTCTCATAACCGGGGCTGCGAATGGTTTGTTTACGTTTGTAAAACACTAAGATTGTGTTGGTGATATATGAAAAATATATCACACTTCGTTGCCGTCTGCACAACGGTTGAGTGGTCGAACGTGTGAGAGGATCGTGCAGAATTTAAGTAGCGAATCCCCTGTGACGTGGCAGCCGAAGTTCCTCTCACATTTTTTGTTTACACTATAGTTATTGCTCAAACCTGGTAAATCTATCATCCTTAGATAAAACCCACTACTTGCAGTGAGAATTGTTATTGGTCGAATTTTTGACAACAGGCGACACTAATTCATAAATCTTCTACAAAATTTCAAACTTGGTTATATAAGTAGAATGAACCAATTTTTATAAAAAGATAATTAAAATTAAAAATTAATAAATAAATTCTTACAGCTTTTCAATATGTGGTCCTGTGTAATAATTTTAGGGGTAAATTAATATTTTATATACCACTGTAAGAGGCCTCATTTTAATGGCATTTAAAACTTTTCCAGCAAATCAAAAATATAACGTTACTTGTAGGTGCATTCCTTCAACCTATGAAAAATTGATTACCCGGCGAGTCAGAGTCAAAATTCTGAGTTAGCAGTTTTTTCTACTACACGTAAACATCTGAGAAAAAGTATATAAAAAAAGTTTTTTTGCCCCACTGAGATTTCCTTCACTCTAAAAAACGAATATCCCACCAAATATAATGAGCATAAAATAATAAACAACCAACTCTAGCACAATCATCCATTAAAATGCAAACTAACAAAAGGGCTAAAACAGATCTTGAGAAGGCAAACACATTTGCACGCCACTTAACCCGTGTCTTCTGCCCCACGAAATCGGACCCTCGCCAAGCACTGATCAAAAAGTAAAAGATACCCTAGAACACACGCACCAGATGGAAGAAGGATTCACTTTCCTTACGTACATATCTATATAATTCCATTACATTATCTGGTTTTGTTCCCTCTCAGTGGAAAGTAGCTCGAGTAAAAATCATCCTCAAACCAGGAAAAAGCGAACGGAACAAATCAAATTATATCGACCCATCAGCCCATTTGCCTCTAATGCAACGGAATCTCTTTTCCTCAAAAGAATTATGCCTATAATTGAGAACCGAATTATAATGCCTCGTCACTAATTACCAATAAATTATTATATCTTTAGTAAGTTCTGCTTCAAAAATCGATAATTCTTTGTCAAACAACTTGAATTACTTACGACCAGCTTCTGAAGAAACAATAGTCGGAACGATCGCGGATGGCACTGCCGTACTCACAATTGTGGGGGTCAATCCACGTGTCCGCCCACAAACTTCAGAAAGTTGGCCTCAGAGCCCACCCTAGCTAGTGAATCAGAGGTCTCGTTACCCGTTGATAATAAATTAGTTTTAATTGATTATTAATTATCGCTGATTGTACAAATTATTTATAATAAAATTAGTGAGTTTTTGCTCTTCTGAGTATATTCCAGAAATGTTTTTTCTCATACATGAATTGAATAGCTTTAAGTAAAAATATTGCTTAGCGTTTAAAAAATAGACTGAAATAAAGGAATGGATTAAAAAAATTTGGAAACATCTTAAGTTTCATTAAAGTTTGAAATGTTACATATATAATTTATTGCAAAAAATGATTTGATATGATAAAACACTATTTGACTTTAAAATTAAACATTAAAAAAAGATAAAATAAATATGTAATTTTTTTTGTGTGAAGTAAAATGATTTATTTACTTTTAAAATTAAAATAAAAAATATTGTTTTATATAAACAAAATTAGTTTTTAAGTTACATTCATATTCTTTATAAATACGCTATATCAATAGACAACTCAATGCCTTGAATATTTTAGTGCAATCAATCAATTTGATCGAAATTTTCGAAGCATACGAGATTCACAATTGTTTTGGCACTTTGAATTATATTTCATATAATTAAGTATATATTTACTTATTTTACTTTTATTTTTCATAATCTAAAATTTCGTTTCGATATCGTTTGCGTTTTGCAGCTTTTGATGTTCTGCTCTACACAAGTCGAGCTTTCACATTTAACACATGGGCTTTCACTTTTACTCAATCACTCAACTGCCGCTTCGAATTTCAAAAACTCGCGCCGGTACTCCGCAGTACGCATTTGCAGCAGTTGGGCATTTTCAGCTGCTCCTCCTTCATTTCGCCATCCACCAACACAATCATGGTTCTGAATACGAAATGTTGTTTACATTTGGATGTGTAGAAGCGTGGCAAGGAGTCTTCAAAACGGCAAGGCTTCTCCTCATTGCTGAAACGAAAGAACGAAAGTAGTAGAATTCAAAAAATTCCTATTAAAAGTTATTGAAAATTTTCACTCACTCGCACTGTTCCACCAAAATACCCTGCTTATGTTCGTCATGTTGCACGACCAACACCCACTTCGCCTCCTTGGTTTCTCCACTTTTCGGGTATATCAATTGCGATGTGCTGGAGCAATAGTATTCTTCCAGCGGCTCAGAGTTCATGCGCTGCGTTACGTTTTGTGGCAGCACGAGATCATCCCTGAAATAGGGTTTGAATTGTGCAAATTTTTCGGGACTGATTCTATCCAAGTGTGTGGCTTCCATGTAATTTGGCACCTCCGTGCAATAGGGTTTGCCCTGCCTTCGCTCGGGACAGATAAATTCATCTACAGACACGAAATAAGTGAAAAAAAAAACAATGACACAAATTTCTTCAAATAAAAATAAGAAAACTATTAATTTACTAATCACCGTCGGGAAAGATGAGCGCATCATTATTTTGGGTAGGTGGGAAATTTCTATTATTAATGTTGTTGTTGTTGTTGTTTGTGGGTGTGCCCGACGTTGTCGTCTGGAAAATGAGAAAATCGTTAAAAACCACGTTCAGTTTGCCGTCGGGGGATCTTTGCACTTTAAATGTTGGTTGCGATGAATCCTACAGGTTGCAAATTAAAAAACAAAAAGCCAAAAACAGCGAAAGGCAGAGGCAGTGTGAGTCAGAAAAAGAGAGAAAGAGAAAAAGCGTGATAGAGAGAAAAAGTGTTAGTTTATGCGATTCTTCATTGAATCTACTTGCGAAAACTTACATTGAACAGTACAAGTCCCGGACCGTCACCCACTTTGAAAATACGATCCAATTTCTCATTTAAGTCCTCCGTCGTCTGTCAAAAATCAAAAGTTTTTTAATTTTTAAAAATTTCCTATTGAAAATATACTAATTTTTTCTTCGTTGTTGGTCTAACCTTCGTATTTTGTCCCGACTGTGGTCGTGCTAAGTTCCCATACGGCGTACGTTTCTGTCGGGAAATGTAAGTGTCCGCGGCAATAGGATTTATTATCTGTAAGAGGCAGGCGTGCGGGCGATTAGAATAAATTATTTACTATAAAGGCAGGCAATGCAAATTAAGAATTTCGATATTTAGGTGTGTGTCAGGTGGTGTGGCTTTTGTAGTGAGTAAAGAGTGAGTGTAAATACGAAGCAAAACATGCCAAGTGTAGCAGCCTAAAAACTTAATCGCTGATATTTTTATGAAATTTGGTAAAGATGATGTAATAGGGAAAAAATGGGTAGCAAATATTGAGTAACTGCCGAAATTTGTTTGTGCACGTAGTTTCTCTTTGAATTGTAAGTGAAATAATTGCCGGTCAACGAGTAAAAGAGAAAGTAAAGCAAATACTTTTTTATTTTTTTGTTTGTAAAAAAATGTTGTACTTTTTTTTGTTATTGTACAATAATTTTAAGGGAAATAATTGCCGGTCAACGAGAAAATAAAACAAATATTTTTTATAGGATTTCTTCAATATTTTCTGATAAAAATATTTATGAAAAAAATGTTGTATGTTTTTTTTGTTATTGTACAATAATTTTAAGGATTTGTTGTATTTTTTTTTGTTACTGTATAATAATTTTAAGGATTTTAAGGGAAGTAATTGCCGGTCGTATAGAAAACAATATAAATGTTTTTTCGAATTTTTCTGTATTTTCTGAAAAAGCGAAACAAATTTTACCAAAAAAAAAAATATAAAAAAATTTTCATAAAAAAACATTTTTTTCACTTCCATTTTTTGCAGATAAAAATGTGTGTATTTTTTTCTTATTATGATTCTACGCGAAATAATTACCAGTTTAACAAAAAACAAGATAAAGGTTTTTTTTAGAATCTTTTTCTGTATTTTCCGAAAAAAAATTAAAAAAAAAACATTTACAAAAATAGAAATTTTTTTCTTTTTTTGCATGTTGCAAACATTTTCATTATTTTTAAATTATAACCAAAGAAATGCTTGAAATTTTTGAAAAATGAGCGGAGGAGAGATCCAAATTTAATTTTGGATTTTAGAACTTGAAAGCTTTATTCCGCGGCGGTGAATTGCTTTCCCTCAATGTACAGATGGTCAGAAAACACCAAGTTGCGTGATTTCAAAATTTAAGTTGATCTGTGTGCACTTCTGAGTTCTTTGACCACCGTACGGAAAGATTTAAACCCAATTTTCTCGAAACCATATTCCGACCGAGCTAATAACTCAAACAAACCTTGACCCATTGACTTCAAATTTTAACCATTTATTCACAATTTCATTCTTGACATTTTCCACACATGAATTTTTCCATACATTAAATTTATACATTTTATTTCTTTTGAAAATAGTTTTATAACGACTTTTAATTTTTCTTTTAATTACTTTTTTTGCAAGTAGTTCAACGAAAATCGAAGCTGCAGGTGCAGTTAGTCTGACCGCGTGTCCTTCAAAAACACAAAACCGACAAATTCCTGGAAGTAAAATTATGCAGCCTGTCAAAGAACAATATTTAAGAGTTAAGAAAAAAATCCAAAATATTGTTATTTTTCTTTAAAGCACCAGTTATGTAAGAAACTAGCTTTTTCCAAGATTCTTCATTTTTCCATTTAAAGTTGTTTTTTGCAACTTTGAAACACTGAATTGTGATAATATTAGGCATCTGCCAATAAAATGTTCAACGCCTTCTTTTTCATTATCATAGATTGCAGAGTGCATAATTATTATTATATGAAGGGGTTTTTAATAAGAAGTGTTATTTTGATATTCAGAGAAAAATGCTATTTTTTAATGTAAATGATCGGATGCTTCTTTCATTATACAGAGGAAGGTATGCCGTTAATAGTGGAAAATAACATCAGGCAAATGACCACCACGACCAAGCTTACAGGACAATATCCTGTAAGCAAAGTGGCTGCGCTATGTCCTCGATAGCCTCACGAATTCCATCTTTGAGGTCTTGAATCGACCCTGGGCTGTTAGCGTAGACCTTCTTTTTCACGTGGCCCCCAAAGAAAAAAGTCACAAGGTGTTATATCACAAGATCTCGGTGGCCAATTGTGATCACCTCTTCGAGAGATAACACGGTTCGGAAACTTTTCCCGTAAAAGATCAATGGTTTCGTTACTTGTGTGGCACGTAGCGCCGTCTTGTTGAAAATGAACGTTATCCAGATCAATACCATCCAATACCGGCCATAAAAAATCGTTAATTATCCCCCGATAGCGCAATCCATTCACCTGTAACACCTTTTATTGGAAAACCCTTTATATCATTTAGTTTCAAGAGATTGCATCTTGCTTAATAAAATTACGGATATTTTGTACCTATGTTGATGTCTAAATGTTTGTATATTCTTCCTACACTTTTTTGGGACCCTTCCCACATTCTATCTCGAATTTTATTATTCCTTATAATTTTACGCATTATTTTTATTCATTTCCATCTTAAATTAAAATGCATTCCTATTTTACCCGGTGGTCTGGAAATTTCAAAAAATCGATTTTTTGTTTATTCAATATTTCGAAAGTTTATTATCTTAAAAATATACTGTGAAATTTTCATGTGGAAATTCTCATAGAGAGCGGTCTACGTGCTGCTGTACCTCAAACTTTAATCCCATTTATTTCGAATCGACTTTTTTCGGCCTGGTGTTTTCAAAAAAAAAAAAACAAAGTTCAACCGAATAATCTGAAATTTGTATATGTTATTCACAACATCAATGGCTATCGCCCGTACTATAATCATATTATTATTTCAATTATTTCGAATTTTTTTTTATTAAAAAACTGAAAAAAACCGATTTTTTGAGTGTAAAATTCAAAACCGCGTAATTTTGTCAATTTGTTTTTATTCTAGTAGCGGGACATAGTTAGAGTCATACTGATTAATAATTTGTTTGGTTTTTGTGTTTCAGATAAATAGAAGAACCTAAATGGACAACACCCTCCAGGTGCCCAATACTTTCAGTGTCAGATTATGTGTAGTCTTTTGTTGCTGTACTCAAAAATTGTTCTTTGTGTTATAATTTAGAGTTTCGTGCATACTCCTGCCCACTTGTGTGCCTACTTTCCATATTCGTTTCCCGCATAGTGGCATAAATAGGTGAGCAATCCGGAAATTTTACGATTTTTTTCACAATGTAAAGTTATAGTTTGTCTACAACTTCAAATAGAGTGTAGCCCCATACTTGAGTGGTATCATATAACCGTGAGTGGCACGGCATATGGCTTCAAACATTTATCATTTTGAGCTGAGATTTATTTTTTCTTTATAAAAGGAGCTTGTCCAAGCTGGATTTATATTAATTGTTGATAAAGTGTTACGCTTCATAAGGTGTTTTTGAAAGCTCACGTTTGGGGTCGATACTACTCCCACTACTTTAGAAACTTTAATTTATTTAGTTTTTGTACGAGGATGAATTATATTTTCTTAAACACATTTTTTAAATTATATAAGAAAAACTAGCGTACCCTCGCCCGCTTCGCTAGACGATAAATTCAATGATTTGCTGAAAGAGAATAAAATTAATACGAAACAAAGCAAATTCTTTGATACAATTTCATTCGAACTTTATTGTAACACTTTTTGGTAGACAACGTTTTTGGTTTTTTCATCTTTCGCGTGAATAATGACGATGGTTTGCCAACTCGTGAGCAAGCTACATACAATTGTCCATGAGAAAAAATTGGGTATTCTAAATTAATACCGCACATTTGTAGAGACTGTCCTTGCGCCTTATTAATTCTCATAGCGAAGGCAAGGCGAATAGGGAACTGCAAACGTTTGAAATCGAATGGTAAATCCGCCGGAATCAGTGGAATTCAGGGTATCAAAATGTCTTCTCCTTTGTACTTCCCTTTCAAAATTGTTGCTTGGATAACGTTACCCATTAGCTTCTTCACAGCGAGTCTGGTACCGTTGCAAAGTGGTGGCACATTACTATTGCGCAGCATAATAAACGGTGCTCCAATTTTTAATCGTAAATTATGAGGTGGTAGGCCTGGCAAATCGAGTGAGTTTAAGAATTCAGTTGGATAATTTACGACCTCATCTTGATCAGTAATAGTGTCCATTGACTTATACGCAACTATGTCACCAGGTATTTGATCTAAAATAGCTGAATTTATATCATTGACGTCCTTATTTTTCCCAGCTAAAATTGCTCTTTCGCTGAGTCAATCATGGTTTTTGTAATGTTGAACTATGTTTGGAAATACACTCTCTATCAATGCCTCTTTAGACTGTGCAAAAGTGCAGAAATTGTTAGTCAATGTTATCATTCCTGTTGTTTTTGAAAAAATGTTTATTTTTTTTGGTTAAAAAGTGTTTTTTGAAGTTTTGAAAAACACTTCGCTCTAACAAATTTCTTCTCAGTTAATTGCTGAAAATTAAATATTTTAAAAATTTCATACTTTTCTAAAAGTTGAAATTGATTTGTTAAAAAAGATTTTTTCCGCTTTGAAAAACACCCCCTCGAAAAAATGTATTCTCTATTAATAGTGGAATGTGAAATGCTTTGAAAACACCATTTTTTTTTTTTTAATTTTGTTTGATTTTCAGAAAAGTTTGTTTTGAAAAAATTTCATACCCTTGAAAAAGTTTTATTTTATTTTATTTGTTTAAAATTTTTGAATTTTTTTTTTTGTAATTTTAGAAAAACACCTCTTCGAAGAAATTTCTTTTATCTTTTTGAGGAAAATTTGGTTTTGAAAAAATTTCATGCTTTCGAAATTTTTTTATTTTACTTTATTTCTTCAAAATTTTTGAAAACAATTTTTTTTATAATTCTCGAAAAACACCCCTTTGAAAAAATGTTTTCTATGTGTCATAGTGGTATTCCATTAATTTTTAGGATTATAGTCAAATACTTACAAATATCTACGCTTTCACAAATAGCAACAATAAACAAATTTCCTCAAAACCAAAAAATTTACTTTTTTTCTAAAAAAATTCTAAACAAACAACGTAATAAATTTAGAATTTTGTGTTCACGAAAAAACAGTATTGTTTTTATTGTATTAACTGAAAACCAAAATGTTGCAAAAAATCAAAACAAAACTAAATTATTTTTTTGTGTTCATTTGGTCCATATGTTCCATAAAAAGTTGATATGGTAAATAATATGCAGGGTCTGATACACGCAAATTTCCATTGACCATTCTAGTGACAAAATTATCGATCACCAATTCCAACAGGATTTCAAAATCAGAGTTGGAATGAGTTGTTGTGTGGTGTACTTCTGAAAAAATGAGAAATAAACAAAATAAATCTAAAAGTTCGAATTCTAACTTTATCTTGTGTATGTTCTTATTACCTTTGAATTTTTCCAATGAAGCACCATTCATTTTAAATTTTCCAAGAATTTTTTTTATCATTTCGCGTTTCTTTCCTTTTTCATTCGATTCCAACATTTGTTCATAGCCGAAAACGTCGCTTGCAAACGCATTCATTTCCATATAGAATTGGTCAAAGAAAGCATTGCTCAATTGAATTGAAACATTATTTTCATAAATACTTAGGACCTTAACTAATGCACCTTGGTACATACCTAACGCAGATATTCATCGCGACCTTGACATCGATACTATTGATGAAACAATACAAAGCGCTAGCAGAAGACACATAAATAGACTATTAACTCATACAAATCCTATGATGAGAAGACTACCAAATAAAGAAAAATCTACCCAAAGTCGGCTTAACCGTCAAACACCAACAGATCTTGCAAAATCCTTGTAATCAATTGTCAACTAATCGTATATGTCATTGTTAACCACTTGTTTTTAAATAATATGTATATATTTCTTCTAAATGAGCTTGGGGGCATTGGCCCTTCAATATCACTCTCATTCCATCTTTTTGTAAATCAAATTACTTATTGTCTAACGACAGGTGTAATATTTTATGGAAGAAATAAAAAAAAAAAAATTTTTCATTCGAATCATTTGAAATTTCTGTATACAATAACGAAAAATTCAAAAAAAGTTGTACACATAAAATGAATGTCGATTCGAAACTTACTTTAATCTAAGAATCGAGCAAGTTTTGTTTTGTACAATATTTTGATTTTTTCTTTTTTTTATATGAAGAAAATATTTAAAAGAAATTTTTTTTTGCTAAAAACCTTCCCCTAGTGGATCCCTATAATATGAAAAAAGAACGAATAAAATTGGCCTCGTATCGGCCCAAAAAAATGCGTACAAACGAACATCATTTCATTTTTATATATATAGATATTAATTGGAAGAACTTGTCAATAAGTCATTTACATATTTAATTCAGTGTAACTATAATTGATATTTAAGTCTCTTGGTTGGTTGGTTGGTTTAAGGGTGACCCCGCATCGGAGTGCCACATACACCGCAAGTTGGGTCCGTTGTGTTGTCCTAGAGCTCATTATATTGTATGATTTCCCCACCTAACCGAGATTTTTATTATAGATTTTGGTCAAAGATATTAATTCGTTTCGAGAATTTGATGAGAGATTCGATTTTCAGTTACGAGAGTGCTGAAAGATTGTCAATTGTTGGAGAGCCTAGAAGAGCGAGTCAACTTCTGGCTAGACCGGGACAACTGCACAGCAAATGCCTGATCGATACTTCCTCATCTTTGTCCTCGCAGTATCTGCACAGGTCGTTTTGAGGAACCCCGAGCCGGCGTGCGTGAGTGCCCAAAAGGCAGTGGCCGGTGATAAGAGATATTATATGATTTAGTTCGTGTTTCGAAAGACTTATAAGGGTTTTTGTCTGTTTCGGATTGTAGGATGGCCAGATTTGTCTGGTCGTAACGCAAGTAGTTTCCACTCGCCATCTCCGATCAGCAATGCTGTGAAATTCTCGATCAATGAGCAATTTACATGTTGAGAGCGGAATGTGGATTGTGGGTAAGTTACTAATATTTGATTGCGCAGCTCCAGCTCTTGCGAGCTCATCAGCTTTGCAGTTACCTTCGCATCCACTGTGACCCGGTATCCAGATAACTTGGACAGAATTCTGAACACTTATTTCGTTAAGAGATAAGAGACAGGATCGAACCACATCTGAGAGGGTATAAGAGGAGCTGAGTGCTCGAACGGCCGCATGACTGTCAGTGAAAAAGCGGATATCCTCTAGTGATATAATATTATCTTTTCTAAGATAGTTTTCGCAGCATACCAGATAGCGCATACTTCCGCTTGGAATACACTACAGTAGTCGGGTAATCTAAATGATAGATTGATGTGAGGGGAATTGGAAAAGATTCCAAATCCCACCTTACCGTCTTGTTTTGAACCGTCTGTATATATAATCAGAGGGTCATCGATTTCGGTAAGATTTGTGTTCCATTCTTCCCTAGTTGGGAGTGAACAAGAGAACAGCAAGGGTGGTGATGGAAGACTTACATGATAGTCTATGTCGGAAGAGATAACAGTGTTCCTGTTCAGTATGGCCGAATGGCCAAGATACTTTTTCCATTTTGATATAGCATTCATGCGTGTCGCTGCTTTCGCTGCAATCGCTATTATTTAGAGCCTTAGTAGCTGTTGTACTTAAGCATCCTGTTATCAGGAGGCAGGCTGTTCTTTGGACTCGATCAATTGTGGCTACTCTACACCGTTTTTCGAGTGCTGTCCACCATACAACCACACCGTAGAAGAGTATCGGTTTGATGATCGAGGTATATATCCAATAAATGATCCGAGGTGAAAACCCCCAGGCATAAAGAGCTATGAAAGCTTTTTTACATCTGTATTCAATGTTCAATTTCCAACTCAACTTCCTATCTAGAATAACTCCTTTTAAAGTTATTGTTTGCAGTGGAGGAGATTGTTGTTTCCTATTGAAGAGAACAAGATGTGTCTTTGCTGGATTCGCATTTAGTCCGCGTTCGGTGCACCATTTTGACAGAATATTGATTGAGCGTTGCATGAGCTCAGTGAGGGTATTCGGGTGTTTGCCTGACACGCAGAGAGCAATATCATCTGCTTAGGCTACAACCTTGCAGCCTGCTTTTTCGAGATTTCGCAGCAAACTGTTTACAGCAAGATTCCAGAGAAGGGGGGAAAGTACTCCGCCTTGAGGAGTGCCTTTGACGGCGTACATTCTCATGCGGCTTAACCCAAACTCTGAAGTGATTATTCTATTTTGGAGTATTTGTTCGGTCATCTTCTTCTTAATTCTTTACATAAATAAAGGAAATCAATTGAGGTGTTTTTTTTAGAAGTTAGGTTTTCAAGTTGGCACTACTTTTTTCGTAGATGGTCTTTTTGACAGCTGTCACTTGATTTATGCTCAGTTTGGTTTGCCATTTCATAATGAATAGACTTACACCTGAACAACGTTTGCAAATCGTGCAAATTTATTACGAAAATAATGGTTCGGTTCGCGCGACGCATCGAAGAAAATTTTGTTCAGCGATGAAGCTCACTTTTGGTTGAATGGGTATGTCAATAAGCAAAATTGTCGCATTTGGAGTGAACATAATCCACAAGCCATTGCTGAGACGCCGTTACATCCTCAAAAAGTCACTGTTTGGTGTGCTCTATGGGCAGAGGGAATCATTGGTCCATATTTCTTTAAAAATGAAGCCGGCCATAATGTTACAGTCAATGGAGAGCGCTATAGAGCCATGATTAATGAATTTTTCGTGCCTGAATTGGACGATGTTGATGTGGACGACCTTTGGTTCCAACAAGACGACGCTACATGCCATACAGCCAACGCAACAATCGATTTATTGAAGGAAACTTTTGGTGAGCGCATTATCTCGCGCCGTTGACCTGTGGCGTGGCCTCCAAGATCGTGCGATATAACACCGCTGGACTATTTCTTGTGGGGCTATGTGAAGTCGCTTGTCTACGCAGATAAGCCCGAGACGATTGACGTCTTGGAAGAGAATATTCGGCGCGCTATTACTGACATACGGCCCCAATTGCTGCAAAGAGTGGTCGAAAATTGGGCCTCTCCGCTGGAATTTATTCGAGCCAGCCGCGGCGGCCACTTGCCCGAAATCATTTTTAAAACATAATGGCAAACCCTTATCTTTATAATAAAGCTAAATTCTTGGCCATAACATTAAATTATATACGTTTTATTTCATCTTGAAAACCTAACCTCTAAAAAACACCCTTTATATGTATGTACATTAGGGTGCTTTTATATATGATCTAAATATATGTTTTTTTTTCTTTTTTTTTTTTGAATTTTCTCATATGTCACATTGGTATGCTTTTATAAAAGATAAAAAAACGTTAATTACTTTTTCTCTTTTTTAAAGTTATATTTAAAGGTTACTATCAGCAACTGAAAAATTTGAAAACGGCATTATATTCAGGATTAATGTTTATTAAAGCAAAAAAATGGTGCATAAATTAAAACATTATTTCAATAAAAGACAAGTACAAGTGGATAGCACAAAATTAATCACCCTATAGGAAGATTTATAATTTGGTATAAATGGTGGTCGTACATTAATCATGTTTGACACTTGTGAATTAGACTGCTGCAAAATATCATACAAACAGCCAAGCAATGGAGCGGGTAAAGCTCAAAATAAAGATTTCCATTACTGAAAATAATTTTTTTTATTTTACGAGTATTTAGTAAAAAAGTTATTAAAAACAATATTTATGCCAATAATGTAGATTATTTTGTGTTACAATCCTCCTTACTGCAATTTTTCAAGTCTTGAAATGTAGTGCCCACCAAATCACCGCTCACGTGCACTCTCTATCACAGCGCTTAGGTTACTACTTTGTCAATGTGCGACAGAACAGAACCTACAGAGCGTGGCAATATTTGCGGGGGAAGAGATAAGCACTGCCACTGCGTCAGAAGGCAATTAACGGCAATATTTATCACGTTTATATAACTAATTCAAGTATTTCCCATACGATAATTTGTAGGAAAGCCACAAAACTCGGTTTAAAGGCGATAGAAGCGAATAGCGAGTAGACGCGGCTACTTTTCCAAAGTCAATATGAAAAGTAAAAATCACCCTTAAATATGTACGTAGTTAGATTTTAGTTTAAGCTAAACGACTTTCTAATTTCGTGATTTCTAGTTGCACAGATTTTGGCAATCACGCCTATTCTGATTAATAAAAATGATGAAATAATTTATCGCTTTCTATTATTTAATTTCTATTACTTATTCTATTGAAATTGAAATTTGAAAAAGGCGAGCTGAGGAGCACCAAGATATTTGGTAACTCCTTTGGTAAAATACTCAGACTAAAAGACCGAATGTATTTAAAGCTCTGGAAAGTAAAGCGGTAGATAGTCAAAGATATTAATTTAACAACTATTTTTGTCTTGAGGTTCACTTTTTTGTTTGACGATTTTTTTTCATTCATTCATTTATTGCCCAAAATCATTTTAACATAGCAGTTTACAAAGTTATGATAAAATTAGATTATTTAGCATTATCCTAACATACATTTGTATTTATCTAGGAGTTTAAAACGATTTTTTTTCTATCACTTGAAGCACAGCCGTGAATAACGTTGTAAAAGCCACTTTTTGTAAAATATTTTTTGCATATTGCCTTTAGCATTATTTGATTACATCGCTCAAACACCAAATTCGACAAAATTATTCAACTTATCGCAATCAAAATGGAATTAGAAAGAATCAGTGAGTGAAAGAACGTTGTCAGTTACAAGCAAAAATTATACGAACGGAATTATCGAAAGTAATTGAGGTACAAAAAGAAAATCTAAAGTTGAAAATTGGAAAGTTAATAAATATAAAAAGTTGAGAAAAAGTGGAAATGCATAGAAATGCAAGAAAAAATTATAATAAGTAATGCGGAAAAACGTTTTAAGTACATTTCAAGTTTTTTATTTGAATTATTTCTGTATACCTAAGTTTAAGATTTTATATGCTACTTCAATTGCCAAAAATTTACCATAACTCAATTAAAGAAAAATGTTTATAAATTTTACGAAACAGATATTTGTTGTTTGTCTGTTTGGCCTACAATGGTCCAAATCCAAAAAGGTTGAGAAATAATTAAGGTCGGACACCGATCTAACGAGTAGCGCATTGGCACTAATAATGTCCCACTAAAGCCAACGCGAAAAACCTTGCAGTGGCGAAAGTTTCTGCAAGGAACATTAAACTGTATTATTTTTAGAGATTAATGAGATCAAATATAAATGATACTGTCTGAAAAGTACCTCTATCACTTAATAGAAAGAGACTAATCAGACGACACCGAGATTCGTATGATGGTTTGGGTCTGACAAATTGAGTGAATGTAGTGCGAAACCCACACAAATTTTTTGAACCCTCTCCACTCGATTTATATGGAGTACATGATAATGGTTAATTTGAACCGAACAAACGCAGAGTCCATATAATATCTTAAGAGTGTATGGGTCAAGTGGTGAAGTGTGACGAGTGACTCCTTACAAAAGCAGCATAGCAAATATAATTGAGCCTAGAACCAAAGAAAGCCCCTAAATCTTTTATCACATCGAACGAAGCAAGATATGTAAAGCGTTTTTCAGTAAGAGCGCTTCAACTTTTGAATTTTTTTGAATAAAACACAAACGGTTTGACTTTTTTAACTAATTTTTTTTTTTATTATCGAGTTTGAACATATACATTTAAGTATGAAATTCGATTTCTTTTGCATGACCACCGCGTGCACGTTTTACGAAGTCCAATCGTTGAACCCAATTTTCGACCACTCTTTTGCATAAATCGGCCGAAATTCCAGCAATTTCGCGTTCACTATTGGCTCTGAGCTCACAAATCGTCGCCGGCTTGTTACTGTAGACCAATGACTTCACATAACCACAAAGAAAATAGTCTAGAGGCTTCAAATCACACGAGCGCGGCGGCCATTCGACCGGTCCATTTCTGGAAATAATGCGCTCATCGAACTTACTCTTCAACAAATCAATTGTAGCGTGTGCTGTGTGGCTTGTGGCCCCGTCCTGTTGAAACCACATGTCGTCTAAGTCCATACCATTCAATTGCGGCCAAAAACAATCGTTTATCAGGTCGCGGTATCGATTTCCATTCACAGTAACGTGGCGATCGTTCTCGTCAACAAAAAAATATGGGCCAGTTACGCCACCGGCATGTAAACCGCACCAAACAGTGATTTTTTCGGGATGCAACGGTGCCTCATGAATCACGTGTGGATTGCTTTCTGCCCAGTAACGCATATTTTGTTTGTTGACAAAGCCATTGAGCCAAAAGTGAGCTTCATCACTGAAGATGATTTTTCGACTTTAAACTTTCTTAACAGAACACGCATTTTTATAATAAAATTCAATGATTTGCAATCGTTGCTCAAGTGTGTAGCGTTCCATGATGAAATGTATACTAATGAAGTTTAAAAATGACAAGCGAAAAATAAAAAATATTGCGTCGTTCGCCCTCCCCATCGGAAGTTGAAGCGCACCTATTGAAAAACGCCTTATAATTAATATGATAAGAGGCATTAAGGCGATTTTGAAGCTTAGAAAATGTGATTTTATGCCATTTTTCAATATTAAGAAATGGACGATTCAAAAGGTACCAGAAAAATAAATTATTCAACTCGGATTGTAGGACGGCTGAATCACTAGAATTTCAGCATGCACTTTTAGATCATCAGCATAGAGAAGAAAATTAGCAAAGGAAAAACACGAACAAATATTATTCATAAACAAAACAAATAACGCAGGGGTCTGGTATACCAGAGGTGGCAATAAACTGTTTAGAAGAATCCCCATCGACAACTACAGCACTGCACTTCTATATTAGAAAGGATCGAACCCAATCAAGGAAAGTCGAATGAAAGCCGAGACATGCCAATTTAGTTACTAACATAAAATCGTATGGGAGATTTTATCGAAGGCTTTAGAGAAGTTCGTGTAAATCGCGTCAATTTGGTATCCATTCTGAGAGGCTGCGTGGCAATCTTCAGAAAAAGCGAAGCTATTTAGATAACGTAGATCTTGCAACTACAAAACCATGCTGTCTAGGACTAATTACACGTTTAACGCTAAAATATAACTTGTCTTTGACACCACATTAAAAAAGTTTACTTACTGCAGATAATTTGGATATTGGCCTTTAATTTGAAAGTGTATGAAGTCGGCTTCCAATCATCGATAAATATTCCTTCAGCCAAGGATTTGTCGAAAATTAGTTTAAGAGGTTACACCAAAGAGTGACAATTTTTAAACAAAGTTACAGAAAGCACGTCTACATCCGAAATACGAAAAAGTCATGATATTGCAGAAACTTTGTCAGGCCACAATTTATACTCCAAAAGAATAGTCAGTGAAAAGAAAAATGGTCTGTCTGAACTGCTTTAATCGCAATGGCATAACATTTGGCGATTAAATTTAATAAAATGTAAAGCTTTTACTCGCTCACAACGGGCCCATTTCGTGGTCTACGTGGTATCGCTATCTCTGTGCGATGCGGCTGCCAAACCTAAAGTTTGTACTCGTATTTCAAAGCAAACCAACAAGAGCAAATCAACATGTTTTTCAAATTTTTCATATGTTTTCTTTTACGTTCTTTTACAGAAATTTTGCTCTGATGCTGAATTAATTTTATGCTTTTAACAAATACGCCAAATGCGCATTTTGTTTAAGGACAGAAAGAGATAAAAAGTACTGTTTTCTTGGCGATAATAAAACTTTAATTACGACCGTACTCCCATTCAAAAGCCATCAGTTATGATGATTTACAGTGGCAAGTAGAAATGTTGCCACATTCATGTATTTTTTATCGCCTTAGAGCAATTTTTAAAAATGATTCTATCAAACTTTCAGATTAAATGCTTATTTTATTAAGGGGGCAGCTCCTCCAGACAACGAGTTTTTCAATCATTTTTTGCGAAATACGGAGAGTATTTAGTTACTTGGTATATCATGTTTTTAGTGATAATTTTAGTGTACAATTTGGGGTACATGCAAAGGCCAATATGTTAATGATATTTTGATTGCGTTTTGAGTTATATTCGACAGCGCGGAAAAAACGAATTTTGGGAAAAACGCGATTAAATTTTTTTTGTTCTTATAAAGTAGAGTTAAGAGCAATTTACAGTTACTCAAGCTTAATCTGCCTGACGAAGACAACATCCGATGAGGCGACGCTTGGAGTGTTTGAGAGAGAGATTCTGTGGAAGATTTTTAGATCTTTACACGTTGGTGATGGCGAATATCGCAGGCGATGGAACGATGAGCTGTATGAGCTTTACGACGACATAGACATAGCGCAGCGAATAAAGATCCAGCGGCTACGTTGGCTGGGTCATATAGTACGAATGGATACAGACGCTCCAGCTTTGAAAGTATTCGATGCGGTACCTGCTGATGGTAGCAGAGAAAGAGGAAGGCCTCCCCTGCGTTGGAAAGATCAGGCCAGAAAGATCATTTTTAGTATCCGTGTTCTTTTGTTTTCTGTGCAGTTCTGTCCTCTTTTGTTGAATTTAAGGATAGCCGCTATAAATAGTGTGTGCTTCCTTACCTACTTTCGGTACTTTCGACGCTCATCACTTCACTGACTTTATAGCGACTTTTTACACTTTCTTTTAAATTTACATCATTGAAAAGAGATTCCTTATATTGTAAATTAATTTTCAAATCAAAAAGAAGTATAGAAAATTTTAAAGCACTGAAGGAGCAGCCCCCTTTAAGAAATAAATCAGACTAATTCAAATTTATAAAATATTTAAAAATAAAAAAAATCGATTTAGTCAATTTTACTCTGCGATAACTTTTATTACTTAAAACTTAACATTACTATTTTGCCCACAGACCTTTAACCTTAATAACGGTATTTATATGTTTTGGCATGCTCTGGATCAGTTTTTCAGTAGATGAGTGTGGAGGACCACACCACTCCTTCTGAGTTCTTGACCATAGTTCCTCGATGTTCTTTGAAGCCATTTCAATCGAGCTTAAATCCGGACCCTGTGCTGGCCATTCTAAAAGCTGAAAGCCCATTTAAAACGTTCTTAATATCGGTCCTTCATTTGGTGTTTCATGTTAGCCGCAGCCATAGAATCTGCAACCAACGATACAGTAGTTACGAAGAAACCGGCTTGCTTACAACGGCCGCATAGTTCATTGAAAAAAATCAACGGGTTTACTACTCAAAATATGTTAAGCCCGTTAGTTTGCTAGAAAAGCACTTGCATATTGGTCATATGCATATCTTTCGATAACAACAACAACAACATATTGCTTTCCACCCGCCAAGCACTAAATTATTGAGTTTTAATGCAATATTTATAATACTTCACGTTGATAGCTTTAGAGTTACTTTAATAAGAAATAAATTAATGTATGTAAAATTATTCAACAAAAAAAAATACAAGAAAAAGTTACAAAAATCAGAATTCATTGATTTAAAATTTAGCAAATTATTTGGAAAAAATTCCATGGATATACGAATATGTATGACAAGGAAGCTGGTTTCGTACTTCTTAGCTATCGGCAGTAAATCTCATTTC
This sequence comes from Anastrepha obliqua, assembly GCF_027943255.1. Classification (NCBI taxonomy): domain Eukaryota; kingdom Metazoa; phylum Arthropoda; class Insecta; order Diptera; family Tephritidae; genus Anastrepha; species Anastrepha obliqua. The sequence goes on along the minus strand of NC_072892.1, from coordinate 150,619,565 downwards.
TTGAATCGTTAAACAAATCTAGACTTGTTGTATTCATTTTTGTATAGCAACAATAGTCAACATAAAATACTAGTTTGGAGAAAAAGAAATTCACTATTTTTGCGCAAATGGTTTCAAATTGTTTTATGGCCGATATTTAGCTCCTGGGCGATGCTACGACTGCTATATAATATGTCGATAAACTTCGAGTATTTCTGTGATTTCATCGAAATTTTTGCAATTTTCAATTTATGGACATTTCTTTAACATCACAAAAAGCCTGAAAGGAATCAACGGAACCAAAATTACATATCTGTGACTATTACAGTATCGGCAGCATAAACACAAGACAATTCCAGCGGGCCTGGCTTGCATTTTTCTTTTTATCAAAGAGATTTAAAAATGTACCGAATTTTCTCTTTGTTGACTTCCATTGTTAAATCTCTGTAACTCACAACTGAATGTATCAAACAAAAAACAACAAACGAATTTTTTTAGTGTGAAATGTCACCTTGACAACGAGCATAAACTTTAAATTGCTTGATCTATAGTTCATATCAGATTAGATTAGATTAGATTTGTGGGGGGTTGGACAAGTCCAAGCACTCAGTCAATAGACCTTTTGTACTACACCCGGATAGATATCAGTAGAAAGAATAAAGAGACAGGAAAGAGAAAATGTGGGTGGTAAGACGGATAAATTAGTTTGAGGTCACTCTTCCACAAATCTCTTGGATTCATTGATGAGTCTTAAGAGATCCGGAAGAGGAAGAGTATGAACTTTAACCATACTCAGTATATCGCCACCCAATATCCTAAGTCTGATGCTGGAAAACGCCGGACAGCTACGGAGAAAATGTTCTGCAGTATCGTCATCCTCAAGACAGGATAGGCCTATCGGGCTGTCAACGACAGCCATATGCTGACCACAAGCGTTGTGCCCTGTGATTACACCCACGGGTACTCTCAGGTCTTTTCTGCTGAGTTTTAAGAGAAAGATCGCTATTTTTCTGTTTGGTTCTTCCACAAATCACTTGGCTACTCTGCACGAGTTCAACTCAGACCAACGTCCTCTATGGGTAGACCTCATAAAGCCGTCAATCCATAGTTGAATCGATGCGGAATCGACACCTGGAAAGCGTTCAGGGCTTAGTGGCATACTTGCAAAACCTTCTTTAGCCAGTTTATCAGCTAACTCGTTCCCTGTAATAATAACTTTGTTGTGTTTTGCAACACTGTTTAGTTTTGTCTTACATTCACCGACTAACTTCGTAGAGCAACCTGGGTTAGCAGGGACTCTTCGTGCTTGATGCTTGACTGGCACTACAAATTCCAATACTGCTACCCCGCCACTTTTTCTCACTTATCCAGTATGCCACATTCAAGATGGCACCGACTTCCGTAAGGATTACCGTGGCCATCTGTCCTGTGGCATAGGAGTACTTAGTGTCTTCGTCTAAGTACCATCCAGATCCGCTACCATCACTGGTTTTGGATCCGTCGGTATAGAAAGTGTGCTGATATCCCGTTAATAGGTTCTCTGGACTTAACCATTGATCTCAATCTGGGATCAAAACATCATACTTCTTACCGGAGCTAACGAAACGCACCCGATTGTCTGCTGGCAGCGAGAACAGTGTGCACCGCTCCGACAACTGGTGGTATATCTGACAGTGGCCTGTGCTTTCTTCATTTCCCAGACTCTGTTTAACTTGAACCTGTACGCCGCCTTCATCGCTTGCTTTCGAATTTGAAGATCTAGAGGTTGCAAGTTCAGAATGGCATTAAGGGCATCACCAGATGTCGTTCTCATAGCACCTGTGATACCCAAGCACACACTGCTCTGTAGCCTATTTAGGGGTTTTACTCTGAAATTAACCATTGTAGCCTTCCACCATACTACAGAGGCATATGTAATAATGGGATCGACAGTTTGCGAAAAGTCGACTCTCTACAGCCATCTACCGAGAAAATAAGGGATTTCTTTTTTATATTTTGCGCCTTTGCAACACTACGTGTGGAGAGCAATAATTCGATATTTTTATGGAAAAGTTTGGTATTTTTTAGCATAAACTTAGATATAATGGTTTCACTTCCGAGTTATGTTTGTGTTTTTTTAGCGAGTTGAGATACTATTTATCTCGCCCAAAAGATGGAACTAACTTATGGAAACTTTCGTGTAATAACTTAATACGATTTTTGCCATAGAATATCGGGATAGGAGTGCATTGATCAACACTTCAACTTTTGGCGTAGAAACAACTCACTTAGCCAATGTGAAACGCTGGTCCAACGAGCTCGAACGTGTCCACCGTTCCGTGCAGATTGAATTTCGTTAAGGCCGTACAAAAATTGATATCGCATGAACGTCATATGACACTTCGCGAGGTAAAATCATTCTTTCAGATTACTGGGACCAGCATACATTCAATATTGCATGAACATTTGGTCATCAAAAATATGTATTTGTTCTAGCAAAATTTGATAATTGCATGGTTAAGTCCACAATCCGGGAACTATACAGGCTACAAAGAAGTGTATATTTATGCATCATGGCTGCCATGAGTGCAACCTCTGGTGATGCCCTAAATGCTATGCTTGATTTGCTCCCCCTGGATCTTAAGATACAACAGGAAGCAATAACAGCAATGTGTAGACTCCATAAACATGGTTGATACCCACAGTTTCATTTGGAAGGAAGTTTGATGTCAGATTTCCATTGCGTGAATAATGGAGCAATCCAGAATGCATGCGGGGAGGTTTGACGGATATTTTCTTTACCGATGGGTCCCAGAATGAAACAGGGTCTGGAGCCGGATGGGACTTAAACGGTAGTAATAAATATCACTATGCCATGGGGGAAATGGCAACTGTTTTCCAAACAAGAGTTTTTGCCATCCTGAAAGTAGCCGAACGGATAATCGAGAGGAGGTAGAGCGGGAAACAGATTGGAGTTTTCAGTGAAAGTCAGGCTGCACTGAAGGCCCTGGAGAACACGAAGCAAACCTCAAAGATTGTTCAAGAATGTAAGAAGAAGCTCAATTCTGTCACAAGACAAAACAGGCTTGTACTTATATGGGTTCAGGGGCACTCCGGTGTTCAAGGGAACGAAATCGCCGACGAATTGGCCAACCGTGGATCAGCGGTGCCCCCCCAAGGGCCAGAGCCAATAATCGGAATCAGTTCCGCAGGAATCATGAATTCGATCAGCGATTATGTAGGCAATCTACATAAAGAGCGATGGAACGGAACGCTGCAGAACTGCAAAGTGTTTTGTGACAAGTCCGAGCAGAAAACTGTCAAACTTTCTACTAAAACTTGGAAGGAAAGAAGTTCGGTTGATGGTCGGTATTATTACGGGACACAACCCATAGGGTCAGCATATGACCACTATTGGAATCATTGAGGACCCAATGTGCCTATCGTGCTTGCTGGAGGCGGATAGTACGACTGAGTACTTTCTCAGTGAGTGTCCTCCCTTTGCTAGAGCAAGGCTGCGAGTTTTGGGTTCCGATGTCGTGAGAATGAGTAATATTCGTTGTCTAAAACTGGAGGATATTTACAGATTTGCCAAATAATCTGGAAAGTTCTGACAGGACTAACTACCTCTGTCTTTGTCTTTATTCTTTTCTATGTCTTTCTATGATACTTTTCTCCTTCCCTCCTTGACAATCTACCTTCTTTCCAGAGCTCTAAATAGGTACAATGGGCTTTCTAGCCTGACTGTTTTAGGAGCCACCAAATCTCTTGGTGCTCTTTGGCTCGACCAATTCAAATTTCAATTTCAAGTTAAACAAACAAGCAAACAAAAAGGCTTGGGCAGAGCAGGACTGTGACACTCTGTCACATGTCCACTCTCTTTTCCAATAGCATCGCTGCAACTGTTTCCCTATAGCCATTAGACAGTGGCTTACTAACATAACGGCCTCTGAACGTATGGGGAGATAGTAAAGATAAATTTTAATGTAGCCGTTTTTTCATCGACTTTTGCTCTACTTTGTAACAAACTCTTTAAAAGCAAGACTTCCAAAATAAACCATGAGTCCTTACTTTCGGTATGGAAAAATTTAATGAAATGTGGAGGCTTCCGATAGTCTAACCTAAGTTTGCATAGTGCATGCGCGGTGCTACAGAAGAACTACCAGGAACGTTTTTTAGTTTTAGACCCATTTTCTTATCTTATAAAGTGATCTTTACTAACGAAGCCGATAAAGCTAACCTCACTATTAAAACCAAATTTCTCCTAATATGTACATAAGTACTTTGCTGATTTGTGATGTTGAGTAGGACGGTTATTAATAACGAAAAGCCGGTAGTAGTAGTACAGATTCTCTACTTAACATCTGTCAACAGAGCCGTAATTAAACTAGAAAACTGCCAAAACAAAGTACTGGTAAACCAGAAACCCGAATTTGAAAGACCTTGTATTTAATTTCATATTATTTCTTTGGGTAGAAATATTTATATATGACACAAGTAAGTTCTCAAAAAATATTCTTTACATAAGTGGCAATGATTTTACGCCCACTTTTATTTTTATTTTTTTTATGTTATACTGAAAATCAGAATACTCATAACGAACGCCTCAGCCCTATTAACCTACCATAGTTACATACATATGTGGTGATACATATTTGTGTACGAAACCAGATGGTCTAGCAAAACAGTCGAAAATCATTGATAAATATCAATCACAAATGTCCATTTTTAGTTGACTTATTCTGGCTTGAGCTATGAAATTTTAAACTTGTCACATTTTTTGGTGCTTATTCACTAATATTTGTTCTTTTCTACACTTTCGGAAATTTTTGCGATTTTTTTTTTTTTTTTGCGTATGTGTGCATATACTATAAACATAATAAAACCAAAACTTGATTTACATATTTAGCAGCGCTCATTTGAAAAAATGTATACTCGTACTTTGTAGCAAAACTGACATTGAAATCTAATCCAGCCATTTAATATCAAACAAGTGCCAAATATGTCCCAATTGTATTTTCTTGTTATTTAGTACCAACCTGATGGTCTAATTTTCTGTCTGGCCATCTGCTCTTAAGCTTGAATGACACTCACAGTGATTTTCCCTTTACTTTGTTTACTTACCAGCCATCATTCACTGCTGCTGAACGAAATTCTACTCACTGCTCGTGAATATATCAACACAGGTTGTGCTAGGCATTTTTCAAAAGTCACGAAATTTTGTAATGGTTAATACTGAGCGAAATTTTAATAATAAAAAATTAAAATTAATATTTGTTTTAAGCTTGCTGGTGAGTGATGCCTCATGAGTGCTCATTTAGTGTTCTCATGTTCATGCCTTTTACTGAGTACTCATTCAAATTTCGCCTAACAAAAGTCCGCTCTGATGTAAACTAAATCAGAGCAATGAGTGGTTTAATTTTCGACAAGTCGGTCACTGCCAATGCGTCTTTAAGAATGATCTGAAAAGTACCGAGCCTATCACATAGACTAGTTTATTCAGCTCTTTTTCAGTTATTACTAATCCTAAAATGACTGATGTTAAAATCTCATGATATTCTATTCTTTAGTTAGTGAGTTATTGAGAATTTTACACTTCTTCTTGATTGGAATAAATATATGTCTAAGCGAAATAATGGCGTAAAAAGTGTTATGGGCACTCCGCTACATCAGAAACAACAAAAAACGATGGTTTGCTGACTTCAAAGGAGGTCTTAGAGACACCGAAGATACACAACCAACTGGACATCCAAATGAGGTGGTAACACCAGACACCAGAAAACATCAAAAAAATCTACAAAATCGTTTTGAATGAACGAAAAGTGAAGTTGCGTGAGTTAGCTGACATCGTAAAGATATCAAAATAACTTATTGGTTTTAAATTGCATGAGCATTTGACTAAGAAAAAGCTCTGTTCAAAGTGGGTGCCGCCTTTGTTTATTGTTTTGTTTCATTGGCAATGCACTGAGTCATAAGTCAATCAAACCAATGGCAAAACTACATGAATTGAACTTCGAATTGCTTCCACATCCACCATTTTCGCCAGATTTGGCTCCCAGTGACTACTGGCGGCTGTTCGCAGACCTAAAAACAATCCTCGTCGGTAAGAAATTTCACTCGAATGAAGAGGCTTTATCGCTGAAACTTACGCTTATTTTGAAGCAAAAGATAAATTATCATACAAAAGTGATATTGAAATGCTAGAGCTGCGCTGGAATGATTGCGTTGTTGGAAATTACGTGATGATTACGATGATGAATGAAGCTAATTTTGAACAAAAAAAAACCTGTTTTCTTTGCTAAGCCCATGACTTCTTAGCCTATTTGTAAAGATGTAATTCTTTTGGCATTATTTTACTTTCAGTGAAAGTTTGAAGTCGATAGCACGCAAAACACATTGGACAGTTCACTATACCAGGCTTACATTTTTTATTAATTTCCATTTCTCTAGTCCCTAAATTGTCAACCTTTGCTTATAGATTTCGACGACGAACGAAAATGCATTGCTATACTAATGTACCTGTTTAATGAACCTGTCCAATGGTCCTGCTGGACAAACAGTGACTGGAAAGTTCTATGTTGGCGACCTATAAAAGGACTGACATACCAAACACTGGATGTTCTGTTAAGAATATTTCTGCTGTAGAGCAGCAGAGTTTCGCTGAAAAACAAGTATGCATTCGTGAACCAACTGTTTTGCCGTTTTATCTGTGAATTCAGCTCCACCAGGAAACTATTAATCAAATTGTGTACTTAAATTAATTTTATTATTTGCATTTATAAATTCCCGGAACTTGATTACCATACCTCGTATTGATATATGAGTACTTCTAGAAAGTGGCGCTTTGACATCCTGCATACATGCAAAATGCATGCTTAGGGATCGTGGGAGATATTAACATTTTTTCCGATGGCCAAGCCGCTTTCAAGACTCTGGCGATGCCATGGTGCAGATCCAAATTAGTCAACTCCTGTAAGGAGGAGAGGAAATCTCTTCGGTGTGCAGGTAACATTTCTCTGATCTGGGTTCCAAGATATAGAAATATCGAAGGAAATAAAATTGCCGATTAGCTTGCCAAGAAGGGGTCTTAGAGGTCTCCCATCCGGTCACCGGCATCCGCCTGACTGTTGTTAACGGGGAATTACTCAACTTATTTCTCAGTAGAGCGGAAAAAAAATGGAGCTCCATTTCTTCATGACTCAGAAAGTTCTGGGCACTCCGCGTCATTCAATTTTTTAACTCGTAGCTGTGTTTACCGGTCATTGGACTATCGGCTCACATGCGGAAAAGCTAGGTTTAGCCCCATTGCAGAAGTTGTGGGGATCTTTCAGAGAAGGAGACTGTTGAGCACCTTCTCTGTAAATGTGCGGGTTTGGTAGCTAGTCGATCAAAGTCACTGGGTGCTCTTTTATTCGACAGCCTGGGATAGTGCGCCAACCTGCATTGATTGAAAGGTAATGAGCCTTATTTTTTTTAAGCAGTTTTATTAAACCTTTTGGTTTATACAATTAATATTTTTCAAAATAGGACCCTTGAGCGTCAATTCACCGCTGGTAGCTGCCCTTCCACTGCAGGAAACATTTTTTAAACTCATTCGCCGGAATCGCGTTCAATTCTGCTGTCACAGTTTTTTGGATCGCCTCGATGGAGTTGAAACGCCTCCCCTTCAGCTTTCTTTCCAGGCGCGGGAACAAGAAGAAGTCCGGAGGGGACAGGTCTGGGTTGTAGGGAGGGTGCCAATGCAGAGGTGCAGGTGTGCGCCGGCGCATTGTCGTGATGAATGGTCCAATTGTTGACGAGGTCGGGCCGAGCACTTCTTTGTAAAATGCCGCGTTTACATTGCTTTCTGGAGGTACATGGTTTTGACCTTAGATCGCTGTTCGTCTTCGACGTCCTTCCTTGAATGACTTGTGCCGGGCACTGACAGAGATTGGTCCCCGTAAGCCTCCTTGAGTATCCCCAATGGTTTCGGTACTGGTTTTGTTTAGCTTTACGCAAAATTTGATGGTGCAAAATCCTAACACACTTTTAAAACAGCTTTCACGCGCGGAGCGATGTTGACTGCACCGCTGTTGCCAGCGAACTGGGACCGGTTTCTAGTGGAAGGGGAATGTCCAACGATCATTTTCCCTCACCAGCCGATTCGGTTGATCGCTTGGCAGACGCTCCGCGCGGGAAGGCTCATTACTTTTCAATCAAACCCTGTAAATCTCATCAATCTTCTCTATTATGATACATCAACGGCTCAGGCGAGCTGTAGTTATCTGCCTGCTCGAGGTATCAAAACAGTGCTGTAGTGCTTCTTGAGGAGTGCCAGAATAGTATTTCAACCATTTCACCTACCTATTTACAATGTGGCATAAAATTTATAATTTTTGCAAATTACGTCGTACGTCAATCATGTTTGGCACTTGTGAATTAGACAGCTGCAAAATACAAATAGACAAGCAATGAAGCGCGTGAAGGTAAAAATAAAGAGTTCCATCAGTCAACACAATTTTTTTTATTTAGTTCAAAGGTTATTCAAAACCAAAATTTCAATGATTTATTTGGTTTATATGAAGTTTTTTTTTATGTGGGCATTTGTTTAATTTCCTGTGCTTGCCTTAGCTCGTTTCGATCTGGGCAACGTTTATTTTCAACAAGATGGCGCTAGGCGCCACACAAGCAACGAAACCATTGATCTTTTACGGGAAAAGTTTCCGAACCGTGTTATTTCTCGAAGAGGTGATCACAATTGGCCACTGAGATCTTGTGATTTAACACCTTGTGACTTTTTTCTTTGGGACCACGTGAAAGAGAAGGTCTACGCCAACAGCCCAGGGTCGATTCAAGACCTCAAAGATGGAATTCGTGAGGTTATCGAGGACATAGGGCAGCCACTTTGCAATTCGTGTTATGCTAAATTTCATGAAAAGGATATTGTCCTGTAAGCGTGGTCGTGTTGGTCATTTGCCTGATGTTATTTTTCACTATTAACGGCATACTTTCCTCCTTATAATGAAATAAACATCCGATCCTTATAATGAAATAAACATCCGATCATTTATATTAAAAAATAGAGTTTTTCTTTCCTCTTCTTGGAAAACCCTTTATGTATGTATGTTCAAAATTCAAAAATTCCAGTACTTGTTTTGCAGAAATCCTGAGCCTTCATTTCGGATTCTTCAACGTTCAGCAAGTCACCTTTATAAATAAATATATCAAAATTTGAGGTTAACCTTGGCTTCATCTTCACTTGCAGTCTCTTATTTGCCTCATATGACTCATTCAATGCGAAGTGCTGTCCCTACACTCAATCAATATTTTGGTTTATTTCGTCAACTCCGATGCACTTTCGATGTGTAATCTGCAGCTGAGCTTTTGCGGTTTTCACTGTCAAACATCATTGCAACCACAAACACAGCCATTTATGGTATTATTGTCACTCACTTACGTACTTACTTACATATACAAAATGGTTTGTGAATGTATGAAGAGCTACTTAAAAATATGAAATCACAAACAAGTCGCGCATGCAATCGTGAAAACAAAGTTCAGACAAATTAAGAAAAAATTTAAATAAATGTAAGAGCAAGAAGTAGGTATAAGACAGCAATTGGTTTTCGATAAGCAAGCAGAACACTTTATTTGAATTTAACAAATAAATTTATATACATACTTACATACAAATATATATGTACATATATGTATTTGTACTCTTCAAACATTTTTTTATATGGTTTGTATGTATTTCAACCTGTTTTCTTGCTTCGCAGATATTTGTGGTTTCTTAATGCGTCCATTTGTGGTTATCTGCAAATCGTTGAATTTCAAAATGAATTGCTCAGCATGCATATCGAACAAAAGAAAAGAAAGGAAAGTAGACTATTACAAATCTATGTAGCTCCTATAGCAATGGGCCTTGTGTGCTGCATGAAATATTTTTAAAAATAGCGCATATGTGACTCCCTAAAAAAATAATCATGAAATCTAAAAAACAAGCAAAAAAATATAAAAAATTGTCCACGTAAAAAATAACAAATAAACCAATGAAACAAAAATTAAACGTGATTCGTGAGAATTTTTTCCCCCAGCTCTTGCTTAAAGCGAACAGGCGTGATTAATTGGAAAAAAAATGCTGTCTTCATTTTTGAAAAGTTTAATAAGTCGCATGTAATAAATGCAAAATAATTAATGATGCCTAGTATTAACAAAAGAAGTACTAAAATAAAACGATTTTGCAAAACTTCACGGAAATGCTTCCATTAAAATGCATTGAAAGTCTAATAAAGCAATGAATTTATAATTGGGTTCCGTGAAATCATCGATGTGCAAATTTTCAACTTCCAAGATTTTATCAGCGGCAAAGCCGCTTACACACAATCAACTGTTAACTGCAACAAATATACGTATGCTACATACATTAGGGTGAAACAGTTGATATGAGAGGATCAACAATTTCAAAAAAAAGAAAAAAAAACATAAACAATTGACCGCTTTTTTTCAAAATTTAAGGTTCAAAATTTAAATCTAAAGTTATTTTAAAAAAATTATTACATAGTTTAGTTAAGTTAGGTTGTCCCCTACGGGATACACTCAGGCTCATAGCCTATTGTGATGGTGCGTGGGGAACGCGTCCTTAGCTCTCCTAAGCCCAGTGTGTACTTTTAAAAAATTCTAGAAGATCCCTGATTTTAACAGAACTAAGATCTTCCAAATCATTCAATAGTTGTCTACTTAAAATCGCAAATCTACGTCCGGATAGAGAAGTAAAACGACACATAAGGTAAGGTGCGAGATCGTCTCTTCCTCTTCCTGATCTAGACAACTTCTGCAGAAGTCATATGTTTACACACCCATCCTCTGGGCCTTCCCCACGATTAAGCAATGCCCTAACTGAAATCTATGCGCTATTTTGGTTATTATCTCGTGCTTATCTCGTCTTAATATAGATTCTGTGCGTTTAGCATTGAGAGTCGGCCACAGTTTCTAGGGCGATTCTGCATGTGGTTTCATAACGTCATCTTTCATTCGCTGCTCTTCCAATTCAAACTCTCAAAGATAAGCAACTTACATAGTTACAAGGGCATACGCTTCATCATGCATACCCATCATTATCTTTGTAGTCATTGGTCAATTAAGTGCCAAGTTTCTCTAGTTCATCGGCCCTGCAGTTGCCCTAAATGTAATAATTGCAAGGAACCCATATTACCTTTAGGTGAAATGACTCAACCCTCTCTCTAAGAGATGTGTGGCATTTCGTGGCTACTTTGGAGGTTGTCGACTGCCTTGTGAGGAATTTTATCGCCGCGTGGCTATCAGTAAAAATAAAGATATCATTTTCAGAAATCGCATCACACTGGACCAGTGTCACGGATTTTATTATTCCCATCAGTTCAACCCAACACTACAGTAATTGGGAAGCCAAAAATTTAAGGATATCCCCATATGCCCCGGGCTTTGAGCCATCTGGACTCAACACATGGATGGACTCGCCCTTTTCTTACATCGTCCCGTTTTTACTCTTCCCTCGAGGATAGCGGAGTCGTGAACCTAGTAATGGCAAAGGTAGGTGCGAGTGCATAGTTCACCTACTGGGGAAGCTCCAAAATGCCAGTCAGGATTTTACCGTGGCCGTAGTCCGTATTTGACCACTTGCACAAAATTTTCATACTTTTTGCCGCACTGCGTGCGATACATCTTTCCTGCAGGTCTACCGGAAGGAGGTTTAATGTCGTATTCAATGCTTTCTATGGTGTGGTTGACATTGCACCGGTTATAAAAATAGATGCGAGTCTTTGGGCCTTGTCAATCTTTCAATGTTCACGCCCTTCTCAAGGCCATTCCACCATATTACAACACCGGGGTAGAGAATTGGTCTAACTATTGCTGGGTAGAGCCAATTTATTATTACAGGTTTCAACTCCCATATTCCCCCAATAAGCCTTCTGCAGGAGCACAACGCCGTCATAAGTTTGCGTACTCTATCAGCGACCGTGAGCCCCCAATTTAGCTTCATATTTTCTAGTTATGTAGCCCTAGTCCTAGATATTTAGCCCTTTCTGTTACTTTAAGAAGCTCTAGGAAGATTTGTCTAAGAGCAGGTGTTTCATGTCTCCTGCTAAACAGTATCAGATCGATTTTTACCGGATTTAATTCTAGTCCTCGACTTTTACACCAAAATGATAATCTGTTGAGAGATCTTTGTTGAAGATCACATAATGTTGGAAGGTGTTCAGCTGAGATTTTTTTTTTGTCGGGACAACTAGCACTTAGACACAATTAAGTCCATTGTACTACACTCTGATTCCCTTTTAATTTTCTTTAACTCTACCCAATCCCCGAAGAAATCTGAGTAGATCTTGTGGTGTCAAGGAGCCAAAATGGTCGCTTTTTAACACATCAGTGCTAAGGACCTCAAGCCTGACTCGAGTGAAGGTGGGGCAGACGCACATCCCCATATTCACAAGCTGAGCAGAGTACACTGACTGAGATGCCTACCTTTTACATGTGCTTCGCCTACAGAAAGTAGCCCGTCATCAGTCCACCCAGCTGTCTGCAGTCCCTTCTGCTTAATGACAGGAAAATTTGCGACAGTCGATCGGACATGACAGGTAATATCAATTCTGTTCACCTCCGGCCTCTCTCAGCCTGCCAAGCTCACTTGTGGGTTGTAGTAACCCATTTGCTACCCCTGATGCGGTTGGGGGGCTGTCTAAGGCCAGAAGCGCAGTTTGGCTGTCTTTGCAGACACATCTGTCTTCCTCTTCTCGGCCTCTTCATCTGTTTTCCACAACAAAATTCATCACTTCTTGAACAGCATACACCTCCGCTTGAAACACAGATGTATGCATTCCAAGAGCAAAGTGCAGTTTTGTTCTACAGAATTCCACGTAGACCCCACAGCCGGAGCCGTGCTCGGTCCTGGAGGCATATGTGAAAATGCGAAAACAGTGTTTGCCGGGCTCATTTTCAGAGTTTGACCACAACTGAGCCTCTGGCAGCACTACACTGTATTTCTTTTCAAGTACACCTCCTGATGAATTGGAGTCAAGGGGCATGGAGAGAATCGTTTGATCGAAGTCCATGCCTTCTCTATTTTCCAATACCTGACAGGGGCCGTACCAGTTCCCATTGTGTTTCAGCCTGCAGATGGCCTCCAAGGCCTCTCTTTAGATAAACCAATCAGAAACTAATGCCGGGCCTGAAGTAGTCGGAAAAGCTCTGGTGCAATAGATGGCCACAGTGCGTTGTAGTCTCGATATGGTCCTCCTGACTCCCACGATAGAGAGTCTACTCATCCAGACCATTGATGCAAAGGTGATAATAAGTCCTATCATATCCATGTAGATCCATAAGGCCCTGCTAGGAGAAAGACCCCACGTTTTTCCAAACACACCTTTTCACTGCCAGAAAGCTAAAAGTGCTTTAGATGTCTTTGTTTCAACGTGTGACTTCCAAAGAAGTTTACTATCGAGGATTACTCCAAGATATTTGATCTCTTTGGATAGCTGGATTGTGACTCCTTATTGATATTACAATATCATCGGCATATTAAATTATCTTCCCTCCCATTTTTTCAAGTTCCTGTAGAAGTTTATTGACGGTCAGCTTCCACAAAAGTGGAGAGATTGCCTCACCCTGAGGTGTACCCCTGACCGAAAATTTTTAAATGGATGTTTCGCCCACATTTGCGCTGACCGTTCGCTCGATTAGCATTCGTTCTATGAACGAGGCAAGGCACTCTCGATGTCCAGAAATAGAACAAGAGTGTATTCCTTATAGTGAAGTGATTTCTGAATTGTGTCGACTAGCAAGTGGGGCGCTGTTTCCACTTATTAGCCTTTACTGTATGCATTTGGGGAAGGTGATAGCTTGTTGCTATAAAGTACTTTCGTTTGATATGCACGTCTAACAACCGCTTTCAGGACTTTGACAGAAAGGATGATAGGCTAATCGGTCTGTAGTCCTTCGGTTTCCAAACATTATACTGAATATAAAATTGGCGCTTACGCCCCTTATTTGGTGTTTAGCCGAGCTCCTCTTCCTATTTCTGGTGTACGTCTTTACATTTTTCCACAAATGGAGGAACCTACAGTTTTAAGAAGAAAGAAGAAGTTTTTAAGAAACTTTTTCATGGCAGAAATACACTCGGAGGCTTGCCATGGCCTTCCGACGGGCGACAGCTCTTAGGGAAAAACATTTTCTAACATTAGGTGTTTCATGCCCGGCGTTTCGAACCGTGGCGCTACCCAATAGTGCAGTAAATAAATAAAATAAATGAAATAAAAATAAATGTATAAATAACTTTAAAACTTAGAATATCATATGTAAAGGGTATTTCAAAGGTGACGCCCAGATTTCAATAGTGAGTAATTTCTAGGCGGTAGATTTTTTTATAACTTTTTTTGAAAATTTATTTGGGTTCCCGGTCACAGCGGCATAGAGGGAAACTGCTGGGTGGATGAGCTGGCTAGACAGGGAGCTTTGGAGACGGTTTCGTCGCAAAATGAGAGGACCCAATCCTTAAGAATCTGTGGTCTTCTCCTAGAAAGATGGGTCTCGAGTCAACTCAGCGAGCGCTGGGCTAGTGTGCAAACGTGCAAGGTCGCGAGATCCTTCGGGCCACGGATAGATTGGGGACACTCTAGGGAACTCCTAAGGCTAACAAAGCCCCAGCTCTCGAATTTGGTGGGTACCCTTACCGGACATTGTCCGTTAGGTGTTCATGCCGTGAGACTTGGGACTGCCTGAAGTCCGTTCTGCAGAAGCTGTCTGGAGGACGAGGTGGAATCATCTCAACACCTTCTTTAGTTGCTCTGCTCTCGTCTGGAAAAGATTTAGACATCTGGGCTCTCATTTTTTCGCTACGCCTGCGGATACAGCGGGTCTAAATATCATAAATTTGGTGAAGTTCATCAGTGGCTTTTTGCGGCTAACAACGAACGCAGATCAGCCACCGTCGGCGTCGTCGTAAAATGCATGGTCATCATCGTCTCTAATCCCAAGGCTCCTTCTTCCTTCGCTTCACCTTTCTCCTCTCCCATATATGGCATCACAACGGACGAATTTTCAATATTTGTCCAAGTGTGCCCTCAGCTAGGGCAGCCATTTAACCTAACCTAACCTTTTTGAGATTTATCATGTCGACAGATGTACAATTTTACACGATTGAACAGCAAGTTGAAATTATTAAGAAATTAATAAGAAAATATTGCAAAATTCGTAGTTTTTTGGCGGAAATAATCATCCGACAATAATCATCCGAGTTGACAGTTCAAAGCTTAGTAAAAAAATTTCCGGAAATTGCTTCTTTCGAAAATAGAACAAGGACTGGCAGACCAAAAACTGGGTGCTCTATTGATTCAAGTAATCGATATCCGATACCTCAACGATCTTAACAATTAGGCATTCATGAATTGACTGTTTGGCGTATTTTATGTAGTTTTCAATTTTTTATTTTACAACATCTTAACACGTCTTTTATTTCTGTATAAAATCCTCCCCCAAGAAAAACATTGCTCGAGTAAAACTTTATCATTTATGTAACTGTAATCAATTTTCTCGGCCTCGATAGTCTAGCGTAAATGCACTAGCCTGTCATCCCAGAGGTTGTGGGTTCGAATCCCACGTAAAACACAGTCCTCGCACTTTTTTAAATTGACCTACTTTCCCTGTTTCCAAAAAATAAAACAAAAACCTCATTCCTCAATCCCAAAAACTTATCCTTTCCATCTTTATTCCCGCACAATAGTCAGCGCATTATTTGCATTGTGGCTGCTAAAACAAGCAAAACAAAGAAAAATCACACAGTTACACATTGCATCAGTGGCGCCAGCAAGAGGAAGCGGGCAATCGCGGTAATAGCGCAGACACCCCACATTTAGCGCAGTCCTCAACCATCTGTGTGATCTTTCTGGTAGAAAAATATGACACACAGATGACGCTCCAGCAGTAAGAAGGCGTGAACAAGAAGAAAGTGAAGAGAGGAGTGAATAAGAAAAACAATCATTTTTCATTTTTTTTATATTAACTCCTTTACTTCTAATATTCCAATTAAATTCTGGCTGGTTTAGAGATTCGAGCATTGAAATATCGCCGCACCCTAACGTACATTCACACATCAGCTGTAAATATTTGCAAGTAGCGGATTTTCCAGTTTGTTTCTTGGTCGGTTCATGAAGTTTGTAAAAATTAAAAAAAAAATCACATAACTAACTTAAATATTAGCGCAGAAAACAATGTAATTACGTTTGAATATTTTATTACCCAATGGAGCATACGAGTCTATGCACATACATATGGACATATGGGCATATCTAGAAGTGCATGTGAAAAATGTAATAAATGACTTTTTACGTTTATTGTTCAGAAATGTCTTCCCAATTGATTGTTAGAATACGTAGAATGCGCGCATCTTTAGTAATGCAAAATGCAAAACGAAAGTTCAAGAGAATCGACTGCCTTATAAATAAATTCAAATGTGATAATTATATTCCGATGTATGGCAGTTGAAAACTGATTTATAGTTCACCCTAATTTGACCTATTAGATTGAAATATATAGGTTTTTATTAGCATGCAACAGCCGGTATGCAAGTGGCTAAGTGGCCTTTAAGTATATACGAGTACCTATAATACGAGCGCCCATCAAATATATTGGATTTGCAATATTTATCTTTTTTTCGTTTTCCACTCATTGCAGATGGAAAATAGTCATAGCTCCAAAAGTAGTCTGAAAGCGACCAAGTTAATTATCGTGCTATAACTCTATAATTATCAACTTTCGGCGGGTTGTACAGATAAGTATTTTTCTTTAGAATCAAGTCTGGAATATTTCTTTCATACCTATTTTAGATCTTCAATATATGTATTTCCCATAGTCCCTAGATAAAACCTAGGGCCTCAATAAACAAGTCATAATTTCGTTTGTTTAGAACTAGATTTTTTTATTTGACCCAGGAACGGCCTACTCTGTCCGCCTCTGCTGCTACTTGCGCCTCCATGTGTTGGCTGGTCTGCGGCACCTACGACTTTCTTGGGGATTCCCGTCTAGTGCTGTTCTTGCGATGTCATCCCGTGGTTTGCGCAATGTGTGTCCGATCCATTTCCACTTGCGACGCATAATTTTTCTATGTGCTGGTGTTTGCCTGGTAGCCGCTCAAGGATCATCATTGCTTATGATATAATATCAGGCCAGAATATCCTTATTATCTTTCGTAGGCAATGATTTAGGAAGGATTGCAATGATTGCGATATGCTTGTTGTTAATTCCATGTTTCACATCATCATTCAGTTTTGTGCCTCGAGATGTGGGTTGATCTTAGTACCTTGTCTAGCATTCCAAATGCTCCCAAGGTAGCAAAATTCATCTACTTCTTCAAGCGGGCAGTACAATTTTAAAAACATAAAGAGAATTTCATAGTCCCTTCCTTAAGTTAACAGCCATCATCCCAGATTATGTGGTTTAATTCGATGAAGTCGTCGGGTTAGGCCTGCGGTGTTGAGGAGTTTGTTAGCTTCCTCATTCACGTGCCTTTGAAGCCTGAGCGACTGTAGAAATCTTGAGGTCACGATGAATATCTTTATTGCGAACGAGCCAAGGTGAGTTGAGAATATCTCGAAGGATTTTATTCTGGAGTCGTTGAAGTATATCCTGTATATTACTTTGACTAGCGCAACCGCATAATTGCGCGCCATAGGACCACACAGGCTTTATAACTTGTTTATATATAGATATTTTGTTATATATATGGATAGCTTTGTTCTTCATCCAAATGGCCATTTCATTTTTATTACCTTCAGATGGATTTCATGCCGTTTAAGTTTTATATGCTCCTTCCATTGAAGCTTAGCATTGAGCGTTAATGCCAAGGTATTTTACAGTATTTCCATGTGATTGGGGCATTTAGCAGTATTATTGAGTACTGATTCACCTTTTCGTTGGTGGAGTTTACATGCACTGAATGAATTTGAATTTTATGCGCCAAGTCTTCGTCCATTCTTCAATAGCGTTTGTTGCAATTTGTAGTGTGGCTGCAGCTTCTTCAGCACTTCTTGCTAGGATGGCAGTGTCGTCGGCAAAGGTGGCGATCAAACTGTTCGGGGGTATCGGCAAGTCTCTGGTATAGAGAAGGTATAGGAGCGGACCAAGAATGCTGCCTTGCGGCACACCAGCATTTATTTCTTCAAGGTTAGAGTATTCGTTTGCTTATTTAACGCGAAAGTAGCGTTCGGTATGGCACAATTTCTTAGTGGAATATTGAGAGGAATTGTACGTAGGGTACGTAGGGCAAATTAACAGAATGAAACTTTTCTCCCATACGGAAGTAAATTAAAATTTCTGAGCAAACAGCATAATTAGTATGAAGGTAAATGTTCTGTGAAATGATCTGGCGATAGTGCGATATTTCTTCCGTAACAAACTGATTTGCCGTTACGGTGTTATATCCTGGCCACGCAGGTCGCCCGATTTTACCCATTAGGACTTTTTTCAGTGGCGATACCTAAAAAATAAAGTTTATGAAACAAACCCAGAGACCATCTTAGCAAAGAAAATATCGTTCGTCATCTTTTCCCCAGCGAGTGACGCAGACCACATTCCAAGATCAACGCTCAACATTTAGAGGAAGTAATTCTTAGAAAATAAAATCCCACTTATCCACTTTGTAATAGTTATTGAAATTGGAATTTTTTTCATTTGTAATTATTTTTTAATTAAACTTTTGATTCCTAATTCTTTGGAGTTATCTCAATCGGAGCAAAAGATTAGTTTTATGGACTTCCGTCAACAATATTTTTAAGAGCAATAAAGTCACTTTCGATTTAAATTTTTTTGTTACTTGTCTGCCTCAACAGTTAACTAACAACCCATGATAGCACAAAGAGCGAAGTCAAATTAGCCATGACTGCCCGTCTGTCCGTACTAGTCCAGTCAAAAGAGGATTTAACTTCGTAATTTTAGGAGTATGCGAGTTTATGGTTTTATTATGTAAAGCCCATCACTGTGAACTTAAGTTTGAGTTTTCGGGGTCGGGGGTTGTGTCCCGCGGCCGCCATCTTGAAAATAAGGGTGCAACTGGTTTTTTGCGATTATCTCATGAATTTCGAAAGTTACGAAAATTTTGTTAAATACTTTTTTGTAGATAATAATATTATCTACAACTTTCATTCAAAACGTTTTATTGTAAAATTAATAATAAAAAAGTTATAAACAAAATTACGCGAAAAATTAAGGGATGCATTGTTTTAAAGCGTAATAACTTTTTTTTTATTGATTTTATGGAAAATATACATCAGAGCTTTTTTATAGAGCATTCTTTTGTGAACATTTTTGTCTAAAAGTTTTTTCCGCTGTCTTTATTTAGTCGTATGATTTTGAGCTGCTAAGCGGAGCAACCAATACATTAGCAAAGCGCGTACATGATTACACAGGCCGACAAAATTTAACCAACATTCAGACCCAGAAACCAGACTATATATTTCCAAAGGTTTATGATGCGCTAAATCCAAATCTGGCCTCAGAATTGCTCTATCAGCTCTGGTTTTCGAGATATCCTAACCTAAAAGTGCAAAAAACACCATTTTTGCCCATATTTGAGTTTATGTAGCCTTGCAGATGTTTTCTTTCACCAAAATTAAAGGATGGCATCTTTAAATACAATCCTTCTTTTTTCAAATGGCGTTTTGTTTGCTCAAATATCATTTTTTTTCGCAGAGATATCGCATTTTGAAATTTTCATGTTTCGAAATTTTCCTACACCTGAAAATCGATTAAGATAACATAGGCGGTGCCATAAGTTATTTGTATTTAAAAAAAAAAGCTTTGTTTTTTAGAGTTGTGTGGGGTATGTGAAGTTTGGTTCTATCTTAACTTAAACACTTCTTTACTTCATATTTCTATCATTTGAAAAGACAAAAACAGGTAAGCTAAAAGTGCTGGCGTAAATATTTTCTTATTTGATAAACAAAAAACCTGAGCAAATGTGCGCATGTTTCCATACTTAAATACACATTTTGCATAATACACATTTTTGCAAATACACATTTGATCAAATAACAACAATTAAAGCTTAGAAGAGAAAGACGTCTGTACAAATAACACCAGTACGGAAACATAGCGAGGTGCTCGGGTCATATCTTAATGGTAGGTACTTTTGCGTAAAGCACAAAAATGAATATTCGTCTCTAAAAAATATAAACGCAGGCGTTCCCAGGGAAGAATTTTGGGTACTCTGTTTTATCGTGCGTATACCCACGACCTACGATCGGCAAATCGGAAAGTAACTGCAACATTTGCGGATGAGACTGCCATACTTGCAATCGATAACACTAACGACTAAGCTGGAAGAACCTGTTAACCTTATTTCTACATGGTCTAAGAAATGTTTTCGCTAAAAAACGCTACTTACAAGGGGATGCGCCATTCAAAAGTACATCTCCAACGTCTGTAAAAAATCCCACGGAGCAAGTTGCAAGGTTTAACAGATCGCGTAAAACGACAAATCGATATCTTGATCTCAGAGGGACTTTCAAGTCGCCAAAATGCCAAAAAGATTGGTCGAAGTTCAAATCTTGTGGATCTTTACGTAAAACAACATGTCTCCTGTGGTAAAAACTACAACGGCAGAACTGCGATGACTTGAACACCGAAGGAAACCCGCAAATTCCTTAGAATTGCGTAAAATTCCGACCTTCCAACAGCAAAAATTAATAAATGACAAATATTACAGCCAGCAATTCCACCGTTTGAAGGACTATTCTCACAGCGCCACATCTGAAGCATACAAAGTTACAAAAAAAAACAACACCTTTGAATAAATTCCACAACGCCGTCTCAATTTTGAAAGGGACCACATGATTTGGAATTCTACTGCAAATAACGATCCCGGTGACTGGAAAAAGTATTGTAGTATTTAGTGATGAAAAGAAATTCAATCTGAATGGGCTGGATGTATACAATTACCAATCTCATGATTTACGAAAGGAGGAAAGGCACTACTAATATCGTACTATGGCGCGTTCGAATTGAAATTTGTAGACTACAAAATGAGGGGAAAAAGCTATAAAGCTCTATTGTAGTAATCTTTTCTCGAGATTTGTGAATCTTTCAATAAAATAATGCACCTGTACACACTTCAAGTCAAAACTTTAGCATTACCACCGTATTCCACAGATCTATATTAAATAAAATTGAAAATCTGTGGGGATGGCTTCTTCGTAAGGTTTATGAGAATGGGCAACAATTTGAAGATAAAAATGATTTAATTCGACTTATAATTTGACTCTTAAAACGGCGAATCTGGAATTTGATTAATAGGCTATCTGGAGATTTTGTACAATTCAATTCATCAACGTATTTACGAAGTAATTTATTTTCGAGCAAAGTACAGCCTTCACTTCAATTATCAGAGCAGTTTGGATTACTAGTTCAAATACCGTCGTTTTAGTAACCATTCTCCCATAAGAATGACGCCTCTAATCAAGTGAACCGGACTGTATAAAGAATAGCGACCCCACATGGTGATCTTGGCATACAAACTGGGCTGAAGTAACGAAGCATTCTGCCATAGCTCACAAACGGAGACTAAAAAATCATGTCAATGATGAAGCAGCCAGCTTATTTCGGCAGAATTCTTCTCGAAGCCGATTAGAACACACTACGATAGCAGATCTTATAGAGAACGAGTAGCGATTTCTTTTATGATTATGCACCAGCTGCAGTTTTTGTATTTAATAAAACCAAAACAAACAAAAAAATAATATTGTTTTAATAATTGGTATCTTGTTAACCAACTATTGGTAAGACGAAAATAAGTTTCAGTTATTTTTTTTATACTTAGTCCTGCCATAAGTTCTGTTACAAGTTAAGTCCGATATATGAAATTATAATACTTTTTTAATGAAGCCTGTTTTATTTAATCTTGTCAAAATTAAAAAAAAATAATAAATTTTCATTCGAATTGGTCACCATTTGCTTTTACACAAGTCTTCAAACGATTGGGCCATTCAGTTATTGAGCCACGCACGGCTAATCGAACCAAAGATTGTTTGAGATTCTCCAAATTTCTGTGAGGTCTTGAACAATCCATGTTCTATAATTCTGACCCCAATGGATTCAGATCCAGACTTCCAGACGGCCAAACTTCTGCGACTATGAACCCATGAATATTTTTTTAGCCACTTCCGGTTGGTTTTTGCCTTATGGGCTGCAGCGGAATCTTACTGGTAGACCTAATGCTCTACATTGATGAAAGTACTGCTCATCTGCTTTACCACGCCTTCTAAGACACCCTCCCGGCACACTTTTTTATGGTCTTAACCCCTTTTTCGCAGAAATGAAAAGCTGTAACGCCTTTACAAGACACTCCCCACCAAACCATTCGGAGACTGTGCTGACCCTTTAAAAAAATTGTTTGCGTCTTTAGAAATTTTGCCATAGATTTTGTCGTTTTGTTTATTAAAACCTTCTCAACAGTGAAACCTTTTTCATCTATGAAAAGAATATTTTCATAGCCGTTGACCGCATGCCACCCAGTCTAATTTTCTTCAAACGCATTGTCAAAAGATGACCAGTTGAGCGATGGAAGATATCCAATTAGTCTTGACATGGAACTGGTCGATACATTTATTTCCCTGGACATGATTTTCTGCTTTCCCTTAGAAATTTCTGCGCATTCTTTTTCGAACGGCTTTTATGGCTGCATTGGTTCGAAACATGCGAGGGCGGCCACTTTTTTTCTGTCCGTCATTTTAGACGTTCGGGAAAAACGAAAATATTCTCGAAATATAAATTTCTTTCAGCAACTCGTAAATCTCACTTGCATTTTTACCAGTCTAAGAAAAAATATAGGCAAAAATGTATATTCGAGGTCTATTGGCAGTTATTGCCAAAAACCAAAAACTTCAGAAATGCGAATAAACGGGTAATTCACATATCAACTCAAAGTGATAGAATATACCTTTCGAACCATATCCATAAAATATTAGCTTTACTCGGAATAAAATTCCGACGAAACAGATTTTTCGTCTATATCTCAAAATTGAGCGATTAGAAAGTTCAGAATTTCAAAATTCAAACATTTTCGTTGTTGTTTTTGTTGTAGCAGTACCTGTTGCCCTGTCAGTATAGTGTAATCACCGGTCGTCTTCGTCTAGCTCATCTAAGGTTACGCGGGATTCTCGGAGAAGTTGGAGCTCTTCGTCTGTGATTGGTGGTGGTTGGACGCCGATAATGGCATTCGGGGGTTGGGAGCTTAGGAAAGTGGTAATGGTTTCCCGATGAATGTCGTTAATGGTCTGTCTGTACACCGTCCGATCCAGTAACTGTCTGTCTGTTTTGTCTTGGATCTCGTCCGCGTAATTGAGGAAATACCTCCTGAGGGCAGGAGGTGGCTCAGGCTCAAGCTGATGTCTGCATGGTTGAGGCCTGTGGTAACACCCTAGCAGAAACTGCTTGCTGAACAGTTTGTTATGCTCCTTCACAGGCAGCATGTGGGCCTTGTCGTGTAAGTGTTGTATCGGGGGCATCAGAAGACATCCTGTCGCGGTACTTATTGCAGTGTTTGGCAGGTTTGAAGCTGCGAATCACTGGTTCCAGGCGACCAGACAGGCGCAGCATAGTTTAGAACCAGTCGGCCTATTGCTTTGAAAGTTGACAGCAAAATATCCATAATCTTTGCCTAAAATGCTACCGGCAAGCGACTTGAGGACCTTGTTGTGATTCTGTACTTTAGTTGCAATAGCGGTTGTATGCGCTGAGAAGGAGAGCAAGCTGTCGAAGGTAACTCCTAATATTTTGGGGTTGATAACCGTCGGAATTGGTGTGTCGTCGACTTTTACCTTAAGTTGCAGCTTGTCCTCCTTTGTCCAGGTGGTGAAGACGGTCGCCGTGGGAGAAAGTTGTAGGTTCCTCGCAATGAAGAAGCGAGAAAGCCAGACGAGGTAGTCGTTTACCTTGGAGCATAGGCCATCAATGTCATTGCCCGATGCCATTATCGTGCAGTCGTCGGCGTAGGGACCAGGCAGACTCCCTCTGGTGGCTGGGGGAGTTTCGAGATATAGAAATTGAAAAACAAGGGTGAAAGGACTCCACCCTGCGGAACTCCTTGCTTTATTTTCCTCTGTTTGGATGTTTGGTCTCGAAATAACACCTACGAATGACGACCACTCAGGTAATTCGCGGTCCACCTCTTCAGCCTTTGCGGGAGTGTCGACTGTAAAATGTCATCTAGTAGCGGAGTAGGAGTGGCTGACTGTATCGAAAGCCTTTTTTAGATCCAACGCTACTAGGACAGTCCTCTCGCAGGAGCGGTTTTGGTTAAGTCAGCGCCTTACCTGGGTGTTAATGACGGTGAGTGCCGTGGTGGTGCTATGCACTTTTCGGAAACCATGCTGGTGTGAGGCTGGGGTCAGGTGTTTCGTAAAGAGTGGGAGTAGAAGGGCTTCAGTCAAATGAGTAGTAAGAAACTCAGCCAAAAGATCAGCTCAGAGCCAACATTCTGAATTCAAACGAAAAGTCAGACTACGTGATTCCACAAATTACATCTAGCAAAAGGCCTACCGTCATAATAAAGCGAAATAGCAATTTAATCTCCAAAAGTCTTTCAGCCTCTCTAATTACTGTTGTATATTTCAAGCTGAAATCTATGCCGCAACAAAGGGTGCTGAATTGGCCCTGGAATTAACTCCTCTTAATACTCGGAAAAACATTTTCATTAATAGCCAAGGGGATATTAAAGCATTTTTGGCTCCTTACACTAACTCAGAATGTGTTCAGTAATGTAGATCGAAAATGGATAAGCTCTGTTGAAATGAACAGGTCACTATTTACTGGATACCAGGATACAGAGAAATAGAACGAAATGAGAGAGCCGCTGAGCTTGCTAAGGCAGGTGCTTGCTTGCCGAGATTGAGCACCTCAGAAATAATTCCATCACTCTCCTTTCCGTAAACGGAACTAAATGAGGAACTAGCTCTGGAAACGCAGTCGATATGGGTACACTCAACCTCGTACAAAACAGTCAAAATAATGTCAGGACTGAGAATACGAAGACCACAAACTTTATTTTTCACTCTCTAGGAAAGACTGCAAAATACTGGTTAGAGTACTGACGGGACACTGTCTCACCCCACATCACGCAGCAAAAAGGGGATTAGTCAAGAGTGATGCATGTAACACAAACAACGAAGCGAATTTGGAACACCTACTTTGTCATTGCCCTGCTCTTTGTAGGACTCGACTAATGTGCCTAGAATAAACCTATTTTTTTCATCTTTGAAGGATATTGCTGACAAAAGGCTGAACGGCCTGTTGAAACCAGCGAAGACGTGCATTATGAATTATATAAAGTCTTCGGACCCAAATACATAGCACAGTGGACCCTTTACAGAACTTTTTACAGATCAGCCAGCACTACCCAACCTTTCGCATTCAGCGACCCCAAATTAGTTTAAAAACACTTTTTAAGCGAAGTACTTTTTTCGTGTATACCAGTGTAATCAGTACAATGTACTATTTTACAGTTGTATTATATTATATTGTAACAATCTACTGAAGTATTATGCAACAAACATTTTAATATTAAAAATAATTTGCAATGTTTAATTACCTGTTTCAGGCTATTCCACGGAATACTATAAATATGTAAATAAGCAATTTGCGATGCGACTTTGTATTGTACATATTTATATTTGTCTGTATGCACAAACGAATGCATTCATATAGGAATCCAGTATATATGCTTCATATACGACAGATATGGCAAAGGCGAGCAAATGCAAATTCTGGGTTTTCGCAGATCATCAACCTGGCCTCAGGAAACTGGATCGCGTGGAGTAGCACAGGAGAGTACAAAAAAATAGAAAAAAGTTACCAGAAAGACCCGAATTTATATCCGGCCAAAGACTGTCACTCCAGCAGCATTCCCCGTACATGTATGAGAAATGTTTCTGCTGCTACAACAACAACAATTGGATCGAACTGAATTGACTCAATTACGGAGACATGCGTGTGGCAAGAAGAAGCAAGAAGCTGTAAGTGGTCTAAATTGCCAGCAAATATATTTAGCTCGTGGTCTTGCTGCTCGTCGCCGTCAGAAGAGGACGATACTCTTGATAATTTTTGGAAGACTAGTTTAATTTTACATTAAATTAAGCTTAGATGTTCTTCAACCGGGAAGGACGCTTATGTTGCATTTTAATGCTTCCAATTTAAAAGTTTATAACACTTGGAGTCATAAATTTAGTAGAGATATCTGGCTAATACTACCCACAAGAAAAGTACATTACTATACCATATTGTCATGAATTCGTTTCATAGAGAAAATGCGCAACACTGTTAAAAAAAAAATTACAGAATATCATGAACCAGGGCCGCCATGGTCCAGTAGCCTAATTTTGAGCTTGCTAGAGTGCTCCTCGCAGAATACTCCCCCACCAACCCTTCTGTTCAACTTCGAGCCATGCAAATCCTTCACCCAGCTCACTCCTCACTTGAGCCAATATGAATGGGGTCCCCATGGGAATGAACTCTAAATTTCTATGAAGATGAAAGTGCCCTTAGCTTAAGCCTTGCTTGAGGCCCGAATACGTCAATCTAATTGCGGCGCATGCAGCGGTCCAGGATTCAGATCTGGAAAAAAGTTGCATTTTGAGCTCTGAAATTTCACTTGAGCTTCAGCTCCAAGGCGGCTGATAAGCTATAGTAAGGCTGTCGAAATATGGATCAGACTATAGTGAAGCGATTCAAATATAGCCCGCGAAAAAACTATAGTACCAAAATAATTTCGCCAGTTTTGACTACTTTCCTTGGGCTATTTTTAATTTTCATACAGCTTGTGTATCAATATAATTAGTTCTATAACAAATGTTAAGTAAATCAAAGGTTAAAATTTGGTACAAGACTTATAAAACTCGAAATTTTAAAATGGTAGGCCGACGAAGGGATGGGCTTCAGCTCCTTCGTCGCATTCTCTTTGGTCTCCTATATCGACTGAAACCTCCTTTCACGAAGTGGTAACTTCAACTTGAGAAACAAAAAGAAGTCGCACGGGGCCATAACAAGTGAATACGATGCATGTCCGATGGTATTTACTTGGTGTTTGGTCAAAGAATCCAGCACAATTTGGACTCGGTGCGATGGCGCGTTATCATCAAGCAAAATCCAAGAATTGTTTTCCCACAATTCCGGTTGGCCAGGCAGAGACTAATGATCCGATGGCGCTAAAAAGTGACAGATGTGTGTCTTGCAGTCCTACCAACATAAGAAAAAAATATGGGCCGGTTCCCAAGTGCGCGGTTCGTTTAAATTAAACATTCCCGGTACTTTTCTGAATAATAGGGTAAATACTTTAATAAATTAGTTAATTTAAAATAAAAAATAACTATCACATTTTAGTGCAATAAAGTGCAAGTTTAGTGGATGAAAATTCTCCATGATAGTGTTTTCTAAGCGGAGATAGCCACAATTAAATAAGCAATGGATTGGTTGTTAACTTCTCCAATATTCTCCAATATTGTAAAGAGTTAAATATCTACTCTGACAGCCAGGCGGCAATTACGGCCCTTGGCTCATTGATTGGAAGTTCAAAATTAGTCGGGGAATGCCTGATTTCTCTCGCGAATACTATTCGAATATTAGGCTCATTTGTGTCTCCGGTCATAGTGACTTTGCAGGAAACTGCTAGGCTGATGAGCAGGCTAAACAAGGGACCCTCGAGGTAGTTTCACCGCGAAATGAGAGGATTAGGTGCCCTTGAGAAACTGTGGTCTACTTCCAAAAGGAGGGGTTTCGCCTAAACTCTGCGAGCGCTGGGTTAGTGCACAAACTTATACAGTTGCGAGACCCCTCTGGTTGTTATTGGTGTTGTAGCAGTAACTTTGCCCTGTCAGTGTAGTGTAATCAGCGGTCATCTTCGTCTAGCTCATCTAACGGTAGGCCCAGGAAACTAGCTATTGCGAAAGGTTGGGTCCAGAGGGAGAGGGATATTAGATGAGTGGGTTTGATGGGGCATGTGAAGAGGTGGTTAGTGTCGTGCGGGGTGCCTTCACATACCGAACATATGTTTAGTATGTCGAGGACGATTCTGGTTAAGTAGGAGTTTAACCTGCTACAGTATCTAGAACGTAATTGTGCCAGGATTACGCGAGACTCTCGGGGAAGTTGGAGTTCTTCGTCTGCGATTGGTGGTGGTTGGACGCCGATAACGGCATTCGGGGGTCGGAAGCTTAGGAAGGTGGTAATGGTCTGTCGTTTATGGTCTGTCTGTACACTGTCCGATCCAGTAGCTGTCTGTCTGTTTTGTCTTTGATCTCGTCCGCGTAATTGAGGAAATGCCTCCAGACATGCCTAGGAGGTGGCTTAGGCTCAAGCAGGTGTCCACATGGGTGAGGCCTGCGGTAACACCCTAGCAGAAACTGCTTGCTGAGCAGTTTGTTATGCTCCTTCACAGGCAGCAAGTGATCCTTCTGGTCATCAGATGCAATGTAATTAGTCACTCTTTGGCCATCGTCCTCCTATATAAAACCCCTTCTTTATTTGTTCTTCTGATAAAATATGTTCACCCAGGTGTTTGTCCCGCTTATGCATCAGTGCTGGACATAATGCCAGCACATTTTTGGCAGTTTCATCTTCCGCCACATTGTGAGCTCGCTGCCAACATCGTCGATTCTTTCGTGTGGTAGCAGTGGGACGTCTGCAAGTGAGGTCACTTTTGGCCACTCCGTCAATATTTGTCAATTGTTTGATCGAGCTTCACTTTGCATTTCTGATATGTGTCTTGATTTTTTTCCTCAAATGCCGGAATTTTCCAAAATGGCAATTTTACGACGTTTCTGATCGTAAGATAGTTTTAATGAGTAGCGCCTTTCATGGCAGACACGCCCAGAGATTTAGCATTCAATGTCATTTTTCTATTTTTTGATATTTCATGTTTTCAATGGGTTACGAGCACGGGATCTACTAAATAGTAATAAATTAAATTAAATTATTAAATAATCAAATTATGATTTTTTTCAATTTTTTGTTATTTTTGAAGAGGGTGGGTTTGTATGGCCAGTACTTTGCATTTAATTTTTTTTTTTTTTTTCAAAGTAAATCAGCCGAATTTAAACCGGACTGGTCTTCATGCTGATGTACTCATCGAGTACTGTAAGTGGTCACATAAAGGTACTGAACGTTAACGCCCCCTTCGTGTCGATTTTTTGCTTTTGTAATTATTACCATTATTTTTATTTCACTCGGCTATCAAAGCGAAATTTCCGGGAAATCTTCCATGCACAAATTTTCGCTACTAATCATTTTGCACCGACAGAAGCGATGCTCACTTCATTATTTATGAAAATTTTTCATCAATGTGTGTATGTATGTGTATTTTCTAGCACTTTCTGGTTTTATCTCATTGTTGACGGTACTAACTGAATGACAGTCTCAAATAAACGCTCTGGAAAAGTTTATACTTCCAAAAAAACACCCATTATTTGTGTATTTAATCTATGTTTGTTGCCTTACAAATGTATTAGGCAAGTACGTACGTATCAACATTTGACATCTAGACAACTGATAAGGCACTGGCAGCAGCAAGAGGTTATCAGCACTAACAAAAGATGCGTTTGTTATTCGAGCCAAATCTGCTATGGATTGTATTTCGAACCTATTTAATTTGAAAACTTGTTATAATTATAGCTATATTTGTTAGCTATAATTGCTAGCTCTAATTGGTTAGCTATAAAATTAAATAATATTAAACAAAGTAAAATAATTAGTGTATATGCGGCATGCATATTGAATTTTCTCATTTCATTATTCGTTTTCAAAAAATACTAGGTTGCTCAATAAGTTTTGCGGTGCGATAAGAGAGCGCGATGTTCCTAGCCTACATTTTTTTTCTTATGTTGGTACTCTTTTCATATGAGAAAAGCAGAGGAAATTTATGAACGAATGTTGAAAGTGCATAAGAAATCTTCGCCATCAATTGGTTGGTTGGTTGCTGTCTGGGTGACACGCCCCAGACTCAATTAGCGCAAAAAGTGGCATTTTGATGTACCACAAGCAGAACCACTGTCGTTATTTAGTCAAACCATCTTTAATTCGGCTATAAATCTGCCTATGTCATCTATTTTCTTTCTTACAATTCCTACCAAGTTGTTCATTGAGAATTTCCCCAGCATTCTATGTCGTAGAGCACCCAGATTTGGCCACTCATACAGATAATGAAAGACTGTTTCCCTAGAGCCCTCTTGATTGCAGCTTCTACATGTATCTATCGGCCAATCCCTCTTCCTAGTATGGTCTCCGTTAGGCCAATGGCCGGTTATTGTTGTCATAATTTTAAAGATGTCTGTTCTTGACTTTCGTAACAGCTCGTCAGTTCTCAATTTGTTGTTCACTGGCCAAGTCTTCTTCGCTATTTTGCAGGTTTCGGTGTTGATCCATCCGTCAACAGCCTGCTTTTGATATTGCAAAGGGATCTCCCTTTTGTAAACGCTTCGGTGGCAGTCCACTTCTATCACTTCGGATGCACCAGAGGAAGTCCCTTGTCTTGCCAGCTCATCAGCTTTCTCATTTCTATCTATGTTCCTATGGCCAGGTATACAGATGAGAGTGATGTCTGTCATACCTACTAAGACATTTAATTCTAATTTGCATTGTTTGATAATTTTTGAGTTGGTTGTTGGTGCTTTTATAGCTAAGAAGGCTGCTTGAGTATCTGTAAAAATTAGTGCTTCTGATAGTTTTTGTGGGTGATTCTTGATTATCTTGCAAGCTTCTCTTATCCCAAGAATGTCTGCTTGAAAGATGCTATTCCAGTTCGCCGGGCGAAAGGACTTGGACATTTCGAGGTCTTTCGAATATTCACCCGCGCTGACGCCGCAATCCATCTTGGATTTATCTGTGTATGGTATATATACAATTATTTTGACGAAGAAATCATAAAGTCATATACTGCATGCATTTATATAATCGCAATGTGGCCTGAACTCATCCAGCTGGTCTGAGCTGCATGCTTGGATGTACAGTGAGTCTAAAAAGTAGTGGCACACTCGAAAAATCAAAGTTCTCAGTGCCATAACTCTTCTTCTAATGAAAGTATAAAAAAATAGAAAAAAGTATTTTCTAAATGTATTTATTTATAACGTATCTGAACAAAAAAAAAGAAATTAATTTCGATTTAAGTTTACAAGCTCAACCTTGAAAGGTAAAATAAAGCACAAATTCACATCAAAAAAGTATTGGCACAGATAGCGTAATCAGCTTGCTCCAATGCAGCTGTAATGCGCTAATACTTTGTGGGTCCTCCTTTAAACTGATTAAGGGCCTGCAAACGTCTCTTCATACTATTTACCAGATTTGAAGTTTCGGAAGGTGTTATTTTTTTCCACTCAGTAATTATTGCCTCTTTTAGAGAATCCTTTGACGTTCTGTGGGGAGATCATATCTTCCGTTCCAGAAGATGCCACACATGCTGAACAGGATTTAAGTCCGGCAATTGGGGGGGTGTTTTAAGCTATTTGCAATGGTATATCAACCACTCCTGTACAAGATAAGACGTATGGTTTGGGTCATTATTTTATTGAAATTGCCAAGTTGCCCCATTAAGGCCCAGTTTTTCGACACTTGGACTTAAATTTGCTTTAAGCATGTCACATGCTTATCCACTGTCTCATCTATGAACACGAGCTTTCCGACACCAGATGCCGCAAAACACCCCCAAACTATCACATTTCCTACAGCGTGTTTAATTGTTTTGAGCAGGTTGTTTCCTTGAAGCTCTTCATTTGGCTTTCGCCAAATCTTTTGTGCTCCCTCTGACCCAAATAAATTGAATTTTGATTCATCACTAAATATGATGGTGTTCCAAAAAGCGTCGGGCTTATTTAAATGATGCTTAGCAAATGCTAACCTCTTTTTCTTATTTACCTTTGAAATGAAGGGTTTGCGTCGAGGAACCCGGCCATGATACCCAGGTGGTTAAATTTCAAGGGCCGATGTTGAATGTGAACCACATCTAAACGTCAACGACACCGTTGGACTTTTTTCTTTAAGGTTATTTGAAAGAAGAGGTATATGTCGATAAGCCAGCAACAATTCAAGAGCTAAAGGATGAGATAATTCGGCACATCAACCTCAATTGTGCCTCAGCGTCATCGAAAATTTGGACCATCGGATGGAGGTGTGCCGCCGAGGCTGCGGCGGCACCTTGGCCGATATTTTGTTCCATATGTAATTGAGCCATACCAATATTATCATAATAAAGAGAAATGACAATAATTTCCTAAAAAAATTGTATTTTATTCAAAATCAATACCGGCCCTTGAAACTTAACCACCCTTTATATGGAATATTCTGAACAGTTTAGAGGTTGAAATTGATTTCAAATGAATTTTGCAGGGTCTCGCACAATTTGACAGCCGAAGTTTTTGGCTTACAGTTTTATCATTAATTGACGTAGTTCTAGGAAAATTTCAATACCACAGCCCATTTTGGTCTATGCCCGTTGAAATCGCGATCAAAAGTGATTGCGACCGTATGTAATTCCTAAAACGTACGAATAAGTAAAAAGCAAGAGTGAAAATAACGGGAGTTTACCGTTACGATGCCAAAAGCATAAGCTAACATAAAGAATGTGCCTAAACTTTTTTGATGTAGATTTGTGCCTTATTTTGCCTTTCAAGATTGAGCCTGTAAACCAAAGTCGATATTAGCTTTTTTTTTTTGTTCAAATACGTAATAAATAAACACATTTAGAAAGCACCGTTTTATATTTTTTTAATACTTTCATTAGAAGAAGAGTTATAGCACTGAGAACTTTGATTTTTCGAGTGTGCCAATACTTTTTTGACTCACTGTATATACCAAATATTATTTAACGTCCACGCATACTTACATACATACAAGGGCTCATTCATATATGTTTGTCCAATTTTATTACATGAAAGCTGTCTCTTTGTTGTGTCTATTGACTAACGACGTGCAGTGAGCCAATATTTTAAGCCATACTCAAAACGGCTAAAAATAGTTTTTGTATATTCGCTTGTGAAAATAAAATGCGACTTAAACAATTCACGTTAGAGTTATTCGCAAAAGCAAAATTGCAAACTAAATTTTACTTATCGATGTGTAAATTATCATAATG
Source organism: Anastrepha obliqua (assembly GCF_027943255.1). NCBI lineage: Eukaryota > Metazoa > Arthropoda > Insecta > Diptera > Tephritidae > Anastrepha > Anastrepha obliqua. The sequence goes on along the minus strand of NC_072892.1, from coordinate 150,586,492 downwards.
ACCAAAGCACCTAGACGCTGGCGTAGTGAAAAATTAACATCTGGTGCTGGATTTTACTTTGACTAACTCTTACAATGACACTTTCTTTACTTATATATATACATATTATATGTACATGTGTATTGTTTACTTTATCTTGAATTGGTTGAATTGGTCTGTTGCAATACTTAATTCGAGTGGAAATTTCGAAAAAACGGTGTTGGCGTAGTTCGATGTGAAATTAGTCATAAATCTTGATGCAGATACTTTTTTATTCGCTACTGGAATATGTAAATAGGAAAAAATAAATAAAATTTTGAAGGATGTGTAATATAGATTTGCAAATATTATCAGAAGAAGAAACAGCTGAGTTGGAGCATCAGACACAGACACAGGCACAAAAAGCTTTAAGAAGCCATATTTGCGATAACCCACACCCACTTGAATTGCCGCAGTCCGTTTGAGTCTAAAAATACATTTTGGTAAAGTTTTCACTTATTTCTCCCGTATTTCTTATTTCTCTCACCAAGAACTGTCATTCTGGTGCTAGTGTTTCGTATATAGCAGCGAGAAGTTTAGAGTTTCTCACTGATTTGTTTTTTTTCTTCTGGTTTCGACAGTAAAGATGGCCTTATCAAGCGAACAGATTCGAAAACAAAGATTTGAAAGCGGTACTCCGTGAAGAGCAGCGCCTCATGCAAGAAGAATTCGATACAAGCAGCAATTTTCAAGTGCAAATTTCAAGGGACGTTACCATAGAAGTCACCCCAGCAGACCACTACTGGAGGCTTAGCCGTCTCATAGACAAATTAGAAGCTATCCAGAATTACCTATAATCGCAAGCACTAAAACCTTAAATGATAATCATTGAAAGTCGTTTTAATGGACTTCACTAACCCAAGTGAATTCATATAAGGTAGAAAAAAGAACAGGAGAAAAAAGAATGTATTACATGTATTATGTTTTTAAAATTTGATAGACTGATAGACATAAAGATTCTGCGGAAGATTTGTTGTTCTTTGCACGCTCGCAGATCTGTACGAGCTCTACGGCGGCATAGGCCTATTTTGCTCTGAATGGATACAAATGCTCCAACTCTGAAAGTATTCGACGAGGTACCTGCGAGCAGAGGAAGAGTAAGGTCTTCTTTGGGGTTGTAAAGATCAGGTAGGGAAGTACTTTTCTTCTCTTCTGTGGATGCCCAATTAGTGCCGGTTGGCACGAGGAAGGAACGAGGTTTTATTAAACTCGGCCAAACTCGCTTAGGCGGTTAACGCACCAATAAAGAAGAACAAGAATTTGGTGAATTGAAATTCAAAATCAGCTGATTACTTTTCACCAGTTCAACGAATTTCGATCAAAATGTAAATAAAACAGATCAATTTGACAATAAAACTACAAAAGTGAAAGAATAAAAAAGAAATAAAAAGTGGTCTAGTAACATCACCTTATGCGAATTTGCCTTTCCACCAACTCACGTCACTTGAAAAGATACTGGAACATTATGTACTATTTTTAGACCCTGAACTGGCGTAGTAGAATCATCTGTTAGAATTTGAGTCCGAGCTGAATTAGGTCATCCAATTCAGCCCTAATTTCTGTTATTAAAACGTATAGTGCAATTGTAAGACACGAACTAATCAATAGAATGTCATAAAATTTCAACAGCTGTCTTTTTAAGGTTTTACTAACTAAAAAAGGGGTGAATGCAATAAAATTAGTGCCATCTATGGTGTTAAACCCAGGACTTTCTATCACATGTGTTACATGCCTTTGTAAAATGTTTTTATACAGTGTTCCAGCACTCGAAGAGTAACCAACTTCAGACAGCTCGTGCAGCTGATGCACGGGTATCAGCTGTACTATATTAGTCGGCTAAATGACAGTCCAGAGTATTGTTTATAAGCGCGCGGAAGCATTTTGTCGAGACTAAACGCAAAAAAAGAAAATCAGTAATGGATTTCAAACGTAATAGTCTCATTGCATTATATTTGGCTCGAAAATCACAACCAACGATTGTTCGTGAGCTCGAGCACCTTTAAGTAAATAAAGGTTTGTTTATCGCACCATTACTCGTTACAATGATACTGGTAGCACCACGAAACGTCTTGGAAGTGGTCATCAAAAGACTGCAACGTCACGTGAAATGGTTGAAAAAGTGAAGAAGCGACTTGAGCGAAGTCCCCGACGAAGTGCCTATCAAATGGCGAAGGAACTGATAATATCTGACCGTAGCAGCCGCCGCATACTGGAAACTGATCTCAAAGTCAAGCCTTACAAGATCCAAAAGGCGCTTTATCTCACACCAAAGCTGCAAGAAGTCAGATATGAGCAGGTCAAGTTGAACAATTCGTTAACTCCCAAAATGTTAGGGTTTATTTGACCGACCGTACATACAAGAATTTGAGTCATCGATTGAGCACCAGGAGGCAGCACCCGCCACAGGTAATGGTTAGGGCCGCTGTAACCGCAGATGGGCGCCCTCCAATCGTTTTCATCGAGCCTGGCATCAAGGTAAATGTGAAATATTATCGGGAAAGTATTCTGGAGGTTGCTTTGAAGCCCTGGGGAGACAAATATTTCGGTGGCAGAACATGGACTTTTCAACAGGACTCAGTACCGTCTCACAAAGCTCGAGTGAACCAAGAATTTCTAAAAAAAAAAACAACGCTCCGAACTTCATAATGTCCGCACAATGGCTCTCAAATTCAACAGACGCGAACCCGATGGATTATTCTCTGTGGGTCATTTTAGAGAGCAAGGTCAGAACTAGAAGATTCACCAGCCTCGAGGCACTGAAAAAAGCCATTGTTTGCGAGTGGGCCAAAATACCTGCAAGTCACATTCGGACAGCTTGCCATTCGTTTCTAGAACGTCTCAAGGCCGTAGTCAAGACAAAAGGTGGTCATATCGAGCAAAAGTTAATTGATTCTTAATTTTGTATTATTTTTACACATTTTTTACGTTGAAATGAATAAAAGTAATTTTCCAAACTAAATGTATGGCATTTTTAATTGGTTACACTTCGAGTGCCGGACACTGTAGAGCTAGCATTATGCATTTATAACAGGCATACAGCTTCAGCTCCCTTGTAAGATCCACGCTGCACTAATATTAAAGCAAGACAAGCTCCAACTATTTTCATAACCTGTTCTAACTTAATATACATAGAGCCCGCACATGCTTCCCTCCTTGAACCAACTCATCTATCACCCCCTATAGGAGGTCCTTCTTTGTCCAAACAACTCGTTTTTTGGGCCTACTATTGGTTGACATCTATGGCTAAAACTGCTAAGATAACCGACGTCAGCAGGGTTTCGATATGCTGCTTAACAAACAACAACAACGATATCCTCCTCTACTTTGGAAATACCAATCGGAGGATTCACTTGTTATTTCTACGAGGGGTGCCTTTTATGTGTCGGGATTTGGCAACCCTGGTGTTGCAATCTGGCAACTGACAACTGTATCGCAAAGTTTGACATTTTTTGGCTTTTACATACTCAGAACGTTTTGAAATACCAGCGCTATTTGCGTTGTTTACAGTAACTTAAAAGATTCATCTCGGTCCAAAAATGGAATTAAATCGTGAACATTTTCGTGCGATTATTTTTTACAACTTTCGACGTGGATTAACTCAGCAACATTGCATGGATGAACTTAATCCATTTTTTGGCGATGAAGCTCCATCAAGGACCCGTGTTTATCGATGGTAAGGTGAATTCAATCGTGGTCGTAGTTCACTCCAAGACGAATTTCGTGAAGGTCGTCCAAAATCAGTTGTTGTTCCGAAAACCATTGATGCTGGCGCGAACTGATATTGCAAGATCGTCATGTGACCTATCGTGAGACTGAGACAATCTTAGGCATTAGTGGGATCAGCATACATTCAATATTGCATAACCATTTGACTGTCAAAAAAATTTGTTCGCGTTGGATCCCACACAATTTGTCAATCACTCAAAAAAAGGCTCGTGTCGATTGGTCGAAGGAAATGCTCAAAAAATACGATTGCGGGGCTTCGAAACACGTCTATGACATCGTGACAGGTGATGAATCATGGATTTACGCGTATGAGCCCGAAAGTAAACAGCAGTCGACTGTATGGGTGTTTCAAGATGAGCCAAATCCAACAAAAGCTGTTCGCGCACGAAGCACTTCCAAGCAAATGGTCGTCTGTTTTTTCGGTAAAACTGGACATGTCGCAACCATACCACTAGAACAACGCAGAACAGTAAATTCTGAGTGGTACACAACCATTTGTTTGCCAGTTGTCTTCCAAGAAATTAGGAAAACCAATCGCCCAAGACGGATCACTCTTCACCAGGACAATGCGAGCTCTCACACATCGGCTCAAACAACTGCATTTTTGAGCACCCAAAACATCGAAATTAATGGGTCATCCGCCGTATAGTCCTGACTTGGCACCGAATGACTTCTTTTTATTCCCGTACGTAAAAAACAAACTGAGAGGTCAACGTTTTTCAACAACTGAAGAAGCGGTTGCAGCATTCAGAATGCATGTTTTGGAGGTACCTCATTCAGAGTGGCAAAAGTGCTACGACAATTGGTTCAAACACATGCAAAAGTGTATAGATCTTCATGGAGAATATTTCGAAAAACAATAAAGTGATTTTCGATGATTAAAATTTGTTTTTGTTCTCCAATCCCGACACATAAAAGGCACCCCTCGTACCTGATGTTAGCCTGTGTGCGAGGAAATATTGCATACAAATTAATAAAGAACTTATTTTCATTTTTGTGTTAGCCTAATCGCGAATGCCGCAAGAATTTCCTAAGTATTGTTATTCTACACGAAATTCATAGCCAAATATAATGATATAATTGGCGCGTACACCCTTTTTGGGTGTTTGGCCGAGCTCCTCCTCCTATTTGTGGTGTGCGTCTTGATGTTGTTCCACAAATGGAGGGACCTACAGTTTTAAGCCGACTCCGAACGACAGGTATTTTTTATGAGGAGCTTTTTTCATGGCAGAAATACACTCGGAGGTTTGCCATTGCCTGCCGAGGGGCGACCGGTATTAGAAAAATGTTTTTCTTAATCTTGGTGTTTCACCGATATTCGAACCTACGTTCTCTCTGAATTCCGAATAGTAGTCACGCACCAACTCATTCGGTGCCGGCAACTGCCTTTATAGCCAAATGCTTCTCCGCAAAAATTAATAATCAAAACAATTTAGGGTATAGGAGTAGCATATATACTATTAAAATGGATCGGCAACGGTGTGAGTTGATCTAGAGACCGACTGCCACTGCTACCTACCTATCACTTCTACCTGCCTATGTCATATAGTGAGTGACATAATGATGAGGTCACTACTTATTGATAAGTATAACAAAACCACATACATTCAAGTTACGAACTTTGTGCAAAATTTTTCAAAAAAAATTTCCAACAAAATATCTCACTTTTTGTTCAGAATATTTAAAAAATGGATATGCATTGTGACTGAATGTGCAGTTCTATGCTTAATTAATTCTAATATAATAAAGTGCAAGTTTCAGTGGCTGAAAGTTCACTTTTATTTTTGGCAATTTATTTGTCGCTGAGGTGTTGCTCATTTTCTGCATGCAAAGAATGCGTGAAATTTTTTATATAGAGAAATTGCCTAACACCGTCAGGGAAAAAATTATCAAAAATCATTGGAATTTTGTGCACTTTATTATACTAAAATTTAATAATCTACAAAATTCCTTACTAATAATTTCTCTACAAATTCTAATTTAAAAAAAAAATTATAATTTTTCAATTATCTTTGAAACATGAATTTATAAGATTTTTATTAGACTCTTATAAAAAAATAATGAACATTAAAAAAGTAAAAGAAAATTAGTCAAAACTGGTCAAAATGATGAAGTGGCTAACATCTATAACCCTATAAAATCACAATTACATATTCCAATACAAAATATTACAAAAAAAAAAATCTATAAAGCGAGAATGGGGAGCTGAGTTAAGTAAACAGAAATAGCACTAATTAAGCGTTGGAAAATAAACAACAAATAACAATTCATATACTGTATGTGTGTGGGTGTGTGTGTGTGTGTGTGTAGCTATTGTATGAAAATATGAGCATGCATATTATTATTATAGCAACAACAAAAAATGATAATCGTATTCATTATAATGGAAAATGTCAAAGGGGGAATGGTGAAAGGTAAACAAAGCGTAAGTAGATGCTGATACTCGTATGCGTTGTTGCTATTGATACACTCACTCACCAGCAATAAACATGCCCACAACAATACCAGCAGTACCGGTCTGAAAGGCCAAGAAGTTTGTGGCATTTTAAAGCTTTTAAATTTTTCCGCGGGGTTACGCTTTTTCTGCACTCTACACTTGCCGTATTCGCACTGGAACACACTAGAGCTATGGTAGCAGCGCCGCTGGTGGTGTTGAAATGCTGTTTTGGTATTTCCTCTCTACGCTGGCACGTCGCACAGCTGTTAATTTGTTTCTTTTTTTTTTGTTTTTTTGTTTGTTTTTTGCACCCTGCACAGCGATTCTGAGTTTTGATTTCCACTGAGTACAGACGGATGATGTTTTGCAATACACGAAATCGATTCGTAGCTGTATTTGAGTTTTCCTCACGTATTCCTTATGCCTTCTTATCAATAGCGCGGCATCAACACGTGCACTTTGCTCAGCCTACCATTGAATTGTGTTTCGCAACTGAAATTAACGTACAGAAGTGCTCACTCGAGTGCATATAGGCAATACTCGCATACGAAGAAAAAAAATGGCACGCGCTATTACTTCCTACTTTCCTTAAAAGTAAATCTCATATGTTTTTGCACTTTTTTATAAAAAAATTTATTTTGCTATTTGCTTCTCAACTCATTTAATTTCGTTTGATTTTCTTTGTTTTTTTTTTTTTTTTTTTTTTTTTTTTTTTTTTTTTTTTTTTTTTTAGTCAATAAACCAGCGTTATCCGTTGTTGTCTTCTTCGTTCGAAGTTCACGCGTGTCGAGCTCCGTTCGCCGTTTATTTGTTGTTTAACTGTCACAGCTGTGTCTACGACTGATAATGGCTAAGCCGTCAGCGCTACAACTAAAGCTTCAGCAGAGCTTCCGAGTATCAAGTCAAATTTATTATTGTTTCATTTTTTACTCTCGCATAATACCAGACTTGGAGTCTATCTCCCACGCTGAGTACGTTGACGGTGGCAGACGGTTCGTTCGAAGTTCACGCGTGTCGAGCTCCGTTCGCCGTTTATTTGTTGTTTAACTGTCACAGCTGTGTCCACGACTGATAATGGCTAAGCCGTCAGCGCTACAACTAAAGCTTCAGACGAGTTTCCGAGTATCAAGTCAAATTTATTTTTGTTTCATTTTTTACTCTCTCATAATACCAGACTTGGAGACTATCTCCCACGCTGAGTACGTTGACGGCGGCAGCGACGGCTTACAGGAGCAACTATGCACTCTCCAATCTATTTAGCGAGCCAGGTGTACGCTCTTTATTAACCTTGCGCGACAGCCGGGTGTTCGTTCAGTCTGTGAACCATTAAAGCGACAGCTGATCGCCAACTCATCGCCATCAAAGTACTGCTTGTGGGATTTTTGTTTATTTTTTTAATTTTTTTTTTTTGCGACTTTCTGAGCGTTTTTACTTATTCCATTTCACAGTTATTCGCACGCATTAGTACATTCATGATCGTTTAGTTATAAATATGTATGTATTTGTCTGCTTGGCCCCTTCGTATATAAATAAAAAGATTTTCGTATTAGCGCAATCATTATGCGAGATCAGACAAAGCGCGAATCGCCAAATTTTTGGATGCCCTATTCAGAGATGTTTTAATAAACGATCATTACTTTGATCTGATCTGAGCACGTGTATATGTACTCGTATGTTTGTAAGTATGAATGGATGTGGTTCCATATGTTCCCTTAGTTCGCAAGTCATCGCCTAATATCAACTAACATCTGTTTTCCGAATCGTTTGTCTCTTATCTGTGCTTATGTCTGTATGTATGTACGAAAATATTTACAGACTGATGCATTCAGAAACTTGTTTTGAAGTTGATCTTAAGAACAATTAAATGCGTTATGCGAGGCGTGACTAACCAGACTGAGGCACAAATGCGTTTCTTTCAATGTAAGTTTTACCTCAGAAAACAGATAGAACTTGCATAGCGCAAGATTCGGTGGATAAAACAGGTGATCATGAAACCATTGTATCTCTACACAGAACTAAATTCCTCTAGACAAGACAATGCAGAATGAACGATGCAGAGTCTATGACTTGACTTGACTTCCACAATTCTAGCCGCTCTTCTCTTATTCTTCTAAGTAGTTCACGACGAACGTAAAGGTAAGAATGTCGACTAATAACTTCAGCTTTAGAAATCCAGTGAGTATCAAACAAGATTATCATCAATGATTTGAACTTCGAATTGCTGATTCGAGTTATTTAAGTTTTCGTTGCAGTTGTTCTCTGTAAATGCATTGATTAACCGGTCATTGGCTATTTGGCAGGCATTCCTCATGACTAGGAGTTTTCTCACATTAATATTGCAGAAGTTGCAGAGATGAAGAAGAAACAGTTGAGCACTTCCTTTGCAATTGTCCAACCCCAGTTAAATCCGAGTAGGTTGTCTAGGTAAATACTTTTTTAAGGGGTTACATCTAGTTAGCATTTTCAAAAAATCGATTTTTTTTTATTTCATTTTTGTAATGTACATATATTTAAGTAAACACTATGAAAATTTCAAGTCATTCCGAAGATTATTTTTGAAGTTATACGCATAAATGTAACGACGCGTCAGAGCACTTTAAATTAGCTTTTAAAACTTTAACCTTGTTTTTCTCAAAACTGTGTTTTGAAAGTCGGTGACCACGATTTCTCGGAAACGGCTAAACCGGTTAGTTTGAAATTTTTACACCGGCTTCTGAACTATATTTTCTAGTACTTAATCGAAGTTTTTTTAAAACCGATAAACATTTTTTTGTTTATACACAATTTAAGGCCAAAACTATTCCAAAAAATAGATTTTTTTTTTTTGAGAAGCCGCCATTTTGTCAATAAATTTTTTTTTACTTATTCCTTCGATTAATTACAAGAATATACAATACTTTAATCAAATCCGTTAGGTTTTTTCATTTCAGATAATCCACTTCGGAGATATAGTGGTCACCGTAAAACGTCTTTTTTTGGAGGGGTTCCTGGAAATCTGCTGTAGCAGCTATAAAAACGGTTATTCTTGCAAATAAATTTTTTTTAAATATTATTCAAAGTTACCATAATATGTGTACAAAGGCTTAAAACAATTAATTCAGAAGTTTTCTCAGGAAAATTTTTTTAAAAACCTCATTTTTCAGGGCTTCTAACTAGATGTAACCCCTTAATTCTCTTACAGAGCTGTCTGGTGGGGGTTGGGATCAATTCTACGTTTCATAAGAGCCACAAAATGGTTCCACGACGGAAGGTAAATGGGGTTCCCGTGCCGCACAGTGGTACCACAACGGACCTGTAAGGTCTAAGTAGGTTGGTCGTGCACACCGACTATCGCCATAACCTAACCTAACCTAAGTGCATGGATTGGCGTTTCGTTTTAAGATCATAAAGTCTTCGAGTCTTCATATTGTATTATCAGGTCAGTCCATAATTTCGTGCGTATTTTACCCATAATTTCACTTTTGTACGATTTTTGCATACACAAATTATTTGCGGAATATAACGAAACTATTTATACTTTCTTTGATATATTGTGCATTCAACAAGTGATTTTAATCGCGGATAGAAGCACGTGTTGTTACAAACAATTCCGAAGTGGTAACTGTGGCGTGGATGATGCTCCACTCGCTGGTCGTCTTGAAGCCTTCAATTCCGACGCCTTGCTCGAACTCTTGGAAGCTGAGCCAAATTTGACAGTCGATAAGATGACTCAGAGGTTAAATTCATCGCATGGAACAGTTCACAGGCATCTGGTTCAGTTGGGAAAAGGTCCGCATAGACTTTCCGTCGCCAACTTTCAGCAGAGAGTGCATGTGTGTTCTCAGCTGCTGCAACGGCTTGAAAATAAAAGTTTTTTGAACGGTATCGTTACTGGTGATGAAAAATGGGTCCTTTACAATAATCCTGTTCGCAAACGCCAATGGTTAGATGAAGATGAAAAACCAGAACCGACCTCTAGAGATGGACTTCACCCCAAGAAGATTCACCTGTCTATTTGGTGGGATATGGGCGGTATTGTTTATTATGCACTTCTGGAACCAAACCACACGATAACTTCTGATTATTATTCCCATCAGCTATCAAACCTGAATGAGGCACTTAACAAAAATCGACCATCTTTAGTGAATAGACGCAAAGTTTTGTTTCACCACGACAACGCAAGACCTCGTACCGCAAGGCAAACATGAGGCAGGCTGAACGGGCTCGAATGGGAGCTAATGCCGCGTCCACCATACTCTCCGGATATTGCACCTTGTGATTATCACATTTTCCCATATGAGTAACTATTCCTCAAAAAAAGCTAAAAAAAGAGATATCGAAGCGTATTTTGGCTCCAAGGACAGAAAATTTTTTGAGCAGGGAATTAAAAATGTGCCTAAACGTTGGGAAGACATTGTAAATAATGAAGGAAAATATATTATTGATTAATAAATACTTTAAACATCTTTTTTATTAATTTTAAAACCACCTTTGAAAAACGCACGAACTTATGGACTGACCTGATAAAAGGGCAAAGAAAAATTAATATTCAGCAACGAATTGTCTTGAATAAAAGTTTTGCAGCTAAATCAACTATTAGGAAATAAATAAAAAGGGAGATAATATAATTCTTGCAGTTATTAGTTCACTATATTCAGACACGACTGTATGCAAATTTAAAACCTCTTCAACCTAACTCTGTAAACTTTGTGATAATTGTTTGTTGGTATGTGTGTATGTATATAAATTTAAGGCTTTTCGCAATTATTAAGCTGTGCATTTAGCAGAGTTTTTACTTGTAGCCTACATTTAGGCTGCATTTATAAACTTTAGTTGTACGAGCTTTTACGACAGGCTTAGATATTTTTTACTAGGGCTTTTTAACACTTGTGCATACAAAATTATAAGTGTAAGTATAAAAATTTTTTAAATTTTGATGGCAACCAAATTCTTTGAATTTCAATCGTTAAATTCGAAGAACACACTCGAGCTTGACTTGTTTACAGTAGCACAGAAAACAAACTATGTGACATATCACGCTGAAATTTGCCATGTAAGCTTATAACAGTCCTACCAAAAAACAAAAAATTTATTTTTGCCATATGTCATCCGCGGACCGTTTTATTGATAACCTCTCGTTCATATTTGAGTAGAAGGTATGTCTCCATATTGGTCATTTTGCAACTCGACACGCATATTATTGCCAAAATTTTAGTGTTTTTCGAGAATTTTTTGAACAAAGAAGGAATAATCAAAATTGTTTAAGTTTAGAGGATATTTTATTTATATTTTTAGGTACACTTTTAAGTTTTTTTGAAGCTATTTCCGCGGGAGATAGTGGCGTTAGAGCGTGCTGTCCATGGACGATCGCCATCCGAGTGTCTTGCTGGTGGGAATTCCTGCAGTTGGAATTTTTCTCTGAAATCAACAGCAATTTTTTTTATTAACAACATATTTCCTAAGAATATGAACCTAATTGTGGTAAAAAAAAATATTGAAAATTGCATGCTTTTGAGGCACTTGAACACAAAGTAGTTTTTTTATACCATATTTTTTCATCTATTTTGCTTAAAAAACCATATAATCCCAGAATTAGGTTCATATAAATTAGAATTGAATAAAGAAAAAATCCCGAAAAGTTTTAGAACGATTGGTCGATAACTTTTTAAGCTAGAATGCCCACCAGTTGAGAAAAAGTAGTTTCGAGAAAAACGTCGTTCTAACTAACGCGCGCTACGGTGCGCAACCGACGGGCAGTCACTTAAGTGCTCATAGAATCGGGAATAATGTGAATTTCGCTTTAAAATTTTTACCACATATTCTTGAGTAGTTTTACTAACGATTTATGCAATAAAAAAATCGATTTTTTGATCGATCTAAACCGGTTTCCCCCCTTAAGCGTAATACCTTGACATGTTTCCACAAATTGGAGGACTTTAAACATGCATTGAGTTCATCAGCTGGCGTTGATCGTGGAATCACTGGCAAAGTTTTTACGAAAATCTCCTGCTAATAAAATCATTGCACCACCAAATGGGTTATGATTGCTCCGTAGATCTTGTAAAATATGTTTGTCTTTTGTTATTCTTAAAATAGGTGCGCTTCAACTTTTTTCCGATAGGGAGGGCGAACGACGCAATATTTTTTATTTTTCGCTTGTCATTTGTAAACTTCATTAGTATACATTTCATCATGGAACGCTACACACTTGAGCAACGATTGCAAATCGTGCAAATTTTTTATGAAAATAATCGTTCTGTTGCTGCTACTTTAAGAGCATTACGGCCATTTTACGGTCCATTTAACAAGCCGTCCCGTTTTGGGGTTATGTGAAGTTATTGGTCTACAGTAACAAGCCGGTGACGATTTGTGAGCTCAGAGCCAATATTGAACGCGAAATTGCTCGAATTTCAGCAAAAGAGTGGTCGAAAATTGGGTTCAACGATTGGACTTCGTAAAACGTGCACGCGGTGGTCATGCAAAAGAAATCGAATTTCATACTTAAATGTATATGTTCAAACTCGATAATAAAAAAAAAAAATTAGTTAAAAAAGTCAAACCGTTTGTGTTTTATTCAAAAAAGTTCAAAAGTTGAAGCGCTCTTACTGAAAAACCCTATATGTTTGGATTTGTTCACCCCTGCATGATTATTCTTAATAGGTCTATGAATAAGTTCGTGCGGTTTTTTTCGAAATTTGAACTTCGGATCATTCCCATGGCTTTTAAACGTTTGGAAATGGTTGATTGATCAACTCCCAAAGTTTTTGCAACCTCTTCTTGCGTTTGAGCCGGATCTTGATCGAGCAATTCCTCCAATTCGGTATCCATGAACTTTGGCGGCGCGGCCAAAATCACCACTTTTAAAGCGTGCAAACCACTTCTGGCACGTTCGCTCAGCTAGAGCATGCTCACCATAAACTTCCACCAAGATACGATGACTTTCGGCTGCTTTTTTCTTCATATTAAAATAATGAAGAAGAATTCCCCGCAAAAACACATTATTTGGCACGAAATTCGACATTTTCAAGTGTGGTAAAAATATTGTTGTTTACGCTTCAAATAAAAAACTTATACTGACGTTTGTGCCTTACGACAGTAGCTCTCCAATGAATGTTTGGAAATGTGGATCGATGGAATAATAATCAAGTTACGCCATCTGTTGTAAAACCGCACGAACTTATCCATAGAATTATTAGGATTTACTTAACTATTTTTATATATTATTTGTGAATGAAATCATTCCTTAACTCGTTCTGAAACTAAAACAAAAGAAAGAATATTGCGAGGCCAATCAAATCTATAGCTCTTACATTTTTTGACCTTTCAATTTGATCGGGTTCACAATATTATCGCTTTTGTGTGAACGCATTAGATCCTCCAACGCGAACACGCACACACACGAAAACGCAATATTTGTATGGGAAAAAGAAAAGAGCTGTTTTAGGGTTTTCCCCGCAAATTATTCGAATTTTTCTCGCCGTAAAAACCATCATTGTACTTCGAAGAACATTTTAAAAAAACAATTGTTAAGATTGGTCCATGCGTTGTTGAGTTATGCGCTTACCAACACCTTTTGCGATTCATTTTTATATTATAGATTTTAATCATTTCAATGCGTTGTTTAAGCGTGTATCGTTCAATTTTTATTAATGGCGTAGTTTCTAATTGTCAAATATCATAAAATGACAGCTTCAAAAGTGACATCTACCGAAATAGCGGGGTATTCAAAATAACACCTGTTATTGGAAAACAGTTTATATATATGTATATGCATTCCCGCGCTTCATGAAGAGCCTTTTTGGTTTTCAAGTAAAACAACGTTATTGAATATTTTTAATTTATTATAGTTTTTTCATGTGCTCATCATTTAAATTTTATTTTCATTTCATATAACAATACTTGTTTTTTGCTTGTTTTTGTTTTTTTTTTTTTGCAAATTTAAATCACTTCTTCAATTGCATTTTTTTATTCCTTAATCTATAACTATTTTTATACTTTTATGTATTTATATTTGTATGCTAATAGTGTAGGGGTGTTGTGGTGCGATCAAGTTTAACTTGAAATGCACCCTAACGGGAAGCATGCAGCGAAGGGAATACGGCTAAGTGCAGGCTGCACTGTACTCGCATATGAAATACGTCACAAAGGTAAATAAAGACCAAACCTTTTTATGTGCATTTCGTATGTATGTATGCATATGTATATGTATAATAAAAGATCTCAACTTGGAAAAGGTATTATTGAGGAAAACTAAAAAACGCAAACAAAAAATATTAAATTCTTCATTCATCTCAAACGTCTGCCTAGAGTTAATATAACGTTCAACCCCGATCCCCATTTCATTAATTCCGACTCCAACGGAAGTAATTTTTTTGTCCAAACAAAGAAACTCCACTATTGGCGAGACGAAAAGAACTGTTCCAAGCTGAAAACTGTTAACATAATGATTTAAGTGAAAACGCCTCAGTTTGCAAAAGCAAAAAAAATCTTTCTCATCAGGACGTATCACCAGGGCATTTTGACAATAGCTAAAATCCATGAATTAAAGTTCGAGTTATTCGGTGCGTTCACCATATTCACCAGATTTGGCCCCTAGCGACTTCTATCTGTTTCCAGACCTAAAACAATTCATACGTGACAGGCGTTTTTCATCAAATGATGAGGTCATAAGCTGTGGGAGCGTATTTTGCAGCCCTTCAAGATTCTCACTTCAGGGATGGAATTCATAAATTAGAATCTCTTATTCTGTCAATAGGCAATTGGGTCCAAAGGAACTTCGGGGAAGTGAAGTACTTCTTAACTCAGTTCCTCCTCTCGATCCATGGATACTTCTAGAGATACCTATACCGCATGGACAAGGTAAGCGATTCCAAGTGCATACAGGTATACTGCGAAGCGCCAAGCGATGACGCTGAACACACGTTTTTTTAGTTATAACAGATGGCTCGCAGAAAGAGATGCTCTGTGGAAGCAGATTGGCGACATCGCGCCGAGCAACGTAATCAGTAAAATGCTCGAAGACGACGACAGCCCGAACGCGGTAAAGAGATGCATTCGAGAACGTACTACGGAAAAAAATATAGAACTCGGCACACTACAACAGAGACACAAGAAGACGAGCCTATAGCATGTAAGCTGGCTACAAAAACGGTGGATCCAGACGAGGGTGAGTGAAATTCGTCCTTTATGGATGCTGTTCTAGGCCCTCCCGCAGTAGTGCAGAAAAGTAGTCGTGGAAAGGGTGTCTCCCCAGAAGGAGAGTAAGGATTGTCTAGCTGGCTACACATTGTCTGTCTGGCTACACCCACACAACTCGACGCAGTAGACGACGAAAGCATTTTGAACCCTACCTCACGCATCAAAAGAAAATAATACTAATAAAGTGTACTTCAAACTATAAACTTGTGTGTTTTTCTATTGAACCGCAAAACTTATTGAACAACCTAGTAGAATATATGAACATGTGAGATATTTAAAAAAAAAAAAAATGTGGTTGCCACCGTATCAAATAATTTAACATTTGTGCTACCTACTGTCCAAGTGTTGATAACTTTTGAACGTATTACTCTATTAAAAAAGTTTGAAAAGTTGGTTATGCAAAACTTTCTGATCTTTCAAATAGACGTAGTAATTGGTTTCAGAAAAAAAATTTCTTTAAAATAATTAAAAAAAAAAAATTCTTCAAAAAAATTTATAAAAAAAAATTAAAAAAAAAAACTTCTGCGGTTCTACTCCTTTTTCCCACCTGCGATTTCATCTTTTAAAGTACCTGAAAACTCGTTTAATTTATAGGCTTTTAATCCTCCAAAAAGCATTTTCGAACATCCAGGCGTTTACGAGCTACAAATAAATACCAGTGTCTTACAATCCAATCCAATGGCAATATAAGGGCACCGCTGTGGTATACTTGCCCTGACCACTATGCAAGATTACGCTATTGTCGCCACTTTCTCTTCGTTCGCACAGCTACGACGGAAGTCGTTAGAGAAAAATCCCCACATCCTCGCTTGAGGATAATGGGATACTTGCGTGCAGGGCAGGATTACAGCTGCTGAAGTTTTACTGCTGCGAAAAACCGTTAGATGGAATAATATTTTGATGCATGTTTAGTTTCGAGCAAAGTACAGTCTTCTTTTTTTTCTTCTTCTTCTTGGAGGATGGTTCCATATGTAGAAGTCCACGCAAGTGGGGAAAATTACTAGTCATTTAGGAGTGGCCAGGACGAATATTCTGCATATGGTTCTGGGTAGCTCCCGAACACCCGTTCGAGAGCCAGCATAGCTGGTTGTGCGCTGGGTTTGGTGCCCGCCACTTAAAAATTCACCCCAATGAAAAGATGTACAAAGCCTCGGATGAGAACTTCCTATACTGATGACGACCCCTGCAAACGAAATAAGGATTACGATTTGAGAGCATGCACCTGGAATGTCCGTTCCCTTAATGGGGAAGGTGCCTCTGCCCGGCTGATTGAAGTACAGCAGTCTTCACTTCAAGCAAAGTACAGAGAAAACCTTGAGTTATTAGATCAGATAGAGTTGCTTAAACAACCATTTTCTTCCATAAAAATTATTGAAGAAGTGAATGCAGTAAACCGGACTGTACAGTACCTGGCCATTTAATTATGACCAATGGCATTTTTTCTGAAAACTTCAAATATCAGGTAAAATTTTCAATATAATTTGGTATTTTCCAAATAAAAAAGGGTATTAATAGGTGTTTAACCTACGCTTAGATGTTTTTACGAATCTCCGGTCATTTGGCCTGCTACGATTAGAAAAGGATCAGTTTTTTTGCTTAAGTGAAAAGCTAAGTGTGCAAGTGCCAGTGCGAATTAATTCGATCTTGTGTGAAGAGCATAAGAAAACTAATTGAGATCGTCTGAAAAGTGAAAGAATTGAATAGTGAATATTCATATATCTAAAACATATAACACCAGTAAGTAGAAAATATACATATCTTTTAAATTTGTCACGTTGATTATCCTTTTTTTTCAATTTAACCAGAAAATGGGTCAAAAGTTGGATTTGACATCGAGACAAAAGCAACAAATTGCAGTTCTTTTGAAATCAAGAACCTGAGCTATGCGGACATAGTAAGAACCGTACGAATATCCAAGGCGTCTGTGGTAAATATTGCCAAAAAGTGGAAAAATACCAACAACGTTTTAGCGCTAACTTCAAACAATCGCCAAAATTGTCGCCGAGATCGCATCATCTCAACCAGGCAGGATCGCAAAATCGTACAAACAGTTCTCTACGAACAGAAAAGCTTCAAGTCGGATGATTTTAAAAGAGGTTCAGGAGTCTGGAGTAAATATTTCGCAAAGAACGTTACCGCGACGCTTACACGAAAATTGATTGTTTTGCAGACGACCAGCAAAAAAGCCAAAACTGACACCGTGTATGCGAAATTGGCGGAAATTCACAGAGACTTCGACGTGGAATATTGGAAAAAGTAAGTTTAAAAAAAACATTTCTTTTCCTTTGCCAAATAGCAGTAAGAAAATGAGAATATTCACACTTTTTTGTGGTTTTGTTTTTCTTCTTAGAGATCATCTGCAGCGATGAATGCCGATTGGAAGCGGTCATAAAAACAGCAAATTTTGTTCGCAGAAGAGCCGGAAAACGATATTCTGAAGATTGTGTGCTTCCAAGGGTCAAACACCCCCCCCAGTGTTATGGTTTGGGGCTGTATAACCTCAGAGGGACCAGATCCGCTACATTTTGTTGAGGGGACAATGCGCTCTGTCCAGTACGTCGAGGTGCTGGAAAACGTTTTGCTGACATATTTAAAAAACTCCTGAAGTGTCCGAGAGACGAATACACCGTTATGAAAGATGGAGTTCCATGTCACACATCCAGGATGAGCATAAATTGTCTGAATTCAATGGATATAATGGATCGAAAATTGTTGGGAATATCTCAAATCGGCAGTATACCAACGGAATAATATCAGATCAGTCCATAAGTTCGTGCGTATTTTACCCATAATTTCACTTTTGTACGATTTTTACATACAAAAAATTATTCGCGGAATATAACGGAACTATTTATATCTCCTTTGATATATTCTGCATTCAATAAGTGATTTTGATCGCGGATAAAAGCATGAGTTGTTAAAAAATAAAATGGAATCTTCGAACGCGTATAAGAGGCATATTTTGTATTTTTTTTTATAAAAGTGGTAAAAATGCAACAACTGCTGCTGCAGAAATAAACACTGTTCACGAAGAGGATACCGTGAGTGTAAGGACTGCGCAAAAGTGGTTTTCAAAATTCCGAAGTGGTAACTGCGACGTGGAGGATGCCCCACGCGCTGGTCGTCCTGAAGTCTTTAACTACGACGCCTTCCTGTCCGAACTCGTGGAAGCTGAGCCAAATTTGACAGTCGATTTGATAGCTCAGAGGTTAAATTCATCGCATGGAATAGTTCACAGGCACCTGGTTCAGTTGGGAAAGATTTCAAAGCTCGGAAAATGGGTTCCGCATAGATTTTCCGTCGCCAACCTTCAGCAGAGAGTGAATGTGTGTTCTCAGCTGCTGCAACGGCTTGAAAATGAAAGTTTGTTTAACCGTATCGTTACTGGTGATGAAAAATGGGTCCTGTACAATAATCCTGTTCGCAAACGCCAATGGTTAGATGAAGATGAAACACCAGAACCGACCCCTAGAGAAGCCCTTCACCCCAAGAAGATTTGGTCGTATATGGCCGGTATTGTTTATTATGAACTTCTGGAACCAAACCAGACGATAACTGCTGATTATTATTCGCATCAGCTATCAAACCTGAATGAGACACTTAACAAAAATCGACCATCTTTAGTGAATCGACGCAAAGTTTTGCTTCACCACGACAACGCAAGACCTCATACCGCAAGGCAAATATTAGGCGAGCTGAACGAGCTCGGATGGGAGCTAATACCGCATCCACCATACTCTCCGGATATTGCACCTTGTGATTATCACCTTTTCCGTCGACTTCAATCCCATATGAGTAACAAGAACTACTCCTCAAAAGAGGCTATAAAAAGGAATATCGAAGCGTATTTTGGCTCCAAGGACAAACAATTCTTAGAGCAAGGAATTAAAAATATGCCTAAACGTTGAGAAGACATTGTATATAAATATTGAAGGAAAATATATTATTAATTAATAAATTCTTTAGGTTTCGTCGGGTAAAAAAAGCCCTATTTTCAATATTTTCTATGTAAAAAATTATTTATTTAATTCAAACTTTTTTCTGTCTTATAGATACATATTTAAAGAATAATTTCTGAAATTTTCAAAAAAACAAAATTAAAACTCCTCCATGGCGACGTCATTTCCGGTGATCCCTCGAAAAAAAGGTGCTTCCGCGTTGTCAGCATAACTCCTGACAGGCTCATCAAAAATGGAAAAACAAAAATAAGTGCTTTATTTAAGACCATAAACTCGAGCTTGAACGAAGGAAAGAAAAGAAAACAAAAAATTGGAATTTTGGCAGACATTGTGTGTAATTTTCATCAAGATGTGTAAAATTTCATCAAGATCGGTTGAGTAGTTTTCGAGAACATTTGACAACCGACTTTGAAAACACAGTTCCGAGAAAAACGCGTTTAAAGTTTGAGTAACAATAAAAGTGGCTTGGAGCGCACACATTCCAAAGGCTGTATCTCCGAATTTATTATTCGGATCGACTTGAAAATTTAGGATAATATTTCTGAGATGTTGTAGAAATTAATAAGCAAAAAAAAAAAAAATAAATCGATTTTTTGAACCAACGAAACCCATGTAACCCCTTAAACACATTTTATTAATTTTAAAACCACCTTTAAAAAACGCACGAACTTATGGACTGACCTGATAGCACAATACAACAGCTTATGGAAAACAACGAAGATGTGTGGTATAATGACCAAAATCTTGAGATAGAGATAACACAGTGCACGTAGCCTGTATGCCTCAACGAATTGCGACCGTCTTAGCAGCAAGCGGAGGAGCCACGAAATATTAGTTTAAAATAAATATTTTTAATGCAAAAATGTCAAGAAGCTTTTAATAAAAAGAAATATGTAAACTTTTTTTAAATGCTTTAAAACCGTTTGCTTTTTATTCGCTCTCAAAGCCATAAATATTATATGTAATTTTTATCTTCGGTCATAATTCAATGGTCAGGCACTGTATGTGTGTGATTTGTGTATTCATTGTGGAAGAGTGCTACTTCAAATAGCTTCGTCAAAAACAAAAAAAAAAAAAAAAAAAACAAAAAAAAGAAAAAAAAACAGTTAGGGGGCCGTCCATAAATTACGTGAGGAGTTTTTTTCAATTTTCTGTACCTCCCTCCCCCCCTAATGAGATGTCGCGAGATTTTATTCAACCCCATCCCCCAATCTCAAGTGAGATTTTTCAAAATGTGGGTTTCTTATGTAAACGCGTTAGATTGTTATTGTAAAAAGAAAAAAAATTGCTTCGTGCTTTTATTTACGACTAGTTAAGACTAGTAATCAATATTGCTGAGAGTTATAAGTGTAATAAAAATTTTACAATACGAGTAGAAGACTTAAATCGTAACTACTGCGATTAAAAAAAGAATATCTACTCTAATTCAGTCCATGGAGAATCATGCGCGGTTTCAAGAAAGACTATTGGGACCAACATGTCCATATGATTTTCAGTAAAATCATCTGCTCCTTCAACTTCGTTCTGATCTAGCCACTCTAAGCCGTTGACGCTTGCGCACAGTAACTCATTAGCTCGTCTTGCGACAATCCGTGAGGGTCGCACTTTGCGGTACATACGCGCTTGCTTAGCTGGTGCAATGTGAGCTGCTCGCCTGTGCTCTGCAGCTCTTGTGATAGATGCGAAGTAAATACCGCATGTACTGCAGCATATTTTCTCTAAATCATCACGTATACTTGGGCATTAGAGATCATAAGGCGTGCTGATAAAGGCATTCAGCGGTTGAATCGGTGGGCGTATTAGAAATGGAGCAAATAACTTTCCGTCATGTTCTTTAAAGCCCGGAATTATCAAACGTCAATCAACCTAAGTGATGGGGTATGGAGGTGGCAGAAAACGGTCGTAAAGAATCATATGCAGATCACTCCGGCGTGGGCTGCAGCAGTTCTGATCATCGCATTTCACAACCTAAAAAGAAAATAAAAAACAATTTCCCTTTGTAACTCTTAATAAAAATTTGTTGACATTCGCGCTCTTTGAAAAACTAAAAAAAGAAATAGGCACGCATAAACATTTGATATGAATCAACTGCAATGTACCTGGAGTAAATATTGGCTCTCTCTAAACAAAGAAGGTTGGAACCTGCCCGTGTGTCGCTGCCACTCAGCTTGTACGCTCTTGTTCATCGAGTCGCGCGTTCGGCTGATAGTGGCGCGAAAACAAACGACGGGCTACACTGTACCGTAAATTCAGATTAAATTGAGCTATTTGGTATAAAACAAATATGGTGGTTTGACAGCAGTAATGTATAACGTCGAAGTATGAATGAAATTATTTTCTTTCGAACGAATTAGTGAATGATCTTAATCATACTACGATTACGCTTAAGATTAAATCTTAAGCATGTAGAATCTGGATAATGGACCAAAATAGTATTTTTTTTGTTTCAATCAGAAAAAAATTGCGTGATATTTGCCGAGACCGCTCCCTCTCTCCAACGTAAGATTAGATGAGATTTGACTCGACCCCCTCCCCCCTTAAACATCTCACGTAATTTATGGACGCCCCCTTATAAAAAATAAAATTAAAATTTTCCGTTTAATTTTTCTACCGTCAGGCTGATCTTGGCCCTTCTTAATAGAATGCCCGCATTTGAAAATTTAGAACTCTAACGAAATTAAAGTCAACAACATTCGCACTTTATTGTGATTTTCAGCATCGTAACATTTTATGGATCATAAAGTATGTGAATTTCTGTTTGCAATTGTATTTATTTCTTGCTTTCTAAATACATACTTGTGTATAAGTATAGGTATGTAATAATGTTGGCTGCTTTTTAGCGCTTGAAACGGTTTGGTGCTGCACAACTTCGTGCTGACTTAGCCTTCTTTAGTTGCTGTGTGCTTTCAGCTTAAACGCAGATGCAGAAATTTATATGTATTCATCTATTCATCATCTTTATTTTGCTTAATGATATATTTTTGTTTTTTTTTTTTACTTTGCTTAGTATAAAATTATAACTGCACGGCACGCATTCTTTTGTTAACGATATTACTTACTTACATACATACATACACATACATTATGAATTGAGAAGCACTGCATTTTTGAGTAAATTATATGATTTAATGTACATATATATACTTAATTAATATATCATACTTGCATGTAGTATTCAGAAATATATTCATGTGTATATGTATGTGTATGATGAACTTATATTTAGCATAATCCAGATACGTACTAGAACTCCATATCTCGGATGTATAGTTTTTGATGTGCATACATAAGTGCACATATCGATCATTTGGTGCTAGAGTGTCGTAATAAAAAAAAAATGTCGAGAAAAAGTGCCTAAAAGTTTTCAATTTACTATGCCTCCCTTAGTAAAAGCAAATACATAAATTTTTTCCAAAGCATAATTTATTTTTTTTCTGTTTGTTTCGGGATACGACACTCTTGCAGTAAAGAAGCGATAAGTGTTTGCTGCTGCTGCTGCTGTTTCTTCAACTCAGCTAATATGTTTACGTACCCAAATATTGAGAAAACTTAAACAAACTAATATTAAATATATAAAATTGTTGGTTTACAAAAGAGCACTCTTTCCTTTCTTTTGTTGTAATTAGTAATCAATCGGATTGGAAATTAAGCAAATACAATTTTACTACTTCACTTTGTTGTTAACTTAGAGCTTTTTATATTGTCTGATTTTGTAGCGAGAAGCATACACAATTGTTTTGCGAACATTTAATACAAAACTAGGGGAAATATGTAGGAGAAAACTATTAGTTGTAACAGCGGTTTTACAAAAAATTATATGCAATACAGAAAGTCATATTTTAATAATAAAAGCAAAAATGTGTTTCTATATGCACTTGAATATATTATACATATGTACATATTAGGGCGGGTCCATTTAAAAATCGCTCATTGCTCTGTGAAAATCGTATT
Source organism: Anastrepha obliqua (assembly GCF_027943255.1). NCBI lineage: Eukaryota > Metazoa > Arthropoda > Insecta > Diptera > Tephritidae > Anastrepha > Anastrepha obliqua. The sequence goes on along the minus strand of NC_072892.1, from coordinate 150,563,224 downwards.
CTAGGGATCAAAATAAAAAACTTTGCCGAAGGAACCATACATCTAAAACGAATTCTGATGTCCCTCAATTTAAAAATATCACCATTTTTGGCCTTTACATGAAAAAATCAGCTAAATGGCTATGTTTTTTCTTTATTTTTATTTATTTATAATAATATTTATTATTTATTTATAATAATATCTATTTTTTCTCTTAAGAAATTTATTTAGTCAGAACATATGTAAATGAAAAAATTTATTTATGTGAGTTATAGAAAAGAAACTAAAAACTTCGACCCAAATTGGGGGACATCAGAACTCGTTTTAGAGGTATGGTTCCTTCGGCAAAGTTTCTTATTTTGATGCCTAGAATATGATTTTCACAGAGCAATGGGCGATTTTTTTGCCTCCCCACAAATCGACCCGGCCTAGTACATGTGTATATATATATATATATATATATATATATATTTCAGTTTTTTCACTAACTATTGTACATACAAGCAAATAATTTCCAACAATTGTTACAAATTATCAAGTTTTGTTGTTCATGTATCCAAAAAAACTTGCAAAGTAGGGAAAGTGAGAGCGCTAAATGACATTTCATTTTGAGGGGTACTTGCAAGTTTTTACTGGATGAATTTTTTCTTGTGAGAATTTGCAAGTGAAAAAGACCACTGATCTACTTCTTCTTCTTGATTGGCGCAATAACCGCTTACGGCATTTCGGCCGAGTTTGTTTCTCGTGCAGTTGATCGCAAAGTAAAAATAAACACGAACTAAAATTTGCAAATTGAGTCAAGGCTTTAAATTTAAATAAAAATGGTGATTAAAATTGCGTAAGTAAGCAAATAAATTTTAGAAAAAAATTTATTTTGTTCATTTAAAGTCATATTTTAAATAGGCATCGACCAATAGTATAGAGGTACTTTTGAACCACAGCGTCCCAGTCACCGTTGCTGCAGTTTGCGAAATACAAATCAAAAGCATTGAAGGTTAGGTTAGTTTATGGTGGTAGTCGGTCCGTAAGATCAACTCACTTAGACCTCCCAGGTCCGTTGTGATACCACTGTGCGACACGAGAACCTTGTTTATTTACTTTCATGAAACCATTTTGAGGCTCTTATGAAGCGCAGGATTGGTCTAATCCTCACGCCAGATAGTTCTGTAAGAGAATTGAAAAAGTGTTACCTAGACAATCTGCTCTGATTTTAGGTAGGGCTGAACAATTGCAAAGGAAGTGCTCTACGGTTTTTTCCTCCTCCTCATCTCTACAGCTTCTACAGTATTCATGGGAGAATACTCCTAGTCTCAAGGAATGCCTTCCAAATAGCCAGTGGCCGGTGATACAAGCCACGACCTTCGAGATATCTTCTCTTGAGAGGCTAAGCAATTCCTTTGTTCTTTTCTGGTTTATTTGCGGCCATAATAGCCTGGCTGTTACGCATGTATCTTCATCTCCTGATGACCTATTGGCCTCTTAGGTAGTGTTGTTTTTTATTATTAATTTACTCGTGGCCAAAGGTATTCCAATGGTACTTTTATCACGGAACAGTTGAAGAGCAGCACCTTTTCTGGCTAGCTCATCAACTCTACAGTTTCCCGCATTGAAGATAACTTTTGTGCTTTATGCTTCTACTTCTTGGTTATTAACTTCAAAATTTGGCTATGCATATACATACATACACCTAATTCTGTTTTTACACTGTCTTTTTTTACACGGTTTTGATATAACACGGTTTGAAAATGAAATATTTTAAAATTTTTTACACGATTTTATGCCATTTAGCACGATTTAAAATTTTTTGTACTTAAATTTTTTGTGTCAAATTTAATTTTTGCGAAATATGTTGAATATCACAAACTTAGGGTAATTCCCTTTTTGTGCATACAAGCAAATTTACTGGTCAGAGCAATTGAAATGTGTTAAGGGGGGAACCTGCTTTAGAGGCTTCAAAAAATCGATTTTTTCGTGGATTTTTTTGGGAAGGAAAGAAATATTCGATTAAAACGAAACTTTCTGGTGTTATTGTTATATATTTCAACAGTCTTCTCAAATTTTTACATTAAAATATATGTCATATTATGCCTGGTACAAGCATTTTGCCGAGGCGCCTCGGGTGTGCATATGTCGTGCGGCGCGAAAGATGCAGGTCGCAATTTTCATCTGAAACCAAAAACCCAAAAAGTTCTTATTTTGGTATAATATAGCTTCTAGTTAAACCAAGAAAATTAAACAAAAAGTGAGAAATTCAACAATTTTTCGCTAATTAAAAAAAAATTCCTTTTTTGGAAAAACAAATTCACTTTAGATTGTTTAAAAAGCGGGTTAATCATAACTTTCTTAAGGTTTTTCAGGTTCAACTAGAAGAGAATTTAATTCCGAATACAATCAATGTTATCTCGTTTCGATGGGACGTTTAACTTTTCCCCTATCTTTCCCTTAGAAAAAATCGCAAAAATAAAAAACCGAGAAATCGCACTTCGAGCGATCCGGCCGCTCGTATACCTGTTCGACGCTTGCTCACAATTTCTTCTGTAACTCCGAAAATATTTTGAATTTGCTTCTGAAATTTTGAGGTCACATTCTTGGATAGTTTGGGAAGACATTTATGCAAAAAAAAAATCGATTTTTTGAAGCCTCTAAAGCAGGTTCCCCCCTTAATATTTTGTGAATTATCAATGCAATCAGACGTGTTTGGTAAAGACATTTTTTATTGGCAAATTTGTTATTCCAAAGTTACATTAAATGTAATGCATTAAAATAAATAAAAAAATAAATAATTGGCGCGTACACTTCTGTTAGGTGTTTGGCCGAGCTGCTCCTCCTATTTGTGGTGTGCGTCTTGTTGTTGTTCCACAAATGAAGGGACCTACAGTTTCAAGCCGACTCCGAACGGCAGATATTTTTATGAGGAGCTTTTTCATGGCAGAAATACACTTGGAGGTTTGCCATTGCCTGCCGAGGGGCGACCGCTATTAGAAAAATGTTTTTATTAATTTTGCTTTCACCGAGATTCGAACCAACGACCTCTCTGTGAATTCCGAATGGTAACCACGCACCAACCCATTCGGCCACGGCGGCCGCCAAAAAATATTTTTTATTTATTCAGTTATTTATATTTTTTAATTTTGTTAAATATTTTATGTATCCCTAAAAGAAAATGTCAAATACAAAACTAAAACGTAAAGCAATTTCTTTGAAAACCAAAATTGATATTGCCGAGAAGAACATATGTGGCCGAATCGCAAAAAAGCGCTGGTGGTTTTAAAGTTGAAAAAGATCGAGTCGAATTTGTATTTTGCATTAACGCTTCTGAAGCTCGGATGTTAAAGCCCCTGCTTATCAATCGTGCACTTAAGCCTCGAGCAATGAAAGGTGTCGATTTTGGTACATTGCCGGTTAATTGGATGGCCAATAAAAAAGCATGGGTGACAACTACAGTTTTCACAGAATGGTTCATTAAATATTTTGTACCAGAAACTAGAAAATATATGAATGAAAAAGGCTTCAAATTTAAAGTTCTTCGGTTGGTAGACAATGCACCCGGGCATCCTCAGTTGAAACACGAAAATGTACAAGTTTTGTTCCTGTCAACGAATACCACATCCCTAATCCAACCACTGGACCAAGGAATTATCGCAACATTTAAAACTTACTACATCAAAAGAACATTCCCGTACATTTTGGACACTTTGGATAAGGATAAAACTCTTACAGTAATTGATGCTTGGAAGAAGTTTTCTATTAAAGATTGCGTTAAACATGCTGCTTTAGCATTATCAAATTTACGACCATCAACCTTAAACGGATGTTGGAGAGCAATTTGGCCCGAATGTGTAAAAAGTAAAAATCCTGTGGATCCAAATACAAAAGAATATCCCAATATAATTGATTTGGCACAAGCAGTTGGTGTGGAGGGTTTTGATGACTTGGCATTCGATGATATTGATAAACTGATGATTGATAAAGTTCTTAGCGAAGAGGAAATATGATGATTCTATAGAAAGCTGTGATAGTGAAGAACCTGTAAAATTAACTGCAAATTTAATTCAAGAAGGACTTCAACTTGCAAATAAATTAGGACACCATTTCATCACAAAGGAGCCCAATGTCGAAAGAGCTGCACAATTCCAACGTGAGCTGAATTCTTGTATGGCTCGTTACAAAGAATTATACAAAGAGGTAGCAAGAATTGGCGAATAACGGCTCATAATAGAGTTCATTGTTAAAAATGTAGATGCTGAACGAGCAAGAGAAAGTCCAGTTAGAAATTATTCCAGCGATGATAGTGATTGTATACGCGTTCGAAGCAAGCGAATGCGAGTAACTGATGATGACAGCAATTACATTTCTGTTCCTGTACGAGGGGTGCCTTTTATATTCCGGGATTTGGCAACCCTGGTGTTGCAATCTGGCAACTGACAGCTGTAACGCAAAGTTTGACATTTTTTGGCTTCTACGTACACAGAACGTTTTGAAATACCAGCGCTATTTGTGCTGTTTACAGTAACTTAAAAGATTCATCTCGGTCCAAAAATGGAATTAAATCGTGAACATTTTCGTGCGATTATTTTTTACAACTTTCGACGTGGATTAACTCAGCAACATTGCATGGATGAACTTAATTCATTTTTTGGCGATGAAGCTCCACCAGTGTTTATCGATGGTATGGTGAATTCAATCGTGGTCGTAGTTCACTCCAAGACGAATTTCGTGAAGGTCGTCCAAAATCAGTTGTTGTTCCGAAAACCATTGATGCTGTGCGCGAACTGATATTGCAAGATCGTCATGTGACCTATCGTGAGATTGAGACAATCTTAGGCATTAGTGGGACCAGCATACATTCAATATTGCATAAACAGGAAAAAGGTACCTGAACGCGTGGGCAAGGAGCTCCAAGCGGGCGGGACTGGTTCAAGTGAAGAGCCAGTAAACACAATTTCCCAAGGCACAGCAACCTACAGCAGCTTCTCTGAAAATGTCAGTAACCTGAGCCAGGGGCAATCTGGGTGCTCCAGCCTTGCTAATACAACACCAAAGCAACAGAGTCAACACGCAAAAAATGCAAGGAAACCAGGTAATAGAGACTTAACAGAATATCCAAGCGATCATACAGGTCCAGCCTTTGTTCTCGTAGATGTGGCAGAATGTGAACTTTTTAAAAATGGAAAAAATTAGAAGTGGAATGGGGCTTTATCAGCACATTCGCCACTTAAACATCAAAAACATTGATTTAATTGAGGCTGTGGGAATCTCCCTATATAAAGTATTTTTCTTAAATGTCAAGGCAGCTAACAACTTCACAAAAACGAAAGCATTAAAGCCATGAAAATCAAACCCTTCATCCCGAGATCTGCCATTGAAACATATGCACTCTATCTAACAGAAGACGAAATACGTAAAAACATCAAATCTGAAATGAAGGTTCTCTCAGTGTATCGTTTTCAGCGCAGATCAGCTGACGGAACCAATTTTACCCCAACAACAACGGTAAAAATTGGCTTCAGTGGAGGTAAAATCCCCAAAAACGTTACCCTGGGATATTCCTGATTTGGTGTAAGCCACTTTTTCCCCCCTGTGCGTCAGTGTCACAATTGTGGCAGACTGTGCCACACACTAAAAGGATGCCGCTCAGGCAAAAGATGCCTGCAGTGCGGCAAGCCGGATGGTTGCAACCCTCCCTGCAATGTAGTAAAATGCATCCTTTGTGGTGAAGCTTCTCATGACTCAAACAACAAAGCCAAATGCAATGTTTGGCGAAAAGAAAACGACATTAATGAAATAAAAACGATTAAAAAAATCTCCAGAAAGGAGGTAATGAAAACATACTTTTCGTCCACCAACCAATTTAGCCTCCTTCAGGATGAAGAAGTGGATTTCCCTCCGCTCTCTCCTGCAAGTGACACAGCCTTTGACAGTGACATTGTTGTTAACAAAAAGCTCACCAAGCGTAGCTTTAGTAATATAGTCAAAAACCAACATATTCCAAAGGAACCATCCCAACCAAAGGCTAAGTATACGGGGGCCATACGAAAGAGAAGGATACGTGGTCAGCTCCCAGCTGGAGAAAGTTCTCCTTGAGGTGCTGAAACTGGCCAGGGCTGCCTTTGTCAAATTGCAGGATGAGGATGCCCTGCAGCAGTTGGCTTCTTTAGACAAAATGAAGGACAAAATACTCATCGGTAGTGACATTGCTCTAGTGAGCCAAAGAAAGTTGACTTCCTACAATGACCTCGATTCGAGTATTACAATATAATTGTCAATCACTCAAAGCAAATGTCGACAGCATTGATTATTATATCAATACCAATGATGTCGACGTGTGCTGCCTCAGCGAAATCTTCTAATTTCAAGTGTCAAACAGTAGAAAATTTTTGAACTTCAAAATCTGCAAGAAAAGCAGAGCGGATGGTTATGGTGGGGTGGCCATAGCCATACGAAAAAACATCAAATTCAAAAGAGTGGCATATCAAACAGTTCAAGACATCCTAATTATCACAACAAAAAACCTAGTCCCTAACTTGACCTTCGTAACAGTCTACTTCCCGCCCAGTATCTCTACTGGTGACTTTGTAATAGAAATTGAAAGACTTCTAGGTTTCTTAGAAGGCTACCAAAATGTTATCATCGCAGGTGATTTTAACGCTAGAAGCAAATTGTGGGGTGATACAATAGACACAGGAAAGGGGAAAAAGCTAGCGAGTCTCATTCTCGATTCAAAATTCGTATGCTTAAATGATGGCAACATCACTTTTAAAAAAGGCCTAAAGAGTTCAAATGGATCGGTGTTAGACCTTACCCTTGTTAGCCTAGCCAAAAATTGTGCTTGGAAAGTCCTCCCCTTTCCTCTCGGAGTGGGGCATGCGCACCTTCAAGCCTTCGCTTAACGTATGAGGAGATGGTGGCTGTCCTCGACCGGAGGAAAAAAAGATCAGCGGGTGGCTGTGACGGCGTCACATATGAAATGTTAAAAGCCTTGACCGACAAAAACTTATGCACCGTGCTCACTGCCATGAATAACTCCTTTCTTTCCAAGGAAATAAGAGTCATGGAAGGTGATCAAGATTGTACCGATACCAAAGAAAAACAAAGATATGTCCGACTACAGAAACTTCAGACCGATCTCGCTTATTTCGGTGTTCATCAAAACAATCAACCTCATGATCAAAGGACGGTTGACGAAATTTCTTGAACGGACGGAGACCCTCCCCAAGAGAACCTTTGCATACCGTAACAATAAGTCGGCGGCCATGTGTATCAACGAATTGTTACACGAAGTAGCCATTCTAAAGAAAAATAATCAAAAAGTTTTACTATTTATACTCGACATTGAGAATGCGTACAACTGCGTAAAAATAAGTAAGCTTCAAGGAATCCTTGACGGGGCTGGTGTCAATGAACACTACACATCCTGGATCTGCGACTTTCTGTCGAAACGGGTTCTGAAACTAGGCAAGGAGTCGATTATTGTGGAGGATGGGCTACCGCAGGGAAGCTGCTTGTCCCCAGTTCTGCTCAATGTTTACACTCAATGGCTACACTCAGTACAAGATGATAAAACCTCAGTGTTCCAATTTGCTGATGACTTTGCTTTAATCTCTCACGATAAAGACTTTGAGATCGCAGAAGCCAATTTGCGCCATAAAATAAGGAGGTTTGCAGATATTGCAAATTACCTGAACTTATCCTTTAATATTGATAAATGCAAAGTAATGTATATTGCTCAAGGAAACAGGAAGACGGTAAACATTGAACATGACAACTGTGCAATACCACAAGTAAACAACTTGAAGTTCCTGGGGAGGGTCATAAATAACTCGTTAGCTGTGAGGGACCACTACACTGAGGTTGTCGGTAAATCTCTCGGCAACTCAACCCTTTTTAAAGTATTGACCACGGTCAGGGCAGGATTGCACCCGGAAGCTGCACTAAAATTCTACAGAAGCTTTGTCAGATCCAAACTAGAATATTGCAGAACCACCACGGCGCAGGCCAATAAAATCACTGTTAAAAAAATCACAACATTCCAGAACACCTTCCTGAGCAGGTGTCTAGGAGTTCCTGCCTCAACCCCTGTGCCCCTTCTCTATGCAGTGGCACATGAACTCCCACCTGAGGAGAGATCCTGGTGGTTGACAGCGAAAGAAATTCTAAAGCTCAAACAAACGAACGAAGAGTTATTCAATTCAATTGAGAGTAATCCTGGCCTTAAAACAAGTTATAACCTTGTCTTTCAAAAATTCTCAGGTGTTTTCTTAAATAGCAAATGTCTTGATCCCATTGCCAGACATAAAGGTTTAAAAGTTGATCTAAAGACGCTCCCCAACGTCAAAAATCAGGTATCCGCGCCTGAAATGAAAGCTATATTTGCTCAAAAGATAAATTGGTATAAGAGGAATGGCTTTAGCATATTGGCAACCGATGCTTCTGTAGGCCATCAGGCCGTCGGCTGTGCTGTTTTTGATGTACTTAGAGAGACAAAACACAAATTCCGAATAGACCTTACAACTTCGTCTACCTTTGGGGAACTCTGGGCCATCCTGAAGGCTACTGACATAGCTCATGGGCACAATGAAGAAAGCCTTGCAATCTTTACTGATAGTCTAACCGCTTGCAAAATCTTAGCAAAAGATAACTCAAACAACTATTGCGCTGGCCTACTAAATCGCAGAATCCTAGGGTACAAGCTTCAAAATGTTCACATTATTTGGACGCCGGGCCACTCTGGTATACAAATAAATTAAAAAGCTGACTCTATTGCAAAAGAGGCCGTCGACACAGGGCTGCCATTAGAAGTAAATTTCACGGTTGATGAAGCACTCAGAAATATCAAAATAAACATCTACAGGGAGTGGTTTCACAGGTTTAATGAGTTTTCACAAAATAATCCCAACCTCTATCACAAACTGACTGACAAAATTCCATCTAAACCATGGTTTAAAGGTCTCAACCTTGACGTTCCAGGTATCAAATTGTGCAATAGAATCATCGTAGGTCATACCTATGACAATGTGTACTTGCACAAAATTAAAGTTGTAAACACACCACTCTGCAGATGCGGCGACACCGACTCCTACACACACCAAACTTTTGATTGCAACCTCCTTACTCATCTAATATCCAAATATCACATATTCAACACCCATAAAGACTTTGAATCCGCATTTAAATTTGCACTCAACCACAAATCATACACCCCCATCACGTCATTAATTGCTTTTATTCATGATGCTAATATCACATTTTAAAGTGAATCTTTCTACATACACACCAGTAATCTCCCTACGTTGAAAACCCTGGCGATTTGTGGAAGTCATTCCCGCCAACTTCATCAAAGCACAAAAAAAAAGGTGCTAGGCGAGCGTATTGTGTGAAAGGTCAACCAACTGATTGGACCTTATCAGTGTGACTCTAGACCTGGAAAGTCTACCATCAACCAAATATTTACAATACAACAAATCTTGGAAAAGACCCATGAAAGGAGAAACGACACACACCATCTGTTCGTCGATATCAAAGCTGCATTCGACAGTACGAAAAGGAGTTATCTGTATGCCGCGATGTCTGAATTAGGTATCCCCATAAAACTAATACGGCTTTGCAAGATGACGTTGCTCAACACCAGCAGCGCCGTCAGAATTGGGAAGGACCTCTCCGATCTCTTTGATACCAAACGAGGTTTCAGACAGAGTGACTCGCTGTCGTCGTGTGACTTCTTTAACCTGATGTTGGAGAGCATCGTACGAGGCGCAGAACTTAATCGCTCAGGCACATTTTTTTATAAGAGCGTGCAATTGCTGGCGTATGCCGATGATATTGACATCATCGGCCTTAACAACCGCGCTGTTAGTTCTGCCCTCTCCAAACTGGATAAAGAGGCAAAGCGAATGGGTCTAGTGGTGAACGAGGACAAAAGGAAGTATCTCCTGTCATCAAACAAACAGTCAGCGCACTCGCGTATCGGCACCCACGTCACTGTTGACAGTTATGATTTCGAGGTTGTTAAACACTTCGTATTCTTAGGCATCAGCATTAACACCAATAACAATGTCAGCCTTGAAATCCAACGTGCTACTTTGGACTAAGTAGGCAACTGAGCAGTAAAGTCCTCTCTCGACCAACAGAACTAACACTCTACAAGACTCTCATCATGCCCGTCCTAACGTATGGCGCGCAAAAGCGTGGACGATGACAACATCCGATGAGGCGACGCTTGGAGTGTTTGAGAGAAAGATTCTGCGTAAGATTTTTCGACCTTTGCACGTTGGCAACGGCGAATATCGCAGGCGATGGAACGATGAGCTGTATGAGCTTTACGACGACATAGACATAGCGCAGCGAATAAAGATCCAGCGGCTACGTTGGCTGGGTTGTGTCGTCTGTATGCATACAAACGCTCCGGCTCTGAAAGTATTCGATGCGGTACCAGCTGGTGGTAGCAGAGGAAGAGGAAGGCCTTCTTTGCGTTGGAAAGATCAGGTGGAGAAGGATTCGGTTTCACTTGGTGTGTCCAACTGGCGCCGATTAGCACGAGAAAGAAACGACAGGTGCGCTTTGTTAAACTCGGCCAAAACCGCGTAAGCGGGTAACGCGCCAATTAAGAAGAAGAATCGGACAGAATTCTGCTGCCCAGACGACGTGGCAGCCGAAATTACTCTCGCAATTTTGCTTCGAATGGCCAAACTTTGTAATGCATCATCCTTGAGATGTATGTTCATAGTTTTAAACGATAATTTTGCTTCAGAAATGAAACCGCTCATTTTCGATGATAGTCCCTCGGCAACCATAAAATGAAATTCGCATTATGATCGTCGGCAACCGAGGCAGGTAGCGCAATTATTTGTATTATGTATTAATACTATTTCTTTTTATAGCATACGCGTCAAACTGAGGCTATGGAGGAACAATTGTAAGTAAATGTGAAACAATGAATGTGTAAACCGAATTCTCTTTTTACAGGAATTGTTTTGCTTTAACCCGTTTTGCAATATTTTATGAATTTTTCTTGAAGCTCATAGAGCAATTAGAGTAAGATTTTTCGACGCATGTACGAAGCATTTAATTAGTCTCAGGAAAAGTCTCTGAGACTCGAAAGATTTTGCTCTCGCCGTTTATTAATTTATTTATTATAATATATTTAATGAATTCAAATGCGTAAGCACGAAATAAATTCTTGAACTTACGAAATTTTTTTTTTAATATTGCTTCCATCTAATTTTACGCGAAGAATATTAGGTGTATATGTAGATAATTAAAAAATAGTTTAATAATTTTCCGGATCAGTTAAAATTACACCAAGTTAGCAGTTCGGGCGTTTGGTGCATTTAATGGAATCCAACCCATCAATTGTTGCAAGGGGGACTCGGATATTTGCTGCTGATTGAAGAAGCATGAAAAGATTTTGAAGAAGATTTTGACATTTTTTCACATAAATATTCATACACTTTCAGCAAAGTTGGCAATTATTTAAAATGACAATTGCCATAAAAATTAACTCAGGGTTGTTGTCTGTGTTTTTCTGTATACCGAGATTAATCACAACAAATACAAAGCGCGATTCTAGTGGCCATGGTAGCCATAGGCCCCTATTATGAGTTGCATTCGATCTTCGATATTCGCTGGTTGTCGAAGATCGAAAATCGAATGTCAATTTGGTATTATGAGCGGTGCAACCCTATCGAAATTTTCGTTGTTTACCGAATTTAGAGTCGAATGCGATTTTGCTTTCGATTGTGTAGCGTATTGTGGGAAAACTTGTTAAAGTGTAAGTTGTTTGCGATTATTTATGGTTTTATAGTAACCATATAATAAATATATACTAATTTTGTTAATTTTATGCAGGTCGAAAGTCGTGAGTACCAAACAACAATTAGAAAGGCGAATCCACAATTCGCAAAAGGGATTTGCACCAAAGTTCAAGCAGCAAAAAAATGGGAGGAATTTACAACGGAGCTGAATTGCTTGGGACCAGCAGTGAGAACGGCAGCAAAATGGATTAAGCTTAATAATGGTTTTTTTTTTTTGTGATGTTTATAGAAATACATTTTTATTTTCCCTTGTTAGGTATGGGCTGAAATACGTAGAGGAACTGAAATACATATTTTTTCGAATGACGAATAATTGAATAAAGAAAATTTATAACAAAAATAAAACAGAAACTGTGGCGTAAAGGTTTCTATATAATACTTTTTAGAGTTTTCTATAATATTCTCGAAATTTCATTTGTTATGTTTCCTACTTCTCCGTTATTTGGCCCACTTCAATATCTTCAGCATCATCGTACACAGTGGGCTGAGCAAGTCCTAGCATACCTTGATTACTAATACTCAATTGGTACGATCTCTGAGCACAAAATCGCAGAACTGTGGCTAGCTTTAAAATATTTGGAATCAATTTGGCTCGGGTGCACTGCTGCAACTGGTTTTCTGTACTGGACAGTAGGTTCACCAACGCCTCTTTAGATAATCTAAAGTTCTTTAAAAATCTGTAAGGAAATTTCTGTAATATTAAGTACGTCAACACATTTTGAAAATTCTAAATTTACTCAGTGGAAGCCATTTCTAGGGGGTTGGATGCGTCCCTCAACTGTTTTCTACTTCTAGCTAGTTCCACTAATCTTTCATCGTCCGATGAATCGTCGAACCACAACTCCGTTGTACTCATTTTCACAAAAAAATACTTTTTTTAACTTTTAAAAATAATGTTAGCAAAGAATTTCAACATAATCGGTTTTTCTTTTATTTTGATTTGCTGTATCAGCTGAGAAATAATTATCTATTGTAAATGCGTCGAGCGATCGAAATTCACAATAGTTCTATTCTTCAACGAATGAGCACCATAATACCAAATGAAAATTCGTTCGATCAGCACTTTCGACTACAGTCGAAGATCGAATGTTGCTCATAATAGGGGCCATAGTAACACGTGGGCTGAAAAGTCCCGAGACTAACACATAGATGGCACTAGTTTTATTGCATTCACCACTTTTTCAGTTAGTACCAACCTTAAAAAGACAGTTGTTAAAATTTTCATGATATTCTATTCGTTAGTTCGTGAGTGAGTGACGCGTTGTGGTGAGAGTGACGCTACTTTTGTTATTTTCAAAAGAATGGATCAAAACGAATTCCGTGTCTTAATTTTACACTGCATCTTGATGGCAAAAAATACCGTTCAAGCGAAGCAATGGCCTGAAAAGTGTTACGGGGACTCCGCTCCAGCAGAAATAACGATAAAGCGATGGAGGAAATGGTCATTTCCATGGCAGCCGGTTCTACGTTACCGGAATGACATGGGGTTTTTCACGACCAAAGGGCTGCCGCCCCAGTAAACTAGCCCTGTCTAGTGTACCGCACCCCTATAAAGTGATCGCTTGCTGACTTTAAATGTGGTCGTAGATACACGGATGAGGCACAATGCAGTGGACGTCCAAATGCGGTGGTAACACCAGACACCAGAAAAGAGCAAAAAAAAAAACCACAAAATAGTTTTGAATGATCGAAAAGTGAAGTTGCGTGAGTTAGCTGACATCGTAAAGGCAACAAAAGAACCTGTTGACTTTATATTGCATGAGCATTTGACTATGAGAAAGCTCTGTTCAAAGTGGGTGCCGCGTTTGCTAACTGTTCACCAAAAACAAGAAGGTGTTGATAATTCTGCACAATGGCAAAACTACATGAATTGAACTCGAATTGCTCCCATATCCACCGTATTTGCCAGATTTTGCCTCCAGCGACTACTGGCTGTTCGCAGACCTTAAACAAAACGCTCGCCGGTAAGAAATTGCGCTCGAATGAAGAGGTTAAGGTTATCGCTGAGGCCTATTTGGAGGCAAAAGATAAATCGTTTTTTTTTTTCAAAGTAGGTATTGAAATGTTAGAGCGGCGCTGGAACGATTGCGTTGTTCTTGATGGAAATTACGTTGACGAATAAAGCTAAATTTTAATGAAAACAAAAAAAAAAATTGTTTTCTTTTTTAGGACCGGGACTTTTCATTCAATGCGTTATGTTCATCATGGTAAAACGATTTTTAAAGGTGTGCTCTTTAACAGACCGTTATACGGCACTGAGCGATTGCTTGGAATGTGTTTGCAAAAAAAAAATTGTTTTCTTTTTTAGGCCCGGGACTTTTCATTCAATGCGTTATGTTCATCATGGTAAAACGATTTTTAAAGGTGTGCTCTTTAACAGACCGTTATACGGCACTGAGCGATTGCTTGGAATGTGTTTGCAAAAGAACTGAGATTATGAAAAATCAGCCAATGACATTTCGTTGTCGCCTGAACAACGACTGATTGGACGCGAGTGTGTGAGAATCCATGTGAAATAATCGGACACGATTCGGAATCTCCTAATCCCCCAAGTGACGTGGCAGCCGAAGTTCACCTCACAATTTTCTTTTTCACCATAGTTAAAGAGCAAACCTTGTAAATCTGTCATCCACACAAGTATACTTTTTAACGATCATTTTGCTTCCTTTTCAAAAGTAAATTTAGTGTTTTCTGCCCAAACAGACACACGCTTCTGTTGAAACCACGCACTTGTTAGACTACATAGTTTTTTCTTATTGTTCAGCTTGTTTTTGTGTGGCGAATAAACATGGAACTATCCCAAGACATGTTCGAGAAGCGCCATCCGATAAGAATGGCTTACCTATTTACACCGTTTACAGAAATTTTGTGTAGTGAGATTACAAATACAAAACCAACATTTAGTAACGTAAATATTTCAAGTAAATCATCCACAAATATTCGTTTTAATACAACTTAAACTATTAATAATGACAGTATGTTGATTTATTTGTCTTTCTTCCATGACTATAATAATTATTTTTGCATTTTTTATAGCACATTACAGTTTAAAGAGTTTATTTAACAAAAATGCCATTATGCTTTCGATAATTTTCTTTGCTTTTATCATTTGTATTGTACCATATTTGAATTGTTGCTATCAAATTAGAATTTCATAATTTAAGCACATCATAATGATCATTACGTAATATTTATAAGTATTTTTTGTCTTAATTAACTGCATTCTGCTGCACAGCTGTTTACAAAAACAAACAAAAAGATGAGTAGCGATACCATTATTAGAAACTTATAACTTCTTTTGCTGCCGTTCTCGTTCTCGTTCTCTCTCCCTAACCTCAATGCATGATTTTCAACATTATTGTAAAAGATAGTACTTGTTTTTGTATTCCTTTGGCAAATAATTGTGGAATGAAAATGTTTATAGAAATACAAACTGGCAGAAGAATAACTAATAAATTATACTGAGTGTAAATAAACAATATTTTTATACAGTAAATTAGTATAAGAGCACACACGTTTCTCTCGGCTTGGCGCACGCACAATATCGCTAGCTAATAGAACATAAAATAGGCATTTACAAAAATATTGAAAGCTACGCACGCTACCTACTGGGTCTTGGCTAATAAGACATTCATTTGTGGTGAAAATGGTGTTGCGAAAAAGGCCTACAATTTTACGAACGATAAACTGTTCCAAATGTAATGTAAGGAAAAACGTCAAGCTAAATTTATATTGAAAATTGTTTAAATAGCATTTTAACCCGCTCAGACTAATAGGTACATACATACATACACATTCGGCTTGCTCGAGTCACTGATTTTTTTTCAATGATTAAAAAAACAAAACAAAAATAAAAAACATTAAATCAATTCTGTTCTGGTTTTTTATAATAAGCATTGCAGTAACTCTGTTGGCGATGTTTTTGTAATGGTTGTCAAAAACAGAGTATACAACAATACGAGCTCAGTCTGAGTGTTACCCTTATACATATACATATGTACAAATATCAATATAAATATGTGCTTAAATATCTGTGTCTTTGATATCGGCTTTTTGCGTACAAGTACAAGTAATTTATGCACTCACATACATACATACATACGTGTTTTTCGACATTTTAAGTGTAATTTAGTTGATTTTAAATGCTAACAAAAATAGCAAGAAAATGCATGGGCATAATTTTTGACAAAGTTTCTCCTACTAAATGTCACCAAGAACACCAGGTTCGCACTTAATGCGAAAACAAAGAAGATCTTCCTCCAACTTTGGACCATTGGCGTATTGGCGTTTTGACATGGCTTCATATACATATGGTATTGTTTTTTTTTTTTATAAATTACGTAATAAATTTCTGTATGAATTTTGCATTTTTTATTTTAAATACATAACTTGCGCTAAGCCTGTATTTATTATAGTAAAGTTTAATTTTGTTTTTTTTTTTTTTTTGCTTTCTTGCTCTCTCGCTTCCTCTGTCTTTAAGGTCTACATACATAGTTTCTTATGTTGAAACTCACTTTTTTATTTTTTAGTTTTTTTTTTTTGTTTTTTGTTTAATGTATTTCCCATCTGATTTCATTTTTATGTATTCGAATCAACAAAAAAATAATTCAATATTGATAATTGATTTCGGTTTTTATTAAATTAAGCAAACATATTTTACTGCATAAATATTTATTTGTTATCCTTACTGATTTCACATAAATATTATATAAAAAACACTCTCTCTTTTAAAATTAACTGAAAGTATTTAGCCGTGGCAACATTGATTTAAGGAATTTTTATAGAATTTTAATCAAAGTAACTGTACAAAGTAATGGTTTAAGGCGTTTTTTGTTGTGCGCAACAGCAGACGAACACTTCGCTGACGCAGTCAGCTGTGTGCCCGCTCCTCTCGCTTCCTCCCGTTTTTTCTTTCTACTATGTTAATGTTGTAAGCGCTGTAAGTATTATGTCGCTTGTGTAAACCTTTGTGCAAAACTTAAAACTAAAAACTTTACGTTTTTGTGTTGTTTTGGCTAAGGCTTACAACTTGTGTTAACGCTGTACCGGTAATCAACAATGCCAATAGAGATTTTGTTTCGTTAATTAGTAGCGCTAATAATGAGTTATATTTATATACTGAGTTGTGACTTCGCCTATGCCTATAATGCCTATGCATTCATCTTCGTCGTCGTCGTCTAACGTCCTCGTTCTTCGCTCGCAGCAGATTTGTTCGTGTTATTTGCTCTGATTACACAGTACTGATAGCAAGTAGTGAGTGATAGCAAATGTAGCAGCGATAAGTATAAAATTTAGAGTTAATCATAATAATTATTCTTAACGATGCCATAATGGTGATGAAGAAGAAGAAGAACTGAAGGGGATGAGAGAGTTTTAGCTAAAACTTATCCTGAAATATAAACAGATTATTTGTTGCCGCCACAGCGATAATATTCTCTTGCGGATGCCAAGCGGTGTGCAGTATCTTCTTATTGAAGTCGAGACAATCGACACTAATCTCGTCTTTTTTTCGTTTGCCACCGGTGCAAACTTTACGCGGTTTGAGCACCGTTTTTGGTTTGATAATGTCGCGTGACGCCTCCAATGTCACATCCTTTTTCGAGTTGCGATCAAACACCCTAAAAAAATTATTATAGCTGCCCGTCATTATGGAAGTATCCTTGCCATTCCAACAGCATTCGAATTTGTCGAAAATGCAGTCATTCTCATACAGTGAACAGAGTTTAATGCGTAAGTATTCGTGAACCTGAAATGATGATGAGGTAAGAAAAATATTAATAAATTATAAGACAAGCCTTAACTTAAGTGAAATGCATGCAAACAAATAAAATTCCTGTGCCCATATGGATTTAAGAATAAGGAAAAGTATAACTCTATGTTTTTGACTTGGTTTTGTTTTTCAAAAATTTTCGTATAAGGAAACAATCGATTTGTTCTGAAGGCGACACATTTGGAACCAAACAATTTAATTCAATATTGCCCTGTAAGTATTTATAATAAATATTATAAGTATTGGGGTGGGGAATAAGTTCATAGCACCCATACATACTAATAACCCATCGGAATTATGTGGATACCTGGGCACTCCGGCATCCAGGGTAACACACTGGCAGATACAATTGCCAAAGACATATCCATTACACCAACAGTCACATCAGAAGTCATCCTACCTAGCGACATACACCGACTTATACATGAACAGAGGCAAACTAAGTTACTTCGTGAATGGCCGTATTATAAACACCATTATTCCAACATTAACCCCAAACGTTCAAAAACCTGCCTATCCATCATCGGTACCCACCAACCACATTACCCCATACACATGACTCCGTATTGGGCACACCATAATTACTAGCGTACACCTATTACAGGGTAATACATCCAACACCTGCCCCTTCTGACAAGCAACAGTCAGTGTACATCATCTACTGGTATCCTGTCTTGAACTTGCTTCTCAAAGGCATCACCACTTCAGCAACACAGATCCCCTCCTACTTCTAAAAGAAGCCACTGAAGAAAACATCAAAAATATTTACAAATTTCTGAAAGACACCGACCTACTCCGTCGTATCTGATTCAACATACATCACTAGCCAGCCGAAAGCCTCTGCTGCTAGCGCTGCGTTTACTTAGTTTACTTATAATTTTATTATCATGTAAGCTTTTAAAAATAAAAAATAAAAAATAAATAAAAAGTTCATAGCGTTTTTATATTTTCTTTCAGTTTACAACGATTTATTTGCTGTTTGGCAAAGGGTAAGTATCTATTCGATAGAACTCTTTCTGCTCTACATTTGTATTTTTAAGTTATTTAATTTTTTATTAGTTTTTAAGCTTAGAAATGGAATACCCAGGAGGTCAAAATCAAAATTTTCGAAACCTGCTCTTTTCTGCGTCCCGCCGAGGTCAAAAAGCTGTCGAAGTAACCCGGCACATTTGCGACGTGTATGGAGAAGGTGTCATAGGCGAGTCTACAGCACGTAAAGTGCAAAATGGCGACTTTGATGTCGATAACACGTCCCGTAGGCCTTGAGAATTCGATGAAGAACGTCTCAAATCACTTTTGCAGTAGAACGCTCGCCAAACGAGTCGTGAATTAGCGGAAAAAATGAACTGCGATCATAAAACGATTCTGCAACACCTTCACGCGCACAACGAAAAAAACAAAGAAGGTCGCCTTCAAATTGCTTCTCAGCACTTCGCCACTCCGCCATCGAGCAACACGCGGTCATAAACAACGCTTTTTGTTCCTCAACCTAAAATCAGTGTAGTTTGTCTAGGTAAACACTTTTTTAATTATCTTACAGAAATGTCTGGCGTGGTGATGGGACTAATACTGTGCTTCATAAGAACCACAAAATGGTTCCACGAAGGAAAATAAATGAGGTTCGCTTATCGAACAGTGCTATCGCAACGGACCTGTAAGGTGTAAGTGAGTTTGTCGTACAGGCCAACTACCACCACAACCTTACCTAAATGTTGTTGATGGAATACCACAAAACATTCTCGAAAAACTCCATTATTTTAAAAAGTTCTGTTGATGTAAAAATTCTAAATTTGCTCAAAACGCAGATTGCTCCTATATCGCAGACTTGAATTCTCTGATTTGTTCCCACGACAGTCTGTTCTACGTTATGGAAACAACCCGGATTTATACATATATTTACTAAAGCAGCATTCCTCATACCTCTTTCTCAATAGTCGCCCTCTTAAAGATGATTGGGATTTTAACAGAACTTGCACTCTAATTCTATCAAATATTAGTAACAGTACAATTTTTAATGTGTTATAACAAAAATAAAAAAAAGTGTTGATAAACACGTTGTTTTTGTTGTAACAGCTTAAAAAACTCCGCTTAGCGCGATACAACAAACCATCTGTCGCGATCGACGCTAACGAGCAGTGAATAAACCGTACCGGCAGGGCTTGATGACGCTAACTCATATTTTGTTGTTATCATGCGAGGCTTCATGTAAGCTGGTCATTCACTGAACCGAGCTCACCGGGCTCATCATTTTTTATTATAAATTTTACTTTGAAAATTACAAGGCATTTCATGGAAATTAAAGACAGTTCAAAGACAATGCCGATTTGTACTAAAGTTAGCAGTGTGCTGAACGTTTCCCAATCCGACAAAGGACAGAAACTGCCCTAGCAGCAGTTGGAACACAAATTTAAACAAACAACAACAACCAAGCTTAAATATGTGTATGTATCAATTCCATTCTGTTGTAGAATTTTTATTTTGAAGCAGAAAGTAGAGGAGTTTTTGTAGCACTTCGTAGTTATGCGACCATTATTTGGTATTTTTTAACGAAGAAACTGTTTACATGCCGCGATTACGGCTCTGATGACGCCATGGTGCAGATGAAAACTAGTCAACTCCAGTAAGGAGGAGATCAAATCTCTTGAGTGTGCAAGTAAAATTTCTCTGATCTGGATTTCAGGACATAGGAATATAGAGGGCAATGAATTTGCTGATGAGCTTGCGATGAAAGAGACTGAATAGGTCTTAGAGATCTTCTACCCGGCCATCGGCATCCCCATGACTCTTTTTAAAAGGGAATCGCACAACTTATTTCTCAAGAAAGCGCAGAAAAGATGGTGCTCCATTTCTTCATGTCATATTTCGAAAATCCTGTGACTCCAGTACAATATACGGCGGGCTCAGAAAGTTCTGGGGACTCCACGCCAAACTCGTAGCTGTGTTTACCGGCCATTGAACAATCGGCTCACACGCGAGGCCTACCATTTAGCCCCCCCCAGAGAAGAAGACTGTTGAGCACATCGTTCCCACGACAGTCGGTTCTACGTAACCGGAACGACCCGGATTTATATCCGGCCAAGGACTGTCACTTCAGCAGCATTGCTCGTATATGCACGGGAAATGTTTATGTTGCTACAACAACTGTTGAGCACTTTCTCTGTAAATGTCCAGGTTTGGCTGCTAGCCGATTAAGGTCACTAGGTACTCCATTCTTCGACAGCGTGGGGCAGCGCGCCAACCTAAATCGCATTAATATTCTTCCTTGCATCAGCAGCTCTGGCTGGCTGTAGATATCTGCCTACTGGAGGTCTCACAATGATAAAAAAACGGGGCTTTAGCGTATTTGGGGAGTGCCAGACCCCATTTCACCTACCTAACAATTTACATTATCACCAGCTCCACATATTGCCCCGATGATTTATAAATGCTCAGTGTTAATAACTCTGCTTATATTACTTCTTTTATCTATATTTTCTATCTGTAGTCATATGGAAGAGACGTTAACTCGAGTTCAAGGAGAAATTATATTAAATTAGTAGTATTTATTTTAGCAGTGTCCAATCTTTCAGATGTCATAATATTTTACTTTACTTTACTTGTCATTTTAATAGTATTATTCACAATACTTCAAAAGAGCAGCTCGTAAAAGAAAAATGTCAAAACTGGATATATCTCATAACTATTATTTTCGAGCATGAGGTCAAAGTGCATACTTCTCTTTCATATCTTATCTATAAGACCACAGATGTACTTATAAAATATTTATATTAATCATTAATCATTTTGACTAACCGGATAAGTTTCAATTGGTTTCGTTTCCATGTGCAAATCCCACACCTTAATACTTAGATAGTCTCTAGAGATCATATAACGTCCCGAGTTGCTTAGCTTTACGTCGCTTATCGAGCTTATAATTTCACTAAAGAAACTGCGGTTCGTTGGATTCTCCGGCTCCTCGAACTGTTTGCTATGCCGATCGCACAGCGCTGCCGAACGCATATCACATAGACGTATTGTGCCCTTCGAGCTCGAGTATACGAACACATTGCACTCAGTTGGATGGAATTCGGCGGCGGTAATTACCTCCGTCAGCTCTTCCATATTGGCTGGCTTAATATCGACTATATTAAAACTTTGATCGGTCACCTCAAGATGCCACAGATTGATTCGCAAATCGTCGGCGGACAGATAAGTCTCTTGGTCAGAATTAACGCTAATTGAATTGATGTGATAGGTGTGTGCATTGGCGTAGTTGCGGCGTGGCGACGCTTCCACCATAAGGGGAATTTGCTTAACTGAAGGAACTTTTAAGCCAGTTATATTTTGCGGATCCTTTGTTAGGCCGCTCTCCTCTTTTGTGTTATAGCCCTCGAACGATTTATCCCGTTCGCTGACCTTCCACAACTTAACCGTCTTATCGTTGGTTGAGAGTAGGAAGTGCGCAGGATTCTTTCGTCGCAGCCATCGGATCTTATTAATTTTTTCTTCTATTTCCAATGACTTTAAGTAATCGAATTCGGGTTCATGCGATTGAAAAGTCGAGTAAACATTATATTCACCGCGACGTGGTATTGCCGTTTTTGACATAGGATCACGCTATAAAAAAAACGGAATGGAAAAATAATGATTAGAAATTCCAATTGTTTGTTATGCCAAAACAAAGCTTACATACCTGAAAGATGACAACACGCCCGCCTTTATCGCCTGTTGCCAGCAATTCACCGTCATGATTGAATTCCACACATGAGATGATATCAGCGTCGGTTACGTCATCGTCTAAGGCGCCTTTTATCTGTGAGAAGCACCAGGACGCTTCTCCATTACCTGCGGGGGAGAAAAAATGAAAAAAATGAGCGTTTACTTATTAGGGCAATAAATAAAAATACTAATGATTCTTCTGGTTGACATTATCACTAACATTTGAAGCAAGTACCTATGTGCATATATTAAAAATTGTGCGCTTATCTCTGTTCATCTATGAATGAGTAGCTTATGTATGGACATTAGGCCGGATCGATTTGTGGGGAGACAAAAAAATCGCCCATTGCTCTGTGAAAATCATATTCTAGGGATCAAAATAAGAAACTTTGCCGAAGGAACCATACCTCTAAAACGAATTCTGATGTCCCCCAATTTGGGTCGAACTTTTTAGTTTCTTTTCTCATGTAAAGGCCAAAAATGGTGATATTTTTAAATGATTGTATGGGGAACCCCCCAGGGGAGTTCCAGGGGGTGTGCCACTGGCATGGGTGGATCGGCCGTCCAAAGTTAGTGGGGGTCGGTCATACATTTGGACTCGATTGGAGCACTCTAAATGGGTCAAAGTGAGATTTTTCGTTCGACCCAAATTGGGGGACATCAGAATTCGTTTTAGAGGTATGGTTCCTTCGGCAAAGTTTCTTATTTTGATCCCTAGAATACGATTTTCACAGAGCAATGAGCGATTTTTAAGTCGACCCGCTCTAATGGACATATACACATACTTGGACATTTGTACAATTTAAACTATTTTTGATTTCTTTTGGAGTTAATTTTTTTTTTTCAAAAGTATAACTCATCTGACAGAAAAAAACCAAAACAAGCAAAACCAATATAATTGAAAGCACCAAACTTTGTACAATATTCACAAAAATTGTCATCAAAATTTTCAACTTTTTAATCGGAATCTTTCGAAAACTTTATGGTATGCAGCTTTATAGCCCATTCCTTTTTAGTAAAAGTAATAAGTGTATACTCGGACAAAGCGAAGTAGTTCCTGTCATCAAACAAACAGGCGCACTCGCATATTGGCACCCACGTCACTGTTGACAGTTATGATTTCGAGGATTTAAAAAACTTCGTTTATTTAGGAACCAGCATCAACACCTATAACAATGTTAACCTTGAAATCCACTTAAGATTCTCTCTTGCTAACAAGTGCTACTTTGGACTAAGCAGGCAATTGAGCAGTAAAGTCCTCTCTTGACGAAAAAAACTAACACTCTACAAGGCTCTCCTCATTGCCCGTCCTATCTTATGGCGCAACAGAAGCTTGGACGATGACAACATCCGATGAGGCGTCCCTTGAAGTGTTTGAGAGAAAGATTCTTCGAAAGATTTTTGGACCTTTGCATGTAGGTGACGGCGAGTATCATAGGCTACGGTAGGCACGTTGACGCGATGCAGGGGCTTAATCGATTCTCAAACTGGATCCGGGCACCGAGAATAATTGTCGTTTGGACGATAACTCACCCTGATGTCTGGTACCGCTTGAGAACGATGATAAAGAGCTGTCACGTCCTAGTCCATCACTCCCATTGGACGAATTTCAGCCAGAAGGCTGTGCTGGCGGACCTAAGGGAGCTTTGCTGGCACCAAACTATGGGGCTACGCCAGACGAAATCCTAATTGGGAGGATACAACTCGAAGGGGTTTAAAGACTCATAACCTTCCCTAAGTATAAACTGAGAAGGCTTATGGGCAATCTCACAGACCACTGCAGACTGCGTAGTCATTTGCACATGATCGGGATATGCCGTTTCTGCTACCAATCTCAGGAGACTCCAATGCACTTTCTCCTCGAATGTAGCGCTATAGCGCGGGGAAGGTTGAGACATCTCGGCCAATTGCAGCCAGAAGAAAGGCACATACGCCCAATCCAACCCAGCTCTATCCCGAGTTTAATAAGGGAACTGAGTCTGGATGAAGTACTGTTGATGAGCAGAGGGAACAAAAGACCATAAGGTTGAAGTGCAAACCTCGAAGAAATCTATCTATCTATTTATCGTAGGCGATAGAACAATGAGCTGTATGCGCTTTACGAGGACATAGACATGGTGCAGCTAATAAAGATCCAGCGGCTACGCTCGCTAGGTCATATCGTCCGAATGGATACAAACACTCTGGCTCTGAAAGTATTCGGTGCGGTACCAGCTGGTGGGCTGGAGGTTTTACCAAAAACAAAATCGACAAGAAGTAGTTCCATTCGAGCACACAAAAAAAAACATTTTATTGTAAACTTTGCATGGATTGACCCGTCCGTACATACTTACACACATACTTCTGTTCAATGCTGTGCACTCGTATGCACGTAAACTACAGCACCAACAGTGCACGGATTCCTAGCGGTGGTTGTCTACGGGTTTATAAATATTGCATCATCAGACACATTAGTACACATTTTTTCTTTTGCATTGAGAAAGTAATTGATTTTTAAGTATGTGGCTAATACATAATTCAAACAAAGATTGGAGCAATAATCATCGTGCATGGCGTGGTAAAGAGGAATAGTTTGATTTGAGCACTATTTCTTCTACTGTTCAAGGATATCGATAATTTCTTGCTTTAAAATATTTCATTACAAAAAAACACACTTTGAAGTTCATTTGCAAGATTTTTTATTATTTATTTATGTCCATGAGAGGATATGCCACAGAGATTGGAAATTAAACAGATAAGATTAGATCTTTTCCGATGGCATAAATCATTTGAATTTTGACAAAAAAAATTAATAAGATTTTTGAAGGTTCTGCTTTTGTTACATTGTATAGATGTATATTGCTTCGCCATAAATCCACATTAGGAGTCAAAAAAAAATTAAAAACCACCATTGAATTCCCATGGGAAGAATGCATTTGTCGTAAATTTGATACAAAATATTTATGGACGTATTGATGTTATATGGTATTATCTCCTTTTTATTTTCGAATGTTCACCCGACGTGACCCACCCACTGAGGGCAGTTCTCTTTACTTTATTGTTGTCGTTGTGGCAGCATAAACGTTCCTTGGCCAGATATATAAGTAAATCCGGGTCGTTACGGTAACCTAGGAGCGACTGTCGTGTGAAAGGCTCTCTACTCTTCCCACCAGTTTACTATGCCCTGACAGTGCGGTGTCTAGTCTAACTCATCTAACGATAGGCACCGGGAACGAGCTGTTTCGATAGGTTGGTTCCAGAGAAAGAGTGTGAATAGATGGTTACTATCGTGCGGTGGGCTTTCACTGGACATATATTGGGTATAACGCGGTCAATTCTGGATAACCGACTACAATATCCAGAACTTAATTGGGTCAAAGTTACGCGGGTTTCGGGGGGCTGCTGAAGTTCCTCATCTGCAATAGGTGGTGGTTAGATCCGGGAATTTAGAAAGGTGCCAAGGTTCTCGCGATGAATGTCGTTTAGCGTCTGTCTATATACTGTTTTGATAGCAAGATGCGCTCTAGCAAAAGTCTACAGGAATGATCCCTCCGGTAACACCCAAGTAGAAATTGCTTGCCTGAGCATTTTGCTGTGCTCCTTAATCGGGAGCATGGGAGCCTTGTTCTGAAGGTATTGCGGGCAGGGAGCATCGGAAGGCAGCCCGTTGCTGTCCTGATTGCAATATTTTGCAACAGAAGTTTTATCCATTGCGAATCACGGGTGTCAGACCAGTAGAGCCGGTCGGCCAACTGCTTTAAATATCGACAGCAACAATTCTTTGTCTTTGTCCTAAGTGTTACCGGCTAGCGATTTGAGAACCTTTTTACGGTGGTGGACCGTAGTGGCAATTGCGGCTGTGCGCGCTCAAAAGGAGAGCAAACTGTCGAAGGTGATGTCCACAATTTTGGGGTTGTAAACGATCGGTCTTCTTATACAGAGAACTCCACTAGATCAATCCTAATTGCCTCCAATTTCTATTCTTTGTAATCATTAAATAATAAAGCCCAAAATAATTTAGTATTACGTATAACTTCGGCACATTGTGAACTCATAGAGAGCACCGGATCCTGGCCATAAGGCCCAATTAAGAGGAAAATTATCGGTCCAGTATCTTACCCAAGTGGTGTTGCAAGATTTCTTTGTAAATAATTCCAATCAATTTGGCTCGAATTTTTGCCATTGGACCAAACCCAGATGATGCGAGGCACTCCACACTCCAACCAATGAACCACCATGCATTCGTTCCCACGGCAATCGGTTCTATGTAACCGGAACGACCCGAAATTATATCCGGTCAAGGACTGTCACTCCAGCAGCATTCCCTGTACACGTATAGGGAACGAATATGCTACTACAACCACAACTATCTTGCTTAACTGTTTTTTTTAGTGTACTTAGGATTCTATTCCTGCGTTGGTGTACATCTCACTTAGGGTCTTCTATCATTTCCGAACACATTAAATTTAGATTTGTCACTCCAGACAATTAATTTCCTAAAACTAAGATCTTTATTCAGATGTCGTTTGGTAAAGGACAAACATTTTATTTTTTTTTTTTTTTGTTTTTTGTTTTTTTTTTTTTTTGGGGTTCAAACAATTTTCCCGAAGTTGTCTTCTGTCGACTTGCGTCTTGTGGGTAAGTGGAACTATTAGTTAACTTTTGAATTGGATTTTAGTTTGAGTAAAAAAAATAAAACAGCTTAGTGCACATATTTGTTGTTGCCTAATTACAAACAAACAATAGTCGAAGAAATTATATATGTACATATTGTATTTGTTTATTTGATATTTGTTGTTGTTGACCTCTTATTACTAAATGCTTCCTGCCCTCATTCAAACAGTCAAGGTGTCCAAACATATACATTAGGGCGGTTCAATTTTTTTTAATATAAAATACTTTGTTTTGCCTAATGAAATATTCTTTTGTCAATTCTTGACATGAAAGTTCATGGAAGCATAGCTCTAAAATGGAATAAGCATGCCCTTATTGCTAATTGGGGACACAAAAGACCATAAGGCGAAGTGTAAACCCTGAAGTAATCTACCTATTTTTAATTATTATTTTCATATTTTTATACTTTGTAAAATTTTTTTTTTTTTTTTTAAGAAAATGTATAAATAAATGTTCTGTTTAGGCTATGAAAGGAAAATATCCAATGTACTTTAATATAAAGTACTACGATTTAATAATTTATGGTTATGTGCTATTTTCGAAATTCATACGTCGATTCTTGAATGATGATTTGCCGAAAATTATAAATATATACACACGTGGCCGTGCAAACCTTTCCAGTAAACGTTTACGTGTAAATATGCATTTCAACCGTAGTTATAGTGGTTCTAGTCGAAATGATTTAAATTTTCATTTGAAATTGAAGTGAAAAATATTGACAAATTTATTTTAAGAGTTTGCGAGAAATCGGCGTTAAAAATAACATAAGAAATGTGCGCTAATTATTAGCAATCAACTCGTGATCAAAATATTGATTATTTTTACTTTAAAAAAAGCTCGAACGCCTGCCTCTTCGCGAGATAGTAAGAAAAGTAGTCATCCAACAGTAAAAAATTTACTCGAAAAAAAAATGTCCGGATGAGCGTTTGGCGCGTCAGAGCCAGAGAAAGATGGTGTTAACCCTAGGATTTATTTAAAGGATCGAACTAAAAACTCCATAGCAATTAGAAAGGACCTAGAGGAACAACATAATAAGTTCAAAAACTGAAATCCGCGCACAAACCACTTTTGTCTAAAAAAAAATTACACTTGCTAGGTGGGAATGGGCAAAAGCGCACCGTGACTGGCCCTAGGGGCAGTGGAAAACGGTAATATGGTGTGATAAAAGCAGATTTAACTCACACTACAACGATCATTTACCGTATGCCCCTCGATTCTTTAAAGAAAATTGTGAGACGAGAACGGGTAAGCATCCTGAAAGCCAAATGGTCATGCTTTTCTTTCTATATATTATGGGGTCCGGTCCTTCACTCTTTGTTGATGGAATGATGAACTGTTGATCGTTCGCGTTATAGAAGAACAATATAGGCATACATTTGAGCCCATCTTTCGGGACGACCCCGCACCATGCGTATACAGAAAAAATATCTTCATAGTTAAAAATCAATAAGTTTTTGCTCTAAAAATGTTAGTTTATGAAGCATTATAAGTTTTGGTAATAATTAAGTGAATTGTGGATACTTTTCTAAAATTTTGAGAAACTTGTTTTTATTTGGTCAACATCTAATAGTTGAATGATTTTACAAGCAAAATGGAAAGTTTAATGGAAATATCCTCTTCTAGTTCACCTTGTACAAATGTTAAGACCCTATATATTATGGATAAGGATGAGTGAATACCAAAAATTAATTTATCGCACCCAAAAACCATAAACATACATTTTCTTTAAAAAAAAAAAAAGTATAACAAAATAAGAAAAGGAAAATTGTTTGGGCATTAATAACTAAAATTAAAAATAAATCGGCTCAATATCCATCCAAGAGGGAAGAATACTTCAGTCGACTAAACTAAGTAGAGAAAAAGTTTGACCCGACTTAATGTGTATGCCTTTAGGCACAAACCTACCCTGCAGGGGAAATCTAAACTAGCGAAACAAATTTCTGATTGAGAACTAATACGATTTCGCCCAGCTGGGTACCATTTCATTACCAGTGTTGCGAGTAGTGACATCACTTTTGAGTTTAACGCTGTCATTGTACAAAAAGACAAGTAAAAATATTCCTCTTCCTATTTTTTGACAGGCACCCTAGGTGTGAGTTTGACAGGCAGTCAAGTGGTTGATAATGTGAGTGCTTGGTATTTTTGCTTGAGCGTAGCGGCTATGCCAA
Source organism: Anastrepha obliqua (assembly GCF_027943255.1). NCBI lineage: Eukaryota > Metazoa > Arthropoda > Insecta > Diptera > Tephritidae > Anastrepha > Anastrepha obliqua. Next base: position 150,534,146 of record NC_072892.1, on the reverse strand, counting down.
ATTAGAATTTTTATGGTAAAAAAAAATAAAAAATAAATAATTGGGGCGTACACTTCTGTTAGGTGTTTGGCCGAGCTCCTCCTCCTATTTGTGGTGTGCGTCTCGATGTTGTTCCACAAATGGAGGGACCTACAGTTTCAAGCCGACTCCGAACGGCAGACATTTTTATGAGGAGCTTTTTCATGGCAGAAATACACTCGGAGGTTTGCCATTGCCTGCCGAGCGGCGACCGCTATTAGAAAAATGTTTTTATTAATTTTGCTTTCACCGAGATTCGAACCTACGTTCTCTCTGTGAATTCCGAATGGTAGTCACGCACCAACCCATTGAGCTACGGCGGCCGCCTATTTTATGGTACAATTAATAAAAAATATGCAAAATAATATATAATATTTGAGCTGGAAAATTTGGAATAACAAATATTATTAATATATTTTAATATATATATTTTTATTGAGAAATATCTGCATCTTTACGTAATGGATTAGACTTTTTGATACGATTTTCTTTGAAATTTAATCATTTTGTATGCAACCATCTTACACAAAGGAGGGTTTTGGAATCAGGTGATCTCAGCTGTGGCTATTTTGTGACAACCAGGTGAGAATTTTTACTTATAGATCCGTACAGTTTTTTGTTTCTCATATACTGGTTTCATACTGGTTTAGAATTATCGGAAAATAGTTGAGTGGTTTTAAATTCATAAGAAGTACTCTTGGATTTTCCTGCTGGGTACACACATATGTGAGAGTAACAAAGGCGTGTGCCGGCATAAATAAATACAAATAAAAGAATATATACACTTTGGCTAGTCGACGTCACCGTTTAAATTTCTATTGATTTGCGGAATTATGTTTATTAGTAATTGCGTCATAAATGAAAAGCGATAAACGCGTAATACGTATGTTTGTATATTCACACACACATAGCCATGCATATATTTTGTGCGAAAAATGCTGTGTGTGACATTTGGAAGCCATCGATAACAATGGCTGCTTGAATTATTTGCTTTTGGTTGCGATACGAAATCACAGCAGAAAAATCATAGAAATCATAAATAAAAGGCTATTTTTAGTTGAATACTTTCTGTAGTTTTTGCAAGGTTAAAATTTGCAGGCACTTAAAGAGACATTGAATACTCAAACTTTTGTGTCCGTTACTTAGTAAAGAATACAAACCTTGAATTGAAGTGCGTTTGGCAAGGAGTTTTGAAGTAAAAGGTTAGCGCAGTCATATAAATACGTCCAAGCCAACGCATTTATTTTTTTAATTATGAAGCATTTGAATTGTGGATGAGCGAAACGCATCCCGAATGACCCGGATTTATATCAGGTCCAGGGCTGTCACTTCAGCAGCTACAATAACAACAACACCAGTTGTTCGATTACTTCGTCACAAGTTGAAAGAGAGGCAGAGGAAGAATTATTAAAAGTTTAGACGTAATGCGTCAATGCGGGTACAATTTTCTTAACTAGTTGACTTGTGTTTGTTGGATTAATTACATACATAAATAAAAATATTTGTCGGGTTTACTAGTAGCCGCGTTCCTAAACGTTTTGTACACACAAACGACATACAGATGCACGTGGCTATAGATAAAAATTAACAATGATTAAATATGCACTGCAATGATGTTTTCGTATCGCGTAACCGATAAGAGAGAAATTAATAGCTGCTTTGAATTTACTATTTATCAGAAAATTTTCCTTCAGAACGCGAAAACTTTCAAAGCAGTTCGACACAAATAACATGTTGAGCGCGACACCAGCCCCTGGGGATCGGCGCTATTTTTTCCCCGTAGTCGCCTCCAGTCGCTGGAGACCGTCGTTACACTTTTCATGGGAACCGACAGCATTAAATTTAAAAGCTAAATGTAACCTGAATGAATGTGGTCAAATGAAATTTTAATGAGTTTTATTGAAGCATTCTTAGCAAAACCTTTTTTAAACCCAAATAATCTTAAATTTTTATCATAATAGCCAGAAAAGTACTTCCGAACTTTAAGGACGTCTTCTTCGTTTTTCTGAAAATATGAACAATTTTTCCTTCTCCAAGTGGAATTTATTCATCTACTCGCTGAGTCAGTCCATTTATCAATTAACTGATATTTTTTGTCCGGTTACTTCTTGAGAGAGGAACAGGGAATTGAGCGTTGATAATATTACATCGCGTACTTAGAGAACGACCGCTTTTTGGCGCCCGAGGGAAGTTGTCAAGAAGTGTAAGTAACAACAAATATTCAGTGCTTAACCCTCACATTATAATTTGAGTCAATACAAGTTTTTCATTTAAATTTTAGTATTTCATCTTGCACAGATTAAATACAAAATATTTACAAAAAATGCATAAAAATGTTTGAATCTTGATAGTATCTAAAATAACGGTGTCATCTAAAGCTTTTACAACCTTCCAAACTCTTTTGTTTACATCAGACAAGCAATATTTGTGACACGACCCTATATGTCCGACATGTGAAAGTACCCCACGCGTAACTAACCACCTATTCACATGTCCTATCAAACCTATTCACTTAACACCCCTCTCCCTATGGACCAAACCTGTTCAATTTGCACTTTTTCGGGGTCTACCATTGGATGATTTAGACGAAGATGGCCGATAACTACATCGCCGTGACAGGGTTTAGAAGCTGCTACAACAACACCATGGCCCATATGTACGGCATGTGAAGGTACCCAGCACGACACTAATCACCTATTCACATGCCGCTTAAACCCTTCACCAAACACCCTTTGAATACAATTCTTAGGCTACATCAACCCTCAACCAAACTCCTAAGTACTTGAAGTTTTTTAGTATAAGGTATATCAATACTACTAATTTGTTTATCTTTTTCTTCTTCTTTTACTCCTTCTACAACATCAACTTCTTTACTTCTAACTCTAATTTTAATTCTATTGTTAATTCTTTTATCTAGGATTTAATTATGTAAGCTATTCTTTAGGTCAATCCTTGTCAAAAATAACCTATGGTTGTATGTTTGACTTACAAAAAAAAAAATTAAATTAATAAAAAACAAAACAAAAATTTAAATAAATAAAAAAGCAAATAAAATTTGGAAATGAATAAAAAAAATACATGAAATTTTGAAATGAATAAAAAATTACATGAAATTTTGAAATTAATAAATATAATATAAATAAACTTTAAAAATAAATAAACAAGACCCTCAATTTCAACACTCAATATCTGAGTTAACGCATGTACAGTATGGCCTACGTATTGGTTACTTTTCTTTATTATCTTAGTTTGGCAGTGACAACTGCGGAAAACTCACACGCCATCGTCGTGGACCCAATGCATTCTCAAAGAATAAGAGTTTGAGCAAGCCATTTGTGAGATAGAGCCACATACTGTCACTAAGGTCATTGCATACTGGGTTAACAGGATGCGCCACTATATACAAAACCAGCTGAGCCAGCCGCATAAATGAAATCGCGTTCCATAAATAAAGGGCACACATTCCCAATCTTTCGAATAAATAAATAATACACCGAAATAAGTAATTTTTTTTTTTTGACCAGCATGTACAGTCCGTTGAATAGAAGCGTGACCCCCAAAACTTGGAAACTATTTGACCCATTCGATTCTATCATATTGCATTGTTTGGGATTATAATATTATATAATTAAAGGGTGTTTTTTTTAGAGGTTAGGTTTTCAAGATGAAATAAAACGTATATAATTTAATGTTATGGCCAAGAATTTAGCTTTATTATAAAGATAAGGGTTTGCCATTATGTTTTAAAAATGATTTCGGACAAGTGGCCGCCGCGGCTGGCTCGAATAAATTCCAGCCGAGAGGCCCAATTTTCGACCACTTTTTGCAGCAATTGGGGCCGTATGTCAGCAATAACGCGCCGAATATTCTCTTCCAAGACGTCAATCGTCTCGGGCTTATCTGCGTAGACAAGCGACTTCACATAGCCCCACAAGAAATAGTCCAGCGGTGTTATATCGGACGATCTTGGAGGCCACGCCACAGGTCAACGGCGCGAGATAATGCGCTCACCAAAAGTTTCCTTCAATAAATCGATTGTTGCGTTGGCTGTATGGCATGTAGCGCCGTCTTGTTGGAACCAAAGGTCGTCCACATCAACATCGTCCAATTCACGAAAAAGTCATTAATCATGGCTCTATAGCGCTCTCCATTGACTGTAACATTATGGCCGGCTTCATTTTTAAAGAAATATGGACCAATGATTCCCTCTGCCCATAGAGCACACCAAACAGTGACTTTTTGAGGATGTAACGGCGTCTCAGCAATGTCTTGTGGATTATGTTCACTCCAAATGCGACAATTTTGCTTATTGACATACCCATTCAACCAAAAGTGAGCTTCATCGCTGAACAAAATTTTCTTCGATGCGTCGCGCGAACCGAACCATTATTTTCGTAATAAATTTGCACGATTTGCAAACGTTGTTCAGATGTAAGTCTATTCATTATGAAATGGAAAACCAAACTGAGCATAAATCAAGTGACAGCTGTCAAAAAGACCATCTACGAAAAAAGTAGTGCCAACTTGAAAACCTAACCTCTAAAAAAAAACACCCTTTATAACAGGCAATATATTTAATAAAATGTGTAGTGGCCACAATCATTAGCTATAATGGTTTGTCATCTTCGAGTCACACTTTTTGTTAATGCTTGCGTAAGTTGTTGTTGAAGTTGCATAAACATTCCCCATCCATACAATCATAAATCCATGTCGCTCCGGTTACATAGAAGCGTCTGTCGTCGTGTAAACTGTGTTCAAATCAGCCGAATTTGTCTTGATAATCGTGTGACAGTCCATATTTGTTTCCCTTTGAGTTTCTGCTTAGCTATTGCCTAAAGATTTTGAAAAGGGTTGGTATCAGGCGCCTCCAACATTTCAATTCCATTTTGCTGTTTCCACTCTACACACCTTCGGCTTCTATACTTGGCATCGTTGTCTTCTGGCTAAAAAGTATGTGTTTTGTTAAATTTTATTCATCAAATCTGTATTCAAATCGTCTGCAAACACAAATAAACGACCAAACCCTTTTTCGGAAAAGCAGCTTAAAAACATGAACTGGATGCTGAACAGCTCGTTGAAGTTGTTGATTATCAGTAGTACATCAGGACCAGGGTTTGCATTAACTACCTCGTAGCAGCAATATTTAAAAAAAAAATTCAATGTGCTTTATAGTTGGAGTAGTAGCAGAAACATTGGAATCGGCCGGAGCGCTACTTGCGAAATTCCTTTCATTAGCCCGCGCAAATCTTATTTCAATTTGTGATTATGAGAGCAGCGTTGCTCCGGAACTTTAAGTCTTCTGCTCGTAAACGTCCTCGAATTGTGTTTTTGGATACACAAATTAATCAATGATCTGGTCTTGCTTTGAAGAGGCATTGTTTAGGCCTCATCCGAGGAAGTTGTCAACGTTTTTCGAAATTGTCAACGTTTTTAAATTTGGGTGCTCTCATTTATTTATGAACGTCTTCCGATTTCTTCACACATATTGCTGCAGATGCACATGACATTCCTAGATCTCTTATTTTGTATAAACAAAAACGAAAGGGAGCATTTAAATTTAGCCTCTAATGCTAGTGCCGCGTTAGCTTGTAAGTTTATATAATAATTGTACCTTTCTGTAAACTTTTATGAAATAAAATAAAAAAATTAGAGTATAACGGAATTCTAAGTTTGAATTTTGCCGGTCTCGCTTCCATTAGGCAGACTACTTATATTTATGTAATTTTCAAAATGTATTTCAGGTAATAGAAACGATCTCGCTTTATTTTTGCCTGCTCATACGCAGCAGTGAGTAAACAGTAAGTAAAAGTAGATATAATATTTCTATAATCACGCGATGTGTTTTACGAAAACTTGCATACTTAATGCATATCGGCAATGATAATTACATATGTACATAAATATGTTTAGCAAAACTACTTTTTTCTAATGTTGATTTTTTTTTTTTCAAAATTATTTCTGAAAAATATAACCGAAATAACTTCTTTTTTAACTGCTTAAACTCAAATTAATCCCCAAATATTCTGGCTGTCGGTACACATTTTTCAATTATGGTTCGTTCGATAAAATTTAATAATTTCAAATATCTATTTGTTATCCCCTTTAATTATGATCAATAGCTTCAGTTGACTGGTACTAATGCATTTTAAAAATCTCTACTTTAAGTTGTCATTCTAAATTTGCGAAATGCCATTATGTTGAATAAAAAAAATAACAAAAATGTGCACACAAGCACGCGCTAACATAAAAAAAAAGTTTCGTACAGCCTGAGTAAATCGTCTAAAGTGCATGACGAAACTATTACTATACTATGCATAGCAGGTATATGCACACATATGTATATACATAAATATGTATAAATGTATACCAAAGGAGGAACTTACCGGCCATGACAACTTAGCAATGTGCTGGATACAGCAGCTACTTATGGCGACAATTTATCTTTGCTTTGCTGTGTTCGAATGTATCAGGACGACTTGGTGCCACAGAGTTGAATGGAAATAATGAAAGCAACAATAACTTAGCACAAATTCACTTATTTATTATTATTTTATCACTTTTGCCTTTTCGCTTTTCTTTGCTGTTATCTTACGTTTTTTTGCACTTGCCTATACATCTAATTTACTTTTCTTTTGTAGATTGTGATTTAATTTAATTTTTCTCGTGTTCTATCACAAATTCTCTTTACGCATATTCAATTCGCACACTATAGTAAAAAAATAAAGAAAACAAAAAAGCGATTAGCCGAAGAACAACGACGTTTTGCACATTTCTTCTTTGAACTCGTTCGCTCACTTTCTGTGATTTGTTGTGCTTGTGAAGTAAATGCAGCCAATTTCAGGCGGCGGCGGCGGCGTTGTCGTAAACGACAGCGACCGGTGGTTGTGACGCCGAATGCAGTAACACACAAGCGAAAAGCAAAAAGATGAGCAACGTGCCTTTTTACTTTCCCGTTTTGCTTTGCGCTCACGAAAATGTGCAAACAATCGCGGGGGGAAATTTTATACACGTTCTGTATGACAGTAGAAAGTGCAATTTGAATTTTCTTTTGTGTTGATTTTTCATTCAACTATGCTTGTGTTTTCGGTCGAGGTTTTCTTTACGTTTGCTCGTCGCTGGGCTTCATTCTATGCAATTTCCTAATTTTCTTCTTTCCCGGTCCTTTTGTCAAAGGATTTTTTTAAATTTCTTATGCTGTTTGTTTCAATGCATTAACTCAATGTCGCGTATAACATTCCATAATTTTCAAATGGCCGACTTTAAGCTTGACATTCTTAGCGGTTCAATCAATTTGCTCAACTCATTTGATCTTAATTTGTATACTTATGCGAAACGCATTTTTTTGCTACAGAGGCATCGCGTGATTGTATTTCTTCTCACTGTATCCAGCCAAATTGTTAAGATTTCTGCGATTGCTTGTGGTTGAATCGTTTGGGTTGTTGAGTCTGATTGAAATTGAGTCAGCAATCGATTGAAAAGTTGCACCACTAATATGAACATACTTTGTTGTTATTTATGCTTTTAGAAATGGAAATTCCCATTTTTCATTGAAAAATTTACAAACAATATTATCTTATTTAGACTAATACGAACACCGGAATGAAAAAATTGCACGAAACACTGTTGAGGTTTAGTATTTGCACATAAAATTGAATATGAATATAGCGACAAAGCAAAAACAAAAATCTACCAATTTACTGTCTCTATTCTGCTAAACCTTTTTTTACATTTTTTAGTCTCGTCTTTTATGCTATTTTTTACATTCTTCTTTGTGCTGTACGTTCGTTTACGACACTGTTTCGTTTGTCGTTTGCTAGTCGAAATTATTCTCGTTGCTTCGCAATTCTGCGACGGCGAAGGCAGCTGCTGCGAGCCAATGCCGACGACGTTCGACACTAAATCACTATTACTGTTGTTGTATTTGTAGCTTTGTGGCGACTTGCGAATGCTTCTGATTTTTTCCGCCCTCGATACAATTTTCTTTATCAGTTTATCACTTTATTGTTAAATTCCTAAAATTCGTTGCTTACCGCGAATTTGCTTACTCTACACACCTTTTAAACACTTTAAATTCCTAATGTAAGATCGAAAAATTACAGAAGAAACACCGCAAAGAATCTCGCGACTGCTTATAACAAATTACGAATTTAGAATGGCAACAGCGCGGGGTTGCCATTGTGATATAGTATGCATAGTTGCACTTGTTAGTTTATTTTACAACTTAGCTACGCTATGCAACTACGCATAATTCACATTTATCTAATTTTCTTCAATACAGGCTTTATAATAAATAAGTTAATAAGTATTTGTAGTTGTAGAAGTTACGAACTAATCCTACTTGAACAATTTAACGTATATAAGTTTGTAGTTGCATTGCTTCCCAACTCCGTTGAATAAGGGCTGCAACACTGGCCGTTCCATTTGCTTTACTTTCCCGCCGAACGGCACTGCCATGCAACATAAAATAATATAGTAACGCCAAAGTAGTGGCGAAAAATAAATTGTTGGTGTTCAAACACCAAATTGAGAGACCATTGTTAACCATCGGGATACGGTTACAAATTTTACACGCTAATGCAAAAACAACAACGATGTGCTCCTGAAAGAGATCTTGGTTAAATTTATGTCCCATGCTGTTCGTTCGGGTTTTCGGCGTTAGATTATTAGCAGTTTGTTTTAATTGGTAGCACAGCTGAATGAATCCATACGTAAATACAAAAGTATATGAATTCAAAAAAAAGAGGTTGTCTGTAAAGTCGGTTTACTGACGATAGTTTAACGTGATAACGTCATAAGAAAATACTGATTGAATGGTTGCATTTTTCAAAAGAAAATTTTAATTTTATTTGTTTTATAGATATTTTGTATGGATATAGAGAATGAGTTAACATTAACATAACATAATATAACATAACATAACACAACATAACATAACATAACATAACATAACATAACATAACATAACATAACATAACATAACATAACATAACATAACATAACATAACATAACACAACATAACATAACATAACATAACATAACATAACATAACATAACATAACATAACATAACATAACATAACATAACATAACATAACATAACATAACATAACATAACATAACATAACATAACATAACATATCATAACATAACATAACATGCTGTTCAAGCAAGGTAACGACGCATGAGCAAGATAACGACGCATTTTTTGGTGCGTGCAGCCGGCTACATAGAATTATAAGACGTTATCACGTCAAAAAATAATAATAACATTAAAACAACAGGTATTATTAACAAACTTGGTTTTATTTTAAATTCTTCAAGTAAATCAAATTAATAATAATCAATAAGATGGCATATGCAAATAAAAGTACGTGAATTTATATATGTACATATGCGCATATACATACACATATACGCTCACTTAAGTAGGAGAGAGCAAGATGTCGAACGTTGCCGTTCGTTTGCTTTGTCGTTCGTTCCGCGCTTTCGCTTGCAGTTCATTCAAGGTAACGGCAATGAGCAAGGTAACGACATATGAGCAAGGTAACGACAAATGAGCAAGGTAACGACAAAGGAGCAAGGTAACACTAATGAGCAAGGTAACGACACATTTTTTCGTGCGTGCAGCCTGTTAAATCGAATTATAAGACGTTATCACGTCAAAACTTTTATTTTAGAGATAAATATTATTTTGAAAGAGGTTTTTTGAAGAAAATTCTATTGTCACGCCATCGGGATTCTACTTTTATGGCAAATTAATAACATTTGAATTGATTAGCTCTTGAAACCCGCCAATTTTTAATTTTAATATCGTTTCCTTGAAAATGTGTATTATATAAATCTTCTTCAACTTCCATTCATGTTTCATCTTCAGTGCTGTCATGTCCTAATCATGTTCTTATTATTACTATCAAGCTTTATATCAGTGCTGCCAACAGCCATAAAAATGATCTGGATCACACCGGTGGAACTGGATCGCTAATTAAAGGCGCGTTCGATTCGCTTCTTCTCTGCTCGTTATATTTGGGCTGTGCTAACTTGATGAAAAGTTCGCATCTGACAGCAACAACAAAGTTATCGAGCAAGATGCGCTATTAGTGAGTTGGTTGGTATGTTTATACCCCATAAAACTGTTATACTATACTAGACAGACGGCGCCGTTAATCGTGATTACCGGTTGATACGCCGATTAGTGAACAGCTGATTTGCTTATTGGTTAGTTTTTTCAGTAAAAGACCGACCGCAGGCAACAAAAATGCCTATTAGCTGCCCTGATGCTGAGAAATAATTATTTATTTTAAAAAATGTTAAATTCCAATTTCGACCGTGTTAGTGTAAATTGCATTGCATTCAGTCTTTCTTGTTCTTCTTAAAGATTTCATAATTTTTCATTCACAATAGATATTAACTGTCATTTTCCGGCAAAGTTGCCATAGAAAATTTTCCTTTAGTTGCTCTTGATCTCTGAGATAATACCGAATTAAGTTGTTAATCCCCATTAACGAAGTGTAACCAATTAAAAAGGCCATACATTTTGTTTGGAAAATTATTTTTATTCAATTCAAAGTAAAATAGGTGTGAAAATAATACAAAATTAAGAATCAATTTAATTTTGCTCGAGATCACCTTTTGCCACTTATCACTATGTGACATGCAGGTATTTTGGTCCACTCGCAGACAATGGCTTTTTTCAGCGCCTCGAGACTGGTGAATCTTTTAGTTAGAACTTTGCTCTCCAAAATGGCCCAAAGAGAATAATCCATCGGATTCGTGTCTGGTGAATTTGAGAGCCACTGTGTGGACGTTATGAAGTTCGGAACGTTGTTATGCTTGGTTTACTCGAGCTTTGTGAGACGATGCCGAGCTCTGTTGAAACGTCTATGGTCTGTCACCAAAATGTTTGTCCGACCACGGTTTCAAGGCTACCTCCAGAATACTTTCCCGATAATATTTCGCATTTACCTTGACACCAGGCTTGCGACCCAAACTATTACCTGTGGCGGGTGCTGCCTCTTGGTGGCCAATCGATGACTTAAATTCTCGTATGAACGGTCGGTCAAATAAACCTTATCGCTTTGGGAGTTTACGAATTTCTCAATTTGAAAAGTTTTCTCGTCAGAAAACACAATGTTCGGAAATTTGCCGCTTTCGGCCAAGCGAAGCTACTCCTTCGCTCTGTCATGTCTGACTTGTGTCTGTTTTGGTGTGGGATCATGCGGCTTTTGGATCTTGCAAGGCTTGACTTTGAGATAATTTTTCCAGTATGCGGCGGAGGCTACGGTAAGATATTTTCTGTTCTTTCGCATTTGATAGGCACTTTGTCGGGGATTTCGCTCAAGTCGTTTCTTCGCTTTTGGACGAATTTCACGTGACGTTGCAGTCTTTTGATAACCACCTCCATGACGTTTCGCGATGCTACCAGTATCAATGTAACGAGTAATGGTGCCATAAACAAAAACCTTATTTATCATTCTTTAAGGTGCTCGAGCTCACGGACAATCGCATGTTGTGATTTTCCAGCCAAATATAATGCAATCACACCATTGCGTTTGAAATCCACTACAGATTTGCTTCTTTCGCGTTTATACGAGGTGTGTTCAAAAAGTATCGCGAATTTTGAATTTTCGAAGGTTGCGTATATTCGAATTTCGATTTTTTTGTGGTGATATGTTGGTACTCATGTCTCTCACTCATGCCGACGAGTTCGGCCATTTTGTTAATTGTTGGCAGCTGCTTTGCTTGCACGTGTTTCGGCTCGTCTTCGATTTTTACCTATTCAAAAAGATGGATCAAAGAACCTGTATCAAATTTTGAGTGAAAAACGAGATTAAGTGCGCGAATGCATTCCAAACGTTGACTGTGTCATACGGAGAAGCTACGAGTACTTTGGACCAAAGCAACGTTTATCGGTGGTACAAAATGTTCTCAGAAGACCGATAAGATGTGAACGGCGACGGGCGTGTCGGACGCCCGAGCACTTCAACAAACGAAAAAATTGATGAAATGAAGAAAATGGTATTGGCCATTCGTCGAATCACCGTTGGAGAAGTTGCTGAGGGCCTAGACATATCAATTCGCTCCGTGTCATTCGATTTTTTTCAGAGATTTGGGCATGAGACGGGTCGCCGCAAAATTCGTACCAAAACTGCTCAATTTCGACCAAAAGCAGCCACGCATGAACATTGCTAATGAGATGTTGGACTCTGTCCGCGACGACCCAAATTTGCTCCAGTGGGTGATAACTTGCGACGAATCGTGGGTTTATGGTTATGACGTGGAAACCAAAGCTCAATCATCTCAATGGAAGCTGCCGCACGAACCCAGACCAAAAAAAGCGCGCCAAGTTCGGTAGAATGTAAAAGTTTTGCTTACCGTTTTCTTCGATTGCAGGGGCGTTGTGCCTCATGAGGTCTTGCCACAGGGTAAAACGGTCAATAAGGAATATCACCTGCAAGTTATGCGCAATTTGCGCAAAGCAATCCGCCAAAACGCCCGGATTTGTTGAAGACCAAAAATTGGCTCTTGCATCACGATAACGCCCCTGCTCACACATCGTTGGTTGTGCGCGACTTTTTGGCAAAACAACACACTAGTTATGTCACAGCCCCCGTATTTCCCAGTTCTGGCCCCCTGTGAATTTTGCTTGTTCCCGAAACTGAAGAGGCCCATGAAAGAACGACGCTACGCTAGGATTGACGATATAAAGACGGCGTCGAAGGAGGAGCTGAACAAGATAACAAAAAAAAGATTTTTTGAAATGTTTCAAAAATTGGAAAACCGTTGGCACAAGTGCATAATATCTCATGTGGATTACTTTGAAGGGGACAAAATAGATATTAATGAATAAAAAAATAATTTTTGAAAAAAAAACACAAAATTCGCGATACTTTTTGAACACACCTCGTACCTTTAGGGAATTTGGACGAGCTCCTCCTCCTCTTTGTGACGTGCGTCTTGCTGTTGTTCCATAAACGGAGGGACCTACAGTTTCAAGCCGACTCCGAACGGCAGGTATTTTTTATGAGGAGCCTTTTCAGGGCAGAAACGCACTCGGAGGTTTGCCATTGTCTGCCGAGGAGTGACCGCTATTAGAAAAAAACTGTTTCTTCAGTTTGGTCTTTCACCGAGATTCGAACTTACCTCTGAATTCCGAATGATAGTAACATACTTACCCATTCGGCTGCGGCAGCTACTATACTCAATGGAAATATGGACCTTTAAAACCGTTCCCTTAAACTCTTAAAATCGTTCGAAATGTGGCTGTACAGAAAAGTTCTGAAAGTACCGTGGACAGATCAAGATTCAAACAATGAAGTATGGTACTAAGCCGAATAAATTAAAATAGACAACTTTTAACCACAATTTCGGTCATATCCTCAGAAATCCAAAGTACGAAGTGTTGCAACTAATCCTGGGGGGTAAAGTCGAAGGAAGACGATGCGTCGGGCGAAAACAATTGTCAAGGCTGGGAAACATTACAAATTGGACGGGCTTGAGCAATATAAGAGAGCAATGGAACGTTGCCAAGGATAGAGAAGCATTTTGCAATATAGTTAATAATATACAGTGGAAGCCCGATAAGTACAATTGGAAAATTTCATCAATGATTGCACTTAGCGAAAAATTGCACTTTTGCGAATTTCTCCTGTGGATCGAGGAATACCTAGGGAAAAATATTTTAACTCTATTCAATGCAATTAATGAGCTCAAAAGGTCGATATTCAAGGGGGTAGTATGGTATTTTTTTTTTCCATTTTTTTTTTTTTTTTTTTTTTAAATTATTCTATAACATCTTAAGATTATTGTGTGAAAGTTTGAAGTGCATTAGAGTAAAATTGACAAAGACACAAAGGATTAAGTATCTACCTCTCCAACCGGATTTCACGCTGCCGAAAATCTTTAAACGCGTTTTTCTCACATTTGCCTTTTTTACGGTCGGTGTCCACTGTAGATTCATATCTACTGCACCGATTCTTTTCAAATTTGGTTTTTTTGTTTCTTTACTTTATTCACGAGGTAATGACGTCGAGTTTTTTTTTTTTAAATTTTGTCATATTTTAAAACAACAAAGTTTTCAAGTTTTTTTTATGAAAAATCGGTGTTTTGACTTCAAAGCGCTTTAAAAAATTAAAAAAAAAAAAAAAAAAACAAAATTCGACGTTGTTACCTGCAAAACTTTATTAGCTGATGAAATCAATTTAGTTTTTTGATTTTAGTTGATCCAGTAATGAGTTCTGAGGGACACCGCAATAAAACTTTTTTATGAGACGTCCGCGAAGATTCGCTGCCACCAACTCATTTCTTCACAAAAATCAATGAAAATTTCACACAATATTCTTTAAATATGACTTTATAATGAAGTAATTTTAAAATTTTGAATAAATCAACTGTGTCGACAAAAAAAATTTCGAAAAATATGCTTGTTTTACACCGAATTAACCATACTACCCCCTCAAGAAAAATGAACACATATTTATTATATTAAAATTAATACAAAGAGATCAATGCGGAAGCACATATGAGTGTGTGCTCCAAAATTCAATTATTTTTTTTGGAAAAACTTTGTTATTTTCGATTGCGTTTTCTCGTAACACTTTTCAAGTGCTTTTGATCGGATATCATGCAAACAAGCGATCTGATTGAATGACAGTACATCGTTCTGTTCACCCCATTTCAAAATTGTATTGACACAGCCAAAAATCGATTCATGCTGGACTTTTTCGGGTGTTTCTTCTTGAGTATTATCTTCGGGTTCATTGGCTTCACTATCACCTTCATCTATTCCTAATTCCAAAACCCAATTGCGGATTTCATCTGTGTCTGCTTCACCCACATAGTTTTCGACCATCTCATTTAACCGTTGTAATCCTCCAACAAGAAGGGGGTCGTCAATTTCGATATCCAATGGCATTTCGTCTGGATTAGATTCAATAATCGCGTCAACTGTTGGGCTTGTACCCAATACGCTTTTCCAGCATTTAGCGATCGTTTCAGGGAGCAATTTCCCCCATGCTTGGCTCAACATGATCACGGCGGTTTTCAAATCAATTTTCTTCAATAGTTCATGTAATGAAGAATCTTTTTCACTAATTATGGTTTCCATTAGCAATGTTTTGTATTGAATTTTTGTCAAGTTAATAACACCTTGATCCATTGGCTGTAAAATCGCTGTGCAATTGGCCGGAAAATACATCACTTCGATCTCACCACAAACTAATTCTTCTTCGGGCGGATGAGATGGGGCTTGATCCAGCAAGAGTAATGCTTTGGGTGGAACATTATTTTCTTTGGCGAATTTTTTCACTTCTTCGACAAAATTATCAAAGAACCACTTTTTGAAAATATCCCGCGAAGCAGTCTTGTTGCTAGCATAATTCACCGGTAGACGAACATTTTTAAAACAACGCGGATTCATAGATTTGCCGATCGTTAATGGTTTTATTTTGTGGCTGCCATCACCATTTGCCCACAAAAGAACACTGATTCGATCTTTTGAAACTTTGTTGCCTGGAGCACTCTTTTCATCTTTCGAAACGTAGGTTTTATTTGGCAAAAGTTTCCAAAAGAGCCCCGTTTCATCAGCATTATATGTTTGTGATGTTAATTACATATCCTTTTTCAGCGATTTTCGCCGTCAATTTTTCCTTAAATGGCTCAATGGCTTCTGGATCACAAGATAATGATTCACCAGTCACAGTCAAATAGCGAAGTCCGAAGCGTTTCTTGAATTGCGAAAACCATCCATCACTTGCATTGAATTGTTCTCCATCCTTTTTTATTTCATCAAATATTTTTAATGCTTTGCTTTTCAATATCAAGCTAGAAACAAGAGCATTTCGTCGCCGCTGATTCATGAAAAACTGGTACAAACGCTTCTCGAGCTCTGGATGATTGCCAAACCGCAAAGTTTTCCGTTTATTTCCAAGTGAAAATGAATTGTATGCATTTTCTTTTAATGAACGGGATTGTTTTTTTATTCGGCAAATCGTTGCGCAATCAACTTTGTATTCGAATGCAAGATCTCGTTGTTTAACGCCTTTTTCAATTTTTTGGAGAATTTCATCTCTTTCTTTCAATGTAAGAAAATGTAGATTCTTTTTCACTTTTCCCATGATTTTATTTGATGAAAGCAAAAAAAAAAATGATTCAAACTCCGAACGATTGTTTTACTCTCAAGAACCAGCTTGAAACTAACGCGTGTTGAATGTCACAAACGATTCGATGCCATATTTTATGATATCAGCGCTACAATTTTACAGTTATTTGTAAAAATCAAAAATCACAAAGCGTGAGAGCAGTGTTTTTGGTCGCAATAATTCCGAGAACCATAACTGTGCATAGCTATAAAGCTGTGTCTTCGCGCGTGATGAACGCAAAAAATTTCTTCGAACAAGAATTCTTTTGCGCCCGAAAATTGCAATTTTTTATTGCTCTTTTCGAGTTTTCTATGGACTCAAAATCGAATTGTACTTTCCGCGAAATTGCAGTTACCGGTATTGCACTTATCGGGCTTCTACTGTACATTAAAAGATTGTATTTACTTATTTATTTGTTATATGTGAGTCTAGTCAAGTCAATTTATTTACATGGACATTCGAAATCGAATATGCAAAAAAGAAGATCGAATTGCAAATTGTTGCTGAGATATTGGTCGTCCAATTTTTGAGTTCCCCAATTTTTTTTTATACACAGTCGATATTTTCATCACCATTCAACATTTTATTGATACATTTGGAATCCATAATTTTTAATGTTTATGGTAAAATCACTGAAAAATAATGGTCTACTTTTTGTCACGAAATTACACAACTGCGAAATTAGCAGATCGCTTGAGCAAACGAAACACAAGCCCTCGACTTTCTAATATTCAGATTCTGCGAGTAGAAGCTCACATTTATTTCGAGCCCACAGAATATACTGTAACAGCACCCAGTCTCGTTTGCGGGCCGCCCTCTCACTCATCTAGTCGGTAACTGTATGAGAATCCTAACCTCAAGCCAACACACTGCAAACCGATCTAGGGTGTGGATCAATTTTGATTCCTATAGTTTGCTGACCTCCTTATTTTGGGTTCCCTTAGCTTAACGGCTCATTTCGGTTTTACGCTATAAAAACAAGTGAGGCATATGTTTCTGTATGTCTTCCTAATTATTTTCCGATTATTTTGTGCTGTGCTTTTCACCAGCCTCCATAGGTCGGTCGGAAGTCTTCGGTGTATATATAACATATTACAGTTAACAGCTTTCGGTCTTTTACCAAAGTTATATCTTTCCTTCAATTCTACTTGCATTATTTTTCTCAAATTTATACTCATATTTTCGACTTACTCGGTATTTTTTTGGTGCCATTGATATTTATAGCGGTGTTCAGCATATTTCCGATTTTGGTGAAACTTGATTGACGCATAAAAGCGCGCGGTGGTAGGGGTGGTAGTATGTCAGGCTCCAGTATAGGACTTGCCTTCCAGCGTTCTATTTTCGGGCTTTTCTCACCGCTCGATAAAGCTTTCCAATCCATTTTTGTTTTTAATAATCTGGAAAACAATTTAAGTATTTTTGAATTAAAATGAATCATCTGTAGAAAAAGGAAACATTTATAATTACAATAAATATGAAATAAAAAATATTTTATTCACAAAATACCGCATTTCATTGGTTTAGGTTAGGCTAACTTGGCTTGGAACATTGATTCCAAATATATTAGAAAATTTCACAGAAATCTATAATAATAAAAATGGTCGCAGATGGCTTTCGTAAGAAAATACAAAAAAAGGCCATAAATTTAGTTTAGAAAATTATCATCAATTCACCAGACACGAATCCGATGGATTATGTTCATTGGACTATTTTGGAGAGCAAGGTGCGAACTAAAAGATTATTCAGTCTCGAGGCGCTGAAAAAAGCCATTGTCTGCGAGTGGGCCAAAATACCTGCATGTCACATAGTGGTAAGTGGCAAAAGGTGATCTCGAGCAAAATTAAATTGATTCTTAATTTTGTATTATTTTCACACCTATTTTATTTTGAATTGAATAAACATAATTTTCCAAACAAAATTTGTGGCCTTTTTCCGCATTGATTGCTGGTATCTTAGTAAAGCGCAAATTCTCGCTCTGTGCAAAACAAAATAATTATAAGACCAAAAGCATTTGCTTTAATTTAAAAGTTCACAGTATAAGTTAATACGTTAAAATTATTATAACTACTTTTAATCGCTTTATCTCGCTCTCATATTTATGTTGTTGTCTTAGTTTAACAACAAAAAATATGCCGCGCGAAAATGCTTTGACTGAATTTGGGCAGGGGAAAAATTTAACGTGGAGAGAGAGAGAAAGGCCCTACAATGCGAGCGATTGTCTCAATATTAAAAAGAAGCAAAACTCTGCTTTTGCCTTACTTCCATTTGAGAGAAGAGTACGGATATACCAGGAGAAGTGATAGAAAAGCAAAACTTAACGCTAGACATGTTCGGGAAATCAAGCGTTTAGCTATAAGCAAATCAAACACACCCGTAATTTGAAGGCTGCTACTTATCGGGTGCAACAAATTTTGCAAGCGGATTGTATTACAGATTGTGCAAAACAAGTACCTAAAGCTAAAGCCACACCAACAGGTCAGATTCACATTTGCGGCACAGTACCAATTTTGGGAAGATGAATGGGAAAGATGAAAAAAAAAAATTCAATCTGGATAGATCGGATGGTTCTCAAATATATTGGGATGATAAACGGAAAAAACGAAGAGAGAATGGGTCGAAGGGGGTTCTGTCATGGCTTGGCCAGCCATAAGTGTCAAAGACAAAATGACTTTATGTTTCATGTCCACAAAAATGTATAGTGTAAAGTATATGGAACTTGTAGACGAAGTACTTATTACTTATTTTTCATAATATGATCCTTTTGATGAGGATTGGATTTTCCAGCAATGACAACGAAGCCGTTCATGCTTCCAAAGCAATTTTAGAATGGTCTACCTGCCTGCAGCCCTGATCTTAACCCAATCGAAAATGTGTGGGTAATACTTTCTAAAGTGGTGTCCTAAAACCCCAAGAAGCGCAATCAATGTCGAGTGGTCAAAAATGTATCAAAATATTATTAAAAACTTAGTCAAATCGACACCGCGATGACTTTAACAAGTTATGATCAAAGGAGGATCCAACACAAATTACCAAGCTTGCAAATTATAAACTAACCCCAGGAATTCAATTGTTTATTTTAAATATAAGTATAATAACATTGTTTAGGTGCGAGTCTCGGTGCATGCACATCAAACAATAGCAAATATTTTTTTCTAATAGCGATCTCCCCTCGGCAGACAATGGCAAACTTCCGAGAGTATTTCTGCCATGAAAAACTCTCAATAAAACCTATTAGCCGTTCGTAGTCGGCTTAAAACTGTAGGTCCCTCCATTTGTGAAACAACATCAAGACGCACACCACGAATGGGAGGAGGAGCTCGGCCAAACACCCAACAGAAGTGTACGCGCCAATTATTTACTTTTATTTGTATACAAATAAGTACGGATAGTTAGCGACTTAAATGTCGTCAATAGGTAAATCGGCTAATAGCTTAATTATAGAGCTTATTTAGAAGCTTTACTCGGCTTTGGAATCATTGTAAAATCAGAAAGCCTCTAAGAAATTGAAATGGATGCTAATCGACATCCAAACAGTGTTTAATTGAAGTCGTAAATATTGAATATTATGTTCGACTTTATAACTATGTAGATATGTATGTATGTTGGCATAGCTATGTAGACGATTTCGTTTGACAATTTCTGCGTGTCAATATGTTTATAGTGCACACAGCGTATGCGTGATTTTCATTAGTTAACAAGTGTTAAATGTCACGCATACGTAGTGTAGAATTGTGTGCCTATGCAACGGATGCCAATATCAGGGGAGAATTTTAATGACGGGATTTCGGGTTATCTTCAAAATAATGCTGGAATTCCGGGACACCTTTTGAGACATACATTGATTTTAAAAGGCCTCATAAGGCCTCTTTTTTATGACTTTAAGACTAAGCAAGGGGCGAATAGAAGAAGCAACTGGTAGAACGGACCATATGTTGGCCACGACAGTCGGTTCTACGTTACCGAAGGACTGTCCCTCCAGCAGCATTCCCCGTATGCAAGTATGGGGGAATGTTTATGCTGCTACAACAACAAGCACAACCATATGTTGACAACGCGAGCAGAGAACTACCTTCAATTACATGTGTTGGTAAGGCAGTGCGGCCTAATGAGCTATAGCCATACTCGCTAGCGGTGAATCTTACTCGATAACTTTGTTGCGAGCGGGGAAATGGCGAATAGAAGAGGCCTATATTTACCATAGGTGGGCACACTGCATTATAAATTTACTGCATTACAAATAGCAGTAATCAGTAAAATATTACTGATAATGAAGTTTAATTTGCATTACCAGTAAACTTTTACTAATTACTGAAAAAAATTGGAGTAAAAATATTTTTTTACTGATTACTGATAACAATTTGCAGTAAAAATATTTTTTTACTGATTACTGAAAAAAATTGCAGTAAAAATATTTTTTTACTGATTACTGAAAAAAATTGCAGTAAAAATATTTTTTTACTGATTACTGAAAAAAAATTGCAGTAAAAATATTTTTTTTACTGGTTACTGAAAAAAATTGCAATAAAATTACTGATAATATAATTTGATTTGCATTATCCGTATAATATTTACTGTTTATGGGAAGTCAAAATGTAATACACTCTCATCACGAAATTCAATCATTTATGTACTCAATAGTTCTTTCTTTTTTTTGGTTTCTCTTATTTTCCTAAATAACAAAATAATAACCCCATAACTGTAACTGTCGTACAATCCAAACAAAAGAATTGGATGAAGATGCAAAGAAAAAAACAGGCCAATAAATATTTATTGCACGCTACACATATCTATACAACATAGAAAGAGTAGAGGTTATAAGATATATTATTTTTACATAAATTATCAGCTTCTTTGTCAGAATCGATTAACCTACGTTCTTTCGTTTGTCAAATCAAGTTTACTTCAATATTTCAATTAAATATTTGTTTTATGCATATATTTACTTAAATAGATATTAGCATACAACGTGGTTCCACTGACTCGGAAAATTATCTTCAAGAAACGCTCTTATACCTGGCCGTACGAGAAGAAACAAGTTGCCTAAATAAATATCAGGTTATTAAAAACGTATTTTTAAAATATATTGTAATACCCCATTACCGTCATCTGCACCTGTAGAATGGAGGCAAAAACTCAGCGATGCAAATTTTGAAATTCTTGTGTTAAGAAAGGCTAATAGCTAATAGCAAATCAAATTATATTAACAGTATTCTTACGGCAATTTTTTTCAGTAATAAGTAATATAAAAAATATTTTTACTGCAAATTTTTTTCAGTAATCAGTAAAAAAATATTTTTACCCCAATTTTTTTCAGTAATCAGTAAAAACATATTTTGACTGCAATTTTTTTCAGTAATCAGTAAAAAAATATTTTTACTGCAAATTTTTTTCAGTAATAAGTAAAAAAATATTTTTACTGCAAATTTTTTTCAGTAATCAGTAAAAAAATATTTTTACTGCAATTTTTTTCAGTAATCAGTAAAAAAATATTTTTACTGCAATTTTTTTCAGTAATCAGTAAAAAAATATTTTTACTGCAAATTTTTTTCAGTAATCAGTAAAAAAATATTTTTACTCCAATTTTTTTCAGTAATCAGTAAAAAAATATTTTTACCCCAATTTTTTTCAGTAATCAGTAAAAAAATATTTTTACTGCAATTTTTTTCAGTAATCAGTAAAAAAATATTTTTACTGAAATTTTTTTCAGTAATCAGTAAAATAATATTTTTACTGCAATTTTTTTTCAGTAATCAGTAAAAGTTTACTGGTAATGGAAATTAAATTGCAATATCAGTAAAATATTATATTTACTGCATTTTTACTGTTACTGCAAAGTGCCCACCTATGATATTTACTAATATTTGAAAAATCGAAAAATCATATAATAACAATTTTCACTGTAAGTAGTAGGGGTTAACCAATTTCAATTAAAACAGCCAATAATAACATTAACAGTTTCTTAATTTTTTGACAACATTTGGCAAATGTATTTTTTACAACAAAATAAAATTGTCTTTCAATTCATACAGTTATACTATCTGGTTCAATTTTTGCTATCTGCTCACCAGTTATTGTTTCAAATTTTCGTGCGCCTTTTCAATTTCGTCAAGTGCGGTATTCGTAATTTATTTGACTGTACAAAATTTCAGTAATCCAGCATTGGCCGTTTCAGGGGAAGGTAATATGAAGGTTTCAGTTTGGATTGGAAGTGCTACGCCACCTTTTCTAATACCTACCACTTTTCACCATAAGGCAGGTACTGGCAATTTGTGTAACTCAAATTTTTCTAATATAGGGCCGCCATCTATCGTTACGGATTTGAACTAGGTATTATTTGAAGAATGGTAACACTTAGCTGTCATCTGATTTGACAGAAAATTAGTTTTATTCTTCCGCTGAACGAAAGTGGTTGTGTATACGCTCAAAGAACGCTGGGGAATATTGCGACATTACTTTAAAAATCATGGTAATGTTGCAGAATGTGTACCAAAATTACGTCCGGCAATGGGAAGAAGAAAAGCACCGAATGAAGCGTATGTGCGTTACTTTGCGAAAAAAGTAAGAGAAATTGGGTTACTTATTGACAAACCAACGCGTGACCGACCAAAAACCGTGCGTACACCCGAAAATAATGCTGCTGTGGCCGAGAGTGTTCGTGAATCACCAGGAACATCAGTTCACCGTCGTTCTCAACAATTGGACATTTCGGAGACATCATTGAGACGAATTTTGCGTAAAGACTTTGGTATGACGCCGTACAAAGTCCAAGCCCAAGAGCCATATGAATGAAGTTGTGTTCCATCATTAACCGGAAGGATTGTACTTCAAAATAAAAAAACACAGTTTGGAAAAATATTGAGTAGTTTCTTTTTTATAGCATTTTTAATTCCGTAAAGTTATATGGCGGACCCTGTATCTACCCCCACCAATACCTACTACGTAAGTACGGTGTAAACAATACCGTCTTGGTGAAAAGATGTTAGAGGTCTGGCCAATATTAGACCGTTAGTCCCTCTCCCACGCATTTGACAGAATCAGCTGATGGGCTGACGTAGCTGGGGTAATGAATCAGTTTGTTTACGAAAAAAACTAAGAATGGCAGCATTCACACATTATGGGATTTTGAACAGCTGATAGGCAAAATGGCGGGCTGCCAGAGAAAACGCGCCAAAAATAGCTGTTCGTTTTTGCTTAATGGGAAAATGACGCGATTAAATATTTGTAATTATGTGTCTCAAAATTAATTCAATTAAAACGTAGTAATTTAAATTGAAGGGAGTTTTAGAATTTCCCAAAGCCTCTTATATCACTTTCGACTTCTACTTTTAATTAGTCTTATGTACATAATGTAATTTTATTAAAAACTGTATGTTGGTTTTTGTAAATTTGTATATACGTAAATATTCTATGGTTGAAAAGCATAGGTAAGGAAATTGAATTTGAGTTTGAGATATTTTACAAAGCTTAAAGGTAATCTGCTTTAACTTATTCTATTCGTTGTTTGAGAATTTTTTTTTTGTTTTGTTACCCAATTTCTGTGTTATATTAAAAAATCGCAATATGTCATGTATTTAGTTATAACTTAAGTTTTTCGTGTTCACTACTTTATTATTATTAAATTACTTTTGTATTTCAGTATTAAATAATTTTATTTACATATAAATTTTTAAATTTTTTGCTTATTTATGTACATATTTCATACGGATTGTGCTTATTTTTAATATATGTAGGTATATACGAGTGATATAAGGCTATTGGGCAACGGCACACTAAATACTAACCTCAATGGTAGTGTGGAAACTAAATATTCCCAATTTTTGTTTAAGAAATACCCAATTCATGTTTCTACCGGTGTGGCAATATTGGCGAATGTTATAAAAAATGCACATTTTTCAGCGCTCTCACAAGAAAAAGAGTTTCACATCTAGTCATCTATGGTCTGCACAACGACTGATTGGACGAGAGTGTGAATACGTGTGAATGAAAGTGATTGGTTTTCACATTTTGTCAGCTACCACACTTTCTATATATTGTAGTTAAGATTTCTGCAGGAAAGGAAGTTATTTTGTTCAAATAGGTACAGGTTTCATTGAAATTAAGCGAATGGTATACTCAAAAAAAAAGGGTTTAAATATTATATTTTAGTGTGACATATTTAAAAAGAGTTTTGGAAAATGTTGTTTATAAATAACATATCTGAAAATGTATATTCTTTCTGGCTTTAGTATTTTTATACGAAATACGGCTTTTAGCAATTATATGGGGAAAATAACACAATTAAATATCCATCAAGAGAACGTATACAGGTAAAATCCACCAAATAATCGATTCATTAATGCCTAATTGTTGAGAACGTCGATATATCGATGTTGTTGATTCACTTCATCAGCAATACTTTGCTGCTGTAGTGCTCTCAACCGTATGCTCAGTTTTTTGTTTTTGGGCTACAAGTCCTTTTCCTATCCTCACCATTTTTCACCAACCTTTAAATTGTCGTTGTTACAAATTATCACGTTTTGGTGTTCATGTCCCCAAAAATACTTGCAAAGTAGGAGAAAGTGAGAGAGCAAAATGACATTTCATTTTGAGGGGAACTTGCAAGTTTTTACTGGTTAAATGTTTATTTGTGAGAATTTGCAAGTGGAAAAGACCACTGTTATTCTTCTTCTTCTTCTTCTTCTTCTTCTTCTTGATTAGCGCGAGAACCGCTTACGGCATTTCGGCCGAGTTTGTTTCTCGTGCAGCTGATCGCGAAGTACAAATAAACACGAATTAAAATTTGCAAATTGAGTAGAGGCTCTAAATTTAAATAAAAATTGTGATTAAAATTGCGTAAGTAAGCAAATACATTTGAGATAAAATTTATAAGGTTTGTTTAAAGTCATATATTAAATAGGCATCGACCAATTATATAGAGGTACTTCTGAACCACAGCCTCCAGTCACCGTTGCTGCAGTTTGCAAAATACAAATCATTGAAGGTAACTTTTGTGCTTTATGCTTCTACTTCTTGGCTATTAGCTTCATAATTTTGCTATGCATATAAATATGTATATAAGTACATGCTTGCGCAGACGGAAGCAGGGGAAATCGGAAGAGAGCTGTGATTGCCACAGCAATTCAATTGCTAATGGAATGTCCATCATCGGACAGCAATGAAGAAAATGAATAAATTCTTGTGGACAAAATTAAATCATATGATTCCGAAGCTCGTTATTTTGCATTTTATTTGCTCTATTTTTTTTTATTAGGTGCGCAACTAAATTCTCGGTGTTTTTTGATGAAAATGCAACTTTATTCTAAAAAAATGGTTTCAACTGACTCATTGAAAGTATTGCCCATTGCTGCCTACTACTTTTTCCCATCTTTCTGGTAGATTTCGTGTACCGTCGCGGTTAAACTGTTCATCTTTTGAGGCTATCCACGGATCAAGCCATTTCTTGATGTCTTCATATGAATGGAACTGCTGGTCAGCTGGACCATGTGCCATTGATCGGAACAGGTGATAATCAGACGGCGCAATATCTGGAGATCCGGAGAATATGGTGGGCGATGTAGGATTTCCCATTTCGGTGTTTCCAGGTAGGTTTTAACAGGTTTGGCAACGTGAGGCCGAGCGTTGTCATGCTGTAGAATCACTTTTTCATGCCTCTCCGCGTATTGCGGCCACTTCTGGCGCAGTGCTCAGTTCAATCGTATCAATCGAAGTCGATACCGATCCCCAGTGATGGTTTCGCTTGGTTTTACCTGTTCATAATAAATAACACCAACTTGGTCCCATCAAATACATAGCTTAACCTTCGCATCGTAAATATTTGGCCGAGGCGACGACGCCATGACTTTCTTTTCTTTCGATTGCTGTAATGAATCCATTTTTCTTCACCCGTCACTATGCGATGAAGAAACCTCTTCCTTTTTTGTCACTGGAGCAGTTGTTCATAGGCGAAAAAACGACGTGCAACATCCCTTGGTTTGAACTCATAAGTCCCCCTGTTTCTGAATCATTCCCAAAGCATGCAAGCACGCTTGGAAATGGATTGTCGGGTAACTCCTAATACTGAAGCAAGATCTTCTTGCGTTTGACAGCGATCGTCATTGAGCGTCTTCGAAGGTTTTTGGCCTTCCTTCACGCGCACAGTCGTCAACATTAAAATCACAGTCTTTGGAGCGACGGAACCAATCTCGGCACGTTGTTTCACCTAAAGCAGCATCTCCATAAACTTTTTGTAGCTCTCGATGCGCTTCAGCCGTCGTCTTTTTCGAATGAAAAAGGAAAATCAACACTTGAAATAGTAACATGCCGGGCAACTTCGATTATTTCTGTTATTTCTGTGATTTAATCGACATTTTCTTTAACATCAAAAATGCCTGAATGGAATCGAGGAAGCCAAAATTGCACATAATTATTTGTCACTGCCTTTTTATAGACTTCAAACAAGCGTTTGATAGCGTCAGGAGAGATAAAATTGTTTACGCACTGCTTAGCCTAGGAATTCCAGCAAAACTTATAAGGCTAATCATCGTTACGCTCACGGATACAAAAGCAAAAGTAAACATCCAAGGGAAGCTCACAGAGTCATTCGCAATTGAATCTGGTGTCAAACAAGGTGATGCACTATCCTCCGCCATATTCAATTTGATGCTGCATTTTGTTATAAAAGAAGTCAACAAAGGTGGTACGTTACTAATTAAAACAACGCAAATATGTGCCTATGCAGACGATATCGCCATTCTTTCGAGGAACATGAACGACTTAAATGAAACCTTTTTAAAAATTGACAAAATTGCCAACGATATTGGCCTCTTCGTTAACGAGTGTAAAACGAAATGCATGCTGAAATCAAGACGGCACACAAATGCACAGAATCTTCATGTAGGTGCATATACTTTTGAAGCGGTGCAACAATTTAAATATCTAGGTGTTATGTTCACTTGTAGCGGTAACTCAACACCCGCAAAGAAAGATCGCGTACTATTCACTCCTTAGTTTGTTCAGGTCTCGTCTTTTATCTAGATCTACGAAGCTGACTATGTATAATACGACCCGACCAATTTTGACATATGGTTGCGAGGTGTGGACTATGAAAATTAATGATTGCTAACTTCGAAAGGAAAATTTTAAGGAAAGTGTTCGGACCCATTAAAAATGAAGATGGCAGCTACAGAATTAGGTACAACTCGGAATTTAACGAACTTATCCAAGACGAGACAGCTGTGCGTTTTGTAAAGGCGTAGCGTATGCGGTGGCTACGTCACGTGCTCCGTATGCGTGCTGAATCCGCTGTAAGGAAAGCCATGACTGGAAAGATAATTGGTGCGAAGGCGAAGGGAAGACCGAGAAACCGATGGATAGACGCAGTAGGAAGCGATCTCACAGCAATGGAAATTCGCAACTACGAAGAAAAAGCAAGCGATAAAACACTTTGGAGGAGTTTTGTGAAGGAAACGTTGACGCACCCCGCGTTGTAATGCTGTGAATGATGATGATTTGTTGCAGTATCGGTGCATCATAAACACCATTCGCAATTTCAATTCGCCTGACTTGCATTTTTCGCCTTTATCAAAGAAAAGCTGTAAAATGTACCCAATTTAATCTTTGCTCACTTCCATTGTTAAGGGGTTATACGCAGTTATGACTTTCAAAAAAATCTTTTTTTTTTATTGCATTTTTGTAATGTACATATATTCAAAAGTATACGCACGAAATTTGAAGTAGATCTAAGCAATACTTTCGGAGTTATACCTAAATATGTAGAGATGCCTCGGCACGTTTTAAGGTAGGTATTGAAACTTTAAACGTGTTTTTTTCAAAACGGCATTTTTCAAGTCGGTGTACACGATATCTCGAAAACGGCTTGTTTGATCGGTCAACCGTTTTAACTCAATCTTTAAAGATACATTTTCTAGTAATTAATCGTTCCTTTTGTAAATCTGATACTTATTTTCCATTTTATAATCAATTTACGGCCAAATTTTAACGTAAAAATCGAAATCATTTCTTTTAAAAGCTGCCATTTTCTGAAAATTCACTATTTTGATTAGCCGAACGATTAATTACTAGAAAATCTAATATATCAACAAAATTTGTTTGGTTTTTTGATTTCAGATAATCCAATCCTGAGTTACGATGTACACCGTAAATCGTCTTTTTTTAAAGGAGGTTCCAGAAATCGCCTGCAGCGCGCTCTATAATCAACATTTTCATAAATAAAAAATTTTGTTACGTTCTTGAAGGATGCTTTTATAACCGCCAAAAATTTTCAAATAAAAATATTCTGAAGTTTCTTCAGGATAAATCCTTGACAACCCGTCTTTTATTTGCTTCATAACTGCGTATAACCCCTTAACACCCTCTAACTCAAAACTAAATGGAACAAACAGAAAACAGAAACAGAGAAAGAATTTTTTTAGTGTGAAATGTCATCTTGACAACGAGCACAAACTTTAAATTGTTCGATAGATACTTTACGAGATATCGTTCACTACAGTCATCTACCAAAACAATAGTGGTATATTGAATATTTTTTTCCACCCCAAACGATATATGTATAATCTACCCTTACACCCCCTTTTGGGTTTTTGGCCGAGCTCCTCTTCCTATTTGTGGTGTGCGTTTTGATGTTTTCCACAAGTAGAGGCAAGTACAGTTTTAAGCCGATTCCGAACGGCAGCTAACTTTTTATGAGGAACTTTTTTATGGCAGAAATACACTCGGAGGTTTGCCATTGCTTGCCCAGCTTTTTTCAATCACTTCGGTGTTTCATACAAGGAAATTTAAACCTATTCGTAGTCACGCACCAACCCAGTTGGCTACGGCGGCTGCAATAATTAATATAAACAAGAACATGAAGCTAAAATATAAAAGAAAAACCTTAAAACATAATAACTCTATTCCATAGAACAAATATAAGTAATCGATTGTATTATTATTACTATTGTATATTTAAAATGGGTATCTACATAAGAACAGAAAAGCATTTAGACTAAAGTCTCTTCATGTTGACCGGAACCTGTTCTACCTGTTCTGTGGGTGGAAAACATCTTTCGGCCTCAGCACTGTCAAAAGGTCAAAGGTTACAAGCCTATTGACGACAAAACCTCCATCTCCTCTATTACAAAATATTTGAACTTCTTTTATCAGCGCGCCGGACAAATTATAAGGTTTTCGATTTGAAAAAGTTTGCGCAGATTGATTTATTAAGTTATAAAATTTTTCAATTAAATCGAGTTTCTTGGAAACCTTCCATTAGAGCGGGGGCTGTATGGAGTTGAGTGTGCAAAATGTGAGGACCGCATTCTGTAAATAGTTTTAAATTCAGAAAAGCTCGCAGATTATGATTCTGGATGTTGCCGGGAGATTTAATGGTCCATTTTTTTTCCCTCACCCCCTTAGTATTCAAGTATAGTGCAGGCGCTAAAGGACATTGAGTATGCAAAGTGTGAGGACCGGCAACAATGCTGAAATTCTTTTACTTGAGACCCTACACAAAAAAAAAACATGTTGCCGGCAGCTGTGATGGTGCCTTCCCTTTCCCCCGCCCTTCACCTTGTCCAAGCGTTATTGCGTCATAGCACTCGTATTAGTCAGAAGAAAATATTTCGTGGCGCATGACGGTTTATTTTTTCGTAATCACATAATTATTTTAGCTAAGTTTTCTTATAATTCAGTGTTTTATTAGTGTTTTGTTTAAATAAACACATGGACAATGTCTTTAGAAGTGATAAATATAAAGAAACGAAAACTATACGAAATTTCGTGTTTGTTTTGTGATGAAACGGGTAATTTAGTGATGAATCCAAAACCACAATCATTTATAAATATTCAGAAAGCAGCAGATCGGAGAAAAGATGACGTTAGTGAGAAAATTAAAAATAATGCAGACTTTACTGAATACAAATGTACTTGGCATCGAACTTGTATGGCAAGTTACATTAGCGAAGAGAAGATAAGACGTCGAGATTTGGCACTACAAAAGCAGGAGAATGTTTCTATTTCTACCTGCTCTGCAGAAGCTATTGTGTCAGGACTCAAGGCACTCGAAGGTCATCAAGAACAAATTTAAAATTTAATAAAGATCTAAAATGTTTAATCTGGGGTAAACAAACAAGAAATATAAACAAAACACTTTATTTGTGCTCCGAAATGTCAGCAGCGGAGCAAATCTTTCTGCCCGAAAAAGACAAGATGATGTTTTTACACAAATTGACACTTGCGAACATCCAGCCGATTTATTTGCAATGGAAGTAAGGTATCATAAACACTGTTATCGTGATTATCTACGACTACCAAGAAACTCAGCAACTCCATCAGGTAGACCTCCAAATAAAATACCACATGACATTCTTATAGAGGCATTTGAGAAGCTGATTAATGAAATAAAACTTAAATTAACAACTCACTCTTTTGAAGTGTCATCGTTAGCTAAGCGACTAGCTGAACTCACTGACATAGAAGATGCAGTTGTAGAAAATCGTGATATTAAATCACTACTAATAGATAAGTATGGTGAAAACGTTTTATTTTCATATCCAAATGATCGATCGAAATCATCATTAGTGTTTATGGGTAACATATCACTGGATCAAGTCATTGAACATATTCGTACCGTAACTTCAACAAACTCCATTGTTCAAGTGGCAAAACATCTTCGTAAAGAAATATTAACTACTGAAGTAATACCAAATGGGTTTTTATGTGATGAAACTTTAATTGAACAATTTTTAAAGAAAAATCATTTACCGAATAATTGGCAAATTTTTATGCAAGTGCTAAAAATAAAAAATTAAGTGAAAATTACAATCGACGAGCGTTATCAGTGTTTCATGATATATACTTCACGATTACGGAGAAACCGACTCCAGACTTAGCTCAATCTATTCATCATTTGAGTCGATCGAAAAATTTAATCAATATGATGAATAAATTTGGTCATTGCATTAATTACAAAGCATTAAAAAACATCGATAAAGAAGTACTAACGTCAATTGTGTGTGAAGATATAGACAGAAAATTACTTATTCCTAAAAATATAGTTCGAGATTCGTCGTTATTTATTCATGGAGCTATAGATAATAATGATTTCAATGAAGAAAGGTCTATGGTTTGAAGGTTCTTATAAGAAAAAATACATTTCAGGGTGTCATTTAGCTGCTCAATCCCTTGGCGAAAACATTTCTTGTATTTTGCCAGCATTACACTCTCTAAGTGGTTGCGATTCGACCAGCAGATTGGGCTCAAAAAAAAAAAAGTTTAAAAGCTGCATCGTTGGATTTTGTGCAAAATGGTCTTAGGCATTTAGGAAATCCATACCTAACAGTCGAACAGTCAGAATTAGAAACCATGTGCACCTATCTATTCTCAAAAAAACATTAACTGCTGGTGAACTTCGCTATAAATTAATTTGTCAAAATATCGGCTTCGGCTTAAATTTATTAAAAGTAATTTGCATATCAGATGCTCTACATTTACATTTGTTACGAGCTTCAGTACAAACATATATATGGATAAATTCTGACCAAAAAGTACTACAGCCTATTGATTACACCTTATTAGGCTATGAAAAAAAAAGATGGTAAATTGTATCCACGACAATTGACGAAGCGACCATTACCGGAATTGTTAATTCAACCCTGCAAATGTACATCTAATTGTCAAGCAAAGGCTTGTTCTTGCAAAAAGTTACAACTATATTGTATTTCGTTGTGCAAGTGTATTAATAATAACTTCCAAAATAAAAGAGATTAATTATTTGCATTTTTTTGTATGACTTATGTTAAAATATTCTTTTTCCTATTAAATCATTTTTTATCAAAAATATTATATGTGTTTTATTTTTTATTTTTTTTTTTTTATTGACTAACTAAAATTATCTTTAATCACTAATACAATCATTGAAATGATTTCAAAGCACTTGTTCAGTCCATTTACTTGAATACTAAGGGGGTGGGGTAAAAAAAAAAATGGACCATCAAATCTCCCGGCAACATCCAGAATCATAATCTGCAAGCTTTTCTGAGTTCAAAACTATTTATAGAATGCGGTCCTCACATTTTGCATACTCAATGTCCTTCAGTGCCTGCACTACATTGCAATCCCGGGACTAGCTTCTATTAATTGTTACCCTAGCCCATGCGTTCACTTACCGTTCGAGTAAATTTCAGTTGCCCCCCCTTTGATTCACAACGAAAACTGTGAAATAAGTTTTACTGCTTGTTGTTCTTGTCACTTAAACTTTTGATTATTTCAACGATACTGATGCATTTTATCTCCCGGTTACGTCTGCTAGTGGTCTACTCTTTAGCAAATAAGCCGGTAGATAATAGCCGTTCAAATATGAATGTAAGTTTTACGAGTATGTGCATATGTGTGTGTGTGTAAATATTTTTTGTTCATTTGTTCATGTCGTTGCTATTTCACAACTGTGTCTATATGCACTTTGAGTAATGCTGTCAGCGTATTGTCGCCAAATTGACAGATCAGGCATGGAAGTTTGCCCCTCAATTTGACAACAATTAACACCTAGGGATTGTATTAAATATCTGAGCAGTGTGCACATACACATACATACATATAGCGAAGTTGCCAATAAAGTTGTCAATAGTTGTCACGCTATTTATTATAGGAGATATATTAATTTGTATGTGTGAATGTCTGATGTAAAGAAAGTCTCTCTGAAATGTGAAAAGCAGTAGCTATTTTATATGCGCATTTACGATCTAGTTGTCATTGACATTGGTTTACTTTCATGCCCTTATGCATGGATTAGAAAACCCATCAAATAACCGGCAAAATAACTAAAGGGTGTTTTTTTAGAGGTTAGGTTTTCAAAATGAAATAAAACGTATATAATTTAATGTTATGGCCAAGAATTTAGCTTTATTAATATATAAAGATAAGGGTTTGCCATTATGTTTTAAAAATGATTTCGGGCAAGTGGCCGCCGCGGCTGGCTCGAATAAATTCCAGCCGAGAGGCCCAATTTTCGACCACTTTTTGCAGCAATTGGGGCCGTATGTCAGCAATAACGCGCCGAATATTCTCTTCCAAGACGTCAATCGTCTCGGGCTTATCTGCGTAGACAAGCGACTTCACATAGCCCCACAAGAAATAGTCCAGCGGTGTTACATCGCACGATCTTGGAGGCCACGCCACAGGTCAACGGCGCGAGATAATGCGCTCACCAAAAGTTTCCTTCAATAAATCGATTGTTGTATTGGCTGTATGGCATGTAGCGCCGTCTTGTTGGAACCAAAGGTCGTCCACATCAACATCGTCCAATTCAGGCACGAAAAAGTCATTAATCATGGCTCTATAGCGCTCTCCATTGACTGTAACATTATGGCCGGCTTCATTTTTAAAGAAATATGGACCAATGATTCCCTCTGCCCATAGAGCACACCAAACAGTGACTTTTTGAGGATGTAACGGCGTCTCAGCAATGGCTTGTGGATTATGTTCACTCCAAATGCGACAATTTTGCTTATTGACATACCCATTCAACCAAAAGTGAGCTTCATCGCTGAACAAAATTTTCTTCGATGCGTCGCGCGAACCGAACCATTATTTTCGTAATAAATTTGCACGATTTGCAAACGTTGTTCAGGTGTAAGTCTTATGAAATGGCAAACCAAACTGAGCATAAATCAAGTGACAGCTGTCAAAAAGACCATCTACGAAAAAAGTAGTGCCAACTTGAAAACCTAACCTCTAAAAAAAACACCCTTTATAAAATAAAATTGGTCTGTTTAGTCTATGGAGACTCGCTCCAATATGTGTGGCGCCAATCCGGTAATAGCATCTTTACCGTTTGTATAGCATATAGCATCGTCTCGTGAGAAGCGCAGCTTGAATAATATCAATGTTGTCGAGCTCTAGCCGTTACCATCGCTCAGTTTTCATCGCTTTATACCGAACTCTGTGACAATAAAGGCGTACAGGTTCTATGTAACCGGAACGACCCGGATTTATATCCGGCCAAGGACTGTCACTTCAACAACATTCCTCGTATATGCACGGAGAATTGTTATCCTGCTACAACAACAACAACAACAATAACGGTAACGGACCCTCAAGAATAACCTTGCTGAGGACAGAGAACGGTACCGTGATGTTCAGAAGAACTACAAGAGGCTTATTTGGGATCGATTCCTCCGACGACCTCATATAGGGAATTCTGCAGCGGTATTGAATCTCTGAGTGACACGGCGAAATTGGTTAGGATCCTGAAAAGGGACCCTACTGCAAAGCTGGGGTCACTTAGGAAATCTGATGGCTCCTTCATGGAGCGGCAAAGTGAGACACTCAGCTTGCTGATGGAATCTCACTTTCCCGGTAATCAGATAAGCGTCAGCCGGCAACAGCCCTTATTGATAGAGGCAGTTGTCAGAGCGGTTACACCTTTTCGACATGACTGGTTCGTTACCAGATCTGTGGTGAATGAGGCCGCTATTCGATTTGCCATCAAATCTTTTGGCGGCTACAAGTCGCCCGGACCAGATGGCATATATTCTGTCATGCTGAAGGAAGGCGCAGAATCCGTAACAGCAGCCCTGAAGAAAATCTTCTCGGCATGCCTGGCACTGGCCTACATACCACCCTCTTGGAGGATGTGAGTGTCGTTTTCATCCCAAAGGTTGGAAGAGACGACTACACTAGCCCCAAAAGCTTTAGACCCATCGGCATGACTTCTTTCATGCTGAAAAGTCTCGAACGACTGGTGGAATTGCGCATACGTTAGAAGCCTCTGTCTCTATTTCAGCATGCCTATCAAAGTGGAAAATCCTGCGAGTCGGCACTGCAAAACTTTGTTGCTAGGGTAGAGCTGGCCATCGACAGGAGGGACTACGCTATGGGCATCTTTTTAGACATAGAGGGAGCGTTTGGTAATGCCACTTTTGACAGTATATGTAGCTCTGCTAGGAGTCACGGCGTAGACCGGGTGCTAGTAAATTGGATTCGTTCGATGTTGATCCAAAGAATCGTCTCGGTGTGAGCAAAGGAAGATCTGCTGGTGTCATCCGGGGTTAATAGAGGCTGCCCCCAAGGCGGTGTGCTGCCTCCATTGCTCTGGTGCATGGTAATCGATCCTCGAGGAGTCTACGCACAAGCATATGCGGACGCTGTTGCTTGTTTGGTAACAGGCCCTTCGCTTATAACATCTGCAGGAAAGTGCAGAAAACTCTGGATCTGATTGACACTTGGTGCTTGGTATTGTCCTCTTCACCAGAAGGATGATGGACTCGTTCTTCCTAAGCTAAAAGGAGTCACAAT
Organism: Anastrepha obliqua; assembly: GCF_027943255.1. Classification (NCBI taxonomy): domain Eukaryota; kingdom Metazoa; phylum Arthropoda; class Insecta; order Diptera; family Tephritidae; genus Anastrepha; species Anastrepha obliqua. Next base: position 150,498,723 of record NC_072892.1, on the reverse strand, counting down.
CCAGCTATCCAAGGAAATTAAATATCTTGGAGTAATCATCGATAGTAAGCTCCTATGGAAATCACACGTTGAAACAAAAACATCCAAAGCACTGACAGACTTTCTTTGGGAAAACGTGGGGTCTTTCTCCTACCAAGGATCTATACGGTTATAATAAGACCTATTATCACCTATTCATCAGTGGTCTGGATGAGTAGACTCTCTCTAGTGGGAGTCAGGAGGACCTTATCGAGACTACAAGGCACTGTGGCCATCTGTTGCACCGCAGCTTTTCCGACTACTTCAGGCCCGGCATTAGATGCTCTGATTGGTTTGCCACCACTTGATGCTTTCATCCAAGGAGAGGCCTTGAAGGCCATCTGCAGGCTGAAACAGAATGGGAACTGGTACGGCCCCTGCCAGGCATTGGAAAACAGAGAAGGCATGGACGTCGAACCAACGATTCCCTCCATGCCCCTTGACTCCATGCCATCAAGAGTCATACTTGAAAAGAGATACAAAGTAGTGCTGCCAGACGCTCAGTTGTGGTTAAACTCTGAAAATGAGCCCGGCAAACACTGTTTTCGCATGAAAAAATATTTTCACCAAGTGAAAACTGTTGCGAGTCAAGGGGAACGTCTTCAATATCAGGATCCATCTCCACCCACACAGCTATCAGTATCTGAAGGTATATCTTCATATGTATATCAATAACTTTTCAATTTCTCGATCAGATAACTTCTTCTTGTTCATTTTCTCAAATTAGCCCAAAATTTTAAAGTTCGCGTAAAGTTTAGCTACTTACCGAGCGGTGGCTACCTCTGCTAACCGCTTTGAAAAGGTCAAATTATTGCAAAAATTTTGGCAAGCTTGAGTTGGATTTTACACTTAGAGTATCGGAATACGTATTTTCCACAAAAATAAACAACTTATTTTCACAAACGCTCACGGCCTTGAAATTGGCAATTTCGATTGAAATTTCATAACTGTAAATGACCGTTGCGCTAGGAAGTTGGAAATATTTGTTTGACTGAAATCTCATGGCTGCCTTATAGAAGCATTACAATACACAACGTTTCCGTAAGATGGCGCTGTTTTCAGTTACATGTACTTATATGTAGTGCGACCCGCTGTTACACGCAAACCTGTCTAAGCATTTTTTGAAGCATAATGCCGGTCTTAATCGACAGCCACACAAAACTAACCTATCCTAATGTCGCCTTTAAATCGACGTATAGTGCGACCCGCTGCAATGTGTAGTAGATACTTGTATCTACAATAAATCACTAGCTTCTGGTGATTTTTTACATGATTGGAAAAAATCGTTTATCATACCGATACTTAAGTTTGGAAGCAAGTCGGAAGTTCAGAATTATCGCCCTATCTCCAAAATCTCTTGCATACCTAAACTCTATGAAAAGCTTGTTCATGATTTGATTTTCTTTCAAATTTTAAATCTCATATCGCCTAATCAGCACGGTTTTGTTAAGGGTTAGATCTACTGAACGGCTTTGTTAAGGGTAGATCTTACGAATTTCGAGTTATTTGCAAATTATGTGTTAAACCAATTTGAAACAGGCCAACAATGCGATGTCATATTCACCGATTCTTCGAAAGCGTTCGATCGAGTCAGCCATAGTATCCTACTTAAAAAGCTGGGTTCAATTGGTCTTCATCTAGCTTACTCAAGTGGCTTGCATCTTATCTACCAGATAGAACTCAATCGATCGTATAAATAACATAAAATCTGATGCCATCAAAGTTACCTCAGGCGTACCTCCAGGTAGCCATCTTGGGCCACTACAGGGTTTGATTGAAAAGTAATGAGCCTTCTCGCGCGGAGCGTCTGCCAAGCGATCAACCGAATCGGCTGGTCGTTGGACCTTCCCCTTCCACTAGAAACCGGTCCTAGTTCGCTGGCAACAGCGGTGTAGTCAACATCGCTCCGCGCGTGAAAGCTGTTCTAAAAGTGTGTTAGGATTTTGCAGTGGCGAAAATGCTGCGATCGTTGGAGCAACGTTACTCGATCAAATTTTGCGTAAAGCTAAACAAAACGAGTACCGAAACCATTGGGCTACTCAAGGAGGCTTACGGGGACCAATCTCTGTCTAGTGCCCAGGTAAAAAGGTGGCACAAGTCGTTCAAGGAAGGCCGGGAGGACGTCGAAATCCAAGGTCAAAACCATGCTGATCATCTTTTTCGACTCTCGAGACATCGTCCACAAGGAGTTTGTACCTCCAGGAAGCACTGTAAACGCGGCATTTTACAAAGAAGTGCTCCTTCGGCTGAAAAACCGCGTCGCTGGGGTTCGGCCCGACCTCGTCAACAATTGGACCGGCGCACACCGCCTTCCTCTGCATCTCTGCATTGGCTAAGATGGGGATTCCGGTGCTTTCCCACCCTCCCTACAGCCCAGATCTGTCCCCTCCGGACTTCTTCTTGTTCCCGCGCCTGAAAAGAAAGCTGAAAGGGAGGCGTTTCGACTCCATCGAGGCGATCCAAAAAACTGTGACAGCCGAATTGAACGCGATTCCGGAGGATGAGTTTAAAAAATGTTTCCTGCAGTGGACAGTGTATTGACGCTCAAGGGTCCTATTTTGAAGAATATTAGTTGTATAAGCCAAAAGGTTTAATAAAACTGCTTAAAAAAATAAGGCTCATTACTTTTCAATCAAACCCTGTATTACTCTTAATGTTTGTTAATGACATTCCAGACGTTTTCGAGACATCACGTTGTCTGATGTATGCAGACTGTATGCAAGAAGACTTTACAATATTGGAAGCTTTGTGTGATGATAACTCCTTACCTCTTAATGCTGGTAAATGCCAGCACATGTTATTCAGTAGACGAAAAGTTACGATTGATTTCGATTACAAGTTGGGCACTACCACCCTCAAAAAAATTTATGAAAAGAAAGATTTGGGGGTCATATTTATATCGAAAATGTCGTTTTCTAAACATATGGACTTTATGATTGTCAAGCCTAGATTTATGCCTGGTTTTTTTAATAAGGAATTCAAGGGAGTTCCAGGATATTTATACGCTGAGGAGTTTGTATTTTTCTCTTGTGAGATCAAACCTCGAATATTGCAGCATTATTTGGGATCCATTCTATATGGGTTCATCTTTAAGACTTGAGATGGTTCAAAAACGTTTCACTAGATTTGCTATTCATTCATTTCGTTGCCCTTGCAGTTTGCCAGCATATAAAAGTAACGGGTGATTTTTTAGCCATTATCTTTTTAAACAGTTGGTTTAAACAGCTGACGCATGTTTTGTGTTTTGTTTCACTGTCAAACATCTTCAGTTTGGTCTATAATTTAACCATGAATCGTTTTACAAACGAACAATGCTTGCAAATCATTGAATTTTATTATATTATAAAAATGCGTGTTCTGTTAAGAAAGTTTAAGATCCACTTTTTTATCGAAAAATTGTGTTCAGCGACGAAGCTCATTTTTGGATCAATGGGTACGTAAATAAGCAGAATTGTCGATTTTGGAGTGAAGATCAGCCAGAAGAATTACAAGAGCTACCAATGTATCCAGGAAAGGTCACAGTTTGGTGCGGTTTGTGGGCTGGAGGTATCATTGGACCATACTTCTTCAAAGATGCTGCGAATCGTAACGTAACTGTAAATGGTGAGCGCTACCGTGAAATGATATCCAACTTTCTTTTTCCCAAAATGCAAGAGCTTGACTTGCATGACATGTGGTTTCAGCAAGACGGTGCCACATTCCACATGCCACACAGCACGCGTAGCAATGGACTTGTTGAGAGGCGAGTTCGGTGGACATTTTATTTCACGCTCGGGACCTGTCAATTGGCCACCCAAATCGTGCGATATAACGCCTTTAGATTATTTTTTGTGGGGCTATGTTAAAGCTTATGTCTACTTTTACGCATTGGAAGACAACATTAAAGCATTTATATGTGAGATACGGGCCGATCATTGGAAAGAGTATACCAAAATTGGACTAAACGGATGGCCCATTTGAACGGCAGTCGCGGTCAACATTTGCATGCAATAATCTTCAAACCTTAAATTATTTGGACTGTACTATCGATTTAAATAAAAATTGCATGCATTTTTCTGAATTTTACGTGTGTTTTTTTGAAAAACTTTCCTATAGCTCTTAAAAAATCACCCTTTAGATGTCTTTTGTTAGCATTGTCAACATTAGAAATGCAGAGAAAAATTTCATCGGTAATGTTTATAAGGGACATAGTTACGAATCATACCAAATATCACTTCTTGCTGGAGCTTCTTCTTCTTCTTAATTGGCGCGATAACCGCTTACGCGATTTTGGCCGAGATTAACAAAGCGCGCCAGTCGTTTCTTTCTCGTGCTAACCGGCGCCAATTGGACACACCAAGTGAAGCCAAGTCCTTCTCCACCTGATCTTTCCAACGCAGAGGAGGCCACCCTCTTCCTCTGCTACCACCAGCTGGTACCGCATCGAATACTTTCAAAGCCGGAGCGGTTGTATCCATTCGGACGACATGACCCAGCCAGCATAGCCGCTGGATCTTTCTTCGCTGCGATATGTCTATGTCGTCGTAAAGCTCATACAGCTCATCGTTCCATCGTCTGCGATATTCGCCGTTGCCAACGTGCAAAGGTCCAAAAATCTTACGCAGAATCTTTCTCTCGAACACTCCAAGCGCCGCTTCATCGGATGTTGTCATCGTCCAAGCTTCTGCGCCATACGTTAGGACGGGCATGATGAGAGTCTTGTAGAGTGTTAATTTTGTTCGTCGAGAGAGGACTTTACTGCTCAATTGCCTACTTAGTCCAAAGTAGCACTTGTTGGCAAGAGAGATTCTACGTTGGATTTCAAGGCTGACATTGTTATCGGTGTTAATGCTGGTTCCTAAATACACGAAGCCTTTTACAACCTCAAAATTATAACTGTCAACAGTGACGTGGGTGCCGATACGCGAGTGCGCCGACTGTTTGTTTGAAGACAGGAGGTACTTCGTTTTGTCCTCGTTCCCCACCAGACCCATTCGCTTTGCCTCTTTATCCAGTTTGGAGAAGGCAGAACTAACAGCGCGGTTGTTAAGGCCGATAATGTCAATATCATCGGCATACGCCAACAATTGTACGCTCTTATAAAAAATTGTGCCTGAGCGATTAATTTCTGCGGCTCGTACGATGCTCTCCAACATCAGGTTAAAGAAGTCACACGACAGCGAGTCACCCTGTCTGAAACCTCGTTTGGTATCAAACGGCTCGGAGAGGTCCTTCCCAATTCTGACGGCGCTACTGGTGTTGAGCAACGTCATCTTACATAGCCGTATTAGTTTTGCGGGGATACCAAATTCAGACATCGCGGCATACAGGTAACTCCTTTCCGTACTGTCGAATGCAGCTTTGAAGTCGACGAAAAGATGGTGTGTGTCGATTCTCCTTTCATGGGTCTTTTCCAAGATTTGGCGTATTGTGAATATTTGGTCGATGGTAGACTTTCCAGGTCTGAAGCCACACTGATAAGGTCCAATCAGTTGGTTGACGGTGGGCTTCAGCCTTTCACACAATACGCTCGCTAGAACCTTATATGCGATATTTAGAAGACTAATCCCGCGGTAATTGGCACAAATTGCAGGATCGCCCTTCTTATGGATTGGGCAGAGCACACTTAAATTCCAATCGGCAGGCATGCTTTCATCCGACCATATTCTGCATAGGAGCTGATGCATGCACCTTACCAGCTCCTCGCCGTCATGTTTGAATAGCTCAGCCGGCAGTCCGTCGGAGCTAATTCGTTTTAATTGTCCCACTCGTAACCTAAGACTCAACAATATGTTCTATTTACCTTATCACAAGACCATTAACTCACGAGAGACTTTCAAATGAAACTTAATCTGGAGATACACTTTTTTAATTGCGACTAATGTATCTCACAGTATTGTTTACCATATATTATATTTAAGCTTTAGTATTAGTGATCTATTTGAGTTGTACTTTAATTGACGAAAGAATGAATAAATAAATAAACATCCTAAGATATTACTCAATAAAGGCATCCTGCAGAAAACTTCCAGAATTCTTTGCTTTACCCAAAATGCACCTAAATAATAAGTATACGAAAAAGAAAACAATTGCATTAAATTTAGTATACATATATGAATGTATGTATCATACATACATACATAATTTTCCGCACTTTCACGGCTGCCCGCATCAAATCTGTGTGAAGTCTATTCGTCATAAATATCAGCTCTCAACATATTCCACAACTGCCTTCGCTTGGATATTTTTATAACAATTTGCTTTTTCGTAAATATGCTATCACGTTGTGTCAATAATTAATCAGCAAATTCAAGAAAAAAGTGAGTAAAATTACTTTAGTTTGTTTATATAAAAATTATGGCAGATCGGCTAAACAAACAGTTAGCCATAAAGTGAAATGAAATGTATGCGTACACATCGGCAGCTGCTTAGATGATTTAACAGTCAGTTGATTAATTAGTTCTTCAGTGGGTGTGCTTTTAAAAAAGTTACCTACAACCTAATAATCAATAAGAAAGTTATTAATGGACCGAACGAAAATGGTTGTGGATACGCTTTTTTGCTGCTGTTAAATCATCCGGAGCGGCGTCTATGCTCTTTTAAAGGGTGGTTAACTTTCAAGGGCCGATGTTGAATGTGAACCACACCTAAACGTCAACGACACCGTTGGACTTCTTTCTTTGGGGTTATTTGAAATAAAAGGTGTACGTCGATAAGCCAGCAACAATTCAAAAGCTGAAGGATGAGATAATTCGGCACATTAACGGCGTAGAACCTCAATTATGCCTCAGCGTCATCGAAAATTTGGACCATCGGATGGAGGTGTGCCGCCGAAGCCGCGGCCGATATTTTGTTCTATGCGTAATTGAGCCATGCCAATATTATGATAATAAGAGAAATGACAATAATTTCCTAAAAAAATTGTATTTTATTCAAAATGAATACCGGCCCTTGAAACTTAGCCACCCTTTACATTAAAATTTTTTTATTACAATTCAGTAAAATCCTGAGTAAGTTGCTAGACTAACTTGTCAATAGCGCGGAAAAGCAATTAATTACTTATAAATACGGCTGTGCGTTTATTCGAGGAATTTATTGCTCAGTTAGTCAGTTATTCGTTTAACCAGAGTTTTGATTGAAAAAAAAAAATTAAGTTAAAAAAAATGAAGTTAAAAAAAGGGCGAGCCAAGAAGCACCGAGAGAATGGTAACTCCTGTAGCACTTAGGCTAAGAGCCCTTTGTTTTCGAGGCCCATAAAAGATGGACTGTCAAGGAGGAAATGAGAGAAGTGACAGAGAGAAAGAGATGGAATGGAACAGAGACAAAAACAGAGATAACTAGTCTTGTGAGAATGTTTCAGACTCTTTGACAAATCTGAAAACATCGTCCAGCTTGAGAAAACGCATCTTACTCATTCTCATGACATCGGAATCCAAATTTCGTAGCCTTGCTCTGGCAAAGGGAAGATACTCACAGAGAAAATGTTCAATGCTATCCATCTTCTCTAGGCACGTAATGGTCAAATCGGGTGCTCAATGATTCCAATAGTGATCATATGCTGACCCCATCAGCTGTGTACTTCACTATACCGTCCATCAATCGACGAAACGACTTTTCAACCAAGTTATAGAACAAAGTTCGACAGTTTTCTGTTCGGGTTTGTCGCAAAACACTTTGCAGTTCTGCAGCGTTCTAGACTTAACCATATTTTTTTTATTTATTTTTTTTTTGTCGGGACAACTAGCAAGTGCAGCACTCAGACATTAATGAAGTCCATTGTACTACACTTGGATTACCTTTTAATTTTCTTTCAATCTACCCGATCTCTGAAGAAATCTGAGTAGATCTTGTGGTGCCAAGGGACCAAGGTGGCCGCTTCTTAAGACATCAGTGCCAAAGACCTCAAGCCGGATTCGAGCGAAGGCGGGACAGACGCACAGGAAGTGGTTCCCCGTCTCATCCTCCTCTTCACAAGCTGGGCAGGGTACACTGTCTGAGATGCCCAACCTTTCCATGTGCTTCGCCCACATAAAGTGGCCCGTCATCAGTCCAACCAGCCGTCTGCACTCCCTTCTGCTTAATAAAAGAAGGGTTTGCGACAGTCGATCGGACATGACAGGTAACATCAGTTTATTCCATCTCAGCCTGCCAAGCTCGCTTTTTGGGTTGTAGTACCCATTTGCTAACCGTGGCTTTGACGGCCGCAGAAGGGAGTGGCAAAACGGGCTCTAAGCCCAGTTAACACCTACGCCAGGTAAGTATCGACTTAACCATCGCTCTTTAAGTAAATTGCATAGATTTGTAACTAGCGACCCAGAAAACTCAAAGAAAACACCGACTGAAATGGATACGACTTCGAATTTTGGCCACTCTTGAAGTTCGCTAGCTTAAAGTGGGTCGGTGTCGGGAAAGCTCAAAAAAGCTACGGCTCGTGAGTTCCCTGTCCTGCAGGATCATGGAATTAAGAGGCCTACAGTTTTATGCCCCACATCCGAAGAAATGTACCCTGCCTCAATAATAAACTTTTTGACTGTAAAAATGCATTCAGAGCTCTGTCATTGCCTGCCGAAAGGCGACTGCAATAGAAGATCAGCTTCAGTGTTGGGGAAAATCGCGCAGAGCCCTATTACTTAAATTTCGCTCTGAAATGAACTGCCCATTGAACTTAGAGAAGGCACATTTGCATACGTAGTATAAGACGTGTGACAATACGCAGTTATATTATAATTACATGCTCGTACATATGCACACAGACATTTACACTTGAAAATTTTACAAAATATCGCAGAGAGCAGCAAACTGTCGGTATTGGCCACGCTAGCGAGTGAGGGAGGGGATGGCTGTTGTCAAGCATATTTATTGACCAAGTTAGTTGTGGGAATATATTTTGTTGTTGTTGTTGTTGTTGTTGTTGTTGTTGTTATTGCAAAAGTTGTTTATACATATTTGCTTTTTATTTGCCTTATTGTGCAGTGTTTACACACATTTGAGTCCAACGTGGCGCTAATGACACAAGAAAACAGAAAAACAAACAAATACGAAAACACAAAAACACGTAAGGAAGGCTAAATTCGGTCTGGACCGAATTTTATATACCCGCGCACATTTTAGTAAAATTTAATTTTCACAATGAGATTTATAGCGTGTAACATCACATGGACTGATGGAAATTTAGTCTTGACATATAGAAAGTGAACGTGATTTTATGAGATCCGAATAATATTTTTTTATTAATTTGTGTTATTTCTTTGCAAATTTAGTCAATGAAACAATGATTTCTTACAGACTATTTTACAATTATATTCAAATTAGGGCATCGTATTCAGAATATCAGTAAAAACTTGGTTTAGGCAAAGACCAATCAAGATCGATTGATGTTGAGATTTCGTTAAATTCGCGAATAGTCCAATAGGTGTATTACGTGCATAATTCGTTCAGGCATTAACTGTATAGAACGGCAACGAAGCACGAAGATACCTCCATCGAACATTAAATTGTATTCTTTCTCAAAGTGACTGACAGCCAAAAACTCCTTGCAAAAAAAAAAAACATTTAAATAATATTGACCTTCTTTTGTCGAGCGATTTCAAGTTGAGCAGCGCTAAAGATGCGAGGAGAGAGAAAAACCAAGTAACCCAATGAAGGTAAGGCAAATTTAAGAAACACCTTCGGCACGCGCTCTATCCCATCTATGTGGATCTGGTGGAAAGTGCGATGGACTATTGCAGCATAATCCAGATACACGCGAACAAAAGAGGTATAAAGCAGTTTTTTGGTTTACCGATCGGTGAATTCAGTGCTATTATGCCGTACAAAACCAAGCGTATGCCTTTGAAACAACAAAATTTGTATGTCTGATGAATGAAAATGTAATATCAAAAATAACGCCAAGACCCTTAAATTCTTGCAAGATTTTTCAGAGAAGCTATACTGGTTTTTTTGAAAAAGACACAAAGGCCACATGTACGCATTTTTAATATTTAAATTTATCTTTATATAGGGATCTCAAGCACCAAGAATACATTGGGTATGGGAACGAGTTGCCGTCCTTTCTTAGCTAAAATTAAGAATTATTTAAACAATTAATTAATGCATAATATTATGTGAGGTATATGCCATTGGAAGCTACAACTTTACTCCATCTTTCAGGCGGCATACGGATTCCTCTGACAAAGAATTCGAGTTCTTTTCTGTCTCGTAAGCAGTAAGCCGCTCTCCAATAAGGGCTGACTGCATTGATGGGAACAGATGGTTGTCCGAGGGTGCAATGTTTGGGGAATACGGCGGGTGGGGCAAGATTTCCCAATTCAGTCCCTCAAAATATTTCTGGACCGATTAGCAACGTGTGACCCAGCCATGCAAAAAATCTGTTTGTCATGTCTACCATCCCATTTCGGCCGCTTTTCTTTGAGAGCTCGATTGAAATGCATAAGCAGGAGTCCGTAACGATCGCCAGTGATGGTTTTAGATGGTTTCAGGAGTTCATAATAGATGAAAAGTAGTGCCAGCAGCGACACCTCTTTTACGTGGGCGGAAACTTATTCCCATACCCAATAATTCATCTAGTTCGGATTGGAGTTCCGGAGCGTCTGCCAAGCGATCAACCGAATCGGTTGGTGGGGGAAAATGATCGTTGGACCTTCCCCTTCCACTAGAAACCGGTCCTAGTTCGCTGGAAACGGCGGTGCAGTCAACATCGCTCCGCGCGTGAAAGCTTTTTTAAAAGTGTGTTAGGATTTTGCAGTGGCGAAAATGCAGCGATCGTTAGAGCAACGTTACTCGATCAAATTTTGCGTAAAGCTAAACAAACCGAGTACCGAAGCCATTGGGCTTCCCAAGGAGGCTTACGGGGACCAATCTCTGTCCAGTGCCCAGGTAAAACGGTGGCACAAGTCGTTCAAGGAAGGCCGAGAGGACGTCGAAATCCAAGGTCAAAACCATACTGATAATCTTTTTCGACTCTCGAGACATCGTCCACAAGGAGTTTGTACCTCCAGGAACCACGTCGCTCGGGTTCGGCCCGACCTCGTCAACAATTGGACCCTTCCTCACGACAATGCGCCGGCGCACACCGCCTTCCTCTGCACCTCTGCATTGGGCAAGATGGAGGTTCCGGTGCTTCTTGTTCCCGAGCCTGAAAAGAGAGCTGAAAGGGAGGCGTTTCGACTCCATCGAGGCGATCCGAAAACTGTGACAGCCGAATTGAACGCGATTCCGGCGGATGAGTTTAAAAAATGTTTCCTGCAGTGGAAGGACCGCTACAAGCGGTGTATTGACGATCAAGGGTCCTATTTTGAAGAATATTAGTTGTATAAGCCAAAAGGTTTAATAAAACTGCTTAAAAAACAAAGGCTCATTACTTTTCAATCGAACCCTGTAGTGGTTTCCAATTGACCCCCCCAGGCCTTGTGTAGCCCCATTGTGATAGCCCCAACCTGTGGTTTTAATATATCTAACAATCTTTATTAATTTAAAATTGGCTACTTCTGCCAAGTTATTCAAACAACTTTTTCCTAGAATATTGAACCTTCTTTTACCCAGAGCGATGCACCCGGATAGAAATTGGTCTATTCTCTCTTCTTCTTCAATATCGTTACAGTGTCTGCAGTAGTCGCTATTTTGTACTCCCAGTCTGCTGGCATGCCTACCAATCAGACAGGGCACAGTCAAGAACCCCAAAAAGATCCTTCCTGTTCAATTTCAACAGTCGGCTTGTGCGGCCCATGTTCCATTCTGGCCACGTTAGCTTACTTGCTGCATAGGTCAGGGACTGAGTCCACAGCTCGTTGGCAGATTTGATGGCGTGTTTGTCTATTAGTGGCTTTCAAGTTGCTAGCGGTATAGGTAGGTATGTTCGCTTTATCTGGTTGGATCGGTAATGTGGTACCCAATCTCGCTAGTGCCTTCTATGTCTCTGTGACTCGGTACCCAGAGCAGATTTATTGTAAAATACTGCGATAGTTCTGTCAAAACGTCGATACATTCTTTTACTGTCTTCAAGTTAATATTCGGTGATTGTAATAATCTCAGGGCTGTTTGGCTATCTGAATATATATATATTTCTCTTGTGGTGAGAACACTTTTCTTTAAGACCAACAGGCTTTTCTTGATAGCAAGAACTTCCACTTGAAATACACTACAGTGATCCGGTAGCCGGGAGGATATACTGGCACTCATTTTCTCAGAGTAAATACCTACGCCTACGTGTTCATTGAGCTTGGAACCATCAGATACTGACTCCACTTCTTTTGTCCATTGTCCCATTGTCCCAATCTTCTTTCGTTGGGAAAGTTTTGATAAAGGATGTATTTAACAGTTAACACTTAACTGAGAAATCTGTTTCATCTTTGAAGACGCATTCAAAAAGCTTAGGTACTATTTATGTCGGATCTTAATGAGGTGGGGAGCAATATGTGTACCAGGTTTAGGCGAGCCTCTGCAATCGTTATCGAGACACACGCATTTACCCAAAAGTGGGCATGGCACTGACCGACGTATTTATTCTTTTTGTTCGTTATTTGCAATAAATGTAAGTAAGTTTGCTGCATTTGCTTCCATTGCATTAATTTCCGTTATATGGCAAGTGGGCATGGCTATTGGCCGCTCTTTTTTGGTTCATTTTATACCAGACTAACTTGAAAAGAGTCCGATATAGATATTAAATCATAATACTTTTTTTAATGCAGTTAGTTTTTTTTTTAATTTAATAAAAAATGTTTAAATGTTCATTCGAAATAGTCACCATTAGCTTTGGTACCAGCCTTCAAACCATTAGATCATTCAGCTAATGCAGCACGAACGATTTTGCTGCTCGAACCAAAGATTGTTTGAGACTCTCCAAATCGCTGTGCGATCTTCGACAGGTCATGTTTTCCAATTCTGACCACAAATTGTACTCCAATGGATTTAGATCTGGACTTCCAGACGGTCAATCTTCGGAGAAAAATTATTTTTTCGCCACTCTTGGGTGATTTTTGCCTTACGGTGATTTTTGCCCCGGTCTTACGCGTTTACAAGACACTCCCCACCAAACCATTACGAAGGCTGAATGGTAGTGGCCACGCTGAACTCTTGGAACAACATTTTTTGCGTCTTTAGAAGTTTTAGCATAGATTTTGTTGTTTGTCTTATTAAAAACATCTTCAACAGTGAAAATTTTCTGATCTGTTAAAATAATATGTCGATGGCAGTTGACCGCGTGCCACAGAAGAGCTGCTTGCATCTGCCGAGTCTCAGTTTCTTCAAGCGCGTTGTCAAATTCTAATTCTATCTTATTAGTCTTGACATGGATCTGGTTGATACATTCATTTCCCTGGATATGATTTTCTGTTTTCTAAGTGGATTTCTGCGAACGTTTTCTCGAACGGCTTTTATGGCTGCACTGGCTTGAACCACACGAGGACGACCACTTCTTTTTCTGTCTGCCAGTTCAGACGTTTCCAACGCAGAGCCTCTCTTGCCAACAAGTGCTACTTTGGACTAAGTAGGCAACTGAGCAGTAAAGTCCTCTCTCGACGAACAAAACTAATACTCTACAAGGCTCTCATCATGCCCGTCCTAACGTATGGCGCAGAAGCTTGGACGATGACAACATCCGATGAAGCGACGTTTAAAGTGTTTGAGAGAAAGATTCTGCGTAAGATTTTTGGACATTTGCACATTGGCAGCGGCGAATATCGCACGCGATGGAACGATGAGCTGTATGAGTTTTACGACGACATAGACATATCGCAGCGAATAAAGATCCAGCGGCTATGCTGGCTGGGTCATGTCGCCCGAATGGATACAACCGCTCCGGTTCCGAAAGTATTTGATGCGGTACCAGCAGGTGGTAGTAGGGGAAGAGGAAGGCCTCCTCTGCGTTGGAAAGATCAGGTGGAGAAGAAACGACTGGCGCGCTTTGTTAAACTCGGCCCAAATCGCGTAAGCGGTTATAGCGCCAATTAAGAAGAAGATGAAGTTCAGACGTTTGGGCAAAACGATTGATTCTCGAAATATTGAGTTTTTTCAGCAACTCGTACATCTCACTGGCACTTTCACCACACTTTTGTAACGCAATCCCTGCAATGCGATTTGCCTTAGCTCCCCACTCCATTGTTAACTTGCGCAATTTGCCACGAAACTGAGTATAATTAATGGGTAGACAACGCAGACGAACAAAAGCAAAAATAACGGAACTTTTTTCTGCGAATTTGTACTCGCCGTATGCATTGTAAAGTTTGTCATAGAATTTATGGCAAGACTAAGTATATCTAACTCGATTCCTCGATGCCTCGATGCCCTACAACCAGCCGTTATGCCAAACAAATTATAATACCCCGCACGATTGCGCGCGTGTAACAAATGCAACACATGTAAGGCTTCTCGTCCAGGCCGCTGATGACGCACAGAACGCGCGTGCAACTGCCCTCACTATGCAGGCAGCGTAGACGTCGAAGATGGCAGCGTATGGCGACTGAACAATAAAGTAAGTTAGCTTTTGTTGATATTTAATTAACTATCAGTTAAATAATATTTCGATAAAAATATGAGAATTAAAAAATTACTTAATTATATTAATTATTTTTTTTTTATTTTGCTTCGGTCTGAATTATGTTCATGTGCATGAAACTTACCGATGTAGTGAAAGGTATGAATTGTTTTTTTTTTATATACGTATGTAATTAAGTAAGTACGTAAGTCATTCATAATGGAAAGAATAATGAGATGGCGCCTATCGTGGTCCCGTTACTTTGCGCTCAGCAAATTTGATAATGAGTTACGTGGTTTTAGCTCCAGTATGGCCAGATTACCATTTTCGAAACTTGATTTAGCTTTTTTTTGTTATTTAGTCTCGGAGTTTTAGTTCTTTCTTCATGGCATTCTTCTAGCCTTTTCTAATTAAAAGTAATGTTTATAATTTTGTAAAATATACATTGTTTTTAAATTAGTTCAATAATTCACTCAGTTTTATTTAGCTTTACTTTTTTAACATCTGGTAGAATTGCCCGCGATTGAAGTTGTTGTTGGTGCTCTTCTGCTTTCAGCAGTAAAATCTTTCTCTGGCTATTGCAGTGTGGCCTAGCTTTGGATATAAAAACGCACTAAAATGCCCATTTAAGGAAAATAAAACACCAACTTTTTATTGAATTACTTAAAGAACTTTGTATGCGTGACAAATTGTCTTTAAAATGTGCGTTTTTTTAATAAATGGCATAACACATTGCCTAGCTTTGGATATAAAAACGCACGAAAATGCCCATTTAAAGAAAACAAAACACCAAATTTTTATTGAATTACTTAAAGAATTTTGTATGCGTGACAAATTGTCTTTAAAATGTGCGTGTGTTGTGCCATTTATTAAAAAACGCACATTTTAAAGACAATTTGTCACGCATGCAAAATTCTTTAAGTAATTCAATAAAAATTTGGTGTTTTGTTTTCTTTAAATGGGCATTTTAGTGCGTTTTTATATCCAAAGCTATGTACAATTTAATTTATGAGTTTTTTTGTAAAAAGAAACTCTTTTGTTAAGAGAACGACTTTGTTGCTATATTATATTTGAGGTTATGTAACTAGACTTCCGTTCGGAGTCGGCTTGAAACTGTAGGTCCCTTCATTTGTGGTACAACATCAAGACGTAAACCACGAATAGGAGGAGGAGCTCGGTCAAACACCCAAAACGGGTGTATGCGCCAATTATATATATATAACTAGATAAGGTACTCTTTTTGTAAAAATGTCAGTATAGTTTCTTTAGTATTTTTTGGTATTTTGTGGCTTATTTTTACAATGAATACGCCCCTTGATGCTCTATGTCCCACTAAGGATTGATGGCCGGAAGAAACGATTACACCTCTATGGTTTTAATTCGCATTCAGTAAGTTCAAACGCTTTTTAAAATGTGTAAAAAGGTTTTCAATCTTAAGAAGAGTTGAGAGAGGGGCATTTAATATTCTAACATAACCTTAAAAGGAGCAAAAAAGAGGTTGTCTGTAAAGTCGGTTTACTGACGATAGTTTAACGTGACAACGTCATAAGGAAATACTGATTTAATGGTTGCAATTTTCAAAACCAGATTTTAATTTTATTTGTTTGATAGATATTTTGTATGGATAAAGAGAAGGAGGTAAGTGGAATTGCAATGGAATAGGTCAAGTTACATTTACACAAACGTGAAAAATGAGGAAACATTTATCAAATTCATGAAAGATATCTTCAATTTCGATTGTGCATCAGACGTTAATTAGTCAACAACAGGAAGAGGCAACATCATCGATTTGCCTTCTTCAAGATACTTTACACTCAAAACACTCCCTTTCATATTTCCTACTTTTCCTCTCATCGTCCTATTCTCAACAGAGAAATGGTTCATTACCATGCACACAGGAAGAAGGCATATGCAAATACAAATATGTGAATTTATATACAAATGCGCATATACATACATACATATATATGCTCACTCAAGTAGGTGTGCAGATGTCGAACGTTGCCGAATGCGGGGGCCGATTGTGCTCTTTGTCGTTCGTTCCGCGCTTTCGCTTGCAGTTCAGCAAAGGTAACGACCATGAGCAAGGTAACGTCGTATGAGTAAGGTAACGACACATTTTTTCGTGCGTGCAGCCGGCTAAATCGAATTATAAGATGTTATCACGCCAAAAATTAAATTTAAACTTTCAAAATATTAAATTTTAGAATAACCAACTAATATTTATAAGCACTAACATCTTCTCAGAGTGACCTTTTTAACTTTTTTTGTTTAATAATACAGTTTTTTTTTAACTTAAAGTTTCGGTAGCTTTAAATTTAAATAAAGAAACAAATACGAAACTTTGGGTATAAAAAAGCACTAAATTTATTGTGAAGAGCAAATGGTTGGCAACACTGTACAACTCGGAAAAACGTGACGTCACGCCCTCTTGATGGGCGCAACCTGCTTTCTATCGTCCATGTAAGTCATTGTAGTAGCCTTTCGTTTAAATGATTGGCGTATTTAAAAAAAAATATAACTGTTTTGGCAGAAATTGATTACAAAAATCGATTTATTCCTTTGCTTACTACATACATGTAGTATGAGTAGTAAAAATGTAAAAACGTGATTTTCAAAAATATTGAGTTGTGTCACTGTTGTTGAATATGTAACTCGACGTTCCTCAACACAGAAATTGGTGCAAAGGAAGTAAATGACACGATCTTGAGCGGCGACCGTCACTTCAACAGCATTCCCTGTATATTCATGGGGAAAGCTTGTGCTGCTACATTAACAGCAACAACAACCTAGACCGGCCTATTTCTCTCTCGAAAGTTCATACCTGGCCCTTTTTGACATGCTGCGTCACCCTGTTGCAAGCATTTACGAATAGCACTTAAACGATTGGTATTGAGACGCAAATCAAAAAGTCTCGAATCACTTTGGCTACATTCGGTGCTTTGATCACTTTGCTAACCATTGATTTTGGAAATACTTACATTTCTATGACTTATAAACCTCGCTTGTGGGCAAATTTTTGCGTACTAATTATAAGGGCATACTGAAAAGAAATGGCAAAAGCATTTGTTACTTGCACTGCGGCATTGAGCGATAGCTTTATTGAGTGCTGAATACATCTTAAATTAAATAATGATGAAAATAGCATCTCATTAGGTAATCCAAAATCAGAAAATTTGTACAATTAAAGAAATTTCTGTTACCAAAATGTTATATTTGAGAAGGCTGTGTGGGTAAAGTACCTCACAGAAATAAGTATATGTGCAAAGGCATTTTCAAATGAAAAACTATAAAGAAGCAGTAGAAAGGTTCAACCAATAATTTTAATCTATACTAATATTATAAAGAGGAAAACTTTGTTTGTTTGTTTGTTTGGTTGTAATGAATAGGCTCAAAAACTACTGGACCGATTTTAAAAATTCTTCCACCATTCGAAAGCTACATCATCCACGAGTAACATGGATTATATTTTATTTTGGAAATAGGGCTCGAGATATAGGTCAAAACGTGGACCCGGGTAACCTTCGGATGTGTATGTACAATATGGGTATCAAATGGAAGCTGTTGGTGAATGCTTTAGTCCAGAGTATTTTTCATGCCGCTCCGTGACTAGGGTCTTGAGATAGAGACCAAAACGTGGACCCTAGAATGTGTTTGTACAATATGGATATCAAATTGAAGCTGTTGGTGAATGCCTTAGTACAGAGTATTTTTCATACCGCTACGTGACTGGGGTCTCGAGATATAGGTCAAAACGTGGACCCGGGTAACCTTTGGTTGTGTATGTACAATATGGGTATCAAATGAAAGCTGTTGATAAGTGCTTTAATACGTGGTAATTTTCATACCTATTGATGACTAGGGTCTCGAAATATATGCCAAAACGTGGACCCGCCGTGTCTTTGCACCGAATTAAACCAAACTTATGCACATTGTTAAGTAAGTATTGAAAATGGGTTTCGTAAAGTTTGGTTGTAATTCGGAGCACTGGCAACGGGTACAGCGTTCTTTTGAGCCAGCCATAATGTCGCTTACTTTTTTAACGTTTGGGGCGGAACTGAACTGTCAAATTGACAGTGTGAGTTACAATGTGTCAATATTTCTTTCTGATTTGGATGCCATAAGGAAAAAACGTAAGTGCAACATGTAAAAATTGTTTGTGAATTTTTTTGGAGTGGATTTTGGAACAGTGAATAATTTCTTACGAAATTTGAGAATTTAATGTGAAATCCGAATGAAATTATGTGTTCGTGGAAAAAAAATTTGTTTTCGTTTTTTTTTTGGAAAAATATAAATGGATAATGGTTAAAAAAGCTCCAATGCTTAATAAAACATATAAATTGAAACGAAAAATTCATGGATGATCAGGAAATAAGACGATTGTTTCTTAGTTATTCATATGCGTTGATTTGAAATTTAAAAACAATCTTCTTTTTTCCTGATTTTCAATTTATATTTTATATTTACTGAAAAACAAATAGAAAAACAAAAAATATTGTTTATGCCAAAGCGCTTGAATAAAGAATAAAGAAATAAATAATATGAAAACCATATCTTTTCTGTTCTAAACCATATCTATTCTATTTTAGTGTGCCCAGCGAAGGGGGCCGGGTTTGCTAGTATAATATATACCTATTTATTTAGGGTTGGCCATATAGCGTTTGCTTTTTGAACCACCGATTATTTTGAGAATGGTAACACAAATGACATGTCAAATGTGTTCATAATTTACTTAAAGGTTTGACATTTACGAAATGGGACGCTATACGCTTGAACAAGATTGGGAAATATTGAAAATCTATTTCCTAAGTGGTAAGTCTTCTACTCAAATTGTGAGAAATTTGAAAAAAAAAATTCAAAAAAAAGATTTGCCAACAAGACAGTTTGTGGATCAATTTGTTAATCGTGTTCGTGAAAGTGGATCGTTAATGGATAAAACAACACGTGAACGTGCTCCTACAGTGCATACACCCGAAAACATTGCTGCTATAGCCGAAAATGTGCGTGAACATCCAACAACCTCAACTCGTCATCGTTCTCAAGAATTGAACATTTCACGCACTTCTTTGAGAAGAATTTTGCATAAAGACCTCGGTATAAAGGCTTACAAAGTTCAATTGGTGCAAGAACTGAAGCCTAATGACCATTCAATGCGTTTTCGGTTCACTCAATGGGCAGAAAATCGTTTGACCGAAGATGAGCATTTTTACGGAAAAATCAGCTTTTCTGATTAAGCTCATTTTCACATCGGTGGCTGCGTCAATAAGCAAAATTGTCGGATTTGGGGCTCAGAAAATCCACACGTTACTGTAGAGAAGCAAATGCATCCACAACGAGTCACTGTTTGGTGCGGTTTTTGATCTGGCGGCATCATCGGGCCATTTTTTTCGAAAATGAGCGAGGAGCCGCTGTTACAATAAATGGCAAGCGTTACCGTGACATGCTCAACGAGTTGTTTCCAAAAATTAAAGAGGTTGACATGGACGACATTTGGTTTCAACAGGACGGTGCAACTTGTCACACTGCCAAAGTTACACTCGAACTTTTGGCTACCGTTTTTGAAAACCGAATAATCAGCCGAAATTCCGATACTCGTATCAATTGGCCGCCTCGGAGCTCTGATTTAAGCCCGTTGGACAATTTTTTGTGAGGAGCCGTTAAGAACAAATGCTATACGAACCATCCAGAGACGATTGATGCTTTAAAACACGAAATCGAAGTTGCCATTCATGAAATTGGAGCCCAAACAATCGAAAATGTGCTTAAAATTAGGCTGATCGAATGGCCTACTGTAAAGCCAGTCGTGGCAGTCATTTCAACGATATTATTTTTCGTTCATAAAGGATAATAGTCAATCTTCAAAATAAAAAAAGCTTGAAAAAATATTGTTTAGTTTTTTTTTTATAGCCGATTCAAATGGCCCACCCTAGGAAAAATAGGAAATAGGAGAAAATAGGATCAACAAATTATACAAAAAATTCAACTTGACTAAACTTATTAAATTAAAAAAGAAATTAAAATAACTTCATATGAAATAAGTATATGTGCCTTTCTTTACACTTTTTTACAACGTTTCCGTAACTTTCGATTTTCTAATAATTAATATGTTTTCCATTTTGAGAAAGACCATCATTTATACGCTTAGGCATAGAGTCTGTCAAGTTTTGAAGAGTGGAATCATCTATCTTATCCCACTCTTCCACTAAAGCACCTTTCAGGTCTTTGATTATCTCAAACTACGGACCATTTTTATAAATAAGGGCCGACAATATTCCCCAGAGGTTCTCAATTGGTTTCAAATCGGGACTTAGTGCTGGCCAATCCTGAACTGAAATTTTTCTTGACGATATGAAGGCCTTAGTTAAACGGATTGTAAAATGGATTGCGGCGTTGTCTTGCTTGAAAACCCAGTCGTCTCCGTATATGTTTCCCGCAAACTCAATGAGAACATCCTCTAATATTTCAACATAGAATTCTGTGTTGGTTCTTGTCGGAATAAAACAAATTGGAGGCTTTCCACCATGTCCAAAAGCGGCCCAAACCATCAAAGACCAGCTACCGTGGTTCCGCTTATGGCGCGTTTGCCGTGGTTGCCAAAGGTCCAGCCAATATTTCTGGCAACCATCTGGACCATCTAAGTTGAACTCTTTTTTGTCCGAAAATACAACGTTTCGGAATTCGTTAGTACAAAATTTATATTTTCCGGCAATTGCTAAACGAGCCTTAATGTGGCGTGCCAATAGTCTTGGTACCGGCTCCCACAAACAATATTAAAGTTTTCCGTCCTCGACCCAAAATTTGCTGTATTCGTCTATCGGTAACCTTAAGACTTAAATGGTGTTTATGCCGACGAGATCGACAGACATCTACTGGACCAGACAGTGTTTAGACAGACAATAAGCGACATTCATCGGGAGGCCATTACCACAATCTTAAGCTCCCGACCACCGAATGCTGTAATCGGAGTCCAACCATCACCTACAGCAAATGAAGAGCTTCAACTTCCCTGTGAGGTCAGCGTAACACTAGCACAACTACATTCTGGATACTGTAGCAGGTTAAACTCCTACCTATCCAGAATTGGCCCCGAAATACGCATGCGAAGGCACCCCGCACGACACTAACCACCTTTTCACATGCCCCCCTAAACCCACTCATCTAACACCTCTCTCTCTCTCTGGACCCAACCTGTCGAAACAGCAGCAGGTTTCCTGGCCCTACCCTTAGATGAGTTAGACGAAGACGACCAGTGATATACACTGCACTGACAGGGCTTAGTACTGATCCTACAACAACAACAACAAACTTATTTTGGAATGCATAGTCAAAAGCACAATGGAGAGAGTAATCAAACCGAAAAAGAGTTAAAACCAAAAAATTCAATAGAGAGGAGATTCAATACGTTAGTAATAAAGGAATATTAAAGTTTATTCAGTAAAACTTAACCATTCAAACTAGTTGCCTGCAAAAAATCTTGCACTTCTGAAATGCCGTTTGCATGCGATTAATTTAAGACTTGCAAGTTTTGCAAATTTTACATTCGCATACTTTTTTTTGTAATTGCTTTATTTGAGAGAGAGTTGTGCGTTACTCTTTTGCCAGTTGTTATTGCATAATTTTCACGGGAGATTTATTCGAACAGACTAAATGTGATGAAATAAATGAGAAACCAATCAAGTCATGCTCACAACAATAGCTTAACCAAAACATATGTGACAAACATAGCTGAACTGCGGAAAAGTACATACATACACACATATGTCTGTCTGCTTTGAATGCTTAATGAGGCGAACGGTGACTTTAATGCGGTCACACTGAAACACATCATTCTCACATTGACCTACGACTAAGACGTTGACACTTTGAACAAGAATTTGGCTAGCTTAACCGGCAGCAACCTCTAATTCGCACAAAACAAAGAAAATAAAAAATAATACAATAATAACAACGAAGTACACATACAAGCAACCAACTACCCCCACATAACATTTGGATGATTAAATTTTTTATTGCTGTTGCTGGTTTTAACTACTTTCGGTATCTAAGTTACTGAATTAGCGCATAGTTAAATAAAAGGAATATACAATTATTGAGCATCATTCATAAATGTACTGCACCAGTGACACATCGCATGACTCGAAGTACCGAAAATATCGCAGTGCTTCAATATAAACTAAATCAGGGAAACTCTCAGCTCATAACATAGCGAATTTTTCATAAAGCCCTTGGCCTCCACATCTCGTTCTAAGCCATAACTTTTTCGAGCAGGCTGCTCAAAAATTATATTATGCCCCTTTTAAAAATTCCTTTATTTAAATCATAAAGACCTTTTTTTTTTTTTTGTTTGGTGGGTGAGGTAGGAGCGTCGATGCGTCGCAGCTTTTGGTAATGCGCTGCATCATGGCGCTTGCAAGGGAGCCAGCGTCACCACTTATGTGCGGCATGGAAATTGCATCAAAGTGAGCTAGAAACGCTTCAGTGTTCACTAGGCCGGGTCGATTTGTGTTGAGGCAAAAAAAATGAATTCTGATGTCCCCCAATTTGGGTCGAACGAAAAATCCCACTTTGACCCATTTAGAGTGCTCCAATCGAGTCCAAATGTATGACCGACCTCCACTAACTTTGAACGGCCGATCCACCCATCCCAGTGGCACACCCCCTGGAACTCCCCTGGGGGGTTCCCCATACAATCATTTCAAAATATCACCATTTTTGGCCTTTACTTGAGAAAAGAAACTAAAAAGTTCGACCCAAATTGGGGGACATCAGAATTCGTTTTAGAGGTATGGTTCCTTCGGCAAAGTTTCTTATTTTGATCCCTAGAATATGATTTTCACAGAGCAATGGGCGATTTTTAAATCGACCCGCCCTAGTGTTCACTTTGGCCATATTCCATTTACGTGTGCCCTTTGTTTTAGTTCTCGCACTGATCCGGAATGTGATATACTGATGGTCACTTCCAGTTGATTCCCCAGCCAGGCTATCGGTCGCTAGGATGATATCCGTCGTGGTGTGTTCACAACCTGCTCTCCTAAAAGTAGTGGCGCTTCCTGTGTTTGCCACTACAGGCCCCATTCTAGCAGGCATGTCTAGTATATGTATTCCCCGTGTGTTTGTAGTAGGGGCGCCCCACTCCACAGCCTTGGCGTTGAAGTCTCGGGCTACTATGAAGTTGCCACCTATTACCCGAACTTTATCCTCAATGAGGTCCAGTTTCGTTCTAAACTGTTCAAAACTGTCGCTGGAGGTAAGATAGCAGCTTAGCATTGTGAAGCGTTTATTGTGTAGCAACGACCGACTCCGTGCTGTGTGACAGCGACTGCGCTACCGCTTGGTAGCCAGAGTGCGGCCGTTCCTGTTTCGTTCTCGAACCGGGTTCCTTTGGCAATCCATCCGTACTGCTCGCTGATGATGACCACATCTAGCTCCCTCTCGATAGCTATTTGTTCGAGCGGGGCGTCTGCTGTGCGACTTCTATGCATAATGACCATAAAAAGGCAGCATAGGCTAATACAGCCGACATTTCAAAAATGCATAAAACACTTGGAAGAAAAATTTGTGTGGAAATGTAAATAGTAAATTTGTATATCTATGAAACTTATTTATACAAATCTATAAAACTTGGTATACACATTATTTTTGACCTTATTATGTATGAGCTTCAAAATTATTATTTTGATTTTTTGTCCTTTTTATTTTGCCAGTGAGATAAAAAGTTCGTGTAAATATTAAGATATCTTAATGATGATGTAGATTCATTGCCATCGTGCCGATCACTGGGTGTTGGGCCGAGTTCCTCCTCCTATTTGTGGTGTGTGTCTTGATGTTGTTCCACGAATGGAGGGACCTACAGTTTAAAGCCGACTTCGAACGGCAAATATTTTTTATGAGAAGCTTTTTCATGGCAGAAATACACTCGGAGGTTTGCCATCACCTGTCGAGGGGCGACCGTTATTAGACTTTTTTTTCTTAATTTTGGTGTTTCACCGAGATGCGAACCTACGTTCTCTCTGAGAATTCCAAATGGTAGTCACGCACCAACCCATTCGGCTACGGCGGCGCATATTGCCAACACAAAATATATACATACATTAATTTCGGTTTTCAGCTTATGCCTTCGCCATGCCCATGCCGATTTTTCCGATATGATCAAGGTCATCTATGTTGCTATGTCGCCAAGAGCCCCTTGGACATCCTTTATGTCATGCTGACTGTGCATTCCAGTTTAAGGCAGCTCTGCTGACTTCGCGCGCTGGTATGGCCTATGCAGCGTCGTGATCTTTCCCGAAATGTGAGGAAATCGGTGCATCGGCCCAATAACGCAGACAAAAATTAATATACCATATATCAATAAAGCTGGATACACATATTTCTCAAGACTATAACGTCTCTATCCTGCAGAAACATTCAATTTATAGGTCAAAATGTTTCTCGACACCTTTATAGCCACTTCCTGTCATTTTCAATTCGTATGCGCCATAATACGATATTGCTCCCCGTACCATTACACCACCTTCCCGGCTGTGATGTCAACTAAAGTAGCTTTCCTGCTTTCTTAAGACAAGCAAATAGTAATTCCATCGATATTGAACTTCTTTTCGTCACAAAACGCCACATTTTTCCATTTACCGGGTTCGTTATTTGTAACAGAACTCAAAACCATGTGGTACCATGTGGCAAAATCGAGATGACTTTCTTTGCGAAATTTATTCAAAGGTGTTGTTTGCGCCCCCCTTTATAATTCATCATCGCCACCCCTGCTGTACTTCCAATTGTCGTTACAGCTATCAAATTTACATTCACACTCTCTTATCACTGCAGTTGTTGTTGTCGTCGCTAACGTCGCTATTGTCTTCGCTGGAGCTCGCGTTTACTCATTTCCACTATCTTCACACCTTCGTTTATGCATTGTTTTTGCCCAGTAACTAACAGCATTAGCATAAGTTTGTCGAACTATTTTCGCTCACTGTATTTTTTCCTGCTATTTCAGAAAATCATAGGATATGTTAACCTTCATATGGTAACAGGTGAAATAGCAGGACCTTTCCAATATATCATAAGCGTCTTGGCTTATGCATATATTTTATTTAGTAATAAGAGTATTTCAATTGTCAGAGCTCAATAAATAAACGCCGTGAAATTTTTAAGCGCTTGTTTATTTTTAATATTTAAAATCGTGAAAAAGGCTTCACGATTCACCAGGTTTTTTTTTTTTGGAATTTTTACATTTGATGCTTTCTGAAGAACTCTTGAAAACGATGTAAACTGAACCGACGCATGTTACAGAAAAAATGTCAAGTGCTCATAGTCCGTTTTTTAAACGCAAATTATTGTTTTTTAGTTTTTTTGTATATAAGCAAAAGATGCCTCAAAAATGCATTTATAAATAAGGCATCGTTATGGTTCACATGACTTAACATATTGACCTCACTTCTGCAAAGGCAACATTTATCACGCAGTAAGCCGTGGAAAATATCGCATACATATACATACATATATGCATACATACATACATACCTACATATGCGCATTCATGTATAAAAATACGGCTGGTAAACAAAGAAGCAAAGTCTATCAAGAATATCGGCAAAATACTACACTTTGCGAATGTTAAATATTTGGTTGACATCACTTTTAGTCGTTTTTAACAATTTTCTTGCCCAATTCACGAAACCACAAATAATTCGGTTGTGCATAGATTTATAAGTATGTACAGACACACATACATATTTATTCAATATGATAACATCCATAAATAAAATACATCCATGTATAAATAATTTGGCTTAAATATGGTACATTACATAATTATCAAAGTACATATACAATACATACATACATACGCACTTAGTAGGTATTACACGTTCATATGTACATGCCCATGCATACAGGGTTTTCCAATAAGAGCTGTTATTTTGATAAAAGATTGGATGGTTTCGTTACTTCTGTGGCACGTAGCGCCGTCTTGTTGAAAATAAACGTTGTCCAGATCAATACCATCCAAGTCCGACCATAAAAATTCGTTAATCATCTCTCGATAGTGCAATCCGTTCACCGTAACTGTTGCTCCAGCTTCAATTTCGAAAAAGTAAGATCCAACAATAATCCAATCCAATGCGGCCGCCGTAGCTCAATGGGTTGGTGCGTGACTACCATTCGGAATTCACAGAGAGAACGTAAGTTCGAATCTCGGTGAAACATCAAAATTAAGAAAAATATTTTTCTAATAGCGCTCGCCCCTCGGCAGACAATGGCAGACCTCCGAGTGTATTTCTGCCATGAAAAAGCTCCTCATAAAAAATATTTGACATTCGGAGTCGGCTTGAAACTGTAGGCCCCTCCATTTGTCGAAAAACATCAAGTCGCACGCCACAAATGGGAGGAGGAGCCCGGCCAAATACTCAAAAAGGGTGTACGCACCAATTATATATATATCTGTGTATAAGATCCAATAACTCCGCCGAACCATAAACCGCACCAAACAGTCACAAGTTGAGGATAGAGAGGCTTTTCAACAATAGCTCTTGGATTTCCTGAGCCCTAGATCCGACAATTTTGCTTGTTGACGAAGTCACTAAGGTGGAAATGGGCCTCATCACTTAATATGACTTTTCAATGGAATTCCGGATCATTTTCATGCATTTCAATGACCCAATCAACAAAGACACGACGTTGTTGATGATCGGCCGACTTGAGTTCTTGTATTAACTGGACTTTATAAGCCTTAAGACCCAAATCTTTATGCAAAATACAGTGCAATGACGTTTGTGGAATGCCTAACTTCAAAGAACGACGAGAAATAGACAAACCTGGGTTTTCTTCAACACTTTCGGCTACAACAGCAATATTTTCGGCGGTTCTTGAGCGACGTGCACGGTTTTTATTCTTCACATCACTAACGTCTACCAACAGCTCGAATTTTTGCACCAATTTCTGTATTGTGGTTTGACAAGGTGCTTCACGATGACCGAAAAATGTTCAAGTTTTACGAACCATCTCTGCCAAATTTTCATCATTTTTATAGTGAATTTTAATCATTTCAATGCGTTGTTTAAGCGACTATCGTTCCATTTTTGTTAATGGCGCAGTTTCTATTTGTCAATAATCAATAAATGACAGCTTCAAAAGTGACATCTACCGAAATAGCGGGCTATTCAAAATAACACCTGTTATTGGAAAACCCGGCACGTGAGTTTTTAACGGTGTGAGCCCAATTGGGTGCAATCCTGTTGTTTGTATCGGGTGTTTTTTTTTTAGCTGCATGAGAACTGTCGATATCGGTAACTATGGTTTGACAGCGGAGATTGGTTTTTATATATCTGTGTAATCAAAGGAGGCTCAGGTAACTGATAACCCTCCCTAAGGTAAACTGAGAATGCTTACGGCATTTCCGCAGGTCACTGTAGTTTTCGTAGTCATCTGTACCGGTCGTTTCTGCGACCAAAACCCGAAGACTCCAGCTCTCCTTCTTCTTAAATGTGACGCTAGAAGCACGAAGAAGGTTGAGGCATCTCGCTGAATGCGGCCGGAAGAAAGGCACATACGCTCAATCCGACCCACCTCTTACTTACGTTTATTAATTTGAAATAGATGGTAATGAGTAGAGGGCGGCGAGGTGGAAGTGCAGACCTCACTTTGATTTATTCAAGCGTTCGCAAAAATATTCGAAATGACAGTAAGACTTATTGGAATTTTCTAAAAAGTGTAACACAAATGTTTAGCTTCTCTCTACGATTGAAATAAGAAAATAAAAAGGCGACTAACTAAATATAAAAAGCCAATTTATTGTAGGGCGACACAAATAACTTCTGCTCAAATATGAACGAGACGTTATCAATAAAACGGTCCGCGGATGACATATGGCAAAAATAAATTTTTTGTTTTTTGGTAGCACTGTTATAAGCTTACATGGCAAATTTCAGCGTGATATGTCACATAGTTTGTTTTCTGTGCTACTGTAAACAAGTCAAGCTCGAGTGTGTTCTTCGAATTTAACGATGGAAATTCAAGTTGAACAAAGAATTTGTTTGAAATTTTTTTATTCCAACAAAATTTCGGCTTCAGACGCCTTAAAAATGTTGCAGACAACCTATGGGGACTCTGCTCTATCGCGTGCACGTGTTTTCCAGTGGTACAAATCGTTCAAAGAGGGCCGTACATCGGTTGAAAACTTGCCTCATGAACGTCGTCCAGCAACATCATTAAACGACGAAAACATCGGAAAAGTAAAGGAAATTGTGCTTGAAAATCGCACAAATCGCAAAATCGGTTAACGCTGAATATTATTTAGACGTTTTAAAGCGTTTGCGCGAGAACATTCGTCTTAAAAGGAAGGAATCGTGGTACAACAAGTCATGGTTCTTGCATCACGTAATGCACCAGCTCATACATCACGTCTTGTTCGCGATTATTTGAACAAAAATAATGTTAATATCGTTCCGCAAGCACCGTATTCGCCTGATATGGCTCCATGTGACTTTTTCCTGTTTCCCAAGCTCAAGTTGCCGCTCCGTGGAAAACATTTTGAGACAATTGAAGTCATAAAAGAGAATTCGAAGAACACACTCGAGCTTGACTTGTTTACAGTAGCACAGAAAACAAACTATGTGACATATCACGCTGAAATTTGCCATGTAAGCTTATAACAGTCCTACCAAAAAACAAAAAATCAATTTTTGCCATATGTCATCCTCGGACCGTTTTATTGATACCGTCTCGTTCATATTTGAGCAGAAGGTATTAGCAGATATGCGCTTAACATGTTTTTTGGCATACACAAAAAAAAAAACAAAAACAAAAAAAAGACGAGTTCTAACAAAAACGCCAGTTGGATGCACTTCTGGTGGAAGTCAGACTAATCGCGCTAATTGACAACAATTGTCAGATACTTTTGACATCTATGGAAAAATATTGCCATTTATGCGATAAAAGTTTATGAGGCTATAGAATTGTAAGAAATGTATAAATTTGATTGTCATTCATAGTCTAATTAGAAGTTGACACACTGATAAGCTTTTTTTCATTTTTTTCATGAAAATTACGGCCTGTTGCCTAGCTGCAAGAACTCTGGCGAAATGAGTTTGGTTGTTGTTGTTGTACCAGCATAAACGTTCCCCATACATATACGCTGCTGAAGTGACAGTCCTTGGTCGGATATAAGTCGGGTCGTTCCGGTTATGTAAAGGGTTTTCCAATAACAGGTGTTATTTTGAATGGGATTGCGCTATCGAGAGATGATTCACGATTTTTTATGGCCGGAATCAGATGGTGTTCATCTGGACAATGTTTACTTTTCACAAGACGGCGCTACGTGCCACACAAGCAACGAAACCATTGATCTTTTACGGGAAAAGTTTCCGGACCGTGTTATTTCTCGAAGGGTGATCATAATTGGCCACCGAGATTTTGTGACTTAGCACCTTGTGACTTTTTTGTTTGGGGCCACGTCTACGCTAACAGCCCAAGGTCGATTCAATACCTCAAAGATGGAATTCGTGAGGCTATCGAGGACATATGGCAGCCGCTTTGCAATTCGGTTATGGAAAATTTCATGAAAAGGATATTGTCCTGCAACCGTCGTCGTGTTGGTAGCACTTATAACAAAAGTGTAGCTATATTTACCATAGTATATCTCACAGTATATATAGCCTTTTACGCCTGTAAATCTATGTTCGGCAAAAAATGGGGCCTCAAGCCACGTGTCGTACTTTGGATGTACAACTTAGTGGTTCTGCCAATTTTGACATACGGCTGCCTAGTTTGGTGGTTAGCTCTTCAGAAGGGCTACAACTTCACTAAATTAGAGAGAGTGCAGAGAACTGCATGTGTGGGCATCACTGGTGCCTGTAGAACATGTCCCACCGCTGCGCTCAACGTTATTCTCCACTTAATTCCTGTGGATCTGCAGGTTAAATCCATTGCTGCTCAGAGTGCTATTAGACTGAAGGAGTTTGGCCTTTGGAGACAACTGCCTGTAGGGTATAGCAGCATCTTGAAGCAGATCTCCCCTTCCTTCTCTGATATTCGCACCGACCTCTCCATCCACAAACTGTGCTTTGAGGGTTGTGCTAGGGCTATCTTTCCGAGCAGGCAAGATTGGAAAGAGGGGAGAGTTGTTGCGGATATAGATGCCTCTGTTTTCACTAACGGATCCAAAGGTCTGGAGGTGGAGCGGGGGTCTACTCCAAATCAGCCAGCATTTCGGTCTCCTATAAACTGCCGGAGACAAGCAGCGTCTTTCAAGCAGAGGTCTTCGCGATCCTGCAGGCATGCAAAATGCTTCGGGATCGCTGTTGGAAGGGAGACATTAATATTTTTTCCGATAGCCAATCTGCAATCAAGGCACTGTCGTCGCCGTATTGCAGCTCTCTTCTCGTGAGCTCCTGTAAGGAGGAACTTAAACGCCTCGAACGTGCAGGAAACATTTCCCTCATCTGGGTTCCTGGGCACAGGAATATAGAGGGAAATGAAATTGCCGATGAGCTTGCCAGGAAGGGGGCGGCAGAACCGAATCCAGCTGCCCTCTTCTCAGACATCTGTATCCTCTTGGCCGTCGTTAAAGGGAAACTACACAACTTCTTTCTAAGAAAAGCGCAAGACAGATGGAGGTTTGTCTCATCGTGTGCCATTTCAAAAGCACTATGGCCTCAATACGATATAAACAGAACGGTTAAGGTGATGGGAACTCCCCGCCATTCAATTTCCAAACTCATTGCGGTGATCACTGGCCACTGGGTGATCGGCACTCACGCGGAGAAGCTTGGAATTCCGTACAACCCCCATTGCAGAAGCTGTGGGGATTCTACAGAGAAAGAGACTGTGGAACACTTTCTCTGCAGATGTCCGGCTTTGGCGGCTAGGCGCTTGAGATTCCTCAGCGTCCCCTTTGGGGATGACTTGATGAAATTCTCCAGCCTAGATCCATTTTCTCTCCTCTGCTATATCAACAGCACTGGATGGCTGTAGACGGTTTTATCTCCTCCCTTAATCCTTTCACAGGTAGTGGTCCACATTATGGTATCAAAACGGCACGTGTTACTTGTAGCGTACCTGGGGTACTCTTGCCATCTTACCTACCTACCTACCTACCTATATCTGATAGTATCTGCCTCAGAGTTTCCACAGAAGGAAACAACAAAGAGCCAGAACCGAGGTGCTCGAAAAACCTATACACCGAGCAAAAAACAAAAAGGCCCCCGGGTGAGGATAGTATCACAATCGAAAAAACTTAAAGTGCTCGACGAAGAAGTGCTCAGGTTAGGTTATGTTAGCCAGGTTTGCATGTCTACCGCAAGACACACGGTAATCCTAAGACCCATTGTGATACCTGCGTTTGATTTCCATCGCATAACTAAGTTACTTAAACCATTTGGATTTTTTTAAGAAGGTAAGTAGTCTCTCAAGTGAGTCATTTTGCAAATTACGCAAATCTTCAAAGAAAAAATGGCCAAGATATTTGGCACAGGTTCTTTGAAGTGCAGGACATTCACAGAGGAGGTGTCGCTGCGTTGCCAGTAGTGCAGTGACTCGTTATACTCGTAACACCTGTGGGGATACTGGTAGTTGATTTGTTGAATCAAAACAGACGTTTTCTCCTTTTTAGGTTCAATTTTGGCCAGAGCGCTTTGGAGACCCTGCAGTTAGCAGTCAGATGTCAGGTGTCTGTTGGTTTCCGTGATTACGCTCAAGTCAATCGCAGTGTACAGTTCGTTTCCTCTAATGTCTTCTACCACTCACTGAAGGTCCAGTTCAGAGTCCTTCCTTATACATTCGTCCGCTATTTCCTTTCCCTTCACCCCAAAGTGGCCGGGTGAAATACATCTGCGGGCTGAAATACAATGGGAATTAGTAGAGCCCCTGTCCGGCAATGGTGAGAGAGCACGAACTTCGATACAACGCGTCTCTCCATGCCGCATTAGAAGTCGTAGTTGTGGCTTTTCGGCAGTCATCAAAGCCACGGTTAGCAAACGGTTTACTTCAACCAACAAACAAGCTTGGCAGGCTGAGAGAGGTTGCATGTGAACAAAACTGATGTTACCTGCCATGTCCGAGCGACTGTCGCAGATCCTGCTCCCCTTGTCATTAAGCAAAAGGGACTGTAGGCAACTGATTGTTCTTGGACTGATAACGAAACTAAAGCTCACCGCGGGTTGTGCAGAAGTCCGATGATGATGATTAGTGATAGCATATTGGTTGTCCAATTACCATGAGTTTTTGGAACAGTTCCAAATGGAGAAAAATCTTTACAAATTTGGGCAGAGTTTGTTTCCCCTTCAATGCCAGCGAATCCGTTTTCTCTATCGGCTCAAGGTGGCTCATGCAAATCCAATTCCAAAATCACAGTAGAAGTCCTCGAAAAGTTTTGTAGTATATGTAGGGTATAACAGCTGGCTTTGGTCCGAACTTAATCGATATAATTTAAATTTTCAATATTTATCTCAAAACAAATTCATAAATCAATCATACGTCCAACAGTGGCCAAAGTTAATTGTTATCTGACAACACCAAAATTATTGCCTTGGGAACAAAATAATAAATAAATATGTAAATAAAAAAAAATAGGAACATCAGTTAAGCCTAACCTCCAACTTGTGTTTATCCATTATAAATTGTTGGTGATATGATAGTGCAAAAGTGCGCAAATTATTCTGTGAAATGTCAGTAGTTAGCCAGCTAAGCTTAAAAAATTCGATATTTTGTCACAGTAAGAATGAGTAAGCGCTTATTAAATCAAAATCGATTTGCATGCTATATGTCAGTAAGGCTTAATGTACATACATAACTGCACACACACATACATATACTTGTATGTATTTGAATGCTCATTCATATGCACAACATATGTAGCCCTGCAGGGAAATCTATTCGTACCGAACTGGTGCACGATATTAGATTAGATTGGATTCTTTATGAAGTTTGCACTTCGACCGCATGGCCTTTTGTGCCCTCTACATACTCATCACAGTACCTCATACAGACCCAGTTCACTCATTAAACTTAGCATAGAGCTGGGTTGGATTGAGCATATGTGCCTTTCGTCTGGCTGCAGTTGGCCGAAATGTCTCAACCTGAGATGGGTCGCAAACACGACCATAGTCTGTAGACCAAATCCCGATCATGTGCAGATGACTTCGGAGTCTGCAGTGACCTGTGAGAATGCCCGTGAGCATTTTCAGTTTATCTTTGGGGAGGGTTTTGAGTTTTTAAACTTCTTTGGGTTATACCCTCCTGGGATTTCGCCTGGCGTAGTCCCATAGTTTGGAGCCAGTAAACCTCGCTTAGCCTCTTCTCTTCAGTTCCAAGCTTCTCTTTGATGGTGTGTAGTCCCATAGCATGGAAGGGTCCGGGTCCTATTAATGACGAGGCCACAACCTCTTTCGCCAGTGCGTGCGCCACTTCGTTGCCAGTTATACCCCTACCATATGTGCTGGGACCCAAATTAGCCGGATGCAATTGTGCGTTCTTAGTAGATTAAGTTTCTCGATACATTCAAGGACCAGTGACGATGTGATCTCACCAGACGATAGGGCCATGAGTGCCGCCAGATTGTTAATCAGAATGGCAATTCGCTTAGTCCGGAAATTTCTGCCTATGTATGCATGCACGCGATCTAATATGCGTTTCCTCTCTGTGTTATGTTTGACAGACTATACAAATATACAGGAAAGAAAGTATCTGACTGCTTTGAAACCTGCATTGGTGTGAAACAGAGATGTCTGCTGTCGCCATTACTCTTCATTTTACACTTTAATGATTTGCGCGACTATTTGATTTGCGCGGCTACCTCCACTTGGAAAACACTATCGTGGTCCGGAAGCCTGAATTTGAGCTTGATGGGGAGCTCCTCAGAGAATACTCCCCCACCAACCCTTCCGTCTAACCTCGAGCCATCCGTGAACATGTTTGCCATACCTTGCCGCCAAATTTTACACCCTACCCACTCATTGCTTGAGGGAATATGAATGGAAAAAGGTGCGCTCGGACCTAGCGTGGGTGTAGAATGATCCAGCAGCATGGGGATTAACTCAACATTTTTAAGAATGCTAGAGTGTCCATAGCTTAGTCTGATTGCTGCGCGTGCAGCGGTAGTTTTTCCTACAATGTCCACGATTGTCAAGATTGGTTTTATAATCGTGTATTATAAAGTCAAGAATTGACTTATGGCGAGAGGCCCTATCTTTTGCTGATAGCTCCCCTGCAACCATACAAGGCGACTGTTGGCTACCTAATTCTCTCCTCAATGTTTGGCTTCCACGTTAGACTTCTGTCAAGGATAAGACCCTGATACTTCACCCTCTCAGGGAGCACCAACGGAGCGCCCTCTATTGAGGAGAGAAACACTCTAGGTATTTTATATTTCCTCGTAAATAAGATGAGCTCCGTCTTCAGAGGACTTATCGAAAGGCCGCAGTTTGCGGTCCAAGCAAGCACTTAGAAGCCAGAATTATTAAATCAGAAATTTCACATGGAGCGTTTCCTTAGCGATTCCACATGGAAGCTATTCCAAGCTGTCTGCAGAGCTACACAAACTTACTACGCTCAAGGTTGGAGTTATGCCTTATTTGATGATGTAGATAAAATTTAACGTTAATTCATTAAAAGAGTCCTTAAACTATTCCGAATTATGCAATAACACTAGAAACGAATGTAAAAGATAGCCACATGCTCGTATATCTTTGGAGCTGCACATGAAGTATATTTCGAAAAACATTTATAAATGCCATTGCAACAGATTCACACGCAAACTTACACAAGTCATATTAAATAAAAATGTTTTTTGGCTTGAGCATCTGAAAGACATGGGAATGGAGTTCGGTCTGAAGTTTGAAGAGAACATCGCCGCTATAGACTGGCAAGATCGGTGTGTGCAGCTTATTACCAAAATGAGTTTAAAAGATCTGAATAAGACCAGGCAAAAAGCACAGTCAAGTGCGACGCGAATTTACAAACACTTAGACTACTATTCAAAAGGGGAATCATACCTATGTTAAAGAAGATATGCGGCTAGCTGATATTACAACAATTTTCAAAGGTAAAGGTGGTTTACTAAAGCTAAATGCAGAAAATTTACACCATTTGCAATTTAAACGAAAGAGAAGACGTGGAACAGTTCTTAGGAAGATGTCCGGTACTGAAGAAAATCAACGCAGCGTAGCTAAATGAAGCAGAAATAATAGATATACTTAAGACCACAATTTGAAAAGACTTACGCTAATGTAGGTACAACTGTCCTCTATAGTGTCGTAGAGTTTTACACCATCAATGTTCCAAGAGAGTTGAATTTCTTTCAAAAAAATCATCGGAAGAAGGCGGCTGAAGACATGCTTGAACAAGTGAATTTGGACCCAACGTTTATCCATGATTCGCAGGATGAGACGTGGGTTTATGAGATGTGGGTTTATGAGATTGACATGCAAACCAGTCAACAGGCGGTTATGTGGCTGAAAGGCGCTATCCACATGAGCCGAAACTCAAACCCACCACTTCAAAGTCGGTCAAAAGTGAAAGTCATGCTACTCGTTTTCTTTCATTATCTTGGAACTTTGTGCTCTCAAAACTCATTTCAAAGGGTTCTACGGTAAATAAAGAATATTTTTCGGAAGTTATGCGTAGAGAACGGCCCAATTTGTGGAAAGAAAACTCATGGATCTTACACCATGATAACGCACCGTCTCACAAGGCTCATATGGCGAACATTGATGCACGGGAAATGCTGCTGGAGTGGCAGTCCTTGGCCGGATATAAATTCGAGTCGTTCCGGTTACGTAGAACCGAATGTCGTGGGGACGTTGCTTGCTTCATTGTTTTTGTTGTTGTTGTTGTAGCAGCTTTGCTTTGTCTTTATTTTCGCTTTGACGCGTTTCTTTATATTTTACATTTCTACTAAAAATTTATTTTGCATTGTAAATATACTTGAAGGAATATTATTCAAAATAAGTAAAAAAAAAACAATATGGCAGCATGCTTTTCTCACGGCTGCCAATTTACGTAAAATACATAACCTATGAATGTAGGTTAGGTTAGATTATGGTGGTAGTCGGTCTGTACGATCAACTCCCTTAGACCTTACAGACCTCCGATATGATACCACTGTGCAACACAGGACCTCATGTACCCATCTTTATGAAACCATATTGTGGCTCTTATGAAGCGCAGGATTGGTCCAACCGTAAGAGTGAAAAAGTATCTACCTAGGAAACCTGCTCTGGTTTAAGTTTAAATAGCCAATGGCAGTTTATACAAGCCACGATTTTGGACACATCATCTTTGTAAAGGCTAAGCAGTTCCTTCGGTTTTCTCTTGTTTATTTGCAGCCTATGTAAGTGCCTTCTTCAAGTATCGCGGCAAACAGGCATCGTCTGACAATACTGTTCGTCGTTGGGTGTCGAATTTTTTTGAACACGGGACAGTAGGAGATCGTCAATATGCCGCTCATCAACAACCATGACGTTACAAAGAACTTGTTGAAGAAGTGAGGAAGAGCGTTGCCCAGGAGCCAACAGTGGCGTATCGTCGTCGCGCTTAGCATTTTGGCGTCAGTGAAACCACAACGCAGCGCAATTAAAAGTGCAATTGATACAAAGAATATTGCCGACAGAATATTGCCAGATCACCTGACTTAACACCCCGGACTTCTTTTTGTGGGATTATCTGAAAAGTAAGGCGCAGACTATTGACGAGCTTAAGGCAAACATTCGTGCCAAAATCGATGCTATAAAACCCGAAATGCTTGACAAGGTGATGACAAACGCAGAAAAAAGATCGCAGTTTGTGATTGCTAATAAAGGTGGCCACTTGATTGATATTGTATTTAAAAAATAATTTTAATAAATTGTAAATAACCAAACCAAATAAAAATGCCTCACTTATATGTGTTTCACTAGGCAGGGCTAGTATACTGGGGCGGCAGCCCTTGGTCGGGAAAAGCCCGAGTCATTCCGGTACGTAGAACCGGCTGCCATGGGAATGACGGCCCAACTACGTTCTGGTTACTGTAGCAGGTTAAACTCCTACATATCCAGAATCGACCCCGACATATCAAACACATGTCCGGCATGTGAAGGTACCCCGCACGGCACTAACCACCTCTTCACATGCCCCCTTAAACCGACTCATCTAACCCCCTCTCCCTCTGGACCCAACCTGTCGAAACAGCATGTTTCCTGGGCCTACCCCTAGATGAGCTAGACGAAGACGACCGATGATATGCCTACACTGACAGGGGTACCTATGCTGTTAAAACAACAACCTCACTTATAAAAATCAGTTTTTGTTTTTAGGGGAACTTTGGATTCTACGTCATTCGTTTTGTGTATCACAAAATTTAGTATCAGCTTAGTGAAACATAAAACGAATGACGATATGACCTCGGCATATGTGTCAAATTTGCTCAGATCCGAATATTGGTCTGCTGGGTAGTACACCTCCAAAAATCTTGTCAAAATGTAGAGCTAAAGCTAAAGTTAATTTATTCATTCTACTTTCCAGCAATAAAAAGAAGTGCCCACAAATGGCAGCAGGCCGGCGAAAGGGTCCTGCTAGAAATGTTGGCCGAGCAGATAAATGAGTTGCGTGGCTGCCGAGAAAACAGCTACTTAATATTAGAAATAGCAGAGGAGTTAAAGAAACTATTTAGAATACAATTTGGTCACTTGCAAAATTATTAAGATACCCACCAACCTAATCGGCATAATTTTTTTTACAACACCTGTTCTTACTTTCATTATTAAAATATCGTTTCAATTTGTTTTCGTTTTCATTGTGGGAGATTTTTACGCGGCGGACCCAAACCCAGCGCACAACCAGATATCCTGGATTGCTTCGCCTACTCACATTAGCTCGCTCTTTAGCGAATGTTCGGAAGCTAGCTGGAGAATTTCTCTTACCCACAAATGCTACTTTGGACTAGTAGAAAAGTCCTTTCTCGACGAACCAAAGTAACACTCTGCAAGTCTGTCATCATGCCCGTTCTAACGTATGGTGCAGACGGGGCTTCGACAATATCCGATCAGGCGTCACTTGGAGTGTTTGAGTGAAAGATATTGCGGAAGATTTTTGGATCTTTGCACGTTGGTGATGGCGAGTATCGTAGGCAAACAATAGCAGCGAATAAAGATCCAGCGGCTACGTTAGTTGCGTCATTTCGTCCGAATGGATACAAACGCTGCGGCTCTGAAAGTATTCGATACGATACCAGCTGGTGGTTGCAGAGGAAGAGGAGAGTTGGAAAGATCGAGAGGAGAAGGACTTGTCTTTACTTGGGGTATCCAACTAGCGCCGATGATCACGAGAAAGTAACGACTGTCGCGCCTTGTTAAACTCGGCCAAAGTCGCTTAAGCGGTTATCGCGCCAATTATTTTATTTTAACAGCCACTTCTAATCGAGACTGAATTACTTACAAATTAAATCATGTACGGTGAATTACGTATATCGAAGGGTAATTGAGTAGTGAATTCCGAATGAGAGAGCGACTTACGAATGAGAGAGCGAATTGCGTGGCGTGCGAACACAGCAACGGAGATTTGATGACAGTATTTATTAAAAGCATTCGCGAAAATTATTGATGAGTATCGGATCAGAAAAGTATCGGATCAATTAAAAGTTTTGTGGAAAATTATTAAAACAGATAATACTAGCAAGAAAAAAAAAATGTTCTAAAACAGGAGAG
Organism: Anastrepha obliqua; assembly: GCF_027943255.1. Classification (NCBI taxonomy): domain Eukaryota; kingdom Metazoa; phylum Arthropoda; class Insecta; order Diptera; family Tephritidae; genus Anastrepha; species Anastrepha obliqua. The sequence continues at coordinate 150,459,588 of NC_072892.1, read as the reverse complement.
CATTTTTATTAGGTGTAACCTGCAATAAAAAATTAATTTGTGAATACCTCGCCTATGCCCTCATTCATCCATAACTCCATCAAAATATCCAGTATGAAGCATGTGGAAGAAGTATCGAGCAGTTGTAGTTTCTTGTAACGTAGCAACACTACCCAAAATGACGTACCGCATCGAGTTTCATTCAATAGCGAACACGCCAATAGGCCCAGATGTTCCAACAGGGATGTAATCACGTAAATATTTAGTGGCGCGACTAATGTTTATGTTAAAAATCGACAAACAAGTAGACAGGCAAACAAATAAACCGCAACAACAAAGCCCCCACAACAACAACGTCCACAGCAATGACACGTAAAGCTGTTAACCTCAAACTGCACATGATCGACGCAGCGAGACTATCGAATTAGATTTGAAGTATTAGTTACGCAGGTGTGGGGTATTTATTTAGCATTGGATCGGTACGAGAAATGAAGATGATCGCATTTTATCTATAATGAGAGAGAGAGAGAGAGAAGGTCTAATGTCGAGCAGACTAGGATTGTAATCAACATTTGCTTAGACACAATTTATTATTAATAAATATATAAATATTAGATAAATATTTATTTAGCAAATGCTTATTAAGAATAAATTTGAATACTCAAAATGGCTGTTGTACCTAACCTTTACGCATTTTAAGATCGATTTTTTTCGCTTTTTCACTCCACTCGGGAGCAAAGGGCCTCGACAAGGCTCAGTATTGCGTTGGTTTCGTTAATCTAATTTGTTTTCTGACAGGGTAGGTGATTAGCCTGCCGCTACCAGTCCAAAATAATGGAAATGCCCACCTATCGTTGCGCGCCATCTGCGTTTCTCACTTTTCTCACATAAGAATCACATAGATGGTTGAGGACAAAGTAAGGATTAGAAGGATACAGTTTTTCGGTTTTTTGTTTGTTTTTGAGGATGAGGAATGATTTTTTTTTTTTGTAGAAAGTAGAAAATTCGGTAAGTTTGGAAAAGTGCGAGGACGTGGGACTCGAATCCACAACCTCTGAGTTGGCAGGCTAGTGCACTTACGCTAGACTACCGAGGCTCGAAGATAGATGCATCTATTAAAAAAAAAGTTTATAGACTTTTTCTTTAAAAATTCTTTATACAGAATTTCAGAGATATTTCTGTATAATAAATATTATCTGTATTGCTTTGAGATGATCCGGATAGTTTTTATTGCCATTTGCCTGGGAAATATGTAGCTAATAAATTTCCACCTCGGCCAAATATTTTCATATTAGCAACCAACAGCACAGAAGTGTACGCGCCAATTATTTAGATAGCTATTTTTAATCAACCATCAATTTCGGCGAGGCTATGATGAGCCCACTACTTGGAACGAGTAGTCGGTTCACAAGGGTCTGCAAAGCATGTTCATCAGGAGGTGCGGCTGCAAATGAGCGAGGGCTTGGAGCAAATGGCATGGCATATAAATGTGATCTTATGAAAACTCGTAGTTGTTGGGTTGCAATCATAAACATATCAAAAATCAAAGGGTCAAAGAAACTTCAGATAGATGATGAATAACCTCTATTTGAAATGCAAAAACTACACTCAATGCAAGGATGATAGATGATCAGGTTTGGCCTTGAGCTATGGTGAAAAACGAAATTGAGCGAGTAACTTTGGCTGCCATGCCAAAGGGTCCTCGGGAGCAGAATTCTGCTCGCTCATTTCGCACGTCCAATCTGTCGTAGTTCAGACGGCAGCGAAGCAACATAAGAGGAGACTGTGTTAGTTTTTTTTTCCTATATCACTCACACAATCTCAGTTTTTTCGTAAACAAACCGTTGTCATGACCCCGGTTACGTCAGCCAATTAGCTGATTCCTTCAAATTCTGGATTTTGGCAGAATTTAACAAAGCGCGAAAGTCCTTTCTTTCTTACGCTAACCGACGCTAGTTGGACACACCAAGCAACGACAAGTCCTTCTCCACTTGATCTTTCCAATGCAGAGGATATCTTCCTCTTCTTGCTACCACGAGCTGATTGTTGGAGTGGTTGAGTATTTCTACGGAAATAATCCTAATTAGCGACCAGCACACTTGTACTACCACTTGCCTCGTGTGATGATGTCTTGTTTTTTTTTTTTTAATTTTTTGCTTCTAAGTTAGATCCATTTTGTGAGATCCAAGTATAACCGCTAACTCTTTATCTCGATGTCTGAGATCTCATTAATTCGCTTTAAGAAAGGCTTACCGAAAGAGCGAAGTCGTGCCTTAGCCAGCAATGGACATTCACATAAGTAGTGGAAAAGACTTTCCTTCACCCCTTCCGTTTCACAGCTGATTTCACCAAGCAGAATGGCCTTTTCAAGTATGCCCTCCATTTCTGCCGCTTTTGGTCGGGGACTGCTTATTTATGGTAGTATTCGCAGCTAACCTACATATCTATAGGCCGTTCAGCTAAATGCCAACTTGCAAACCTCCACAGTAGCTCAGCCCTATGACCTTCCAATGACCTGTGAGGGTGGTACCGCATCGGTTACTTTCAGAGCCGGTGCGTTTTGCTTCCATTCGGATGGCATGACCCAGCCAATGAAGCCACCGAATCTTCAATCGCATACTGTACATCGAGAAAATATTGTACGAAACAAAGCCAATTTGGTGTGCGAGGTCAAGCATGACTCGAAACTGAGGTGGAGGGATGTAGTAGAAGAAGAGCTAACAAAAATCAGGGAGCAGAAATTGAGAGAATAGAGCAAGTGACGGAAAAGCATGGAGATAAATTGTCTTGCAGGCCAAGTGTTATCACGCGCTGCAGCGTCAAACCTTGATGAGGTTAGTTATCGTACTTACTTTTATTCAAGCCCTCTTAATTTCTGCTTCAGAATTTTTTTACGCACAAGAATGCCACACATAAGGTTTGTAACGATTATTACAAATTGTTTGGTACAGAAATACACTTCATATCGTAAACCGTTATTTTGCTGTTTAAATTTTATTATAATTTTTGATTTTGTATAAAATATTTTATTAATATTACAATTTTTGCACGAAAATCTTATCTTACCTTAAGGGGGGGGGGGTAGGGTCACAAAATCGAAATTTTTTTTCTTCACTCATCTTATAGTAAATCATTTCAAGAATGTTGTGTCAAAATTTTAGGTGGATCGGAGCAGAACTCTCAAAGTTATAGCCTTTGTAGGCACTCTACCTCGAATGCGGAGCATCGATAGTTTTTCAGAGTCATTTTTTCAAACGCGTTTTTCCCGAAACGACTTCTTAAAAGTCGGTGCCAATCACAACTCCGAAACTATTCAACCGATTCTTTTCAAATTTGGCACACGTTTTCTAAATCAAAAATACCTCCCCCCCCCCCCCCCACTGTTTTTTTTATTTTTATTTTTTTAAGGTTGTTTTTCACTTACCAATATGGCGAAATTTTTCGCCAAAAATGCTCGTTTTACGTTTTTTTGCCACCAAAACTACAAAAATGAAAAAAAAAAATTTTATTAATGGGGGGGGGGGGGGGGGGGGAGCATTACGTCATACTTTAACTGAAAAATTGGACTTTTTTAGTTTCAGATGATTCTACGTCGAATGCCGATTGGCACCGCAGAGCACCTCTCGAAAAACATATCTCCAAAAAAACTCTGTCATGGGCTTATTTGTCAATATTTTATTATTAATATTTTTTAAAAACTTATTGAAAAGATGTACAATAACATGCAACTGATTTTATTAAAGTATCTTAAGCCATATTTCTGTAAAAAATGCCAAAAAGAAAGTGTTTTTTTTAGCGCTAACCCCTACCACCCCCTTAAAAAAGATTATTTGTCTTTGCGCTTACATATTTTCATTCTCAGGTTGATCGATTTTGTGTTAAATGCAAGTGAAAACAAACTTCGCTAAAATCGATCAACAAAGCCTCAAGGCGAATATAATAAGGAAAGAAGAATAAATAAATAAGAAAAAACTATAGTTATTTACTTTCAAATATTTAAATCATGTGTTATAATCATATGGTTTCTCTGCCTTAACCCTTTACCTCATATGCGCCCATATATGGCATTGCAATTTTGATTCAATTGTATTTCCAAATTAAGCATTTTGTAATAATTCAAACTATTTTAATTCATCTTATATATATTCAGCTATAATATATATACCTATATATTATATATGGTATTTGGCCGAGCTCCTCCTCTTATTTGTGGTGTGCGTTGTTGTTCCACAAATGGAGGGGCCTACGGTTTCAAGCCGACTCCGAACGGCAGATATTTTTTTATGAGCAGCTTTTTCATGACAGAAGTACACTCGGAGGTTTGCCATTGCCAGCCGAGGGGCGACCGCTATTAGAAAAATCTTTTTCTTAATTTTAGTGTTTCACCGAGATTCGAACCGACATTCTTCTCTCTGTGAATTCCGAATGGTAGTCACGCACCAACCCATTCGGCTACGGCGGCGGCCCTCAGCTATAATACAGCAAAAAAAAATGATCTGTGATTTTATGACAGTGCACAGACTACATGACTCCGTACTTTAGTTGGGAGAGAAGGTTTCGCACTACAATTGAAGAGGAGGGATGGCACAAAGATACGAAACCTAGTCATAGAACTTTTCATATCTATACAGACGGATCTAAAACTTCAGATGGAGTGGGAGCGGGCATTTACTGCTCAAAACTAGGGATAAGGCAGCCTATCAAACAGCCAGAACACAGGAGTATTTTCCCAGCGGAAGTTTTTGCTGTGGGGAAAGCCGCGGAGCTAGAAAAAAACACTTTTTTCATGAATTTATTGTAGCGAAACGGTTCAAGTCAGTTTATTAAAAGTTGTTGCATATTATAAAGTGACATTTCAAGAATATTTGATAAAATTTTCATGTAAAAATATTGCAAAATGAGCGAATGAGAGCACATTTACGTAGACGTCTTTTTAAAAATACATTTTGCAGTAGTCAGCATATCTCAGCGTAGAATCATCTGAAATCAAAAAAATTGAATAATTTAGTTAAAGTATGAGTTAAACTTCCCCCCAACGTTTATTTTGACGATTTATTTTCATTTTCAGCCATTTGGTAGTCGTTTGAAGTAAAAAGTGATTTTTGACGAAAAAATGCCGCCATTTTGTAGGTGTAAAACCACCTTAATATAAAAAAAAATGGCGAAAAAAACGTTGGGGGGAGGTTTTTTATATGTAAAATATGTGTGCAAAATTTCAAAAGGATCGGTTGAGTAGTTTTCAAATGCCAATGACTACGTACTTTAAAAAAAAGGGTTCGAGAAAACCGCGTTTAAAGTTTGTAACGGACTACGCGCGCAACTGCTGCGTCTCGGCAGATGTTTGAGGCGGCTCGGCTTTATGCTCTATAACTTAAAAAGTTTTGCTCGGATTGACTTAAAATTTTAACACGGTATTTTTGAAATGTTTTACTATAATAACATGCAAAAAAAAAAAAACCCCTTAAAATGTTAAAAATGGTTGCTAATAAAGTAAAAAGTAGAACTCACCGTTCCCCTTAGAATAGAGTTTCGGTTTGCTCTCTCAATTGTATCTTTCTTGAAAGTAGTTCTTGCAAATTATTACTAATTGATAAGATTGATAATTTAGTTAATTAAAAACATTTAACGTTAATTAAATACTATTAACAGAATTCAATTCAGTATTTAATTAGTTGTTTGTTTTGAAGTCCACAAGATCCACAAACGAGTTTACATAACCGATCGCATACGACAGCTGTCTCTATACACATAACGTTGCGGCGATAAAAGATTACGTAACAACAACAAATGAATTTCTTCATGGTGAAAATATGTTTAGCGTGCTACGTAGCCGATCGTTATTCGGCTATGAGCGAATTTGACGTAGTCAGCTGATGGGCTGACGCCACTTGGGTCACCAAGCGGTTTGTTTACGAAAAAATTGGACTGTGTTAGTGATATACGAAAAAAATCAACCAACGAAAACACCTCGTTGCCATCTGACCAACGACTGATTGGACGAGTGTGGGAATGAACATGTGAATTGGTCGTGCAGAATTCGGCTGCAGAATGTCCCCAGTGCCGTGGCAGCCAAGGTACCCACACAACTATTGTTTCACCACAGCTAAATAGCAAACCTGGGAATCTATCATTCTTGGAATTTCTTTAATGATAATAGATTACCACGTTTGACCTTCAGTAATGTTGAAAAATTGAAATTGAGCGGGTAACTTCGGTTGCCGCGTCACCGGGGGATCGGCAGGCGAATTGTTCATTTCACACGTATTCTCACACTCGTCCATTCATTCGCTGTTCAGACGGCAACGAAGCGACAAATATAAGTGTAGACTGTGTTCAATTTTTTTCGTAAACAAACCGCTGTCTCTTTCGGGGAATTCCTTCCTTCTTTCAAATACCCATTCCCCACCATCTGAATTTTTTCACCATGGAATTTCTTGTGCTTTAATAAGCGTCATATGCAGAGAAAAGCATATTCTTTTCAAAATTCACCTACCTAATGCTTCATACAAAAAAGGGCTCAAAATTGAAGAGAAGAGTTTTCGGAGAAGTTTATTTTGAGCCAGCTAAGTAGCTCCTACGGTGGATTGAGTGTGACACAGCCAACTTAAGACTACATATACTGGACTGTCGCAGATTTTTCAGCACAGCACATCAGAAAGGTGCCCGTTCCATTTTTGCCAGTCTGGAAGGGATGGCAATCGAAACCTGGAAAACATTGCGCAGGAAATATTTTTCTAAGATGCATGTCGGAGATGAACACACCTTCCAACGCAGCTTATATGGACGGAAAATAATTATATACAATCACGGGGCTGTTAAAAGGCCACACCATTATCGGGAGACAACAACTTTTGCAAAAGCTGTAACAACGAGCCGTAAGACGCCTGCTTTGCGCTTTCCCAAGGTAGTCGGTTTTACGTTTATTATTATTATTAGATTAGTGCGCGCTGCGAACAAAATTAAAGTTTTTTAGCACATTTTGGGGTTTATGGTTCTATAATTTATATGGAAGCACGGTAATGCCACCAAGGTGCTGCAGGCGTTTTCTGCCTAGTGAAGGGCATTTACAAAGGATGTGTTCTGAATTTTCAGTGCACATTTCACAGAAGCGGCAGATGATGGTCAGAGCGGCCAATTTGGTTAAGTGGTGTCTCGGGGCTACAAAGTAATCAGTTAGAAGTCTTAAGTCTACACTGTTGAGTGAAAGTAGTTTATCCGAAATTCCTCTGTCTGGCATTAGGAATTGCTGGGCTTGTGGCTGACCGATATAATTTCGCCAGTGTTCAACGCAATTCTTCTCCTCTCACCTCCTGAGAAGTTCGTTATTGTGGCACAACGTGCACAGGTGCACAGAAAAACTTAGGACCAATTAGGGGCATGTTTGCCGCTTTTTAATCTAGATGATGCGTTCTTTCATTTCCGTCATGTCTTTCGTGTCTAGCAACCTAACCGAATAGTAATGTGTTGGCGCTCTACGTTACCGGAACGACTGGGATTTACATATATCCCACCAACGACTGTCCCTCCAGCAGCATTCGCTGTAAATGCATGGGGAATTTTTATGCTGCTACAATAACATCTGCTTTGCGAGTGGCCTCCGCTCTGGAGGGGAAGATAGAAATTCATTGGTTAAGGATATGAAAATTGAAAATGTAGGGGATTTATGTGGCATCATAATGGGACTATTGGTAAATGATGCTATGAGAACCAAATCCTATTCTCATTGGTTTCAATTCTAATACGCTTTTTGCACACAGCAGAGTTAAATTTCACTTCAAATTTTTATAAATTTAAATTTTTATAAATTTGTTAAAGGGCAACGCCATTTTGTTCTAATAGAAATAATATTCATCAAAAAATCGTTACTTACAGGCTCCGTCTATGCCTTCAGGCTACTACTGTCTGCGTATTGGCAATAAAGCCTTACAGCTGTTAATTTTTATGTTTTTTTCTTTCTTGGGTTTACAATTGCGTCCGATTGTTTTTGTTTTTTCTTCTTTTTGTTGTTGATTCAAAATTGTTTTTTATACTCCGTTATTAGCTCTCACTCTCTTACAAAATTCAATTTGGGTAGTTATTAACTGTTTTGTTTTTTGTTTTTGAGGCGAATGAAAATTTTTTTATTTTTTGCTCATTTTTCCGATGTAATCATTTATGTATTTGTATTATTTTTTAAATTATCTGGCTTGTATTTTTTCGGTTTAGAAATATATGTTATTGCTGCTTTTTATTTGCACTGCCCAAATTTGGGGTTTTCATAGTTTTAATTTTATTTTTTCAGAATTGGGTAGCATTTGAGAGATGGAAGTACTCCTTCACGCTGATGGAAGTACTCCTTCACTCCTGTCGCTTTTGTTGTATGTGTGTTTTTTTTTTTTCAATTTTTAGCTTCGCACTGATTTTGCACTATGGTGTTTGCTGATATATTAGTCACTCAAAGTTAAATAGAAAAAACAAACAAACAAAATGAAAAAATATTTTATTATATTTAAAAAAAAAATTTTTGTTGAAAAATTTAATTTGATTGCGACGCCGTTTACTCGTTGGCTTATTGTGAAATTTGTACAATTTCTACTAAAACTCTCCAGAATTCTCAAAATTCACAGTTTTATTATAAAATAATTTGTTAACAATTTAATTTAAAATCCGCATTTCAATTTAAGCAAAGTATTTGTTTTTAAGTATGTATTTCATTAAATAAGAATTTTTAACTCGGTTAACTAGAAAATTTCACGACGCTAATTACACAAGTGAAAATATCATTTTAAATTAAAATTAATTACTTCATTATTTTTATAACATTTTTTATTTCCATTTATTTCTTTTAATATAATTTCCTATTTCCGGAAGCATTTTCATTAGTTTATGCAAATTTCACTAGTGAACGATTTTTGCATTACGCATTAATTATTTGATTATTTTATATTTAGTTTGAATCTAATTATAGTTTTCTAATTTCACAATCTCAAACAATTGTCCTTCTCGAAAATAAAAATATGAAAATGTAATTTTTCAACAAAAAAAAAAAAACAAGAAAAGAAAAAACACAAATTTATTGTACGCGCACAATTATTTTCGCCAATTCATTTCCTTAGCCAATGTCTTGACAACGGCATTTTTCTCTATGCACTTTTTTCGGCCTCCGACGTACCGCAACTTACTTGTGTCGTCTGTAAATCGCATTCGGCCTTCGAGATCTCTGTGCATATGCCGTCAAATTTGTTTGTACGATTTTTTCTTTACTCAGACGTATGCATGTAAATATGTACGCACGTCGTTTGCTTGCTTTCTATGCGTTTGCGTCGTTGTTGTTTTGCGAGTCGCATTGCCAACGAAACTGATGTTTTTGAAACTATAAAAACACACAAAACGTCTGAACGTGCTGCCACCAATGCCAATACCAATTCAACATCAAAAACACCTTGCTTTCCCCATCCATTCTGCTCTCTCTAGTATTTTGTGTGGTATGTATGGGGAGCATATCTAACTTCACTCAGCCATTGCCCGTTATTCATTTTGAATGAGTAGCCTGTTCATTTACTCGCACTCATATTACACTATGCTACAGTGTATGGAGATTTTTTATATTGTGGGGTTATTTTTGTGGTTTATTCGTACATATTTCGGTATTTATTCGTGTATTCACGGCTAATTAATTCTTTATTGGAATATAATGTAGAAAGACAAACAATAAAACAAATTTGAAAATTTTCATTTATAAATCCGTACGTTAACTATCAATATTGTATTTTCTAGGTACTGCAGCAATTTATCCACAATCACATGTGAGCTGTGGAATTTCTGTTTATTATCACAGTCACAATGGATCAACGACAGGTCTAAATGTGTCATTGCGACAGCCATCCTACCTATCTAACACAGTCGCCGAAATGAAAACGAGTATCGTCAGAAGAAATGATCTTTCTCACTGAACTTAACCAGTTCGACATTCTGTGGTCGTTGTTCACCCCAACTTTTTTATCTTCGGATTGTTAAAAAAGTTAAATTATTTGTAAAGGGTGATCAAATTGGAGGTACTTTACCCAAAAGGGCTTTTTTGACAGATCACGCGTGACGACTGTCAAACTAAATACATCATTTTCTTGAGTATCCCCTAATATTATTGAGACGTAATACATCGTACAAAGTTTACAAATCGTACAATTTTAGTACGAAAATCGTTGTTCTATGAAAAGAGTTCATCGCGCGTTCCGGCCAACTTATGGTGCACATAACCGTTCAGCGATACGTCTCATTTTTGGGGTAATGATTAATAAGGAAAATTGCCGTATTTGGGCTAAAGAGCAACCCAAAGCCATTCAACAACAGCCATTGAATCCATTGAAAAGAACCGCGTGGTGTCTATGGGCTGGAAGAATCTTCAGCCCAAATTTCTTCAAAGACGATGGTGGCATCAATGTAACAGTGAATGGCGAACGCTATCGCGGCATGATAAACGACTTTTTGATGCCTGAAATGAAAGCCCGTGCTCTCCTCAACGTTTGGTCGCAACAAGGCGGCGCTTCTAGCCATACAGCGCATGAAACAATGAATTTACTGCGTCGTCGTTCCGGTGAGCAATTTATCTCTTGCCTCGGACGAGTGGATTGGCCATCAAGATCGTGGGATATCACATTTTTGGACTTTTATTTGTGGTGCTAAGTAAAGTCTAAATGGTTTGTGGATAAACCAGTTTCGATTGAGGCGTTGAAAGTCAAAGAAATAACGACGTGTTTACGAATGGCCGAATTACGGCGCAGTTGCGGCCAACATTTGAAAGGGATTATCTTTAAAAAATTTAAAAATAAATGTCATGAATGGTTCTACACAAAAATAATAAATATCACCCAATCTATTTGAATTTGAATGCATTGATGCATTTTTGACAGGAAAAAAAATCTGCAGTTTGCAACTGGCATAAAATTCCATGTCGCTCAATTTTTAGGGCAATAACAGGAATATCCAAATTTGCTAAATTTTTTTAAATCCATGAGTTGGATTTAATGAAAATGGGGAGTTTCCAATAATATAAATTTTTGACATATCACTTACGGGGGCCCACTTGGACGAAAGAAGTTTGGTTCATCCTTTGTGATACCATTGTAATAGGGAGAAACGATAGGACGAAAAAGAGAGGGGTGGAGGGTTGAGTATGTGCGGACTATGAACGGTGACTAATTTGCGGATGTGTTAGCTTATGCTGCTGATCAAGTTTCAATGTTATAGTTAATATTAAGGTATTGGACGACTTCTGTTGTGAGCTTAGGAGCGCTCAAATTTGGATTTTTCTTGATTTGTTGCACTATCTACCGTTCATCTGCAACCGAAAACAGTTTTGGTCGTCTCGATTTCTTCTTATTTTCCACGAATTTTGTTTCATTTATCACGTCGTGCACAGCCGAGCGGGGTCTATCCACTCTTTCTGAGATTTCCCGAACGGGTTTTCCTTTTACATGATGACTAATAATTAAATTTCTGACTTGAATTGAGCTTTTGTCCACGCTGTCTACCCATGTTTATAATTTGAACCTTTATTCAATAAAACACGACTAAAAATTTATTTTAATTTATTACATTGGGTTCCTTCTTTGCACTTTTCTACCGAGTGAAAATTAATTGCGGGATTTTTATTACTAATTTGCATTTCTTATAAAAATTTTGAATTTGAAGCTGCATGCTATGTATGTCCGAATTCTTTATTAACCCACTGCAGAAGCATTGATGCAGAATCTAACTACTATTTACGGGTGAAACCGGTTTAGGAGGCCAAAATGTTGGTGTTTTTCGAGAATTTTTTGAACAAAGAAGGAATAATCAGAAATTGTTTAAGTTTAGAGGATATTTTATTTATATTTTAGGTACACTTTTAAATTTTCTTGAAGCTATTTCTGCGGGAGATAGCGGCGTTAGAGCGTGCTGTCCATGCACGATCGCCATCCGAGTGTCTTGCTGGATGAATATGAACCTAATTGTGGTAAAAAAATATTGAAAATTGCATGCTTTTGAGGCACTTGAACACAAAGTAGTTTTTATACCATGTTTTTTCATCTATTTTGCTTAAAAAACCATATTTTAAATAACAATATAATCCCAGAACTAGGTTTATAAAAATTAGAATTGAATGAAGAAAAACTCTGGAGAAATTGTAGAACGATTGGTCGATAACTTTTTAAGCTAGAATGCCCACCAGTTGAAGAAAAGTAGTTTCCAGAAAAACGTCGTTCTAACTAACGCGCGCTACGGTGCGGAACCGACGGGCAGTCACTTAACCAGTTAACTGTGTCGCCAGAATTGAGCTATGACGAGTATATTCGTCAATCACAGAGTAAGTTGCGCTGGTAAGATATTGGATGAAAAAGATAGTTGGATAGTTGCTCATTTTGGGGACAAATGAACTAAAAATAAAACAATAGTAATTTACAGAACTTCTGGACAACTTTATAATATTTACGCACTTGAAATTTTTACGTTGCACTGTACTTATTTGATAAGAACCGCCGCCACTTGGTAAGATATGCACTGACACACAAGAGTTAGCTTTCTAGTTTATAAATCCACTTTTTGACTTTTGCCTTTGCCCCTTTTAGGTTAACATCTGAAAAACGTTATCATCGCACATAAATAAATTCATTATGCGAAATGGTGAACTTTTTCAATCAGTGCATACGGGGAAGCATGACATTATCTCAAACTGTTTATATTTTCTATTTGTTTGTTTTATTCCGGCATAGCCTCAAAATATTCTAAACATCTTGAAATTTGAGAATATGTGTTGTTTTTCTCAAAAATTGTAATTTAAATAGCCAATGGTCACTAATTTATACGCATGACGAGTATAGTATACTCGTCAATCACAGTTAACTGGTTAAGCGCTCATAGAATCGGGAATAATGCGAATTTCGCTTTAAAAGTTTTACCACACATTCTTGAGCAGTTATACTAACGATTTATGCAATAAAAAAAATCTATTTTTTGATCGATCTAAACCGGTTTCCTCCCTTAACGCGCGCATGAGCCTGGTCTACTAGAATTTACACCCGGCCAAGGACTGTCAAAATTTTAGGAATATTTTATATTTTTCCAGCACAACTCTCTTTTCGATTTCATTTGCTTGAAAGCTATGCGAGCCATTGAAAATTTATATTTTTTAATTTGCCAAATTTAAGCGCTACTGAAATAGCACTTTTTTTTGTTGCAAAGTGTGCTTTGTTCTCTGTAGGCATTTATGAACCTACGGTCAATTCGGTCTGTACTCTCATTGGGTACCTAATGTAAATATCATAGTCACCTTACTGACATAAGCAATGACCACAAAACACACGCACATATCCTTCATCGTTCTCCGCGCACTGCCAAATCGCTTTTGTTCTCATTTTAATTTATACTCATACGCTCTTTTGTACAGAGAATCAACTGTTGCACCGCTCTACACTACGTTATTTATAAAATTCCCATTTTAATTACTGGCTTGTTTTCATTTTAATTTTAACTTTTTGTTTTTTTTTTTTTGTGTATTTGTGTGGTTTTCATGCGTGCATGTGCGCGCTTCATTAAGTGGTAAACAAACGCCAGACGCAATATAACCGCTGGCGCAAAAACAGGCAATTTTTGTAGTTGATAGTCGTTAAATAATTAATTTAATAAATTACTCATTTTATAAATTTAACTTTATTAATATTTTTTAGAGCTTAGTAATAGGACGCCGTAGCCGAATGGCTTGGTGCGTGAATTCGGAATTCACAGAGAGAACGTAGGTTCGAATTTCGGTAAAACACCAAAATTAAGAAAAACATTTTTCTAATAGCGGTCGCTCTTCGGCAGGCAATGGCAAACCTCCGAGTGTATTTCTGCCATGAAAAAGCTCCTCATAAAAATATCTGCCGTTCGGAATCGGCTTGATACTGTAGGTTCCTCCATTTGTGGAACAACATCGAGACGCACACCACAAATAGGAGGAGCTCGGCCAAACACCAAAAAAAGGGTGTACGTGCCAATTATATATATATACTAGGGCGGGTCGATTTAAAAATCGCTCATTGCTCTGAGAAAATCGTATTCTAGGGATCAAAATAAGAAACTTTGCCGAAGGAACCATACCTCTAAAACGAATTCTGATGTCCCCCAATTTGGGTCGAACGAAAAATCCCACTTTGACCCATTTAGAGTGCTCTAATCGAGGCCAAATGTATGACCGACCCCCACTAACTTTGGACGGCCGATCCACCCATGCCAGTGGCACATCCCCTGGAACTCCCCTGGGGGATTCCCCATACAATCATTTCAAAATATCACCATTTTTGGCCTTTACATGAAAAAATCAGCTAAATGGCTATGTTTTTTCTTTATTTTTATTTATTTATAATAATATTTATTATTTATTTATAATAATATTTATTATTTATTTATAATAATATCTATTTTTTCTCTTAGGAAATTTATTTAGTCAGAACATATGTAAATGAAAAAATTAATTTAAGTGAGTTATAGAAAAGAAACTAAAAAGTTCGACCCAAATTGGGGACATCAGAATTCGTTTTAGAGGTATGGTTTCTTCGGCAAAGTTTCTTATTTTGATCCCTAGAATATGATTTTCACAGAGCAATGGGCGATTTTTTTGCCTCCCCACAAATCGACCCGGCCTAATATATATATATATATATATATACATACAGTGCCAAATTAGTTAATAACCAAGAATTACAAGCATAAAACACAAAATATACCTTTAATGCTTTTCGATTTGTATTGCGGAAGCTACAGCAACGGTGATTGGAGTCTGCGGTTCAGAATTACATACCTCTATAATATTGGCCGATTCCTATTTAATACATAAATGACTTCAAGTAAACTTTATACATTTTATCTAAAATATTGTATATTGACTTACACTCTCTTATTTTATTTATAATTCCATACTCCTTATGAGCTTAAGGATTCAACAAATGTTTTCCAAACATTTCTATTTCTAGATATAAATCTCAGTTCATTAAACAATTTTCCGGTTAGTCCGGATAGTCGCTTGCCAAGTCATCAATGGTCTGCCTCTTCATCTCGTTCCTCGCGGGTTCCAAGTCAAGGCGGTATGCGGTATTTCCTCATAAGGCTTTCGCAGAGTATGTCCTATCCATCCATATTTTCTTTTCTTTATTTCACTGTTGATGTTATAACTCTTGGCCAACATATCTCAAGTATATTACGCAGACACCTGTTCATAAACGCTTGCAGCTTGGCGTTTGTTGTCGAAGTTACCAACAAAGTTTCGGATCCGTACAGCAACACCGACTTAAGGCAAGCGACAATAATTTTAACCTTTTGTACAAGTTGTGATGTCGTTGAAGTTGGGGTGTAAGAAACATTGATGCGTCATATACAGCCTCTCGTGTTTAACCGAAAACCTGCACCTTCGCGTGGTGCACCCTGATTCTACGAAGAAGGCAATGTCGACCGAGTGCGTAGCGGTATAACTATGCGAACATCTTGCTGTATTAGGAAATGACTACAGCGCGAGCGAGTTGCAAAGCAGGCTTGGGGGCTTCACATCCTACTATACAACGGCCGATTTAGCAGCCCTGCCACCAAGCTTTTTGGAGTTAATTAATTTGGTTGATAGCTTGTGGCTCCCGATAATTTATTATCAATATTTTAACAAAACCATATTATTTATTTAATTTTATTTAAATTTATTCGTACTTTGCAATCAGCCGTTTCTCACAATTGCAAATTCTTACAAGTAAAAATTAATCCAGTGAAAACTTGCAATTTCCCCTCAAAATGAAACATCAGTTTGCTCTCTCCCTTCCCCTACTGTTCCCCTAAGTTTTTTTTGGATACATGAACACCAAAACTTGATAGTTTGTAATAACTGTAACAACTGTCACTGATTTGTATGACGTAGCATTTTGCGATATTATAGGATCGGTACATTAATTACGTTTCGGTAGTATTTTCACAATTTTTAAATCAAAATTTAAAATTAGCTTAGATGCATTCTCTCCGATTGCATTCGTTTTCCACGACAGTCGGTTCTACGTTACCGAAACGACCCGGATTTATCCGGCCAAGGACGGTCACTCCAGCAGCATTCCCGATATGTGAATATGAAGAAGCTATGAACGATTTAATGGGTCACGATTTTAACGCTTATATTTGTTGATGTTGTTGTTGTTGTAGCAGCATAAACATTCCCCATACTTACATACGGGGAATGCTGCTGGAGTGACAGTCCTTGGCCGGATATAAATCCGGGTCGTTTCAGTAACGTAGAACCGACTGTCGTGGAAACGTATATACATATTAGTTGATAGTTCACTTCACTATAAATACTTGCTTTTGAGAGTCCAGCCTACTTTGCAAAAGGCTTTATATAGAATTAACTAAATGCATTTGTATCCTCTGGGTAGCTTCCGAACATCCGTTCGGGAGTGAGCTAACGTGAGAAGGCGAAACATTCCAGGATAGCTGGTTGTGCGTTGGGTTTGGGACTCGCCACTTAAAAATCGCCCCCCATGAAAAGTTAAAAAAAGCCTCGGATGAGACCTCCCTATACTGATGACGACCCCTGCAAACGAACTAAGGATTATGATTTGAGGGCATGCACCTGGAATGTCCGGTCCCTTAATGGGAAAGGTGCCTCTGCCCGGCTGGTTGATGTCCTCGTGAGAGTAAAGGCTGACATCACTGCCATCCAAGAGATGCGATGGACGGGGCAAGGAAAACCATAGAACCTTGCGACGTCTACTACAGCTGCCATGTAAAGGAGCGCAAATTCGGTGTCGGATTTGTTGTGGGAGAGAGACTTCGTCGCCAAGTACTGTCGTTCACTCCGGTGGACGAGCGTCTGGCAACAATCCGCATCAAAGCCCGTTTTTTCAACATATCGCTAATTTGCGCCCACGCCCGACGGAAGAGAAGGACGATGCGACCAAAGATTTCTTCTATGAGCGCCTGGAACGTTCCTATGAGCGCTGCCCCCGCCACGACATAAAAATCGTGCTTGGCGACTTCAACGCCAGGGTGGGCAAGGAGGGAATTTTTGGTCCCACAGTCGGAAAATTCAGCCTGCACAACGAAACATCCGGTAACGGACAGAGGCTGATCGACTTCGCCGGGGCCCGAAACATGGTAGTCTGCAGCACCAGATTCCAGCATAAGAAGATTCACCAAGCCACCTGGCTGTCTCCTGATCGAAAAACACGAAACCAGATCGATCATGTTGTGATAGATGGAAGACACGCTTCTAGTGTATTAGATGTACGTACGATCCGGGGACCCAACATCGACTCGGATCACTACCTTGTTGCAGCCAAACTCCGCACACGCCTCTGTGCAGCAAAAAACGTGCATCTACCTACGCAAAGAATGTTCGACATCGAAAAGCTGCAATCACAACACACAGCCAGAAGAGTCGCCACTCGACTCTCACTCCTGCTCTCAGAGAGTACTGCCCAACAAACCGGCATGCATGAGCAATGGAGCAACATTTCTCGTTCTCTACGTACCGCCGCCGAAGAAGAAATCGGATTCCGGCGAGTCCGAAAAAACACTTGGTACGACGAGGAATGTCATGCTGCTGCAGAAAGAAAGGATGCCGCCTATAGAGCCACGCTGCGATCGGGCGCAACGCGAGCCATGTGGGATCGCTACAGAGAGCTGAAAAAGGAAGAGAGACGTATTATCCGAAAGAAGAAACGAGAGGCCGAAATACGTGAGTGCGAAGAGCTTGAGATGCTGGCCAACAGGAACAACGCCCGAAAATTCTACCAGAAAGTTCGGCGGCTTACAGAAGGTTTCATGACCGGGGCGTTTTCCTGTAAGAACAAAGACGGCGAACTGGTGACTGACGTACAGAGCAATCTTAAATTATGGAGGGAACACTTCTCGAACCTATTAAACAGTGACAGCTGCGCATGTCACCGAGAAAGTGAAGATCCCGATACCCCAATCGTTGACGACGGAATTGTCGTTCCGCTACCCGATCATAACGAGGTGAGAATAGCGATAACGCGGCTAAAGAACAACAAAGCCGCGGGCGCCGACGGACTGCTGAGCTATTCAAACATGGCGGCGAGGAGCTGGTAAGGTGCATTCATCAGCTCCTATGCAAAATATGGTCGGATGAAAGCATGCCTGCCGATTGGAATTTAAGTGTGCTCTGCGCAATCCATAAGAAGGGCGATCCTGCAATTTGTGCCAATTACCGCGGGATTAGTCTTCTAAATATCGCCTATAAGGTTCTAGCGAGCGTATTGTGTGAAAGGCTGAAGCCCACCGTCAACCAACTGATTGGACCTTATCAGTGTGGCTTCAGACCTGGAAAGTCTACCATCGACCAAATATTCACAATACGCCAAATCTTGGAAAAGACCCATGAAAGGAGAATCGACACACACCATCTTTTCGTCGACTTCAAAGCTGCATTCGACAGTACGGAAAGGAGTTACCTGTATGCCGCGATGTCTGAATTTGGTATCCCCGCAAAACTAATACGGCTATGTTAGATGACGTTGCTCAACACCAGCAGCGCCGTCAGAATTGGAAAGGACCTCTCCGAGCCGTTTGATACCAAACGAGGTTTCAGACAGGGTGACTCGCTGTCCTGTGACTTCTTTAACCTGATCTTGGAGAGCATCGTACGAGCCGCAGAACTTAATCGCTCAGGCACAATATTTTATAAGAGCGTACAATTGCTGGCGTATGCCGATGATATTGACATTATCGGCCTTAACAACCGCGCTGTTAGTTCTGCCTTCTCCAAACTGGATAAAGAGGCAAAGCGAATGGGTCTGGTGGTGAACGAGGACAAAACGAAGTACCTCCTGTCTTCAAACAAACAGTCGGCGCACTCGCGTATCGGAACCCACGTCACTGTAGACAGTTATAATTTCGAGGTTGTAAAGGACTTCGTCTATTTAGGAACCAGCATTAACACCGATAACAATGTCAGCCTTGAAATCCAACGTAGAATCTCTCTTGCCAACAAGTGCTACTTTGGACTAAGTAGGCAACTGAGCAGTAAAGTCCTCTCTCGACGAACAAAACTAACACTCTACAAGACTCTCATCATGCCCGTCCTAACGTATGGCGCAGAAGCTTGGACGATGACAACATCCGATGAAGCGACGCTTGGAGTGTTCGAGAGAAAGATTCTGCGTAAGATTTTTGGACCTTTGCACGTTGGCAACGGCGAATATCGCAGACGATGGAACGATGAGCTGTACGAGCTTTACGACGACATAGATATAGCGCAGCGAATAAAGATCCAGCGGCTACGTTGGCTGGGTCATGTCGTCCGAATGGATACAAACGCTTCGGCTTTGAAAGTATTCGATGCGGTACCAGCTGGTGGTAGCAGAGGAAGAGGGCGGCCTCCTCTGCGTTGGAAAGATCAGGTGGAGAAGGACTTGGCTTCACTTGGTGTGTCCAACTGGCGCCGGTTAGCACGAGAAAGAAACGACTGGCGCGCTTTGTTAAACTCGGCCAAAATCGCGTAAGCGGTTATAGCGCCAATTAAGATGAAGAAGAAGAATTTGTAACACTACCTACACACATACATATATAATTATACTCAACACCATAGAATTACATTTTACTCGTTCATTTAGCTATTTTCATTCACCACAATTCTCTGTACGAATTTATTAACATATTGAAATCTTTTATAGGATGATTGTATTTAAACCGCACACAGTCTTTAAATCCATTCAAATCTTCAATACCATACGCAAACATTAATTCGATAGTTAACAGTTCCTCATAAATCACACACCAGTCGACGTTGATAGACTGTGCGCATGTGTCGAGAAGCCAAAAGAATGAACGTGAGAATTTGCTTTCTAATATTTTTTTCTGACAACCATTTAGCTGATGTGGATAACCCAAAAGGGTCCAGCAATCCATATTCGATGTCAATAACGTACATGTACGCTCTGCTGTTTCAGTTGTGTTATTATAATCGTCTTCGGTTGCAGTCACTTCGTCTGCTTCATCGTCACTGAGATCAGCAAAAAGGTGCACATTATTTAGCGCTCTATGTGGTTTGAGCACAATTGGTAAATCCGCTTTTTTAATTGGCTCCATGTCACATTCACTGAAGGCATTAATTGAATGCATCGACCGTACATCAATGTCTTCGTTAACTGTAACAGTTTTCTCCGGTGGTGGTGGTATTGAGTCCTCATCATCGGCGCCAAAAGGGCAAGCAAACTAAAATGAATAGTTTTTATTAGTAAATGAACATTACTGGAAATTATCTATTATACTTCGTTTGTATTTTCGTCAGCTTCTATATTTTCTGCAGCTTGGCGGCGCTTGAAAGCCTCTGCGTGTAGCTTCTTCATATAATTCTTCTCGTACCTATCATATTCCGTTTTGAACTCTAACTCCTCTATAAGTTCTTCTTCTACAATAGATTGCAGCCAATTTTCTTCGGTTATATTAAAATCAGGCTTTTTGGTGCATACCGTCTTGCCACTCCTCTCTTGACACTCGTTGATTGGCCGAAATATGCCCACACTGTTGCGTTGTCTTACGGAAGGCATACGCCGTACTTTCAACTCCCATTTGTGCTGCTTGAAATACTCCTTCAGCTCCTTCGCGTGCGCATATGGAGCTAATGTGCGTTGCATATGATCGGTACGCATAAACTCTGGAATTTTGAAGGAAGCGCTGGTTCCGGCATTAGAACAATGCAGTAATATGCGTTTGAAGTAGGCATGCGCTGGTGTTAGACTCGGTGGAAAGATGATCGATTCAACGTGTTCTGCGGGCAATTCATCATTATATTCATCCAAAAATTGTTCAAATATTCGATGCATAGTGCTGACTTTTGCATTATTTTCCACGCTGGCACCTTCTGCCGTATGCACAGCTTGCTCTAATTGCGTTCGCTGCTCCTCTTCCATTTCTTTCAAAAGTTGTGCTGTGCTCTGGTGCTGCTTGAATTGTCGACAAAAGTTTGAATTGTAATGCGCAACTATAACTTTGCGCATTTCCACATAATCTACCCAATCCTTCCATACAAATAGTAAGGGCGGCTGTGAGAGCTTGGCATTTGAGCTGCATCCTTCTTCAGATAATTTTTGCAGACAGTGATTGACCTTAGTTGCTGCGTCCGATACCTTATTCTCAGTATGACCATCGAGGCCAAATAACAACTTGAGCACGAAAATTATGTAAGCCATAGTGCGTGCCTCGTAGGCGGGATATACATGACTAACGCGTGTGCTCATTTTGGGTGGCAGCAAATTTATTAGATGCTCTGTGTAAGTGGATATGTCTGGTGGCAGATTTAGTTCAGTCACATAACGCTCTGTTAGTTTTATCATTTCAGGCTGTTTAAATTCGCGTATGTTTATGAACTTTGAAACTAAACCAATGTGCTCTCGAAGCACCTGGAATAAAAATAGTTAAAAAATATTTAAAAAAATTGAATTTAGATTCAGGTAAAAATATTTTAGATACGACTTTTACCTTGTCACTATATTTAGTAGGATATTTGTAAAACTGAATTTCTTGCAGCAATTTTTTGCCATGCTTCGCAATATTTTCCGGGAAGTATTCTATCACATTTTTCGTGCTTATGTGCTCCTCATCGATGAATCGCACCAAATCACACAACTGTATTTCATCACCAATTAAATTTAACGCTATGCCTAGTATAGTGTAGATTTGTCGTACATTCATTGTGAGCAAAGCGTGCTCCGTGCGATTTATTGATCTTGCCAATGGTTTCATGTTGTGACAATTCAAATTACCTTCAGCATCTAACGCATGTTTTTCAATATGTTTTACTGGCATACGTTTTTTTAAACGTTTTCGGGCACGTGCCGAAAACTGTAATTTAATTGCGTGACTTGTGGTGCCGGTGCTTGAGGTATTCGCCGAAGACATGGTAGTCTGTGATACACCCGTAGAACTTAAGGATGAATTTAGGCTGTACGAAGACTCATCCAATTTTCGTCGACATCTACGAAATTCGCGTGCACTTGCCGATTCACTGCTTGCCATGGATGCGCCCGAGTCATCAGTTCTGCGACGCTTACGCTTCTGGGCTCGACGTTTATGAGCGTGATTGTACAAAGCAGAAGCATCTCTGAAGTAAAAGTATTATTATTAAGAGTTGCTGAATTCATATAGACTCTCATTGTATTGAAAGTGCTTACCTTTGTAGGAACCGAAATCCTAGTTTAGGTAATTCAACGCGTTTTTTGTTAAAGAAGGCCACTTCGCTGCGGCGCAAATAAGCGGCCCACAATTGGAGGGTCATTAACTTCAACTCTTCCTTAGCGCCAAGGGACAGCAGATCATTGACGAGACCGCGAAGTATATAATTATAACATTCCCAAGAAGTGAGATTAGCTGTAGACAAAAAATATAAATTAATATTTCATTGTAAAATAAAAAAAAAAAAAAAAAATTATTTTATGTTCTTCATAGAACCGCTAGATATAAGTAAGTTTGTTGTTAGTTAGTTAGTAAGTCAAATGTATGTTACGTATGTTACATACAAAACTTATTTTGTTAAATGTTATATTTAGTTTGTAAGATTGTCATTATATAATAAATGCTACTAGCCTACGAACAGACTTTTTATAGTCTCTGTAGGACTTACAGTTTATTGTAAATTATAATGTATTATTATATAGGGTGATCAATTAAGAGGAGTTTTTTTCATTTGCGTTTTTTTTACAGATCGCGCGCGAGTTGTGGCCAACTGTCATCGTGGATTTGTTGAACAGCGATTGGCATTTCATCATGGAAAGACTCACACCGCAACAACGTCTACAAATTGTTCAACCGTATTATGAAAATCAGCGTTCTGTGCCATACAGCTCGTGAAACAATGACTTTATTGAGAAGTCATTTCGGAGAGCAGCTGATTTCACGTTTAGGACCTGTGAGTTGGCCACCAAGATCTTGTGATATCACACCTTTGGACTTTTTTCTTTGGGGTTTCGTGAAGTCCAAGGTCTATGCTGATAAACCAGCTACGATTGAAGCTCTGGAAGCCAACATTACGCGTGTTATTCACGACATACCAGTCGAATGATTGAAAATTGGACCTTCAGAATGGACCACCTTAAGCGTAGTTGCGGCCAACATTTGAATGAAGTCATATTCAAAAAGTAAATGTCAAAGAATGTCCTTTCAAATGATAAATAAAGGTTTTGAACATAATTTACATTTTTTTTTTTTTTTTAACTATTGAAAAAAGCACTTCATGATTGATCACCCTATACTAGTAATAAATAAATTCAAATTCAAATAAATTCAAATTATTCGTTTTTCGTATTTTTATATTGGGAGCTCAAAGCAACGAATTAAATTGTAGTTCATATTTAGTTTTTTTCGAAATTTCACATCACAAAAGGAAACATTAAAAAAATTAATGAGACATATTGCCCGACATTAGGGAATGTGATCCAGGGCATAACATTGAAATAATAAGAATAATTAAAAAATTGCCTTTTCTTTGCGTAATTAATATGGAAAATGGAATTACCTTCCATTCAAAATATTGCAATATATATTTAAGTAAGAATTTCGTTAAAAAATTGGTTACTTTGGACTCCGGCTGTAGGTCCTCGGACGACATAGGAAGTGCAAATCAGTACATAATACGATTGTATGGGAAATGTTTTTGCTGCTATAACAACAACCAGTCCTCCTCCATGGCAGCCGGTTCTACGTCACCGGAATGACTCGGGGTTTTCCCGACCAAGGGCTGCCGCCCCAGTAAACTAGCCCTGTCTAGTGAACCGTTTATCATCATCATATTCGTTTATGCGCTATCGGAACGACCCGATTTAGTATATATGCGGCCAAGGACTGTCACTTCAGCAGCACTCCGCATACATGTATAGGGAATGTTTTTGCTGCTACAACAACAACAACAGTACACAAATGGTATGGAGTTTTTTTTATTTTTCACTTTTATTTAAATGGCGGGATGAAAACCTACAAAAAGGCAGTGTATTACACAGTCTGTGAGATCACTGGTGTGGAAGAGATGCTAAAGTCCAATGTTAACTTCTTTAATAAACTAAAGCAAATTTACTGAGTACAAGGAGTTTCTCGGATCAATATTTCACCTTTTCACATACTAACACACACACCATTTATTTGCAAAACAAATGCTGTATAAATCTTTAAAATCAATTCAACCTTTGTTTTTGGAAAGAGTAGTTTCTGGTCTGCACTTATGCCAATAAATAATTAGAATATATTCTGGTAAAGATTTAGTGAGTTTGTAAATTACGTTTTTCAGTTTTAACGGCATGGATTTTTTGCTTTTTCACGTGTTTAGCCTGCAGGAAGTCTTCATCGCGTTCCACTTCGACAGCGCGCACTTGCTCCTGCTTTGTTCCACATTCCTGGCAATAATAGAAACCTTCACGTAGGGTAAATTGCCGTTCTCCACATACTTTGCAACTCAAATTTTGATCAGTTATAAGTTCAGCACCATCTTCCATTGTAATGCAGATATTTTAATAGGAACAAATCTAAATTTTTCAATTTCACACTCTTCTTCTTTTTTGCTTCGACCAGTTACAATGAATTACTTTGCACATGTTAGAGGTACCAGCTGATTTGTTTGTTTTCTTGTGAAATTTTTGTAGGAATGATAAAGTTCGTGCATGTTTGTTGTTGGCTTATTTGTTTGTTTGTTTACATTTGCATTGAAGTTCACAATTACGCTTTCAAATTTCAAAAACAGAATACAAAAGAATGATAGAAGAAGATTGCGCCTTCCGAATTCGCCGTGTCCTAAGAGTCCATCAATAAATACAACGAAAGGAATGGGAATTATTTGTTTGTGAACAAAAAGCGTGGGCGAAATCAATGGAAACAAGCAAACACAAGAATTTGTACGCCCACACACACACTTTCTAACCACGGCGTCTCCTGCATAAAAACGAATTTGTGTGAATTTGTGCTGTAACAATTCAATAAGCGGCATTTCGTTTGCATTAGTTTGTTTAGTTTTAATCTCACAAATCACAATATTAGCAAGCCATTCACTGAAATTTCAACAACAAGTAATTTCTTCTACTTGTGTTTGTTTTGTATTGAGAAGGGAGCTGACGTCAGACTTGTCAAAATCGCGGAAAATAAAGTAACTGTTTTTTAACGGCGCCCCCATAGATACTCAATTCGCCTTGAAGTAATGTAAAGCAACTTTATTCCCGCGTTGCCAATATAAATATGTTCATTTATACCAGTTGCTTCATCTATTCGCCACTTGCTAACGCTTGGCCTTATTTAAGAAAAATATCATAATGCCTAATATATCGCTCCTAGCTGGATGTATGGGATTTAGCAATACAAGGCAACGGTTTTGACTGGGTTTAACATGGCAAACTCCAGAGACCTATCCTTGTCACTTGCTTTATCCAAGTCAATACACAGCTCCCTGGATTTCATCCTGTCTTTTCCTTGGCCATCCTGGATAGCTGCTGAGCACCCGCCGGGCAGTGAACGAATGTGTGAGACGAATGTCCCCCCAGGACATTAAATTTGGGTTGAGCGCTGGGTTTGGGACCCGCCATGGAAAACAAAAACAACCAGTGAAGACCGCAATAGCCTCGGATAATGAACCCCTCAACGTTGACGACCATCGCAAACGAAAACCGGACTACGATTTACGGATATGTACCTGGAATGTCCGAACCCTAAATAGGGAAGGTGCCTCTATCCAGTTGGCGGAAGCTCTCGAAAAAATTAAGGCTGATATCACCGCCATCCAGGAAATAAGATGGACAGGACAAGGCTGGTCTAAGCAAGCAGGCTGCGATATCTACTACAGCTGCCATGCGGAGCGGCGCGAATTAGGATGCGGATTTGTTGTAAGCGGGAGGCTTCGGTCCCACGTCTCTAGGTTCACACCTGTGAGCGATAGGCTAGCCACAATCCGTATCAAGGCATGGTTCTTCAATATAAGCCTTATTTGCGCGCACGCCCCAACGGAGGAAAAGGACGATGCCATCAAAGACAGTTTCTATGCGAGACTCGAGCAAGTATATGACCGCTGCCCAGCCCACGACGTGAAGATCGTACTCGGGGACTTCAACGCAAAGGTTGGGCGAGAATCTGTCTTCGATCCCACTGTCGGTCAGTTCAGCCTCCACGAGACCTCATCGAACAATGGTCTAAGGCTGATCGACTTCGCTGCGGCGCGAAACATGGTAGTTAGTAGCACCAGATTCCAACACCTCAACATCCATAAGGCCACCTGGCTGTCCCCTGATCAAAGAACGCGCAACCAAATTGATCATGTTGTGATCGACGGAAGGCATGCTTCATGTGTGCAGGATGTGCGAACGTTCCGTGGAGTGAACATCGACTCTGACCACTATCTTGTCGCAGCCAAGATACGCATGCGGTTATGCAATGCGAAGAACGTGCGCCCCACTACGCAACGAAAGCTAGACGTCGCTAAGCTGCTATCACAACGGACTGCCGAAACTTATTCCGCTCACCTCTCGGAGTTGCTCCTCCACGATTCTCTACCTGCAGACGCAGGCGGACTTTGGGCACATATGTATATCCCGCTCTATGCGAGCTGCCGCTGAAAAAACCATTGGGTTCCAACGCCCACCTAAACGAATCCAATGGTACGACGAAGAGTGTCGCGAAGCTACTGCAGCGAACAACGCAGCTTACAAATGAAGTCAGCTGCAACGCGGGCCGTTCGAGATAACTACAGGGAAAAGAGATCGGAAGAGAAGCGCCTCTTCAGACGCAAGAAGCGAGAACAGGAGAAGCGTGAGCGTGAGCTGCTAGAGGAGTACAGGGGCAGGAATGATGCTCGAAAATTCTATCAACAAGTCAAGCGTCTGACACAAGGTTTTAAGACCGGAGCATCAGCCTGTAGAGATAAAAACGGAAATCTGGTTATGGATACACAGTCCACACTGGGCATATGGAGGGAACACTTCTGCAATTTACTTGCTGGCGATGACGCACACAATTCCGACCCAGTAGAAGATGACCCGATACCGCCAATCGACGATAATTTGGACGTTCCACCACCTAGTTATGCCGAAGTCAGAGTTGCCATTCAGCGGCTCAAGAATAACAAAGCGGCTGGCGCTGACGGCTTGCCCGCTGAATTGTTCAAGACTGGCGGCGATGTGCTGATAGGGAGCATGCATCAGCTCATCTGCAAAATATGGCTAGCAGAAAGCATGCCCGACGATTTGAATCTCAGTGTCCTTTGTCCGGTACTGAAGAAGGGGGATCCGACGACCTGCACCAACTACTGGGGCATCAGTCTTCTAACCATCTCTGTCTAGCGTCCTATGTGGAACACTTAAGCCGTTTGCCAACACACTGATCGGGCCTTATCAGTGCGGCTTCAGAAGTGGTAAGTCCACCATCGACCAGATTTTCAAATTACGCCAAATCCTGGAAAAGACCCATGAAAAGCAAGTCGGCACCCATCATCTTTTTGTCGACTATAAAGCTGCGTTCGATAGCCCGATAAGGGATTGCCTGTACGCCACCATGTCTGAGTTCGGTATACCAGCGAAGCTCATACGGCTTTGCAGAATGACGTTGAGCAACACAACCAGCTCCGTCAAGGTAGGAAATAACCTCTCCGAGCCATTCAGTACCGTTCGAGGTTTCAGACAAGGTGATCCACTGTAATGCAACCTCTTCAACTTCGTGATGGAAGGGGTGCTCCGAAAAGCAGGTGTGTATCGTAATGGCGCTATTTTCTACAAATGTGTCCAGCTCCTTGCGTACGCCGATGACATTGACATTATCGGCCGCTGTAAGAGAGATGTCAAAGCTGCGTTTTCTGCTATCGAGAAGGAATCATCACGAGTGGGTCTGGCGGTGAACGAGGGTAAAACAAAGTATATGCTGTCTACAACGCGGAACGCACGTCATTGCGGACAACTATACTTTCGAAGTTGTGCCAGAATTTATTTATCTTGGCACCGCCGTTAACAGCAACAACGAGATCAGCCTGGTGATCAAACGGAGAATCACTCTTGCTAATAGGTCGAGCCCTCTCTCGCATGACCAAACTGACACTTTACAAGACGCTCATCATACCCGTGTTGCTTTATGGCACAGAGGCATGGGTAGTGTCACAAAGCGATGCAGCCGCTCTTGGGGTGTTCGAGAGAAAAGTTCTTCGTAAGATCTTCGGTCCTGTGCGCGTTGGCGCAGACTACCGTTCAAGAATAAACCACGAGCTGTATGAGCTCTACGCCGACATTGACGTAGTTCAACGCATCGCCATCCAACACCTGCGTTGGCTAGGGCATGTCGTGCGTATGGATGAAGAAGCTCCAGCAAAGAAGGTGTTCGAGGGCGAAGTCCAAGGGAGCCGACGCAGAGGAAGATCATTGCTCTGGTGGAAAGACCAGGTGGAGGAAACCCTATGCTCGCTTGGTGTACAGAATTGGAGAAGGCGCGCGAGGAGCAGAGGCGCCCGGAGAGAGCTAGTGAGGTCGGCCGTAACTCGGTAACGGGTTGTTATGGCCACCTAAGTAAGTAAGTAAGTAAGCTGGCAAATGGGGCGCAAACAAATGTTCGCCAACGATTTCTGTCAGCCGCTATGTGTCTGATTTGGTTCCATGTGGTGGGGGAAGGCCTCTCGAGAGAGCTTTTGCGCATCCAAGATTGACGAGGGCGACCTCTGCGTCGACTTCCTTGCGGACTCCATTAAAAGGCCATTTTGGCAACATTATCGTCTTCTCTACGAAGAGTATGTCGAATCCAATTCCATTTTCATCTCTTTACTTCTGAATTAATTGGGCAGCTTTTAATAAGCAGAAGAAGGTCCATATTGGAGATAGTTCTCGGCCAAAAGATACGGCATATAATTCTGAGGCAATTGTTGATAAACGTTGGAAGACGTTGACTTAAGTGATCAAACACAAGCCATGTCTCAGAACCATATAGGAGGACCGATTTAACGCTGGTATTGAAGATTTTAAGTTTTGTTTTTAATGTCAGGATGCGAGATCGCCTGATCGAGTCTGTTAAGTTTATGAAACGCAGTTTGTACTTTAAAAAAAACGAACTGCCTCATTGGCAACTGCGTCACCATCTTTTGTTATTTGGCTACCGAGGTAGCAGAACTCATCCACATATTTGATAATGATGGCGTTTTCGATGGTAGTAAGTTCAAGAGGAGATGTGTTTGTCGTTTGTATTCTCATAAGTTTAGTTTTTGTGAAGCTTATTTTAAGACCAACTGCGCGTGCATTATTTTCTAGTTGGCGAAGTTTTGCAGTGGTGTCAGCTAATGTGTGAGTCATAAAACATATGTCGTTAGCGTAATCTACATAGGTCACTAAGTTTCTGGTTTAGCCTCCATTGCAGCCCATTTAAAGGGTTTTCCAATAACAGGTGTTATTTTGAATAGCCGGCCATTTCGGTAGATGTCACTTTTGAAGCTGTCACTTTTTGATATTTGACAAGTAGAAACTACGCCATTAATAAAAATGGAACCATAAACGCTTAAACAACGCATTGGAATTATTAAAATTCACTATAAAAATGGTTAAAATTTGGCGGTTCGTAAAACTTGAACATTTTTGGGTCATCGTGAAGCACCTTGTCGGACCGCAATGCAGAAATTGGTGAAAATATTCGATCTGCTGTGGGAAGAACAGCCGAAAATATTGCTGTTGTAGCCGAGAGTGTTGAAGAAAACCCAGGTTTGTCCATTTCTCGTCTTTCTTTGGAATTGGGCATTCCACAATCGTCATTACACTGTATTTTGCATAAAGATTTGGGTCTTAAGGCTTATAAAGTCCAGTTAACACAAAAACTCAAGTCGGCCGATCATTAACAACGTCGTGTCTTTGCAGATTGGGACGTTCAAATGCATAAAAATGTTGCGGAATTCCATCAAAAAATCATCTTGAGTGTTGAGGCCCATTTCCACCTCGGTGGCTTCGTCATCAAGCAAAATTGTCGGATCTGGGGCTCAGATGATTGTGGAAATGCCTCTCTATCCTCAACGTGTAACTGTTTGATGCGGTTTATGGTCCGGTGGAGTCATTGGACCTTACTTTTTCGAAAATGAAGCTGGAGCAACAGTTACGGTGAACGAATTGCGCTATCGAGAGATGATTAACAATTTTTTATGGCCGGAATTGGATGGTATTGATCTGGACAACGTTTATTTTCAACACACAAGCAACGAAACCATTGATTTTTTACGGGAAAAGACCTCCAATAACACCTCTTATTGGAAAATCCTTTAGAACTTCTGCAATTGTGAGTTTTAATCCGAGGCATGTTTCCGTTTCTTGAGTGTATTATAATAATTTTTCCGGTAGGATCATTAGCCCGACGCACCCTACTTTACGAAAGCAGGAAAGTGGTGGAGTTTAAGGTGTCCACGCTCACCTTACAACCATTTGGTTGTTGCCTTCTCACATTAGTTCACTTCATGACTATAATCAAAAAGCTATCCAGGGAACACTTGGCTGAAGCTGGAGGTTGTGAGCAGCTTGGAATATCCAACAGAGGAATCGCCCAACAGAGAATGCCCAAGCACATAGCAGTCAGAGAGCTTTCCGTAATATGCAACTCTGTGAATAGCCCCGCCCCCCATGAGGGATTGAATGACTAGAATAAGAATAGCTCCTTTATTACGCCACATATTACTTTGGTCTGCTATTGATATTCGTTTTACCCGTGAAATTAATCTTTCGCTTTACACTCCGTTTGTTTGTAACCAAGGCGAATCTATTAAAGGTGGTATCGGCAAATCAGATGATTTGGGTTTTCTCTTTCGCCGTGTCCAGAATGAATCAGGGCGAATTAATTTTTTGATTTCTATTTTGCAAATAACAGGTGGCGCTAAAGTAATCCTCCTTTCAGAAAATGCTATAAATTTTGCGATTGGCCCCTAATGTCAGTTCTGTTTTGACATTTGTGTAGTAAACACATGCGAAATACACGTTAATAAACAATGTTACGCTACACTGCTCCAGATCGCGGAATATTGCTGACTATTTATTTGACCAATAATCGGTCGGTGACTTTGGCACAACCTAAATTTCGTCGCAGATTTCCTCGCCGTCCAACGCCTACTGGTGAAACACTGCGACGTTTAGCCGCTCGCCTCGAAGAGACTGGCACAACACGAGATGCTGCCAGGCGTGGCAGACCCCGGAGTAGGCGTTCTGCAGAGAATATTGCTGCTGTAGCCGAGGATGTCATGGAAGCGCCGTCGACATCGACCAGACGACGTGCCACGCAAATGGGTATCAATCGACGGTCTTTACAGCGAATTTTGGTACACAAATTTGAAGAAGTTTCCGTACAAAGTCCAGACGGTGCATCAGCTGTTAGCTGCTGACCGCCAATCGCGTCTAACATACGCTCAAGCCATCCTTAATCACCACCAAGAGGAAGATGATTTTTCATCAAAAATAATCATGAGTGTTGAGGCCCATTTCCATCTTAGCGGGTACGTAAATAAGCAAAATTTACGCTTCTGGGGCACTGAAAATCCGCGTGCAACCCACGACGAGCCATTACACCCGCTCAAAGTCACTGTATGGTGTGTTGTTTTCGCTGGAGGAGTCATCGTACCTTTTTACTTCGAAGACGTCGCGGGCCAAAGGGTTACTGTGAATGGTGAGCGCTACAGAGCAATGATCAACAAGTTTTTTTTGTCGCAACTTGATGAATTGGGATTGAAAAACATGTGGTTCCAACAGGACGGTGCAACGGCACACACTGCACGTGCCACAACCGATATGCTGAAGGATGCATTTCCCGGGCGCCTAATCTCCCGTTTTGGCAATTTGCACTGGCCAGCAAGATCGCCTGATTTGACCGCTCCAGACTTCTTTTTGTGGGGCTTTTTGAAGTCGCGGGCTTATGTCAACAAGCCTCAGACTCTTGCAGCTCTTAAAGACAACATCCGTCAAGAATGTGAGGACCTATCGCCGGAGGTTTTGGCCAAAGTGATGGAAAATGCCATAAAAAGGGCTCAAATGGCAATCAACTGTGGCGGCGGCCGTTTACATGACGTCATGTTCTCGACTTGATGTAAAAACAAATTAAAAGACCAAATAAAAATAATCCACAAGAAGAATCAAAGTTTTTCATTTTTTTTTTTAAATTACAGCCAAAAAACATCGCAAGGTTACTTTTGCGCCACCTTGTACTTTGGCTTTGACAATCAAACGTACAAAATATTGTTGTTGGTCTAGTGCTACCACCTTTAATGAATGCGCCTTGTTTGTAACTAAGTTTTTGTATAAGTTTTTTATTTTTCTAGATACATTGCCCATTAGTTGTTTAGTATAGGAAATTCCTAAGTTTGGAAATGTAACCTTCATTTGTATCCTCAATATTTGTTTTTAAGCAACAATGTCAATCAACTGTCGGGCTTATCTCTCGAATGATTGATTACATTACCTAACGGTATTGAAGAGCTCACGAAATTGACAATGTGTGGTTAAGAAAACTTGTATAAATTCCATTATTTTTTGTGAGGCTTATTCATTATTTAAAAGTACCTACAACGAACAGCAGTGATTACAAAATGAAACTCTATTTGTTGTTACCTCTTTGCTTAGTTGGTGTATTGCTTTCACTGGCAATTACACCACAAGTAAATGCCAAACCAGCAACGGACACTCAAGAAGGTAAATTATTGCATGCTACTTTCCATATATTTCTACCATAAAATACTTTTTCTATATTCATGTAGAAGAGAATGCAAGCGAGGAACCACCACTTTCACCATTGCCACCATTTCCACCATCACCACCAATACCAAGTCCTGGCTTTGGACCATTAAGGCCTTTTCCGAGATTCGCACCTTTCCCAAGTGCGTACTTACATACATACAAATTTGCTATGCTTTTGGTTTTCATGCCTACTTATATTTATTCCTCAATTTTTAATTTTTAATATTTAGTTGGCTCATTCAACTCAACTGGAAACTTTACTGGCCGTCCCTTCAGACCATTTCTTTTACCATTTTTGTGTAAGTACTATATAAAAATCATGTTTGCTTACCTTAAGTGAATTATCCTTTTTTTGATACTTTGCGCAGTTCCTTCAGGTAACTTCACTGGCCGTGCCCTTCTCGGTTCTTGTAAGTAAATGAAATTGCTGGTATTTTAGAATGCAAACATAATTTCACTATAAACATCGTTTTATACCACAGAGTTCTTATGCTCAACAGTTAATCACTTCAAAATCGCAGTAGACGCCGATGCATCACAACCAACAAAGTGTGAAAATCCTTTCTTCCCTCTTACTTGTAAGTTTCAATAATATATTTGCCATATCCTGCATTTATTGTAATTAATATTTTTAATACAATTAATCGATAATTATCATATTTTAACTAATGTTTTCTACACTCTTTACTCAGCCGATAACTTTGATGACAACAATAGCGCGCCAGCACAGGATGATGATGATGATGATGTTGATGCAAAAGGACCTCTGATCTGGGAAGCGCGTAGTGGTACCTTGCGTTTCTTTCGTCAATTTGTGCCCAATTCTACTTTAGCATAACCTTAACTCTTATTAGTGTTGCCTGTTCAAATTTTTAGATTAATAAGAATATTTACCTACAGAATATTGTATTATAATATAACAGAAGCATTAGAAAACAAAGGAAAAAAGTAAACATTACTACGTCGGGAGATCATCTCAGTACATACCAGCTTCGTCAAAAAGTTTCATGAATTAATTCATGGGAAAATTTAAAATACAAGTTTAGCTACAAAAAGTGGCTCGTCATCAGTCCAACCAGCTGTGCCTTCTGCTTAATGACAGGAGGGTATGCGACAGTCGATCGGACATGACAGGTAACATCAGTTCAGTCCATCTGCAGCCTCTCTCAGCTTGACAAGCTCGCTTGTGAGTTATTTCTTTTTTTTTTTTTTGGAGTTGGCAAAAAGCATTGAAAGCCGAAAAGTGTGAGACTTGTCTTTCGACTCACCCACTAAAAACCCCACCCCAGCTCCGTTTCCCTCCCGTAGTAACCCATTTGCTAACCGTGGCTTTGATTGCCGCAGAAGGGAGTGCCAAAACGGGCTTTGGACCAAAGAAGTTGGCTTCAGAGCCTATCTTAGCTAAGGAGTCAGAGGTCTCGTTACCAGCCATACTCACATGTCCCGAGACCCATGTTAGCATCAGTCTGTTATGACTACTGACATAGTCCAGCCTAGATTTACAGGACTCGACTACCCCTGATGTGGTTGGGGGGCTGTCTAAGGCTATGTCTTGGCTGTCGCTGAAGACACATCTAGATCTGCCTCTCCATTGGTTTTCCATAACAAAGTTCATCGCTTCTTGAACTGCATACATCTCCGCTTGAAACACAGGTGCATGCATTCCAAGAGCAAAGCTCAGTTTTGTCCTGCTGGATTCCATGTAGACCCCAGAGCCGGAGCTATGCTCGGTCCTGGAGCCATCCTTGAAAATGCGAAAACCGTGTTTGCCGGGCTCATTTTCTGAGTTTGTCCAGAACTGAGCCTCTTTTGTTTCAACGTGTGATTTCCAAAGAAGTTTACTATCGAGGATTACTCCAAGATATTTGATTTCTTTGGCTGGCTGGATTGTGACTCATTTTAGCTTAGGCAGAGTGATACTATCGCCTTTAAAGATCAACGCACTTATGCCAGCGTTTTATCCAGCTACCGAAACATTTCTGGAACTTTATTATCGGCAAAGCCATCAGAGTCGTTTTCCACTACTTCCATTGTTGCATTGCTTCCTTTCGGCTGTTAAAACGCGTTCCCCGTAGTGGTTTTTTGACTCGATAAAATAGAAAAAAATCGCAAAGAGCCATATCAGTTGAATTCGATGGCAGCTGGATGGTATTCGTTTCGTTCTTGGTCAAAAATTCGTTGAATATGAAGGCATTGGTGCGATGGTGCGCTATCATGATGCAAAATCCACGAGCTGTTTTCCAACAAATGCGAATTGCTTCACGTCAACGTCTCATAATGACCAAATAATAGTCTTTATTAACTATCGGCCATCGTAGCCGAATGGATTGGTGCGTAACTACCATTCGGAAGTGCGCAGACGCGAGAAACATCGTGCAAGAAACATCAAATGAAGAAATAGTTTTTTCAAAATAGCGGCCGTACCTCGGCAGGCAATGACAAACCTCCAAATGTATTTCTGCCATGAAAAAGCTCCTCATAAAAATATCTGCCGTTCGGAGTCGGTTTGAAACTGTAGGTCCCTCAATTTGTGAAATAACTTCAAGACGCATACCACAAGAGCTCGGCCAAATACCCAAAAAGGGTGTAAGCGCCAATTATATGTACATATGTATATATATAATTTTTCCGACCAGAATTTCTATAAGGACCAATAAGATCCTTGACAATACGCTCACCTTGGTTCAAGTCATGAGAGTTACCCTCTTTTCCGCTGTAAATTTGATCATTCAAAGGATAGAGAAGTTAGTGTATCGCAGGTCCTTAGACGGTGTTTTGCTGGTTGCGAATATACAGAGTAAACTTGGTGCGACATCGCTTTGCGCTTTCTTATTATGAAAATTTTATATTTTTGCTGGAGGGTCGATAATTTTCTTCTTTTTTTACAGATCACGCGGGAGTCAAAAAATCGCCCATTGCTCTGTGAAAATCATATTCTAGGGATCAAAAGAAGAAACTTTGCCAAGGAACCATACCTCTAAAACGAATTCTGATGTCCCCCAATTTGGGTCGAAATGGCCAAAAATGGTGATATTTTGAAATGATTGTATGGGGAACCCCCCAGGGGAGTTCCAGGGGGTGTGCCACTGGCATGGGTGGATCGGCCGTCCAAAGTTAGTGGGGGTCGGTCATACATTTGGACTCGGTTGGAGCACTCTAAATGGGTGAAAGTGGGATTTTTCGTTCGACCCAAATCGGGGGGCATTGGAATTCGTTTTAGAGGTATGGTTCCTTCGGCAAAGTTTCTTATTTTGATCCCTAGAATACGATTTTCACAGAGCAATGAGCGATTTTTAAATCGACCCGCCCTATTGTATATCTTGTGCCAGAGTTCATGAGTGGTTTACACGTTTCAGAGATGGCTGTGAGGACATAAATGTCAATGAACATACGGGCCGCCCAAAATCAGTAATCACCGAAAACTCCATCGAAATAGTTTGTAAATTTATCAAAAATGAACCGAAATCATCGTTGAAATTTATGAATCAATGCAATTTTCTATCTTGGCGTTTTGAAGCGTTTGTTGAATCGCAGTCGTCGAATTCGCGCTGAATACCGCGAAGGAAGAAGCTGGCGTTTATTGCATGATAATGCACCATCTCATCGATTCACTCTACTGACTGATTTTTTGACTAGAAATCGACTTTTAACCATCAATTACTTATCGTATTCGCCTGATATGGCTCCCTGTGACTTCTAACTATTCGGAACATTGCATTTGGCCATGAAAGGAAAGCGTTTTGCGTCCGTAGAGGCCATCCAAAAGGTTTGTACCGACATCCCGAAGGACATTCCGGCTTCCGGTCAATGACCTGGAACACTCTTTCGAAAAGCTTTTTGATCGCGCAAAACAGTGTATCGCGGCCAGAGGGGACTATTTTGAATAAATAAACTCGAAGTTATCAGAACAAAGTTCTTGTCGTTTCTAAATAGCTCAGTCTTGTTTATTTTGGACTTCACTTTGTATATACAAGTTAAAATTGGTTGGTTGGTTTAAGTGGTGATGCGTCCAGAATCCAACTAGCGCTTCCGCACCATTTTGTTGCCCCATCCTCGTTATAAACTTCCTTAACGGTTATTTACAGCATGACTACATCCAGCGTGTATAGTTTAAGACTCTTATTAGATTGCTGACATCTAAGCCAGATATGTAGTTGTTCGAGACTCTCGAGCAGCGATTGGCCCAGGGTTAACATTTTGTTCTTCGATAGGACATTCACAGAGGAATGTTTGTTTCCTTTTTCTCTGACTGTTTGCAACTGTGACAGTATGTGTTGTGAGGGATGCCCATTTTGGCTGCTTGTTTTCCGACAGACCTAAAGCCGGTTATGACTGCCGTTCCAGGTGTCCCGTTGTTTCATGTTTATCAATGTTGACGTTTGTTTCAGATTGTAGGGGGCCATAACGTTCTGTTAATTTTGCATTTCGTCTGATCTCTCCATCTACAATGCGCGATTCGAAGGTATTTTAGGAAAATTATATTCTTGACTACACCTAATGGTGTGAATACCGATTCTGCAAGAGCGTTATTCATGGCAAATCCCCCTCTGGCAGTTTATCGGCTTTTTCATTACCTTCAATATTTCGATGTCCCGGCACCCAGATTAAGGTAATTTTATGGTATTCACTCAAGGTGATAAGGCTATTTAAAGGTTGTTGTAGCTGAATCGAGTGCTTGGATTGAGCTTGGCTATCCGAAAGAATAGCGATATTGCCCTTCAAGAGCGATTTGCGATTAGTAACATATATACTAGCAGCTCCAATTACGCAAGCACTGCGTTAGGGAGACGCACAGATTTTTCAATTTTAAGTCTATGAGAATATAAACCAGTTCCAGCAGCACAATCCATTTTACTGTCATCTTATTCCATTTCTCTTAGATGGAAAGAGAGTGGCAAAATTCCTATTGAATTATACCGTCGGGACGATATAGTCAGACCTCGCTGAGGTACACTGGGTTTGTCGCAGTAATAGACTGGCATGGCCATGAGTTTTTTCCTTG
The DNA here is from genome assembly GCF_027943255.1 of Anastrepha obliqua. NCBI lineage: Eukaryota > Metazoa > Arthropoda > Insecta > Diptera > Tephritidae > Anastrepha > Anastrepha obliqua. The sequence continues at coordinate 150,421,929 of NC_072892.1, read as the reverse complement.
TAGCGTCCCGCTTCATTTAACCTAAATGCACTCATGGTTACCATCTTCTTGATACGTAGATCTACCGGAATACCGTCTGCCAGTGCTTTAAGAGCCTCCCTACGACACGGTCTGAATGCTCCGACTGTTATTGCACAGTCTGATCTTTGTATTCTGCCGAGTAATTTGGTATTGTACTCTCTCTCTAGAGCTTTCCACCAAACTACCGAGCCATATGTTAAAATTGGTCGTATAATCGCCTTATACAACCCTAATGTGTACTTGGGTTGAAGACCCCATCTTATTCCTAGCATAAGTTAAAACAAAATTTTAACAAAATTAATAATTATGAAACTAAAATAACAAATATGTAGTTACGAAGTATTATTTTGATTTCTCACATAGAAAGTAATTTTTTAATTGCATTTGAAATACCTGTTTGGCCCCAGAAAGCTCCAAATCCAAGAAGGTTGAGAGCTAATTAATTCTTTCAAGTAGCGTATTAGCACTTTGAAATGCCCTACTAAGGAACAACCCGATTCTGCAATTTCGCCATTAACGAGATCAAAGATAAATGAAGCTTGAAAATGTGATTTTATGACATTTTTCAATATTAAGAAATATACAATTCGTAACACACCAGGAAAATAAATTATTCAGTTCAGACCCTAGGACGGTTGAATCACTAGAATTTCTTATTTCAGCATACACTTTTACATCATCAGCATAGAGAAGAAAATTAGGAAAGGAAAAACCCGAACAAATATTATTGATAAACAAAACAAATAACGCAGGGGTCTGGTATACCAGAGGTGCCAATAAATGTTTCGAAGAATCCCCATCGAAAACTACAGCACTGCACTTCTATATTAGATAGGATTGAACCCAATCAAGGAAAGTCGAATGAAAGCCGAGACATGCCAATTTAGTTACTAACATAAAATCGTGTGGGAGATTTTATCGAAGGCTTTAGAGAAGTTCGTGTAAATCGCCCCAATTTGGTATCCATTCTGGGAGGCTGCGTGGCAAAAAGTTTAGATAAGGCAGATTATTTGGAAATTGGTTTGTAATTCGCAATATCGCTCCTACAGCCGCTTTCTGTTGAATTGGAGTGACTGAAGTCAGCTTCCAATCATCAATAAATATTCCTTCAGCTAAGGATTTACTAAAAATTAGCTTATCAATATTACAGACAGGCCGTCAACATCCGATTGAGAAAAGTTTTTAATCTTTAAGTATCCCTCAATGGCATCATCATTTTAAAGAACAAATGAACCGAAGTCTATTCAAGAAGACAATTGCTCGAGAATTTTCGGCACATGGTTGCCAAATGTTCTTCCTGAATATCTTCACCAGAGTCTTTATAAACAAAAACGTGCGAAAAATGTGCCAAGCCATCAAACATCAAACTAAATCCTTCTATCCAAGAACTAATAACTGCAAGGGCAAGAATGGAGAAATGATAAGCGACAAACAAGGCAATTTGCAGCGCTGGAAGGAACATTTTAAAGAAACTTTAAATATGCAAAATGAAGAAAACGTGAGTCAGCTGATGATATTGCTGCTGAGTTAAGGAAATGCGTCGGAGAAAAACTGCATACGCAACTACTGAGCCTGCGCAGCATCGACCTTTTCCAAGTGTTTTTTGGTCGACCGCGACCTCTGCTCCCTTGCGGATTCCAATCCAGTGCCATCCTCGTGTTGCTATCTGGTGATTTTCTCAGTGTGTGACCGATCCATCGCCCCTTTCTGCGTTTGATTTGCCTAAGAATGGGTTCCTCGTTCGTTAATCTCCACAGTGCGACGTTATTGATGGTTTTTGAGCAGAATATTCTGCAGATGATGTGGAGGCATTTGTTGATGAAGGATTGTAGCCTCTGTGTGATCGTGTTAGAAACCAGCCATGTTTCGCTTCCGTACATGCCTTCACTCGTGAGCCGAATATTCATAGTTTAGTGCGCTTGGAGATTTGCGAACTCCCCCATATCGTATGCATTCGCCCGAAAGCCGCCCTTGCTTTGTTTAGCCTGCAGTTGCCATCTTCATCTGCTCCACCATCTGCCGTGATGATGCAGCTGAGGTAGCAAAAGCTTTCAACGAATTCCACCGGGCATCCGTCAACCAATATCTGCTTTGCGTTATTGTGGTTAACTCTCATGGCCTTGGTTTTGGCGATGTTGACCTCCAATACGACATTGCGTGCCAGCGCGACTAGTTTGTCCGCCTTCGCTTGCTTGACAGAAAGTTTGTGAGAGAGAAGGCAGATGTCATCGGCGAAATCCAGGTCCTCAAGATGTCTGGTGAAACTTCATACGATGCCTTTTTTGTGCAGGGTCAGTTGGCTCATGACGTTATCCAGGGCGATGGCAAAGAGAAGGGGCGAAAGGGAACAACCTTGACTTACGCCTGCGTTGGTAGTGAATGGATCGCTGATATCGCCCTTGTGAATCACTGCAAGTTTGGAGTTCTCGTAGAGGGCTTTGATGAGGCGGATTATCTTGGCAACAACTCCCTTTCTACTCAATGCCAACCATATTGGGTCTCGTTTGATTGTGTCGAACGCCTTCTTAAAGTCTAGGAACAGCATGTAGAGCGGGGGGCGTCTCTCAACTGATTGTTCTACTATAATTCGAAGTGTGTTGGCTACGGTGTGGGCGAAAACCAGCTTGCTCGTCTCTTAAGGAGCGTTCGATATCTTTGAGTCTGCTTTGTATGATTACGGCTACAATTTTGTAGATGGTGTTAAGTAGGGTTATTCCTCGCCAGTTGCCATAGTCACGCAGGTCACCTTTCTTGGACAGCTTCACTATGATGCCTTTTGTCCAGGACGGAGGCAGTTTTTCATTGCTCCAGACCGCAGTGATGGGGGGATGAAGCATTTCCGCTGATATTTGCGGGTCAGTCGCTATTAGTTCAGGCTGTATGCCATCTTCGCCCGCTGCTTTGTTGAGCTTCAGCTTCTTAAGGATATGGCGAAATAATAATATGCCTATTGAATGGTTATCAAGCTTAATAATTTCCGTACACAAAAAAAGTGATGAAGCAAACTGCTCTAATTATCGGAGTATCTCGATATTAAACGCAGCGTTATTAATATTTACAAATCTTACTTTATGAAAAATTACGCGAATATTCCGAACAAATTCTGGATGAGTACCAAGCAGGTTTCAGAGTCAAATGACATACAATAGATCAAAGTTTCATAGCGACACAAACATTCGAGAAGCTATATATAATTGGCGCTTACATCCTTTTTGGGTGTTTGGCTGGAGGAAATACACTCGGAGGTTTGCCATTGCCTGACGAGGGGCGACCGCTATTAGAAAATACTTTTTCTTAATTTTGGTGCTTCACCGAGATTCGAATCTACGTTCTCTCTGAATTCCGAATGCTAGTCACGCACCAAACTATTCGGCTTCCGCCCTTCGAGAAGCTATACGAACCACGGCGAAGGTCATTGTGCAAGGGGAGTGCTCAGAGCCATTTCTCATTATATCGGGAGTTAAGCAGGGAGACGCTTTATCAACATTGACATTCATCAGAGTCCTACACGCAGCAATAACCGAAATAAATCCAAACGGGGCCATATAAAACAAGCCGTTCCAGCTTTGTGCATATGCAGATGATATACTTTTTATGGCGAAAGGCAAAAGTGAATTAAAGAGTGCGTTCACAAATCTAAAAATAAAAAATAATACGAAATACTGGGCTTAGAATTAGCACAGAGGAAATGAAGGTTCGGTCCAGCTCCGGTTGAGGCATGATGACCTGCTGATCGGAGACTATGCTTTCGAGAGTGTACGAGAACTCACCTATCTGGGTATCAAAAATATGAAAATATCAGCCAATAAGGATGCACTAATTGACAATAACTGACAGAGTTTTAGCACCAAATAAGTCTTATTTATCTAATTTGAATCTGCTTAAGTGTAAATTATTATCTCGTGAGCAAAAGTGAAGGATATACAAAACCTTGATCCACCCCGTGCTTACCTATGGTTGCGAATTATGGGGGCGCTGACATCAGCTAATGGTATTTGAAAGAAAGCTATTGCGAAAAATATATGGACCTGGAAGACTGTAAGACGGTACCTCTCGAATTAGATATAATCATGGGCTGGAACTATTTGCAAAAACTAAACCGTGAAAAGCTTTATAAAATCTTAGAGGATAAGATGGCTCGGGCACGTATTTAGAATGCACAAGGAGAGAACAACTCGAGAGACAGTTGAATTACGCCCTGTTGGAGGTTGAAGAAGTGGACGCCGCAGAAAGAGATGGCTCGAAGACGTGCAAGTTGACCTTGAAAAGCTGAACGTGCGGCTGTGGTAGGAGGTAGTCTTGGATAGAGACAGCTGGCGCAAGGTTGTGAATGAAGCAATCGTTCATCAAGGATTGTGATGGTGAGAAGAAGATTGTTAGCGCGTCTTTCAAGTTTGATATCTGAACGTAAACCAGATTAGCTTAGATTAGATCTGTGGGGGGTTGGACAAGTCCAAGCACTAAGTCAGTAGACCATTGTACTACACCCGGATAGATTTCAGTAGAAAGAATAGAGAGATAGGAAAGATAAAATGTGAATGGTAAGACGGATAAACTAGTTGAGATCACTCTTCTACAATTCTCTTCGATTCATTGATGAATCTTAAGAGATCCAAAAGAGAACTTTATCCATACTCACTATATCGCAACCCAATATCCTAAGTCTGATCCTGGAAAATGCCGGACAGCTACAGAGAAAATGCTCTGCTGTGTCGTCATCCTCAAGACAGGATAGGCATATCGGGCTGCCGGCGACCTCCATGACAGCCATATGCTGACCAGGTCCTTTCTGCTGAGTTTTAGGAGAAAGATCGCTTATTTCTTGTTTGTCACTTGGCTACTCTGTACGAGTTCAACCCAGAAGATGTTATTAATGTGTATTTTTTTAATTAAAATTTATTAACCTCCGTAAGTGATTAGTAGGAAAACTAACTAACCAGCCAAATAAAATCCTTACAAAAAACAGTATTTGGAGTACAAGATTTGCCAAAAACTCTTAGGATGACTTTTTATGTTAAGCTCAAATTTGTGAATGTATTCTTATAAAGGCTGGTTAAATTTTGAAGGCCGATGTTGAATGTGAATTACACCTAAACGTCAAGCTTTTTTCTACATTTCATTTGAACCTTTCCAATTTCAGACTAACTCAATTTGGAAAAATACACAATCGAGCAACGCGTTAAAGTTATTCAGGCTTATTATGAAAACGGGCGTTCAAATCAAAATGCATATCGAAGAAAATCATCTTCAGTGATGAGGCACATTTTCACTTCAGTGGATTCGTCAATAAGCAGAATTGCCGCATTTGGGTGAAAGGTAATCCAAGAGTGATTGCCGAAAAACCAATGCACCTAGAAAGAGTAACTGTTTGGTGCGGTTTATGGGCCGGCGGCATCATTGGAGCCGAATTTTTTCCAAAATGAGGCCGGTCAGGCAGTTACTGTGAATAGTGTTTGCTATAGTGTTTTTATGGCCCGAATTGGAAGATATGGATGTGGACGATATGTGGTTTCAACAGGACAGTGCCACTTGTCACACAGCTAACGAAACAATGGCTCTTTTGCGCGAAAAATTTGATGGCCGAATAAGCTCACGCCGCGGCGATGTCAATTGGCCGCCAAGATCAGGTGATTTGACACCGTTGGACTTCTTTCTTTGAAGTTATTTGAAAGAAAAGGTGTACGTCGATAAGTCAGCAACAATTCAAGAGCTAAAGGATGAGATAATTCGGCACATTAACGGCATAGAACCTCAATTATGCCTCAGCGTCATCGAAAATTTTGACTATCGGATGGAGGTGTGCCGCCGAGGCCGCAGCGGCCATTTGGCCAATATTTTGTTCCATACGTAATTGAGCTATACCAATATTATCATAATAAAGAGAAATGGTAATAATTTTCTAAAAAAATTGTATTTGATTCAAAATCAGCACCGGCCCTTAAAACTTAACCACCCTTTACAAAGACTTATATAAATTACAAATTTTATTCCTGTGGACGATAAAGGAATCTTAAAAGCGGTTTTCATTTGTTAACTTAAGCTTCTAAAAGAACTTGTTTCTCAAATTTTGCTTTAAAGAAGCCCTTAGCCTCATAGAAATCAACTGCCGTGGGAAGGCGGCACAAAACATCGACAAGTAAATTAAATTAGTTAATTAATTAATTTTGTTTGAGCATTTTTCTTAGGTAGAGCTGTATGATACTAATGCTAATACTGCATTATTGCGTATATTACCTCGCCTTAACACATTTACTTACCAGTGTCGGAAACTTTTTTTTTTGATTTTTTTATTTTATTTTATTTTTTGTTTTTGTGAAAATATGACTAAGTACTCTATTCATTTAGATTTGCATAATTATGCACATGTTTTAAAACTTATCGACAAATTTTTATCACCAGAAATGATTGATTGCCTTCTCAGCTCCGTGGGCTAATTATGATGATTTACTATATAAATGCCGCGATTTGCACCACTGAACTCATCATATATTTGGTGAACCAGTTGGAAAAGCATTTGTTCTCCCAAAATGAAGTCCTACTTGCCATTAACCTGTAGTATCCTTCTTGTAGGAGTGATATGTGCTGTACTGGCTTTTCCATCCTCAGATTCAAGTGCTTCTGACGATTGTAAGTACTAGTGAAATATGGTTTTGCTGGTTTTATCTCGTATTATACTTATATTTTTGTCTTATTCATACAGCCATTTCTGCGAGCAAAGAAGAACTATTGCTAACCTTCCCGGAGTATTCACTAATTCCTCGTAAGTAGTAAATCCAGTTTTGTTTGAAAGTTGCAAAGACCATAAACGTAATTTACATTCATATAATACATACACATGTGAACACATGTACACGGTGGCGCAAAATTAATCATACAATTTCGTTTTTGAATGTTTTTTTTTACTAAATATTATATAAAAAAAAAAATAATTTTGAGTCATGGAAATCTTTATTTTGACCTTTACGCGCTCTATTGCTTGTCTGTTTGTATACTGCAGCTGTCTAGTTCACAAGTGTCAAATACGTACCCTACTTGCAAAAAATATACATATTTCGCTAGGGTGATTAATTTTGCGCCAAATTGCATAAACTTTGCATATAATATCGTCTTCATTTTTATTTAAATAGCAAACCTTTTAGAGGCCTTATCTCCCGACTCAAGTGACTCAAGTGACTCAAGTGATTCAAGTGACTCAAGTGATTCAAGTGACTCAAGTGATTCTAGTATTAGCGACTCAGCTTCTGATGAAAGTGGTTCGAAACAACCTCAAGGACGCACCCTCTTCCTGATTTTACGTCTGCTGCAATTGCTTGCCCAAACTAATTCCACTCTTTTGGGCTAATCGAAAATATATTTGTACTTTGAATCGGTAGTCAATTTAAACCACTTTTTTTCTGATTATTGTTCTTTTTTTCTTCAAAATTTTTTGAAATGTCCTAATTAATGCTTTAAACCATACAAAATATTTCAAATACAATGTAATCAAAGGAAAATAAATGCTTTAAAATTTACGTTCAGTGTGTTTTAAGACCAGTTCTTCTGTAGGCAGAGGCATTTAATTTGACAAAGCCTCGCAGCTAAGTAATGTTTATAAATTTTGGATATTTACTGTCGAAATCATTGTTTAGTAAAATGTGTTCCCGCTCGGCGTGCAATTGGTGAGTTTTCATAGTTTACGATAATGCAATTTTGAGACGCCAATGAAAACGCCATCATTATCCAAAATGTGGCTGAGTTTTGCTACCTCGGCAGTCAAATCACAAAAATGGTGGCGCAGTTGCAGATGTGGCAGCTCGTATTTGTAAAGCACGAACTGCGTTTCATATGCTTCGCAGATTGTGGCGATCTCGCACGCTGCCACTAAAAACAAAACTTAAAATCTTTAAGACCAGCGTTAAATCGGTTGTTGTTCTAACTTCGCCCTGTCAGTGTAGTGCAGTTACCGGTCGACTTCGTCCAGCTCATCTAACGGTAGGCCCACGAAACTTTCTGTTTCGATAAGTTGGGTCCAGAGGGAGAGAGGTGGTTAGTGTCGTGCGGGGTGCTTCACATACCGGAGCGCTAAGTCGGTCCTCCTATATGGTTCTGAGGCATGGCTTGTGTCTGATCACTTAAGTCAACGTCTTCCAACGTTTATCAACAATTGTCTCAGAATTATATGCCGTATCTTTTGGCCGCAAACAATCTCCAATATGGACCTTCTTCTGCTTACTAAAAGCTGCCCAATTAATTCCGAAGTAAAAAGATGAAAATGGAATTGGATTCGACATACTCTTCGTAGAGAAGACGATAATGTCGTCAAAATTTCCTTTCAATGGAGTCCGCAAGGAAGTCGACCCAGAGGTCGCCCAAGTCAAACTTGGATGCGTAAAAGCTCCCTCGAGAGGGCCTCCCCCACCACATGGAACCAAATCAGACATATTGCGGATGACAGAAATCGGAAGGACATTTGTTTCCACGCTATGTTCTGACTAAGAGCGATATTATTTATGAAGGTTTTCGTAAATAGTTTGCTTATTTTCAATTGAGAACGTCATCTTAATGTTTAGCAAGGAATAAAAAATATAAAAAAGTTTGCGCTGATGAGGCTAACTTTTGGTTCAGTGGATTTGATGAATGTGGTTTAATGTATAGACAGACACTATCAGATCCAGTATTTGTAGTCGTGCTTGGTCCTGGATCTTAGCAGTATAGTCGAAGAGATGTCTCCTGACTCGCCTGGGAAGTGGCTCCGACTCTAACAAGTGCCTGCAGAGTGATTCGTATGATAACATCCCAACAGGAATTGCTTGCTGAGCATTTTACTGTACTCCTTAACCGGAAACATGGAAGTCTCGTTGTGGTGGGGGGCATTCCGTGGCTGTCCTGATAGCAGTATTCTGATAGGTCTGAAGTTTTATCCACTGCGAATCTCTGGTGCCATGCGCAGCGTAATTTAGAACTATTTCCAACCAACATTTCTTTTTCCTTGCCTCGAGTGCTATGGGCTAGTGATTCGAAGACCTTGTTGCGATTTTGCATCTTATGTGCCGAGAAGGAGGTTGTATGTTCCGACCCAATGGTCAGTATCGACATTCATCTTTAACTGCAGTTTGATCTTCTTCGGCCAGGTAGAACACGGGGTTGCCGTCGATTTGAATAAAAGAGTTGAACAAAGAGTAAAACAAATTTGCAATATCATACCTCAATTAAGTCGTTTATTATTTTATTGGGGAATAAGTTCGTATCGTTTTTACCGAAGACTTTTATTTAAACAAAAAACAATAATTATATCCATACGTTAATCAATTTTATTTTCGCCGTTGCTGTTTACAACCTCTTCCTCCTTCTCGACCAATTTGTTGATGCTGTTTCGCCAAAAACCGCCTAGTCTGGTGACAAAGAAGTTGTTGAGCCAGTTCTTAAGGACCTTTTTGTTATCGAAGGTAACGCTCTTCATATGGTTTAACAGTGAGTGGATGGTTTAAGATGGAAATCGTTCGGTGCAAACTCCGACGAATACGGCGGATGCTGAAGGACCTCTCATTCGAGCTCTTGGAGTGCGGCTTTGACATCTTGTGTAACATGGGGCATGGTGTCGTCATGAAGGGGTATGGTTTGACCATGTCGATCAGGTCTTTTCAGTCGAATAGCCTCACTCACGCAGTGTAGCTGGGCAGTGCAGAGCTCCCTGTCGACCGTGACATTCTTTCTAGCATTTCCTAGTGCACCATGCCCTCCCAGTCCCACTAAACATGTATATCATGATCTTTTTTGGATGACTCTCGGTTTTGGTGTATCTCCTGGAGCCACCTACTCCTTTCTTTCCTTCATATTGATGTATATGCACCATTTCTCATCTCCCGTGACGATTCGGTACAAAAAGCGCTGCTTATGACCGCGTGTGGCTCCATGGCGGGTGAGATGCTGAGGAGCAATTTGAAGGCGACTTTCTTTGTTTTTGTTTTTCGTTGAGCTCGTGAGGCACCAAGGCTGATTTGGAAGGTGATTGAGAATCATTTTATGATCGCAGTTCATTTTTTCCGCCAATTCACCACTGTTTTGGCGACCGTTCCCCTTCAAAAGTGATTAGAGACGTTCTTCATCGAATTCAGAAGTCCATCCGCTACGGAAGGTGCCATCGACATCAAAGTCGCTATTTTGCACTTTCCGTGCTGTAGACTCGCCTATAACACCTTTTCCATACACGTCGGAAGTGTTCCAGCCTGCTTCGGCAGCTTTTTGACCTCCAGCAAAGCAAAGGAATCGCAAAGAGCAGGAATCGAAAATGTTAATTTTTGCCTCCTGAGTATTCCGTTTCTAAGCCGCAAAACTAATAAAAAATAAAATTACTGAAAAATACAATTACCATAGTTTTATAGAGCCGAAAGAGTTCTATCGAATGAGTAAGTAACCGTTATAAAATAAAATAAAATATAAAAACACTACGAACTTATTCCTCAACCTAATATTTCGCATTTGGAAAGTAATTGGAAGAATGTTTCTCAATTAATTGAAACATTATTATAAAATTTTTATGGTACAATATTCTGTACTTGAATTTCATCCTCTGAAAATTTTGTAATGTAAAATTCTACTTGATAAAAATCTTTATTGCAAAATAATTTATTTTTATTGATTAAAGCTTCTCCCTAATTGAGTGTACGAGTGGGAAGGGGACCGCGTTTGCTTTGTTATTCACGGTGATGTTGGTGCTGTGGGTGAGGGTTCTACTGCTAGTCGTAGATTTTGTTCACGTTACAATATTCAACGTTTACGTGATGGACGCTGGTTTATCCACAAAGCATTTAGGCTTTACATACCCCACATATTCACATACATACATGAATTCACTGGTGCGATAAGAAAGGATAATTTGCTCACCGAAACGACGACGCAGTAGATCCATTGTTTCACGGGCTGTTTGGCAAGTAGCGCCGTCTTGTTGGAATCAAATGTTGTGGAGATCACTTGCTTCAATTTCCGGCATCCGACATCCGGCATCAAAAAGTCGTTTATCATGGCGCGATAGCGGTTGCCATTCACTGTTACATTGGCGCCAGCCTCGCCTTTGAAGAAATATGAGCCGATGTCTCCTCCAGCCCATTTTTTTTTTTTTTTTTTTTTGGTGGGTGAGGTAGGGTTCAAAATGCCTTCGCACTTACAACGACCGTCGTTTACTGCGTCGTGTTGTGTGGCTACTAAAACGATCCCTCCTCTTCTTCTGGGGAGACACCCTTCCCGGAACTGTTTTCTATATTACTTCGGGAGGGCCCAGAACGGCATCCATAAAGGACCAATTCTATTCAACCACGTCTGGGTCCACCATATTTGTAGCCAGCTTTCAAGCTATAGGCTCGCCTTTTTGTGTCTCTGTTTCACTGTCTCTCTTTATTGCACTGTGTCGAGGTCTATCTTTTTTTCCGTAGTACGTCCTCGATGTACGTTGCTCGCCTTTTTTTGTCTCTGTTTCACTGTCTCTCTTTATTGCACTGTGTCGAGGTCTATCTTTCATTCCGTAGTACGTCCTCGATGCACGTTGCTCGCCTTTTTTTGTCTCTGTTTCACTGTCTCTCTTTATTGCACTGTGTCGAGGTCTATCTTTTTTTCCGCAGTACGTCCTCGATGTATCTCTTTACGGCATTCCAGGTGTCCTCGCGTTCGAGCATTTTGCTGATTATGTTGCTAGGTGCGATGTCGCGAATCTGCTCCCTCAGAGCATTTCTTTCCGCGAGCCATCTATTACAACTAAAAAACTGTGTGAGTCCTCCAGCCCATAGGACACACCAAACAGGTGCTGACAATGAATGTAATGGCTGTTCCTGAATAGCTTCGGGTTGCTCTGCAGCACAAATACGGCAAGGTTGCTTATTGGTTAAAATGGACATCATCGCTGAACACCATAAGTTGGCCTGAAGGCGCGATGAACACTTTTGACAGAGCGTCGATTTTTTCGAATTTTCGTAATACATTTGTTCGATGTGTAAACGTTGATGATGCGTAAGTCTTTCCATGATGAAATGTCAATGAATACTCAAAAATATTATTTATTTAGTTTGATAGTAGTCACGCGTGATCTGCCAAAAAAAAGAAACCCTATTCGAAAAAGTACCTCCAATCTGATCACCCCTCGTACACATATGTGTGTATATAGGATGATATCATGAGCTCTTTTCAGCATTCCGAGACGAATGCTTTTTATCTTCCTTTGGATGCTTTCCATTTCAATTCAACCGGGCTATTCGGGTCATGTTCTCCGATTTCGATGTAACTCAAATATGTTGCTCTCTGGTCAAAATAATGAGACACGTATTTTTTTGTTCGCCCGAAAAAAATTTTTTTCAAGAGTTATCGGCAATTTTGTTTTTCGGCTCAAAATCGATTTTTTTTAATTTTATAAGAAATTTTTTTTTTTAAATGCCCATAACTTAGTCAAAAATGAACCGATTTTAATAATTCTGGGCTCAAAATGATCGTCATTACTTACACGAGCGACTTAATATAGAAACAATTGCAAAAAAGTAGTTGAAAATTTTTTATTTAGCAAAAAAGAAAAAAAATTGAAGTTTTTTCGAAATTCAATATTTCAAAAAGTGTATTTTTTTTTTTTTAACTTTTTCCAAATCAAGAGGACACCTCAAACTTCAATTGAGCTGAATGCCCAGTAGCTAAAATGAGTTGTTTTTGAGTAATGAATTTTTGAGTAAAAACCCTGTTTCGCACTTTTTGTTTTTTGGAAAATAAAAAATTTTCAACAACTTTTTTGCAATTGTTTCTACATGAAGTCATTTGTGTAAGTAATGGCGATCATTTTGAACCCAGAATGTTTAAAATCGGTTCATTTTCGACTAAGTTATGGGCATTTAAAAAAAATGCGAATATAGATGCTTTCCATTTCAATTCAACCGGGCCATTCGGGTCATGTTCTTCGATTTCGATGTAACTCAAATATGTTGCTCTCTGGTCAAAATAATGAGACACGTATTTTTTTGTTCGCCCGAAAAAAATTTTTTTCAAGAGTTATCGGCAATTTTGTTTTTCTGCTCAAACTCGATTTTTTTTAATAATATAAAAATTTTTTTTTAAATGCTCATAACTTAGTCAAAAATCAACCGATTTTAATAATTTTGGGTTCAAAATGATCGTCATTACTTACACGAGCGATTTCATGTAGAAACAGTTGCAAAAAGGTAGTTAACATTTTTTTATTTTCCAAAAAACAAAAAGTGCGAAACAGGGTTTTTACTCAAAAATTCATTACTCAAAAACAACTCATTTTAGCTACTGGGCATTCAGCTCAATTGAAGTTTGAGGTGTCCTCTTGATTTGGAAAAAGTTATAAAAAAAAAAATACACTTTTTGAAATATTGAATTTCGAAAAAATTTCAATTTTTTTTTTTTGCTAAATAAAAAATTTTCAACTACTTTTTTGCAATTGTTTCTATATTAAGTCGCTCGTGTAAGTAATGACGATCATTTTGAGCCCAGAATTATTAAAATCGGTTCATTTTTGACTAAGTTATGGGCATTTAAAAAAAAAAATTTCTTATAAAATTAAAAAAAATCGATTTTGAGCCGAAAAACAAAATTGCCGATAACTCTTGAAAAAAATTTTTTTCGGGCGAACAAAAAAATACGTGTCTCATTATTTTGACCAGAGAGCAACATATTTGAGTTACATCGAAATCGGAGAACATGACCCGAATAGCCCGGTTGAATTGAAATGGAAAGCATCTTTGGCAAAGCCTAGAGTTTTATCCGAACCGAACACAAATCGATGTACACTTCTTATTTCAAGATTTATTCTTGAATTCATTCTGATATTTCATTTGTATAATTTTCACTACTTCATACTTTGCAGAAGTTAAATTTGTTAACTCTATTTTCGTGGCATTCTTCACGAGAAGCAGGAATTTACTATTTATGCGCTTTTATGATAAAATATTTGAAAAAAAAACGCAGACTTTACACTTATAGACGCACTTGCATTCGAGGCAGGCGCAGTTGGTTAGTTGTTGTTTTATTTAGAACTATTAAAATCTTTAAAGCACGAAATTTACTTTCTGAATATATAGTAATTTATTTTTATTTAAGTTGTTTACTCTGATTAGCACTTGAATGTTTGTGTGACACATTTCTATAGATCAGGTTACCTCTCTCTACATATACATACATACAGATTTTTTACATACAGCATATTTTAAAATATTTGCTTACATTGATTTAATACTTGATTTTATTTATAATTTATAATGAAATTTTTATTTTTTTAATGGTTCGTTTTTGGTTTTTTGCCCTTGTATTTAAATAAACTTCTTTATTTGTATATTATTTTATTTTTTAATACACAAGTACGTAGGTACATAAGCTAACATTATTTTCATACATCTGCAGCAACAACAATTCAGTGTTCATTATTAGCTCGTTTATTTGACATGCCTTTACTGTACATAGTTTTACATTCATATGTTACACATACATATATACATATACGTATACATATATATGCATATATTATAAAAGTATTTGTGTAGTTGTAAAATACTCCTTTAAGTTACATAAATTGAAAATAATTCTAAAACTAAATTATAACGTAATTGGCAATAGAGTTTTATTACTTCATTTGGTATATGTGTGTGTGTGCATGTGTATGCTCCCCATCTTAAGATTCAGCACAGTATTTGCTAACATATATTTATTTATTTTTTTTTCAAATTCAGGTCTTTTTAGAACGCCGACACATTTGAAAGCTAAACGGTATAAAAATCTGCCCTGCACATACCAGCGCAGCTTTCAAATAAGCCAAGGAAACAGTATTGACGACCAGAATTGACGCTTCTCCAGTTGACTCTTCATATGGATTTTTATCTTTTGCCTCCAAATACCAAATGGTCTTAGCATTTTTTTTTTAATTTTCATTTTTTTTTTGCACTCTTCCTCTCAGCATCAAAAGATGTACAGTTCGAATGCATTGGGTTTACTTAATTTTGTATGCGTGTATGTGTGAGTCCATTTAACGACGTCCAAGTCCAAAACCGTATCTGTGCGGAGGTGGATCCTGAAGTGAGCGTTTACCCAGACCAAAACTGTAGGGTCGGTTGCGTTTTTCATCTAAAGCCAATGATAAATAAAAAAATATATATATATATTTCATAAATTACTCCAATCGCCACGCCATCACTCACTCACCAATAATTGACGCATCGTAAATATTGCCATTGTAAAGATCATCAATGTACTGATCCTCATCGTATTCACCACGTTTGCCCAAGCCAAAGGAGTAGGGTCTTGCTCGTTTGCCCAGTCCGAAGTTATACACAGGTAAACGTTTCATTCCATTGCCACCGTTGGTGTAGGTGTAGGCACGCCGACCCAAACCGAAAGCGTAACGCTCCATACGCTTGTCATAGTTCGTGGCACCGCCGATATCATTGTCGCGCACTTCTTCATTATCGATTTCGGTGAGTAGTGTGTTCGGTTGTTGTTGTGGTATATTAAGACCGGTCGATTTGCCATCGGCACATGCGATCAGCGTCAAGAAAGCAGCGAAGGTGGCTAGTACTAATGCTGGCGCATACAGGATGCGACTTATGTTGGGTTTGGCGGACATTTTGAGTGTGCGTGCGATCCTGAGTGTGGGTCAGATTTTAAGCTGAAATGTTGAAAAGAACATACTTAGTTAAACGAGAAATTGAAGCTATCGTGTGTAGGTAGCAGTTCATTAAATGTTAAAGCTGCTGGAGAAAGTACAAGCGAAAGTTGATAGAAAGAGGCGAAAGCGAAAAATAGCTTTGCAAGTAATGTGGGCACCGAACTGAGAATTTAATAAATTTGCTAAATGGTAACATCACTCTAGCGGTATAAATCAAAAAGGTTCTAATTTTGACGATTTATTTCTTCTTCCAAAATTTGTTTCTTATAATTCTGATGCAAAATGGTGACGACTAAGTCAATCTTCGAGCTCGTCGTTTTGTTTTCAAGGTGTACAGCTATTCGTAAGTGTATACCTGGAACAATAAGCAAGCATTTTTATAATCCACATGCTATTGCTTTTGGAAGTGCGTAGTGTTGATTTTGAGTAAAATACAATTTTTTTAGCAAATTATTATCATTTCTCTTTATTATGATAATATTGGTACGGCTCAATTACGTATCGAAAAAAAAATATCGGCCAAATGGCCGCCGCGTCCTTAGCGGCACACCTCCATCCGATGGTCCAAATTTTCGATGACCCTAAGGCATAATTGAGGTTCTATGCCGTTAATGTGCCGAATTATCTCATCCTTTAGCTCTTGAATTGTTGCTGGCTTATCGACGTACACCTTTTCTTTCAAATAATCCCAAAGAAAGAAGCCCAACGGTATCAAATCACATGATTTTGGCGGCCAATTGACATCGCCCCGACGTGAGATTATTCGGCCATCAAATTTTTCGCGCAAATGAGCCATTGTTTCGTTAGCTGTGTGACAAGTGGCAGCGTCCTGTTGAAACCACATATCGTCCACATCCGTATCTTCCAATTCGGGCCATAAAAAGTGCACCATCTCATCGATCCACTCTTGTGACTGATTTTTTTTAATAGAAATCGCATTTTTACCATCAATAACTCACCGTATTCGATTGATATAGTGCCCTGTGACTTCTACTTATACGGAAAATAGCGTTTGGCCATGAAAGGAAAACGTTTTGCGTGCGTAGAGGCCATCCAAAAGACTTTGTACCCACATTTTAGATTGCGCAAAACAATGTATCGAGGCCAGAGGGGACAATTTTGAATAAATAAACTCGAAGTTATCAGAACAAATCTTCTGTCGTTTCTATTTTAGCTCAGTCTTATTTATTTTGGGCTTCACCTTGTACTTCACACCCAATCGGAAGGTTAACTTAAGGGGTTAAATTAAAGTACATCGCGACAATGACATGGAAATCAAATAAATGTTCAATAGATTATTCAACAATCCAAGCACATGTCATGTATGCATGTACATACGCATCGCAATTTAATGAAAATTAGTTTTGTTGCCGTTGATTGAAAGTCAGGAGCCAAGCGAGGTCATATAATCGTGTGAGCATCTAGAAGCTGATGGGTGCCTTTCTTGAACTCTACTAACTACCACTTCACCTCATTGTCATCATTTTGTCGTAACTGCTGCTGCCACTGTTGGCTGTCATCGCCTTCCGTCTACTTCGGAGAAATGTTGAGAAATTACGCGCTGGTTGTGCATTGTGTGCATATTAATGCTTGCAACATTTGGCCAAGTTAACTCGGCACTCAAAGTGGGTAAATATTGTTAAAGAATTAATGCGTATGCCATTTGCTCGCAGCACATAAAGGAGCGCTTTAAAATTGCAAAATAATGTCGTGTTAAGTACTACATTGGCATTAAGCAGAGTAAAAATAAGAAAAATTATGAAGTCCTGTTGGTGGCAGATAAAGTTGGAGTGAACTTAATGCGATAAATAAATGGCATCTAGTGAATTTGCAGTTAAAGATCGGCATTTGGTAACAAAAAACAAAACAAATTTATGTACATCAGAAGTTATGCTGTTTTTCTAGTAATAAAGAGTGCAGACATAGAGGTCGTGTATGGCTCGCACTATCAGATGAATGGGATGCCCTTCAATGCGCGCTTTGAAGAACTTTTTCGTTAACATTTTGGCATTGTGGTGAGTGAATTGCAGTGCTATTGATGACCAGGCGAAGCTCCATCTTTTCTGCGCTTTCCTGAGAAATAAGTTGTGTAATTCCCCTTCAACAACAATCAGGGAGATGCCGATGACCGGGTAGGAGGTCAGATCAATTCAGTCTCCTTTCTGGCAAGCTCTTAAGCAAATTCATTTCCCTCTATGTTCCTATGCCCTGGAACCCTGATCAGACAAATGTTACCTGAACACCTAAGAGATTTGATCTCCTCCTTACAGAAGTTTACTAGTTTGCATTTGCACCATGGCGTCATCAAAGCCTTGATCACGATTTCACTATCGGAGAATCTTCTAAGGCAAGTGGAGCCAAAATAAATGTACTCCGTCCGGAGTGCGCGTTCACGGAATACAATAAATATATGTGCGGAGTAGACCGATTCGACAGAAATTTCCCCAATACCGCATCGCAGACAGAGAAGAAAATTAGTGCTTCAATATTTGTTCATGACTGATAGATGCTTGTGTTCAAAATGTTTGGCAGCTTTACTGCCGAAGAGCGCAACCGACAATGCCTCAACTAGCGTTTCGACGACAATTGGCGGTATAGTACTGCAAATATTACGGTATAAAAGCTAATCGGCTGGTCCGTTGTCCTATCACAGATATGCACAAAAGCCAGATCGAGTTCAATACACTCTTCGTTATGGTTAACTGGACATTTTGTTGTACCATGCAATCGTCAAGACGCACGCCTTAAATAGGATCTCGGCCGAATACCTATCACATTTTCACCTCAGTGGATTCGTCAATAAGCAGAATTGTCGCATTTGAGCGAATGATAATCGCCAGGAATGATTGCCGAAAAACCAATGCACCTACAAAGAGTGACTTATGGGGTGGAAGAATAATAATACATTTGAAAATGCACTTCATTTTCGTGCTCAGAAGGTCAAAATATATAATATATAATATAAATAAGACAAACGAAGTTCTAGGAAATACCGGGTTAAATATAGCATTACTTTGAAACTGGGCCAAAAAGTTTATGTGTTAGTCAACCAAAGATTCCCCTAGGACGCGTTTTATCACTATTCCTTTGGCTATTGATCATTGACGAGCTCCTACAGACTCTCGATGATCTCGGATACGAAGTTCAGGGCTTTGCTGACGATCTAGTCATCATGGTTAGGGCAAATTTGACCCTACTATGTATAACTGATCGCATGCAAGTAGCTCTCGACATTACGCAAAACTGGTGTCGGGAGAAAGGACTGCCGTTAAATCCGAATAAATCTTGTGCGGTACCCTTCACTCAAAGAAGGAAATTAAGTCTAGGGACTCTTAAATTAGGGGATGCCAACTTAACTCTATCAGGGAGTAATGGAAAAATCACTAATCGTCCATCACAAATAAAGCCCTGAGAGCCCTACACATATGCCAAGGGCTTTACGGCTAAATATGGGGTCTGCGGCCAAAGATGATGGCATGTTTTATAAGAAGGTTTTATAAGACAATAATGGTTAATGATCACCTATGCCTCTCTGGTATGGTGGTCAAAAGTAGACCAAACTAAGACTTAGATAACACTTAACAAGGTATACAGAATAGCCAGTCCGAGCGTAACGGGAGCAATGTGAGCCTGCCCCACGGCGGCTTTAGGAGTGATCACTGGCTCCAATCTACTCTATCTTGTAGCCAAAGGGTCGGCAGTCAGTGCAGCTCTAAGGTTTCCTAATCTACTTCATCTGAAAGAAGGCAATCTTACAGGACATGTAAGAATTCTGGGTTCAATTCTGAACTCTGCGTGCCTGACAGTCCACGACAAGATGAAAAGGAAACTAGAATTCTCCAAGAAATTCAAAGTGGTCATTAGCGATCGCTTAGCGTGGAGAAACCTTTAAATAGCCTTAAAACAAGGCTCACAGATGTGGTTTACAGATGGGTCCAAAATGGAGGACCACATTTCAAAAAAGCAAAAGAAATGGGAAACCCCACTTCCGTTTTCCAGGCGGAGGTCCACGCCTTAGAGCTGTGTGCCAGAGAATGTCTACGGAAAGGCACGCGCGATGTCAATATTAACATTTTCTCTGATAGTCAAGCAGCTCTAAAATCGCTGGATTGCTTCTCATTCCAATCAAGGTTGGTCTAAGAATGTTTTAAAATCCTTAACTCTCTAGCATCAAGAAAATCTGTTACCTTGATGTCGGTTCTGGGACATGAGGGGCATGAAGTGAATTAAACTGCGGACATTTTAGCGAAAAAGAGGGCAAACACTCCCTTCATAGGTCTTGAACCTTTCAGAACGGATAAAGGCAGAAGCAATCCTTAACCTAAGTAGAAAGGACATAAAACTTTATAGTGAACCACTAACAGGACACTGTAAACTTAATTATCACATGAAAAAGATAGGTGCGATAGAAAATGATTCCTGTAGACTCTGCAAAGAGGCACAAGAAACTTCAGAACACGTTCTATACGACTGCCCAGCAGTGGCACGACGCAGACTAAATTACGTGGGAAATGGGGCTATAGATCCAAACCTCCTGGTAGAAATTAAATTAGGATTTATTAACCGCCTAAAACTGTTTGAGTAGACTACATGGCGGCTGAATAGATCTCTTTAGGTCGCAGTGCACAAGCAGCCAATCGATAATTATAATAGTATTACGTGAAGCTATAGACAGGCCTGTAAGTTAAATCGTAAAATAAATAAAGGACTTTTTGTATTTATTAATTATATTTCATTCCAAGTTTCTACTCAATTATTTACCCTACTACTCCTAATCGTCCTTCATTATTTTAAATTTTCTTGTCGCCAGCTCGAGCTCACTTACACAGCCATACATATTTAGACAGAATATAGACAGAATTTGTTAGAGTTAACTATTGGTATTCATAGCTTAAATCACTAAAATAACAAAGCTTGTTGAAATCGCTGAAAGCAACACGTCTGCCGTACATAAATTTGCATATTTCATGAACTCCCAAGGCCAACAGTTTGCGCCAGTTGCTATTGAGCAGTCAGAAATAAAGACAAATATTGACGCTGAAGCTCAAAAATTGAACTTGACAACACTCTCACCGTCTCTCGCAGTTGCCGGTCTGCTTCAAGCAAATAATAGCAATTAATGAAACTCTTTAAATGAACTTCAAAACGATACAAGTACCAATTGAAGGCGAACCAAATTTTGGAAAAACAAACTTACTGTACTGAGGACTCGCCAGGAATGAAAGGGAAAATTTGTCAAATAAAAATATTCGATTAATCAATCCATTATTTTGTATTTTACACTATGCTGCAACAGCATACATCACTCAGGACCATCAAAGAGATTTAAGCATTTCAGTGGACCATTTCGGTCATAAAAAAAATTAAGTCAATATTTTACTATAGAAGATGGTGGTTGTTTTCTCTAAACGTCGTTAAGGCTGTTTTTAAGTGAAGTACAGGGTTGCCCATATTCGACGGACCCATGTATTTTTTGGGCCCATTCCAATCGACGAGGCTTGTCCGCAGGCAACAATCTTTGCGTCAATTGAATTTTATACGGAAATAAATGCAAATCATTGCGGATAATTCGTTGTAAAATGGTCCGAGCAATGCCCAACTGCTGAGAACGGCGATTTTGGGATGTCCTTGGCGACGTCTCAACACTGGCCCGTACAAGAGCAATTTGGCCTATTTGGATTAGAGTCGAAAAACTTTCGTACAAACTTTTAAAATGGTGTTCTTAGAAGGCGCACTTTTTACATTATTTAATTTTTTATACGCACGTCGAGTTTTCACAATTCACTTCTTTTGTTGACTGTAAATTTCAACAATTTGGGAGCGCTCGCGTGGCATGTACTGTTCCATGGTAAAAATTTGCTTAGACTGACGCTTCGAACGCGGTATGCCATTAAGCGATTTGATGTCTCTGTCAAAAGAAACAGGGTTGCAGGATGGGTCCGTCGAATACTGGCAACCCTGTAATACAAAATATTTCCATGGAAAAAAATTGGTTAAAGCGCGTATCCGATGCACGAAAAACGATGTACGGAGTGTGCAGAGCGGCTCTCTTAAAAATCATCAATAATCGTAAAATTATTAAATTCTTATCAGAGCAAATATACCTATGAAATAATACGTTTTTCAATTTCAAACGTTTATTAACAAAAAATGCTTACAAATTGAATCTTTAAAACAATAGCCATCGCTAGCGACACATTTTTCCCATCTCTCAGGCAATTTGTGGATGCTGCGCCAAAAAAATTGGCCGTCTTTGGTCGCAAACCAATCATTGAGCCATTTTTATCTTCTTCGTGAGAATTGAAGCGCTGCTCGGAAAGTGCGTGGCCCATCGATGCAAACAAATGATAATCGGAAGGCGCCAAGTCTGGTGAGTAAGCCGAATGCACCAGCGGTTCCTAATCGTACGTCTCCACCAATTCCCGGGTCGCTCTTGTTCGATGTGGCGGTGCATTGTCATCAAGAAAAATTACTTTGTGACCCCGATCGGCATATTCTGGGCGTTTTCGGTGTGTAGAGCTGTTCAAATCACCCAATTGTCGTTGGTAGCGTGCATCGTCGACTGTTTCACCTGGTTTTAACAGCTCGTACCAAATCATACCACGCTGATCCCAGAAAATACACACCGTGCGGACCATACGATCGTTTACGCTTGGGATTGGAGAAATACACCCATTTTTCATCACCCGTAATGATTCGATGCAAAAAAGACTTCCTTTTGAACCGGGAGAGCAGCGTTTCACAAGTGGTTTTTTGGTTCTCTTTTGCCTTTAAGTCAGTTCATGCGGCATCCATCTTCCGACCTTTAAAATCATGCCCATGTCTTTCAAACGTTTGGAAGTCGTTTTTTGGGTCACTCACAACTGCTCTGACATCATTTCTTGCATTTGATCATCATCTTCGTCCGACAATGCTTGCGATTCGGCGTCCTCAAACTTTTTCGGTGGACGGCCACGGTCCCCGTTCTCCACGCTAAAATCACCACTTTGGAATTTTTCAAATCACCTGAAGCACTGTGCTCTACTTAGAGCATGCCCACTATAAGCTTCTATAAGTATTCGATGAGCTTGAGAAGCGGTTTTCCTCAAATGGTAGTTTGAAGGCACGAAATTCGACATTTTTAAGAGCGACAAAAATGCATTGTTGTATGAAACGTAACAAACAATGAACTGAATATTGTTGACAGATGACAGACGAAAAAAACAAGACATTTGGGAAGCTTTAAAAATACTCCTAGCAACATCTATGGACTAATAGCTGAAAGTCTCATTTCATAGGTATATACTTAAATTATTAATAGACTGGAAAGAAAATATTGTAAAATTTAAGCTTGGTAAGTTTACCATATTTAATTAAGTAAAATAGGCTGCGAGATCATTTCCAGTAGATTGAAGTAAATAAATAACTAAAATAAATAAAAAAAAAATAAATTAACAAGAAATATTTAAAACAATTTCTTTAAAATTTCTCTCTAATTTCTGTCACTCCAATTTGTACACTTGTATTTTCAACAGTTTTATATTTATTTTCGAAAACCAATTAACTGATTCAACAACTTTAGCTTTTTACAAGAAATATCCCAGACACAAAATCATCAGTACCAAGATTTATACGAGCGACCTAAATATGACTTCTATAAAACTCTTTTTCTTTGAATGCAAATATAAATTGTATTTTTACTCAATAAATATGTAATTTGGTGGAAGTACTCAGTACTTTTATTTCATTTATTTAAAGGGTGGTCAGATTGGAGGTACTTTTTCGAGTAGAGTTTCTTTTTTTTTTGGCAGATCACGCATGACTCCTGTCAAACTAAATACATAATTTTTTTGCAGTATTCATTGACATTTCATCATGGAAAGACTTACGTCTCAACAACGTTTACAATTCGTACAATTTTATTACGAAAATCGATGCTCTGTGAAAAGAGTTCATCGCGCGCTCAGGCCAACTTATGGTGTACATAACTGTTCTACCGTATGCACTATTCGGCAAACTATCAGCAAAGTGATAATAATTTTATATTACTGGAAGATACTCAACCGATTAGACCACCTGTAGACCGAAGTACAGAGAATATTGCGGCTGTCAATGAGAGCTTTGTCGAAGATCCGGAAGAATCGATTCTGCGCCGATCTCAACATCTTTGCCTTATCTTATGGCACTACTTGGGCGGTTTGGCGCAAAGATTTCGGTTTGAAAGCATACAAAATTTAGCTAGTCCAAGATTTGAAGCCGGCCAATCTTCCAAAGCGCCATAATTGCAGTCGTTGTGTTCTCGAAAATCTCGTCGAAGATGCGCATTTTGGGGCTCGAATTTTGTCCAGCAATGGGGTCCATTTTTGCCTTAATAGCTGCATTAATAAGCAAGATTGACGTATTTGGGCTGACGAGCAACCCGAAGCCATTCAAGAAGACCCATTAAATTTATTGAAAACCACCGTTTGGTATGGCTTATGGGCTGGAGTATCCGTCGGCCCATATTTCTTCAAAAACGAGGCTGGCAATATAACAGTGAATGGAGAACACTATCACGCCATGATAAATGACTTTTGGATGATGGAAATTGAAGCCAATGATCTCTACATCATTTGGTTCCAACAAGGCGGCGCTACTTGCTAAACAGCCCGTGAAACAACGAAACAATGGATTTACAGCGTTCTCGTCTCGGTGAGTAATTTATCTCTCGTCTCGGACCAGTGGATTGGCCACCAAGATCGTGTAATATCACACCTTTGCACTTTTATTTGTGGATAAACCAGCTTCAATTGAGGCATTGGAAGTCAATATTACTAAAGTTATTCACAGGATACCGACCGCACTACTCCAGTGAGTCGCGAGGCATTCAAAATTGGTATTTAAGGATGGCCGAATTACGACACAGTTGCGGCCAACATTTGAAAGGGATTATCTTTAAAAAAATAAATGTCATGAATGGTTCTACAAAAAAATTATAAACATTGTCCAATCAATTTGAATTTTCGTTTTTTTATTTCAATTTAAAATCCGATATCTCTAAGTTGGTCATCCCTTACTTCATGCCTAAAACAGAATAAAAGCTTTTACAGAGCTTTTAAAGCTAATATGAGCTTAATCTACTAAATATAGCTACACTGTAATCTGTTTTAACACGTTCCCTGTCCCAATACAAAAATGCAAAATGGACCGACAAGTCCAACAAGATTTTTAAAAAAATTTGTTTTTTTGTAGTCATAGGATAGCCTTAGTAATAATAATAACTAAAAAAAAAAAACGGATGTAGGGTATTTCTACCTGAAACACACATGGTCCATGAGCGTAGAGGGACATTTTTGCTTCTGCATGTTCATGAAACACATGTGGTTCAGGGAACTTTTTCTATGCTGACACACATATGGCTCAGGAACGTATCAGTGCTTATCAGTCGCACGTTTCCTGAACCATATGTGGCTCAGCGGACAGGGAACGTGTTAAGCGGACACCCAAGAGAATGAAAATTTTGTCCGCTTATGGGAGGTGCCCGCTTGCGAGAAACGTGTAAGAAAAGTTAATAATATAATATGTTATGGGAGAGTGGATGTGTAATGTGGGCGGTTACCCATTTATTTGCTTAATCACCAGAAGGCATGTTGAAAATGTTTCCGATCTCCAGTGTTTCGGAAAATATTACATAAAAACTGGTCTGAGGGCAACCAAATACCCAGCATCAGAAGTATCAAAAATATCATCAAAGAATCAAAAATTGGATGAAACTCGCCAAAAACTCATACTTAAATCGGAGTCATCCGCATACTGCACAGTTTTTAGCAACATCACGTATCAATTTTGTATATATTTGAGTTATTTTTAGGAACAACAAATTTTACTTATTTTAATCTCAACCGAAATCGGGCAAGGAGAAACGCCCTCAGTTGATGTGATCACAGGTCACGGTCTCTCATAGGTCGATATGTTCAAAGATTGAACGTACTTCATTTCAAATAATTGAAGTTGCAAGATTGAGGAGGAGGAAGGGCCTATCAGACACCTTTTTTGTTACTGTCCCGCGTGGCAGATACTTTGGCTCATCGTTTCTAAATGATACTGATGACCTTGGCGATATAAGTGTTAACCAGATCAGACGAGTTTTCTCTTAAAACAAATTAGTTTAGCGAGGAGTAGCAGACACTGTGGTATTATAATGGATCGACAACGGTCTAAGTGAGTTGGTCTAGAGACCGACTGCCACTTCTACCTACCTCTCTAAACTAAAGCACGCGATTGAAGAAGAACTGTTTCTGTAGTTTTTGATGTTCCACACAATCCCTCGTCGTTACTACCAGTTATCCCAAAAACACCATGCCCTTCTTCTTCAGGTGATATACTAATTAACAATGTTGACTTGAATAAAATTTCTGTTTTTTATTATTCAATCCGTCATCTCCGATCTACCATCTTTCATGTCATCTATCATATAAATTTTGTTTAGGAATGCACATTGCTTGAGAAAAAAGAAGACCATTGGTTTTGCTAAAATTATTGCGCAAATGGATTATGGACTACGACTACGACTACTAACGTGCCGGTCAACTTCGTTTATTTCTGCGATTTTATCGATATATTCTTTAACATAAAAAATGCCTGAACGGAATCGACGGCACGGTATCGGCACCATTCACTATTTCGGAAAACCAGGGGCCAAAAAAAAAACTGTAAAATGTACCGAAATTTCTCTTTGTTCACTTCCATTGCTAACACCCTGTAACTCACAATTGAAGGGATCGAAAAAAAGGCAAATGCATTTTTTAGTGTGAAATATCAACTTGACAACGAGCATAAATTTCAAATTATTTGATCGATACTTTACGATATATCGATCGATACAGCCATCTACCGAGAAAATAATGGATTACTTTTTCCCCAAACTAATATAAAGGGTTTTCCAATAACAGGTGTTATCTCTCGCTATCGCGAGATGATTAACGATTTTTTATGGTCGCAATCAGATGGTGTTGATCTGCACAACTGCGCTACGTGCCACACAAGCAACGAAACCATTGATCTTTTGCGGGAAAAGTTTTCGGACCGTGTTAGCTCTCGAAGTGGTGATCATAATTGGCCGCCGAGATTTTGTGATTTAACACATTGTGACTTTTTTCTTTGGGGCCACGTGAAAGAGAAGGTCTACGCCAACAGCCCAGCGTCGATTCAAGACCTGAAAGATGGAATTCGTGCGGCTATCGAGGACACAGGGCAGCCACTTTGCAATTCGGTTATGGAAAATTTCATAAAAAGGATATTGTCCTGTAAGCGTGGTCGTCGTGGTGGTCATTTGCCTGATGTTATTTTCCACTATTAACGGCATACCTTCCTCTTTATAATGAAATAAACAACATCCGATCATTTATGTTAAAAAATAGCATTTTTCTTTGAATATCAAAATAACACCTCTTATTGGAAAACCCTTTATTGGTTTTTGGTCGATTTATCGCGTGAATGGACGGACAGTCTAAATCGACTCCTTTCATCATTCTGAGCATTTTGGTGTATACATATATCGATTCCTTTATGCTGTTACACGCAACCGTTATGTGAACAAAACTATAATACCCTTGCACACGAGTGCGAATTTTAGAAATTTATTTTATATATTTTATCAGTTTTTGTTTCTAAATCTCGCGACCACTTACAGGTTGAATTACATTTATTAAAGATGTGGCAAATTGTTACATTTAGAGGGCGTTGACAGCAATCAACAACTCGCACACCTGGCCCATCAACACTAATGCGAATACATAGCGTGGCGTAAAGAAGTTCATTGGTTGTTTTTGTGACTTTCGCTCAGTAGACATTGCATACCTTGCGGCGCTTGCAGGAACGTTGCCGCATTTTGAGCAGCATTGCGCTTGGCGGTGATGTGTTGACAGGTGTGCAGATACAAAAAACCAAATTAGAAAAAAACAAAAAGAAATGAAAAGGAACAAGAAAAATAATGAAAGCATGACAACGCTGCTATAAAGAACGAATCATCTTCGTAATGGGCGGAAGTTATTATTGCTTTGGCGTAAACGAGAATGGGGGAATGCACATTTTCTTACGCAGCAAAACTCGTTGCCGGTGTCTGAATTTTTTCTAGGAAAACCCCATAGATAGCGTGCTGCAAGTGGAGAAATGTGGAAATATGTTTTTGTTGACTCAAAGAAGTGAAAAACAAATTAATTTGCCACTTGAGTAAATATGAAAAGTGCAGGAAGAACTTTCTGGGGTGAAAAGTCTTGACTCAAATTCATTACAGGTCAATTGACTAGTTGGCAATGTGAAAGCAAAGCAAAATTAGATACGTACACATATAATGAGACCAAATCCATTTAGCCCTTTTGCTTCTCTTTTTTGCCGCCATTTGTTTGTGTAGCTGGAGCTCAAATTTCTTTCTTTCGTTGTTCATTCACCACAGAATTTAAACATTCATTTTAATTTATAAATCCATTTCACTGCCTCTAAGTCGACATTCCAAGTGTCCGTAAAGTGTTTGTGTCACCTTCTTCTTGTGACGATTTAGTATTTTAAGCGCTGCTGAGGAATTTTGTAATGCGTGAAGGTGTCATTCAGCAATCCTTTCGACCAGAAGGGTAAATGTAAAGCTGACTTTTATTAATTCTTAAAATAACACAAAGTTTTTACAGATTCAAATACTAGTATTAAGAATGAAGAAATAAGATGTATTTAATACAGCCTAGAAGAGACTAGCACCAGTTGCATACCCACGAAATTTTTCAATTTAGTAGAGTTTTCTATGATTTTGATATAAACTTTCAGTTCGCCCCTCATGTGCCGATAAGTAAATTTTCTTTATACTGATGGGTCCAAACTGGTCTGTGCAGTTGAGTGTCTATCTCCAGGAACTTGGCTGTGCTCAATGTCTATGGCTGTGAAACCACGCCAGCTACTTCAAATTTAGATACGAGGGTCGTTTGAAAAGTCCGTGTAAAGCCCGAGAGATGGCACTACTGGCGCGTATCGAGATTATGTTTAGTTAGTAGCAACTCTTTGAGCTATATGAGCCCTACGACGACATAGACATAGTGCAGCGAATAAAGTTCCAGCGGCTACGTTGGCTGGGTCATGCCGTCTGAATGGATATAAACGCTCCGACTCTGAAATTATTCGATGTGGTACCAGTTGTTGGTGGCATAGGGAGAGGAAGACCTTCTCTTCTTTGAAGAGATCAGGTGGAGAGGGACTTGGCTTCACTTGGTGTGTCCAACTGCTACCGGTTAGCACAAGAAAGAAACGACTGGGGCGCTTTGTGTTTGGCCTTTGTTTGAATCGAGTAGGTCGAGTGATTTTCTTTTTCCATCACGACAATGCAGCAGCTCACGCCTCAGCAGTTGTGGTTACAAAATTTATGAAAATAGTGTTCCAACTCATTTCTTCTTCTTCTTTTTCTTGATTGGCTACACGATTTTAGCCGAGTTTAACAAAGCGCGCAAGTCGTTTCTTTCTCGTACTTGCCTGGTTATAGGTTAGGTTAGGTTGGTATGGTTGCCCAGGGGAAGGGGCACACTTGAACGAAGAAAGATTCGTCCTTTGTGATTCCATTATGAAGGTGGTGAGGTGAGAGGGAAAGACTGATGGGATGCAGGAAGAGGGCGGGGAGAGGTGGTGATGGGATGGTTAGGAGCGTGCGGATTACGAACGATGACTATGTTTGCGTCAACCGCTTAATGCTGCTGATGAAATTCATCAGATTTTTAATGTCAGCGCCAGCTATATCAGCAGGCATGGCAAAGAAGTAGGAGCCAAGATGCCTAGATCTTACCCTCACCAGAGCAGGGCAGCTGAGGAGAAGTTGCTGAGATGATTCCACCTCATCCCCCATACATCCGACGCAAAACGGACTCGAGGTGATTCCGAGTCTCACATCATGCATTCCTCACGCATTGTGTCCTGTGAGAGAACCCACGAGATTAGAGAGCTGATATTTTGTCAGCCTCAGAAGCTCACCCGAGCGCCTCCGGTCCACTCGTGGCCAGAAGGACTTCGCGACCTTACATGTTTGTGTACTTGCCCAGCGCTCGCTGAGTTGGTGCGATGCCCATCTTTCCAGGAGCAGACCGCAGGTAGTCAGGTCTGAATATAGAGTTTCAACTCGTTTCATATGCCCCCTGTTCGCCAGACTGGGCTCCCTCGGATCCCTCGGACTACGGGAAAAAGATTTTATTGAAACGAGGAGATGTTTACAGAAACGAATGGCCATTTTTCAGGCTTGGAAAAATCCTATTATTCGGAAGATATCAATAAACTATGATAGAACAGCGTTGGACGAATTGGCGAATGTGTCGAAAAATAAAAAAGGTTCGCCACAAGCAATTAAGTAGTTTTTATTTTTACACGGACTTTTCAAACGACGCTCGTACATATTAAGCAGAATGATCCCTAATGAATAAACTGAGTAATCGATGCTATCGATCTTTCTTTACAGACTTTTACATTTTAGGGACCAAGTGTAAACACCACAAAGAAAAACAAGTAAGGACGACTGCATTCGGTTTGCACCAAACTTTATATACCCGCGCAAATTTTAATAAAAATTAATTTGGGCTGACTGTTAATTTTTGGAATCCAACAAACTCATAAAAAAATTAGAGTTATGTCTTGTAACATCAGAGGGATGGACGGCCCAAAAGTAGACGTGGAACCGGTTAATTTTCAAAATCTTAGTTCCGTCCTGTTTATTTGAGTAATTTTGCAGGAAGAACTTTTTTGGATTCAACTGGGATATCTATTATAATTCAACGAATTCCCTCTTTATTCATACTTAATTTCCAACAACAACAAAATCCAAGCAATATATGTAGAGAGTTTCGAGCCTCTAGTTCAAAGCGAAGTCTTTCGATTCCAGAATACTTTGTAATGAAGGTTTCACAGCACGAATTTAGATATAAAGTAGCTGTTTCGATTATTGCAGAGCTTACCAGGTGACAACCTCCTTACGGATAGTAGCCCAGTTCTATTTTAGCTTAATTAGACAAACGATTTTGGCTTTGAAATAAATTTACTTTACTGGTATTCATTTCATCACAAACCTCCCGAGCGTCTACCCGGACATTCACTTTGGACACTTGATGCTCAGAGGATAGCTGACATAGGAAGGGAAGCCCTATTTTCCCCTATATGCAAGGGCTTCGTAAGAGTTGCTATACCATTCGGTAGTGTGCGGGTACGGAATGCCGTAAAAGGCGAAAAAGTTATTGCTATGTATTTCTCATTGTTCCATCGTCTACAATATTCACCATCGCCAACTCGCAAAGTCTTAAATGCTCCAGCTCTGAAAGTATGTATTTGATACAATGCCCGAAGGTGGTATCAGAGGGAAAGGAGGGTCTCCACTGCGTTGGAATGACCCGAGAAGAACTTGGCTTTACTTTTCGTTCTGCTTTTTGCTGCATAATAGTCCCATTCAAGGGCTACCGGTAGTGCTAACTTGGGTTAGTGTCCTTCGAAACTTTCCCCTAAACGCAACCAAACAAAAATGAGTGAGAAGTACGCGAAACGTTTCAAGGTGGAATTTTTGGGCACACATTCCGCAGCTGCAAAAGTGATTAAAAAATCAAAAAGTTTATTGTGATGTGGAATCAGCGGTATAAAGTGTACAAAAATGTTGATGACTTCTCCGAGAGCGGCTTGAAACAAGTGACGACAAAAAAGCAGGATAAAGTGATCGTCCAACTTTTTAAGCGGGACGCTTCTTTGTGACTACGCCAAATACACACAATTCTTGCTAAAAAGGGAATAGATGTGAGTATCAACACCATCGAACGTCGACTGAAGGAGGCGAACATATCCTACCGTCCCACATCATCAAAACCACTGCTCTCAAAAAAACACATTGAGAAAAAACAAAACAGGCAAATGACGTCACAGTAACGGACTGGCCTTCCCAGTCTCCAGACGCCAACCTTATTGAAAATGTGTGGTGAAGTATGAAAACTCATCTTGTCGGAAGGCCAGTCCATATGATTTAAAGCAACTCGTGCATCAAGTTCGCAAAATCTGATCCTCTTTATCGACGAGCTACGCAGAAGAGCTGGTTCAAAGCATGCCGAAAAGATGTCAGGCTATATTCGATAACGATGGAGACTACACGGTTTTAACTCCTAGTTTTAACTTTAAATATATATCTTTTATACTTCATGAATAATCGCGGTTCCTTTTTTCTGACACAGACTGTATGGTATATTGGCTGGTTGGTTGTTAGAGGAGCTGCCTGAGTGACACATCCCAAACTCAAATAGCACAAAAGGTGGTATTTTGGTGCACCACTAGTGGAAGCACTGCCGTTATTTAGTCAAAACATCTTGATTTGACTATAAATCTGCCTATGTCATCTATTTTCTTTCCTGCAATTTCTACCAAAGTTTTTCATTGAGAATTTTCCCAGCATTCTATACCGTAGAACACCCAGACTTGGGCACTCATACAGATAGTGAAAGACTGTTTCCTTAGATTCTTCTTGATTGCAGCTTCTCCACCTATCGTTGTACGGCCACCCCATCTTCCTGGCACGGACTCCCAAAGACCAGTAGCGGGTTATTGTTGACGTAATTTTGAAGATGTCTGTCTTTGGCTTTTTTAAGAGCTCGTCAGTTCTGGACTTGTTGTAAACTGTCTTGCCAGCTCAACAGCTATCTCATTTCCTTTTATGTGTATTTTAGTTTATGTAAGAAATAACAGACGCGCTTTGTAGACGTCAGTTAACTGCTTGAGCGGTTACTGCGCCAATAAAGGGGACTGAATTCTAACTTTCCCCAAATGAAACCTTTTTTGTATTGTATAATAAAAATTAATTGTTTTTATTTAAGTAACATGGATGTGTTAAGTATCACTGTGCTATGAGGGAAACGGCAATTGTTTTCCCAAACGGAAATTTTTGCGATCCTGAAAGTAGCCTGAAAGTAGGATAATCGAGAGGAGATGGAGCGGAAAACAGATTGGAGTTTTCAGTGACAGTCAAGCTGCACTGAGGGCCCTGGAGAACGCGAAGCAAACCAAAGATTGTTTAAGAATGTAAGAAGCAGCTCAATTCTGCCGCAAGACACAACAGGTTTGTACTTATTTGGGTTCTGGGACACTCCGGTGTTCAAGGAAACGAAATTGCCGATGAATTGGCCAACCGTGGTTCAGCGGTCCCCCACAAGGGCCAGAGCCAATAATCGGAATCAGTTCCGCAGGAATCATGAATTGGATCAGCGATTAAGTAGGCAATTTACACAAAGAGCGATGGTCCGATCTAGAACGCTGCAGAACTGCAAAGTGTTTTATGACAAGTCCGAATAGAAAACTGTCAAACTTTCTACTAAAACTTGGAAGGAAAGACGCTCGGTTGATGGCCGGTATTATTACAGGACACAACCCATGGAGTCAGCATATGACGACCATTGGAATCATTGAGGACCCAATGTGCCTGTCTTGCTTGGAGGAGGCGGACAGCACTGAGCACTTTCGCTGTGAGTGTCCTGCCTTTGCTAGAGCACGGCTACGAGTTTTGGGTTCCGATGTCATGAGAATGAGCAATATTCTTTCTCTAAAACTAGAGGATATTTAGAGATTTGCCAACGAATGTGGAAAATTTTCACAGTACTAACTATCTCTATCTCTGCTTCTATTCTTTCCTATCTCTTTCTCTGATACTTTTCTCCTTTCCTCCTTGACTATCTACTCTCTTTCCAGAGAACTAAATAAAGGGTTTTCCAATAAGAGGCGTTATTTAGATATTCAAAGAAAAATGCTATTTTTTAATATAAATTATCGGATGTTTCTTTCATTATAAAGAGGCAGATATGCCGTTAATAGTAGAAAATAACATCAGGTAAATGACCACCACGTCCACGCTTACAGGCCGATATCCTTTTCTATTATTTCTATTATTGGAAAACGCTTTACCTTAGGCTTTTTAGCCTGAGTTTTTAAGCAGCCACCAAATTCTTGGTGCTCCTTGGCTCGACCTATGCAAATTTCAATTTCAACATGGATGTGATTATTAATTTTTTTTTTGCACTGATTTTTTGGAAATTGTGGAATACATCCACTAATTTACCGCATGACAAATGCATACCAGGTTTTGTTTCTGCTTGGTTTTCAAAGGAGTTAGTATGTAGGAATACACTATAAATATATTATATATAGAAACGTATCAACGAGTTGAGTGTATATCGATTTTATTTCTCTAAGTCTTATAAGCTTGAAATTGCACTTTTTGGCGCACAGCCGTTGCAGACTTTAATGGGTTTTAGAAGATTCCTAAAAATCTCTTCACTTCAACTTGGCGCACAAATATGTATGTAATGGAAATTAATATTTTTTGTCCCTAAATTTTTACAAAGAAGTTCGTAACTCTCAGTTGTTCCCTTGTTAATTTGTGTTATCATTTAATTAATCCTACTGTGTGCAACTTTTCTATTAATTCCCGCCAAAAATGCCCAGTCACAGCCACTTAAAAGACGTCTCCTACGCAGTTATGTTACTTAGCAAGTGGCAAAAGAAGTACTGTGCTTTTGAAAATGTGTATAGTATGTACCTACAAATATACATACAGTCACTCACACCTTATGTGATACAGATGCGACTTGCTTGTAAAGTATTCTATGTTTCAGAATATTTTACGAAAATGCAAAAACAGAGTATGCAGATATTTTATTTATTTTGTTTTATTTGTTTATTTTTATTATATTTGTTTTAGTCTCAACATAAAGTACAAAACAGCGGACACAGTTGATTGTAGTGAAACATAAACAAAAACAAAAAAACACTTACAGAGAATTCACGCCGCAGTTTAAATGATGCAACTCAAGCCAGAGCAACTATTTATTTAGTACTTTTTTGTATAGCATGGAGCCAACCAATTTTTTTATGGATTCTGGACTAATTTGAGTATCGTCTTTTTTAAGGGGTTAGGGGTAGTCAGAATTCTCAAAAAAAAAAAAATGTTTTTTTTTGCATTTTCTTAAAGAATAATATCTTGAAAATATTGTGTAAAATTTTGAAATGAATTCGACAAATGCTTTTCGAGTTATTCAACAATTAACAAAAGGCGCTCGGGCGCTCCGGAATCGATAGCAACACTTTAAATGCGTTTTTATCAAAACTATGTTTTTTGAACTGGTGATCACTGTAACTTAAAAACCGCTTAGCAGATTTCAATAACATTTGTACTGCTTTTGAAAAACATAAAAGCTCGTGCTTGATCGAAAGATTTTTTTTTCAAAAATTCCGATTTTTTTTAAACCAATAATTATCGGTTTTTTTCTCGAAAGTCTGAACAATATTTCCTGAAGCCGCCGTATTGTTAATTTTGAAAAAAAGCTGCGATCAGGCACAAAATTATCTATTAATAAAACTAATTTCTCCGATTGATTGTTCGATTGAGTTTAGGTGAATCGCCAAGGACTTGTGATGATCACCACAAGGGACTCCTGGAGAAACGGGCTCCACACATAGCCTCACAAAAAATAATCTAAAGGCGTTATATCGCACGATCTGGGTGGCCAATTGACAGGTCCCGAACGTGAAATAAAATATTCACCGAACTCGCCTCTCAACAAGTCCATTGTTACGCGTGCTGTGTGGCATGTGGCACCGTCTTGCTGAAACCACATGTCATGCAAGTCAAGCTCTTGCATTTTGGGCAAAAAAAAGTTGGATATCTCTTCACGGTAGCGCTCTCCATTTACAGTTACGTTACGATTCCCAGCATCTTTGAAGAAGTACGGTCCAAAGATACCTTCAGCTCAAAACCGCAGCAAACTGTGCCCTTTTCAGGATACATTGGTAGCTCTTGCAATTATTCTGGCTGATCTACACCCGACACTTATTTACGTACCCATTGATCCAAAAATGAGCTTCGTCGATAAAAAAGTGGATCTTCGGCCTACTTTCCAAGAGCCCATTCACCAAAAATTCTGCGATGCGGTAGGTGGTTCCGCTTCATTTCTTGCACCAGCTGTATTTTGAAAGGCTTCACACCTAAATCCTTTCGCAAAATTTTCCACGTTGTTGAGTAACAGAGGCCCAATTGCTGCGAACGGCGACGAATCGATAACACAGGCCTGCGAAATTTAATTTTTTTCAGTTTCTAGAATGGCTGTACTTGTTTCTTGTAGTTTTTTATGCGCTGAAAACGAATCTGACCTTCAAAATGCTCCATCACGTCAGGATTTTTGGTAAATGAAGCCTAAAAGGTCAAAAAATGGCCATTTTAGCCATTTTTGATAATTTTTTTTGGGATAGAAAATTTTTTTTTTCAATTTTTGACGAAAAGGTCGCATAGTACAACTCTTTAGCTTTAAAACCCATCTTTTAAAATTATTGTACGATTTTTTAAAAAAAAGTTATGACATTTTGAAATTAACAGTTTCAGTTACGTATACGTTGGGTATAACGTCTATTGGCGTAACTGAAACTGTTAATTTCAAAATGTCATAAATTTTTTTTAAAAAATCGTACAATAGTTTAAAAAAATGGGTTGTAAAGCTAAAGAGTTGTACTATGCGACCTTTTCGTCAAAAATGGAAAAAAAAAATTTCTATCCCAAAAAAAATTATCAAAAATGGCTAAAATGGCCATTTTTTGACCTTTTAGGCTTCATTTACCAAAAATCCTGACGTGATGGATTGAAAGTCAGATTCGTTTTCAGCGCATAAAAACTACAAGAAACAAGTACAGCCATTCTAGAAACTCACCCTCGCAGGACTGTGTAATTGATGGCCATCATTAACACTGGCCGATACAGCTGCGATATTTTCTTCAGTTCGCCCTTCGTAAGCGTGTTGGTGGTTTGATGTCCAATAATAAAAATTTGGTTCTAAATTTAGCCACAATAGCTCGAAAAGTCGCTTCAGTGGGTCGAATAAACTGACCATAAAATGGAAGGAGCCCGCGATAAACTTTCTTAACAGAACACGCATTTTTATAATAAAATTCAAT
Source organism: Anastrepha obliqua (assembly GCF_027943255.1). Lineage (NCBI taxonomy): Eukaryota > Metazoa > Arthropoda > Insecta > Diptera > Tephritidae > Anastrepha > Anastrepha obliqua. The sequence continues at coordinate 150,385,337 of NC_072892.1, read as the reverse complement.
GATTTGCAAGCGTTGTTCGTTTGTAAGACGATTCATGGTTAAATTATAGACCAAACTGAAGATGTTTGACAGTGAAACAAAACACGAAACGTGAGTCAGCTGTTTAAACCTACTGTTTAAAAAGATAATAGCTAAAAAATCACATATTATAACACTGCCACCGCCGTGTTTTGTAGCAGCTCGCAAATTTTGTGGTTTGAGCTTCGTATTAGCCTGGTGCCATATAAAAGGTCGTCTGCCGTCTTTAACTTTATTTTTATCTCATTTGCAAAAAGTGGAGCCTTATTTAGATGGTCACGTGCAAACTGCAATATCTTACTTCAGTTCCTTGCACAAACGACGGGTTTATTACGGGCTATTCTGCTATTGAAATTTGCTTCCCTCAGTGTTTTTCGAACAGCCCCTGGAGCAGTTGTTGCTGCATTTTTCTTCACTTGGCGCACTAACCACTGACACTTTTTCACTACGAAAGTTTTATATGGAGCCTGTCGTCCCTTATTTACGACATGATTTTCAGCTAGAAAGCTGTTGACGAACTTAAATGTACAATTTCCGCTTTTTTACGATACGGCATTCCTTGCTTGAAATGCTCCAAAACTAACTCACACTTTTCATCGAAGTACGCGGTCCCTTGGCTAAAAAAAAGAAAGCGCACGTAAAATGTAATATTAATTTATGGCAAACTCTGCCGTACTAAAAATATAATTTCGTTTGTTGGACCTTGCGGTACTATTAATTGCATCATTTAAGCTGCGCACACTGGGCCAGAAGACCCGAGTGAGTGGCCAAAACTCTTTTTTCTTAGGAAAAGGCCATAAAACCGATTAAAACCACGTTTATTATAGTTTTTTAACTCTATGAATGCGAATCTGAAGTCAAAATTAAAAAATTCAAAATGGCGGATCCAAAATGGCGGACATGAATTTTAAAAAATCCGTATTTTTGCTTCAAACTCAGAATCTAGGGGTTTAGAAAAAAGAAAATACGTCTAGAATTAGCTGTACTCATACACCCAGGATACACCGCGAGGAGGATTCTAGTACGATTTAGTATCCCAATTTTTTTTTTGTAATTTTTGTAATTTTTAATTTTTTTTGTTGTAATTTTTGTAATTTTTAATTTTTTTTTGTAATTTTTGTAATTTTTAATTTTTTTTGTTGTAATTTTTGTAATTTTTAATTTTTTTTAATTTGACTTAATTTTTGAATCTGCATTTAAGCTCAATTTATTCAGAATCAGAAGTTTCTTCTTCTGATAGTTCAAGTTCATCTAGAAGTTTGTGAACGTCATTAGACGCAATCATTTCATGATCGCGTTCGGCCTCTGTTTCATCTTCCGATTCATATTCGTCTTCATTTGCACTGGCACTGCTTTGATCATTTTCCATATTTTGAGTATCTAACAAAAGTAACTGTTTAACTTCTGCTGAAAGTGGTAAACGTCTTCTGTTATTAGCTCTAGACAACCTGTTCATACTAGACAGTAATGGATCAGAAGTATCTAGTAATCGATTAAAGAGATCCTCTAAGTTTGTTTTCCTATCACATTGCCTACTGTGCCTGAGTCTGAAGTTTCTGTAATCTTTGTTTCTCGATTCAGATGCCTCTTCTCCATATACACCAAGATTTTATGAAGAGTTGCTGGCATTGGATACCAAGGATACAAGGTAACATACAAGCTTGCAGTGGTTAAGCAGAATTCATCAAATTTTTCTGTGTTGATTGGTAGCTGACAAGAAAGGCAAACTAAAATAATTTTCAAATTATTTACGAACTGGCAATCAATCTTTAAGCATTCAGCAAAAATCTCTGCATTTCTGACAATGTTTAACTACAAAGTTAGAGCAGAGCATTATTTGGGGTACTACTGCTGCTCTGCAGTAGTAAATGCAAACACTGAATTAAACTCGATTTTCCCTCGGTGGTTTTGGCTCAAACATTAATGGGTCAGAATTATTTGAGATTTCTCTCAAACTAATATAATATCGATATTTCAGACATGTTTATGAAAAGGCGCAAAAAGGCGCATATATACCTTATTTAATACTTCTTTACGAACAATTTGGCATAAAATTTAACTCATTTGATAGGGGAACTTCGGGGAACTTTGTTTTCAAAGAAAGTCATGTATGAATAAAAAACAGATTTTGTTGATTAAATGTTAAAAAAAAGGAACTTATTCAACATAAATACACATGGTTTCAATTATAAATTATTTTTTGATATCCATAAAGAAAACTTATGGACGATAATAACATCTTGAGTAGTATTTTTCACAACAACTTATTGATAAACATTGTTTGAAAGTGTTAAAAATCGAACTAAAACTTTGACTTTGAACTGTTACATAAAAAAACTAATTGATAAAAACTAATGAAACTTCATAATTTGGTGTAAAAAATTACTCAAAATAAGATGATGTTATAAATTTCCTGTTTAAATTAAGTCGAAAATTTTTATTTTTGGCCACTCACTCGGGTCTTCTGGCCCAGTGTGCTGCGGCGTGAATTCTCTGTATGTTTTTTTTTTCTTTTTTTGCATTACGATCAAATGAATGAAAATTTTTTTGTATTTTATGTTGAAAAATTAAATATCACAAAATAAATAAAATATCTGCTTACTCTGATTTACCATTTCCGCAAAAATATTATGAAATACAGAACACTTTATATATATTAAGTGTGCAACTAAGTTCCCGCTGTTTGCAATAGATGCCGCCAGCCGTGTGTGCTAGTCGATGCTAACATAACCTAGGTGTCATAAACCAAGATTATACATATGGTAAGGAAACTGCTTCGACACATTAGTGGTTTTGTTTTGGTATCACACACTTTTGGTTTTGTGAAAATGTCTGATTTTGTGCCGAATAATCGTCATTTGCGGGAAGTGTTGATTTTCCTCTTTCATTCGAAAAAAAAACGGCGACCTATGCGCATCGAGAGCTACAAAAAGTTTATGGAGATGCTGTTTTAAGTGAAACCACGTGCCCAGATTGGTTCCGTCGCTTCAAAGACGACGATTTTAATGTTCACAACCGTCCACGTGAAGAAAGGCCAAAAACCTTCGAAGACACTGAATTGGAGGCATTGCTCAATGAGGATCCGTGTCAAATGCAAGAAAAGCTTGCTCCACTATTAGGAGTTACCCGTCAATCCATTTCCAAGCGATTACATGCTTTGGGAATGATTCAGAAACTGATTCAGGGGACTTGGGTTACTTATGAGTTAAAACCAAGGGATGTTGAACGTCGCTTTTTCGTCTGTGAACAACTGCTCCAGCGGCAAAACAAGAGGGTAATGAGTGACGGGTAATGAAAAATGGATCCATTACAGATCCAGAAAAGAAGATCCAAAGAAAAGAAAGTCATGGGGACTGCCCGGTCATGCTTCTACGTCGTAGCCTCGGCCGAATATTGACGCGGCGAAGGTTATGCTATGTATTTGATGGGACCAAGGTGGTGTTATTTATTATGAACAGTTTAAACCAAGCGAAACCATCACTGGGGATCGGTATCAACTCCAATTGATGCGATTGACTGTGCGAGAAGCGGCCGAAATACGTGGAGAGACATGAAAAAGTGATTCTACAGAATGACAACGCTCGGCCTCACGTTGCCAAACCCGTTAAAACCTACCTGGAAACACTGAAATGGGAAATCCTACCCCACCCACCATATTTTCCAGATCTCTAGATATTGCGCCGTCCGATTATCACTTGTTCCGATCGATGGCACATGGTCTAGCAGACCAGCTGACCAGCAGTTCCATTCATATGAAGATATCAAAAAATGACTTGATCCGTGGATAGCCTCAAAAGATGAACAGTTTTACCGCGACGGTATACGAGATCTACCAGAAAGATGGGGAAAAATAGTAGCCAACGATGGAAAATACTTTCAATGATTCACTTTTAACCATTTTTTCAGAATAAAGTTGTATTCTCATCAAAAAACAGCGAGAATTTAGTTGCGCACCTAATAAAAAAATGGTCGTATCTGTATCAAATAAGGTGTGAGTGACTGTACGTACATATACAAGTTCTTACAAGCACAGTCGTTCTTCTGCTATTTGAACAGCAAATTATGAGAGTGCGAAATGATAACAATACAGAAGTGACTATGAGGAGTGTCGTTTGACTAAGAGGACTGAGTCAGCAAGGATTTCCTTGCAAATTAAAGTAAAGAAGTCTCAACTTGCGCATACAGCAATGATGGAGTACACAATGAAATTACGTTTGTCTACTTTGTGCTTTTTGTATATATGTGAATGCATACATACATATGTATATGCGGCTGGCCAAATAGAAAAAGCCAGATTGCAGACTTTATAGATTTTCCGATTTGCAGACGCTTACCGTGTTAACTAAATTGCCACTCGCGTTTGCCGTTCTAGTCTAATAAATTGTCGCTCTACTTACATTCAAGGATAAGTGGAAAAGCTGTGAGCTTCACCAGAGTTGAATGATGAGAACTAATACAAATACAATTTTTACTAATATATACAAATGCAAATGCTTTCAATATTTTTGCTTTTGATATGAAAAAAAATATATATATTACATAAGCCTCTTTTTTAAATTCAAAATATTTATATGAAAGTGTGAAACAAATACCGCCAGAGCTGAAAATAGAAAACACAGCACAACGTTTACGATGGAGAGAATAATAAGGTGGCGCCTCTCAGCGAATTTGACAATAGCAGCTGATTTCCGTGAGATCACACTGGCCTAATCGGTGATCAGCGTAACTAGATTAGCATTCTCGTAACTTGATTTAGCATATTTTTGTACTCTAGCCGCGGAGTTTTAGTTCTTCTTCTTCCTGAAATTTGTCTAGCCCCGTATAATTTAAAAGTGATGTTTATAGTTGTGTAAAATATACATTTTTTTTACATTTTAAGTTTAATACTTCACTCAGTTCTATTTCTCACTTGTTTGCTATGTTTGAGGTTATGTAAAACGATAAGGTACTTATTCTCTCTCTTCTGCTTTTGTTTCTTACTATCAATACTCTCTATCAATATAAAAAGGTTTTAAATGTTAAGAAGAATTGAAAGAAGAAAAAAATACCAGTCTAACGGTTAGACGCGATAGAAGTGAAACCTTCCGTAAAACAAACTGAGAGAGAATGAGACGAAAGCAGCATTAGGAGCGGGATAATTATAGATTCATTATAATATTGCTATAAAGTTCATATTTTATTTTCTTCATTTTATTATTATTCATCCTCAATGTTTTCAATTTCAAGAAATGATAGAGTGGCTTATGATAACTAAAATATGATACAAAATGCTTTGGTTTCGATGTTGTCAACATACTATCTTTGAAATACCGCGTCAATTGTTGTTTTTGATCGTGTTGTCGATTCAGTGCGATTGTTACAGATTTTTAAATTGAATGTTGTATTGAGAAAGTCAATTAAAGGAACCGCTGTGTCCAATGCAAAATTTACGTTAAAATCGCAACTTAAAATCATTGGAACTTTATCGTAATCTTTTCTAAGTATCCGCCATACTTCTGGTGTATACTTTATTAAATTTTCGTGAATGAATTTCGTGATGCTATTTATTGATTGATTCGGTGAAATATAAATTGCCACAATTAAAACTGTTTTCCCATTGCTCAATCTGGTTTCGCATGCACATATTTCTCCCACTTTAGAGAGCTGAACAGACAGTGATTCTAGTTGCTGTGTATTCAGATCTATCTGTGGAGTTACAATACGAGCACCGTCATTTTGATTGTAGTATATGGCAACACCGCCTGCAATTGCGGTAAATATTTAAGAATGAAAATATTTACGAATATAAAAATACGGACGCAATACAGCACACGCGGTTGCTATTATGAGCGTCGTAACGCGTATATTACACAGACGTACTAACATACACACAAACATTCGTAGGACGCTTGGTCTAAGCAAGTATTAGGTAGTGTAGTATAGGTATACATAATGCCTTCTCGCTCACCGTGGCTCCGTAATACGCAGGCGCGCACACATACGTACTAGCATACATACAAATATACATACGTATGACGCTTGAACTAAACACCAAAGCAAGTAATAGGCAGTGTAGTATACATACTACAATACTCACTATACTAGCGTGGTTCAGCAGTACGCAGCCACACACATATACGTATATCAACATATTATTATATAACGCTTCGTAGCCAAGAGTGTCGCTTTTTCGTTTCATCGAGTCTCAAATCACTCCCAACGATTCTAAAGAAGTTTTCACTTCAAAAAATGCAAAAAAATGAGATTTGCGCTTTCAAAATATCAGATTTTATAAAAATAAAAAAATTTTCAATAGAACTAAAATCTTCTCAAAGTGCACTTTTTTATTATACACATTTTTTCAAATTACAATTTTGGTAGCTTCAAAGTAAAAAAAAAGAAACAAACACCGAACTCAAAAGTTTTCGAATTTTAGTAGTCACACATCATTTTCTCATAATATTGTTCTTGATACCGTTCTTTGAAGTTCATTACATCTTGGGAAAGCTTTGTGTAATTCTCAGCCTTTCTGTTGCCAATGAAGCTATGGATCACCGCTTTAGGGCTAAATCACTCTTGTTTTTTGTGGCTATTCAGGAACAGTAAGAAATTTTCACTGGCCATTATTTTCTTTATTTATGGACCGACGAAAATAGTAGCTTTAATTTTAGCCACTGATAATTTCGGGAAAAATGCTTTTAAATAGTGAAATACTTTAGAGTCTTGACGTCTAATTTGATGTGCAGAGGAGGCATTAAAACATGATTAGGCTCCACAATTGACTTATTTTTAACATTTTCTTTTCCTATTTGAAACTCGGTCCGTTGAGGCCATGGGTGCTGCTGAGTGTTTTTGCAGTTACTACATGAGAAATGGGGTGCCCATTTTTTATCTTGACTTCGTACGGATAAGTAATGATAAGCTTCATAAGGCTTCACAGAGTTTCATATTTAAAATATTTAAATTTGTTGGCTTTCACTTTAATGAATTGGCCGCAAATGCCAGGACATTCGATTGCACATTTAGGCCTCGCGAAACATAAAATACGTTATTGCTTTAAAAAGTGTACGCGCAATCCACCTCACCCCTCTCTATGGTCTTAAACGCAACTATTCCTTAAAACATGTGCCAAAACACTGGCACCGGTAACCAAAATTCGTAGCTTTACTCTAGCAAAAGCAGGCTACTCACAAAGAAAGTTCCCAGTGCTAACCGAATCCTCAAAGCAATACAGGCAAATCGGTTCCTCCATGATTCCAGTGAAGATCATATGCTGACCCCATGGGTAGTGTTTTGTATTAATACCGACCGTCAACGTCTTTTCTACCAAGTTTTAGAAGGAAATTCGGCAGTTTTTTGTTTGGGTTTCTCACGAAACACTAAGCAGTTCTACAGAGTTCTGGACTGGACGATCGCTCCTCATGTAAGCTGCATACATAATCGCTGATCCAATTCATAATTCCCGCAGAACTTGCTCCGATTATTGCCTCCGGTTCCTAAGGGGTCACCGCTGATTCGCAATTGGCAAATTTTTATCGCTACTTTCATTATCTTGAAAACCGTCTTGGAACATAATTAAGCTTCTTCTTCGTACATTCTTGAACAATCTTTGAGGTTTTCTTTGCATTATCCAAGGCCTTGCGTACAGCCGAACTGCCACTAGAGACTCTAATCTGTTTTTCACTCCATCTCCTCTCAATTATCCATTCGGCTACTTACAGAATGACAAAAATTTCCATTTGGAAAACAGTTGCCCTTCTTGTTCCGTAGCGCATTGATACTTATTACTATTTTTAAAGTACCATCGCTAGAGAAAATAGCAGTCAAATTTATTTGATTGGATTACTCCATTTAACATGAAATTTCCTTCCAAATGAGCCTAAGATCGTCCTTAGGTGCCAAAAACAGTGGATACTTAAGATTCTGCTGTGCCCCGAAATTCCATCTTCATGCTAGAAATCATGTTTATGGAGTCTACACATTGCTTTTATTGCTTCCTTCTGCATCTTAAGGTCCAAGGTAAACAAATCAAGCATAGTATTTAGGGCATTGGCGGAGGTTGTACTCATGGCACCCGTAAGGCATAAACTAGTACACTTCTTTGAATCTGTATAGTTCCTGACGTGTAAACTTAACCAAAGTCCGTCGCCACTAAACCACGTAGGCATAAGTGATGATAAGTGCTATGTATATCCACACGAACACAGACCTCAGGTATTACCAAAGGCTCTACGGCATAGCGGCCGCCGTAGCTGAATGCGTTGGTAATGGCAAACCTCCGAGTGTATTTCTGCCATGAAAAAGCTCCTCATAAAAAAATATCTGCCGTTCGAAGTCGGCTTGAAACTGTAGGTCCCTCCATTTGTGGAGCAACATCAAGGCGCACACCACAAATAGGAGGAAGAGCTCGGCCAAATACCCAAAAAGGGTGTACGCCCCAATTATATAAATACATATATGTCTACGGCATTGATGAAACATCTTTAACGCGCAATCCACCTTCAGCGAAACATGTGTTTCCTAAGTCAGTTTCTTATCCAAGATTACTACTGGATATTTAACTTTGTCAGCAAGACTAAGTGTCATACTTTTCAGTGTTGAAAGACTAATTGCATCCCATTTCCGATTTCTCGTGAACAAGACTAAGGTAGTTTTGATTGACGGAAAGACCTTGTCTCGTGCACCGATGCCACCTACTTTAGTTGGAATCACCTAAGTTGATTTATGAAAGATTTTACTTGTGCAAGCTATCGAATTCGATTAATAAAGGTCTATATTTATTTGAAATCTCTACCTATTTGACCTAAAAGTTATAGCCAGAAATATACTGGCATTAGGTACGGGCTTAATTTACAGATATATAAAGTACTTTTTCTCGAAAGTATGATTTCCAACTTGTGCCCTTCTTGGTTGTGATCACAGATATGCTATTTTTCTCATTCTTCTCATTTCAAATTATTTTGTAACTTGTGGTTTGTGCCCAAATGTCATTGAAAATTTCTCCCAAAAAATATTCCACATCCATGTTTACAATATATACAAATTTTTTTAGCATTCAAATGCAGATCCCGCTTTACAGGTAAATTATATAAAATATTAATTTAAGCAGTCAATAAATTAACTTAAAACAGAAACTCGAACTAGAAGATCTTGTATCATATTTCATATGAGTATAAGGATTGTGCTTAGTGTGAATATGGCATAAGCATGTTTGACGTCTCAAGTCTCTTATTGCGCGTATACTCCAACATAAAATATTTGTATGTATAATAGGGCGGGCCGATTTAAAAATCGCTCATTGCTCTGTGAAAATCGTATTCTAGTGATCAAAATAAGAAACTTTGCCGAAGGAACCATACCTCTAAAACGAATTCTGATGTCCTCCAATTTGGGTCGAACGAAAAATCCCACTTTGACCCAGTAAGAGTGCTCCAATCGAGTCCAAATGTATGACCGACCCCCACCAACTTTGGACGGCTGATCCACCCATGCTAGTAGCACACCCCCTGGAACTCCCCTGGGGGGTTCCCCATACAATCATTTCAAAATATCACCATTTTTGGTCTTTACATGAGAAAAGAAACTAAGTTCGACCCAAATTGGGGGACATCAGAATTCGTTTTAGAGGTATGGTTCCTTCGGCAAAGTTGCTTAATTTGATCCCTAGAATATGATTTTCACAGAGCAATGGGCGATTTTTTTGCCTCCCCACAAATCGACCCGGCCTAATGTATATACATATATGTCTACCCATTTCTAAATACTCAGCTTAATACTTCATCAATGTCAGGATTACAAGTAGAAATATTAGTATGTAAATATTTTTCTGTTTATGTGTACCACAGGCTATGCGAAATGTGCATATGTATATTTCAATTTAATGCAATATGTGACAACGCATCATTCCAATGTCAACATTTGACGCCACAATTGAGTCACATTCGCTACAAGTAACAAATGACTTTCTCTAATGATTTTCTTTTTTGCTTCTGAACGAAACGCTCATATTGCTGCCCTGCAAGAACAGCAACAGTCACTCGACCGGCCGCATGATGGTCGTCACTGTTGAATGGAAATATTCGGCAATGCTGAGGGCAAAGTTTCTTTTTGTAGTCAACAATGGCGTAAATATTCAACCTCTATGACAAATCGCGGCTGATATCATTTTTAGACACAGTTTACTTATCATACTTGATGCAAATATATTACACAATTTTATACAAAAAAACAATCTTTGCATATGAAACCTTGAGGCTCCTACGCCTTCTAACAAAAAAAAAAAATTAAAAACACATATTTTCTTGACTAAGGTTTTAAATCAAACATAATTGGATCAGCGATTATGTATGCAATTTACTTAATGAGTAATGGCCCGGTCTCGAACGCTGTAGAACTGCTTAGTGTTTCGTGAGTAGCCCGAACAAAAAACTGTCGAATTTTCTTCTAAAACTTGGTAGAAAAGACGTTGATGGTCGATATTATTACAGGACATAACCCATGGGGTCAGCATATGAGCTTCATTGGAATCATCGAGGAACCCATTTGCCGGTATTGCTCTGAGGTGTCGCTTGGCACTGGGAATTTTCTTTGTGAGTAGCCTGCTTTTGCTAAAGTAAAGCTGCGAATTTTGGTTTCCGGTGCCATGAGAATGAGTATAAATTCGTTCTGTCAAGTTGGAGGAGTTTTGCCAAATAATCTGGAAAAATCTCACAAAACTAGCTATCTCTGTCTCTATTCTATCTCTCTCTGTCCTTTCTCTGCTTTCATCCTTGACTATCTACCCTTTTACTTCCCTTCCTTGGCATACAATGGGCTTTTAAGCCTGAGTGTTTTAGGAGTGACCAGAGCCGACCTTTCCAGGTTTATCTACAGAATGCTCAGCGACAGAACGGTCGTGGCAGAGTGGGGCGGTGTCTCTCTCCGCCGGCAGGTGAGCAGAGGCACGCCGCAAGGCGGGGTTCTCTCACCATTCCTCTGGATCATTGTTATCAATGACTTGCTGGAGGAGCTGGTGAGGAAGGGCTGTAGGGTGATTGCCTACGCGGATGATATGGCATTAATTGTTAGAGGTTATAGATACCCTGTTATAGATACCCTGTACGATTTAATGCAGGGATATCTGAACGTAATTGTTCGATGGGCAGCAGACTGCGGCTTATCGGTGAATCCTCTTAAGACGGAGCTCGTCCTTTTCACGAGGAAATATAAAATACCCAGAGCTCAACTCCCCTCGATGGGGGGCGCTCCGCTGGTGCTTTCTGACAAGGTGAAGTACCTACATAGGAGTATTCTGCAAAGAGCTCCCCATCAAACTCAAATTCAGGCTACCGGATCACTGCAGTGTGTTCCAAGCAGAGGTGGCCGCAATTAAAGAAGCAGCTGATTGGCTACTTACTTGCGTAACAACTGTTAAGAAGGTAAATATTTACTCCGATAGCCAAGCGGCCATTAGGGCCCTAGGGTCTATTATGGTGCATTCGAAGCTGGTCAGAGAATGCTTGGCCTCACTCTCGATTGCATCAGAATTCTTCGACATAAAGATAATTTGGGTACCTGGTCACAGTGACATTGCAGGAAACTGCGAAGCCGACGAGCTGGCCAGACAAGGGACCTGTGAGGCAATGTGCCCGCGAAAGGAGAGGATCGAGATCCCCTTGGCAACCTGCGCTCTACTCCTGGAAGGATGGGCTATGCACCAACTCAGCGAACGCTGGGCAAGTACACGAAAGTGTAGGGTCGCGAAGTCCTTCTGGCCACGTTTGGATAGGAGGCGTTCGAGGGATATCCTGGGGATGACAAAATGTCATCTCTCAAATTTCGTGGGCATCATCACGGGGCACTGTCCGCGAGGTACACATGCCGTGAGATTCGGAATTACTTCGAGTCCTTTTTGCGTCAGCTGTATGGAGGATGAGGTGGAATCATCTCAGCACCTGCTCCTTAGCTGCCCAGCCTTCGCGGGACTAAGATTCAAGTATCTTGGTTCTCATTTATTTTCTGCGCCAGCTGATATAGCAGGTGTTGATAACAAAAATCTGATGAACTACATCAGCAGCATAATGAGGTTAACACAACCGCAGACTAGTCACCGTTCGTAGTCCACAAACACTCACCACTCCCCATCCCTTCCCTTCCTCCCCCTTTTTTGTCCATCAATGGTATCACAAAGGACGAACCAAACTATTTCGTCCAAGTGGACCCTACTCTCTGGGCAACCATCATAACCTAACCTAACCTAACCTAGGAGTGACCATTCTCTCGGTATTCAATTGAAATTTTCACTCTCTTTTGGCTCTAGAAGAACAAAATTTTTCGATTGGTAATATAGCCCACACCAAATGGTATAACCATAATTCATAATTTCCTGTTAATAGTTATTTTTCCAAATAAGTTTCAATTATGGATTTTCGAAATATTGGCTTTAAAATTACTTTTAACATTCGTATGCTTTCTTTTCATTCGTATCACTTCTCTTTAAATTGCGCCAACAGCTTTGGTAAATCGCTTTACATTTTTGGGCTTGCATACCTGCTGCTAAAAACAATAACTCTGTATCAGTGGTTTAATTCTGTGTACTACTCACTGATACGCTGCAATATTTTAAACTCCATCAGCCGCACAACTCTATCATAATTCTCAATAAATGTCAGCGGCGCTAACAAATTGCCGTCGGTAGCGTCACATCATTGTACTCCAGGTACAAACTCCCTCTCAAGCGAGAAAGAGGCATACATACAGACAAATATCCATCCATACTCGTACTTGATGAGAGGATGATGAGGATGAGAGTTGTCAACATATTGTACAAAACTTTCTTCCCACGCAAAGTACAGAATACATACATATGTTTATGCGCAGGTATATAGAGTAGAGCCACCAGGTCGTAAACAATTACCCTGTGCAATTTTTACTGAATATGTGGTGGGGATTCTTAAAGCATTTAGTTCCGTTTTCTCAATATCTATTTAGTATTGCTTTTAACCAGTTGTTGGTTAACCATCTGATGGATTGAAATAATAACTCGATTTTTACCACGTTTTTACCTTTTGATTGGCTGACGTCGCGTTATTTCAGTCAATGTGAATATGTTGGAAAATAATTCACAAAAACCCATTGTAAATACACGAAAGCTGCACATCAGATAAACTTCGTTCACAGTTGATGTGTGCGGAATTTATCCAGTCCTTTTATGTGTGCCATCTGCGTTTTTTGTTTGTTTTCTAATAATTTCATTTTAAAAACAGTTGGGTAAGGTTAGGCTAACTTGTTTGAACAACAATAATCTCCCATAGATCGCAACTGATCGCTTTGGTTGCTCAGAAAGAACGTGTGGAGATGTAGACCTCTGATCCTACTCGTGATGCACTGTTCAGCAAGCTGCAGTAGATTTCTGGTCCTCGATATCGCTCAATGAGAAACACGGAAGCAAGGCAGTTAAGTTCAGACCTATAAAATGCCGGACAGAAACGACGACGCAGTAAATCCATCATTTCGCGGGCTGTATATCAAGTAGCGCCGTCTTGTTTGAACCAAATGTTGAGGAGATCACGGCGCTCAATTTCCAGCATCAAAAAGTTGTTTATCATGGCGTGATAGTGTTCGCCATTTACTATTACGTTGGCGTCAGCTTCGCCTTTGAAGAAATACATATAATATATGCCGATGATTCCTCCGCTCATAAGCACCAAACGGTTGTTTAGAATGGATGTAATGGTTGTTCTTGAATGGCCTCGAGTTGCTCTGCCGTCCAAATACAGCAAGGTTGCTTATTGACGTAGCCCTTAGGCCAAAAATGGGCCTCATCACTGTGCACCATACGTTGGTCTGAGCGCGCGATGAACACTTTTCACAGAGAGCCGATTTTCGTAATACATTTGAACGATTTGTAAACGTTGTTGGGGCGTAAGTCTTTCCATGTTATTGGTATGGGAATAAGTTTCCGCCCTCAAAAAAGAGGTGTCGCTGCTGATACTATTTCTGTGTTTGCTTTAGTAATATATTGTCGTATATTGACCACCAAAATTAAGAAAAGCATTCTTCTAATAGCGGTCGCCTCTCGGCAGGCAATGGCAAACCTCCGAGTGTATTTCTGCCATGAAAAAGTTCCTCAAAGAAAAATATCTGCCGTTGGAGTCGGCTTCAAACTGTAGGACCCTCCGTTTGTGGAACAACATCAAGACGCACACCACAAATCGGAGGAGGAGCTCGGCCAAACATCCAAAAAGGGCGTACGCGCCAATTTTACATATCTATATATATATTGATCAATATTTACGGTAACAATGCTCCATCAAATACAACTTGTAAAAAGTGGTTTCGACGCTGCCAAAGTGGCAATTTCGACGTGAGTGATAAAGATCGGGAAGGGGCACAGAAAAGATTCGAAGATACTCAACTACCATATAACAATTATTAGATGAAGACGCATGTCGAACCCTCGATGATATGTCTAAAGAGTTGGATGTTGACAGATCAACCATAAATGTGTGCATGCTATGGGAATGACCCAGAAAGCAGGTAACTGGGTGATACATTATTTGAGGAGAGGGATATCGAGAGACGTTTAGCGACATGTGAAATGCTTCTTGAACGGCACTAAGAAAAGGTTTTCTGCATCGCACCGTCACTGGCGATGAAAACAGGAACTATTATGATAACACTAAGCGTCGAAAATGTTGGAGCCTGCCAGGTGAACCAGGTCCATCGACAGCGAAAAAAAATATTCATGCTTGAAAGGTTATGTTGTGCATCTGGGGGGATCAGAAGGGTATCATATATTATGAACTCCTTAAACTATCTGAAACCATCATTGCCAACGTTACCGACTGCAGCTAATGCGTTTGAATCGAGTTCTCAAAGAAAATCGGCCGGAATGGGACGGTAGACATGACAAACTGATTTTGCGGCATGACAACGTCAGGCCGCACGTTGCTAAATCGTTGCAGAAATATTTAGAGGGACTGAATTGGGAAATCTTGCTCTAACTGTCGTATTCTCCAGGCATTGCACCTTTGTATTACCATCTGTTCCAACCAATGCAGTCAGACCTTATTGGAGAGCGGTTCACTGCTTATAGGCGCATTGCAAACTGGCTCAATGAATAGATCGAGTCAAAAGAACTCGAATTTTTCATCAGAGGAATCCGTATGCCGCCTGAAAGATGGAGTAAAGTTCTAGCTTCCAATGTCACATACCTCACATAATATCATGCATTAATTAATTGTTTAAATAATTCTTAACTGTAGCTAAGAGAGCACGCAAACTCATTCCCATACCCTATTACTTTGCTTATAAAATGAAGTGGAATGGTATATCAAATTAGAATTTCAAGCACCGTAGAGTAGATAATATTGTATAAATCACAATGAAAATGAGCCAAAATTTGCGTATGTCTTATTACATAATAGCTTATACATAACTCTTTGTGTTTAGTGGTTGTAAGAGTCAATTATTTATATCCATAACAGGTAGCTAAAGGTACATAAATTTGAAATAGGAGTAGTAGTAGATTTTTGTGCGCTTATGTCTACCTCCTAACCTACTGTACACTCTATGGCTGGCACGTATAATAAACGAACAGCGCCGTGCATGCATATTTATAGGCGCAAGTGTGAGAGCACTCAACCGCATACAGCCATGCACCGTGGATTTGGATGTGCAATCATAAGTCAACGACTCTGTCAGTTTGAGTATTTATTATGGTAGAGTTTGATAATTTATGTGTGGCTGTGTTGGAGGTTGGACACATGAGATGTTTACGTATTCTCATCGGTATATTAAAGTTTACTAAAGATTTAAAGGAAGCGGTATCTATTGTTCACAACTACTTATACGGTTGTTTGAAGTGCGAATATTAGACAGCTCGACTTATTTATTTGAGATTGAAACTATTCAAAAATATTCATAAAATAAATGTAAATAATTTCGGAATGATTTGCTAGTTGAAATGAGCAAGTTTTGTGTAAATCGATGGTTTTCGAGAAAAGCGACACAACTCAAAATTAACTCAAATTCGGAATTTTGCCTTTAAATGAAAAAATCAACTACAGAGTTTATATATTTTTATCTGGAAAAGCGTCATAAGCGAATCTTCAAGCAATTCTGAGAGATGGCGTTAGTGTCGTTTTGTCAGGTGATCGAATTGGCGCGTCTTTTATCTAGAAAACTGACCCAACTCAGTATTTTGTATTTTTAAATTATGTCACTTTTCCCGAAAACCATCGAAATGTATGCTATATTAATATTAATGCATATATGTATTTAGATGGGCAAACATATGTACATACATACTTCTGTTGGTAGGTGTACAAAAGGATTTTCCAATAACAGGTGTTATTTTGAATAGTCCGCTATTTCGGTAGATGTCACTTTTGAAGCTGTCATTTTTTGATATTTGACAAGCAGAATCTACGCAATTAATAAAAATGGAACCATAAACGCTTAAAAAACGCATTGAAATGATTAAAATTCACAATAAAAATGGTGCAAATTTGGCAAAGACGGTTCGTAAAACTCGAACATTTTTGGGTCATCCTGAAGCACCTTGTCAGACCGCAATACAGAAATTGGTGCAAGAATTCGAGCTGTTGGGACTGATGTGAAGAATAAAACCCTCGCTCAAGCATCGCCAAAAATATCGCAGTTGTAGCCGAAAGTGTTGAAGAAAACCAAGGTTTGTTCATTCCTCGTCGTTCCTTGGAATTGGGCATTCCACAAACGTCATTACACTGTATTTTGCATAAAGATTTGTGTTTTAAGGCTTACAAAGTCCAGTTAACACAAGAACTCAAGCCGTCAGATCATCAACAACGTCGTGTATTTGCTGATTCTCTTCTTCTTATTAATTGTCGCAATCACCGCTTACGCGATTTTGGTCGATTTTTTCAAAGCGCGTCAGTCGTTTCTTTCTCGTGCTAACCGGCGCCAGTTGGACACACTAAGTGAAGTCAAGTCCTTCTCCACCTGATCTTTCCAACGCAGAGGCGGCCTTCCTCTTCCTCTACTACCACCAGCTGGTACCGCACCGAATACTTTCAAAGCCGGAGCGTTTGTATCCATTCGGACGACATGACCCAGCCAACTTAGTCGCTGGATCTTTCTTCGCTGGGCTATGTCTCTGTCGTCGTAAAGCTCATAGAGCTCATCGTTCCATGGCCTGCGATACTCGCCGTCACCAAAGTGCAAAGGTCTAAAAATCTTACGTAGAATCTTTCCCTCAAACACTCCAAACGTCGCTTCATCGGATGTTGTCATCGTCCAAGCTTCTGCGCCATACGTTAGGACGGGCATGATGAGAGTTTTGTAGAGTGTTGCTGATTGAGTCGTTGGAATGCATGAAAATGATTCGGAATTCCACCGAAATATCATCTTGGGTGATGAGACCCATTTCCACCTCGGTGGCTTCGTCAAGAAGTAAAATCGTCGGATCTGGGGCTCAGAAAATCCAAGAGTTATTGTTCAAAAGCCTCTCTATCCTCTACGTGTGACCGGAGTTATTGGATCTTACTTTTTCGAAAATGAAGCTGGAGCAATAGTTACGGCGAATGAATTACGCTATCGAGAGATGATTAACGAGTTTTTATGGCCGGAATTGGATGGGATTGATCTGGACAACGTTTATTTTCAGCAAGACGCCGCTACGTGCCACACAAGCAACGAAACCATTGATCTTTTACGGGAATAACACCTCTTATTGGAAAACCCTTTATAACCCGGAAACGGCTAAGATGATTTTGATGAAATTTTATATTTAGATAATTATTTACAGTCTAACTCTGTCTAGACAGCTGTTACGACAAAAATTATTTAAAAGAGGTTGCCACATATTTTGCAAAGTAAATTAAATATTATGGTACATAATATGTACCAGTGCCAGTTATTTGGACAGATTTAATTCAGAAATGTTTTGAGTGGCGTTGTCACCTAAACTTCATTGTAATATTTAAATTTAGTTACTTATTGAACAAGTTTAAATGCCATATAAAGATAGAAATGCCCGTAAATAATAAATTAAATAGTTTTTTCTGAATTGGTGTTATCTCTTAAATTTATCGTATAAGGTTGCCACTTTTTTCAAACTATTAAAAAATTAATGGGTAACAAATATACACATTTTTCAGCACGTACCGAGAAATTTTCGATTCCAAGAAGGTTTCAGAAAAAAAATTTCAACTGTGGACAATATTTATGAGTTGGTGTCCATTGCACCATCAACATTCAACGAAACCACAAAAAAGTATACGCCGATTTTGTGGATTTCAAAGCGGATTTGACGGGGTCCACAGAAAGCCGTTACTCCCCTAAGTACTTCAGGCCAATCAGTCTCTCATCTTTCTTACTGAAAACCCTTGAGAGACTGATTGACCTACACATAAGAAGCGAAATTCCTCGGGGTCGGCTGTCGCATACTCAACATGTTTATTGCAAGCGTAGATCGGTGGAATCTGCCCTACATACAATCGTGGAAGAGATTGAGGAGTCTCTTATTCGGAAGGAGTTTGCGGTAGGCGCCTTCCTCGACATTGAGGGGGCTTTTAACAACGTCCTCCTGGAGGCAATTACCAGGTCTCTAGGTAAACTCGGGGTCGGAACCGACTTTATAAGATTTATCCACAAAATGCTTAGCGACAGAACTGTCACGGCAGAGTGGGGCGGTATCTCCATCCACCGGCAGGTGAGTAGAGGCTCTCCGCAAGGAGGGGTTGTCTCACCATTCCGCTGGGTTGTTTTTTTAAATGACTTGTTGAAGGAGCTGGTGAAGGGGGGTTGCAGGGTAATTGCCTACGCGGACGACGTGGCACTAATTGTTAGAGGAAAATTTTTGGATACTCTGTACAACTTGATGCAGGGATATCTGAACTCAGTTGTTAGATGTGCAACGGATTGCGGCCTGTCGGTGAATCGTCTTAAGACGGAGCTCGTCGACTACGAGGACACATAAAATACCCAGAGCTCAACTTCCCTCACTAGGGGGCGCTCCTCTGACGCTTTCTGACAAGGTGAAGTACCTAGGTATTATCTTTGACAGCAAGCATACATGGAAGCACAATACTAAGAAAAGAGTGAGGAAGGCAACAATCGCCTTGTATGGGTGCAAGGGCGCAATTGGCAAAAGATGGGGCCTTTCGCCTAGAATTATTATCGGGCTATATAATACTATTGTAAAACATATCTTGTTATATGGAGTCATAGTCTAGTGGAACTCACTAGAGAAGACGACATTGGTGAAGAAGCTGGAGGGAGTTCAGATGTCGGCACTCATTGGAATCAGTGGGTCGCTTCGAACGACTCCTACTCTGGCGCTCAACGCAATGTTAAATGTGGTACCCGTAGACATCGCAGGCAGAATTGCCGCTACACGTACCGCAATCAGACCGAGGGGCTGGATCTATAAGCTCAACCTCACTTATGGGCACTCAAGCATCCTTAGAAACTTCGAGTTCATCCCTCTGTCAACAGATCAGTGTATACCCTCGTTTAGTCCAACCGGAACGTTCTCCACTCACATCCCGTCAAGGGAAGAGTGGACGGAGGGCTACACTTGGGGGCAGGGCCTGGTGAAATTGTTCACGGATGGATCGAAATTGGAAGGAAAGGTTGGCGGAGGAGTCTTTTGCGAGGAGCTCCCTATCAGACTCAAATTCAGGTTACCGGACCACTACAGTGTGTTCCAGTCAGAGGTAGCCGCAATCAAGGAGGCAAGCGATTGGTTGGGCAAATACACAAACGTGTAAGGTCGCGAAATCCTTCTGGCCGCACGTGGACCGGAGGCGCTCGGGCGAGCTTCTGAGGCTGACAAAATATCAGCTCTGTAATCTAGTGGGTTCTCTCACAGGACACAATGCGCGAGGAATGCATGCTGTGAGACTTGGAATCGTCTCGAGTCCTTTTTGCGCTGGATGTATGGAGGATGAGATGGAATCACGTACGCTCCTAATCATCCCATCACCACCTCTCCCCGCCCTCTCCCTGCATCCCATGTTGCAGCTATTGTCTGGTCCGCTCTTGTAAGGAGGAGATGTGCAAGAAACACTTCCCTTATTTGGGTTTCTGAGCACAGGAATATAGAGAAAAATGAAATTGTTGAGGAGTTTGTCAGGAAAGAGTCGACGACAGAACCAGTTTCAGTTGTCTTCATCTCAGACATCTGTGTCCCCTTGACCGTTGTTAAAGCGAAACTGCACCATTTCTTTCTAAAAAAAGGCGCAAGACACGGGAGTTCTATCTTATCGTGTGCTATCGCAAAAACACCTTCGATTAGTACGACAGACGCAGGACGCTTAAATGCTGCGGATCGCCTCCTATTCAATTTCCAAACTCCTAGTGGTGATCACCGGTCACTGGGTAATCGGTACTCATGCGGAGAAGCTTGGACTTCCGTACAACACCCATTGCAGAAGCTGTGAAGGCACGGCAGAAAAAGGGACTTTTGAACAATTTTTTTGCAAATGTCCGGGTCTGGCGGCTAGGCTGTTGAGGTTCTTTAGCGTGCCTTTCGGTAATAGCCTGAGACAATTATCCAGTCTTAATTCCGTTTCTACATCAACAGCATTGGATAGCTGTAGATGGGATTACTGCCCTTAAGTTGTGGAATTTTTCGCAGGTAGTGGTCTACATAATGGTATCAAAACGGCTTTCTAGTGCTACTTGTGGTGTGCCTACTATTGCCACCTAACTTACTTACCTAAATACTGTTTTGAATGACCAGAACAGACATTTAAGATATAAATTCAGTAATGGATTTCAAATATAATAGTGTGTTGGCTGGAAAATCACAACCAGCGATTGTTCGTGGGCTCGAGCACCTTAAAGTAAATAAAGTCTTGGTTTATGGCACCATTACTCGTTACATCGATACTGGTAGCATCGCGAAATGCCATGGAGGTGGTCATCAAAAGACTGCAACGACTCGAGCGAAATCCCCGACGAAGTGCTAATCAAATGGCGAAAGAACTGAAAATATCTGACCATAGCCTCCGCCGCATACTGAAAAATGATATCAAAGTCAAGTTTTACAAGATCCAAAGGCGTATGATTTCATCTCATATCGGGAAAGTATGCAGAATGTTCCTTTGAAGCCGTGGGCAGACAAATATTTTGATGGCAGACCATAGACATTTCAACAGGACTCGGCACCATCTCACAAAGCTCGAGTGAACCAAGAATGGCTAAAAAACAACGTTCCAAACTTCAGAACGTCCACACAATGGCTCTCAAATGCAACAGACGCACATCCAATCGAATATTCTCTTTGAGCCATTTTTGAGAGCAAAGTCCGAACTAAAAGATTCACCAGTTTCGAAGCGCTGAAGAAAGCCATTGTACGCGAGTGGGCCAAAATACCTGCAAATTACATTTGAGCAGCTTGCGACTCGTATCAATACCGTCCCAAGACCATAGTCAAGGCAAATAGTGGTCATATCGAGCAAAAGTAAATTGATTCTAAATTTTGTATTATTTTCACACATTTTTTTATCTATTTTGAATTGAATAAAAGTAGTTTTCCGAACTATAATTGGTTACACTTCGAGTATCGGGCTGTGTAAAGAACAACTGACGAACAAAGCTCCGCCGCCCAGTTGTTCCTTTCGCATTCGCATTCACGTACTTGTCATGTCAATTTATGTCCAATTATGAAGAAAAGTTTCAACTTTACTGAATTGTGTGCACATGCAACAGGTGTGGTAGTCGGGCACACATACATATGTTCATACATGCAATCCCTTAGCAATCAACTGTGCGACTCCTGCACTCGCAGTCGCGCGCCCAATATACGAGTGATAACATGAGCATAACAACTATTCCGCTGCCGCCACATGCTTCTACTACACATGACCATTCCATATGTGTATATGTATGTGTATGTTTGTAATTTTATAACATCTTTGTGTGGTGTGTGGCCTTATCTTTTACTGGCGTCGGCGTGGCTATTAGAGATTTGCTGCCGCCATTGCGGAGCAAACGTGGAATGGCAAATAAATGGGGCGTAATAGCCACTAATACCCATCAGCAAACACACTCAAACATGCGTATATGTATGGGTATTGATTGGCAAAAAATACCCGTGCAACAAGTGTGATAATCTGTTGATTCTCAAGCGGTAAATGTTATTATTCCAATCGTTTTATTATCCCTTGCCGCATGTTCATAAATTTGTCAGCCAAACTGGTTAGTGATAGTAAATATTATCGACATTTCATAAAAGCCATATAATTTGGTTGAGTTTTGCAACGGTTGGTTGGACAGGTGTTTGCCTTCTCACTACGGCACGCAAATCTCTCCTCTTTTGTGATTGTTTTGATGATTCATTGCATTTGTTTGCCATAGGATAATTAAAAGTTAGGTTATGGGAAGTTAGGTAAACTAAACGGCGGGTAATAATAGGATGAGCAAAATAGAATTTGAATGAGTGGAGGCTTCTCTAGCCTGAACTGATAGCCACTACCTAAAATATTATTTGTGGTGACTCTTCAATTCAATCTTATTTTGTCAAAGGAAATAAGGTGCCATAATACGTACTTTGGGTGGAGAGGATTATTATTTTCAAAGTGTGAGAGGCTCATGGTATCATATGTTTTTGGTTAGATAGAAAATGTTTCATTTCATTTCGTTTCATTTCATTTATTTTAAGTCTAAAACATAGTAACAGATTTTCAAGATCTTTTAAAGCTCTTAAATTCTTCTTCTTCTTAATTGGCGCGATAACCGCTTACGCAATTGCAGCCGAATTCATCAAAGCGCGTCAGTCGTTTCTTTTTTGTGCTAACCCGCGCCAGTTGAACACACCAAGTGAAGCCTGATCTTTCCAATGCAGAGGGGGCTTTCCTCTTCCTCTGCTACCACCAGCTGGTACCGCATCGAATTAATTAATAATATAATTTTTATACTTATTTAAGTCAAGTTTATATGAGAGCGGGCTAAAGGTAGCAGCTTACGCCGAGGACATGGTCCTGATGATATCGGAACCGCTTTCATCAGTCATGGCTGAGATTTTGGAAAGCCAGCAAGGCTGTATTCACTTGCAGTTTACAGGTATTCAGATGGTTTTTTATAAAGAGCTTTTTCATCGTAGAAATACAAGCCTACGCACTCCCGAATGGCAGTCACGCACCAACCTATTAGGCCCTGATGACTCGGCCGATAAAAAGTCAAAAAACAAAAAGCCGAAAATGTCATCCCTCAAAAACGGGGACCAAACAGTTTTTCCCACCACCAGGTGGCCAAATTGGTTTAACTTATCTGTTGGGGGCGAAAGTGCACCTCGTCTGAAACTTCTGCTCAACAAATTCACAGTTTAGGTCATTCAACATCATTTTTTGTGAAATACGAGGGGTGCCTTTTATATGTCGGGATTAGAGAACAAAAACAAATTTTAATCATCGAAAATCACTTTATTGTTTTTCAAAATATTCTCCATGAAGATCTATACACTTTTGCATGCGTTTGAACCAATTGTCGAAGCACTTTTGCCACTCTGAATGAGGTACCTCCAAAACATGCATTCTGAATGCCGTAACCGCTTATTCAGGTGTCGAAAAACGTTGACCTCTCAGTTTGTTTTTTACGTACGGGAATAAAAAGAAGTCATTCGGTGCCAAGTCAGGACTATACGGCAGATGACCCATTAATTCGATGTTTTGGGTGCTCAAAAATGCAGTTTTTTGAGCCGATGTATGAGAGCTCGCATTGTCCTGGTGAAGAGTGATCCGTCCTTGGCGATTGATTTTCCTAATTTCTTGGAAAACAACTGGCAAACAAATGGTTGTGTACCACTCAGAATTTACTGTTCTGCGTTGTTGTAGTGGTACGGTTGCGACATGTCCAGTTTTTCCGAAAAAACAGGCGACATTTGCTTGGAAGTGCTTCGTGCGCGAACAACTTTTGTTGGATTTGGCTCATCTTGAAACACCCATACAGTCGACTGCTGTTTACTTTCGGGCTCATACTCGTAAATCCATGATTCATCACCTGTCACGATGTCATAGACGTGTTTCGAAGCCCCGCGATCGTATTTTTTGAGCATTTCTTTCGACCAATCGACACGAGCCTTTTTTTGAGCGATTGACAAATTGTGTGGGATCCAACGCGAACAAATTTTTTTGACAGTGAAATGTTTATGCAATATTGAATGTATGCTGGTCCCACTAATGCCTAAGATGCCCACATGACGATCTTGCAATATCAGTTCGCGCACAGCATCAATGGTTTTCGGAACAACAACTGATTTTGGACGACCTTCACGAAATTCGTCTTGGAGTGAACTACGACCACTATTGAATTCACCATACCATCGATAAACACTGGTCCTTGATGGAGCTTCATCGCCAAAAAATGAATTAAGTTCAGCCATGCAATGTTGCTGAGTTAATCCACGTCGAAAGTTGTAAAAAATAATCGCACGAAAATGTTCACGATTTAATTCCATTTTAGGACCGAGATGAATCTTTTAAGTTACTGTAAACAACACAAATAGCCCTAAAAGCCAAAAAATGTCAAACTTTGCGATATAGCTGTCAGTTGCAGATTGCAACACCAGGGCTGCCAAATGCCGAAATATAAAAGGCATTCCTCGTACAATAAGTTTTGAATATTTTAGAAGTGGTCTAGCGTAAGGTGACCTATCGCGGAGTTGTGATACCAAGTCGCTACCACTTTTTTGAGTGCGAAATAGATGCCTGTGACAAAATAATATGAAAGGTAAAAAGAAACCAGCCGTTGGCAGACCCTTTATATGTATGAATTGATTTTAATGCTTTGAGGTATAAGGCAATTGACATTATTTTCTCATAATTAAGTCTTGCAAAAGTTTCAAGAGAAGTGAAGCAGATTTCTTGCGAATAAGTTTCCAGAAAATGTATAAACATTATTGCACCTAATTATTCGCAAATGACTGGACACTACTTCCTCTCCCACGGAGAATACTGCCAGCCAATTAGCCATGACATAATTAACGGAATAATTAATTAACACTTTTACATAGCCATTGAAGTTCAAATGCAAACATAATTTCTCTTGGCCAACCAACAACAACACCAACTACAGCTACCCAGCTTAATACTGACGCAATATGGGCGACAATAAAGTTTAATCCAATTTCGTGCCAGCGCATGTTCAAAAACGGATGTCCCCGAGCAAACTGTAGCCACCAACAAAAGCTGCTTAAGGAAATTATAAACACTGTGGCTTTAAGATATGCATAACCACACATACATATGTATATGTACGCATGTATAGGTGTATAAGCAGGTGATAAGAAGTGGTGAAATGAAGAAATATTTGCGTGTTTGAAAATGCAAAACAAAGAATTTCCCAACAATTTTGCAACAGTTTATTTAACGGATTTAGCAAAAACGTGGGTGCTTCAGGGATGAAAGAAAGTTGCAAGCAGAACAAAATATGGCATTGGCCGGAAAGCGTTAAATAGGACTTTAACAAGGACATTAACTACTTATTAATTTTCATGGTACCACCAGAGAAATTCCACGAAAGAAACGCTAGCGAAATGACAGCATTGGGGCAACAAGCGGTGGCGATTGGCCGCTAAAGACCCACGCAAGTGTTAGGAAAACTGGAAAAATTAAACTTAAATTTTGCATGCGCCTATGCTGATATCACTGGCAGAGTAACCAACTGTTGGCTGTTCACTGGTTAGTATTTCTTGGCAGTTTTTCTCATATCCGCCGGGCAATTAGTTTTTGTTGTCAGCATTGCAATGTGTTTGTTTGCATGAAATATCAAGTAGGCGTGTGTGTGTGTGTGTGTGTGTGTGTGTGTGTGTGTGTGTTATGAAAAGTGAAATTGTCTTCTACTGAAGTTTAGTGTCATTTGAGCTGACGTTGGCGCTTGCGATGGGGGTGTGACACTCGTTTGAGGAACGCACATTGGTGCATCATTACAACGTTGCCAACTGTCTGAGTGCATCCGGTTAATGAACGACTTTGGTGCAAATTAGAGAATCACTACAGCAACCGTGACATTTCTTCAATGCATAGCAGCAAAAGTCTCACAGAGATCAAAGTGAAATGCGAAATGAATAGAAAGGTGCGTTGTAGAAGAGAGCAGCGCAAGAAGGTGAAATACAGCGCACGCTCGATAACGTGAACGCTCTAAAACGTGAACACCCCAAAATGTGAACAGACATTTTTGTGCATTAACTACTCTAAAACGTGAACAAACCCAAAAAGCTCTGTAACATGAACAATAAACGTTACAATTATTTGAATGTAGCTTACATTGATCTCAAGTAATTCTGAAGTTGTTCCCTAATTATCAAATAGGCATTTTATTCGAAATTGCATGTAAGGAGTAAAATATTTCAGTCGCGGTTTTTGTTTTGCAAAGAGTGTTTCGCCTTATGTTTTTGGTGAAAATGAGTTCTAAAAAATACGTGCGCTTGACATTAAAACAAAAGGCTAAAATTCTCGGCTTTTTAAAAAAAGGATCATCTGTCACGATTTTAGCAAAGAAATATAATGTTGCTTAATCAACAATTTGTAACATTAAAGCGAAAAAGCAAGTGATTTTAAAATGCGTAAACAACACGTATTGCGGACCTGGAAATAGAAAAACACTGCGTTCTTCAGAGTTGTCCAAAATGGAGAGAGCTCTTTATCGTTGGTTCATCCGAATGCGAGATAACAACTGGCCAGTAAGTGCTCTAATGTTGAAAGAAAAGGCAAAAACACTGCATGCAAAATTTAAAGAAAATGAAGCAAACTTCTTCGCTAGTGATGGATGGCTCCCAGGATTCAAGAAGAGGTAAGGTATTCGTTTTCTTAAAATATCAGGACTGTCTTCGTTTAAAGAAAAACTTAAAGCTAAAATGGCCGAATTGGAGTTGTGCAACGTAAATGCTGATGAGTCGGGGTTATTCTGGAGACTTTTGCCAGAGAAAAAGTACGCGTCAAGTTTGGAGAAGAGCGCCCCAGGGGTACAGTCCGAGAAGCAGCGAATCCCGTTTTTATGCTGTTCAAACGCCACTGGATCCCACAAGCTTAAGCTTTTGGTAATTGGAGAGGCGAAGTATCCACGCTGCTTTAAAAACTTTCAGTGTCCCACCGACTATAAGAGCTCGAAATCCGCCTGGATGACGTTGGCTATTTTCAAGCAATGGTTTCATGAGTCATTTGTTCCACAGGTAAATATTCCTTTTAAGTTTTGCCCGATTTTTAAGGTTAACTGGTTGTTTTTAAGGTTAAATTGTTTTTAAAGGAGAAAGCCTTACCAATTAAAGCTCTCCTCCTAATCGACAATGCTCCTTCTCCCCAAATGAAGCGGAACTGACAACGGAGAATGGGCAAATTTTGACAATGTTTATGTCACCAAACGTTACTCCCCTCATTTAACCGATGGATCAGAATGCAATAAAAATCCCTAAGTTACATTACAGAAACAGCCTTCTAGCTTTAATAGCAGCGACAAAGTCTGATTTGCTCGAGTCGTTGAAAAAAATTAACTTAAAAACAGTTATAAATCTTTTGGATGCGGCTTGGTTTCGTGTTGGTGAAGCAACATTAGCTAAGTTTTATTACACCTTTCGGCTTATACAACCTATATTCTTCAAAATAGGTCCCTTGAGCGTCAATACACCGCTGGTAGTGGTCCTTCCACTGCAGGAAACATTTTTTAAATTCATCCGGCGGAATCGCGTTCAATTCGGCTGTCACAGTTTTTTGGATCGCCTCGATGGAGCCGAAACGCCTCCTATTCAGCTTTCTTTTCAGGCGCGGGAACAAGAAGACGTCCGAAGGGGACAAGTCTGGGCTGTAGGGAGAGTGGGGAAGCACCGGAACGCCCATCTTGGCCAATGCAGAGGTGTTGAGGAAGGCGGTGTGCGCCGGCGCATTGTCTTGATGAAGGGTCCAATTGTTGACGAGGTTGGGCCGAACCCGAGCGACGCGGTTTTTCAGCCGAAGGAGCACTTCTTTGTAAAATGCCGCGTTTACAGTGCTTCCTGTTTAGCTTTACGCAAAACTTGATCGAGTAACGCTGCTTCTACGATCGCTGCATTTGCGCCACTGCAAAATCCTAACACACTTTTAAAATAGCTTTCTTGCGCGAAGCGATGTTGCCGGCGAACTGGGACCGCTTTCTAGTGGAAGGGGAAGGTCCAACGATCATTTCCCCCCACCAGCCGATTCGGTTGATCGCTTGGCCGATTCGGTTGATCCGCCCCTTCGCGCGGGAAGGCTCATTACTTTTTAATCAAACTCTGTATTTTAAATTTTGCGGTAAACATTGATGATCCCGAAAATACTCTTCCGTTGGCGGCTTTAAAAGAAAAATGGGAAGCTGAAATTCGCATCTTAATGAGCAACACCGTCGATCTCCTTAGTAGTTTAAATCCTGAGGCTCGTTCTTGTTCGCAGATATGCTCAAAAATATGTATGTGGGTTATTGAAAAAACTTTTTTTTATTAAAAATTTCAGATTGAATTCACGCTATCAGCCATTCACGAATGGAACGAAAATATCGAGGAGGGCAATGCAGATGACGATCATCAACAAGAGGGCGAATCCGATGATGACAGCCTATCAGAGCAACTGGAGGAAATTAAGCCGACTGAAGCAGTTGAAATTTTCAACAAGGCGTTAATATGGGCTGGTTATGAAGACGTCGATCAAAATGATATGAGTGTGCTAAGACGGTTAAGGGAGAAAGCTGTGCTTCAAGTTTTAGAAAAACAGAAGATACAAAAAAAAGTGACGGATTTTTTTAAATAAAACCATCGTATGACTTAATTTTCAATTAATATGTAACGAAAACAACAATAAAATGTGAATTTAAATGTGAAAAAATATATTTACTAAGTCTTTTTGGGCATTTCAAAACGTGAACACTTTTGGTAACGTGAACTGCCTTGGTTTGAATTAGTTCACGTTATCGAGCGTGCGCTGTAGTTAGAATGCGCGTGCAATGTGAGCCTTTGGTAGAGCTTGAGCTTTTGTTGTTGCAGAAAGTATTGTTTCCTAATTATTAGCTTGGCTGCTGAAGTAGTATTTTGTCTTTAATAACAAAGCTTTAGTTGATATTAGTTTGGAAAATTTTGCTGCTTATTGGTTCATGCAGTGCAAATTGTTTGGCATGACAGTAATTTTGAGCATTTTCGAGTATTAAGTAAAGTGAAGAGTTTTGAATGTATGTCTAATGATATATATATCGAAGGTTGGTGCGTGGCTGCCATTCGGTAAGGCCCAGGCTCAAAACCCAATGTGGACATGAAACACCTCATAAAAAACCATTTGCAGTTCGTAGTTCGGCATAAAACTGTAAGTCCTAACATTTGTGGGAGAACATCAAGACACACACCAAAAATAGCTAGTGGAGGTCGGTCAAGCGCTCAACAAAGGGCGCAGGCGCCAAAAATAATAATTATTATTGTTATTTACTTAGTCCTGCCATAAGTTCTGTTACAAGTTAAGTCCGTTATAGATATGAAATTATAATACTTTTTCTAATGAAGTTAGTTTTATCATGTAAATATAAAAAAAAAATTATTCGAAATTGTTACCATTTGCGTTTACATAGGCGCGTTGTCAAAAGAAAACCAGTTGAGCGACGGAAGGCTTTCATGTGGAGATCATCTCTAATTAGCCTTGGTCCATGCATTCATTTCTCTGGACATGATTTTCTACTTTCTAAGCACGAAATATGATTTCTGCGAATTCTTCCTTAAACGGCTTTTATGGCTTCTTTTTCTGTCTGTCATGAACTTTTTTCTCGTAATTTCTTTTAAAATTTGTCACAGAATTTATGGCAAGACTAAGTACATTGAAGCCAGCCAAGATTAAAAGAAAGAGCAGGCGGTCAAACAAATTTACGCCGTGTTGCATGGAACAGCGATAATCCCAACCATTAGATTTAGGTAATGCGGGCGTCGAAAATGCCGATGCAAGCATTTATTCCATTCCTCATTTACTTAGATTAGCCGAAAAAAAAAAACTATCTAAAAATAGAAAATTACCTAAATTTACTTTTATGGTTAGCCAATGTCTGGCGAGCTGCGATCTCTATTGGGAGAAATGTGTCAAATAGTTTGATGTTTTATGTCCACAGTGCGTTTCGAACCCGAACCCGAGCGAAAGGTAGTCACGTGCAAACTCGACTTCGGTGGCCGCTAACATGTACAACACCCCCGACTATTTATGTATTTATTTTTTAGTTTAAATAAATTTTGTTTCTTTATGTGGGGAAAATATGAAACACCGTCAGAAAAAAAATTGTGAAAAATTAATAAGAATTTTGAATCACTTCAAATATGAGGCCTGATCAAAAAGACGCTATAAGTCAATTGATTTGAGTTCTGTTGATATCGCCAAAGACATGATTTCCAATGCTGAATCCGACCCAACATTCGTCAAACGCATTGTTACTGGAGGCGAGACGTGAGTTTGTGAATACAAAACGCAATCCAGACATGAAGCGAGTGAGTGGGGGGCTCCGAATGAACCGAGACTAAAAAAACCACTTCGGTTTCAATCAACATGGAAAGCAATGTTCACGATTTTTATGGATTACAAATTTTCGCGTGAGATCAGATAGTTAATAAGGATAGCCGAAAGGAAGTAATGCAAAATTGGAAGTAATGGAAAACGGCTCTACTTTCTATACCAAAAAAAAAGTTCCAGAAATATTTCAATAGCTGGATCAAAAGCTGGCATAAGTGCGTTGCAATTGATGGGCAGTACTGAATATATTCCGGGAACTGTTTGCTCAAGCTGGTTGTTAACTATGTTGAGTCATATTCAGTGAGCCACTTTTTTCTTGTAATAATGTAAAGAAGATAATATTAGGCTTTTTGTGATAATGGACTAATAAGAATTTCCTACAGTGATAGGCCACTTCATATACTATAATAAATATAAATAGGAAAACCGAAAAACAATCAAAGAAAGTTGGATGCAGTTGGACGCACCATCCTTAGTATTTGAATAAACGAGTTTAAGTGTGGATGTATCAGAATAAGAAGTGAATAACGTAAGGATCGTCCAAGAAGTGTTCTCATTTCAGAAACTATTAAAAAAATCATCATATCGAAAACTGAGTCCGAAGAAATTATCCACATGGAGGGTGCCATGTTTGCTAGGTTAGGTTAGGTTATGGTGGTAATCGGCCTGCACGACTAACTCACTTAGGTTAGTAGGTTTCACCCCTGCAGACACTTGCTTGAGCCTGAGCCGCCTCCCAGGCACGTCAGGAGACATCTCCTAGACTACACTGACGAAATCCAGGACAAAACTGACCGCAACCCACTGGACAGGACAGTATTTAGACAGTCAATAAATGACATTCACCGGGAGACCGTTACCACCTTCATGAACTCCCGTCCTGTGCATGCCGTAATCGGAGTCCAACCACCACCTATTGCAGATGAAGAGCTCCAGCTTCCCCGTGAGACTCGTGTAACACTGGCACAACTACGTTCTGGATACTGTAGCAGGTTAAACTCCTACTTACCCAGAATCGACCCCGACATACTAAGCATATGTCCGGCATGTGAAGGCACCACGCACGACACTAACCACCTCTTCACATGCCCCCTTAAACCGGCTCACCTAACCCCCCTCTCCCTCTGGACCCAACCTGTCGAAACAGCAAGTTTCCTGGGCCTATCCCCAGATGAGCTAGACGAAGACGAACGATGATGTGCCTACACTGACAGGGCTACCTATGCTGTTAAAACAACAACAACTAACTCACTTAGACCTTACAGATCCGTTGTGCTGCATGGGGACCCCATTTACTTTTCTTTGTGGAATAATTTTGTGACTCTTATGAAATGTAAAATTGATCCCATCTCCACGCCAGACAGCTCTGTAAGAGAATTGAAAAAGTATTTACCTAGACAACCTTCTCTGATTTTAGCTAGGACCAGACAATTGTAATGGAAGTGCTCAACTGCTTCTTCCATGTTTGCTAACTGTGACCAAAAACGTGAACAAGTCGATACTTCGAAGCAACAACCAAACTAAATGAATTGAGTTAAGAATTGTTTTCTCATCCTAAATTTTTTTCAAGTTTTGCCCCTTGCGATTATTGTCGGTTTCCAAACATGAATAAAAAAGTTACAATAGTGTTGGAAGAGGGTAATCACTATAAAAAAGACTACGTTGAAAAATAGAAAAAGATTTGTCGCAAATTGTTTTTCTTCTTCATTACAGGGTCCGGCACTCCAAGTGTAACCAACTTCACACGGTTTGTTAGTTGGGTAAATGACAGTCCAGAGTATTGTGTTTACAAGCGCGTGGAAGCATTTTGCTGAGAGTAAACGCGAAAAAAGAAAATCAGTAATGGATTTCAAACGTAATAGTGCAATTGCATTATATTTATTTTACAGTAAATAAAGCTTTTGTTTGTCGCCCCATTACTCGTTACAATGATACTGGTAGCATAGCGAAACGCCACGCCGGTGGTCATCAAAAGACTGCAACGTCACGTGAAATGGTTCAAAAAGTGAAGAAGCGACTCGAGCGAAATCCCCCACGAAGTGCCAATCAAATGGCGAAAGAACTGAAAATATTTGACCGTAGTATCCGCCGCCTACTGAAAAATTATCTCAAAGTCAAGCCTTACAAGATACAAAAAGCAGCATATGATATCACACCAAAGCAGCATCAAGTCAGACTTGAGAGAGCGAGGGAGTTGCTTCGCTTGGCCGAAAGTGGTCAATTTCCGATTACTGTGCTTTCTGACGAAAAAAATTTTCAAATTGAGCAATTCGTAAACTCCCAAAACGATATGGTTTATTTGACCGACGGTTCATACGAGAATTTGAGTCAACGATTGGCCACCAGGAGACAGCACCCGCCACTGGTAATGGTTTGGGCCACTGTAACCGCAGATGGGCGCTCTCCAATTGTTTTCAACGTACTTGGCGTCAAGGTAAATGCGAAATATTATCGGGAAACTATTCTGGAAGTTGCTTTGAACCCATAGGCGGACAAACATTTCTATGGCAGACTATGGACATTTCAACAGGACTCGACACCGTCTTACAAAGCTCGAGTAAACCAAGAATGGCTAAAAAACAACTTTCCAAACTGCATAATGTCCACACAATGGCTCCCAAATTCACCAGACGCGAATCCGATGGATTATTTCCTCTGGACCTTTGTGGAGAGCAAAGTCCGAATTAAAAGATGCACCAGTCTCGAGGAGCTAAAAAGCCCATTGTCCGCGAGTGTGCCAAAATACCTGCAAACTACATTCGGGCAGCTTGCGCTTCGTTTCTGGACCGTCTCAAGGCCATAGTCAAGGCAAAAGGTGGTCATATCGAGTATAAGTATCATAGATTGATTCTTAATTTTGTATTATTTTCACACATTTTCACTTTGAATTGAATAAAAGTAATTTTTCAAACTATATTTATGGCTTATTTAAATGGTTATACTTCGAGTGCCGGACCCTGTAGTTAACACACTGGCTGCCCTGTTTTGGGATATAGATCTTACACTTCTTTGACATTCAGGAGCGCCTGTATATTTCCGTATATATATACTATACATGTGTACGATGCCTAATCCAATATAAAAAAAAAATTACTTTCTCCTCCTATTTGTGGTGTGCTTTTTAATGGCAGAAATACGCTCGGAGGCTTGCCATTGCCTGCCGAGGCACTTGTAGACTAGACAGATGCGGTGCACAAGCAGGAGCGGGGGGGGGCTTGTACTTTTTCCCCCGGGCCCGGAGTTTTCAGAGGGGCCCGGACTCGAGATTATTCGTATTTATATGAATTATACATCATTGGAAAGGGCCCGCATTTGCAATTTTCCCCCGGGGCCCGGGTATGCTCTCTAGGGCCCTGGCTGTATGATACAAATAAAAGGTGCCATCACTCAAAATAATTTTTTTTTATATGTAGTAAAAATCCTAGAAAAGTGTAAAATAAACAGTTATTATCAATTTACTAACTGAAGCTGTGGCTGGCTTAAAGGTTAAAAGTGCAACTCCCAGCATTTTTCAAATAAATAAACATTAGGTACTAGCAGTGGGCCGCCTCTAGTAGGCCTTTGACATTTTGCGTCTTTCCAAATAATTGTTTTCAAAATTTGTTTCTATTAATTGATTTGCAATAAATTCACTAAGCTCGCGGCACTCAATAAACAAATACAAAAATTGCTACAAGTGTCTTCACTAATATTTTTATTACTTCTAAAAGATTTGATTATTATTGTTATAACAACACGTGTGTGTATGTATGTATGTCTGTGTATGCATGCGTACTCATAAGAAGTTGCGTGTGAATTGCACGACTGTGAATAGTTGGTTTCTGTATTTTTGTTTGTTTTTTTGCCGCTGGCAAATTGAATTGTCTCTTCCGATGTTCGACTACGAAGCAACCAAATATACGCAATGCAATACGATACGCCTGCACATATGTATGTACATATGTATGCATGTATGTATGTATGTATGTATGTATTTAGGCAATGTATCCGAACGTCAATCATACAATCAACCCAAAAGCCCATACAACATACGAACATTAATGACATATCGTTTGTGAGCAAATGACTTTCTCTGCATATGCATCAGCTTACAATAGCAATAAGAAACAAACAAATTTTCTCTTCGGTAGTTAACGGTAATGGGATACTTTACTTCGGAAATTAGTTACCACCTACCGACACTTTAGTATTCCTTTGAATGAGCACCTCGCTAGAATTGCCATTTCAAGTTTAATAGCTGCGTATATGTGTGTGTGTGTGCATACAACAAGGAAAGAATTATGCTCCTATTTATTGGAAACTGAACAAATTGTTTAACTTCATTTGTGCCCTATTATGAAAAGCTGTAAACCAATACCAAGTGCTTGTAATTGTATCGACGTGGTAATCATATGAGTCAAATATATGTACGCATGTAGGTACGCGCTCGGCCGTTCAGGGAAAACGTAATTAGCTGGCAGGCTATTTACATTACATTTTTCGTTGTATTCCCGCCGCTGTCCTTACTTTGGCGGTTCATTGAATCGTATCTGTTCAAAAACCGCAAAATATCTACTATAAATACAACTTAATTGTTTTATTTCTCTTATTCGGATAAGGAATGACTCGCAACAGTTGATTTAATTTTCATTTTTATTCAAGTCTAAAATTAATTTTTATATGCGAGAACAAAAGAGAGCTATTATGGGAGAGTGGAACGCAATTCTCAAATGGAAAATAGATCTTAACATAGCAAAATCTAGGTCAAGTAGTCTGTAGATACGATATGAAGTGTTACCTATTCGTTTCATATTCACCATAACGTTTTTGTGTGAAATTAGTTTTTATTGATTACAAAGACAAAATTGTTCAAAAGTGATTACAATTTTAACATATATTCACTTTAGCTCAATATGACCACCTTTTGCCTTGACTATAGGCTTCAAATGGTCAAAACATGAGTTGCATGCTGCACGAATGTGATCTTGAGGTATTTTGGCCCATTTTCGTATAATCGCTTTTTTCAGCGCATCCATACTGGCACATTTTTTGGTCCTCACTTTGCGCTCCAAAATGGACCAGATGGAATAGTCCATCGGATTTGCGTCTGGCGAATTCGAACGCGATTGTGTGGACGAAATGAAGTGCGGAGCATGATTTTTAACTATTCTTGGGCTACGACCGAAATGTTAGCCTGTCTACCGCTCTAAAGCAGCTTCTAAAACATTTCCCCGATAATAAGTCACATTCACTTTGACACCAGGCTCGATAAAAACGATTGGAGAGCGTTCATCAGCGGTCACTACGCCCCAAACCATTACTTGCGATGGGAAATTGCTTCAAGTGGCCATAGGCTCAAATTCTCGTATGAGCGTTCGGTCAAGTAAACACGATCGTTTTGAGTGTTTATGAACTGCTCAATTGGGAAATTTTTTTCATCAGAAAACACAATGTTAGGAAACTCGCCACGTTCGTGCAAGCGCAACAACTCCTTTGCTCTTTCGCACCGAACTTCGCACTTTTTTTTTCTGGGATGTGATATCGTTTTGGAACTTGTAAGCCTTGACCTTGAGCTCATTTTTCAATATGCGTCGAATGCTGTCTTGCGATATTTTCAGTTATTTGGCCATTTTTCTTCCACTTCGACGTGGATTTCGTTCAAGTCCAGCCTATATTCCGAACTATTTCTGGCGTTGTTGCGGTTTTTTTTTTGGTCTACCTCCATAGCGTTTTGCAATGCTACCAGTATCATTGTAACGTTTTATAGTGCGATACATAAACATTTTATTCACTTTGAGGTGACTGAGCTCACGAACAATGGCTGGTTGTGATTTTCCAGCCAAATATAATGCAATCACAATGTTACGTTTGAATTCCATCACAGAAAAAAAATCAACAAAACTGAGACGCAAATGCTTCTGATGGCTTATAAACAATATATTGAACTGTCACTAGAACAATTTCACTTCATATCGTTCACCCTGTAAATGGATCGTAAAGGCGTAAAATGTTACGAGCAGCATTGAGGCCAAGTTCTTTTCAAGAGCTGCGTAAAAATCAACAAAATCACAAATAACATCAAAAACAAATATGAAGGACTGAAGGGTACGTCTATTGGCAAGGGATCCCGGATTTATTAGCATACACCGAACACCGTAGGATGGAAGTGGATCGCAGATATTAAGAGGTTGCAGAGCGAATCGAATAAAATTTCGTTGTACCCTTTCAAATTATTAATGATAATTTTTTTATTCCCAAAATGTAAATATACAATCAAAAGAACTTTTTCTCAAAACAAAAAAAAAAAAAATCCGCGAATTTGACTGTATTTTACAGCATTCTATGATAATTAAACTTTCAAAAGCATCCATTTTTATGAAAATAGGAACACTCTATCAAAATAATAACTTTTTTTTAAACAATTTTTAAAATTTCCCTGAACTTGAAAGATCCTTTCGTGATGGAATGATGCACAGAATTTAGCATCAAAGTGTCAAAGGGCGGAAACAAAACACCCCTAAACGGATATTTATCTAAGTCCAGAAATTTTGTTTTTTGTTGAGAGTATTTAAAATCACCATGCAGAGATAACTTTTGCACATATCAGTGCATATGGAACAATAACGATACAATTTTCAATTTACTATTATTTTATTTACTTTATTACTATTTACATTTATTTACACATGACGCGCTTATACATTTTTATTTATCAAATAATTAAGTAAAGGATGGTCAGATTGCAGGCACTTTTTCCCAACAGGTTTGTTTTGACAGATCACGCGTGACTACTGTCAAGCTCAATACATAATTTTTTCAGTATTTATTGACATTTCATCATGAAAAGATCTGCGACTCAACAACATTTACTTGCCAGGAAGAGGACTGAATTGGCCTTAGGAAGGGGACTAAATTGGCATCAGAGCCCTCTTACCCCGTTATCGGCATCCCCTTGACAGTTTTTAAGGAGATATGCACAAACTATTTTTCAGGAAAGCGCAGAAAAGATGGAGCTCCATTTCTTCATGCGCTATTTCGAAAACCCTTTGGACCCAATATGATATACGAAGGAATCAGAAAGTTCTTTGGACTCCTCGCCATTCAATTTCGAAACTCGTAGCTATGTTTACCGGTCACTGGACGATCGGCACACACGCGGAAAAGCTAGGGTTACCTTTCAGAGAAGGAGACTGTAGAGCATTTTTTCTGTAAATATGCCTGTTTGGTAGCTAGAAGAGTAAGGTGCACTGGGAGCTCCTTTCTTCGACAGCCTGTTTTCGCACTGCCTCTAAATCCTATCAATCTCCTCCATTATATCAACAGCTCTGGTTGGCTGTAAATATCTGCCTGTTGGAGGTCTTATAATGGTATTAAAGCGGCGCTTTAGTGCTACTTGAGGAGTGCCAGGTGCACTTCAACCATTTCACCTACCTCCCTACCTACAACATTTCCAAATCGTATAATTTTATTATGCAAATCATTGCTCTGGGAAAAGAGTTCATTGCGCACTGAATTTATGGTGAGTGGCGATGAGGCCTATTTTTAGCTTAATGGCTACGTTAATCAGCAAAAGTGCCATATTTGGGCTGAAGAACAACCAGAAGCCATGCAAGAACTGCTGGTGCGGCCATATTTCTTCAAAGACGAGGCTGGCGCCAAGGTAACAAAAATTGACCAACGCTATCGCGCAACTCCGTGATCTCCATAACATTTGGTTTCAACAAGACGAAGCTATTTGCCATACAGTCCGTGAAATAATGGATTTACCGCGCCGTTTGACCACCAAGATCTTGGAATATTACACCCTTGCACTTTTATTTGTGAGTTTATGAAAAAAAAAAAACAAAAAAAAAAATACATTTGCGGCAGTTGAAAGGGATTATCTTTTAGGCAGTCCCACTCGAAGGATATGAAATATTTTCAATTTTCCAAAAATAAGTTCTCAACCCGCTAAAGATAGGTGGACTTTGCAAGTCTTATTTTTATGTTGACAGCAGTCACCGAAAAAAATCAACTCAATCTGCGCAGGTGTATGCTTCATATGCTTATCCACCTACAGCCTTTGTAAATAGTTGAGATGAAGGAATTTCTTTTTACAGACTAGTGCATTTTGAGAGAATTTAAGATCTTAGCAAAATAGGAAATATTACGATTCTACGAAATAAAATGACTGAATGTCTCAAAGTAAAATTAAATTTCAGAAATTTTGTTTTCAACTCCTAGTGAGTTAATGCTAGCAGTACCTGAATGAAAGCAAGTGTCAAAAGGTAAATTTCATTCCTTTATATTGAATAAAAGGGCCACAAAGTGACGCAATTTTTAATTAATAGAGCTGTAAAAATTTAAAATAGCAAAGTTATTTATCGAAATTATTAATTTCTGAAATTTCTCACATTTCTTTCGGTCTGATAAATTTTAAAATTGATTGGTTCTTATAAACTTCAAAAGTGCTAAACAAAAGAGAAAAGCGGAAAAATCTCGGAAAGGTGGATATGGAAGATTTTAGTAATTCATTATTTTAAATTAATTCATTAGTTTGAAATATAGAAATTAGAAGGTCGATTTTGTCGCTGTCTTTTTTAAATTTATTTTATATTATTTTCCGCCTTATTGCTTGTTCCTTTCTTTTAGGAATGATTAACTTTTCTGTCCATCGGTCCTCACTAGCCTTTCCTTACAAATATCCGTTCCATTTGAAAAAGTTCAGAACAAATTATGCCTGCAATGCTGCTATTGCTCGCTGCTTTCATGTCAATGACAATCTCTCTCGAATTGTACTGAATTTGATTTTCGATTGACTAAACTATGTTTTTCTGCTCAATTAGACTGTGTATTGTAATACAATTTTTGGCAACGATATTTTTGTACCAAGTAGTCAGTTAGAATTTGTTATTTGATTTCAGAATAAATAAAATTATTGTTATTTGATTTCAGATATAAGAATTATAAATTGATTTCAGAATAAAAAAAAAGAACTTGATTCCCATCCGTCTGCCTAACTGGGCAACAAATGAATCTTTCCACATATTTGTTCTTGGTTCCAGAGAAAGCACGGAGAAGTAGACTACTATCTCTGCCAAATCCTAAGTGGTCATGGCTGCTTTAAAGCGTACCTTCACCGCTTTGGGCACGAAGAAAGTCCAGCAGTTGAGGAGGACGCAGAACATGTGCTGTTCACGTGTCCCCGCTTCAGAAGAGTAAGGGCTAAGAATGGAAGACAGCCGTGGCAGCAGCATCACGCTCGAGAATTTAGTGCCACTGATGTTGAAGAACCAGAACAAATGAAACAAAGTTCAACACATGGCTGCTGAAATAATGCAGCAACTCCGACATAGCCAGCAGGCAAGGCGGATGCGCGAACGCCAAATAAGAACGTGAAGCAGCAAACCTAACCAGAGATGAAAATGCAGGTAAACTAACGTTAACACTATTAGAAACTAACTTTTCTATGGTAACGAACAGGACATGGGCGGGAGGGGGCGTAAAGATCCGACAGGGATGGTTCTCTTCAGATATGACTTTACAGTGGTGGTAATAGGCAGATGCAGCTTGTGACGTTTTGCATCAGAACAGTAACTGACGTTGAGTGCAACGCTCAAACCGCCGTCCGATGAAATAATTGACGGTAGTTCTGGGGGGATCGGTACTTTGACGGTAAGAGGTTTAGTTCAGGTTAAAGTCCCACACTGGTAACAGGGTAAGGCTTTCGAAGCTTCTTTTCATAAAAAAAACACAAAAAAAAAAAGTTATTTGTTCTTGCATAAAAATGGCCGCAATGGGTTGCTGTGTGACTACCATTTGGTAGTGCCCGAGTTTGAAAATCCGGGCATGAAACAATAAATGATAGAACAAGTTTTTTCTGATAGCGGTCGCTCCTCGTCAGGCAATGGCAAACTTCCGAGTGTATTTCTGTTATGAAAAATCTCCTCATAAAAAAGCATCTACCGTTCGATAAAACTGTAGGCATCTCTATTGGTGGAGCAACATCAAGACGCACGCCACAAATAGGAGGAGGACCCAAAAAAATGTGTGTAAGAATTGTTGTCATGAGGAATAGTTAAATTGGTTGATAACCAAAAACCAAAATTTTATAATAATTGCAAAGGTTTGCAAAATAGGGCGTACTACTTTCAAGTAACTGTAATACAACTCCATCAAACTATGCAAGCATAAAAACTTGGTACTATCATCATCGTTTCCTTTATTTCCCATTGGAATATCGAGCCTCAAATCGGAAATTTCAAACTTTCAACCAGCTTGATATTGACAAATATTATATTCAAAAAAAAAAAAAAGAAAAAACAAGAGAACCAGTTGTTATGAATGTGAAAATAGACAGTAGTCGGATATACCCCATACAACAACAAGTTTGAGTTTCATCCGCGTGCACTGACGCACTGGAAGATCTTAATGAAATTTGGTACACAAATCATCCGTATTGAATGGGCGAAATTGGTCAATAACCCCCCCCTTTCCATATTAAATTAAGTTACCAAAGTATACTTTTAACATTCTAATTCTATCACCTGCAAACTTGGATGTCAGCTATGCTATACTAATGGGTCGAAATTAGAAGATGGTAGAACTAAGCCGGGAATCAATGGGGCTAAATTATAAAAATCGATTCCAATGGGTTTTCACCCAACAATCTTCCAGGCAGAAATACACGACATTGAGATATGTGTGAGGGAATGTCACCGTAGAAAAATGGGAGGAACCCACATTTACATACTTTTAGATAGTTAGGCGGGTTTGAAAGTTCTTCTATCAACTATAATCACCGCACAAATGGCATGTGACTGCCGGAACCTTCTCGAAAATGTTAGGGAACTTTAACACAGTATTATTAGGCAGAGTTCCAGGACAAGAGGGAAAAGAAACAGCAGATTAATTAGCTAAGAAAGGCGCAAACACGCCACTAATTGGTCCCGAGGCTTTTTGTGTACTTTTACAGGGCCACATTAACGAACTGCTCAGCAGGTGGGAGGAGAAGAAAATCGTTGAATTTTAGCGAAATTCTTTCACTTATCAACAAGCGAAACTATTCCCAACGCCGGGCAGAGGAATTTCTAATAAGCTACTTTCACTCAGCAGAGCAAACTTAAGACTTTTAACTGGTTACTTTACAGGCCACTGTAGCCTGAGATTTCACTTAAACAAAATTGGGCTCTATGAGACCATCATTTGTTGATGCTGTGAAATGGACTCTCAAAATTCAGAACACATTCTTTGTCGTCAACGTCTTCCACTCGGTGGAAAGAGGCTGCAGCACCTTAGTGGTACGAGTATTGTCGTGCCTCCATATAAATTATGGAACAATAAACCCTATATCCTTTCCCCCCTTGTTGGAGCTCAGGGCGTATACCGAGTGGAGGTTACTTGTTTCTCATCGGACACGTCCCCAGGTGGCGGATAGGGAACAGCTCGGTAGATATACAGGGTAGGTGGGTAATAAAATCCCGCCCGCTGACCAAAAACAAGCATACACCTGCTTAGAGGTG
The DNA here is from genome assembly GCF_027943255.1 of Anastrepha obliqua. Classification (NCBI taxonomy): domain Eukaryota; kingdom Metazoa; phylum Arthropoda; class Insecta; order Diptera; family Tephritidae; genus Anastrepha; species Anastrepha obliqua. The sequence goes on along the minus strand of NC_072892.1, from coordinate 150,343,414 downwards.
TAGGTAGTATTTCTATCACGAAGTTAGGGCAGGCAGGTTAGCAACCTACTTGACTGAAACTTGCATGCTAACGAATCGTCAAACTCACAACAAACCCTAGAAAGTGCTAAAGTTCTTGAAAAGCCTTGAAATATAGAGTACCCCAGCAAGCTTTGCACAACAGATTTCTTTTGGTCGCAGTGCGCAGCAGCCTGATAATTATAACTTATTTATTCATTTTTTAAATTCATTCATTTTTTAATTTCATTTATTTTTTTTTTTTTATAAAAATAGTATTCACACTACAACAAAAACCATTCAAGAAAAACATGTAAACTTTCAAACTTTGTAAAAAATTTAGAAAAATTTGGCAAATTTTCATAAAAATTTCGAACTTTTTACTCAGAACCTTTCAATTAAATTCCGGTTTACAGTTTTATAGCTCATTAAGCTTCAAAGTGTAAGCTTCAACTGTCTCAGAGACCGCACTGATTTTTTGTAATTTTTTTGCTGCCGATGTGTGGTGTTTTCTTCCATATAGCGAAAAAGAAGTCGTTTGTGCGTTAAATGGACAAATTGCACCTGGAAAACTTTCCATATAGCAGGTGGCCAGGTTTAATCAAAAAGATTCTGAGAACTATCATGTCATATAAGAGCCTGCAAGGAAGTATGTTGAGGCTTCTTAAAGGATGCATAGAATGGGTTCTGTGGGTTGCGTTACAGATTCGCTAAATTATGCGTTTATGAATTATTGCGATGAGCTGAGGCAACATACCAGCAGGTGGATACCAATTGTAGCTTGGACTGAAATAGAGGATAGTAAACCATTTTTGGAGGATGGTGGTTCCATTGCCATTCCTTTCACTTGAGAGCGGCTAGAACGATTCATCTGCATATGGTTCAAGTACTCTTCAACTTCCGGGATTATCCCAAGTATACTCTAGGTAGCTTCCGAACACTCGTTCGATAACGAGCTAACGTGAGAAGACGAAGCAAGCTAGGATAGCTGGTTGAGAGCTGGGTTTGGGACCCGCCTCGTGAAAATCCCGCCCAATGTAAACGAAGCCTCGGACGAGAACTACCTATGCTGATGGTCACCCCACTGCGAACATACTAAGGATCCTTTGCAGGTTGGCGATGGAATATCGTAGGCGATGGAACAAAGAAATGAGCTTTACGACGACATAGACATAGCGCAGCGAATAAAGATCCAGCGACTAGGTTGGCTGGGTCATGTCGTCCAAATGGATACAAACGCTTAGGATCTGAAAGTGTCATACTAGCTGGTGGTAGCAGAGAAAGAGAAACCCCAAATCTGTTAAATTGTTAAGGTGAGGTGGAGAAAAACTTGGTTTCACTTGGTGTGCCCCACTGGTACTTCACTTTATTAACTAGTGACGAATAATTGGAAAAATTTAGTATAAATTCGTAGGTAGGTAAGGTAGAAACACGTTTTAGTATATGACGAGGGAATAGTTGCTATTGTACACAAATTATTTGACATTTCGTCCAATCAAAATTCATTGTGCCTATAGATCATCACTTTCTTAATAAAATTAAACTCATAAAAATAATCTTGAAATGATTATGACTTTGACTATAGTAGCTCCTGAATATAAAGCAAAATATTAAAATGCATAGGGTGTTTTTTTTAGCTGCATGAGAACTATCGATATCGATAACTATAGTTTGACAGCGGAGAATGGTAATCTGTATTGACATTTCTGTGCAGTAAGGCTTAGACATTGGGATAACTATGGTTGCAAGCAAACTAATAACTAAAACCGAAATGTTCCAAGCAGCCAATAAGTTATGGAGGGATGAAGGCACATGCATAACAGCAAGGCTACTTTGACTGCAAATAAATGAGACAAATACAAAGGCAAATAAATAAGAAAAAAGCAAAGGAACTTCCTAGCCTTTGAAGAGAGAATATCTCGCAGGTAGGACCTTGCTTAACCGATCATTGGCTATTCATTGGCAGGCATTCCTTGATATTAAAAGTTTTCTGTCATGAATATTGTAGAAGTTGTAGAGATGAGGAAGAAGAAGAAGCAATTCAGCACTTCGTTTGCAATTGTCCAGCCTTAGTTAAAAAACATAGCAGGTTTTCTAGGTAGATTCTTTTTCAATGCTCTTACAAAACTGCACAGTGTGCAGATTGGATCATAAGAGTCACAAAATGGTTTCACGAAGAAAACTAAATGAGGTTCTCGTGTTACACAGTGCTATCATAACGGATCTGTAAGGTCTAAGTGAGTTGGTCGTACTGACCGACAACCACCATAACCTAACCTAAGGCTGGACAAGTCATTATACAACGTTTAATGCCAGAACAACCTTTCCAAAGTGTGGAAATTTAATTTGAAAAAAAAAAGAAATAATAATAATAAATAAATAAATCAGTACGCGAAGTTCATAGAGCACTGGCGACATAATCGGTTCTTATTTCTTGTGAAATGACAAAGGATGTAGGTGGCAGACCATGACTTGTAGCCGCGGCGTACATATGCCGGATATTAAATTGAAAAAATATTAGTTTGGGGAAAAATAAATCCATTATTATCCATTTTACGCAGTTGACTTAAAACTGTTTCATGGTCGATCTATAGCGTCTGGGCGGTGCTACGACTACTATCATGCCGGTCAACTTCGATTATTTCTGTAATTTTTTCGACATTTTTGACATTGTCGACATTTTCTTTGACATCAAAAATCAATCTAACGGATTCTTTGCTGGTTTCCATTGTTAACACCCTGTAACTCACAACTGAATGGAACAAACAAAAAATAATTAGCAATTTTTTTTAGAATTTTTTTGTTGAATTGTTTTAGTGTGAAATATCAACTTGACAACGAGCATAAACTTTAAATGGTTTGATCGATAATTTACGAGATATCGATTACTACAGCCAGCTACCGAAAAAATAATGGATTTCTTTTTTTCCCAAACTAAAAATTGTCGCTGAGTTATCTACGAGGTAGGTAGGTAGGTAGGTAAAATGGCAAGAGTACCACAGGCACATTTCAAGTGACTTAAGTGCTTAAGTCACTTAAGTGCCGTTTTGATACCATAGTGTGGAAAGAAACATTTTTTGTGAAGAGAAAACCTTCTGCAGCCATCCACTGCTGTTGATCTAGGCTGGAGAATTTCTTCAAGTCATCCCCAAAGGGCACGCTAAGGAATCTCAACGCCTAGCCGCCAGAGCCGGACATTTGCAGAGAAAGTTTTCAACAGTCTATTTCTCTGCAGGATCCCCACAGCTTCTGCAATAGGGGTTGTACGGAATTCCAAGCTTCTCCGCATCTACCAGATTATGATAAAAAATATCATTCCAACAATATTTCTGTTTTGCATTACCATTTTAAGAATTAACTACAATTAGCAAATGACGTAGGCTTATTACAAGAAGTCTACTCTAAAGAGACGAAAAGGTCAAACTCCGTCTGGTACCACTAAGGACCAATCACGTGATGGCTTTCAGATAGCCAAGTCAACCTAACCTAAACTATCACTTGAAGTTCTCAAGCTCTTAGCAAGCAAAAGTATGCTAAGTTTTCTAAAAAGAGGCATAGAGTGGGATCTGTTGTTTGCGTTATAGATTCATTAATTCACAATTGTGCGAAATTCTTAAAAAATCACCCGATGCATAAAAAGTTGAATTTCGCCCTAACTTCAAAACATCTTTGCTTGCTTAACCCAAAGTCGCAAGGTCGAAAAAGTAATAAATTTCGTAATTCACATATTATCACATTTCCTATATTCACAAAATCTTTAAAATTTAAAATTAAATGAAAAGACCGGAAGTATCCTAGCCACCACGGTCAGAGCAAATAATAAAGTGAAAATTCCTAATTTCTTAATTCTCGAAAAGCTTCCTATTTTTAATCATTTTCAAATTATTCTCACTGTGTGGCACATTAAAATATTAATTAAAAAATAAACTGTTTGTTCACCTTCAACGTAGTTTTTAAAATATACAAGAAACTCACAACAAAACCGTTCACATTCTTTGTGTGTGTGTGTGTTTTTTTTGTTTAACAAGAAACGTTTTTTGTTTTGCATTTTTAGTAGTCTAAATTTTTTCAAACTGCACTAATTCATTGCACTTGAAATGCTTTGCAGCAATTTCGCGCTTAATTCTTAGCAATTATTTTAGAATGCAAACACCGACCAATACTTATAAACATAGAATACCAACAATCAATACACACCAAACGCAACAAAGACAGCAAACTGTTGCTTTATGCTGAATATTTTAATTAACACTGCGTTTCTTTGCACTGCTCCGTTCTTGAACAGCTCCGAAGGATATTCCACACTTTAACTTATTCTAAGCAATTTATCGCAGCTTTCTCGCTACTTTGCGTTGTGCACAGGTCAAGAGTCGTATAACTTTTGAAATTTCACGGATGCAGCAGGCCCTCTTATATTGAGCCACGGCCACCAATTCATTGATAACGTTGCCAACGTCAACAGCATTGGTAAAGCAGCCAGGAATCGTTTGCCACCAGCACACATACACACACACACACACATGTGAATATTTTGCACGAAATTCACCATACTCAACACCAACACAAAAGCAACGCAGGCGCTCGCTGGCAGTTGACGGAAATTGTTTTTCTGAGTTGGCGCGCGAATTTTCATTGAATGATAAGCAGAATACTTTTGACTAAACGTGAGAGCTCTTTAAGCCATCTTTTGTTTGTGTTGTGCGTCTGTGTGTGTGTAGTAAAGAAAATGTTTTGCGATTTTACCTAATTATTTAATTTTGCCAACAGAATTTTTAAGTAAAATTTCATGCAAGATAAATCGTTTTGTTAAATATATTCGAATTGTGTGGGAGTCAGTTTTGAAGGCTTACACTACTTATTATTTTTGTATTTATGTATATACATATAAAATTGGCGCGTACACCCTTTTTTTGTGTTTGCCCTAGCTCCTTCTCCTATTTGTGGTGTGCGTCTTGATGTTGTTCCACAAATGGAGAGACCTACAGTTTCAAGCCGACTCCGAACGGCAGATATTTTTATGGGGAGCTTTTTCATGGCAGAAATACATTCGGAGGTTTCCCATTGCCTGCCCAGGGGCGACCGCTATTAGAAAAAACTTTTCCTGCATTTTGGTCTTTCACCGAGATTCGAGTCAAAATGCAGGAATCCGAATGGTAGACACGCACCAACCCATTCGGCTACGGCGTCCGCGTTATGTTATAAATGTTAATACAAAAGAGAAATATTGTTGGAATGAATTTTTTTTATTACTACAAGGTGAGGTTCAAAATAAACAAGACTGAGCTAAAATAGAAACGACAGGAGCTTTGTTTTCATAACTTCGAGTTTATTTATTCAAAAGAGTCCCCTCTGGCCTCGATACACTATTTTGCGCGATCTAAAAGCTTTTCGAAAGAATGTTTCAGGTCATTGATCGGAGTCCGGAATGTCCTTCAAGATGTCGGTACACACCTTTTGAATGGCCTATACGGACGCAAAACGTTTTCCTTTCATAGCCAAATGCAATTTTCCGTATAAGTAAAAGTCACAGGGCGCCGTATCAGGCGAAAATGGTAAGTGACTGATGGTTAAAATGCGATTTCTAGTCAAAAAATCAGTCACGAGAGTGGATCGATGAGATGGTGCATTATCATGCATTAAGCGTCAGCTTCCTCCTTCGCGGTATTCAGGGCGAATTCGATGAATGCGATGCAACAAACGCTTCAAAACGCCAAGATAGAAAATTGCATTGACGGGTTGGCCCTTTGGCACGAACTGCTTGTGGACAATTCCCTTGGAATCGAAAAAACAAATGAGCATCGACGTGATTTTTAACTTCTACAATCGCGATTTTTTAGGTGGTGGCTCGTCTGGGGCCTTTCATTCGGCATAGTGACGCTTAGTTTCAGATTCATGTTGGAAACACCACGTTTCCTCATCACCAGTTACAATGTTGTAAATGAAGTTCTCGTCTCTCTAATGAGGTATTTCGAATGTTGAATTCTGAGCAATTTTTGGTTCTCAGTTAACAGTTAAATCGATGTTTTGGAGATAATCTACACCGATTCCATGAATTTCAACGATGAGTACGGTGCATTTTTGATAAATTTATGTTCTTTGTCATATATGTCCTCACAACTATCTCTGAAACGTGTAAACCAGTCATGAACTCTCGCGCGAGATAGACAATCATCGCCATAAACTTGTTTCATCATTTCAAATGTTTCGGTAAACGTTTCACCGATTTTAAAACCAAATTTGATATTAGCTCTTTGTTCGAAACTCATTTTTGTACCGAGGACACAAACATACTGACACTTCAGACGCAATAACTTCACTTCCACTGAACCGAATGTTACCAAGCTTTCACTGGAAATCAGCTAGGGATGTAACTTCCAACGCCGTGACACATTAAGAAGATGGCGCCATCAAACACATTTTTATGACGCCAGTTTTGTTTATTTTGGACTTCACCTAGCATTACCTAACGTTACAATGAAAAGCTGCACACAGTGCTTTTGAAGCAGCAGTAGGCTTTATCAAAATAGATGGAAAAAATTCCGGTGTGGAGTTATTCTCTATGATCTGATCTCCAGATGACACATTTTCCAACCCGGAAATCGTACGGGGTCCTATTTTCATGATATACATATAAAAGGGTTCATCGCGCGCTCAGACCAACTTATGGTGTTCAACGATTAGACCCATTTTTGGCTTAATGGCTGCATTAATAAGCAAAAATGTCGTATTTGGGCTGAAGAGTAACCCGAAGCCATTCAAGAAACAACCAACAGCCAATAAATCCGTTCAAAACAACCGTGCCTTATCGCCGTACACCTTTTCTTCCAAAGAAAGAAGTCCAACGGTGTCAAATCACCATGATCTTGGCGGCCAATTGACATCGCCGCGACGTGAGATTATTCGGCCATCAAATTTTTCGCGCAAAAGAGCCATTGTTTCGTTAGCTGTGACAAGTGGCACCGTCCTGTTGAAACCACACATCGTCCACATCCATATCTTCCAATTCGGGCCATAAAAAGTTCGTTATCATCTCACGATAGCGAACACTACTCACAGTAACTGCCTGACCGGCCTCATTTTGGAAAAAATACGGCCCAATGATGCCGCCGGCACATAAACCGCACCAAACAGTCACTCTTTGTGGGTGCACAATTTTTCCGATTGTACGCATTTGGACGATTAAATTGACCGAAAATATCACGAAGTGCGCGATATGCATTTTGATTTGAACTCCCGTTTTCATAATAAGCCTGAATAAATTTAACGCGTTGCTCCATTGTGTATCTTTCCATGGTTCAAATTGAGTTAGTCTGAAATTGAAAAATGTCAAATGAAATGTAGAAAAAAACTTGACGTTTAGGTGTGGTTCACATTCAACATCAGCCCTTAAAATTTAACCACCCTTTATATGCATATATTTTTATATGAAAAAGTGGGCGTGGTTTTTATCCGAACTTAATAATATTTATGTCGGATCTAAATGAGGTGGGCGAGTTTTATTGAGTCATTATCAAGACACACTGACTTAGCCAAAAGCTGGCGTGGTTGTTGTTGTTGTTGAAGTGGTTGAATATTTCTACTGACTTCCACTTTAGTGACAAACACCATTTTACTGCCACTGTCCTCGTGTGATGATGTCTTTTGTGGGGTCAGATCCATTTAGTGGGGTCCAAGTATAACAGGAAAACTTTTGTCTGGATGTCTGAGATCTCATTAATTTGCTGTAAGAACTAAAATACTTTCCTTCACCCCTTCCGCTTGACAGCTTCTGCAGATGCCATTGAAGGGGTGGGTGTGGGTAACAGGTAATTCGTCCGGTGGATGTTGTACGACGGCCATATGCTTTTTGTTGTAATACATCTACTTAATTCCTTTCACCTTCTTTCGGCTAAAGCATGATAGTGTGAAGCAATGGATGCTTTTATTGTATTCAGTGGGGTGGAGACTGACACCGTCTCTGCTAAGTCTAGTGTCAAACCTTTTCTTGCTAGCTCATCCGCTATCTCATTACCCCGTATGTTCCTGTGACCGGGAACCCATATCAGAGTAATTTCTAGCCAACGACTAGGCAATTCCAGTTCCTCTCTACACTGGAAGTGTAGTTTGGATGAAATGGAGTTAGAGTCTAAGGCCTTTATAGCTGTTTGACGGTCTGAGAAGTTAGCTACTCTTGCACCAACTTCCTTGTAGAGTTTTAGTGATTTGCATGCTTCTCTGATCGCAAAAAGTTCTGATTGGAACACGCTGGCATAGTCAGGAAGTTACATTGACTGAGATAGGTTGAGTGGCTCCGAATGGAAGCCAGCCCCTACACCACAGCTCATTAGAACCTTCCCTTTGCTCCATTCGGTTCTCGGTGGAAAACGTACCGTAAAGCCTTTCTTGAAGTTAAGGTAGGGGACTGTGTTGTTGTTGTTGAGGTGGTTGAGCATTTCTGAGCTGAATATGCTCCTAATTAGTGACCAGCACCGTTTTACTACCACTGTCTCGTGTGATGATGATGCTTTTTTTTTTTCCAAGTCAGATCCATTTTGTGAGGTCCAAGTATAGCAGCAAATCCTTTATCTCGATGTCTGAGATCTCCTTAATTTGCTCAAGGAAAGGCTTACCGAAGGATCGGAGTCGTGCCCTGGCTAGTCCCGGACATTCACATAAATAGTGGAAAAGACTTTCCTTCGCCCCTTCCGCTTGACAGCTTCTACAAATAGGATTGAAGGGTAGATTGAGTCTAGCTGCATGATCCCCTACTTTCCAATGTCCTGTAAGGGTTGCAGTGATGCGTGAAATGTTTGGCCGAGAACAACCTAGCAGGTCATTCGTCCTTTGGATTTTGTATGACGGCCATGTGTTTTTTGTTGTAATACATGTAGTTATTTGCTTCCATCTTCTTTCGGCTAAAGCATGATAGTGTGAAGCAATAGATGCTTTTAGTGTGTTCAGTGGGGTGGAGACTGCCACCGCCTCTGCTATGTCTAGTGTCGAACCCTTTCTTGCTAGCTCATCTGCTATCTCATTGCCCCGTATGTTCCTATGACCGGGAACCCATATCAGGGTAATTTCAAGCCAATGGCTGTGTAGGCTGATCTGTTTTTGAGCAGCGAGGGTCCCTGTAAGAGGATCTTACTGTGACCGTACGACCTTGTTGTCCAGCTTCCTATGACTCTGAGTCTCACCGCGCTGCAAGTAGGGATTGTTTTAATTTCTATTTAAATCTAATGGTAGCAGGTGAGTTAGTACATTGAGCGCTTCAGTAGGATTGGTGCTAAGCGCTCCTGTAGTTAAGATACACGCTGCGGGCTTGGTACTGCCCTTTTTTTCTATTTTACCTGGGCCATACTTCTTTGTTTTTTTGGGTTCATAGTTTACACCAAATTTGAGTAAAGTTGTAGTATTTGTAGCAGAGGTATTATGTTTTTGCTTTTTTAAAAATTGCCGTTATATTGAAGGTGGACTTATCTTGAAATATATTATTAGTTACCGAGTTACCGGGCAAACAGACACACATGGCTAAATACACTTCTTCGTCCATTCTGATTGACTTGGTATACCACATAAGAGGGGTGCTACATATTTATGTTTATGACCTAACAAAGGAAAAATGCACATTGGTGGTTGAAAATGGTTTTGTTGTTTTTCAAAATATTCTCACAAACTTTTGAATTCATTTGTAGCAATTTTCGTAGCACCTTGTCCAGTTGCGTTTCCAGGGCGTTTCTTAAACTGTGTGTTTACGCTTTTTACCATGCAAAATAATGCAGAATCTTATTGATGCTCGTGATGCTAATACCCAAGGTTGTCTCAAAATCTCGCTGTATATGGCACGTCGATCCTTTTCAACCATTTCGTGCACGGCATCTACCTTCTTTCAGCATCAACATCTAAATTTTTCCAGCACCTAGACCACTGATTTTAGACAAGGCGAATTGAATACCCAAGGTAGCGCCTTCCAAAAACCGCTGCTTTAGCGTGACGTCAGACACCATAATAATATTGTAAAAAGCATACAAAGAAAAGGAATAGAACTTGCATGCTTGTAAGAATTCAGGAATGGTTTGGTAATACTGTGACTTGTGAGATATAAACTAAACAAACTAATGAGCCGCGTGTCAAACTGTGAAATCACGAATTATTAAAATACCTCCAGATGCATTTTTTATGTGAATGACGCCGTGGTAAGAAAGTATGTGTGGATGCGTATAATTTCTTGTGTTTGGTAGTTTTTATTGCTTTCGCCTATTCTTCCTGTGCACAAACAAGTAATTCCCTTTCTTTTCTTTGTTTACTCTTGGAGCCTCACGACACAGCCAACTCAGAAGGCGCAATCTCTTATTCAATCATTCTTGGGTTTTGGGCAACCTTCCGGGAATTCGTGGGTGAGCGAACAGCGGCCACGGGAAAATTCATCGCCGTAGCCGAATGGGTTGGTGCGTGACTACCATTCGGAATTCACAGAGAGAACATAGGTTCGAATCTCGGTGAAACACCAAAATTAAGAAAAACCTTTTTCTAAAAGCGGTCGCCCCTCGGCAGGCAATGGCAAACCTCCGAGTGTATTTCCGCCATGAAAAAGCTCATAAAAATATCTACCGTTCGGAGTCAGCTTGAAACTGTAGGGCCTTCTATTTGTGGAACAACATCAAGACGCACACCACAAATAGGAAGATGAGCTCGGCCAAACACCCAAAAAGCGTGTACGCGCCAATTTTATAATATATACAGTAGGGAGCAAAAGTGTTTCCATTGTTAACATTCTCAACTTTGTGGGCCAATAAAATGCAAACGAATGAAGCAAATCAAAAAAACCTTTTGTTCTAATAATATGTCTTTAATTCTTAACAAATTGCCGTATATGATAAAAACAAAACAGAATCAGAAAAATATTCAAACAAAAAAAACCAAACCAACTCGCATGTGTACAATTTTGCACCTTCCGTTATTCTTACTTTTGTTTGATTTCTTAATTCTCTTTTCAGCAATAGACATGCGGTTTTACCGTTATATGTTTCGTTTGTTCATTCTTCGCTTATAAGATCCAGAAAATCACGCGTTTCTTATTATTCGAAGCAGATTTGTTGATTTTAGCAATTAGTCTATAAAGTACTGCGAAAAAATGAAGAAGCTTTCGTCTGATGTCGAAAATAGTATTATTAGCCTAACTGAAAGTGGCTGTTCGACTCGTGTTATTGCAGATCAGCTTAAGATTTCCCATTCAGCGGTGTCCAAGGTCCAAAAAAGACGAAATGTTGCTCCCAAAAACATTATTAAAGGCCGTAAACGCCTCTTAAAAGACTCTGACGCCAGACTAATGATGTCGAAAATGAGATCTGATAAGTTCCTAACACCAAAGAAGGCATCTATGGACATAGGAAAAGACGTGAGTCGGTGGACAGCTAGAAGAGCACTGGCTAAGATTGGATATGTGGCAAGTGTGAAAAAAAATAAACCAGCCCTATCCGAGAAGAATGTCAAAGCTCGATTGAAATTTGCCCGGGAACACAGAAACTGGACTCTAGATGACTGGAAACGTGTTATCTGGTCAGACGAATCCAAGTTCAACCGTTTTCAGTCGGATGGCAAGCAATACTATTGGCATAGACCCGGCGACAAGCTTCAAAAACACCATGTGAAGCAAACCGTCAAGCATGGAGGAGGCAATGTCAAAGTTTGGGGATGCTTTACTTGGTGGCACATTGGACCAATACAAAAAATTGATGGTATAATGTTAAAAGAAGACTACCTCAATATTTTGCAAACCCAACTAACAAATTTTCTGGACAAGTGTGCATATCCCGAAGAGGAAATTACTTTTCAACAAGATGGGGACCCGAAGCATACTGCCAAAATTGTCCGCGAATGGTTAAAAAGCCAAAATTTTAAGTTGATGGAGTGGCCAGCTCAAAGTCCCGACCTCAATCCGATTGAGAACCTGTGGTCAATCGTGAAGCGACGGCTCGGGCAATATCAATTAGCGCCATCCAACCTAGGCGATCTTTGGAAGCGTGTAGAACTGGAGTGGAACCGAATTCCAAGAGAAACCATAGAGAAGTTGGTCGAGAGTATGCCAAACCGAATAAAAGGTGTAATAGCTAATAAGGGTCTGTGGACAAAATATTAATTTCATATCACATTTCATTTTGTTCACTAAAGGTGCAAAATTGTACACATGCGAGTTGGTTTGGTTTTTTTTGTTTGAATATTTTTCTGATTCTGTTTTGTTTTTATCATATACGGCAATTTGTTAAGAATTAAAGACATATTATTAGAACAAAAGGTTTTTTTGATTTGCTTCATTCGTTTGCATTTTATTGGCCCACAAAGTTGAGAATGTTAACTATGGAAACACTTTTGCTCCCTACTGTATATATAAGAATTGTTGCTTGCTCGCCTCCAATCATTTGATTTCATTGATGCGTTCTTGTCTTGTTAATCCACGTCGAAAATTGCGAAAAATAATCGCACGAAAATGTTCCCGGTTTAATTTCATTTTTTATGCCAATATGAATTTTTAAAGTAATGAAAACCACTTTAACACAGCTGACAAATCAAAGCGTTCTGGTTCCGTAAATTTTTTCGCTGACGATGCTGAGTGTTTCCTTCCATATAAAAAGCAATATGTGGAGTAGGAGTTAAACGGAGAAAAAAATCTGAAAAATCAGTGTGACTTTTGATCTACTTGAAACTTGCACTTTACTGTGATGAAATTTTGTCGAATTTTTTTAAATTTTATTCAAAGTCAGTAACTTTGTTTTAAATGGTGGGTGTTGTAGTATGAACTTTATTTTTATAAAAAAAATTATTGAAATTACAAAATAAATAAAGAAATAGCCAAAACTTGTGCATATGTGCTGCACACTTTATTTTGACGCTGATTGCAGTGCAAGAAATTCGATATTTGCTTGGATTTTTGTTTGATGAAAGCTGTAATTTCACATCGCCAATTCAATCTTTGCTGTTAGTAAACAAATTAGCTTTCATTCGTTGAGGAAATGCGCATCCAAAAGCAGCAAATTTAATTTTTCAACTGAATGCGCTCTTATAGTACTTTGGACGCTGGAGGCCGGAATATCTCTTATCTGCTTTGTAGAAGCTACCGAAGCATATTCTAGTATTTGCTAATCCTTTTGCCAATAGTAAAACAAATCCGTTCGTGTTAACTTTTTTGAGAAAATTTTACTGTTTTCCTCTTTCTGTTAGTTCAAGAATAATTAAGATGTTGGGTGCCAAAGTGGGCGTCGTGCGTGATTTCAGTTGAAAAGTAATGATTTTTCATTTTTTCTCAATCACTTTTACGCCCCACACAGTGCTTCGAGGCTCATATTTAACACGAAAAAGAAAATACTGTCATTTTAAATTTCACAAAAATCTACATTCTTCCGAAGTTAATATGCACAACACAAATTCATGAGCTATGACTTCCAAGGATGTTAGAATACAAAGTTGCGCTTTCCAAATTTGCTGTGTCGTTAGGCTCTATGAATTAACAAACAGAAGGATGGGCTATTACCTGTTCGTGAAGAGGAGGAGTAGGCGAAACCAATATAAACTAAAGCGTTTTCCAATAAGATGTGTTATTTTGCTATTCAAAGGAAAAGGATATTTTTTAATATAAATGATCGGATGTTTATTTCACTTGTAAAGAGGAAGGTATGCTGTTAATAGTGGAAAATAACATGAGGCAAATGACCACCACCACGACCACGCTTACAGGACAATATCCTCTTCATGAAATTTTCCATAACCGAATTGCAAAGTGCCTGCCCTATGTCCTCGATAGCCTCACGAATTCCATCTTTGAGGTATTGAATCGACCGTGGGCTGTTGGCGTAGACCTTCTCTTTCACATGGCCCCAAAGGAAAAAGTCACAAGGTGTTAAATCACAAGATCTCGGTGACCAATTGTGATCACCTCTTCGAGAGATAACATGGTCCGGAAACTTTTCCCGTAAAAGATCAATGGTTTCGTTGCTTGTGTGGCACGTAGCGCCGTCTTGTTGAAAATAAACGTTGTCCAGATCAACACCATCCAATTCCGACCATAAAAAATAGTTAATCATCTCTCGATAGTGCAATACAATAACACCTCTTATTGGAAAACCCTTACAAAACACAAGAAATTCTACACACACAAACACACACACACAACAAAGTTACTGCTGGCGTGCCACAAGGATCGGTCCTAGGTCCTGTACTCTGGAACGTCATGTACGACAAAGTCCTTCGCTTACCGGTATCCAGAGAGGTAAGAATAATAGGCTTTGCGGATGACATAGCGATAGTGACGGTGGCTAAGCACATACAGGAAGTGGAGCAGATTACAAATGGAGCGATAAAGCAAGTGAAAGACTGGCTCGAACAGGCGGGACTCAAATTGGCAGAGCAAAAATCGGAGACGGTTCTGATAACAAGTCGGAAAAAAGTCGAGCAGATGAGAATCAGAGTGGGAGAGCAAATTGTTCACTCACAACCGGCTCTGAAATACCTAGGAGTTATGATAGATTGTAGGTTAAATTTTAAGGCCCATATTGACTACGCGGTAGAGAAAACCGCTAACATACAAACGGCACTCTCAAGGATCCTACCTAACATAGGTGGTCCTAAGTCAACTAGAAGGAAGTTGCTTGCAAATGTGGCCACTTCAGTCCTCCTGTATGCAGCCCCAGTTTGGGCAAACGCGGCGGAACTGAAGGATAACAAAAGGAAGCTATTGTCTGTATATAGGTTAAGTGCCCTAAGGGCATGTTGCGGCTACAGAACAATATCGGATGACGCGGCGTTTGTCATAGCTGGTATGATACCAGCGGATATTCTCGCTAGTGAAATGAAGCGAGTCTATGACAGATGTGCAGCGGATGCCGAAATAAATAAAAAAGCGGTGAGAGAAGAAGAGCGGCTTGTGTCACTAACAAGGTGGCAAGACCGATGGAATACCTCCAGTAAAGGGCGATGGACCTATAAACTGATTCCCGATTTGCGACCATGGCTAAATCGGAGTTTTGGAGATACAACCTACCATGTGACACAGTTTCTTTCTGGACATGGAGGTTTTAGAAAATATCTGCACAGGTTCGGGCATGATGACAGCCCCTACTGCCCTGTGTGCATCAATGTAGAAGAAGACGTTGAACATGCCAGTTTCCACTGCCCACGCTTTATAACAGGAAGATTAACTCCAAATGCAACTGACGTAGTCGAGTTTATGTTGCAATCGGAAGAAAAATGGGAGGAGATAGCTGCATACGCTACTAGAGTTCAAAAAGAACTCAGATACATTGAGAAAATGAGACGCATTAACCGATAGACATTGACGAAGCTATGTAGCTAACCAGCCCTGCGAAGTAATACGTTGAAGCAGTCCTGCGGGGAGAGTGGTGGAGGAAACGGAGTTCAAGGGTTTAGTACGTAGGTGTACTGTTCTGCAAGTCCAGACAGTATGAAAATTACTGACTGTGCGTGGTCCCGAATGAGGTGTACCCTTAGCAAGCAGTATGAATCGTGCATGCCGTCTAAGGTGACGGTATCTATGAAAGATTCCCCCTTCGTAAACAAAAAAAAAAAAACACACACACACACACACACACACTTTCTTGCGACGGCTTCATCTGTATAAAAACGTAAAAAATGCATTTGGATACTTTATATTAATTTGTGCGTTGACTGTTTAACATGCGGCATTTCGTTCTCATTACTTTGTTTAGTTTAAATCTCACAAATCACTGAGTTTCACAAACATGTAATTTCTCCTCCTTTTGTTTCTTTCGTTTGTTGTGTAATGGAAAGGAACCTGACGTCAGATTTGTCAAAATCGCGAAAAAAGTAACAGTGAATCTGCAAGTTAAGTCCATTGCTGCTCAGGGCACTGTTAGGTTAAAGGAGATTGGACTTTTGAGGCAACTTCCTGTAGGACATAGTAGCGTCTTGAAGCAGATCTCTACTTCTTTCTCTGTACTTCGCACTGATCTCTCCATCCGCAAACTGGGTTTTGAGGGTTGTGCTAGGGCTGTCTTTCCGAGCAGGCAAAACTGGAAAGAGGGAGAGTCGGCACGGATATAGGTACCTCTGTTTTCACTGACGTATCCAAGATGGAATCTGGAGCGGGGGTTTTATCTAAATCAGCCAATATTTCGATCTCCTTTAAACTGCCCGAAACGAGCAACGTTATTTAAGCAGAAAACGCTTTTTTAGAAGAGGCGATAATTAGAAAAGGCGATTACTTTTTTGGATTAAATATTTGTGTTTTAATACAAGAACTACCGACCGGTCAAAATGAGATTCATTCAGCTTCATTTAAATAGTATTTTATGATAATACTAGCTGTACCCGGCGCGCGTTCCTACGCCAACAACTAAAATAAATTTAAGAAAAATAACTTTAAAGAAAAATCTGTACACAAATATTCAATTCATTCTAAACTCTTTTATTGAATTTGTTTATTTCGAAAAAATTATGATATTACAAAGTTTTATTTTCAAATCGCTGTTTATTGAAGTGCTGTGGGATACACAATATTTCTTGTTTTCCATCTGGTGCGTAGACGAATAAATCAGAAGGTTTTCCGACACGCAAGCAAGTCACATAAAGCTGTCCGTGTGAGAAGCATGGATTCTCCAAATTTGATCCACACACTTGTGACGATTGCCCTTGTGCTTTGTTAATAGTCATTGCGAAAACGAGTCGCACCGAGAACTGTAAACGTTTGAATTCGAATGGCATATCTGTCGCGATCACTGGGATACGTAGCAACAGTACGTCGTCACCTTCCTCGATTGCCTCGATAACATTGTTCATCATTTTCTTGACTGAGAGTCTGGTTTCGTTGCAAAGTCGTGGTGCATTTATGTTTCGAAGAAGAATGATGAGTACGCCAATTTTTAATGTAAGAACGTGCGGCGGCATGCCTGGCAAGTCAAGCGAATTCAAGAATTCAGTTGGATAGTTGACAACTTCATCTTGAATGTATGGATGGACTTATATGTTGTCGTTTCACTTGGTATTCCATGCTGAATGGTGAAGTTGACAGTATTGACATCGATGTTTTTGGCTGCTAATATTGCACGCGTACTGAACCACTGATGGTTTTTGTAGTTTTGTGCAATGTTTGGGAAAACTTTTTGCACCAATTCGTCGATGCTTTCTGTGATCTTACAGAAGTTTGCTGGCAGGGTGATACATTGAGTAGATTCATCAATTTCCATTCGCCCATTTCCAATATCCAGTAATTGTTTTGCCAAATCTCCAGCCGATGCATCCCGTTGTAGTTGCACACGCATGTTAGTTTTCAAAGTCAATTTCTGTAAATGACACAATAGAACTGATGATTTAAGACATTCATTAAGTTCATCAGGGGGTTTTGAACATGGTATAATGGGCAGTGTTTGTCGGAAATCACCAGACAATAAAATGAGTGCCCCACCGAAAATGCGTCTGTTTCCTCTCAAATCTCGCAGTGTACGATCAAGCGCTTCCAATGCTTTCTTGTGAGACATTGTATATTCATTTCATATGATAATTTGACACGTTTGGAGTACTTTTCCAATTGCAGAGTTTTGCTGATGTTGCATGATGGTGCTTCAGTGTTTTGCAAATTCAACGGCGGTTTCAATGCTGAATGCGCTGTTCGGCCACCATCCAAAAGAGATTCCAGATGTTGCAATAGCCAGTGCAATATTATTTTGTGATCGTATGGTTGCCAAAATTAGTGAACGAAGAAAAGTCTTGCCTGTACCACCGGGCGCATTTATGAAAAAACAGTCCACCGCTTTGTTCCGTGATTGTACGCATAATTCTGTCAAAGGCAATGCGTTGTTCTGGAATCAACTGCGGAAGATTTGTTCTAACGAATGTCCCCAGTACGTAAGAATCATATTCGAAAAGGTTGTTCGCAGATCGGTTTGAAGCAGGTATTCCCAGTTGCACCAGTGCCTGGTTAGCGATTGTTAAACATATGTCATATACGTTTCCTCTGTGTAAAAATACATGGTCATACTAATTTTTATGACAATCGGTTGAACGGGGCAGAAGTTGCTACTCTGCAGCGCCACCTTGTGGCGAGTGGAATCAATGAGCATATTATACAAACCTTGTGCGTGGAAAAATACATATATATAGCAATTTTTATAATAATCGGTACAGTACTCTTTGCGTTCATCGATGACATACAGACAAGCATTCACTTTTATATATAAAGATTATTACTTTTTCTAATTTCATCTATTCAATAATATTCTAAAGTGTTTTTTAATTGGCGCGGGTCGATTTTGGTGCCCTGTGGCAGCCATTTTTTTTTTGGTGACATCTGTTAAATCTTTTGTTTATTATTCAGTTTTTTATGCCAAATCATCATGGCAAGTTACACGATTGAACAGCACTTTAAAATGATAAAAATTTATTATCAAAATGAGTGTTCATTAACACAAACGTTGCGCGCATTGCACCCATTTTTCGGTAGACGTGGTGGCACTTCAAAGTCGACTCTTCAACGTTTGGTGGCCAAATTTGAGACGACCGGGTCAGTAAACAATCAGCCAACACCCGTACGTTCAAGGAACGCAAGATCAGCCGAGAACATTGCCGCGGTCCGTGAAAGTGTACAGCAGAACCCGGGGCAGTCTATTCCTCGCCGTGCACAAGAACTTGGCCTTTCGCAGACTTGGCGAATTTTGCGTCGGGACTTTGGCCTACACCCGTACAAGATCCAACTGACCCAGGAGCTCGAAGTTGATGACCATAGACAACGCCGTTTGTTCGCTGACTGGGCTTCGAATCGTTTGGAAAAGAACCCCAGTTTTGGGCGAAAAATCATCTTTAGTGACGAGGCGCATTTTTGGATGAATGGCTGTGTTAACAAACAAAATTGCCGTATATGGGACGACACCAATCCACACGAGGTTCACCAGGTGATAATGCATCCTCAAAAAGTTACCGTTTGGTGTGGATTTTGGGCCGGCGGCGTCATTGGTCCGTACTTTTTTGAAAACGACGTTGGTGAGGCGGTCACCGTCAACAGCGAGCGCTACACAACGATGATTACCAATTTCTTATGGCCCATATTGAACCATATGGACCTAGACGACATGTGGTTCCAGCAGGACGGCGCTACGTGCCACACAGCAAACGCCATTCCATTCCATTTCAACATCTACCCGCCCTTATTGAAAAACCCCTTAGATTGTTTTGACTTCCCATTTCCATTCTGATCGGCTGTTATTTCTAACGTCTTCAATATAAAAACATTTTGAAAACTTCTTTGCAACTACTTCAAATTCAAAAATTCCCTGAAAATGTAATCACAGTTTTTGTAGTATTTGTTGTATATATTTCAAATGCACACAGAAAAGAGCTTACGGACATTTGACAATTTATACGCTTCGATAAAGGAAATGCATGGAGTTTACGATTGCGTACAGATATATTTGCTTTGCTATCAAAAATTTGGCTTTCATTCCTTGAAAATTGCTTGGCAGCGGAACAAAAAATCACGCTCGATGATCAATTATTCCCTACCAAAGCGAGATGCCGATTCACGCAGTACAGCCAAACCAACCCGACAAGTTTGGATTAAAAGTTTGTCTTGCATCTGATCTACAAAGTAAATTTATTGTCAATAGATTCCCGTATTTGAGAAAAGGCGAAACAAGATAGTCCTTAATTCGTTTGAGTGAATTTGTTGTCCTGACATTTATTGAGTCATTTACTGGTGCGGGAAGAAATGTAACAACGACTGATACCTTTTTTAATAGCAAAAAAAAAAAAAAAAAAAATTGATTTACCGCGATTTGCATCTGAAATTTATAAAACCGAAAATTGTTTTTGACGGTATATAAAAGTAAATCATCTAAAAAGGTTTGTGCTTCTACTGACTACAAAGCATAATTAAGCCAACATTGGAAAATACGGAATACAGAAAAATTTCTTTTTTGTTTTTTGTCGGGACAGACTAGCAAGTACACCACTCAGACATTGTACTGCACTCGGGATCCCTTTTTAATTTTCTTTAAATCTGTTTGACCTCCTGTACCCGAAGGGGTACAAAATCTATGATGCCAAGGAGCTAAGGTGGTCGCTTCTTAACACATCAGTGCCAAATCAGTGCCAAAGACCTCAAACCTGATTCGAGTGAAGGCGTGGCAGACGCACAGGAAGTGGTCCGACGTCTCATCCTCCTCTTCACAAGCTGGGCAAAGTGCACTATCTGAGATGCCCACCTTTTCCATGTGCTTCACCTATAGAAAATGGCCCGACATTAGTCCAACCAGCTGCCTACAGTCCCCTCTGCTTAGTGACAGAAGGAACTGCGACAGTCGGTCGGACATAACAGGTAGCATCAATTTTGTCCATCTGCAGCCTCTCTCAGCCTGCCAAGCTCGCTTGTGGGTTAGAGTAACTCGTTTGCTAACCGTGGCTTTGATGGCTGCAGAAGAGAGTGGCAGAACGTGCTCGAGACCAAAAAATATTACATTTTATAATAAGACTGAATGAGGGGTAGATATGACAGATCAAATGCTCAGAAAATGTAGTGTGAAGTGAGGATCTCCAAGATGAGCTCTTCAAGTATTTCTCAATATTGTCAACTGAGTGGCAACAAATGCATTTTGCATAACTATAACGAAAAACCGGCGAAAATATAGGTAGGTAGGTAGGTAGGTAGGTCGGGTGGCTGCCAATATGACACACTTAGACCTGTCGTAGATCCGTTGTGATACCACTGGAACTTCTTCCTTACACTATAGGATCCCTTTTAAGCCCTCCTGTGGCTTTTATAACGAGTTTAACTTCGTTAGTTGAAGATGCGCTATATCAGCTGCATATAAAGTCTTCTTCTAGCCAATCCTTCACACTCACAAAGGATGTGTCTAATAGTTGGCCCCTTTTTTGTATTGAGTTGAGTTTTAGCAGCCATTTTGAACGACCACCGTGCAGTTTCGGCCATGTCAATTTGTTTAATTCGCAATTTATCATTTTGAATTTACTATTCTAATAGTTTCCCTATCTATCAGTAATTTACAAGTGGCTATGGGTATCAACGCTTTATCCCATTGCATAGTTTGGGTTGTATCCTTTCTGATAAGCCTGCTATACTGTTTTCTCCTATATTTCTATGACCTATCACCCAAGTTAGGTTTACATTGAAATACTGGGATAAGCCATGTATGAGTTTATAACATTGCTGCCTGACTGCCTGAATAAATGACGACATTCCTGGTGAAAAATATTCTTGTATTTATCGCTGCTGCGAGGAGGAGCTCAGCCATACATCCAAAAAGGGTGTAAGCGCCAATTATATATATATATATATATAAGCGGTTAATTAAAGTTAAATTGCAATTTCAGACTAACTCAATTTGAGCCATGGAAAGATACACAATCGAGCAGCGCGTTAAAGTTGTTCAGGCTTATTATGAAAATGGGCGTTCAAATCAAAATGCATATCGCGCACTTCGTGATTTTTTTCGGTCAATTTAATCGTCCAAATGTGCGTACAATCGGAAAAATTGTACAAAAGTTTGAGGTAAACCGAGTCTGTAGGAGCTGTGAAAACACCTGTGCATGCTCGTAAAGCTCGTACTGCAGAAAATATTGCTGCTGTTCGCGGTAGTGTGGTTGAAGAGCCGTCCACCTCACCTCGTCGTCCCGCTCAATAATTGCACCTCTCACGCTCGTCGTTGATGAAAAGTATGCATAAAGACGACCATTTCAAGCTTCGTCAATGGTCAGAATGGTGGCAGGAAATGGCAACAGTGAATGATCAATTTTCGACGAAAATCATCTTCAGTGATGAGGCACATTTTCACCTCAGTGGATTCGTCAATAAGCAGAATTGCCGCATTTGGGCGAATGATAACACAGTCCTGCGAGGGTGAGTTTCTAGAATGGCTGTACTTGTTTCTTGTAGTTTTTTATGCGCTGAAAACGAATCTGACCTTCAAAATGCTCCATCACGCCAATAGACGTTATACCCAACGTATACGTAACTGAAACTGTTAATTTCAAAATGTCATAACTTTTTTTTAAAAAATCGTACAATAATTTAAAAAAATGGGTTTTAAAGCTAAAGAGTTGTACTATGCGACCTTTTCATCGAAAATTGAAAAAAAAAATTTTCTATCCCAAAAAAAATTATCAAAAATGGCTAAAATGGCCATCTTTTGACCTTTTAGGCTTCATTTACCAAAAATCCTGACGTGATGGAGCATTTTGAAGGTCAGATTCGTTTTCAGCGCATAAAAAACTACAAGAAACAAGTACAGCCATTCTAGAAACTGAAAAAAGTTAAATTTCGCAGGCCTGTCTAATCCAAGAGTGATTGCCGAAAAACCAATGCACCCACAAAGAGTGACTGTTTGGTGCGGTTTATGGGCCGGCGGCATCATTGGGCCGTATTTTTTCCAAAATGAGACCGGTCAGGCGGTTACTGTGAATAGTGTTCGCTATCGTGAGATGATAATGAACTTTTTATGTCCCGAATTGGAAGATATGGATTTGGACAATATGTGGTTTTAAGTGCCTTTTATATTTCGGGATTTGGCAACCCTGGTGTTGCAATCTGGCAACTGACAGCTGTATCGCAAAGTTTGACATTTTTTGGCTTTTACGTACTCAGAACGTTTTGAAATACCAGCGCTATTTGTGTTGTTTACAGTAACTTAAAAGATTCATCTCGGTCTATTAAATCGTGAACATTTTCGAGCGATTATGTTTTACAACTTTCGACGTGGATTAACTCAGCAACATTGCATGGATGAACTTAATTCATTTTTTGGCGATGAAGCTCCATCAAGGACCAGTGTTTATCGATGGTAAGGTGAATTCAATCGTGGTCGTAGTTCACTCCAAGACGAATTTCGTGAAGGTCGTCCAAAATCAGTTGTTGTTCCGAAAACCATTGATGCTGTGCGCGAACTGATATTGCAAGATCGTCATGTGACCTATCGTGAGATTGAGACAATCTTAGGCATTAGTGGGACCAGCATACATTCAATATTGCATAAACATTTGACTGTCAAAAAAATTTGTTCGCGTTGGATCCCACACAATTTGTCAATCGCTTAAAAAAAGGCTCGTGTCGATTGATCGAAGGAAATGCTCACAAAATACGATCGCGGGGCTTCGAAACACGTCTATGACATCGTGACAGGTGATGAGTCATGGATTTATGCGTATGAGCCCGAAAGTAAACAGCAGTCGACTGTATGGGTGTTTCGAGATGAGCCAAATCCAACAAAAGTTGTTCGCGCACGAAGCACTTCCAAGCAAATGGTCGCCTGTTTTTTCGGAAAAACTGGACATGTCGCAACCGTACTCGTACCACTAGAACAACGCAGAACAGTAAATTCTGAGTCATACACAACCATTTGTTTGCCAGTTATCTTCCAAGAAATTGGGAAAACCAATCGCCAAAGACGGATCACTCTTCACCAGGAGAATGCGAGCTCTCACACATCGGCTCAAACAACTGCATTTTTGAGCACCCAAAACATCGAATTAATGGGTCATCCGCCGTATATTCCTGACTTGGCGCCGAATGACTTCTTTTTATTCCCGTACGTAAAAAACAAACTGAGAGGTCAACGTTTTTCGACACCTGAAGAAGCGGTTGCGGCATTCAGAATGGATGTTTTGGAGGTACCTCATTCAGAGTGGCAAAAGTGCTTCGACAATTGGTTCAAACGCATGCAAAAGTGTATAGATCTTCATGGAGAATATTTTGAAAAAGAATAAAGTGATTTTCGATGATTAAAATTTGGTTTTGTTCTCTAATCCCGACATATAAAAGGCACCCCTCGTATAAGTGGGATACAAGGGTTCTTAAAAAGCTTAAGAAATTTCCAAGGGTATTAAGTCATATTCAAGAATGATAGAAACTAGATTTCGCCCATCAGAGGGGGCGTAACGTTAAATTTACTGCAGTTGCGCAGTGTCGCCAACCCTTTGCTCATCGCTTTAAATTTAATGCTTTTTTATACCCAAAATGCGAAAATATTTGAGTTTGGTATTTGTTTATTTTTTTTTCTTTTTAATTTAAATCTAAAAAAATTGTTTAATTAAAAAAAAGCCGTGTTGCATTTAAAGTTTATGCTGAAAAGATTTCAACACTTGCAGATTTGCTATTGCCTGGCGAGGGGTGACCGCTATTAGGAAAAACGTTTTCTTAATTTTGGGGGGGTTACATGGAGATTCGAACCTATGTTCTCTTTGAATTTCGATTGGTAGTCACGCACCAATGCATTCGGCTGTGACGGCCGCTGTATTAAATTGTTTATAAAACAATAATAAGACCAATTTTGGCATATGGCTGTGAGTCATGGGTAATTTCAATCAAGGCTGAACAAGAACAAAGAGTCTTACGAAAACTGCATGGCTCAATCCGGATTTGTTATATTTAGAATCAGATACAACGAGGAGCTGCTGCGTATTTGCAAAGGGAAAGATGTCGTTAAGTTCGTCAAATCGCAATGACTCTCGGCGTAGGTCAAGGCATGCGCATGAGTAAGGAATGTCCCCGAAAATCCTTCTTAAATTACAACGCTATGGCGTTCCAGATGTAAAGGAAGTCCTAGAAAATACTGGTTCGACACCGTAATGGAAGTTAAAAAGAAACTTAAAATTCATAGCTGGAGGTCTGCTATCTCGAATCGTGTAACTTGGCGAAGGCTAGTTGATGAAGCTAAAGCTCCGCCCGAGCTGTAACACTGCTTGATGATGATGATGATGGTCTAGGTCTGCTATATTAGGCTCTACGAGTATGTCAGCGTGCCCAGATGATTCTAATATTAGCGAATTCGGCATTGCACGATTAGTTTCGAGCGCATCATTATCGCGCCCAGAGTCCTAATTGCTGCTTGGGTTCTCTTATACACAACTATGCAGCCAGTGATCCGATAGTCAGAATTTTATATACGCAAAATACCTGCCCGTTGCACAGTCAGCAGAGGAATGCGTGAACTTACATTATCTGAGGATACTTTAATGCCCGAAAGTGAGCGCAAGCCTATAACTCGAGCCTCTCAGTCCGATTGCAGCGAATACTTGCAGCGACAGTTTTGCCCGCGGTATTCACAACTACCTCATTTAGCATTGGGTGAAGCGCTAGAGTAGGAGTACTTCGAAGTTCTCCGCACTGATTCCAAAGAGTGCAGATATTTGGACTCTCTCCAGCCTCATCATCGATGCCCCCTTCTGCAGCGAGTTGCACCAGGCAGGTACTGCATGCAACAGAATTGGCTTTATAATATTATTGCAAAATCCAAGTACAACTCCAGGCGAATTCCTGCTACCTAATCCTATCTACAACTTTCCCAGGGTTGAGGATGACTCGAGAAAATCTGTGTTCATTGTAAATTTTTGCTATTTAAAATTTGCATATTTGCGTTCGCCTACTCAGAAGTATGTACTTGTAAAGTCCTGTGCTTATTATTAAAATCGCTCATGAAGATGTTCAAGTAAATTGCGAAACTACAAATGAAATCAATGAAAATATTCTGCATATGGCCTTTTGTGGTTTTAATCATGCGTTGATAAAACTACGGGTATATTAAAATCCAAAGGAGTGGCATTAGAAAAATGTTAGACCATTTCTGTTATATTACAAAGTCGCAAATGCAGATCTACTAATATTGCAAAACTTTCGTTCATACGAGCGGCGGCTGAGCTACTACTAAGTGAATAGCTGTAAAGGGTGAGGCATTGGTTGCTTGCTTTTAAATGGAATATGTAACTCAGACAGCCTGAGGAGGATTTTACGTTAAGATTTAATTAAGTTTTGATTATTTTGTCTCTGTATGAGCTTTAGAACGGCTGAAAAGGTGCATTTTTATCTCGGCTTTAAAATCAATAGAACAAAATTTCCGGATTCAGAGTTTTTAAAAGTCATACATTGTCGTAGCGTAGCTGTTTGTAAAGGTTTTTGGAGTTCATTTTTCTTCGAAATTTAAACAATAACGCTAAGGGCAAATTTTTTGACCACCAGGCGCTCTCCAAGTCATCAAGGGGTTACATACGTCCAGCAGCGCCGAAAATGCGCTAAAAGGAAAACTGTAATAAAAAAACTGGAAATAAAAAGAAAACTGGAAATAAAAAGAAAAAATTATATACATTATTTATTAGTACTTAAACTTTATAAAAAAATTTATTTGAAATTTTCTTTGCAAAAATTAGTACCTACATAAAAAACCACGTGACCCAAAGTACAATGAAAAAAAGTTGCTCCACGTTCTGCATCATTTCTCCTTGAAATGTTGATAGATCTGTAAAAAGTAAAAGAATTCTTGTTAAAAAAAGTTGTTGTTGTTGTTGAAGTGGTTGAATATTTCCACTGAAATATGTCTAATTAGTGACCAACACCATTTTACTACCACTGTCTCGCGTGATGATGTCTGTTTTTTTTTTTTTCAAGTCAGATTCATGTACTACTTAGACCTCACAAGTATAACAGCAGATCCTTTATCTCGATGTCTGAGATTTCCTTGATTTGTTGTAGGAAAGGCTTACCGAAGGAGCGGGGTCGTGCCCTACCTCGCCCCGGACATTCACATAAATAGTGGAAAAACTTTCCTCCGTCCCTTCCGCTTGACAGCTTCTGCAGTTGGAATTGAAGGTGAGGTTGAGTCTGGCTGCATGCTCCCTTACTTTCCAATGACCTGTGTGGGTTGCAGTGATGCGTGAGATGTTTGGCCGAGAAAATCCTAACAGGTGATTCGTCCTTTGGATTTTGTATGACGGCCATGTGTTTTTTGTTGTAATACACGTAGGTATTTGCTTCCATCTTCTTTCGGCTATAGCAAGATAGTGTGAAGCTATGGATGCTTTTAATGTGTTCAGTGGGGTGAAGACTGAAACCGCCTCTGCTAAGTCTAGTGTCAAACCTTTTCTTGCTGGCTCATCCGCTATCTCATTATGTTCTTATGACCGGGAACCCATATCAGAGTAATTTCAAGCCAATGACTAAGCGATTCCAGCACTTCTCTACACTGTAACACCAGTTTGGATGAAATAGAGTTGGAGTCTAAGGCCTTGATAGCTGCTTGACGGTCTGAGAAGATAGCTACTCTTGCACCAACTTCCTTCTAGAGTTTTAGTGATTTGCATACTTCTCTGATCGCCAACAGTTCTGCCTGGAACACGCTGGCATAGTCAGGAAGTCGCATTGACTGAGATAGGTTGAGTGGCTCAGAATGGGAACCAGCTCCCACACCACAGTCCATCTTAGAACCATCGGTATAGATATCGATATCGTATCTTCCAATCACCTTCCCTTTGCTCCATTCGGCTCTCGGTGGAAAACGTACCGTAAAGTATATTTCTTGAAGTTAAGGTAGGGGACTGTGTAGTGTGATCTGTTTTTGAGCAGCGAAGGTCCCTGTAGGAGGATCTTCCTATGTCTCTGAGTCTCACCGCGCTGTAAGTAGCGATTGTTTTAATATGTAAATCTAATGGTAGCAGGTGAGTTAGTACATTGAGCGCTTCAGTAGGATTGGTGCTACGCGCTATTGTAGTTAAGATACACGCAGTTCTATGTATCTTGTTCAGCTTAGTTTTGTTGTATTTCTTTTCTGTTGCAGGCCACCAAACTAGTGCCGCATATGTTAGTATTGGCCTTACAGTGGCTGTGTAGGACCAACTGGATAGTGTTGGTTGGGGACCCCATTTTTTACCCAACATTCTCTTACACGTGTAAAGTGCTATATTCGCTTTCTTTACCCTGCACTCTACGTTGGACTTCCAGCTGAGTTTGGGGTCTAGGATAACACCTAGGTATTTTGCCTGTTGGGTTAGCGTGAAACTGACACCGTTTAATTTTGGGAGATTAAAGTTTGGTACCTTGGTTTTCCTGGTGAATAGCATCAGTTCAGTTTTTCTCGGGTTTACACTTAAACCACAGTCCGTGGCCCAATTGCTGAGTAATACCAGAGCTCCTTCCATAAGCTCACTGATTGTGGTTGGAAACATTCCTGAAATAAAGTTCTAGTTATAATCTGACGAGCCGGATTTTTCTACCTAGTTAATGGGCTGTAGAAGCTAATAACATTGGGAGTTTCCGCATAAAAATTTCACAGAATATTCCTAAGATACTATTCTTGCGAAATATCGAAAAAAATCGATTGTTTGAAAATTCTGGCCGTATGTAACCCCTTAAACTATCGATCCTTTGCTATCCAAGTCAGATAAACACATAGTCAGTGGCTTGGGCAAAGATTGTTGTCCTCTCCGCTTTCCAATAAAGCAAACATCATCAAATAGCATTTAAAAAAATAACTCTTCCATTGGTCAACCCTTTATATAAAGTATCATAGCATAAGTCAAAAGGTATAAGTCAAAAGGCAAGCGTGGAAAGCAACAGGCGAGCGCAAACATCACAAGCGAAAATTTGAAAAGCAGCGGCGCTCGAAGTGTTCAATGATTTGCCACCTCAACGGCAACAAGTTGAAAAGAGATGTATTTACTCATAAATGTGTGTTGGTGTTTTTGAATGCGTCATTGGTTATGTATGCTTGGGCGTATATGTAAGTACAGTATGCGGACTAAAAATTGGAAATATTTAGTAGAAATGCAGACATTTCATAATTTGGCTGGAGTTCGATAAGAAGTAAAAGCAGGTATTTAGAAGAGGGGCATTGTGTGCGCACCACGCAAGTCAATATTTCATTTTAAAATTTGAATCGACCGCGAGCATCTCTCCTGCGAAGCGTATTTTCCCACACAGTGCTACGCTTTAAGGAAGTGCTTTGACAAAGTGTTTGAAAAAAATTAGAAAATTGTGTTTATACCGTTAAGGAATGTACTCGACATTGACTCCACGAGAAAGTGCACAAAAATTTGAAAACAGGAAAATGTAAAAAATATCTCATGAAGCTAAAAATTAGAACGCGGTTGTGCAAAATTACGACAAAAGGTATGCAGCTTATAGGAGTGAAATTGCGTCATCATTTTGGTTTGGTTCCCATAATCAGCAATTCCATCGTATTGAATAACTGAGCTTTAATACACTTATTCCAATGAGATTCCAATTTATGATTTCTATTCCTGAAGTGCGAGTCTGGAAGGGCTGCAAAATACACTTCCACAGCTGTTATGGGAAGCTGTAAATGGAAGCTGCTAGGTGTCAAATCTGGTGAATACACTGGACGCTCTAACAATTCGAACTTTATTAATGGATTTTAGCCATTGTCAAAATGCCACTGAAAAAGATTTTTTTCTTTTACGAACTGAGTCTTTTTTTCACGATTTCATTCCATCAGCTGGTCTAAAAGATTGCAATAATATTTAGAATTCGTTGTTTTACCAGTTTGCAAGTAAACCACAAACAAAATTCCTTTTGCATCCCAAACAACGGATGCTAACACCTTCTTGGTCGATTTCTGGTCACGAACTCGTTCCGGAGTCGAGGAACTACAAGGTGGCGCAAAAGTAACCTTGCAATGTTTTTTGGCTGTAATTTAAAAAAAAAATGAAAAACTTTGATTCTTCTTGTGGATTATTTTTATTTGGTCTTTTAATTTTTTTTACATCAAGTCGAGAATATGATGTCATGTAAATGGCCGCCGCCACAGTTGATTGCCATTTGAGCCTTTTTTATGGCATTTTCCATCACTTTGGCCAAAACTTCCGGCGATAGGTCCTCACATTCTTGACGGATATTATCTTTAAGAGCTGCACGAGTCTGAGGCTTATTGACATAAACCCGCGACTTCAAAAAGCTCCACAAAAAGAAGTCTGGAGCGGTCAAATCAGGCGATCTTGCTGGCCAGTGCAAATCGCCAAAACGGGAGATTAGGCGCCCGGGAAATGCATCCTTCAGCATATCGGTTGTGGCACGTGTAGTGTGTGCCGTTGCACCGTTCTGTTGGAACCGCATGTTTTCCAATCCCAATTCATCAAGTTGCGGCACAAAGAACTCGTTGATCATTGCTCTGTAGCGCTCACCATTCACAGTAACCGTTTGGCCCGCGACGTCTTCGAAGAAAAAAGGTCCAATGACTCCTCCAGCGAAAACAGCGCACCATACAGCGACTTTGAGCGGGTGTAATGGCTCTTCGTGGGTTACACGCGGATTTTCAGTGGCCCAGAAACGTAAATTTTGCTTATTTACGTACCCGCTAAGATGGAAATGGGCCTCATCACTCATGATTATTTTTGATGAAAAATCATCTTCCTCTTGGTGGTGATTAAGGATGGCTTGAGCGCATGTTAGCCGCGATTGGCGGTCAGCAGCTAACAGCTGATGCACCGTCTGGACTTTGTATGGAAACTTCTTCAAATCTTGTACCAAAATTCGCTCTAAAGACCGTCGACTGATACCCATTTGCGTGGCACGTCGTCTGGTCGATGTCGACGGCGCTTCCATAACATCCTCGGCTACAGCAGCAATATTCTCTGCAGAACGGCTACTCCGGGGTCTGCCACGCCTGGCAGCATCTCGTGTTGTGCCAGTCTCTTCGAGGCGAGCGGCTAAACGTCGCAGTGTTTCACCAGTAGGCGTTGGACGGCGAGGAAATCTGCGACGAAATTCACGTTGGCCAAAGGCACCGACCGATTATTGGTCAAACAAATAGGCAGCAATATTCCGCGTTCTGGAGCAGTGTAGCGTAACATTGTTTATTAACGTGTATTTCGCATGTGTTTACTACACAAATGTCAAAACAAAACTGACATTAGGGGCCAATCGCAAAATTTATAGCATTTTCTGATAGGAGGATTACTTTAGCGCCACCTGTTAGTTTCACACCACTCTTTAGCTTCTTGTTTTATTTAGGATCATGGTGATAGAATCAAAGACTAGCATCTGTTCTGATAACCGATGCCATGTCAACCACACCATCGAAAGCGTTATATGCGGCACTAAACGACCCTCCTACCCTCAAGGGAAGAGTGGGAACGGGACGATGTGAGACAGGGCGAGTCTTTCCATGTATACACAGGTGGCTCAAGACTCAAGGGCAGGGTGGGCGGAGGTGTATATTCCTAATATCTGGGGATCTCCTTCAGTTTTCGGCTCCCCGACTACTGTAGTGTCTTTCAGGCAGAACTAATGGCAATAATAAAAGCCACGACACTGATACAGTGTGAAGCGATATCTGGAAATGATATCTACATTTTCACTGATAGCCAAGCGGCGATAAAATCCCTCACAAAACAATCCACAACCTCGAAAGTAGCCATGAAATGCCGCACATCTCTTAACGAGATGGCTGTTCATTTCATCTAAAGGTAACATAGGTTCTTTGCCATCACGACATTGAGGGTAACTACAGAGCCGATGAACTAGCGAGACTCGGCACTAAATTGACTGATGAGTACATAGATAATGACATAGGGATACCCTTACAAACATGTAAGCTACTCATCCTTGAAGAAATTGTAAAGAAAGCAAACGAAAGATGGCGCAATGAAGCCACCTGCAAAATCGCCCGTCAACTGTGGCCGACTCTAAATGCTAAACGCACAGAATCTCTGCTAAGCCAAAATAAACACAATCTTAGCACACTGATTTCAGTCATAACGGAACATTGTCTAATAGGAAGACACGTCCAAAGGATGGGTGTGCAAGCACATGACTTCTGTAGAAGTTGTCTAGATGAGGACGAGGAAGAGACAATCTCGCACCTACTGTGCCACTGTTCTACTCTATCCAGACGCAGGTTTACTATTCTGGGTAAACAATTTTTTAATGAGTTGGAAGACTTCAATTCTTCAGAAATCAGAGATATTCTAAAATTTTTGAAAAGCACACACTGATTTTAAGAGAGATAGGGGCAAGCTCCCCACGCGGCGTAACAATGGGCTATGAGCCTGAGTGTGTCCCACAGGACAACCGCTTCAACCTAACCTAACCTAACCTATGGTGATAGAAGCAAGTCTCATTCTTAGTGATGAATTGTCGCACAAACTCCACTTTATCCTTTCGAAAATACTTTAAATGTTGTTGAGAAAGTCGCATTCGAATGTGTTTTTGTTCCATTTTTACCAAACGCGGCACCCATTGCGCACACTGTTTTTGGAAACCCAGTCCTGCAGAAAAAATATTGCTTACACTGCCCAATGAGATGCCTTTGGCTTCTACTAAATCGCTTTCAGCGATTTTCCAATAAGATGTCCTGTATTTTTTCTACGATTTCTGGTGTTGTTGCTGTTTGTGGGCGTCCTTCACTTGAATCGTCTTTAAGGCTTATACGGTCACGTTTAAATTCAGCAACCCATCTTTCTACTGCCCTAATTGATGGCGACATTCGTTTAGAGAAACTCAATTTTCTCCTTTCCGTTATTTTTATAGCAAAAATTTGCCTTGATAAATATTTTAGCGCCCACTATGTTTTCCTTTGAGTATTTGCTTAACTCTTGCATACCCACGAAGGCTTTAACCCACAAAGTAAGTAACTGGAGCCCGCAAGCTAAACATTTATTATTAAAATACTTCGGGACTAAGGACAAAATCTGAATCCGTCTATATTTTGAGTTCACAATTGGATTAGGACAACTTCATCCTAATCGAAACTTGGCTAAATGCAAATTTTTTTGATGCCGAGTTCTTCTACACAACTCTCTTTGACGTTTTTCGTAAAGATAGAGATTTTTCTAAAACTGGTGTTAGTAGGAGTGTTGGTGTACTTATTGTCAGCTTCGTGCCTCTTTTTATGTGCTATCGGATTCTGATTCCGTTCTGGATCAACTTTGCGTAAAATTACAAGGCGCGTTAGGTGTGCTGTATATTTGCGTGTTCTATATTCCGCCTGTAAGCTGTGATGTCATATAACGGGTGATTTTTTAGCTATTCTCTTTTTAAACAGTTGGTTTAAGGGGTTACATGGGTTTCGTCGGGTAAAAAAAGGCCTACTTTCAATATTTTGAAAGGATTTTACAACAGATGGCGTAACTTGATTATTATTCCATCGATCCACATTTCCAAACATTCATTGGAGAGCTATTGGACAATACTTTGAATATTAAATTTGTAACCATTTTACGTCAATAAAGTTTCAAATTTCGAAAAAAAACCGCACGAACTTATTCATAGTCCTATAAAAAATTATTTTTTTAATTCAAACTTTTTTCTGTCTTATAGATACATATTTAAAGAATAATTTCTGAAATTTAAAAAAAAAAGTTAAAACTCCTCCATTGTGACGTCATTTCCGGTGACCTCTCGAAAAAAAGGTGCGTCCGCGTTGTCAGCATAACTCCTAACAGGCTCATCAAAAATGAAAACAACAAAAATAAGTGTTTTAGTTAAGACCATAAACTCGTGCTTGAACGAAGGAAAGAAAAAAAATGTAAAAATTGGAATTTTGGCAGACCTTTTTCCAAAAAAATGAAAATTTCGGTCAAATTTGCTTGACATTTTGTTTTTGTTAAAATAGTTGTAATAGAAAAAAACAAAATCCTTCGTTCGAGCACGAGTAAATTGTATTTCGAACACCTGTGTAAAATTTCATCAAGATCGGTTGAGTAGTTTTCGAGAACATTTGACAACCGACTTTGAAAACACAGTTCCGAGAAAAACGCGTTTAAAGTTTTGAGTAACAATAAAAGTGGCTTGGAGCGCACACATTCCAAAGGCTGTATCTCCGAATTTATTATTTGGATCGACTTGAAAATTTAGGATAATATTCCTGAGATGTTGTAGAAATTAATAAGCCAAAAAAAAATAAATCGATTTTTTGAACCAACGAAAGCCATGTAACCCCTTAAACAGCTAATGCACGTTTCGTGTTTTGTTTCACTGTCAAACTTCTCCAGTTTGGTCTATAATTTAACCATGAATCGTCTTACAAACGAACAACGCTTGCAAATCATTGAATGTATATCTATATCTATATCTATATCTATATCTATATCTATATCTATATCTATATCTATATCTATATCTATATCTATATCTATATCTATATCTATATCTATATCTATATCTATATCTATATCTATATCTATATCTATATCTATATCTATATCTATATCTATATCTATATCTATATCTATATCTATATCTATATCTATATCTATATCTATATCTATATCTATATCTATATCTATATCTATATCTATATCTATATCTATATCTATATCTATATCTATATCTATATCTATATCTATATCTATATCTATATCTATATCTATATCTATATCTATATCTATATCTATATCTATATCTATATCTATATCTATATCTATATCTATATCTATATCTATATCTATATCTATATCTATATCTATATCTATATCTATATCTATATCTATATCTATATCTATATCTATATCTATATCTATATCTATATCTATATCTATATCTATATCTATATCTATATCTATATCTATATCTATATCTATATCTATATCTATATCTATATCTATATCTATATCTATATCTATATCTATATCTATATCTATATCTATATCTATACATGTATATCAAAAAGAAATGATGTTCGTTTGTACGCATTTTTTGGGCCGATACGATTCCAATTTTATTCGTTCTTTTTTCATATTATAGGGATCCACTAGGGGAAGGTTTTTAGCAAAAAAATTTTTTTTTTAATATTTTCTTCATATAAAAAAAAGAAAAAATCAAAATATTGTACAAATTGTGTTTTTAGTGAAAATTGCCGCAGCACTTGCTCGATTCTTAGATTAAGTTTCGAATTAACATTAATTTTATGTGTACAACTTTTTTTGAATAAATATACGAATTTTTCGTTATTGTGAAACGATTTGTGTCGTGTTGCTAAGTTGCAAATTTTTTTCGACGGAGAGTAAACATAAACACAGAGGTTTGTACACTCTTTATGAAGAGAAATTCTTTAGTACATATACACGAACGCCGAACTACTGATTTGTGTTTTGTGTGCAGTTCATTTGTGAGAGCAACAAGTGTGTTGACCAAGGATAATAGATTTACCAAGGTTTGCCAGACAAGAAACAGTTATTCGGCTCTCAGAGAATTTGACAGAAGTTGTTTTGGGGTTCACGTCAAACGAGATATACATTTTGTAAGAACAAAGGAAATGTTCAAACGGTTTGTTTACGAATACCGCACACCAGAGCATACCTTTCCCCATGTGATGTGGGAGAAAAAATTTGTTTTTTTTGTTTTTGCAGTTTCAAGCAGACCTGGTAAATCTATAGGCCTTGTGTGTTGACAGTTTTTTTGGGTATTCACATCGATAAGATTACAATAGAATACATTGTTCCCGGATTGATACGAATTGAAAAAAATAACATTACATTTTCGGAATGGCAGATTGGAATAAAGTTGTGGTTTTATTTACCGAAGAGGATGAACACATGAATACACAAAATTCAGATAACTCCAACGATATGAGCGTGTTTGAAGACATGGGAATTCAGATCGATGAGGACCAATGTGATTGTTGTTTTAGACGAAAATTCAACGAACAACGAGTCAAAGACGGAAATTGTTCATCACGAAACGAAAACACAATCCGAAGTTCTCAATCGAGAACTGGAGCGTGAATACCATTATGATTGTAATGAACTAAACACATTTGTAACATCAAATTTAACGAAATTGAATGACCCCTGTTGCTGTTGGTGATACAATCATGAATAATGTTAGCCATGGAACTGGTGGATTGTTTTTCTTGGATGCTCCTGGGGGAACAGGAAAGACCATTTTGATTTCATTGATATTAGCAACAATTCTATCAGATAATAACGTTGCATTGGCACTCGCTCGGAATTGCGGCTACATTACTGGAAGGTGGTCGCACAGCAAATTCTGCATTAAAGTTACCTTTGAATATGCAGGTAAATGAAACACCAACATGTAATATTTCGAAAACATCTGGAATGCAAAAGTTCTTAAAGTATGTAAGCTCATCGTATGGGACGAGTGTACTCTGGCACACAAGAAACCATTGGAAGCACTTGATAGAACTTTGAAAGATCTACGAGGAAGACAAACAGTCTTTGGAGGTGCCATGATTTTATTGGCTGGAGATTTCAGGCAAACCTTACCTGTGATCCCAAAATCTACGGCTGCAGATGAAATCAATGCATGCTTAAAACCATCGTATTTATGGAGACATGTGTACACGCTTACACTTGCTACAAACGTACGTGTTCAACTACAGAACGATCCGTCAGCAGCTGAATTTTCACACCAATTACTGAAAATCGGAAATGGCCAAATGTCTGTCGATCCAACAGGAATGATTACATTGCCTAACAATTTCTGCACTTTTGCACAGTCTAAAGAGGCATTGACACAGAGTGTATTTCCAAACATAGTTCAACATTACAAAAACCATGATTGGCTCAGCGAAAGAGCAATTTTAGCTGGGACAAATAAGGACGTCAATGAGATAAATGCAGCTATTTTGGATCAAATACCTGGTGACATAGTTGCATATAAGTAAGTCAATGGACACTATTACTGATCAAGATGATGTCGTAAATTATCCAACTGAATTCTTAAACTCACTCGATTTGCCAGGCTTACCACCTCATAATTTACGATTAAAAATTGGAGCACCGATTATTATGCTGCGCAATAGTAATGTGCCCCGACTTTGCAACGGTACCAGACTCGCTGTGAAGAAGCTAATGGGTAACGTTATCGAAGCAACAATTTTGAAAGGGAAGTACAAAGGAGAAGACGTTTTGATACCCAGAATTCCACTGATTCCGACGGATTTACCATTCGATTTCAAACGTTTGCAGTTCCCTATTCGCCTTGCCTTCGCTATGACAATTAATTAGGCGCAAGGACATTCTCTACAAATGTGCGGTATTAATTTAGAATACCTAATTTTTTCTCATGGACAATTGTTTCGTATTAATTTTATTCTCTTTCAGCCAAATCATTGAATTTATCGCCTAGCGAAGCGGGCGAGTGAACGCTAGTTTTATTATAAAAATGCGGGATTCTCTTAAGAAAGTTTAAGATCCACTTTTTTATCGAAAAATTGTGTTCAGCGACGAAGCTAATTTTTGGATCAATGGGTATGTAAATAAGCAGAATTGTCGATTTTGGCGTGAAGATCAGCCAGAAGAATTGCAAGAGCTACCAATGTATCCAGAAAAGATCACAGTTTGGTGTTTGGACCGTACTTCTTCAAAGATGCTGCGAATCGTAACGTAACTGTGAATGGTGAGCGCTACCGTGAAATTATATCGAACTTTTTTTGCCCAAAATGCAAGAGCTTGACTTGCATGACATGTGGTTTCAGGAAGACGGTGCCACATGCCACACAGCACGCGTAACAATGGACTTGTTGAGAGGCGAGTTCGGTGAATATTTTATTTCACGTTCGGGACCTGTCAATTGGCCACCCAGATCGTGCGATATAACGCCTTTAGATTATTTTTTGTGGGGCTATGTTAAAGCTTATGTCTACTTTTACGGTTTGGAAGTCAACATTAAAGCATTTATATGTGAGATACGGGCCGATCATTGGAAAGAGTATACCAAAATTGGACTAAGCGGATGGCCCATTTGAAGCGCAGTCGAGGTCAACATTTGCATGAAATAATCTTCAAACCTTAAATTATATGGACTGTACTATCGATTTAAATAAAAATTTCATGCATTTTTCTGAACTTTACGAGTGTTTTTTTGAAAAACTTTCCTATAGCTCTTAAAAAATCACCCGTTATTAGACAGACTGTAAATACGCAAAGTCTTCAACGCCTCAATGTGCGCTACAAAAATAACGGAAATGTGAAAGTTTATTTTCTCGGAACCCAAATATAGTGAATTTATTGAACTATTCAGGATGAATTCAGTAAAACCAGCGCCAAATTGTAAAATTTTTGTATCTTTTGAGTAGCTTGAAATACAAGTAAATGTCGCTAATTTTTTGGCGAGATACTTTATACGTGAGCGTATTGTTTTTGCAACGCATTCAAATCGCGCGAGGCAGTGCTCATTGCTCTCATTTTACTCTACCGACATTAACAATGACAAAGGTACAAAAGTACAAAGCAAACTAGCCAATGCGTAGTTAACGGGAAATATTGCAATTGAAATGCGAAGGAAGGAAGGCCTTTAAGTCGAGGATGCTCATCATTAAGCCACAATGTGTGGCATCTACATATCTGCATATGTGCGTGGTGCAGCTATTGCTTTGTGATTTTTGTTGCTGTTCAACCATGTAGCACAGGGCTTCTTGCCACTACCCTAGAAATTTCTCATTTGTCTCTATGACGTCAAATGGCGTCTTCAATTCTACAAGCGTCCCCATTGCAATGCTCGTAGCTAAGCGTAGTAGGTCAGGCCAAGTATAGCAAAGAGTTTCCCTTTTCAAGTGTGACAATGTCTCGGAATTTAAAACAAAAA
Source organism: Anastrepha obliqua (assembly GCF_027943255.1). Taxonomy (NCBI): domain Eukaryota; kingdom Metazoa; phylum Arthropoda; class Insecta; order Diptera; family Tephritidae; genus Anastrepha; species Anastrepha obliqua. The sequence continues at coordinate 150,305,133 of NC_072892.1, read as the reverse complement.
AATTATGCAAACAAAGAATAAAATTTATTGTGTGCAAATGTGACAAGCATCCCGAGCAGGGAGCGTCAGTTGCGCAGACCAAATGTAAAACCAAAAAAAAGGGTTAGAGAGCCAAGAATGCGTTTCTAACTGTTTACATAACAAATGTGAACAAATGAATTGTGCGCCCACACTCACATGCAGGCCCACACTTGAGTACGCGTCTAAAGTATCAATAAAAACATGCAAGTATTTATATTTTTATTGCTTTTTTTTTGCATATATCCTTGTAAAAACGACGTACTTGGTTAACGGCAACAAGTAACAGGTTTGGTCCTTGCCTTTGCTGCTCTGTGCGCCACAAATGACAAACCACAAATGGCAAGTTCATTCAGCACATTTTTCTTTACCATTTTCCACACTTGATTGCTGTCAACTTATCAAGCCTAATGACATCGCCTCAACAATGGCCGATATATGGCACGCTTGTGTGTGTGTGTGGTGTGTAGGCATAGTTGCATGTGGTTGTTTTTGCATCATGAAAAACCTGAACTAGTAATGAAAAAAGTTCTGGTTCAGAACTAGCGCTCTGAGGTTGATTGCATATCATTCACTATTCTGGCATTTGTAAAAAAGTAAGCGCAAGCAATCCAGCACGGCCACTATCAACTAAATGATGTAGAGCAGGCGTGAGCAACCCTTTTGATCACGAGCCAATTTAACTCATAAAATTTTTTTGAAAATAAAACCTATTAATAATTCACGAAACTTAACTTATTATAAGCAGTAGAGGAAAAATATTGGAGGTTGAATTAGTTTTAAAGGTTTTTTTCGAAGATTTGGGGCTTTATTGTGAAAAAACGGTACAAAATATTTTATTCGAAGTATTGGCCATCGCCAGCTACAACTTTCGCCCATCTTTCGGGCAATTTCCGGATGCCGTTTCTCCAAAATTCTGGCCGCTGCTTGGCTATCCATGACTCAACCCATATTTTGGTAGCCTCGTACGAGGAGAGCCGCTGGTCCGCCAAATCGATACTCATATGCCGGAACAAATGATAATCGGAGGGAGCTATGTCTGGACTATACGGCGGGTGGGGTAACACTTCCCAGCCAAGCGTTCCAAGGTATTTTTTGACAGGTTGAGCAACATGCGGCCGAGCGTTGTCATGTTGCAAAATAACCTTGTCGTACCTTTTTACCGTTTCCGGCCGTTTTTCTTTCAATGCCCGGCTTAAACGCATCAATTGCAGTCGGTAACGATCCCCCGTGATTGTTTCGCCCGGTTGGAGCAGCTCAAAATATACGACGCCGACCTGATCCCACCAAATGCAGAGCATGATTTTCTTGCCGTGAATATTCTGCTTGGCCGTCGACGTTGATGAGTGGCCGGGCAAACCCCATGATTTTTTGCGTTTTGGGTTATCGTAGTGGATCCATTTTTCGTCGCCAGTCACCACCCGATGCAAAAAACCCTTCCGATTTTGTCGCTCGATCAGCAATTCGCACGTAAAAAATCGCCGTTCGACGTCGCGCAGCTTCAACTCGTACGGGACCTAATGTCCTTGCTTTTGGATCATTCCCATCGCTTTTAGACGCTTGCAAACGGTTGATTTATCAACGCCCAATGATTCAGCAAGCTCTTCTTGGGTTTGGCACGAGTCCTCGTTTACCAATTCCCCCAATTCCGCGTCCTCGAACTTTTTGGGCTGGCCAAGACGCTCCTTGTCTTCGGTGTGAAAATCACCACTTTTGAATCGTCGAAACCAGTACTCACATGTTGAAATCGACGGAGTATGGTCTGGGTAGGCCTCCTGCAGCAATTCACGGGCTTGGGCTGTATTTTTTTTCAAATTGAAGCAGAAAAGCAAAGCTTCCCGCAAATTGCGTTTCGACGGCACGAAAGTTGACATACTCGGAGCACGAAAACACTGCGTTGTTTATACTTCAGCGAAATGACAGATACTGATAAACAAAGCCTAGGGATGAGGCTTTGTCATGAATATATATTCAGTATTGCCAACGCGATAAAGTGATAAATAGCGCCATCTCTGTGTCACCTTTAAAACTAATTCAACCTTTAAAAAAAAGTTAAGTTTTCATATGCAAAGTTTAATGCAAAATAATAATTAAATATATCAAAGGACGCAACTTGTTTGGAAACCAAATTCTCTTACGTCGAACTTGAGTCTGCTCTTCAGCATGCTAAAGGGAAAACGGCTGGTGGGGATCGTATATCCTATCCTATGCTACGGAATCTTCCAAAATCTGCTAAGAACGCATTACTATTCTTATATAATAAAATACTTAATGATGGCATCTATCCCCATTCTTGGTTATCCGCCAAATAAGCCCCCATAACTTATTAATAGCTATAGACCGACTTCCCTCCTTTCATGTCTTGCAAAAATACTTGAAAAAATGCTAACACAACGGCTAATGTGGTATATCTCTAAAAATACCCTTGTTAGCCATAACCAAGTAGCCTTCAAAAGAAAACATGGCGTTATTGACTGTCTACTCCCTCTTCAACATTTTTTTACTCATACACTTTCAAACAAGAACCACGTCACTATTTTATCCACCGATTTGGAAAAAGCTTTCGACCGTATCGGAGCTCATGTCATTTTAGAGCAATTATCCACCTGCTGTGTATTCTAGGGATAAAAATAAGGAACTTTGCCGAAGGAACCATACCTCTAAAACGAATTCTGATGCCCCCCAATTTGGGTCGAATGAAAAATCCCACTTTGACCCATTTAGAGTGCTCTAATCGAGTCCAAATGTATGACCGACCCCCACTAACTTTGGACAGCCGATCCACCCATCCCAGTGGCCCCCTGGAACTCCCCTGGGGGGTTCCCCATACAATCATTTCAAAATATCACCATTTTTGGCCTTTACATGTGAAAAGATATTGAAAAGTTCGGCCCAAATTGGGGGACATCAGAATTCGTTTCGTTTTAGAGGTATGGTTCCTTCGGCAAAGTTTCTTATTTTGATCCCTAGAATATGATTTTCACAAAGCAATGGGCGATTTTTTTGCCTCCCCACAAATCGACCCGGCCTAGTTTATAATCTTATAAAATCCTTTTTAACCGGACGTAAATTTCAAGTCAAAGTTAATGGCGAATTTTCTTACCCCATTTCCCTTGAAAATGGAATTCCACAAGGCTCACCACTATCGGTTGTACTCTTTTCGATAGCCTTTGAAAAGCTAAACAAAATAGCAGGCAAATTCAAATCAATTAACGTATTTATGCTGATGATGCTATTTTATATACTAAGTCTAAAGATCCTTCAACAGTGGAAAGGAATTTCATCGACTGGATATATGATATCAATGCTTGGGGGCAATACTCAGGGACTACACTGACCTATAGCAAATGCAAGGTACTACATACAGGGTTGGCCATATTAAACTGACCCATTGAATAACCCTATAACTTTTTACTGTAATTTGAAATCTAAGGTTTACGTCAACAAGCCAAAGACACTAGGCGCACTTAAGGCCAATATCCGACGGGAAATAGCCGCCATATCGGCCGAGACGCTGGCCAAAACTATGGAAAACGCCGAAAAACGGGCACATTACGCTATACGAGCTAAGGGCGACCACTTGCGCGATATCATATTCAAAAAGTGATGCAAACGAATTTCCTTGAACTAAATTAAATGTTTTTCACAATGAAACACAAAAAAATGTTTCTTTTTCCATATTTTTTTAATAATCACATGGGTCAGTTTAATATGGCCAACCCTGTATATGCCGACAGCATAATTGTCAACGTACAAACCTACGCGTAAACAATTCGCCAATAGAGAATGTGGCTAATCTTAACATACTTGGTGTAATTTTTGATGATAAGTACACTTTTAAACACCACTGTTTAACACTAAAAACTAACCTTTTCACCAGGCTGAGCATTATTAAATATTTGGCATCAAAGCACCTTCGTATACATCAAAACACACTTATCATCATTACTCGTTCCCTCATATTATATTATCTAAAATCGATTTCTGCCTACCCATTTACAGCTGGTGTGCCAAGCAGCATCTAAACCTACTCAATGCCCCTTATCATTCAGCGGTCAGGCGTAGCCTTAACGCCTTCCCAACGTCTCCTATCAAGTGTGTTTTAGCTGAAGCTGGTCTTCCATCTATCACTGAAAGATGTCAAATAACTACTCTTAACCTTCATGTGCCCGGCCTACTACATTTGTAGTAAATTGTGAAAAAAAGTGAGATAAAAAAAAATTTTCCGAAACAACAATGCCCGAATTTTTTAGTAGCTTCTTGATTATCAAATCAAAGTCAATTAAGAGTATAATAACACTCGAACTATTATTTGCCTGACCTCTAGACCCTACTTGACCATCACCTTGCGGCCGGCTTACTACATTTGTAGTAACCATATAAAATGCATACATTTAAATAGTATTTTATAGTTGACGTCAGCTTGTCGCAACACGAATCTGGGAGAAATTAACCTTAATTGAACTAAGAGCATTTATAGGTCTTGTGTTACTAATAGGTGTAAATAAACCAAATGAATGATGTGGATGTGCTATGGAGCCAAGAATGCATTTGCTGTTATCGAGCAGCAATGCCTAAGTCACGCTTCAAAGAAATTGTTCGATTCATTAGATTTGACAGCGAGCGTACAAGAGCAGTTAGGCTAGAAGCCGATAAGGCTACTCCAATATCTGAATTGTGGTCACAAATGAACGCAAATCTGCGCAAATATTACCAACCATCTGGAGAAATTACTGTGGATGAACAATTATTTGCTTATCGCGGTCGAACTAGGTTTACTCAGTACATACCCTCTAAGCCTGCCAAGTATGGGATAAAGGTTTGGTTTGCATGCGATGCTAAGTCGTTCTATCCACTCAAAAGTGAAATATATGCTGGAAAAAACTCAAATGCTGGTCGAGCAAATAACGTAGGTGAAGGTGTTGTGCAAAGGTTAGTATGCCATTGGGAGAACACCGGAAGGACTATTATTTGTGACAATTTTTTTACATCGGCAAGTATTTAATGTCCAAAGGTCTTGCTATTCTTGGTACTGTTCGTCAAAATAAAACGTTTGTACCATATGAAATGAAGGCTGACCGCAATCGTGCTGAAGAATCTTCCATTTTCGGGTTTCTTGATGGAAAATTTTCTTTGGTATCTTATGTTCCAAAAAGAGGCAGATCAGTTATAATACTTGCCAGCACACCTTTGACAAATTCAATTGTAGCTGAAAAGAAAAACAAGCCGCAATACATCCTTGATTACAATGCAAACAAAGGAGGCGTCGACGCAATGGATAAAATGCTTTCTACATATTCAACGAAACGCAAAACATTGCGTTGGCCCTTGGCCATGTTTTATAACATGCTGGACATAACTGCACTTGCATCATTCATCATTTACTCGGAAAACAATCCATATAACCGTCGCACAGACGCGCGACGAAAGTTCTTGCGGAGCTTGTCTAAGCAGCTTTATATGCCAGCAATTGAACAGCGCTCTCAAGTTCCCCGGGTGCTGGGATTCCACCAACCACGTAAAGCTATCGAAATGGCACTGGATTGATCCCTTTCTGCTACATCTAATGTTGATTCATCTATTTTACCTGATATTTTCAACGATAAACAACCAAAATATCCTGTACCTTGTCAATACTGTGAAATAGGATGTCGTAACAACACACGAAAAATCTGTAGTTGGTGCAAAAACGCAGTGTGTAATGCACATGCCGAAACATATATTTTGGGAAAATGCTGTTCAACTCCTGAAAACGAAAACATTTTTTGTAATTAAATTATCACCTGAATTCAATATTTTTAAATAAAACGGTTATTACACACGTACAAGTAAAAAAAACACCATACAAGTCTTTTTTCTTAACATTACATTGGTTTTGCATGCAATTACATAGTTACTACAAATGTAGTAAGCCGACCGGGTACGTAAGTCTTATATCCCGGGCATATGAAGGTTAAACTTATAAACAAGTTTTCAAGCACTGCAAATAAACTTCTTTTCGGCAAATTTAAGACCGCTTCTCGGCATAATCGCTCTTTCAAAATTTGGTCGGTCATCCGTCGTTGCATCTACAACTGCAACAAACTAGTTAAATATATCTTTACCGGCATCTTGCTCGAAAATTAGTAGTCAGTGTCCCTAGAAACTCCTTCCTGCATCAGTAAATATCGACCTTCATGCTCTCAGTAAAATTAACACAAATGCGGTAGTTTTTACACAACGTTTAATGGAAATAATTCATTCGCAGTCCTTAAAGGGTTGGGTAACGATTTTCACAGTTGGTTCACGTACTGACCATAGTACTACTTTTGCTGGGGTAGAGAAAGACGGAGGCCTAATATCTAATGGTTGGCTGACACCGAAAAGCTCATTTTTTTCTTCCGAGGCATTGGCTATCCTTCAAGCGTCAGAGTATTCTACAAATAATGAGGGAAAATTCTTAATACTTACAGACAGCTTGCCAGTCTGCCTAACGATAAAATATATCTTTAATGATAATCAGATCGTTTGTCGTATTAAATTAATAAAATATCCTAACAAAATAAAGATTCTATGAATACGTAGCCACATAGGCATCCCTGGAAATGTAAAAGCTGATGCAGTAGCCAAAAATACATACATATTGCAAACCCTCCATCACTAATACGACACATTCTTCTCGAATGACATCCTTAAAACTATCAACATACATTCTTTCCACTTGAAAAAGGTTAAATGGTCTCAATTTAATAACCCATACATTCTTATAAATTTTGATTGTAAAAAAATCCCTATTCCCATCTCTCAATCGAACACATCCTAGACCTCTGTCCAACTCTAACCACCAAACGAACTACTGCATTCGGAACTATGGTACCATCTACTCTATTAAATAATGTACTACTGTAAGTATTGGGAAACTAGAAAACAAATAATGAATTCGCCTTGTTTCATTCCGGGCTGCCAGGCACATGAACACGGCAAAAGGAAAAAAAAAAAACAAAACAAATCAGCAGATGTACCAACACCTCCTCTAATAGATTCGCCTTGGGTTTCACATAAGATTTATAAAAATTTCCGATGTTTACTGAGAGAAAAACATTTTTCAAATCGGTATTATTCTGCATGTCAATTACTTCCAATTGAAAATCTATGGAAACTCTATCCACATCGAGACTAAATGGCGAGAAAAACACATTCGTGGAAACCGTTGTCTTCTCAGCTTTAAACATTCGAAATCGTAATTGAAATTCGTGGATTAAAATGTCTACTTATTGTGCGTATTTTTGACAAGTAGTAACGTTTGTACTGTCGAACAAACCGGCATGCACGAGCAATGGAGCAACATTTCTTGTTTTCTACGTACCGCCGCCGAAGGAGTAATCGGATTCCGGCGAGTCCGAAAAAACCGTTGGTATGACGAGGAATGTCATGCTGCCGCATAAAGAAAAGATGCTGCGATCGAGCGCAACGCGAGCCATGTGGGATCGCTACAGAGAGCTCAGAAAGGAAGAGAGAGGTATTAACAGAAAGAAGAAAGGAGAGGCCGAAATATGCGAGTGCGAGGAGCTTGAGATGCTGACCAATAGGAACAACGGCCGAAAATTCTACCAGAAAGTTCGGTGGCTTACAGAAGGTTTAAAGACCGGTGCGTTTTCCTGTAAGAACTAAGACGGCGATCTGGTGACTGACGTACAGAGCAATCTTAAATTATGGAGAGAACACTTCTCGAACCTGTTAAACAGTGGCAGCTGCGCATGTCACCGAGAATGTGGAGATCCCGATACCCCAATCGTTGAAGACAGAACTGTCGTTCCGCTACCTGACCATGACGAGGTAAGAATAGCGATAACGCGGCTAAAGAACAACGAAGCCGCGGGCGTCGACGAACTGCCGGCTGAGCTATTCAAACATGGCAGCAAGGAGCTGGTAAGGTGCATGTATCAGCTTCTATGCAAACTATGGACGGATGAAAGCATGCCTGGCCATTAAAATTTAAGTGTGCCCGATCGCGGGATTAGTCTTCTATAGGTTCTAGCCTATAAGGTTCTAGCGAATGTATTGTGTGAAAGGCTGAAGTCCATCATCAACCAGCTGATTGCACCTTATCAATGTGGTTTTAGACCTGGAAAGTCTACCATCAAATATTTACAATACGCCAAATCTTGGAAAAAACCCACGAAAGGAGAATCGACACACACCATCTTTTCGTCGATTTCAAAGCTGCATTCGACAGTACAAAAAGGAGTTACTTGTATGCCGCGATGTCTGAATTTGGTATCCCCGCAAAACTAATACGGCTATGTAAGATGACGTTGCTCAACACCAGCAGCGCCGTTAGAATTGGGAAGGACCTCTCCGACCCGTTTGATACCAAACGAGGTTTCAGACAGGGTGACTCGCTGTTGTGTGACTGCTTCAACGTTGGAAAGGATCGTATGAGCCTTAATTGCTCAGGCACAATATCTTATAAGAGCGCACAATTGTTGGCGTGTGCCGATGATATTGACATCATCGGCCTTAAAAACCGCGCTGTTAGTTGTGCCTTCTCCAAACTGGATAAAGAGGCAAAGCGAATGGGTCTGATGGTGAAGGAGGACAAAACGAAGTACCTTTACTTGGGAGTGGCCAGGACGATATGTCCGGGATTAGCCCACGTATCCTCTGGGTAGCTTCCGAACACCCGTTCGGGAGTGACCTAACGTGAGAAGGCGAAGCATTCCAGGATAGCTGGTTGTGCGCTGGGTTTGGGACCCGCCACTTAAAAATCCCCCAATGAAAAGCATTACAAAGCCTCGGATGAGCTCAACACAGCTATTTGAAGTAAAATCAGAAAACTCTATGCTTTTATTTGAATACTTTTTCTGAAATATATTTCAATACCTTATCAAAGTCGAAAATTCGTTGCGCTTAGCTTCAAGTACAATTACATTAGCACAATAACAATGCAGAATGTTTCCAAAAATACAACTGTAGATGCGCCAAAGCATACGTAGGTATTTGCCCTTATTTCTCAAAAAGCAAATAATTTTTGCATAATTCGTGTGGCCCAATTCGTAATTGCGATTGGTTCGTTAGCTAGCCGTGGCTGCTTATTATAGCTCTTGGGAAATTTATGGACCTGTTCCGGTGAGCTAAACACCACATGTTTATTAGTTTACTATTGGATAACGAGCAACAAAAAATGCAATACTGGCTATAAACAGCACTCAAATAAAATGAAGTTGGTAAAAAAGAACTTGAATATACGAGGGTGACTTAATAAGCCCTTCTTCAACACAGTCTACATCTAGTTTAGATTAGATTAGTTTGAGTGGCTGTCATCCAAAATACTTAGGCCGGAATAGTCCCATTGTGCTACCACTGGAGCTCATCCTTTACACTTCTGAGTCTTCTCTAAGCCAACCTGTGGATTCAAAAAATTTGTTCTGTGGATTTAAAAAAAATTCTATCTAGAAAGACTAGTCCGAGCGTGAAAGCCCTTTTCTGTATAGAGCAATGCATATACACAGGAGGTGTTCCATGGATTCCTCTTCCTTCTTCAACATCTTCGCTAAAAGTAGTTATGTAGTTTGCCTGCCTTTCAATTAGACAATGCCCTGTTAGTACCCCTATAGTGTTTCTCATATCCTCTCATATCCTACCTCCTAAGATTCAAAAGTGCTTTTGTGCCTACTTATTTCCTAAACGCTGCATGTAACATGTTTTGTTTTTAATTTTCTAATTTTGGATATTTTCCAAATAATATCATTCCTCAAAAACTGTCGTTATATCCTTACCAGCCTTGTGGATTTTTATGAGAAGCTTTTTGATGGCGAAAATATACTCGGAGGTTTGCCATTGCCTGCTCAGGGTCGCCCGCTCTTAGAGAAAACTTTTTCTACCATTTTGGTGCATAGGGCCTACAAAGCCTTCTGAATAGCCGAGCCTACAAGCTTCTGGATAGTAGTCACGCACCAATCCATTCGGCTGCGGCGGGCGCTGATAGCTGGAGGTTCCCCAATACTACTTTGGAATTGTTAAACGATTACTTTTGTTATCAATTGGGAGCAAAAGCGACACCTTTCGTGGCGACAGCTATTTTATACAAGGTGGCGCAAAAATAATCATAAATTTTTTTTTTTAATAAAGTTTTTATTAAATCAAAATATATTATTCTGAGTGATGGAAATCTTGGGTTTAACCCTTACCCGCTCTATTGCTTGTCTGTTTGTATATTGCAGATGTCTAGTTCACAAGAGTGAAATATGATTGACGTACGCCACCATTTGCAAAAACTATAAATCTTCTGATTCTGATTCTGATAGGGGGATTCATTTTGTGCCTTTCGATATCAAAATATATGTATATGCAAAACTGAAATCAATGTCCCATAGGATAGATTAGATTAGATTAGATTTGTGGGGGTTGCACAAGACCAAGCACTCAAGCAAGGAGAACAGTGTACACCTGAACAGACTACAGTGAAGTAATAGAGAGACAGGATAGATACTGTATGGATGGTTAGACAGACAAATTTGTTTAAGGTCACTCTTTTGGATTCATTGATGCATCTTAAGTGATCCGAAAGAGTATGAAATGTATCCATACTCAGTACATCGCACCCAAACAGCCTCAGTTAGATTCTAGGAAACGCCGGACAGTTAAAGAGAATGTTCAGTGTCCTAATTCTCACAACAGAAAAGGGATACTTGGGTCGGCAATGATTCCCATGGTACTAAGTTTTAGCTGAAAGCTTGCAAATTTCCTGTTTGGTTCTTTCACAAAGCATTTAGCTACTCTGCAGCAGCCCAACGCAGTCCAACGTCTTCTATGGGTAGACCTTATGAAGTCGTCAATCCATAGTTGAATCGATGCAGAATTAACACCTGGAAATGGTTCAGGGCTTAGTGGTATGCTTGCAGAACCTTTATTAGTCAGTTTATCATTCCCTGTAATGCCACAAAGCTCAGGCACCTAAATAACACAAACTTTTTCTAAATTAGCCAGTATGCTACATTCAAGATGACCTAGATTCCCGTTAAGAGTACTGTAACCATCTAGGAGTAGGTGTACAAGTACCCTCCAGATCCGCTCCCACCGCTGATTGTGGTTCCATCGGTGTAAAAAATGTGCTGAAAATCCGTTAATAGGTTCGTTGGACTTAATCATTGATCTCTATGGGGGATCAAAACATATGCTTTCAACGAAGGCTAACGTTAGGCACCCGATTGTTTGCTGACATCGAGAACAGTGTGCACCACTCCGACAACTGGTGGCATATCTGACAGTGACCAGTGTTTTCTTCGTTTCCCCATACTCCGTTTAACTTGAGTTTGTACACCGTCTCCATCGCTTCCTTTTGAATTGGAAGGTCTAGAGGTTGCAAGTTCAGGATGGCATTAAGGGCATCGTCAGATGTCGAACTCATGATACCTGTGATGCTCAAGCACACACTTCTCTGTAGGCTAGTTAGGGGTTTTACTTTGGAATTAACCATAGTAGCTTCCACCAGGCCACAGGGGCATATGTAATAATAGGCCTAACCAGGATGATGTACAACCGTGCCTTGCCAAAAGTTGTCTTACACTGCCAGAAGACTTTTGGTGTTCGAGAGACCTTCCGCTTGACGTGTGTCTCCAGGTCATCTTACAATCTAGGATTATTCCTAAGTATTTGACCTCAGATGACAGTGGCAGTGTTACTCCTTTCAAAATGGGTAGTAACAGGCCTTCCATATTGCGTTTCCTAGTGAAAAGTACCAAGGTACTTCTTAGAGGATTCACTGAAAGACCATGCAATTCGCACCAATAATCAGTCTTGTTCAGAGCTGCCTGCCTTTTATTTCATGTAGCTTCTAGTGACTGTCCTGAGATTAGTACGCTCACATCATCCGCATATGCTTGGATTTCCTGTAGATTATTAAGAAGAGAATCCATAATAAAGCAGCACCACCTCGTGGGCAGTCCTCCTTAGCCTCAACCTTCATCCTTCAACGTTTTCTCCATCTGTGATAACCAGTATGTTGGACAGCATACAGTGGATGGGATAACTCCGTAGGATGGGATAATTGCGCACATTTTACTCACCGATTGTCCGATAACAACCATGCATTGTTTGCACCATTTCAGGTGAGACGAAACCAGATAGGCGACTAGAGCCTTCGCCGCTGCTAGTGCTGGAACGAGTACACCGAAATTGAGTGAACTAATGGCGGGGGATTCCAATCGATAGTAAAGATTCCTTTTAATACATTTGGGCGGTCGCCGAAGCCGTGCGTGATTACCATTCGGAATTCACAGAGAGGTTCGTAGATTCGAATCTCGGTGGAACACCAAAATTAAGAAAAACCTTTTTCTAAAAGCGGTCGCCCCTCGGCAGGCAATGGCAAACCTCTGAGTGTATTTCTGCCATGAAAAAGCTCCTCATAAAAATATCTGCCGTTCGGAATCGGCTTGAAACTGTAGGTCCTTCCATTTGTGGAACAACATCAAGAGGCACACCACAAATAGGAGGAGGAGCTCGGTCAAACTCCCAAAAAGGGTGTACGCGCCAATTAGATATATTATATATATATATATAAGCATTTGTTTGTTGGGGGTGATGCTAATTTCTCGCAAACAAATTATACTAAATAAGCATGAAAAATCCCAACTTTTTCCATTTCCAGCAAAAATGCTCGTAATCGTCTATTTCAAATGGCTGCCACACAAATTCGAAATGTTGGCTTTGAGATGGCAACGCTATCTGTCATAATTTGTGGGGATTTATTAATCCACCCTCGTATGTATATTTTATTATTATGTTGTTGTTGTTAAAATTGACGATGAGGAGGTGGAACTTATTGCATGCAACAATAACCATCCCATATTGTGATTTGCTAATAATTACGTTGGCTGAAATACTCGTACTCATGTCTATCTATCATATCTATCATGAAGATTGCAGCACTGTGATGGGTCGTTGTCGACTTTCTGATGGCTTGCATATGTTGTGACGTACATATGAACATATATGTACGTATGTTCGAAACACATCGCCAGTGGAGAGGATATGCGTTGTGTCGTCAAAGTGATTACGTGCAAAGGAAGTGATGTAAGGTGCGCATGTTGTACGTATGTGTGTGTGTACTCGTATATGAAATGAATATATTCCCCAATTGACAAAATTTGTATGAAGATGTGGCGCTAATGGAAGAGTTTGTTGGCGGTTTTTTTCAAAACTTTCCAACTAGGGACTACCAATATTCAATAGTAAAAGTCCCACCACGTCATGGCTTCAAAGCACAGTTCTCCAATAAGACCAGTCCAAGATAGTTCAATTGATTGCCTCTAGTACAATAGACATGAACAATAATTTTACTTCAAATGGTTTGGTTTGCTACTTTTGTGTATAAAAATAAGTAAATTGTTTAAGTATTGGATGATGACTGGCCAACCCAGTTGACTTAAGTTTATCCGCAAAATTGAAACTCGAAATTAGATCCAAAAACTAATTCTTTATTTTATAAAAACGTACAATATTTAGACCCGAGGCAAAAAAGGGCGACGAAGTAATTTATGCTTAATTAATTAATTACCGATACCGGGGGAGCTGTGATGGCAAACGAAAACGAAACTGTATCAAACTGTATCAAAAGGTGCGTAGGCTGGTCCTTTTATAATGGTTTTGGGCACCGCTATCCCTTTATCGATGCTAGGTGAAGGGGAGATCATGCGAAGACGATGCGACGTGGGATTTATGTATTTTTTCGGCATACATTGTATCGATGTGCATGTATGTTGTTGGCAATGCAGATGTACTAAATTCTGCACAAAATAATGATCAGTTATTGATAACAACAATGTGTAAAGCAGCGAAGAGCGAAGTGAACGATGAAATGAAATGTGAGCGATAACAACAATATGTAAAGCAGCGAAGAGCGAAGTGAACGATGAAATGATGAGTAAGCGATGACAACAATGTGTAAAGCAGCGAAGAGCGAAGTGAACGATGAAATGAAATGTGAGCGATAGAGAAGTGAAAGGAATAGGGTGAGCCCAAAATTGTGGGTGATGCGAAAATAACGTTAGGGTGAGCCCAAAATTTGTGGGTGATGCGAAACTAAACCTTAAACCCTTAACAAGTATTTTTGTTTAATAGCGTCCACTTCTCGGCAAGCAATGACAAGCCAACGAATGCATTTGTGCGATTCTCATCTTTCGTATATCCTTTTCTACGTCTTGCAACCGTCGTTGCCTTGGCCGGCCTATCCTGCTTGCTCTTTCAGAATTTGCTCTAAAAACTTTTTTGCTTGCTCCATCGCTGCTCATTCTTAGGATGTGTCCATACTACCGTAATCTTTGCGACTTTATAAAACGCGTTACATTTCGACCCGCAATTAAAACACGGAACTCGTGGTTATACCGTTTGCGGTATGCACCGTCTTCTAATCTACGCGATTATCGAATATTTTTCTGAGAATTTTTCTTTCAAAGTACATCAGTAAATTCACGTCATTAACTGTAAGGACCCATGCTTCACAGCCGCAGGTGAGAACTGATCCTATTATGGGCTTGCACATCTGAAGATTTTGTTCCTTTGACATCAATGAAGACTTCATAATTTGATATGACCAAAGTATGCTCTATTAGCTGCCTGAATATGGTCTTTCATTGATAAGGACGGATTCTTATTTATGCTGAGTACCACTCCCAAGTATTTCATCTCTTGCATGAGGTAAAAAATATAACTTCCAAATGTGAAGAGACTATCATGAAAGTATCATATTGATCGAATTTATATATTTTTTTTTAAGTGAAACTTCTTTAGCGGCGGTCTGATATTTGAGAGAGAATGGAGAGTGAATTGGAAAAAATGTAACGTTTAGAGATTTCGTTACGCAAGAGAAAAAAAAAGATACAACGTAGAGCGAAGGAGAAAGAGAGCTATACATTTTCTATACCTAAGACATAGGCTTCGTTGTAAGACAGAGTATACAGATATATAACATAGTGAGAAAGAGAAGGGGAGTTATACATCATAATGTTACGCGACAGAGAAAAAATCAGAAAAAAAGTTGCTGGTCATGTTGCAGTGAATAACATCAGTAAAACAGCGGTACCAATCGGACGACACACATCAACAATCCCGCTTAACAACAACAAAACGATTAACGCTAAACGATCACATTTACCATTAGTTTGTGCTTGTGCGACGACCATTCACAAGTCTCAGGGAAGCACGTATTCTGAAGTTGTTTACGATTATGATAAAAAACATTCGCAATCATTTGTTTACGTTCCTTTATCACGAGTCACTTGTATTGAAGGCTTGTGGATTATAACCAACGGAAATGATTTTAGATTCTACCATGGTCGACGAGCATCAGTCAGTATGTCTCATTTACAAGATGAATTCCGGAGACTATCGTTAAAGAGACTGGAAACTGTGGATAAACAAATAATCGATTTCATGACTCAGAGAAGAGGGCTATCTGTATATGCTTTTAATTGTTAGAGCCTACGAGCACATTCCGCAGATTTAATAGACTCTGTCATCCGCAAATCGAATATAGTACTTTTGTCCGAAACTTGGGTAAGCGATAATGAGGATATTAGTATACCAAATTTCAATTGCGTCATAAAATATAAGCGACTAAATGTTAGAGCTGGCGGTGTGGCAATCTACCACAATCAAGATGATAGCGTAAATATCGTCACACCAAACATGGAAATGACTGCAAAGCAGTCTCAGTCATATTCATCAACAGTCACACCAGTTGGCGATGTTTGCATTGCAGAATGTCAAATGCTGAATGGAAAAACTATTGTCGTAGCCGCCATCTATATCTCATCGAACCAAAATCTTGATGACATAATATATTTCATTCACCGCTCACTACTGGTTTACAGCCACGCAGGTGGAAATGCACTTGGAAGAGGCGAAGACAAAATTCCAAGGATCCAATGATTCTTTGCCGTTGATTCAATTTCTTCGAGAAACATTCGGTTTGCAGATAAACAATAACCCTAAAGAATCAACAACAAAATCCGGAACTACACTAGATGCAATTTTCACACGTTATCTAGAAAATATTGAATCACGTACATATATTCCATATTTCAGCTATCACAAACCAATTATATCAGTACGAGTATTACCAATTGAACCACTAACAGATGATAGCATAATGCATATATAGTTAATAAAATCGAATTTTGGTTACACAAATTTTATACTGTTGTATTTCTTTTGAAATTATCCCTGTCTCCTTCTCTTCCTCTCTCGCTCTTTCTCTCTCTCTCTCTCT
This sequence comes from Anastrepha obliqua, assembly GCF_027943255.1. Taxonomy (NCBI): domain Eukaryota; kingdom Metazoa; phylum Arthropoda; class Insecta; order Diptera; family Tephritidae; genus Anastrepha; species Anastrepha obliqua. Next base: position 150,288,866 of record NC_072892.1, on the reverse strand, counting down.
CTCTCTCTTTCTTTTATTCACACTCATTCACACACAGAAGTTTGACTTCTACCACGTGTACGATGCTGCACATGATTTTTTTTTATAAATTGCGACTATTAAACTTGTATTCGATTCTTTAAGTATGTTTCTGTGTTTTTCTTCAAATTTGAAGTATTAGCTCATGTATCTGTCTTATCAACTTTTCTCCGCCATATTTTATGAGCCTGACTTCTTTTGTTTCAGCTTCTCCATTGCTATTTTCGTGTCATTTAGATCGGGGTCCTCTAGCATATTTTCTACTGAGCATACAGTGCCATCATTATTATTTAAGAGCTCATTAAAATGCTTCTTCCAGATAACTTTCACTTCAGCAGCATGAAAATCAAACCAAACTTCTGCTGTTATAAAAAAACGTGTGTGGTTTTTTTGTTTTGTTGAGGTGGCACACAGCATTGAAAGCCGATAAGTGTGGGACTTGCCTTTCGACTCACCCACTAAAAACCTACCCCAGCTCCGTTTCCCTCCCACCGCGGGACAACCGTTAGGCATGACTTCGCGGGAGGGGAAGCGGCCTATTGCCAATTCTTGAAAATCATCACTTGACGGAAAGGGGAAGCGGCATATTGCTTTTTCATGAAGATCTGCGCTGTTGTTCAGCGCGACGCAGTTTGGAGATGACTATATTTACTATATTACATACAGCGGACGAAAGCTCTTCTGACTCTAACATAATATCCACTAGGTTATCAGCCGAAATTGGCTTCCCCACCCTAGTGCTTAATTCCTCTCTTTCGAACACAAATCGCAGACAGACAAACTAAACATGTTTTGCGTCTTCTATAGCTGGTGCACAATGAGAGCAGTACGGGTCGTCTTCGTACTTAAACCTATTTAGATAGGATTTGAAGCACCCATGTCCCGTCAGTATTTGGGTCAGATAATAGTCTAACTGTCCATGTTTACGGTTAATCCACTTGGCTATTAAGGGAATCAGACGTTACGTCCAGCGTTCGTTTAGGGACGAACTCCATTGTTCCTGCCATGAACGCAAGCTAAGCTCTCTTGCTTCCTTGCGTATTGTCTGCCGTTCTGAAGTAGCTTTGTTTTTGTGAACTTCAGCGTACTCTTTTGCCATTAAATTGATTGGGAGTAGTTCTGCAATAACTATAATGGCGTCTTCTGATACCGTTCGAAACGCGCAGCACACTCTGAGGGCACTCAGTCGATACACTGATTTCATACCATTCACATATGAGCTGCAATTAGTTGCTACCGTCCATGTTGTAGCTGCATACAGCAAGATCGATGAGGCCACGGTATTAAGAAGTCTCCTGCCATTTTGCCTAGGGCTTCTAGTCTTCATCATTATGCGCGTCAGTGCTGTTACTGCCTCTGCCGCTTTGAAGCTCGCGTATGATAGGTGATGTCTGAAGTTCAGCCTATGGTCGATTATTACGCCCAGGTATTTAATGAACGGCTTCGATCCCTTGGTATTTTCGCCCACCATTATATTTGCCGACTCCACTTTCTTCCTGCTGATAATGAACTTCCGTCTTATGATCCGCAAGAGTTAGACCGTTCTTGCGCAGCCATTCTTTTACCATGCCGACAGCCTGGTTGCAGGTTGCTTCAGTTTGGTGGAGTACTTTAGCTACGACCATAACAGCGATATCGTCAGCAAACCCTATAATTTTTGACCTGGGGGTAAACTGAGACGTAAGACTACGTCATACATAATATTCCACAGCAAGGGGCTTAGGATTGAGATTTGTCTGTAACTCCCGCCAACGTCAAATGTGTATGGAACATTGCAGTAGTTTGTGCCTAGAATGTTCAGAATGATTTAACATTTTTTTCTATGTTTAAATTGTCAAAAAAAAAATTGTTTCTAACTAATATTTGTAGGTTATTATTAACCTCTTCCGGTACGATATAATAATGAAAAAAGTACAAGAAATAATCTTTTTATTAACATTAACTTTTTAAGACTGAAATCTTACAGACTAACAACAATTCGCCCGTGACTTGTACCAAGAAATTTTAACGGTAAACCATATGTTATAGTGATCTGTGATATTTTCACAAGTAAAAAAGGTGTTGCCAAATTCAGTACAATAGAAATTTGAAACTAAATTTATTATCATATTCAACATATTCCTTACCTATTGTGCGCTATGGTACGAAAAACCAATGACGCGCTAGACTCGCATGACAGAAGCGGTCAATATCACCAGATAGCGTCTCAAGAATGCCACTGGATTGAAACCCGCAACAGAGCAGAGTTCGCGGTCGGCCAAAGATCACTTGGTGAAGGTCGATGATGAGCGAACTAGCAGTTCCCGACATCACATGGGACGGCGCAAAAACAATAGCCCAGAACTGTGTACGATGGAAGAGTCTTGTCCTATGCTCCCGAACGGAGTGAACAAGGATATAAAATTATAATATCTCTCGTAATACTTAAATTAGTGGACCTTAAAAGTAAGGTGTATCAGATCATATTGAATGTTTATGAACAATGTAGCCGTAAATATAGTTTACGAATCTAGAGTTATTTCTCATCTTTTCTCTTATTCATACCCTAAATAAATATTTTTAGTAAATTAGTAGCGATCTTGTTCGATCCTTTGGCTTTTGGCTCTCCCTTGGCATTAAATTTCCTACAGGGGACAGACCGATGGGAAATTCGAAGATACTCAACTACAACAATTATTGGATGAAGACTCTTGTCGAACGCTTGATGATACGTCTAAACAGTTTGATGTTGGCAGATAAACCGTCGGTAAACGCTGCACGCGATGGGAATAGTCCAGAAAGCAGGTAACTGGGTGGCACCTCAATTGAAGGAGAGGGATATCGAGAGACGTTTGGCGACATGTGAGATGCTTCTTGAACGGCAGAAAAAGCATTTCTGCATCGCATCATTACTGGCGATGAAAAATGGATCTATTATGATAACCCTAAGCGTCGCGAATGAGCCGAGCTGGCAATCGTTACCGACTGCAGCTAATGCGTTTGAATCGAGTTCTCAAATAAAAGTGGGCGGAATGCGACGGTAGACATGACAAAGAAATTTGACTTTGCTGCATGAAAACGCCAGACTACACGTTCTTAAATCGGTTCAGAAATATGTAGAGCAACTGAATTGGGAAATCTTGCCCCAAACGCCGTATTTCCCAAACATTGCACCTTCGGATTACCATCTGTTCCAACCAATGCAGTCAGCCCTTATTGGAGAGCGATTCACTTCTTACGGGCGCATCGCAAACTGGCTCAATGAATGGATGAAGTCAAAAGAACCCGAATTTTTCGCCAGAGGAATCCGTAAGCTGGCTCAAAGATGGAGTAAAGTTGTAGCTTCCAATGGCACATACTGCACACTTAATTTTTTAAATAATTCTTAACTTTAGCTAAGGGACATTTCGAAAATCCTGCGATAAAAACTACGATACTACGATACGGAAAGAAGTAATTTTTCATTTACATTGAGTTCTCATTAGTTTGATCGTAACAGCTGACAGGGGACTGCGTTTACGTCGGTGACTGTTTCCAGCATAAGAAAGGACGGGCACTTTTTCCCCATACCCAATATTTATGTATAAGAACAACTTTAAGACCGACTTTTGAAAATTCCAAATGTGATTGGTAATAATAATAATAAATTATATGAATAAAATATATTAGTACAAAAACAAACTCTTCCGCTCAAAAGACACGAGCGACACAGTCCACCTGACGTACGGAGCATTTCTGTTTGGGCGCTGGGCCAAGAAAGACAGCAGTTTGTTAAGCAAGATCTAAAAATAATCAGTTACAGAAAAAAATCATCACCATTATAAATCGCCAATAATTTATTGAGAGCAGATAGAATAGTTTTCTTGATGGTAAACAGCGGCAGTGGTGAGATAAGAATTAAAAATTTGGCAAAAGGTTCGAACTGGCTCATTAAGCTCGTTTCTTGTTTTACAACGTTTATAAAATACAGTTCCGAAGCCACGATTCTAACTTATCAATAAAAATTTGGTATACATATATTTCCTAAATTATTTCGACACTGCGACTTTGAGTAAAAAATCATTTCCTAATTATTTGTTTAAAATAAGACAATTTCACATCTGGTTTATATTTAAATTTTTTAGTCGCTTAATTCAAACACAATCTAGCCATTCATTTTTCAAGTGATTCTTATTACTCATAACTTTTTTATTGCGTGCCTATAATTCACACATTTCTTCACAATTTACGATGTGCATTTAAGTGCAAATGCTTATACTTTGGCGACAAGCAAATCAATTAGTTTTATTGCGGCTGAAATCCGCATAAATGTATTAATGCATTGATCGCCTGCTGTGATTTAGTACCCAGCCAGTACCTACTGCTAATTTTTTCTACAAACCCATAAATAGGTATGCATGTACAGTGTGTCACATAAGAGCGTAGACGTGACTATCGGCAGCAGTCTAAATTCAGTTTTGTAAATTTTTCTTCAAGCAAAGGGAAGTTTGTGGTCAAACAAAAATTAAGTTTAAATTAAGTTTTTAAGTTAGAAGGTACCTATTTTACGCCAGCTTTGCATTTGTCAAGTGGACAGGTGTAAAATTTGACACGATAGAACAACTCGTTAGAATTACTGAAACTTATTATGAAAATGTGCGCTTTTAAATAACAATAAATTCGTGATTTTTTTGAGAAATAATCGTCCGAATGAGCCGACAATTGAAATGCTGGTGAAAAACTTTCAAGAAACTGGTTCTGTCGAAGATGGAAAACGGACTGACAGACCGAAAACTGGACTTTTTGTTGGGAATATCGATGTTGTAGAGCCAAGCATTGCTGAACAACCTTCGACTTTTAACTATATCTCGACGTTCTCAACAAGCATTCAACGACATTCATGAATACAGGGTCCGGTACTCGAAGCGTAACCAATTAAAACGGCCAAAAAATTTTGTTTGGAAAATTACTTTTATTCAATTCAAAGTAAAAAATGTGTGAAAATAATACAAAATTAACAATCAATTTACTTTTGCTCGATATGACCACTTCTTCCCTTGACTATGGCCTTGAGACGGTCCAGAAACGAAACGCAAGCTGCCCGAATGTGACTTGCAGGTATTTTGGCTGACTCGCCGACAATGGATTTTGTCAGCGCCTCGAGAGTGATGAATCTTTTAGTTCGGACCCTGCTCTCCAAAAAGGGCCCAAAGAAAATAGTCCATCGGATGCGTGTCTGTTGAATTTGAGAGCAATTGTGTGGACGTTCTGCGGTTTGGCACGTTGTTTTTTAGCCATTCTTGGCTTGGTTCACTCGAGCTCTGTGAGAAGGTGCCGAGTCTTGTTGAAACGTCCATGGTCTGCCCCCGAAATATTTGTCTGGCCACGTCTTCATAGCAACCTCCATAATACTTTCCCAATAATATTTCTCATTTACCTTGGCGCCAGGCTCGATGAAAACGATTGGAGAGCGCCCATCTGCGGTTACAGCAGCCCAAACCATTACCAGTGGCGGGTGCTGCCGCCTGGTGGCCAATCGATGACTCAAATTCTCGTATGAACGGTCGGTCAAATAAACCCTATTGTTTTGGGAGTTTACGAATTGCTCAATTTGAAAAATTTTCTCGTCAGAAAACACAATGTTCGGAAATTTACCGCTTTCGGTTAAGCGAAGCTACTCCTTCGCTCTGTCAAGTCTGACTTGTTGCTGCTTTGGTGTGATATCATGCGCCTTTTGGATCTTGTAAGGCTTGACTTTGAGATAATTTTTCAGTAGACGGCGGATGCTACGGTCAAATATTTTCTGTTTTTTCGCCATTTGATTGGCACTTCGTCGGGGAGGGATGTCAGTATTTGCTTTGTAATCCTCGAGAGAATGGGTCGTGCATTTTGCCGTATTTGGTACTGGTAATTGTTGTACGTGTTAGGCTAAGCCTTTATGCCGTAGTTTATTGTACGAATTCGGAAAATTTGGAGGGCTTTTCCTAGGAAGATTGAGGTACTATAAATGATGATTTAAGTAGGCGTCAAAAAAATCTGAAATGGCTGCTTGCAACATTTTTAAGTATTTATTTACTAAAGCAGTATTTTAGTTTCTGCATAGCAACGACTACTCTCCTATGCAACGGACTGTATACCCATAATTGTATTCAAATTGTTAATAATAACTTAGTCATCATTGAACTTTTACTGCTGAGCGTAGTTGGCAATAATCATTCAATTTTCATAAAAATCATCGCCTACATGCGGTGACGGCGCTATATCATCGCGTCAGCAAATAAATAATAAACGACTTTTTATGTGCTGAGAACAAACAGATTGCAAAAACATACTTTATATGCATGTAGACGCGCGTGCATACCTATGAGTCTATTTATTATAGATTTAGAGTTGAAATACAAAAATAATATGAAAACTCAAATGAGTATGCCATAGTTTGGTTTGTTTCCTGCCATCAGGTAGAACATAACTATTAGGTGAGGTGAAAATTGAAACACTAAGTAATAAAGGAAGTTTTTTCTAATAGCAATCGCCCCTCGATAGTAAACTATCCAGTGTATTTCAGCTGTGAAAAAGTTCCTCATAAAAATTTATTTGCCGTTCGAAGGCGGCATAAAACCATAGGAGCAGCAGCTCGACCAAACACCTAATAAAGGGTGTAAGCGTCAATTATGTATAAGTATATACACTCCTCCCTCGTTCTTGGAAAAATCGTGTCAAACGAAACCGTGTAAAATGAGGCCCAGAGTTCATACAAAGTAGACGAATTTGTTTAATAAACCTGAAAGCCGTGTAAATCGATCTAAAGAAGACAAAAAAAATAAAATATAACGCCAAAAGGTAGGCACCAAACATATATTTCCTACAAGTTTGCACCAACAAACAAGCGCCAAAAAGTAGGCAGTGTTATTTCTCACTAGAAATTGGCAACCACAAAGAAGAACTCAGGAAAAATAGCCTAAAGTGTCTCTAAGATATATGTAAGGTATAGCTCTCTCTCTCCTTTTCCTCTCAGTTATATCTTGTTTCCCTCTCGCGGAACAAAAATGCCCAAAACGTTGCATGGCCTTGAAATTTTACTCTCCATTCTCGCTCGTCTATCGACGCCTAAGAGGGTTCACTTCAAAAAGTCGAAGATATGTTCATTGTAATCGTGTAAAATGCGATAAGGACTGATTCGATTTCTATTCAATTTATTTTTGAAAATTAAAACGAAAACAATAAAAAATAATAAAAAATGTAAAATAACAAAAAATGTAAAAAGTTAACAATATTCTCTACCTGATTATATTAAGACAAGGTTATTAAAACTATACAACTCCATTTTCACTTCTGGTATCATACCTCAAAGTTGGAAATTTGCTTGTATATCACCTATTCCTAAGCATAACAAATCAGCAGATAAGCCGTCCAACTTTCGCCCGATTTCCTTATTGCCATGCACCAGCAAGATTTTAGAGAAAATAATTAATTACAGTCACGTCATCTTCTGGAAGGTAATAGATACCTATGAAATGAGACTTTTTTTTTAATTTCAAACGTTTATTAACAAAAAATGGTTACAAATTTAATCTTCTAAATAATAGCCATCGCTAGCGACACATTATTCCCATCCCAAAAAAATTGGCCGTCTTTGGCCGCAAAGCAATCATCGAGCCATTTTTTGGCCTCTTTCTTGAGAATGGAAGCGCTGCTCGGAAAGTGCGTGGCCCATCGATGCAAACAAATGATAATCGCACCAGCGGTTCCCAATCGTACGTCTCCACCAATTCCCGGGTCGCTCTTGTTCGATGTGGCGGTGCATTGTCATCAAGAAAAATTACTTTGTGACGCCGATCGCTGTTCAAATCGGCCAATTGTCGTTGGTAGTGTGCACCGTCAACTGCTTCACCTGGTTTTAATAGCTCGTACCAAATCCTACCACGCTGATCCCAGAAAACACACAGCATTGCCTTGCGGCCGAAGCGATTTGGTTTGGCGATTGTTTTTGGCTTGTGGCCGGGCGGACCGTACGATCGTTTACGCTTGGGATTGGAGAAATACACCCAGTTTTCATCACCCGTAACGATTCGATGCAAAAAAGACTTCCTTTTGAACCGGGAGAGCAGCATTTCACAAGTGGTTTTTCGGTTCTCTTGCTGCCTTTCAGTCAGTTCATGCGGCACCCATCTTCCGACCTTTATAATTATGCCCATGTCTTTCAAATTGGACATTTTTAAGAGCGACAAAAATGCATTGTTGTATGAAACGTAACAAACAATGAACTGAATAGTGTTGACAGATGACAGACGAAAAAAACAAGACATTTGGAAAGCTTTAACCCTCTAGTGCCCAAATTTTATTTTTAAATGAAAAAAATTGCTTTGGGTGGGGATTATGGTAAAATTATAGGTTCTTTATCAAGAAAGTGAAATTTTGTTCCTTGATCCGATTATATAGGGATAAAACCTTACTCTGCCTGCAGGCGGCTTTGGGAAAGAACGCCAAAAAAAATCTAAATGAAAAACTTGCAAATTCAGTGTATTACGTACTTTTATTGAACAAAACAGAAAGTTTTTAACAGAAATCAATACAAAACAAACAGTCAGCCTTATTTCAAATAGTTTTAGAAAAAATGTCTACAAAAGAAAGGCATGCTTTTGGGCATAAATAGGCAGTTGGTGCAAATTATTTATGGTGAAAATTGTGAAAGCAGTCCTTTTGCTGGGAAAAACAAAGATTCAGATTACATTTTCGGTACACGGATTTGAGCTTCGGAGGTGCAGCCAGGATATTTGCACCTTTTTTTACCGGCGCGTGATAAAAACTTTGCAAAATGTCCAACTCCGTCGTAGCGAACGTCGTCAGGAGGTAAGTAAGCTTTTCTTCCAGTAAATTTTACTTGAGGAGTTTGTCATGGACGACCTGGAGCTCTTGGTATTGAAGAATATTGTTGTTTGCAGAGTACGTATGCGATCTCTGCCCGGAAGTTCGGCAGTTGGTACTGCCTAGCATGCGTGTCAATCTTGTTAATTCTTCTGAATAAAACATAAGCGTTTATCATGGCCATATCAAGCAGGTGTATAAAAAGTCGGTTTGTGTACTTATTGCTCTTTACCGGAATCTTATATCGCCCAATTAGTCCATCCATGAGGTCGACGCCCCCCATATGACTATTATACTCACGGACTACATTGGGGCAATCGACATCAACAAATTTTTTTTCTGAGCGGTCGAACCGCGACACCTTGTTTATAACATTTGTTTCATTCTGGATGGGCTTTTCGCCTGCGTAACTCGATGCGAGTCGCACTATTTTATTGTCCTTCCAAATGTCAACTCCTAAAGCAGATCCACAAAATTCAGTTGAATATCCACGGGGTTGTTACCTGAGAACAAGATCTGTCGGAAGTTTGCAATTCGGAATTCGATTTAAACCAGAAGTGGCAGTGACGTGTAATAGTTGTCGAAATATGTTATATGGTTTTTAAAATCTGGAATATTACGGGACAATCGGACCACCACATTCGCTGATGCCCCAAGATCTGGTGTATCAGTCAGAACAGCATTGTCTCCTGCGCCGCAATATATTTCGAAGTTATAACAAAATCCGAAGGAGTCACACAAAACGAAGAGTTGTATACCCCATTTATGTGGTTTATCTGGCAGATATTGTCGAAGGAAAGTCCTCATCTTCGTTGCGCACATTTGTTCATCGACACATAAACGTTGAGTCATCGGAATGGACTGAAACCTGTTATTGAAATGATCCACGATAGGTCTTATTTTATACAAACGGTCGTAATCTGGAGCATTTTTATCAGGTAACTTATCGTTATCATTGAAATCCAAGTTACTTCTTATTAGATCAAATCGATTTCGTGACATTGTGTCCTGAATTATTTGGAACGCATATTCACCCCAGTATGAACAGACGTTTGGGTAGCGAAACACGGACATATAAAATAAAATACCAATATATTTTCGTATTTCCGAGTTGGTTGTTGAAAAGGTAGTGCTAATATTCTTTTGAGCGCTATAGAGATTGGTTTGTTCCACGATATGGTCGATGGCACTGTCACCCAAAAAGTACTTGAAGCACTTAAAGGGAGTGTCAAGACTTTTTATATCATCTCCCAAATCGGGTTCAGAAAAACCAATCGCTGATTTATCAAGCACTAAGTTCTTCTTTCGCCACAACATTTTCTTAAAGGTCTGCGATTTAGGATCGATATCATTAACTGACCCAACAAAATCACCTGGATCGGTGATAGTTTCAATACGTTGGCCGACAACCTGCTCACCAGGAGCTTTGCGTTTGCGATTCTGTGATTGCGGAATATTTGAGGAAGTCGAAGTAGATGGGGATAATACATGTGCAAATGACGCGGGACTTCCATTTAAATTGACACACACTTCTGATTCCAGCATAGAATCTGACAAATTTATCGCCCTGTTAATCACCTCGTCAATTCCAGTGTCGATAGGTAATTCTGCATCGTCCACATCTTCCTCTAAAATATCTTCCAAATCTTCTTCCACGTCTGTATCATCGTCGATTTCTAGTAAATCCAAAAATGTTGCAATATCTTCATCATTGAGGGATGATAATTTACACTTTTTTCGTTGATTCATTTCTAAAACACCAAAACTTTAAGCTTAGCCCCCCTCTAAAAATATCCAAATTTCAAACTTACCGCATAGTGTTATTTATTCCGAGTTATCCCAGGACCGCCTCTAGACGGGCTGTCTTCAAAGGTTTATAAAATACAGGAAACACTTTTTTTTGTTATTATTTTTAACTTTCGTATTTTGAACACAACCAGAAACACTATGATAATTTTTATTATAAGCTAAATACACTTCTAATATTTTTATTTAATTTTTAAAATACACCACTTTTGCAGAATAATTAATTTGACCGCACTTCACTATTTTACGACATCAAATGACTATGACGGCTGATTAAAAAATAAGACGCTGCTGCAAATGCACCAGCAATAAATTTGGGACTTCCCCGAATTAGAAAGAGTTTAAAAAGTAACGAAATGGTATTTTAAAAGGGAATAAGCGTGAAATAAACTTAGGCCGTCTACAGGCGGTCTTGGGTACTAGAGGGTTAAGAATACTCCTAGCAACATCTATGGACTAATAACTGAAAGTCTATGGGTATCTACCCAATAAAATTCTGAATTATATTATGATTTTCTTTCAAATCCATTTCCTGTTGAATCATTGGTCCGAATATCTCATGTATTGCGTTATAGCTATCGTTAAATGAATACTTCTTGCCTAAATAGTCTGTTTGTGGTGCATTGGAAACATCACTATAAATTATTTTGCCCCACGAATTTTTTACCCAATTCACTACTTCTTGTAAGCCTTTCAATATATTCATTAATTTCTATCCGCAAATGATCCATGAATGGCAACCAGTCGTTCCTTCCGGAATCATTATTTGATCAATCTTCCACTCAGCAAGAAAGTTTCCATGTCTTTGGCGCGTTGAGTACTGGCTGAATCCCAAACTAGCCTATTCTGAACCCTCAACAGTGATGGTAGCATAAAATCAACCCACTTTCTTATAACTGCTTGGGTGTACCAGGCTTTTCCACTTTCAGTGACATAAATTCCTGAAACACTGGTCTTTTTTACCTTTAGTGATTAAAAATGGCGATATTTTCTTGCCATCTAAACGAATCGCCAAAATACAGGTAACACGTGCACTATCATAATCGGTAGAAGGAAAGTAAATTGACGAAGAAGCCTTGTGGTGAACTGTGATTTGAGCTCACTGGCCTAGGAGTACCGCGGTCTCATCCATAGTAATCATGTTGGAGAGTTGGTATTTCGAAAAACCGATGCCATCAATAAAAAGCTTAAACGCAAGTGCACGCTTAACAACTTCATTGTCTTTCATTGTGACGTGGATTATTGAGACAGGAGTGCATTGACCAACGCACTTCCACTTTTGGTGTTGAACTCACTTAGCCACTATGAAACACTGGTATATCGAGTTCTAACATATCCGTCGATTCTGGTACGATGAATTTCATCAAGGTTCACACAAGAGAGCTTTTGAGCACTCACTAACAGGTCATCCCCCTTACAGTCCTGATTTGGCATCTAATGATTTATTTTTGTTTCCGTGCAACAAAAATAAAATCCGAAATTAACGTTTTTCAACACCTAAAAAAGGTGTTGAAGCCCCGCTGACAGCTCGATTTGAAGCAAAATTGTTTATGCGAATGAAGAAGTGTATTAACTTTTACTATACTGACGTCTAGAGATGAATTTCTTTTATAATAAAGGTCAAATGACTTAGCGTGTCCATATATTTTTAATTCTTCTCAAGTAGTACCTAACAATATTTCAAAACATTTCGACTCCAACACCATCTTCTTCTTCTTCTTAATTGGCGCTATAACCGCTTACGCGATTTTGGCCGAGTTTAACAAAGCGCGCCAGTCGTTTCTTTCTCGTGTTAACTGGCGCCAATTGGACACACCAAGTGAAGCCAAGTTCTTCTCCACCTGATCTTTCCAACGCAGAGGAGGCCTTCCTCTTCCTCTGCTATCACCAGCTGGTACCGTATCCAATACTTTCAGAGCCCAGCCAACGAAGCCGCTGGATCTTTATTCGCTGCTCTATGTCTATGTCGTCATAAAGGTCATGTAGCTCATTGTTCTTCTTCGGTGGCGGTACGTAGAGAGCGAGAAATGTTGGATTGTTGGGCAATACTCATGAGAGCAGGAGTGAGAGTCGGGTGGCGACTCTTCTGGCTGTGTGTTGTGTTTGCAGCTTTTCGATATTGAACATTCTTTGCGTAGGTAGATGCACGTTTTTTGCTGCACACAGGCGAGTGCGCAGTTTGGCTTCAACAAGGTAGGGATCCGAGTCGATGTTGGGTCCTCGGATCGTACGTACATCTAATACTCTAGAAGCGTGTCTTCCACCTATCACAGCATGATCGATCTGGTCTCGCATACTTCAATCAGGAGGCAGCTACGTACCTTGGTGTATTCTTTTATACTGGAATCTAGTGCTGCATACTACCATGTTTCGAGCCCCGGCGAAGTCGATAAGCCTCTGTCCGTTACCGGACTTTTTGTTGTGCAGGTTGAATTTTCCGACTTTGAGACCAAAAATTTTCGCCTTGGCGACGAAGTCTCTCTTCTACAATAAATCCAATATCGAATTTGCGCAACTTTACATGACAGCTGTAGTAGACGTCGCAAGGTCCTATGTTTTTCTTGCCTTGCCCCGTCCATTGCATTTCTTGAATGGCAGTAATGTCAGCCTTTACTCTCACGGGCACATAACCAACCGGGCAGAGGCACCTTCCCCATTAAGAGGCCGACATGCATAGATATGCCACTAATATGCGAACAAAAAGTTACCCCCCTTTTATAAAAGCAAAGTATTTTACTCTCATACAAAACATTTATTTATTATTTGAAAGGTACTTCCATTTTTCGAAGTACTCTTATTTCATCTTCTCAAACGTGTCGCAACAATGTACCAGAGCGTCCTTCTAAGCTTGAGAAATAAAGCGTAACATCTCGCTGTGCATGGTTATTAAATGCATTTATTATTTTATTAGAGACCATGCTGGAGATGGTAGAGGAATTGAAAACACTAGAATATTATTTGGTCATCTCCACAATTCTTCAGATGCTCAGAGAGGCTGAGATAATTTTTTCACAATATCTTTTGTTGTTTCCATTATTAGAATTAAAATTTTTCTGGTTTTTACTCAACATTTGGTAATTTGATTTCGGTTTGACCTCTATTTATAAATAAATAAGTCGATAAATGCCCGATAAAAATTATGGTAGGCAACGTTCGTTAGTCGCAAGGTAATTGAGACGGTAGGCCTCTTATTTTCGCCAAGCGTCGGCAAGTGGCGAATAGATGAAGCAAGTGTCATAGATAGGAAAAGAGCTGCCAAAAAATTGCAATTGCCAGGAAGCAATGAATGACAATTAGTAAGGCCTCGTTCATAGGGGTCAGGGAAACATTTGCTACTTGTGATGCTCGTACTCTGCCAAGACCCTCTGGCTTGTCGTTCTTTTCAATGTTGTTGTTGATTTTAGACTAAAGACTAGGAATCGCAAGGTGTATGAACACGACTGCAACACCAAAAGAGAATTTGCAATGTTGCTCGATAACTCTGAGTCGATGAGCCGAGCAGCGAAGTGGCGAATAGAAGAGGCCTTTACATTTTACGAACAGAATTGCGGCGAATAGAGAGTAACGCGTTGACGTGCGAAACTGCACAGGACAGATTTCTTGCCGGCGGTTATTTGTACCTCACCAAAATAATTAGATTAATTTCTATTTTCTTCGACAGGTTGAAAAATCAAGGTTGCTCTTCTGATTAATTGATGTAAATTTATTTGTTTACAAGGAACAGAAGGGCAAATAACAAGCAAATAATATTCGATTTACCCAAGAAATCCTGTAAAGTATTAATAATTTATACGTAGAAAGACGTTGTTTTTTTTTAGTAATGTTACCGTTACCGCTACCGACTGTCCCACTGCAATTCTCTTCCGGGCCTTACTTACAACTAAGTTAATTCGCTTTCAAAATTTTGTGTGGTAGTTAGGTAGTTCGACTCTATTTTGCTCTCGGTCAAATTCATTGCCGCAACGGACCCATTGTGACAGGCCTATTACGAATGGAAGAGCGAATTGCGTGCTGTGGGAACATAGTATTTTTTTTAATATTAAAGTATACATTTAAGATACACCAACTCATGTTTTGACATTTGCTTTAGTGCCATTTTTGAATTGACTTTTCGCTTTATATTCAACTAATTTTGAATTTGAATAATTTTTTTCCCTGCAGCGTCAAAATACTTCTCGAATTATATTTAATTATGTAAGTATACCTTACAGAAATTGTTTAACCATAAAAGGCCGTACTTAAGAAAAGATGCCCAAAATTGTCCATTTATATAAATCGATAACTATTTTATGTTAAATGTAAGACTATACATATTAACAATGAGTATTGACGTTGATAAATTGTATGACTATTATTTCGTATTTTTTGTTAATAAATCTACATTTCCAACAGTCTGTAAAAAATGTATTGCATATACATACATACATACAAACCTACATCTAACTCTACTCCTCTTTTTAGCTGCATCCTCACTTTCTTCCATTGCAAAATTGCGCTCAATTACTCAAGCTTTGTTTTGGACTCAAAAGCCACAGAAAAGTGAGTATGAACAGGTGGTCAATGTGCGAGAATAATTCTCATTTTCTCCACCAGCTCACTGTGTTGTGCTCATGCATGTGAAGATTCACTGACATCTAATGAACGTGCATGTATGCAGTAAGTATGTGCAAGCGTTTATTAAAAAAAACCAAAATACCTTCCACGCTACAAAGAGGCTTCAGAGATGCTATAAATATATGTATGTATGTGATATGTGTATAATCACGTGTGGCAGTCGCATGAGATGCAAACGAAGAAAATAATCAACGAGCTTCACTATAGAAAGAGAGCGAGAGCGAGAGTGGGAGAGAGTATGTAACTGAAGTGGTTCTTAAGCAAGATCAACAATTAATAACCGCTCAAACGCTGCACCCACTTCGCCTACATTCAAATATGGCTGATTTGCTGGGTAGCTGCTGGTTGCTGCTTAAATGGGCGACAGCGAATATGGGTCAACACAATCAGGCTGCATTTTACGAATGTATTTATTTATTGTAAGAGGATTTATATGTGATACACATTTGTATGTATGTATGTATGTGTGTACATACAGACTATCAGTATATGCATATGTAAATATAGATATGAGAATACAAAAAAAAAATGTGTGTTGTAGTATATTTGTTTTTCTACATTATTATACTCGCTTTGTACTCCTACGTATGCATGTTTATGTGTTTGTGAGAAGAAAAGAGAAAACTTGAAGTTCAACTACAATGCTTATGGTGGACGATTAGGTGAATGTGGTGAATGAAAGTGATCTTTCTGCCACTTGATTGAAAGCGAGACCGTTCGCATATACATACATACATACAAGTAGCATAGCGCTATGCGGATTGCATTTCTTTCTGACTTCGTGGTTAACTTGCGGTAACGGTTGTTCTTTCAGAGCTTATTTATTTATGTGTGTGTGTAGAAATTGATTGGGCGCAACCAGTTGAGTTATGTAGAATTGCATACCCAGAAGGAAAACTTTGAATCAGTGAGACAAATTATTAGTTCATAACAGGTGTTAACCCTCGAGTACCCTGTTGGGTACCAGGGTTTGGCCAGACTTTTTCGACTTTGGACGTGAATTTAGCATATTTCTAATATAGCTAACGATATAAGCTTCCAGTTAGTTTCCGAAAATTTAACTTTCTATCGATCTATGGATAAAACCTTTTAAAAAGGATCTTCGAACAAAACGAAAAAGGGTCAGACCCTAATGATCAACCGAAGGTTTTAAAACAGTGCCCAACGGAGGGTTAATATGGCAGAAGCCAGTCTGGTCTCTCGTTTTCTTCTTATCCTCATTCTCCTCATTCCTCATCACGGCTAAAGTAAACTCTTTTTTCTACAATACTCTGCGTTATTTTGTATTGCACCATTCTTATGCGCGATAAACAGAATGCAAAGGTGGTGCCAACATCCGACCGTTAACCGGCTCCCAGCGATTTTGAAGGCATCAGCATATTTGCTGACGTAACCGGGGTTACTCTTGACAGAGGTTTGTTTACGAAATAATTGAAATTGTGAAATGAGCTCATAGAAGTCTGCTGCCGGTAATGAAGCAGACGAAGTTATTATATAAAAGAAAATAATTGGCGCGTACACTTCTATAGGGTCCGTCATATAACTTTACGGAATTAAAAATGCTATAAAAAAGAAACTACTCAATATTTTTCCAAACTGCTTTTTCTATTTTGAAGTACAATCCTTCCGGTTAATGATGGAACACAACTTCATTCATATGGCTGCCTCGGCTAGCCATGCACCATCCCATACGATCGGTCCAATTTTTTAACACATTTTCGATTGTATGCGGCTGTATTTCAGCTATGACATCGTGTATGTTGGTCTTCAGTGCATCAATTGTTGCTGATTTGTTGACATAACACTGGTCTTTGACGGCACCCCAAAGATAATAATCCAACGGCGTCAAATCGCAGCTCCGAGGCGGCCACACGATATCAGAATTTCGGCTGATAATGGGATCTTCGAAGACAGTGCGCAAAAGATTGATCGTAGCATTTGCTGTGTGGCAAGTAGCACCATCTTGTTGGAACCAAGTGCGACCAATATCCTCCTCTTCAATTCCTCGGAACAAAAATTCGTTCAACATGGCCCGGTAACGCTCTCCATTGACGGTTACGGCCACTCCTCGCTCATTTTCGAAGAAAAATGGACCAATGATGCCTCTCGACCAAAATCCGCACACAACAGTGACTAGTTGTGAATGCATCGGCTTTTCTTCGAGTGCGTGCGGGTTTTCTGAGCCCTAAATGCGGCAACTTTGCTTGTTAACATACCCGCCGAGATGGAAATGAGCTTTATCCGAAAAGATGATTTTTCGGTAAAAGTCTTCATCTTCTTCAAGTCGATCCCAAGCCCATGAAGCGAAGCGAAAACGCATTGGGTGGTCGGTCATTTGAGCGTATGCACAACCATTTTCGTTCAGCGAAAGAATAAAACTAATTTTCTGTCAAATCAGATGACAGCTAAGTGTTACCATTCTTCAAATAATACCTATTTCAAATCCGTAACGATAGATGGCGGGCCCTGTATTTGGTGTTTGGCCAGCTCCTTCTCCTATTTGCAGCGTGCGTCTCGATGTTGTTTCATTGGAGGGAACTACAGTTTTAAGCCAACTCCGAGCAGCATTTATTTTTTTTATGAGGAGCTTTTTCGTGGCAGAAATACACCGGAGGTTTGCCATTGCTTGCCGAGGGGTGACCATTAGTAGAAAAAAACTTTTCCTATCATTGTGATGCACTCCCGCATGGTAGTCACCAACATACAATGTCTGATTTCTAGTCATAACTGCCTACCTTTACATGGCGAGACATTTTCCTCTGTTTATGTCGGGTATACTCGTCTTCGCAGAAAAAGTTTTTCGAAACTTAATCAACTTTTGGAATGAAAAGTCTACGAAATGCATGAATAATCACGTGCGGCTGTAAATCATGGCTTTGGAGTACAGTCTAAAATTTAAATACGAAATGGGCGACGATGATTAGTGACAATAATGAGAGCTACAACAACAACTATCTCTGCGGAGACATCTTCCCTATGAAGTGGCCAGTTATTTTCGATGTGCATAAACACTCAAAAAACACAGTTTTAATACTTTTCGTCATGAATTTCTGAACTCGATGAATTACAGTGTTTTTGGAACTCGAACACTGGTTAGCTGAGGTAATCTATACATTAGGCTGGTCCAAAAAAAATTTGTATGCTGCCGCCCCCCAAAATAGTAAAGAATGAAAAATAAAAAGACCCGTATTTTTTTTTTTTTTAATCAGACCATATTTAATGGTGCCGCCGGGGCTTTGAAATATCCCATGTATTTTGCATGGGAAAAAAATACTTTTTCGTAGATTTCATGTAAAAACCTGGAAAATGAATATATTTTAACCGGATAACTCAGTTTCTCTTCATAATTGGTCAGGGAATAACAACCAATTATGAAATAATTAATTTTTTTGTATTAACTATTTTCATAAAAGTAATATAAAATATTGTTTTTCGATTTTTTCTTAGATTTTCGTTTTATGGCGGCTTTTTGGGGTTCTATAAAAAATAGTTAATACAAAAAAATTAATTATTTCATAATTAGTTGTTATTCCCTGACCAATTATGAAGAGAAACTGAGGTATCCGGTTAAAATATATTCATTTTCCAGGTTTTTACATGAAATCTACGAAAAAGTATTTTTTTCCCATGCAAAATACATGGGATATTTCAAAGCCCCGGCGGCACCATTAAATATGGTCTGATTAAAAAAAAAAAAAATACGGGTCTTTTTATTTTTCATTCTTTACCATTATGGGGGGCGGCAGCATAAAAATTTTAATATAAATTTTTTCCCATGCATTTTTGGACCACCCTACTATACATACAGTACCTATGCATACAGTAACTTGTGTTAAGTAGATCCCACTTGAGGAGTGTACAAGGTGGCGTAAAATTAAGCACCCTATCGGAAGATTTATAATTTTTGCAAATGACGTCCTACGTCAATACTGCTTGACACTTGTAGACTACACAGCTGCGGTACACAAACAGACAAGTAATGGAGCGCGTAAAGATCAGAAGAAAGATTTCCGTGAATCAGAATAATTTTTTTTTATTTACTAAAAAAGTTATTCAAAAACAGAATTGTGTGATTACTTTTGCGCCACTTTGTACCAGCAAATATTTTCTCGTATGTGTTTTATCTTATAAACATCTTTTTCTTTTGCAATGTATAACCAAACCGACCACTTCGAACGCTCAAACGACAGTCGGTTCTAAGTTACCGGGACGACCCGGATTTATATTCGGCCAAGGACTGTCACTCCAGCAGCATCTCGACATGTACAACAACAACAACAAATAGGAACTAAAGAAAAGTATTTTCGATTGTTTATGGGAGGTTAATGAACCAACTAATGTGAAAAGTTTTTTTGTGTAAATTTTCAGCTAACCAACCACTCGCTTGGCTATTTTTTCAAAAATTCCGTACGTTTAACTTGTTGAATTCTTTTTACCTGGCACCAATCGAGGCCAAAAGTAAACTTTGCGCTAATTAAAAAAAAATCCATTTAATATGTTTTGAATTAAAAAAAAGTTATGACGTAAAGCCATTAATGCAAAACGGTTTGCCACATAAAATAACGTTTAATTTTGTAAAATTGAAGTATTTTCTTGGCTGCATTCACTGATTACGCAAGCAGTAGGTATATAAGCACATATAAATATGTACGTACATATGTTACATATATTTACACTAGTGGCCACGCAAACATTTCTATAGGAAGTATTATGTGACGTCTGTGCCATTGGAAGCTAAAACTTTACTCCGTATTTCAGGTGGTATACACATTCCTCTGACGAAAAATTCGAGTTCTTTTCACTCGATCCATTCATTGAGCCAGTTTGCGATGCGCCCATAAGAAGTGAACCGCTGTCCAATAAGGGCTGACTGCATTGATCGGAACATATGATAATCCGAAGGTGCAATGTTTGGTGAATACGGCGGGTGGTGCAAGATTCACCAATTCAGTCCTTCTAAATATTTCTGAACTGATTTAGCAACGTGAGGCCTGGCGTTGTCATGCAGCAATATCAGTTTGTCATGTCTACCGTCCCATTCCGACCACTTTTCTTTGAGAACTCGATTCAAACGCATTAGGTGCAGTCGCTAACGATCGCCAGTCATGGTTTCAGATGGTTTAAGGAGTTCATAATAGATGAAACCCTTCTGATCTCACCAGATGCACAACATAACCTTTGAAGCATGAATATTTTTTTTCGCTGTAGATGGACCTGGTTCACCTAGCAGGCTGCAGCATTTTCGACACTCAGGGTTATCATAATAAATCCATTTTTCACCGTCAGTAACGATGTGACGTTAGTTTCCACGACAGTCGGTTCTACGTTACTGAAACGACCCGGATTTATATCCGGCCAAGGACTGTCACTCCAGCAGCATTCCCCGAATGTAACTATGGGGAATGTTTATGCTGATGCAACAACAACAACAACATGCGATGCAGAAAACTTTTTCTTTTCTGCCGTTAAAGAAGCATCTCACATGTCGCCAAACGTCCCTCTTCTTTAATTGATGTGGCACCCAGCTACCTGCTTTCTGGACTATTCCCGTCGCGTGCAAACGTTTACCGCGGTTGCTCTGTCAACATCTAACTCTTGAGACATATCATCGTGGATTCGACATGCGTCTTCAATAATTATCGCAGTTGAGTATCTTCGAATCTTTTCGGTGCCCCTTTGCGATCTTTATCACTCACATCGTAATTGCTACTTTGGAAGCGTCAGACCTTCCCTTTACAAGTTGTATTTTATGGAGCCTGATTACCGTAAATATTAATTAATATGCGACACATTTCAGCGGCACTTTTCTTTAAAAGGTAATAGTGAAGCATGACTTTCCGCAAATGCTGTTTTTTCGAGACGAACGTAGACATTTTTGATGTCAGACGAAAAAGGATCTTCACACTTAGGAAGAAGATCAACTACTGCTATCGAGACCTCAAATATACATCTTCAAATCACCAGTATATTATTAGAGCGAACACAAAAATAGGGTTCAGCAGCGACACCTCTTTTACGAGACCGGAAACTTATTCCCATACCCAATAGTTTGTGAGAAATGGTTCATTGAACACAACGACTAAAAAAATGTGCACTAAATTCAAGCAAGTAACTTGTGATCTAAAATTAATTGCTGATGCAACCATCCAACAGTAATAAATTTACTCAAAAAAAGACCAGGATGATCGTTTGGTGCGTCAGGCTGGAGTTAGATTGTGTTATTCTCAGGATTTGTTTAAATGGTCACTTTAAAAACGAATCTAGAAATTATAAAGGACCTGAAGGAGGCTACATAGTGTAGCCTTAAGTTTAAGAATTGTACGCAGGAGACTGCAGGAGTACGGAGTGGGCAAAAGTGCGCCGTAGTCTGTCATTGGAGCAGTGGAAAATGGCAATATGGTTCGATAAAAGCAGATTTAATTTACATTACAGCGATCATTTATCGTGTGTTCGGGGAACGCTTTAAAGAAAATTGTGAGACGAGAACGGTTAAGCATCCTGAGAGTCAAATAGCCTGACCATGCTTTTCTTTCTATATACGGGGTCCAACCGAGTCTCTTTGTTGATAGAATGATGAGCGCTCCAAAGTGTGGAAAAGTTCTATAAAATATGTATCGATATATTCCCATATTAATGGTTAAGGTAAGTGTCATCTGCCGCGATTTGGTTTGCTACAGGTGCAGGAAGAGTTTGCAGATTTCACAGCAACGCATTTGATGTGACCAGGAAATTATCCCGACTTGAACCCGATTGAGCATCTATCGCACACGATGAAAAAGAGAGTTGCTACACACAGATCAAACCTCGTTACCATGACATTGGTAGCATCGCGAAACGTCACGGAGGTGGTCATTAAAAGACTGCAGCGTCAGGGGAAATGCGAAAGCGAAATCCCCGACGAAGTGCGAATCAAATGGCGAAAGAACTGAAAATTTCTGACCTTAGCATACACCGCATACTGAAAAATGATCCCAAAGTCATATCTTACAGGATCCAAAAGGTGCATAATCCTACACCAAGCAGCAACAAGTCAGACAGTCAGACTTGAGAGAGTGAAGTAGTTGCTTCGCTTGGCCGAAAGCGGTCAATTTCCGAACATTGTGTTTTCTGACTGGAATATTTTTCAAATTGAGCAATTCGTAAACTCCCAAAACGATAGAGTTTGTTTGACCGACGGTTCAGACGAGAATTTGAGTCATCGATTGGCCACCAGGAGGCAGCACCCGCCACTGGTAATGGTTTAGGCCGCTGTAACCTCAGATGGGCGCTCTCCATTTGTTTTCAACGAGCCTGGCGTCAAGGAAAATGCGAAATATTATCGGAAAAGCATTCTGGAGGTTGCTTTGAAGACGTGGGCAGACAAACATTTCGGTGGCAGACCATGGACGTTTCAGCGGGACTCGGCACCTTCTCACAAAGCTCGAGTGAACAAAGAATGGCTAAAAAACAACGTTCCAAACTGCATAACGTCCACACAATTGCTCTCAAATTCAACAGACGCGCATCCGATGGACTATTATCTTTGATCCCTTTTTGGAGCGCAGGGTCCAAACTAAAAGATTCATCACTCTCGAGGCGCTAAAAAAGACCATTTTCCGCGAGTGGGCCAAAATACCTGCAAGTCACATTCGGCCAGCTTGCGATTCGTTTCTAGACCGTCTCAAGGCCATAGTCAAAACAAGATGTGGTCATATCGAGCAAAAGTAAATTGATTGGTAATTTTGTATTATTTTTACACATTTTTTATCTGCTTTGAATTGAATAAAAGTAATTTTCCAAACTAAATTTATGGCCTTTTTAATTGGTTGCACATCGAGTGCCGGAATCTGTAAGAGAGAGCTGAAAAATGTGTTAAATAAGGTGTGGGGACAGCGAGTTCCGAATGTAATTATTGGAAACCTCGTTGCTTCAATACCTGCGCAGATCCTAGCAATTACTGCCACCAAAGGCGATTCAACTGTTTATTTTATCGAAAACAAACGCAAATGTTACGCAGATGTTACAAAATTTGAATACTAAATAAAAACTCTCACGGGCATATAATAGGAAAATTACCTTAATAGTTAAATATGGAACACTTGTATTCAAAAAAATTTTGTTTATGAAGCATTATTTTCTATTTTTATGTTTTAATTGTCAGAAAGATTTATTGAGTTGAACCGCAGCAATTGGAGAAAAAGGGCAAAAAAAGTAGGGGGTAAGGTTTACGTGGCCACGAGTGTATGAGTATGTATGAGTATGTAGAAGTACACATGGACATACGCGTGTGTATGTATGTCCACACACACTTAGCAGTTGAAAACTGCAATTAAGATAAGAAAACTAACAAATGGGCGGAAGAGAAATGAAAAAATAAATAAAAACACTAACCTGGAATCGTTAAGTAAAAAAACAATTCATATTTAAATATTTACAAAAACGCAGATCGGACGGTAATTGAAGAATTTTATTCTGGTGTTACATGGCGCTTGAGAAACCAAACTCATCCAAAAAGGGCCTAATTATTGGGGGTACATATAATTAATTTCGTATTTTTTTGTTAAAAAAAACCATTTATTGAAGTGTAAAAGTGAAAAAATATTTTATTCAAAATATTGTCCATCGGAAGCGGCAACTTTTTCCCATCTTTCAAGCAATTTAGGGATTCCATTTATGGATTCCATCCCAAAAATAAAACTTCTCATCTTTTGCGCCGAGAAAGTCAACAAGCCCTTTTTTAATACCTTCAACATTGGTGAACCGTATTCCAGAAAGGTGATTCTGCATCGACCGAAACAAGTGGTAATCAGAAGGAGCTATGTCTGGGCTATACGGCTGGTGAGGTAGAATTTCCCAGCCGCCATTTTTCAAATAATTTTTTATCAGTACAACATGTGGCCGAGCATTGTCATAACGGAAAATCTATTTGTCGTGTCTGGTCACCCATTCTGGCCGTTTTTCGGCTATTACTTGCTTCAAACGTATCGATTGTTGCCTGTATAGCTCTCCCGTGATCGTCTGGCCCAATTTTAACAGCTCATAGTACAGCACACCCTTCTGAGCCCACCCACCAAATACAGACCATTACCTTCAAACCATGAATATTCGGCTTTGGTGTCGATTTGGTTGGTTGGCCTGGCTTCGCATATGATCTTTTACGCTTTGGGTTGTCGTAAAGAATCCACTTTTCATCGCCAGTGACAATACAGCTCAATACGATGCAAAAACGATTTCTTTTGGTGGCGATTAAGCAACATTTCAGACATGCAAAATCGTCTCTCAACATCTCTCGGCTTCAATTCGTGTGGCACCCAATTTCCTTGTCTGTGAATGTGTCCGGCTGCTTTTAAACGTTTAGAAATGGCTTGTTGAGTGACTTCCAATGTGTTTCCAAGCTCTTCTTGAGTTTGACATGGATCTTGATCGATTTTCAATTCTTCGTCTTCAAACTTTTTTGATGGGCCTAATTGCTCTTTGTCTTCTGTGTCAAAATCACCAAACCACTGCTGACATACTCTAACCTCTGGAGTATATTCAGGACAAGCTTCTGAGAGTAAACGATGTGCTTCTGTTGCACTTTTCTTTAAATTTAAGAACAAAAGCAAACCTCCCCGCAAATGCTGTTTTGTTGGAATGTAATTTGACATTTTGACTGTAATAAAAAAAATTTGTGTGTTTACTAATGCTCACTGTGACATATCAAATTTACTTGTTTTTTTGCCGTGCTTTAACATAGAATAGCTGTCACTGTCAAAATATTGCCTACATAAATAGATATGAGGTTAGTAACAAATACGAAAATAATTATATAATATGTACCTCCAATATTTTGCAATACATCACCAACTTATACGCCTATCATTAGGAACGCATATCTGGCACAGGTAAGCAAATATCAAGGAATACTCATTGGATTCTCTTGATATGGCTGCGACTGAATTAATTTGTTTTTTCATTTTTCGCCACTGAATTGTCCCCCGTTTAGAGTCGGCATAAAGCATTGGCTTCCTTTTTTCGTTGGTATAAAATACAATAAAAATCATCTTAACTAAAATAGTAGAAATATAAAAATCAACTAAATGAGTGAACTTTGTCTCCCCCCGTAATTTTGATTTCACCCTTGTTTCTTGATGCCCGCGTTTTATTTTATAAAATTTTATGTTTTATTGACTAATGGCCATTACTTTTTTGGCAGAGTGTAGAATAGAAATGCCAGTATTTAGCAGAAGTAAAATAAAAGCAAAAGTTTGCAACGTAACTCGTTTTAAATTATAAAGCAGAAGCAACAGAGCGAAACCAAATTCGTACTTTCTTTTAATTTTTTCTTTCCTCTTTAGGTGCTAGTTCTTGTTCTAATTTATATTATACATGCGCCTAAATTCTCGATGGCCGACGGGGGATGGTGCACAGCTGAGAACTTTGTGCTAATAATTTCATGCATAGAAACTGTGTCAATGGTTTTTATTTAATTTTTTTAATGTATTTTTGTTTTTTTTGTTACTTCTGCGTCGATCTTTCCTTTCAGCGCGTGTTAATACACATACTTACGAGCACTCATGCGTATATGATAAAGGTTTGAGGCGAACGTGAAAGGGCCGATAAAAGCAAGATTGTGTGTTTGTGAATGCTTATATGTGAAAGAATCCGTTTAGTAAAATTATAGCAAAAGCAGTAGTGAACCGAGTTGATTTCTGAACATTTCGAATACCAAACGGTTACATTCGGCGGCCACCTTAGCCGAGTGCTTCGGTTGGTATCGAGTTTGATTACCACTGTGGCGAAGAAATATGCACTTCAAATGATGGGAAAGTGCAATTGAATTCTGTTGCGACAAACTTCTCATAAAATCCGATAGCGGCATGGGTACAATGAGAAACTGTAGGCTGGCAATTTTGTAGAACGACCTCAAGACGCATTCTACAAGGTATACGAGTCATATATTCGTACAGGGTGAACAGATCGAAGGTACTTTTTTCAATATGTTTTTTTTTACAGCTCACGCATGACTACTGTCAAACTAAATACATAATTTTTTTCAGTATTCATTGACTATTAATCGTGGAAAGACTCATGAAAAACTCATCAACGTTTACAAGTCGTAAAATTGGATTACGAAAATCGACGGTCTGTGAAAACTCCTCATCGCGCGCTCTGGCCAACTTATGGTGTACATAACTGTTCTACCGAACGCGCTATTCGGCAAATTGAGAATAATTTTACATTATTAGAAGATACTCAACCGATTAGACCACCTGCAGCCCGAAGTGAAGAGAGTATTTTGCTGCTGTAATTGAAAGAGAGGCGGCCGCCGTAGCCGAATGGATTGGTGCGTGACAACCATTCGGAAATCGCAGGTTCGAATCTCGGTGAAACACCAAAATGAAGAAAAACATTTATCTAATAGCGGTCGCCCCTCGGCAAGCAATAGCAAACCTCCGAGTGTATTTCTGCCATGAAAAAGCTCCTCATAAAATTATCTGCCGTTCGGAGTCGGCTTAAAACTGTAGGTCCCTCCATTTGTGGAACAACATCAAGACGCACACCACAAGTGGGAGGAGGAGCTCGGCCAAACACCCAAAAAGGGTGTACGCGCCAAATATGTATATATGTATATTGAGAGTTTGGTCGAAGACCCCGAAGAATCGATTATGCGCCGATCTCAACATCTTTGCCTTATCTTATGGCACTACTTGAGCGATTTTGCGCAAAGATCTTGGCTTGAAAGCATACAAAATTTAGCTGGTCCAAGATTTGCAGCCGGCCAGCCTTCCAAAGCGCCATAATTTCAGTCGTTGTGTTCTCGAGAATCTCGCCGAAGTTCCCCATTTTGGGGCCCGAATTTTGTTCAGGAATGGGGCCCATTTTTGACTTAATGGCTACGTCAATAAGCAACCTTGCTGTATTTGGACTACAGAGCAGCTCGAGGCCATTCAAGAACCACCATCAGTCTTTACATTAATTAAAAGCAATCATTTGATGAGTCCTATGAGCTGAAAGAAACCAACGGCCCATATTTCTTCAAAGACGAGGTTGGCGCTAATGTAACAGTGAATCGCGAACGCTAATGCGCTATGATGAACAACTTTTTGATGCGTCGTTTGGACTTTTATTTGTGAAGTCATGCAAAGTCTAAATGTTTTGTGGGCAAACCAGCTTCGATTGAGGTATTGGAGGTGAACATTACTAAAGCTATTCACGAAATACCCCCCGTAGTCCTCCAGCGAGTCATACAAAATTAGTGTTTACGGATAGCCGAATTACGGCGCAGTTGCGGCCACAATTTGAAAGAGAGTATCTTTAAAAAATAAGTGCCATGAATGGTTCTACACAAAAATAATAAAGATCGCCTAATCAATTTGTATGTTCGTTATTTTATTTCAATTCGATACCTCGATGCCTCCTACATTTCAGTGCTTGTTTCATTGAAATCGGGCGAACGAGACACTCAATAAGGTGGTTTAAGGGTTTCAATAATTTTTTTTCTCTTCTCAATTGCTTTCCTTTACAAAAATAAAAACATAGCATTAATGCATCATGTTTCGACTTGACTTTGGCCAAATTTCAAAAAAAAATAATTAATTATTCCAAAACTTATTGTTGTTTGTGTGGACCCCGTTTCTCCAGAAGGCCCTTGCGGTGATCATCACAAGTCCTTGGAGATTCACCTAAACTCAATCGGACAATCAATCGGAGAAACTAGTTTTATTAATTGATAATCTTGTGCCTGATCGCAGCTTTTTTTGTCAAAATGAAAAATATGGTAGCCTCAGCAAATATAGTATTTTTCAGATTTTCGAAAAAAAACCGAGAATTAATTGTTAAAAAAACTCGAAATTGTGGAAAAAAATATTCTTAGATCAGGCACGAGTTTTTCATGTTTTTAAAAAATAGATAATATATTATTGAAATCTACCAAGCGTTTTTTAAGTTGCAGTGATCACCATTTCAAAAAACATATTATAATATAGTTTTGAGAAAAACGCATTTAAAGTTTTGCTATCGATTCCGGGGCGCCCGTGCGCCCTTTGTTAATTGCTGAATAACTCGAAAAGCTTTTGTCGGATTCACTTCAAATTTTCACACAATATTACTTTACACAATTATACTTTAAGAAAATGCAAAAAAATCCAATGTTTTGAAAATTCTGACTACCCTAACAGAGAGAAGTCTTTAAGTTGCTATCTGAGCAGTATCCACTGTTTTTGGCACCTAAAGACGACCTGATACCCACAGTTTCATTTGGAAGGCAATCTGATGTCAGAGCAATCCAAAATGCATTCAGGGAGGTTTGACGGATATTTTTTTTATCGATGGGTCCAAGAATGAAATAGGGTCTGGAGTATGGTACTTGAACGATAGTAATAAGTATCACTATGCTATGGGGGGAATGACAACTGTTTTCCAAACGGAAGTTTTTGCCATCCTGAAAGTAGCCGAATGGATAATCGAGAGGAGATGGAGCGGGAAACAGAGTGGAGTCTTCAGGGACAGTCGGGCTGCACTGAAAGCCCTGGAGAACGCGAAACAACCCTCTAAGGTTGTTCAAGAATGTAAGGAGAAGCTCATTTCTGTCTCAAGACAAAACAGGCTTGTACTTATATGGGTTCCGGGACACTGCGGTGTTCAAGGAAACGAAATCGCCGATGAATTGGCCAACCGTGGATCAGCGGTTCCGCCACAAGGCCCGGAGCCAATAATCGCAATCAATTCCGCAGGAATAAGAAATTGGATTAGCGGTTATGTAGGCGATCTACATAAAGAGCGATGGTCCGATCTAGAACGCTGCAGAACTGCAAAGTGTTTTGTGACAAGTCCGAACAGAAAACTGTCAAACTTTCTACTAAACCTTGGAAGGAAAGACGTTCGGTTGATGATCGGTATAATTACAGGACACAACGCATGGGGTCAGCATATGATCACCATTGAAATCATTGAGGACCCAATGTGCCTGTCGTGCTTGCTGGAGGCGGATAGTACGACTGAGTACTTTCTCAGTGAGTGTTCTGCCTTTGCTAGAGCACGGCTACGAGTTTTGGGTTCCGATGTCGTGAGAATGAGTAATATTCGTTCTCTAAAACTGGAGGATATTTACAGATTTGCCAAAGAATCTGGAAAATTCTCACACGACTAACTACCTTTATTTCTGTCTCCATTCTTTCTTATCTCTTTCTCTGATACTTTTCTTCTTCCCTCCTTGACTATCTACCCCCTTTGCAGATCTTTAAATATATACAATGGGCTTTTCAGCCTGGTGCTTCTTGGCTCGACCTTTCCAAAATTCAATTTCAATTTCAACCTCTAACCCCTTAACTATTTTAGTGTGGCGTATTAATGTAATAAAGGTGAGTCTGTTCAATTCACTGAGAGCCGAGTAATATCGATTGATATGTATCGATATCGATCGTCGTCCTCTCCTAATGAATAGTATACAAAAAACTATTTTTGGACATAAACTGGAAGTCGCCGGAAAGAATTTTGAGGAACATGCACTATCAGCGAGTCTGCAGATAATAGCCAAATCTTCATCAATTTTACACGTCATATTGCGTATTTTTTCCAAGACAAAACTTTTTCTTTGGGCCATTTTTCCGGTAACAGGTGGCGCTAAAGTAATCCTCCTATCAGAAAATGCTATAAATTTTGCGAGTTCTGTTTTGACATTTGTGTAGTAAACACATGCGAAATACACGTTAATAAACAATGTTACGCTACACTGCTCCAGAACGCGGAATATTGCTGACTATTTATTTGACCAATAATCGGTCGGTGACTTTGGCACAACCTGAATTTCGTCGCAGATTTCCTCGCCTTCCAACGCCTACTGGTGAAACACTGCGACGTTTAGCCGCTCGCCTTGAAGAGACTGGTACAACACGAGATGTTGCCAGGCGTGGCAGACCCCGGAGTAGCCGTTCTGCAGAGAATATTGCTGCTGTAGCCGAGGATGTCATGGAAGCGCCGTCGACATGGACCAGACGACGTGCCACGCAAATGGGTATTAGTCGACGGTCTTTATAGCGAATTTTGGTACAAGATTTGAAGATGTTTCCGTACAAAGTCCAGACGGTGCATCAGCTGTTATAATAGTGAGTGATGAGGCCCATTTCCATCTTAGCGGGTACGTAAATAAGCAAAATTTATGCTTCTGGGGCACTGAAAATCCGCGTGTAACCCACGAAGAGCCATTACACCCGCTCAAAGTCACTGTATGGTGTGCTGTTTTCGCTGGAGGAGTAATCGGACCTCGCGGGCCAAACGGTTACTGTGAATGGTGAGCGCTTCAGAGCAATGATCAACGAGTTCTTTTTGTCGCAACTTGATGGAATGGGATTGGAAAACATGTGGTTCCAACAGGACGGTGCAACGGCACACACTGCACGTGCCACAACCGCTATACCGAAGGATGCATTTCCCGGGCGCCTAATCTCCCGTTTTGGCGATTTGCACTGGCCAGCAAGATCGCCTGATTTGACTGCTCCAGACTTCTTTTTGTGGGGCTTTTTGAAGTCGCGGGTTTATGTTAACAAGCCTCAGACTCTTGCAGCTCTTAAAGACAATATCCGTCAAGAATGTAAGAACCTATCGCCGGAAGTTTTGGCCAAAGTGAAAGTTTGGGAAAATGCCATAAAAAGGGCTCAAATGGCAATCAACTGTGGCGGCGGCCATTTACATGACATCATATTCTCGACTTGATGTAAAAAAAATTAAAAGGCCAAATAAAAATAATTCACAAGAAGAATGAAATTTTTTCTTTTTTTTTTTTAATTACAGCCAAAAAACATCGCAAGGTTACTTTAGCGCCACCTTGTATAATAAGGATCACTAAATTTAAGAGCTTTGTGAGCGCCCAAAAATCATAGATGCTCTTGAGTTGCGTGCGCACTTAGATGGCCTATACGATATGTCAAATTCCATCTTGATTTGACTTTGAATTTGGCTTTATCGTCCATTTTCTTTGAAGAATTCTGTCCAGCATTCTATGTCGCAGAGCTACCAGACTTGCGCACTCGCACAGATAGTGAAAAACTCTTTCCTTAGATTCTTCGTCAAATTTACATGTTTGTGATTTCGTATAAATATATGTATGGTATGTCTGTATGTATTTAATATGCAAATTGAACGTAATTTTTGTTGCAGCACATTTTTGTCTGTTACCTTTTACCCACTTAATATTTTCCACTTTTTTAATTTTGCATATTTGCATATTTGCATTTGAATAAATTACATTACCAATACATTGATTGGCAAAGGTGAATGAAACTTTATGAATGCCAACGACTTAGCCAGCTACACCTGTTTGAAATGGCGGCGTAGTAATTTACGCCGGCGCAGAGCTGCTCTTATGTACAGACACGTACGTACATACACACATACATACTTACCAAAGCAGCGCATTGATGCAGGTGTACGAGTATACACAGATTTAGGTGAATAT
The DNA here is from genome assembly GCF_027943255.1 of Anastrepha obliqua. Lineage (NCBI taxonomy): Eukaryota > Metazoa > Arthropoda > Insecta > Diptera > Tephritidae > Anastrepha > Anastrepha obliqua. The sequence continues at coordinate 150,257,191 of NC_072892.1, read as the reverse complement.
ATGCAGAAAAATATGTGCAAGTTTAAATGAATTCGTGCACACATACATCCATACATACATATGTGCGCGTGATCTTTGATATTTTTTGATTAACAAAATTGTTGGTGTTTTTCAAATGAGTGCTGCTATATTCCATTTCGCAAAGTGCAATCATATCAAGACGACTAACAGCTTACGAGCCAAATGCTGTTGTCTTTATTTGATTTTGCTTTATTCTTGAGAAAACAACTCTGAAAGAAAGCTGTAATTTTGTTAATATAATTGACGATTACACAAGTCAACTACAACAACAAGGCTTTTGCGCATATAAATAACGATACTGACGATGTTTCAGACGGATTATGCACTCGTCTAACGCCAGTGTTTGCCAGCTGTTCAGCGTGAAATTGATGTAAAATTTCAAATGAAACTTGTAGGGGAACCCAGTACTCAAATTTACAAACTATTCGCAAAAGTGTATGATACATTATTTATGGTGGTGGTGGTGGTGGTGAAGGTGTTGTCTGAGTGGCACAGCCCTGACCGAATGAGAACAAAAGATGCCACTTCGATGCAAGACTTGTAGTACCACTACTTTTTTTAGTCGAACCATCTTGTTTTGACTCTGAATTTGGCTATGTCGTCTATTTTCTTTAAACCAGACTTGCGCACTCGCACAGATAGTGAAAAACTCTTTCCTTAGATTCTTCGTTAATTTTACATGTTTGGATGCAAGCTAGAAAATAAAGTAGGCTATGGAGTTTTTTCAAAAGAATTAGGATTGCATAGAACTACCTGCCCGACTTCCGGACTACTGTAGCGTCTACCAGGCAGAAGTCTTAGCCATAAAGGTGGTAACTGTGCACCTTAACACACACGCCATAATATTGGGTTGGCAATTAAGTAATTGCGGATTTTTTTTAGAAAATCAAAGACAATATTTTCATGGAACTAAATAACTTGATATTCTGTAATGTGTTGCCCATTTTGATCAATGACTGTTTGCCATCTTTTAGGCAGCATCATAAACCCGCGTTCATAAAACTTCTGGTTTTAATGAGCAAAAAACTGATTTGACATCATCATCATTATTGAAATTTTTCCCATTCAAGGAGTTTTGTAAAGATCGAAACAAAAAGTAATCAGATGGTGCAAGATCAAGACTATATAGTGGAGGTGGCAAAACATCCCAAACGAGCTCTAATAATTTTTGCCGAGTGGCCAAAGATGTGTGTGGCCTTGCATTGTCATGATGGAATACAATACTTTTTCGATTTGTCAATTCGGGCCGCTTTTCTTCAACTGCATTGTTTAATTTCGTTGATCGTTCGGTTGGCTGGTAAGAGTTCAAAGTAGTTTGTAATCCCACCAAACTGACAACGAAACCTCCTTTTGATGAAAGTCAGCTATTGATGTTGTTTGAGTTCGTTCACCTGGTCTGCTCTACGATCTTTTCCGCTTGATATTGTTGTAAACAACCCATTTTTCATCGCCAGTTATCAGTCAGATTATTACCATTACGTTTCTTTAGCAGATCGCTGCTGTTAATGCGTTGCGTTAAATGCGTTTCTTTCGGTTCGTGGGGAACCCATGTATCGAGTTTTTGAACATAGCCAAGTTATTGTAAGTGATTTTCATCGCATATATGTGATATATGAAGCTTCTCTGCAGTCTCACGTGTTGTACTGTGACGATCCGAATCGTTTATTGCTTTGATTAGGGCGTCATCTACTTCAACTGGACGACCAGAGCGTTTTTCATCTTTGAGTGAAAAATTTCCAGAACGAAATTTGGCAAACCAATTTTGACACTACCGTTCTTTTAAGGCTTCGTCACCATAAACAGCACATAACTTCTATACGCTCGTCTACCTATGTCTCTGTCCGTGAGGCTTCACTATGTTGCACTGTGTCGAGATGTATCTTGTTTTTTCATAGTATGTTCTCAATGTATCTCTTTACCGTGTTCCAGTTGTTCTCGCTCGGCGCGATGTCGCCAATCTGCTTCCTCAGCGCCATCTCTTTCCTCGAGCCATCTCTCACAACCAAACGACCCGTGTTCAGCGTCATCGCTCGGCGCTTCGCGGTGTATCCTCTTGGGATCGCTTACCTTGGTCATGCGGTATAGCTATCTTCGGAAGTATCCGTGGTCCGAGAGGCACTGTACCATTAAACAGTTCACTTCCCCGAATGCGACTTTTGGACCCATTTGCCTACTATGTTCAGTAGCGTGGCAGTTATTTGACCTGTTTTTTTATATACAATATTTTTTCGCGGGCTACCCTCCAGTTTGGTTCCATTTTATATAAAAATGACCTCTGTGAAATTTGGTGCCAATCGGATAGGGGAAAGGTGTGCCCCCGAGCCTTTCAATATGCAAAATTTACCCCAAAATGACAAAAACATTTAATCTCATTAAAAGTGTGTTTTTTATTTTACATGAGTATATACACAGCGTAAATAAGTAGTAAAAGAATTTACTTGGTAAAGTATATTAAATTATACATATATAAATTGAAGAAGGAAATTATTATCCATACAGTATTTAGCATACATATATGCATAAAAAAAAGAAATAACTCATTGAATAAAATAAAATAAATATTAATTAAAAATCTTTATTTTTAGATATAGTTTGTTTATTGCTGTCTGGGAACTTCTGTCGATAGTCACTTACAACTTGGAGCACGTACTGCATTTGTCGCTCGTTTTTTGTATTTAACTTATTAAAATCCTCTACTAGTTTAACACCTCTCTCCGCCATATCATTTGTTACTTTAAGTTTATTAACTACTTTTAAAGCTTGGCCGAAATCTTCATGTTTGTGCCACCGGGCAGGATCTGTGCACAGGAATTCGTCATTTATGTTAAATCTTGCAAATAATCGTTTTGTTTTGTTGGAGACAAATTGTTCAAGTCCTTGGTTTAATAATTCAGGAACTTGGCTTGTTTCCACGGTTATCCTTTTAATACTTTTTTCACATTCAGCATCAGTTTCACGATTAAACGCCTTTACCATTTTAATTTTTGATTCTGCCGTCACATTTGGGTCAAAGAAGGCCAAGGCGATGGATACAGGGAATAAATACCATAAATGATTTTTGATTTTTTGTAAATCCAAATCGTTAACTGTCCGGTATTTATAAATTTTGGAAAGAACACTGAAATCCAAAAATGGTGCTTTGGCTGCAGAAGGTGCATAAAACCACGCTTCGATATATATACAGATAATGAAAATGCAAATATCACAAATTGCATTTTCCTCACGCAGTGATAATTTAAATTCGTCGCGAAACATGAATATCTTAAAGCAATAAATAGCCTTAGCCATCCACAAATGTTTTCTGATCTTCTTATTCACGATTCCGGTTTTAAAATTATTTACATTTATTTTAGGCCAAGCAGTTTGAAACTTTTTTAAGATTGGTACGGTTGGGCCGGTAGTTTTACCCATCTTCTCCTCGAAAACGGCTTTTAAAATGATTTCGTATATGTGATGGCGGCAAGGCGAGGCAAATATAAGAGATCTTTTTCTAGAAAGCTTTCAATCAAAACACACGCACCATTAAAAGCGCCCATATTAGAGGCAGTAGTGTCAAAAACCAATGCTTTTACGTAGTCTTGAAGGCCCCATTCCGCAAGGGTTTCGCAAACAGCTGTTGCCTGTTCTTTTCCACTCCCTGATTGCAATGCAGGTACACCAAGAAGTTGATCAGCACCGCAATTTGAAAGAATAACAGGAAGTCGGTCTACTGTCTCTTTACCGGTTAGTGATGGCAGTAATTTACTATCCCAATGTATCGTAGCGGCAGGCAATTCCTTATCCTTAAAGATATTTTTGATTTCGATAGTTTTCTTTTCGCGGAGTTTCTCACGAGAATTAAATGAATTTCTCCACATCTTGACCAAGGGCTTCAAGTGTAGCTATAAGAATATGAACTGCATTCCTGTCACTGATCTTGCACTTATCCAAAGCAGCAGCAAGCTTAAGAGTTATTATTATTTGTCGTCTTCTTTTTTGTTTTGCTGGTACAGACAAATGTTTTGAGCAATGCGGAATTTCCTCTGAAGCACGCGCTTCTAAATCTTCTCCGCTGCTTGAACTCGACGTCATCAGTATATCAGATTGAGCTAGAAATAGTATTGACAATATAAGTACGATTTAGTTCGATATACATAAATATTCATGTTAAATAGGTAGCTAGAGAAGATGAAGATAAATACTTACTCAATTGAAGAACTTCATTATTGCTTCGTTCTTTTCTCTTCTCCTCTCGTAATTTTCGCTCAGAAACTCGAGTCTCTTTCGCACTTAGCTGGTAATCAATTCCATACATAAACCCCGCGCGTCCTTTCATCCGCTGATTGTTTAAGAACTGCTTACCTTCTTCAATGGATATGATATTCAATGCATTGGCGTGTGCAATATCGAAGAGATCCTCGAGTTTTTCAACGAATTCTTTTTCTTTTTTCTTATGATCCATCGACGTTCTTGCAGCATGCTTTTGAAGTTGCCGCCACTGCTGATAGAGACCTTCTAACTTTGGTATACAGTTCTTAAGTTCTTGCGTCGGAATTCGGGCTTTCTCCCAATATATCATCACTTCCCGCACAGCTAGTGAAGCACTGCCTCGTATTGTTAACTTACACACCCGTAAATTGAAAAAAAACTTGTAACCTTTGTTTTACAGATGGAAGTTTGTTTCCAAAAATTTCATTTGAATAATACCCGAGCAGAAAAACTTTTTCTCGTAATAGAGGTCGCGACATTGTACTACCGAATGTCTGCACGTCAAATGTTGTACGCAACTAATGATTTTTTTTAAAAACTTCAATACAAAACTTTTTTAGCCATAAAAATTTGAATTGTTATTTCAGAAACGAAATGCGCGCCTACTTTATTTGATACTAGTACTAGTTTTTGATATTGATATTATCCAAGACACGATGTGTACGTTAGTCAAAACGCGAACCCAACTTTTTATGCGCGGAAATCTATTTGAAGAAATTTATTTTCATTTCGAATTTCAAAATGTGATCAGTTGATAAGTTATCTCACATATTTTAACTTCCGTTTTGTTTTTGTAATTCAGAAATTGAAGAAAAATGGAAAATTTTTGACAGAGTTGTCAAAAAGCAAGTGTCGAACGACTTGGTAGATTCTGCATTGAATATATTTCTTTTTAAGCGTAATAATTTGAATTATCATTGTAATGTGATAAACTAAGTGCCCGGCTACTTTACTTACTACTAGTACTTATACGACGAATTTTCGGGTTTTTTGAAACTTTGAAGGCCCGGGGGCACACTTTTCACTTACCAGATTTACTTCAAACTTTTTTTCCACCATTTTTATATATAAAAGAACCAATCTGGGGGGTAGCACCAATAAAAAAATAATCTTGCAAAATAACTGCCACCCTAATGTTCAGTGTCGCATCGGCTTTACCACCGCAGCATGGCTTGGCATCTCCGTCTCGCGTCGCTAGTGGTTACGTGTTTTTATGGGGTCCCACGCTTCCATTCGTTTCTGCCAATTCCATTTCCCCTTGCCGCGCTTTAACGAGTCTGATTCGTGATGAACATTTTGGTCCAAACATTGATATGACGAGCGTCGGGCCAAACATAAGCATCACGAACCTGGGTCGTGATTGAATGTTGGTTTCTATCTGTACGCCACCAGAGTTACTCACGAGTCTGATCTGGTCTGATTTTGATCTGTTTAATACGCGTTGACGCGTAACATTTAGGACCGAGTTTCGTCGAACTAAATGACACGGCAAGGGGTTAAAGTTTTTTTTCAGCTAAATTCAATATGTTAAACAAAATTTTACTGTAATTGTCCATATTTTCTAGTCATTCGGTCAACAGCATCAACACCAAATTTAGTTGCGTAATAAAAATGCAATGAATGCACCCTAAAAATATATGTCTATGAAATTTCAGCCAGGTATTTCCAGGATACAAGGACAGGTGGACATGGCTAAATGGACTCAGATTAGCAAATATTTTTATGGGTATATCTAGCATGAAAAAGCTCCTTATACAACCATTTTCCGTTCGCAGGCGGATTAAAACTATAGGTCTAACCTAACAGAAGTGTACGCGCCAATTATTTTTCTATTTTTTTATATCTGTTATTCTTCCTCTACTTCTTCTCAAGCTTCTAAACGTCGGAAGAAAATTAATATACCATTTTATTTTCATGAAAAGAATAAGAAGCTAATTTTTCTTAAATAAGGTCTTCTGTACTCTATGAAAATTTATATTTTTTTTGTTTTTTGTAAATTTATTTACATTTAGAGTAGCTATCCAATGACGTCTTGATCACATTTGTATTGAGTTTGTTTTATTTTTTTTTTTTAAATGAAGTATTCCTAACTTGATTTTAAATAAAAATACCATAACCACTAACCACCAAAAATTAACAATTTTACAGTTATAGAACGGCCATTCGTACCATTTGTGGGTCTTTTAAATCAATCTAGAATTCCTATTTTCCACTGGAGAGAATCATTTTTCGATGCAGTTCTTATTTTTAAAACGTTACCTACCCGAAAATGGGCGGCGAGCGAGAAATAAATACTTTTGCACATTTGATGCTCTAATATACATACATACATACATACATCCATACATATACATACATACATATACATACATATGTGCATTCACAAGTGCTATAATCATGTAATACAACCACTGTACACTCATGCAAACAAAATGTTTTCCAATACATTCTGCTCACTTACTTACTTATGTGAGAGCTGCAGAATGCATGTGAGTGCATATTTCTTCGTCCATTGCCTCAAAATAATCTTCATCTATTTGAGAAGAGTGGTAAAAGCTATGCGCGAGAGGAGCGTGAGATTCTCTCGCAAGCTCAATTTTTTTAGATATGCGAGAAATTTGAAGATGCATCTTGAAGCTGCTCCCCTCATGGCGTAAATTGTTTCATGTTTTCATTTTCTGTTTACGCTTACTATGAGTGTATTGTAATACAGTATGTGTTAAATATCGGCATATAAAAATAGCGATTTAGTTTATTATGTTGTGGATTAAAAAAAAGTACATAATTGGCGCTTACACTGTTTTTGGGAGTTTGGCCGAACGCGTGCTCCTATTTGTGGTGTCCGTTTTGGATTTTGTTCAACAAATAGAAGGATCTATAGTTTCAAACCGACTTACGATTCTAATTATATGCTGTAAAATGAGTTATTGTTGCAGTACTATACTCAATCTCGACTTTTGCGCCCGCATTTGCGTTGCCTCAGTAGATTTTCCAAGCGAGCTATCATCTGATTTAGAGAGATCAAAAGATTATGGACGCCTTATCAATATACAGGGTGGCTGATAAAAGCCGCTACCAAAAAAAAATTGAATAACTTTTTTTCTTTTTAAGTTATCTGTTCCATTTTTGTTTTAATTTGCACATTGATCTTTAAAATTTATTAAAATGGATAACTGGGACACGCAAACAAGAATTTGGATAGTCCGCTGCTATCACGCACTGGAGTCCGTAGTTTTGGTACAGAGAGAGTACAGGCGGATGTTTGGCGGCGATCCCCCGAGCAGATGGACCATAATGAGACTGGTGAATAATTTTGCTGAGCAAGGAACAGTCGCAAGAAGGCCTTATCATCGAAACCCACCAGTTCGGACGGAGGAAACGATCGCTGCTGTAGCTGCAGCTATACAAAGCAATCCAAGGGTTTCAACAAGAAGCTTATCTGCTCAACTTGGTGTCAGCCGACAGTCTTTGCAAACAATAATGCACAAAGATTTAGACTTATTTCCCTACAAAATTCAAATGGTTAACAAACTGAATGCAGCAGACTTGCCGATTCGCTTGGAATTTTGCCAGAAGATCCTGCAAATGGTGGAAGAAGACCAAAACATGTTAAACTGCCTTTTCATGTCTGATGACGCCTATTTCGATTTAAACGGCAATGTGAACAAACAAAATTGTCGAATATGGAGTACTTCTAACCCACAGATACTCCACGAGACGGAATTGCATCCTCTTCGCGTGACAGTGTGGTATGCGGTTTCTTCACGCTGTATTGTCGGGCCTTACTTTTTTGAAGAAAATGGTCACACCGTTACGTTTACTGGAGACCGTTATTTGAAAATGCTGAAAGAATTTTTCTATCCAGAACTACGCCGAAAGAGAATTCCTTTCAACTCTGTGTGGTTTCAACAAGATGGGGCAACGTCTCACATAGCCCAGACTGTTATGACAGAGTTGCGACGAAAATTTCCCAATAAACTGATTTCAAGAAACTCCGAATTTCGTTGGCCCCCCAGGTCGCCTGACCTTACTGCACCTGACTTTTTCTTGTGGGGTTTATGTAAACAAGAAGTTTATAAAACAAAGCCAACAAATTTGGATGAACTAAAACAATCCATTCGGGCAACAATTGCCGCTATTCCTGTCGCAACTCTCAAAGCAGCAATGAACAACTTCTTACTAAGATGCCGCACTTGTGTCAACGAGCATGGGGGGCATTTAAATTCAATTATTTTTAAAACTAGTTAAGCTACATTTAATAAAATTTAATGACCTTCAACTTGAAAAAAAAAATAAATGAATTCCATACACTAAAAAAAAAGTTATTTGAGTTTCTTAATGTAGCAAAATTCATCAGCCACCCTGTATGTAAATGTACATTATATTTAAGCTTAAAATTAAGTTATTTTCTATTTTTACATTACTGTTTCTCGCTTTCGCTACCTTCATTACCTGTTTCTATTTACTTTCGATCATTAACTCTATTTCTAGAGCTATACTTTCCGTTCTTTCTATATTATTTCTATTTACTTAACTACATACTCTCTCTAACTCTCCACATACTGTTCTTCCATTTCCGCTATTTCTTTTATCTTAGGTTTAGGACTAATATAAGGACAGAACATGGAAAATAAAGTCACTTTTGAATTGTTAATCGGTCGAGTGCGGTGTTCCTTTTTAATTAGTGTTTAACGATTAGTGTTCTACTTACGATTCTAATTATATGCTGTAAAATGAGTTATTGTTGCAGTACTATACTCAATCTCGACTTTTGCGCCCGCATTTGCGTTGCCTCAGTAGATTTTCCAAGCGAGCTATCATCTGATTTAGAGAGATCAAAAGATTAGGGACGCCTCACCAATATATTTTGTCACGCGCCACCAACTATAAAGTAATGAGCGCACGAAAATTATTATTGTACATTTGCACGTTCAGCGCATGTTGAAACTATGATGATGAATAGAGGGGCGTTAGTTGAAATATATGAATTTTGGATTCAGTCATGAATACTGAATTGAGAAATGTACTCTCTCTTAAATGGGCATTTAAGGGACTGAAAAGTTTGCTCACTTATGGGAGGCGTTCGGTTAGGAGAAAAGTGTAAAAAAGTTAAATTATTTTTGACTGATCTTTAATATTTAACATTTATTTCCAAAACCAGAACAGTTACGTATACACATAAATATTTCTCAAAATAAACAGAGTTTTCATTACGATAGAGAAACACGAGATATGTAAGAAACAAATTTTGTTATGCAAGGTATTAAAATTAATTTAAAAAAGTCGTAAATTTTAGCTTCGCGATTTTTTTCTTTAATTTCAATATCTTGGAGGTGTATTTGAAGGTTAGTAAGCAATTTCAAACCTTCGAGGTCACTGTCATATATGTGATGTTATAAGGAAAGAGAGTTTAGATTTCTCGTTGGCAAATAAGAAGTCAACCGGTTGTCAATCTCAAGAGTTTGGAAGAGTTGGCCAGCGAGAGTTGCCACTTCAGTATTGATATTTTTTGCTTCTTCATCATTTATGAATACTTACCTGAATTAAGATAACTTCGACGTCGACTTGAATTCGTTTCTGAGTTTGTTGGTGTTGGTTGATTGTCGGCGAACTAAGGAACTGCCGATGGCGAAAGCTCATCCTATCGTCATTAGGGAAGTTTGTTTTCTCAAAATCAGCTTTTCTTAAACAATTTTTCACTATCTGAGGACTCACTTGCTTCTACGCTTTGTAAATGAAATAAAAAACATATAATAAATTTATTAATTTTGAAAATTCAAAGGCAGAGTTTGTAAGCTGTCCGCTTATGAAAGAACTAAAATATCTGTGGTGAGGAAAAAAAAGTGTTCGCGTTTTTTTATGGGAGGGTTGTGCGCTCAAAGAGAAACATTTTCAAAATCCCTACGGAGTGGGGGTCCTCCGCTAAAGAGAGGTATCCATTGGGAGAGATTACACTGTACATATATATGTAAATAGGTACACATACTTCTGCTCAAATATGAACGAGACGTTATCAATAAAACGGTCCGCGGATGACATATTGCAAAAATAAATTTTTGTTTTAAATAAAACAATTTGAGACAATTGAAGTCATAAAAGAGAATTCGAAGAACACACTCGATCTTGACTTGTTTACAGTAGCACAGAAAACAAACTATGTGACATATCACGCTGAAATTTGCCATGTAAGCTTATAACAGTCCTACCAAAAAAAAAAAAAAATATTTTTGCCATATGTCATCCGCGGACCGTTTTATTGATAACGTCTCGTTCATATTTGAGTAGAAGGTATATATTGGGGTGAAAATATTTTCAGAGGTGTGCTTTCTAGTGGACAGTTATTCGGTTCTGATCGAATTCAACAGTATCAGCTGATGGGCTGACGTCACTTGGCATATATTTACCAAAAAACTGAGATTTTGTTGGTGATATTAACATAAAAATCGGCTAATGGCACTTCGTTGACATCTGAACAACAACTGATTGAACGAGTGAGTGAATACATGTGAAATAATCGTGCAGAAATCGGCTGCAGCTCCCAAGTGATAGGGCCGCCGAAATTCCCCTCACAATTTTCTTTTTCACCATAGTTAAAGAGCAAATCTCATATGTGTATAAATAATTAGCGTTTACACCCTTTATTAGGTGTTTGGCCGAGTTTCTCATTCGATTTGCGGCGTGTGTCCTAATGTTGTTCCACAAATGGAATGTCAAATGGTGGAACTTTGCTATTACCTCCCGAGAGGCGACTGCAGAGCTAATAAAGTAATCACAGAGTTTATTTTTTAATTCAGTTAACGATCCAAATAAACCGTCGAAAAACTTTTGAAAATTATTCTTCAATTGCAAATTCACGTACTAAGCCTATTTTAATATATGTACTATGTAAATTGCAAGCAAGTGAAGCTTTTAATAATTAAATAAGCGTTTGAAAAACGTTTGAAAAAAATGCAACTGATTGTAAAATCGTGTCCGAAAACTATTTTGACACTCTTTAAAATTTTTTCCAATGCGAAAACAGTCGATTCTATTCTCTAACAGTTAAAGAAGTTTTGAAAAAACTTTTGAACGAAGTGCAATCGATTGTAAATCGTGTACGAAAACTATTTTAACACACTTTAAAGTTTTTGTCTAATGCCAAGGCAGTCGATCCTTTTCTCTAATAATTAAATAAGTTTTAGAAAAACTTTTTAGCAAAATGCAAGCGATGTCCGAAAACTATTTTGACATACTTTCAAAAATTTTCCAATGCGAAAGCAGTCGATTCTATTCTCTAATAATTAAAAAAGTCTTATAAAAACTTTTGAACAAAATGAAATCGATTGTAAATTCGTACGAAGACTATTTTGACAAAATGTGTGCCCAAAAATACAAACAATCAAGTATCTGCGATTACATGTAGAAAAAATGCCAAATGAGAACTCACTCAATGCTCTCTTTTGATATCGCCTGCTAGTGCAGCGGCGGAGCTATTTCCACCGCACCATTGTAAGTGGATCGCGCCACTCAAACGCTCTGGCAAGCGATTGCCGAATGTGGCAGAGCGTCTGAATGAAAACAGAGATCTTTTTTGAAATTAGTTCTATTCAGTCTGTGAAAGTGTTAGCGAAACAGCGGATTTCAGCCGAAAAAAGCTTCTGCGTGACGTCAAATACGAGCAGCTAATCCACTACTAGTCAATGGTAGTACGTCGATCAACTGATCAGCCGACCGTCCACCGCCCACCGCGTACACGCACATATCACAATACATAGTAAGCTCGCTCTCCGCATGGGCGCGCACCCATACATATATCCGCACATGTGAATGTTGTGAACGTTTGGTGGCAAAGCGAGCAGTGATCGACGCGTAAAGAAACGAAAGTTTTTCATTTTCTTCGCTGTTTTCGGCGGCTACGTACAATCAAATCGACATACCCATTGGTTGGTGGTGGCGCGTAGTCGTTTTGGTGTTTCGCTTATCGTTTGCTGAACACAGTTTTCATTGTTTTTATTTTTGTTATTGCTTTTTATTTTGTGCGGATTGCGTCTTGCGCCCCTTTTTGCCTTTTTCCCTCAATTGCTGTTGGGTATTTTTTTTTTGAATTCTCTCGACATTTCGCCTGCTTGCGCGCGACGGATTTGACGACAGTGAAGTCAGCGACGTCGATGTCGACATCGATGAAAGCAGCGCGGCAACTGCGAGCGATCGGAGAATTTCTCTAAATAAACGCAGCGCGCTGGTGCAGTTCAGTAACGCGTAAAAATTTCACTGCAACGGTTTGCTCCGCCAACAGTAACGGATGACGGCTGACACAAGCGACAAATAATCGAAAGAAACAACTTATTCATAATACAAAAAAAAAAGGAGTATAGTAATTAAAAATAATTCTGTAAAAGTTTACGATTCCCAGTGAATTATTAAATATAAGAGAATTTCAGAATTTTTAATGTCCATTTTGAAACTTTTCTACGAAATTTGTAAAAAGTGCCAAAGTGCTGCTAGTGAGTGCGCATGGTTGGAAAGTGCGAAGCAGACGTATAAACGACATTACAAAACAAGAAAGGAGAAGTAGCAGTAGCAGTGTCGCAAAACAATTTATAACACTGAAGGCAGCGAAAGATTGAGAAAGCAGTGGTAGGATCTATCACTTACGACGACTCCTCGTGCGAATATCCAGTTGCGTATACGTCCAGGAGTGCGCATGTCGCTAAGCTGTGTGAAAAATACACACAGAAATCACTAACAACAATCACAAGAGAATCAACAAACAGTAACAAACATGTCACATCAGTGCAGTTGTGGTCGTGATCTCAACAACAACTATGTCTCCTATACGAGCGCCTACGCTAATGGCAGCTCAAGTCTGGATCGTGAAGCGAGCAGCAGCCTTTCGGGCAGCGGCGTCGGTGGTGGCAGCAAATCAGCCATGTCAGGCAAAACTACCCAGCTGACGGCGAAAGTGATGTTCGGTACAGTGGGCGCAATTAAGGATCTGCGCGAGAAGGAAAAGTCGCGGCATGCGACTACGCGTGCCACCGATCGGCGCAATTGAGTGGCAGGGCACAGTAACGGACAGGGTTGACTGTGTGTGAAGGATGCAACTGTGGTGAGCATAGAAAAAGGATTTTTATAAAGCTATTCAGTAGGCATTGTGATGAGAGAGAAAACAGATGGAGATCGGATAGTTGACATTTGTGTTTGCCGAAGGGGTGACAAGCTACATCAGCGGCAGCAGCAGCCTACTATTTATACTTAGTGTTGTAAGTGCGCATACTGGTGATGATATACATACAAAACGGGTGGCGTGTTGAAGCAGGTGGAACGGTTTGCACAGTTAGTTTAAGTGGTCTCGCACAACGAGACCTTCCGGAACTTTCCAGAAAAATACACCACAAATATGCGAGAACTAAACGAATTGTACTCTCTGCATTTGCATGTAAGTGAGCACTTTAAGTAGTTAAAATTATTGGAAAATTCCCCAGCTCAGCTATAAATAAATGTAAATATTTGCATAGATGCTTATTTGCCTAGGACAATTATGATTATACTCTTTGTTACAAACTTATGGTCGGATATATATGTATCAAACCACTTACTTACTTACTTACATACATACAATTGTAAGTTGTTTTAATTAAGAAAAATATTTTTAATTTAAATATTCAAATGCAAAACGCCTTTTTGTTAGAAATTTTTGTCGATAAGTTAATAATTAGTTATTTTTAATGTATTTCTAGTATTTTGTTAAACAAGACATTAAATTTGCTTATTTTGCTTGCACAAAATACAGGACACAACAAAAATCTAGCACTTGCACATTTGAGTTTTTCGTTGTAATGCAAGTTTCTACATTTTTGATTTTAAGTTAAATTAAATAATATATTAACAATAGATTATCGAGCACTATTTATATACGTACATGTTTTTGCTGATGTGAGCCGATTTTACTCATACAATGGAATTGAAGATTTTTACAAAAAAAAAAAAAAAAAAATTCGAACCAAATTGAAATAAAAGATCTATTTTGAATAACTTCATTGGAAAACATTTTTTTCGCTATCACTCTGAAAGCATTTGAATTGCATTACATCTAAATATTTCTCTTGCATAATGCTTGCACTTCACAATTCTTCCGTACGTCAACACCATAACCCGAGGCCTCTTTGAATACGATGTAACCTGGTAATCCCTCCACCTTCTTTCAATGTTTTCCATATATTCGCATCAGCAGTTTTTTCGGTGGAAATTTCGAAATCAAAATATGTATTAATGATGCCCACAAGCAAGTCGCAGGCGCGGGAGACCATTCAACACATGCAGACGATTTTGAAACAGAAGCGCATCGAGCAGGCCGTTCATGGCGACAAATCAAATTTATTGCATTGCAATCAAACTAACTTTAACTTTTTGGTCGGCCGCCGTAGCCAAATGGGTTGGTGCGTGACTACTGCTCGGAGAACGTAGGTTCGAATCTCCGTGAAACATCAAAATGAACAAAAAGTTTTTTTCTAATAGCGGTCGCCCCTCGGGAGGCAATGGCAAACCGCCGAGTGTATTTGTGCCATGAAAAAGCTCCTCATAAAAATAAAAATAAGAAGTATATCTGCCATTCGCGGAGTCGGCTTAAAACTGTAGGTGCCTCCATGTGTGGAACAACATCAAGACGCACGCCACAAATAGGAGGAAGTGCTTGACCAAACACCCAAAAAGGGTGTAAGCGCTAATTATCCAAAATAAATCAATAGCATTTAATTAATTTTGAGTTTCAGCATCAGAAAAAATCTTGGCCCTTTTTTTTGGCTAGGAGCTATTCAAGAATGATAGCAATAAGATTGCGCCCGTCAGAGAGTGCGTGACGTCGCATTAGCTGAGTGGTGCAGTGTTGCCAACCATTTGGTTTACGCAATGAATTTAGTGCTTTTTTATATCTAAAATGCAAACATTTTAAGTTAGGTGTTCGTTACTTTCTTTTAATTTGAAGCTACTGAAACTGTAAGGAAAAAAAACTGTATTAATAAACAAAAGAAGGTTAAAAAAGGCCATTCTGAGAAGATTTTAGTGCTAATGAAAATTTGTTCATTCTTATAAAATTTGATATTTTAAAAGTGAAAACTAAATTCTTTGCTGCCTTTAAGGTTATGTTTGAATATGAAATAACCTTCTTCTCAAACGCGTAAAAGCGTTTGAATTTACTGAATGCGCATTAAAACCATAGTGGTGTAATCGTTTCTTTCGGTTCTCAATTATTAGTAGAACATCAAGAGGTGTATTCAATGTAAAAAATAAACAAAAAATGCGAGAAAGTACTGAAGAAGAAATGACGACATTTTTACAAAAAGAGTACCTTTTCTTGTTACCTAACCTGAAATATAGCGAAAAAGGCGTTCTCTTAAAAAACTCATAAATTAAATTGCACATAACCATAGCTAATTTATTAAAATAAACGCACATTTTAAAGACAATTTGTCACGCATACAAAGTTCTTAAAGGAATTAGGAAGGAAAAGGAAGGATACAAATTTGGTATTTTATTTTCTTTAAATGCGCATTTTAGTGCGTTTTTATATCCAAAGCTAGGCAACACTGCAGTAGCGAGAGAGAGAGATTTGACTTCTGAAAGAGAAGAACACCAACAATAACCGCAATCACGGGCAATGCCACCAGATGTTAAAAAAAAGTAAAGCTAAATAAAACTGAGTGAATTATTGAACTGATTTTTAAAAAATGTATATTTTACAAAATTATAAACATTACTTTCAATTAGAACAGGCTAGAAAAAGAAGAAAGAATTAAAGCACCGAGTCTAAATAACAAAAAAAAGAATGCTAAATCAAGTTACAAAAATGGTAATTTGGCTATATTGGTGCTAAAACGACGTCACTCATTGATTCTCATTATCTCATTATTCCTCTCATCATGGAAGCTATCGTTGTTGTTGTTGTTGCTGTGGTTTTAACAGTAACAGAAGCCCCGTCAGTGTAGGATGTATCACCGGTCGTCTTCGTCTGGCTCATCCAAAGGTATGCCCAGGAAACATGCTGTTTCGACGGGTTAGTTCCAGAGGGAGAGGGATGTGAGATGAGTAGGTTTTAGAGGGCATGTGAAAAGGTGGTTAGTGTCGTGCGTGGTGCCTTCACACGCCTTACATATGTTTAGTATGCTGGGGTCGATTCTGGATAAGTAGGAGTTTAACCTGCTATACTATCCAGAACGTAATTGCGCCAAGGTTACGCGGGACTCTCGGGGAAGCTGGAGCTCTTCGTCTGCAATAGGTGGTGGTTGATCTCCGATTACGGCACTCACAGGGCGGGAGCTATCGTCATATCCTTGTCTTTACTATTCAAAAATTCAGTTCAAATAGAGGAGGATGTCACTCTATTTCTTTCTCACTATCTCATAGTTCCATATCAGTTGCTTCCGATTCATTATCTGATTGGTACGCCCTCATTTTATTTAGTTTTGATAGCAAACGATTTTTCTTCAATTGTTTCTTAAATTTTTCTGCTTTCTTCCCATAATAGCAACTCTCGGCAATTAGTTTTAAAAAAATGTATCACTTGAAATACCCTTTTCTGGAATTACTCATTTTTTGAAATTACATTGGTGGATCAGATTTTGGTTGCAAAAAATTGATTCTATAAAATTATATTATTTCACCAAAAAAGTTCTGTTCACACGTTGTATAAAACGGAATGATGAAAGAGTTGACGCCAGTTAACTAATAAATTGACCAGATTGCTTCTGAATGTTCAAGCATCAGCTTGCTTTGGAATTCTGGCAAGAACTCCGTTTTTTATGTAAGCCATAATTTTGATTTGCTTAAAGCAATTAACTGTTACATCATTTGATGAGTCAAATTGGCTCATAGTAGTAAAAATAGGTATACCACAGCGTAGCGTATGTTTCACTTTATTTCATTACGTAACTAAAAACCAACATACACACACTTGTATGTAAAGAATAATATTTCAATGTTATACTTAGTCTTGCCTAGTCTTAGTCTAGTCTTGTGTAAAATGAAATGATGACTATTTTGACTAAAAATCAAAATTTTTTTTTAATATTTTAATGATTAAATAAAACTGACTTCATTAAAAAAGTATTATAATTTCATATCCATAACCGACTTAACTTGTAACAGAACTTATGGCAGGACTAGGTATACCCTATGATCATAAAGTAACTGGAATGTTTAAATAAAGCAAAACAGAGTTAGGTTAGGTTACGTTAGCCTGGTTGGCAATAAGCCACGCATAGACCTTTTGGTCCCTAGCGATACCAGATGGAGACCGACCTCTATGAATACCTAAAGTAGACATCATGTAGGATGTCAGCGCTTTTGGCGAATCTAAGTAGGGCTGGGAGCTCCGCTTTTGAGACGTCTTCCAGACCCTCAAACAGTGGGGCTCCCAGGCATCTTAGTCGCGTTTTTGATAATGCCGGACAAACGCACAGAAGGTGTTCTAAAGTCTCCTCAACATCCTCTCTGCATTTTCTGCATTTGTCCGTGTTAGCAATCCCTATCTTGCACACATGGGCAGCCAATAGATTGTGACCTGTTAGCAAAACAGAGTTAAATTTCAGGCAAATTTATTTTATCTCCTTCAAAATATGACCCGTCTGAAACAACATACGTTTAACCATGCACCCCTGGTAGGCCGACGAAGGGATGACCTTCAGCTACTTCCGCGCATGCTGTTTGATCTCCTCTATCGACTGAAATCTCCTTCCACGAAGTGGTAACTTCAACTTGGGAAACAAAAAGATCAGGTGATTACGGTGCTTGCCCGATAGTCAAATAATCTAGCACAATTTAGGCTCGGTGCGATGGCACGTTATCAACATACAAAATCCAAGAATTGTTTGCTCACATTTCCGGCCTTTTGCGACGTACAGCATCTCTCAAGCGCTTCAAAATGGATAAATACAAGGTGGCGCAAAAGTAACCTTGCGATGTTTTTTGGCTGTAATTAAAAAAAAAAAGAAAAACTTTGATTCTTCTTGTGGATTATTTTTATTTGGTCTTTTAATTTTTTTTACATCAAGTCGAGAATATGATGTCATATAAATGGCCGCCGCCACATTTGATTGCCATTTGAGCCCTTTTTATGGCATTTTCCATCACTTTGGCCAAAACTTCCGGCGATAGGTCCTCACATTTTTGACGGATATTGTCTTTAAGAGCTGCAAGAGTCTGAGGCTTGTTGACATAAACCCGCGACTTCAGAAAGCCCCACAAAAAGAAGTCTGGAGCGGTCAAATTAGGCGAATTTGCTGGCCAGTGCAAATCGTCGAAACGGGAGATTAGGCGCCCGGAAATGCATCCTTCAGCATATCGGTTGTGGCACGTGCAGTATGTGCCGTTGCACCGTCCTGTTAGAACCACATGTTTTCCAATCCCAATTCATCAAGTTGCGGCAAAAAGAATTCGTTGATCATTGCTCTGTAGCGCTCACCATTCACAGTAACCGTTTGGCCTGTGACGTCTTCGAAGAAAAACGGTCCGATGACTCCTCCAGCGAAAACAGCACACCATACAGTGACATTAAGCGGGTGTAATGGCTCTTCGTGGGTTACACGCGGATTTTCAGTGCCCCACAAGCGTAAATTTTGCTTATTTACGTACCCGCTAAGATGGAAATGGGCCTCACCACTCATGATTATTTTTGATGAAAAATCATCTTCCTCTTGGTGGTGATTAAGAATGGCTTGAGCGTATGTTAGGCGCGATTGGCGGTCAGCGGGTAACAGCTGATGCACCGTCTGGACTTTGTACGGAAACATCTTGAAATCTTGTACCAAAATTCGCTGTAAAGACCGTCGACTGATACCCATTTGTGTGGCACGTCATCTGGTCGATGTCGACGGCGCTTCCATGACATCCTCGGCTACAGCAGCAATATTCTCTGCAGAACGGCTACTCCGGGGTTTGCCACGCCTGGCAGCATCTCGTGTTGTGCCAGTCTCTTCGAGGCGAGCGGCTAAACGTCGCAGTGTTTCACCAGTAGGCGTTGGACGGCGAGGAAATCTGCGACGAAATTCAGGTTGTGCCAAAGTCACCGACCGATTATTGGTCAAATAAATATAAATATAAATAAACATTGTTTATTAACGTGTATTTCGCATGTGTTTACTACACAAATGTCAAAACAGAACTGACATTAGGAGCCAATTGCAAAATTTATAGCATTTTCTGATAGGAGGACTACTTTAGCGCCACCTGTTAATATTCTCTATTGACTGTCTAGCCCGATGGAAGGTACTCATGGTGCATTAAGCCTTGGCAATCAAAGAAAACAATCAACCCGGTACTTAGTGACCATAGAGTATATATAACAATAGAATTTTAAATGAGTAAAATTGGCTCAGTCCGTGAATTAAGTGTTCAATATTCCAGTTTTTATATCGACTTATATTTTACATTTGCATTTGAAAGAAAAAAAAAATATTAAAAAAGTGTTAAAATGCAAATGGGTAAACAAAATGACAAATATACCTGGGGAAAAAGAAATGCATTATTTTTGCGTAAAATTCAAAATTTTATTTACACCGATTTGTTGTAAATTTGTTGCCATTTTATATAAGTCGCTTCATGATGCTTCTCCCATAGTAGTCTTGGTCCTTATTGGCGAAAAACTATACTAATCTATTTTCACAAACTTCTCTTAATACCAATTTCTGAACACACAGAAAGTTTTGCAATGATAGAAAAAAGTGCGGACTATATGGTGAATGCGTTAAAACTTCCCAACCAAACTCCCTTCAAACGGTTCCGATCTGAATTTGGTGTTTGGCCATACGGAAGCAACTCATAATAAATGATTCGCTAAAAAAATCGGAACATTTCGTCAAGGTGGAGCCGTGTTTATGTCTATTGACACAACAGGTACCTGCGTCCAGGTTCCTCTTACATGGGCGCATGGTACCCATTGCTTCCACTTTATAAGTGGAACATCGGAAAAGGTGTCGTAAGTATTACCGACATGTCGTAGTCTGATACCGTCTTGAGCACTAAGCTCAGGCGTCTGTTATTTGTCGTCTGTTCGTAGGCAGTCTACTCGTACCTCCAGTCAAAAGCTCCTGCTGAATCCTTCGCTGCGTGTTGCGTTGCCACTCTGTGCGTTGAAGATATAGCCCTATCATTGTTGCAAAATTTGTTGCTGCATTCCAGCAAATATTTGATGCGATCATCTTGGTGATTAGATTTTCCGGGCACAGCTGACCACCCAGAAGTGCTCCAAGCGTTAGGCGCCCCTCTCTGAAATGATCGCAGTGGAAGAATACGTGTTCCGCACTTTCTATCGCGTTGTTGCAGTTTGAGCAGAACGGCGTATCCTCCAGATTAAATCGATGGAGGTACTCCAAAAAACAACAGCGGCCACTCAGTATTTGAGTGAGATAGTAGTCAACGTCTCCGTGTTTCCTGGACACCCATTGGCTAATATTTGAAATTAGACTAAGAGTCCAACGTCCGTTAGTTGCCGAAGCGTTTGTATCCATTCGAAAGACATGACCCAGTCAACGTAGCCGCTGGATCTTTATTCGCTACTCATTATTCTGTCACCAGCGATACTCGCCATTGCTAACGTGCAAAGGTGCAAAAATCTTTCTCAATATCTTTCTCTCAAACACTTCACCGGACGCCTCATCGAATATTGTCATCGTGCAAGCTTTTGCACCATACGCCAGGACGGGCATGATGAGAGCCTTATTAAGTTTTAGCTTTGTTCGTCGGGAGAGCACTTTACTACTCGATTGCCTACTTAGTCCAAAGTAGCACTTGTTTGCAAGATATTTTTATTTTTATTTTTACTTCTAAAAAATGTGTCACAGCAAATTTTTAGCAGTGAATTCAATCAGTTGCTTGGTGTAGCAAGCTTGCATTAGTCGCCGAGTAGAGTTAGAATGCTTTGCTTATTGCTGCCATTTTACCGCTTTCGTTCATTCTATAGAACTAAAAAAGAAATTACGCAAACCTTCAAACTTCACCGCACACACGCAACCGTTAGCAAGAAAGTAAACATTTTTTTCAAACTTTCGATGTGTTTACAAACTGGGCCACACGCATGGCAATCCATTGAAATTTCCAGCGATTCCTTTGATTACTTGCCTGTGGGTGGCCGGTTTAAGCTGATGTTTACTTACATGAATTGGATAGAAAAAATTCGAGTACAATTTATCGAATTGCATTTGGTCCTCGACTATATTTTTGTTCACACACAGCCAGACGCTTCTAACATTTACCCCTATTTGCTTAGATAATGTTTTTGTTTTTGTTATTGTTTATATTTTTATATTTTTATGTAGTTACTTAGGCTAATGATTTGATAACTTTCTGCTTACAAAGTAGGCAGTGCTATCATGAATGCTACGAAAAAGTGAAGCAAAAAGCTGCGCTGTAGTTAAGATACCGCAATTGCTTGATGTCATTTACTCAAATTAGAAATTTACTCTAACGTACCGACGTGGGTTGAAAGGGTGAGAAAAGAACTCTTATTAGGAATGCTATGTATGTGCAAACGTATACGTTATGGCCTGCTATTTCCGTGAAACTACAACTTATTACATACATTTTTGTATGGTACATTAGGGGTGCTCTATTTTTAACTTTCGTTATAGGTACATACCTAAATAAATGTTTTTGTGTTTTTTTGTTTTTTTATTAAAATTTATTTTGTATTCTGTCTATACTTATAATCCATAGAAGGCGTTTTACAAATATTTGATTACACTTACAGTGACTTTAGTATGATGAGAGTAGAGGCCAGTTCATGTGTGTGCGATTTTTTTATTTGCCCTTTACTATTAAAGGAAACTTTAAGTCTCGATGAATTTGATCAATCGCCACATTCCGTGGAGCGTTTACACTGCAGGATTTCCAAGTTTGAATTTGATGCTGTCCCCCCCACAGTTGGATTCCATAAGTCCAGGCTGGTTTGAGCACAGATTTGTAAAGGAAAAGCTCCTTGTCCGTTAAGAGGGTGGATTTACGGTTTAACAACCCATTTTTTGTTTTGTGTGGGATTTTTATATATGATACATGTTCACTCTGCACGGGAGCATAGGACCTCGACAAGATTCTTCCATCGTACACTGTTCTGGGTTGCTGTTTTTGCGCCGTCCCATATGATTGTGGCATCTGCTAGTTCGCACAACATCAACCTTCGCCAAGTGATCGTCGACCGACCGCGATCTCTGCTCCCTCTGCGGATTACACTCCAGTGCCTTTCTCGGGATGCTATCTGGTGGTTTTTTCAGTGTGTGACCTATCCACCGCCACTTTCTGCGTTTGATTTGCCATTTGGATGGGCTCCTCATTCGCTTATCTCCACAGCGCGTCGTTGCTGATGGTGCTCGGCCAGAATACTCTACACATGATGCGGAGGCATTTGTTGACGAAAGATAGAGCGTCTGTGTGAAATTTGTTGGAAATTGGAGATTCCATTTTCGTAATTCACGTAGAAAATTCGTTGGCTTAGATATGATTTAAGGAGTAAATAGGTATTTAGTAGTAATTTCTTTTTTTATTTTAAAGAGTAGGTCTTGGTGCCAAACTCGATCGAAGGCTTGTGATATGTCCAGGAAAACTGCTGAACAAATTTGTTTTTGGTCGAGCGCTGCAAGTCTATGGACCTGCGCAATTGTCGAATGATATTAGTCCTGAAACCAAACTGATGTTTCGGCATTCATTGCTTGCGTTCAATAAAAACCATTAAACGTTTAAGGAAGACCATTTCAAAAATTTTTGACAGTATTGGTAGAAGACGACATGATTTCACTCCAACGCCTGGTTTCCCCGTCTGAGCACAGTTTTAATTTCTGCCACTCTCCATTGAGCTGGGAAGATGCTTTTTGGTTTCATTATTTTAATACTCATTATTTTATGTTAGTTGCGTGGGTCCCCCCATTGTGGTCATACAAATATGGAGAACATTTAAGTTCAACTTACTTACTTATTGCTATCCTCTTCTTCCAGTGTCTATATTCCCTTTTTCCTAAATGCGATAACCATTATTATTAATATTTCCTATGTTTCCTGAGAGCAACCAAGGGTCATAACAAATTCCTTCCATTCAGATCTGTTCTGGGCCCTACTCATAGCTTTATTTCAGGTTACATTCACGGCGCGCATTTGCAAAACCTAAATCGTCTCCAAGTGTTCGATGGCCTTCTTCGTTTACGGCTGCCTTGGGGATTCCACTCAATAGCGGCCCTAATTAGGTCATCACATTGCCTACGAAGGATGTACCCAATCCAACTAAATTTTCTTCTGGAAATCGCAAGGAGTATGGGAGTTTGCTGAGTTGTTCTCCACAGATTAGCATTTGAGATCGAGTTTGGCGAGAAGCCTTTCAGAATTTTGCGAATGCATCGATTAGTGACAACTTGCAGTGCGTTTATATCGCCGGAAGCAGCATTCCATGTTTCACAGGCTTTTCAGATTGTAAGTTGGGAGCCAAATGTTGCTAAAGCTATGCTAATGCGGCTTTTGATGTCACCGCTCGAGCCACCTGACACCGAGATGTTTGTGCTCAGATAGCAAAAGGATTGCACTTTCTCCAGCTGCGTACCATCGATCAGGAACCGACGCGTAGTTTGAGTGTTAGTACGCAAAATTTTGGTTTTGGAGATGTTAAAAACCAGTATAGCTTCAGTGATGGTTTCCTGCACTAAATGGAGTTGCATTGCCAGGTAGGAAATTGGTTTAGGTGGTAATAGGCAAATACCGTTCGCATAGTTCAGGTCAACACCAATATTTTATGTCTTCTAATAAAAGTCGTTCCTCGATAGACTATAGTAAAACTCAGCTGAAACAGCTTCTCATGAGAACTAATTCCATTAAAAATGTAGAGCGCCTGCATTTGTGGGAAAACATCAAGACGCACACCACAATTATGTATACGCCGCCTAAATAATTGCAATACATATGTAGATACATTCTTAGATTTAATAGGCTATTAAAATATTAAAAAAGTTTCATTTGTATAGATTCTTAGAGTTATAGTTCAATTAAAACATTTTCATCTGTTCCCTCCGGGACACCCCTAATGCATACGTATGTATGTGTATGGTATGGTTGGCCCGTTAGTGCGATAAGTCAATTTTCATAGCTCACATTTTTTAATTTGTGTATAATTTGTTCCTTCCTCTTTAGCTGAAAATTAGCTTAATAAAGTAGGTTTATGAATAAAACGCTGAATTCCTTTTAAAATTATAGACACTTAGTTTGCCTTTGGTAACCATTCAATCACTTCAAAACTACTTTATTTTGGAGCGAACATCGTACACCGAACCGAACTGAAACGAACGTGCAAGTAACGACTTTTTAAAAATCCAGTATTTTGACTAATAGAAAAGCAAAAAAGGTATATTTATTTTTTCAACACTTTAAAAATAACAAAAACAAAACAAATATGAATTAATTATTTAATACTCATAACTGAATAATTTGTAATATTGTAATGCAAAATCAATCATGGCCATTAGGGCACGATTTTTTCTACCTGACAAATGGATTTTCAGGGACACACGCCGACCTCGTGCTTCAGGTAAATTTAGCGACCATTTACACCGATGTTTCCCATACACACACATCGTCCTGGTCGAGTAGACGTTAATCTTCTCCATCTTAACTATGAGCGGATTCAGTTAATTCTTCTATATTAAACTCTTCAGTGTCTTCTTCATTACACACTCTGCTGGTTCTTCAAGAACATCTTCTTCATCATCATCTGAATCGCTTCCGAAATATTTCACAGATTCTCGATGATCGAGAATTCGCTCGATTTCAGCGCTTATTCGATCTGCCATTTTATACTAAAATAAAAATGTTTATGTTTGATAACGAAAATTAGACAATATACTTAGTTAAAATAGCTTAAAATAACATATTTTCCACAAAAAAAAAAAGCCACTACTTCCTACAGAAAACTACCGAATCCTCTGTGTATGGGTCGCTGACGTTGTAAATTGTTTGCTCTGGTTGTTCAACACAAACTATACTACGAATTCGAAATGTTGACTAGAGTGTCCGACGAATAATTTTTTAGGAGTGAGGATAACCCCTTAAACTTGCTTGATTCTCACGGCGAAAACCCAAAAAGAAACGGCCCGGACACGAACGATCCTTCCACATGGTATTAGGGTTAATTACTGCCTTTAGGGAGATTAATATTCGTATAAATAACTACTTAAAAAAAAATGACGCCTTTAAATACTACTTTCCTCGCAAATCAAAAATACTCGATTTTGTTTTTTAATTCATATTTAATTATTGCCTTAAGGCGATTTACTCGTATAAATAACTACTTTTCAAAAATTTTAACTCTTGAAATATTGCTTTTTTTCGCAAACCATAAATATTCGATATTTTTATTTCATTTTTAATGACTGCCTTATTGGAATACTCGTATACTCGTAGGAGTTACTTTTCACAAATGCCATCTTTTTAGATACTCCTTTCTTCGAAGACCCAGAATATGTATTTAATTACTTCCTAGAGAGGCACATTTCAGGAAAAAAAATGAATAAAATATCATAATGAAAATGCAATTATTTCCAAAAGCAAAAGTGAGCAAATTTTTTAATGTAGCCTAAAAATTCATTTAACAGTAAATACAAAATTTTTGGAAAAACTTTCTAAATACTACGTCTTTTCAATTCAACTGATAAGTCCATGAATGCTACTGAGAAAAAGTAAAAGCGTATACATTTATTAGTGCAACCTACTTTGCCTAGGAAATGCTTACTACTTTTTTAAAAAGCGAAAAAAATATTGCCGATTGATTTATTTTTAACAGAATACTTTTATTATTTTCAACTGATAAGCCAAGAACTAATTTTGGGGAAAAGAAAAAATAAGCAAATTTTTTAATGCCTTTCTTCTAAATATAAAAATATAAAATGTATCCGTAGTCTTCCTCTCTTAAACACATTAGCAAGTACTATTTTTCTAAATGTCAACACTGATTAATAAAAATGTAAGTATAAATTATTTTTGTAAAAAAAAATTATACATTTTTTTTTAATTTTATAATATATAAATGTATGTAACATTTTTTTTATTTTTAATTTAATTAAAAAAAAATGTATAAATAAAAAAAAAAAATTGAAAATAAAATATTTTTTATATAATTTTTTTATAAAAATTATAATACATATATATACAGGGTCCGCCATATAACTTTACGGAATTAAAAATGCTATAAAAAGGAAACTACTCAATATTTTTCCAAACTGTTTTCTTTATTTTGAAGTACAATCCTTCCGGTTAATGGTGGAACACAACATCATTCATATGGCTGCCTCGGCTAGCCATGCACCATCCCATACGATCGGTCCAATTTTTCAACACATTTTTCGGAAAGTAACGCACATACGCTTCATTCGGTGCTTTTCTTCTTCCCATTGCCGTACGTAATTTTCGTACACATTCTGCAACATTACCATGATTTTCAAAGTAATGTCGCAATATTTCCCAGCGTTCTTTGAGCGTATACACAACCATTTTCGTGCAGCGGAAGAATAAAACTAATTTTCTGTCAAATCAGATGACAGCTAAGTGTTACCATTCTTCAAATAATACCTAGTTCAAATCCGTAACGATAGATGGCGGGCCCTATACATAAAAATTTATACAAAAAAATATTTTATAAATTTTATTAAAAAATTTCATATTTCTTTTTTATAAAAAAAATGTATAATTTTTTATTTGATGAAATTTATAAATTTTTTTATAAAATTTAAAATTTTTTTTAATTTAGAAATTAAAAAGTGTTAGAAAAAGAAAAAAAAATGTTATAAATTTTATAAAGAAGTTTTATAATTACTAAAAAGAAAATTAAAAAAAAATGTATAAATTTCATCAAACAATTTATAAATTTTATAAAATAATTGTTTCTATAAAAAAATGTTTTTACAAAACTTTATAAAATATTTTTTTATATAAAAATTTAAATGTGTACATTATATATATATATATATATGTGTGTATTATAAATTTTCTAAAAAAATTATACAAAAAATATTATACATTTTAATAAGAAAAACATTTTATAAATTTTTATAAAATAAAAGAAATTTAAAATAAAAAATTTTTTATATAATTTTTTTATTAAAATTATAATATATTATAAATATATACAAAATTTTATATAAAAAATATTTTATAAATTAAAAAAAAAAATGTTTAATTTTTTTTAATAAAAATATTTATAAATTTTTTTTTATAAAATTTATAATATATACATATATATATGAAATGTACACATTTAAAATTTTATATAAAAAAATATTTTATAAATTTTTATAAAAAGAAATTACAAAACTTTTTTATAAAAGCTAATTATTTGATAAAATTTTTAAATTTTTTTTTTTTTTTTTTATAAAAATTTATAAAATGTTTTTTTGTATTAAAATTTATACAATTTTTTTATAAAATTATTGTATATAAAGTTTTATATACCTATATATAGTATATACATATATATTATAAATTTTATATAAAAATTTTATAAATATTTTTTTTATAAAAATCAGAAAATTTGTTGTTTTTTTATAAAAATTTATAAAATTTCCAAATATTATAAAATAATTTTTTTTTATAAAAAAAAAAATTATAAATTATTTAAAAAAAAAAAACTATAACATTTATAAAATATTTTATATATAAAATTTTTTATATTTATGTGTACATTTTAAATTTATGTAAAAAGTTCATAAGTTTTTTTTTATAAAAATTTATAAAATGTTTTTTTTTGATTAAAATTTAAAAATTTGGTTTTTTTTATAAAAATTTATAAATTTTTTTTTGTATATAAAAGATATCAAATATTTGATTCAAATAAAACTTATAAAATATTTTTTTTTGTTTTTGAAAAATGTTAACTATTTTATATAGCAATCGAGGCCAGTGAATTGTGAAATTGGCAATTTTAATTCTCCATTCTTAACTCTTAACAGTTTCACTTGCATCACTCACATACATACATTTAGAAATTACATACATACATATATTTAACCGTAAGAAGATATGTACATACTTTTAAGTGTTTTTGTAAAATTATGCAATACTAAGCACAGAGAGCCTTAAAAACCTGATTCCAAAATAAATTTCTTTAAATAAGACTTTAATTTTATGAATATTATAATTTTGTGAATAAATATAAATTAATTAATAAATGTTTGTAGAATAAGTTATATGTAATTTACGTTTGCACGCATACATACATACATACATATATAACAATGCATATTAATGTGATTTTTGCAACAATAAATTATAAACAACTTAAATACTACTCAAATATTATTTCACTAATAAGAAATAAAAAATAAATGTTTCATTACAAATATACTTTACATACATAAATAAACTTTATATAGCAGAATTATCTTTTAAATTACATTTACCTGTTAAATCGGTAAAGAAAAAAATAATAAAAATAAAAATAAAAACACATACACACAAACTGTTTGTATGGAAAAAATATTATTGCGTTATTTCTTGTTGCGGATCGGCGCATAATTGTGGTAAGTTTCGATTATACCGTAATTGAATATAATTCATAAATAAATTTTAGTTTAAATGAAATAAAAAATATATCTCCTCCTATTTTAACCAAATCAAACAACCGAGTTTACGAATTTTTACGAATTGTAAATTATTTATTTTTGCCTATGTACATTTTTTTCGTCACCCCATCGTACTGCGAACGCAATTTGCTTACGATTGTTTTAGCTGTCACCTCGATGCTGACGTTGGCATTCGCTGTGTCACTGGGTGACAGTTTGGAATTCAATAACATCGCCACTACGCAAATGTTTAACATTTTAGCCCCAAATCAGGCGGCTGTTCTACGTGCGCGGGAAGGATGATATGGCTTTGTTATTGAATTAGTAATGAAAGCTTCACTTCAAAGCATTTTTTGCATAGAATTAAGTAGAATTGTATGTGTCGATTAGAGCGCATACTAAAACTAGAGTACATGTCTGGGCACATACATACATACATATAGTATACATGTAAATATTTTAAATTTGCGTATTATAATATCGTTTTTTTTCTTTCCCTTCCGTTTAATTAAAAGAAATGCTCCATATTTTTTGCATATGTAAAGAACACTCATCAGCGTCAACTAAAACGATTGTCACAAATCATTTGTCAATTGAAACTTGCACTTTGTTAAACCGAAATTCAATGACCTTTAAACCTAACTGCGTACTCTTAATTGTTGTAACAATCCTTATTAACACTTTGAGCCCCGCGTACCCCACCGGTGGACATTTATGTTTTGACGATTTGGGACACCGTGACCACCCGTGGTTGTTGTTGTTGTAGCAGTAAATTCGCCCTGTCAGTGCAGTGTAATCGTCTTCGTCTAGCTCATCTAACGGTAGGCCCAGGAAACTAGCTGTTTCGACGGGTTGGGTCCAGAGGGAGAGAGGTGCTAGATGAGTGGGTTTGATGGGGCATGTGAAAAGGTGGTTAGTGTCGTGCGTGGTGCCTTCACATGCCGTACATATGTTTAGTATGCTGGGGTCGATTCTGGATAAGTAGGAGTTTAACCTGCTACAGTATCCAAAACTTAATTGTGCCAAGGTTACGCGAGACTCTCGGGGAAGCTGGAGCTCTTCGTCTGCAATAGGTGGTGGTTGGACTCCGATAACGGCATTCGGGGGTCGGGAGCTTAAGAAGGTGTAAAGGGTCTCCCGATGAATATCGTTTATGACCTGTCTGTACACTGTCTGATCCTGGGGAGGTCTGTCTGTTTTGTCCTGGATCTCATCCACGTAGTTGAGGAAGTGTCTCCTGATGTGCCTGGGAGGTGGCTCAGGCTCAAGCAGGTGTCTGCATGGGTGAGGCCTACGGTGACACCCTAGCAGAAATTGCTTGCCGAGCAGTTTGTTATGCTCCTTTACAGGAAGCATGTGAGCCTCGTCATGGAGGTGTTGTACTGGGGACATCAGGAGACATCCTGTCGCGGTCCTAATAGCAGTATTTTGGCCGGTCTGGAGCTTCGTCCACTGCGTATCACTGGTTCCGGGCGACCAGACAGGCGCAGCATAGTTAAGAACCGGTCGGCCTATTGCTTTGAAAGTCGACAGCAACCTTTATTTGTCTTTGCCCCAAGTGCTGCCGGCGAGCGGGGGACCTTGTTGCGATTCTGTACTCTCGTTGCAATAGCGGTTGTGTGCGCTGAGAAGGAGAGCAAGCTGTCAAAGGTGACTCAAAATATTCTGGGGTTATTTACCGTCGGCATTGGGGTATCATTGACGTGTACCTGAAGTTGCAGCTTGACCTCCTTTGTCCAGGTGGTAAAAAGGGTCGCGGTAGATTTAGTGGGAGAGAGTTTTAGGTTTCTCGCAGTGAAGAAGCGAGAAAGGTGGGCGTGGTAGTCGTTTACTTTGGTGCATAGACCATCAATATCATTGCCCGACGCCATTATCGCACAGTCGCCGGCGTATGGGACCAGTGAGACTCCCTCTGGTGGCTGGGGGAGTTTCGAAATGTAGAAATTAAAAAAGACCCGTGGTCATACGTCGTGCTTCATTTACCGACATTGTGATCACCAGTGGAAACGTTCTGTATACATTTACCATTGAAATAAAATTAGTTCGGTCCCAGGATGTAAACCTTTTTGACTTGGACTTTGTAATTTGGTCTGCCAAAGCCTAAAAATGGTGAATTAAATTTAGGTAAGGAAAATTCATTTTAGGATTTAAAAAGTAAGGTATATATTATATAAAAAAAGAACAGATGAATGCAACTATCCCAAAACTATTCAGAGAAAAAAATAAGTTTAATAATGATTTAGCTGTGGCTTTGAAAACACACTAAGCACATTGCTTCTTCACACTGCTCACAAATGGTGTTCACACTTTTGGCATTTTTTCTTGCATACGCCGCGTTGTGTTCCTTTGACATTGTTTTATAGCATGTAAAATATCTCTTTCTGGTCACTCTCTTTTGACCCTCCAATTCTTTTAATATGTGTCTTTTGGGATGTCTAGATGTGGATGGCCGCATCATATCCGCATCTCAATTTAAGAGGTCTGAAACAATTAATCCCCTGAATCGCGTTATATTCATCCTTTTTCCATTCAATGTATTAAATAGATGTAAGGCGTTTACAATTGTGGTAGCAGTTATTAAATGGATATGCTGTCTATTGACTGTTAAGTATGCTTATGAATTGTACCAGCTCCTTCTGAGGGAGTGATTGAAGGTCTTCATCTGTAAGCATGAACTTGTTTAAAAACCCTTTTCTTCTATGCGTCAACCCCGGACATTCGATGATGAGATGTTCTATAGACTCCTCATCTTCGCAGCAAAATCTGCAGGTGCTGGTATTAGTTAATTTATGTAGGTGTTTGTTGCAGGTGAAGTGACCCGTGAGGGCGCCTGTGAGAGTGCGAACGCTCTTTTTGTTTAACGTGAGGGCCATGTTAGCTCTTTTAGCGTTGAAATTTAGGAACTTTTTGGAGTGTCTAAGACCCTCTGCGTTGTTCCAATGCTGATTTAATAGAGTTTTGGCCCAGTGTTTTACTTTTTGTTTCAGGCTGTTTTTGTTGAATCCGAACATGGGACTAGGTCCGATGAAGTTTACATCTGCCCCTTTTTTGGCTTGAAAGTCTGCCTTTTCGTTGCCGTCATATCTCTCATGTCCCGGTACACAAATTAATGACACATTGTTTTTGGATGCCAGGTTATTGAGTGCCTTGTGGCATTCTAAGAGGGTTTTTGAGTTGTAGGTATAGCTATCTAAAGCTTTTAGAACTGATTGGCTGTCCGAGAGTATTTTGATCTTTACTCTCTTGTGGTTTCTACGTTGCATGATGTTTGCTGCTTCCATTATTGCGTATAATTTTGCTGGGAAGATGGTGGTGTCCCTGGTGAGAGTGAATGATTTGTGGATTCTGGGCCCCACTACTCCTGCTCCTACACCATAAGGTGTTTTTGATCCATCAGTGTACCATTTTTGTGAATCCTCATTCATCCATTTTGGGTTTTTTTTCCACTCGATCCTCTCAGGAAAGGTAACTGTGTATCCTTTTGTGAAACAGAGGGTTGGGTCAATGTGGTCTAAAACTTGAGCCATGCTTATCTTGTTTTTGATTTTATTTAGGATACTTAGATGACCGGTGAGGTTGCCTAGTTTGAAATTTTCTTTCATGTGTAGCATGAGTGTTTGCGTAGCTGCTTACTCTTGGATTGCTATATGAAGTGGTGGGAGATTAAGAAGTGCTTTCATGCCAGCTGTTGGGGTAGTTCTCATAGCCCCTGTGATGCATAGGCAAGCAAGCCTTTGTACTTTTCCCTGTTTGGTTATCGCTATTTGTTGGATAGATTTGCTCCACCATACTAGTGCCCCACACTAACCATTTGGGTGTATATCCAGAGGGCCATACTAGGGCTGAGGCCCCAGGATCTCCCTAGTAATTGTTTGGTTGTCCACAAGGATTTCGTGGCTTTTTTTGTTATATTATTTATATGTGATTCCCAAGTGAGTTTTTTGTCTAAGGTTAAACCTAGATACTTGACCTCTTCCTTTAGTTCCATCACTTTTTCATTTATTTTCAATATAGGAAACTCCAACTTTCCTTTTCTTGTGAAGGGGATAATTGTGGTTTTGTTAGGGTTGATCGGCAGCTCCTCCTTTTTACACCATTCCCATGTTGCGTTCAAGGCATTTTGCATTAAGTCTGTTAGTGTCCTTTCATCGTTGCCTTTTATTATAACAGATATGTCATCTGCATAACAAATGGTTATTAATCCCTTATTGTTTAGGTGCTGCAGCAAGTCCTCAACTAGTAGGGACCATAGCGTGGAGAAAGAACTCCTCCTTGCGGGCATCCCTTTATTGTGGTGACATTAAGTTCAGCTTAGCCTAACGAGGCTTTAATGATCCTCTGATTAAGCATTTGGCTTATCCAATGTGTTAATATAGGGTTTGCACCTCTTTTCTCGAGTGCTGTTTCCATGGATTTGTAATTTGCGTTGTCGAAGGCTCCCTCTATGTCCATAAAGGAACATAGGGCTATTTCTTTTTGATTTAGAGCCTTTTCTATATTGACAACGAGTGTGTGCAGTGCTGTGACTGTGGATTTCCCTTTTTGGTAAGCAAATTGCAGTTTATGAAGGGGTTTTTTGAAGATTGCTTCTTCTCTTAGATGGTATTCAAGTAGTTTTTCCATTGTCTTTAACATGAACGACGATAGACTGATTGGTCTCTAAGATTTTGGAGAATCAGGGGGTTTGTTACCTCCCTTAGGAATAAATATTACCTTCACTTTCCTCCATATCTTTGGAATGTATTCCAATATTAGACTAGCTCTGAAGATTTTCACCATGACTCGGATCAGTTCCACAGTGCCTTTGGATAGAAGTGCTGGGAATATTCCATCCGGGCCTGGTGATTTAAAGGGTTTAAAGGAGTTAATTGCCCACTCTACCCTTTAGAAATTTATGATTTTATTGACAAATGAGACCGAACGATCTCCGTTGATGCTGAGTTACCATGTCTGGATTGTCGATTGATGGGTCATGACTTTTACAATCTGGGAAGTGAGTCTTTAGAAGAAGCTCTAGTGTTTCTACGAATGTGATGGTAATAGTTCCGTTTGGACCTTTTAGTGCGCCTGTGGGACTTGAGTCACCTTTGGAGAGTGATTTTTGGATTCTAGCTGTTGCTGGAGTATCTTTTAGATCCTCGCAGAAGTTTTTCCAAGAGTTTCGTTTGGATTTCCTTAGTTCTTTGTTATAGTTAGTAAGGGATTTCCTATATTCGTCCCATTTATTTGTTTTCTTTGCAGTGTTGAATAGTTTCCTCGTTGCTTTCCGAAGTTTGTCAAGTTCGTTGTTCCACCAGGGAACCCTCTTCGTGGAGGATTTCATTTTTAGTGGAAACAGTCTTGATATGAGGCCATAATTGAGTCAGTCATGTCTGTTACTGCCTTTTCTAGCTCCTCTGTTGATGCTAATTTGCTTACGCTGTTATTAAGCTTAGCTGAAAAACATTCATTGTATCTTTTCCAGGTTGCTGTTTTTGGGCTTCTGTAAAATGTGGAAAACTGTACCACCCAATTTAGGTCAAAGAGTATGTGTTTGTGGTCAGACATTGAGTCCTCATCCGAGAGTAGGGAGCATACGCTGCCAAATGATCTCATAAGTCGATAAATATTTTACCTTTGTTGTAGTCTAACACTACAGCTGATTTCATGCAAAAAAGTTGTAAGCGAATCGTCATGTTTTGTACTACTGTTTTATTTTCATTCTGTCGGGAAATTATTTCGCCCTTTTTTAATGTTGCATTTATTATTTCTGGAGGATTCTGTTTTCGATTGGCTCTTAGAGTTCCAACGAGATGGGTCCTATTTTGAATCATCTTGACTGCTTACGAAACACTTGTATACCAATTTTCAGTGAAGAGAGTTCTTCCTGAATTTAAGAGTCCATCCATTAACTCAGTTACAACTGTCTCTGAAACTGATATATCGTCTTGTTTCACTTTGCCAGTATAGACTTTGAATGGCCAGGTGCTACAGAAAGTTTAAAAACTTTTATGCCGTATCTATGCCGCTTATGAGGTATGTATTGCCGGAAATGTATCTTTCCACGGAATGGAACGTTACTTTCGTCAATACACACGATATTTTCTGGAACAAACGCCTCTTTGAACTTGGGCTGGAGCATATTTAGAACGTCAGATATTTTGCGAAGACGATCATTCAGATTTGCTTGGCTTTCGTTATCAGAAGTATGAAACATGGTCAATAAATGATCAAATCTGTTTCTGCTCATAAATGTAGAAATTTGAAAAAATTTCCTGGACCAATAATCCCTTTGTTGTGGTACTTGAAGTAGGCCCATCCAAATAATAATTCCAAGAAATTTACGCATTTCTTAAGGATCGGTATCCACCCATTTTGCTAGCCGTTTTGTCTGCGATCTATTGGAGGAGTTTTCGGCTGCAATAATATGTTGCGCAGCAAGCCTGTTAGTTTTTGTAAAAAACAGATTTATCGTGGCTTCGGATATAAAATAGTTCAAAAATCAGCAGGAGCTTTTCCAGTTAAAGTGGCAGCAACATCAGGATTCACGCCTGTACACATCGGAGACTCCACAAACGTCAATCGATTTTGACCAACGGGCCCCCATGTTCGACTATATATCAAGTTTGCAAGCTGACGAAACTTCATCCAACAAGTCCATTGCTATATCTTCATCACTATCGTCGAAATTTTCGTCATCAGATTCTGAATCAGAACTTTCAGAGTCTGGCTCAAAGTCATTATCTTCAAATGAGTCATCTGAAAATCATGTAATTTCGTCTGCACTCGCTTTTTCGACCTCGGCAGTAATTTCATCACGAGTTAAAAGTTTTCTAGACATCTTAAATTAAATCTGTAAAACAAATAAATGAAAAAATATATATAAAAATAAAAAAAAATAAATACATGCATAAAAATTTAAAATTAGAGTATGCCACTGGTAGCCACTTGGGCCCAATATGTATTTTGACATTCTGGGACAACGTGACCACCGGTGGTCACGAAAAAAAAACAGAAAACAAACAACAAAAATACATTTGGTTTATCAAAAATAAAAATCACAACGTCAACCCAACTTCAGCGCCATTTTTAAAATTGTTAAAACTACAAATATTTGCTTTTTTTATTTTTGTATGTAGAAGATATTTAACTTCTTTTCCTAAAAAATTGAAATATCGTTTATTGTACAAAAAAATCTTGAAAATACCCTAAATTTTCGAGCTCTAGGCCACTGGGACCCCTTAAATGAATTTTGTATTAGATTGTAAAGGATGATTTCAAGGGCCGATGTTGAATGTAAACCACAGCTAAACGTCAAGTTTTTTTGCATTTCATTTAACATTTTTCAATTTTAGACTAGCTCAATTTGAACCATGGAAAGATATACAATCGAGCAACGCGTTAAAGTTATTCAGACTTATTATGAAAACGGGAGTTCAAATCAAAATGCATATCGCGCACTTCGTGAAGAAAATCATCTTCAGTGAATTCGTCAATAAGCAGAAAAATCAATGCATCCACAAAGAGTGACTGTTTGGTGCGGTTT
The DNA here is from genome assembly GCF_027943255.1 of Anastrepha obliqua. Taxonomy (NCBI): domain Eukaryota; kingdom Metazoa; phylum Arthropoda; class Insecta; order Diptera; family Tephritidae; genus Anastrepha; species Anastrepha obliqua. Next base: position 150,220,843 of record NC_072892.1, on the reverse strand, counting down.
ATGGGCCGGCGGCATCATTGGGCCGTATTTTTCCCAAAATGAGGTCGGTCAGGCAGTTACTGTGAATAGTGTTCGCTATCGTGAGATGATAACGAACTTTTTATGGCCCCAATTTGAAGGTATGAATGTGGACGATATGTGGCTTCAACAGGACGGTGCCACTTGTCGCACAGCTAACGAAACAATGGCTCCTTTGCGCGAAAAATTTGATGGTCGAATAATCTCACGTCGCGGCGATGTCAATTGGCCGTCAAGATCATGTGATATGACACCGTTGGACTTCTTTCTTTGGGGTTATTTGAAAGAAAAGGTGTACGTCGATAAGCCAGCAACAACTCAAGAGCTAAAGGATGAGATAATTCGGCACATTAACGGCAGAGAATCTCAATTATGCCTCAGCGTCATCGAAAATTTTGACCATCGGATGGAGGTGTGCCGCCGAGGCCGCAGCGGCTATTTGACCGATATTTTGTTCCATGCGTAATTGAACCATACCAGTATTATCATAATAAAGAGAAATGATAATAATTTCCTAAAAGAATTGTATTTTATTCATTACCGGCCCTTAAAACTTAACCACCCTTTGCTACGTTTTGAACAAATACATGCATATAACATAAAAAAGTATAGAAATAAATAAAAAACAAATAAATTGCCAAAACTTTACAAAAAGTCCCTGTGCTATAGTTATTTGACGTACTAAAGGGTGATCAATTTAGGAACATCAGATTTTAAATTAAAATAAAAGAACGAATATTCAAATTGATTGGGCACTCTTTATTATTTTTGTGTAGAACCATTCATGACATTTATTTTTGAAAGATAATCCCTTTCAAATGTTGGCCACAACTGCGCCGTAATTCGGCCATCCGTAAACACCAATTTTGAATGACTCGCTAGAGGACTTCGGCCGGTATCTCGAGAAAAACTTTAGTAATGTTGACTTCCAATGTCTCAACCGAAGCTGGTTTATCCACAAAGCATTTATACTTATTTTACTAATACTATATGACACGATCTTGGTGGCGAAAAAAATTTTGTATTCAGTTTGAGAGTAGTCATGCGTGGTCTGTCAAAAAAACCCCCCGATGAAAAGAGTGCCTTCACCCTTTATTTCCATGCGCTTCTTTAGACACTTTTTTCATATATTTCAGTCAGTGTAATTACTATGAAAACGTTGTATGACGACGGGTCCATCTGAAAAATTCGTCATTCGCCATTCGCCAGGATTCCATAAGCGGCTTTATTATCGGATCATCTACTTGTACCTGACAATTGAAAATTACTACACAAACTGGCATAATTAGAACTGACGGGCGGTGTCAGTTTCAATTTTATTTCAGGGTCCAAACGAAGATTCCCGACGTAATGGAAGTCTTTTTATTGAACTATTTTTTGTTGTTGTCCGTAAATATTGAAGTTTTGCGCTATTTTTTAATTCTCATATATGCTTTACATCCATCAATGAAAGCCCCACATTCGGCTTTCATTCAAGATCAGCATCTTCCATGAAATCGGTATCCTCAACTACCCTCACTCACCAAATTGTGATGCTATAGCTCGCGAAATCGTTGGTTGGTTGATTAAAGTTATGATTCATCCAGAATCCAACCAGCGCTCCCACTCCATTTTCTTGCCCAGCCTCGTTACCAACTTTTTTAACGGTTATTTACAGCAGAACTACTAGGTGTGTTCAAAAAGTATAGCGAATTTTGTGTTTTTTCAAAAATTATTTATTTATTAATTAATATCTATTTTGTTCCCTTCAACGTAATCCCCATGAGATATTATGCACTTGTGCCAACGTTTTTTCTAATCTTCGAACCACTTCAAAAAATCTTTTTTTTTATCTTCTTCGGCTCCTTGTGAATATGAATTTATTTCACAGAAGGAGCAGAGCTTTGTTGTCAATCTTCGAAAACCAAAAAAAGGTAAAAATTTATCGCTGAGTCAGTTAAACGGTGCAATAATTTTATTGTAAGTGCGTTTAAGTCCAAAACCTCCACAGAGTGACGTGGTGACAAAAGGAAAACGACTTACTCTACTGATAATATAATTCTAACACTTGCCAGGAGGCATCCTCTTAACCCATTAAAGGCTATTGCAGCTAAAATCAGCAGCGAGAACTGTGCGTCGTCGATTGTACAACATGAACCTACCAGGCAGATTAGCTCGTTGAAACAAGCAAATTTAAGGAGGGGATAAAGTTTTGCTTAAGAGCACAAGTCAAGTGGTGTGGTCCAGAGAATATGAAAAAATGGTACAACATACTTTGGAGCGATGAAACAAAAATCAATTTTTCTACAAACGATGCTGAGTGAAATGGCACACGTCATAAAGGACAAGAGTTCTCCCGGCGGTTCTAAAAAAAAAAAAAACAGTCAAGCACAGTGGCGGCAATATAATAATTAGGGGGTGCTTCTCTTAGTATGAAGTAGGACCTATTCACCTCATAACCAATACAATGGACACATTTATTTACAAGGCCAAATTTAAAAAATGATGCTACTATGAGAAAAATATGCCACTTCGGTCACTTTTCATGCAATATAATGACCCAAAACACTCCTCAATGTTAGGACCTGTGAATGGTTTTTACAAATTGATGTTAAAGTTTGGATGCCTCCAGCCAGTAAGCTGACCTAAACCCTCTTGCAAGCCTTTGGGGGAAGATTTAAAGAAGCGAATTGGGAAGAAGACATTTAAAAATAAGAACGATTTGTGCTAGAAATTCAAAGAACTATAGTATTCCGGCGGCCGACGTAGCCGCATGGGTTGGAATTCAGGATTCAGAGAGAACGTAGGGTCTAATCTCGGTGAAAGACCAAAATGAAGAAAACAGCGGTTGTCCCTTGGCAGGTAATGGCAAATGACCCATGCCGTGGCATGCCGCAGTTACTTCCTAAGACAGCCCGGTGTTAGGAAGGCGCCATTGAAATACAGCCGGTCTGGCTGTAAACCGTTCAATGGGCACGGTGTCGCATAACACCCTGGATTAGGGGGTGGGCAAAGGAGAGGAAATAATGGAATGACGGGTGTTAAGGAATAGCAAGGGATCTTCATCTGTACGGTGATCTTCGCATGGTGATTTAATGGCCACCAATTTCGCCGTAAAGCAGTTGCATGGCTAACCAATCCCCATATAGAGCTTTCCTTTTAGTTCGTGTTGAGTTGGTCTCAATGAAAAGGGTGTTAAACCACCACTTAAGCCTCATCCCCGCGGCAAGGAGACCAACATGATGAGGTCTATCCGAAGAAAAGGAAATACTACAATACCTATGTGCGCAGTTTAAGGGAAGCGTATCTTATGAAAAGGCGTTTAACTTATATTGCAAGGCGAAAAGTAGAAAAAATATGAATTGGTGTCTTTTCTTGTCATGATTTCGGGCACACCTTTTTATACTTTTTGACGCGAGTCGGAGAGTTAGTGATTTCATGAAATCCACATGCGGCATCAGAATGGGCTATCAGCTCGAGTGTGTCCCACAGGACAAGTGCTTCAACCGAACCTAACCTGGTGATTTCCTTAAGTATATTTCTTTTTCATTTTTTCTCTTCTTTAGCTCAGCAACATTCATCAAATGCATCATTATCAAATACATGAAAAACACGGGTCTACGATTGGTATAAGGCTTTTGTAGAGCGCCGAGAAGTCGTGAAAGATTTACCCCGATCTGGTCGCCCATCAACGTCTTCAAGGGATCAAAACGTCGACAAAGTCATGGAAATGGTGCTGGAAAACCATCATTTAAGTTTGAGAAAGGTAACTCGTGACCTTAGCGTGTCTCACTTATCAATTCGCAACATTTTACACCATTAATTGAGCATGAGACGCATGGCTGTTCGACTCGTTCCAAGAGAGTTGAATTTCTTTCAAAAAATTCATCGGAAAAAGGTGGCTGAAGACATGCTTGAGCAAATGAATTGTGATCCAACATTAATCGAGCGCATCATAACAGGTGGGTATATGAGTTTGACATGCAAACCAGTCAACAGGCGGCTGAATGGCTGAAAGGCTCTATCCATATGACCCGAAACCCAAAAAATCACTTCAAAGTCGGTCAAAAGTGAAAATCATGCTACTCGGAATTGTTTGCTACGGTAAACAAAGAATATTATTTGGAAGTTATGTGACGTTTGAGAGGAAATATGCGTAGGAAACGGCCCACTTTGTGGAAAAGAAACTCATGGATCTTGCACCAGGATAACGCACCGTCTCACAAGACTCGTATTGTGAACACTTTTTTGACCAAAAACTCAACAAATATCATCAAACAGCCCCCGTATTCACCAGATTTAGCCTCCTTTTCCTTTTTCCCAAAACATAAATTGCTCCTTTGCGGACATCGCTTTGAATCGATAGAGGTCATTAAGGAGAATTCGTTGAAGGAACTGAAGAAGATTTCCTCAAACGCGTTTAAAAGATGCTTGGGTGACTAGACCAATTTTTGGCATATGCGTATTGCTTCGAATGGATCCTTTTTTGAAGGGATCAAAATAAATTTTGATGATTAAACAATTATTTTGCGTTTTGTTGAACAATGCCCGGTACTTTTTTGACAGAGTGTAAATGACTTACAAATTGAAAAAAAAGTATTTGTGTATTGTGTGTTAATTGTTTCTCATATAACTTTGATTAGTTGCAAACTTCATCTTTTAAATCTGTCAAATAAAACTGATTTAGTGAACAGCGTATTGGATTGGGTAATAAATTCACAGTATTTTATATTTTCTTTTATTTTACAATGATTTGTCTGCTGTTTGGCAAAGGGTAGGCCTTCATTCGATAGAACTCTTTCTGCTCTACAAAACTGTGTTAATTGTAATTTTAAGTTATTTAATTTTTTATTAGTTTTGCTGCTTAGAAATGGCCAGAAGGCAAAAATCAGCCTTTTCGACTACTACTCTTCTTTATTTTTCGCCGAGGTCATAAAGCTACCGAGGCAGCCGGGGACATTTATGACGTGTATCGAGAAGGTGTCATAGACGAGTCTACGACACGGAAATGGTTTGCAAAATTCAAAAGTGGCGACTTTGACGTCGATGTCACGTTCCCAGCGGAAAGCTTTCTGAATTCGATGAAGAACGTCTCAAATCACTTTTGCACTTTTGAAGGAGAACGGTCGCCAAACCAGTCGTGAATTGGCGGAAAAAAATGAATTCCCAATCACCTTCATTCAATGGGACTTACCGAAAATTATATAATTGGTTATCTTATTAATATAATTATTGTTTTTTGTTTAAATAAAAGTCTTCGGTAAAAGCGATAGGAACTTATTTCTCACCTTGAATTTGAATTTGAATTTGAAAAACTCGAGTCAAGGAGCACCAGGAGATTTGGTGGCTCCTAAAACACTCAGGCTAAAGAGCCCATTGTATTTAAAGCTCTGGAAAGGGGGTAGATAGTCAAGGAGGGAAGGAGAAAAGTATCAGAGAAAGAGATAGGAAAGAATAGAGACAGAGATAGAGATAGTAAGTCCTGTGAGAGTTTTCCAGATTCTTTGGCAAATCTGTAAATATCCTCCAGTTTTAGAGAACGAATATTACTCATTCTCATGACATCGGAACCCAATACTCGTAGTCGTGCTCTAGCAAAGGCAGGACACTCACAGAGAAAGTGCTCCGTGCTATCCGCCTCCTCCAAGCATGACAGGCATACCGGGTCCTCGATGATTCTAATGGTGGTCATATGCTGACCCCATGGGTTGTGTCCTGTAATGATACCGACCATCAACCGAATGTCTTTCCTTCTAAGTTTTAGAAGAAAGTTTGACAGTTTTCTGTTCGGACTTGTCACAAAACACTTTGCAGTTCTGCAGCTTTCTAGACCGGACCATCGCTCTTTATGTAGATTGCCTACATAATCGCTGATCCAATTCATGATTCCTGCGGTACTGTATTTCTCACCTTAATACCACAAAAAACTTAATAAAATTTAAATAAAGTTTAGTTTTTTTTTCTGTCTGTCTGTCTGATTGTCTTAGACATTCATTGTTGTTATGCTGTGGTATCGCATTTGATTCTTTTATTTTTTATTTTACTCACTTTTTTTGCTGTAAGTCAAAAAAAAAAAATAATAAAGTTTAGTTTTTTAAAAATGTTTCAGAAACTTGCTTCGTGTGTATTTAAAAAAAAAATGATGTAGCGCTTCGATTTTTCGAGATATGAATTAAACTCCGTCAGATCGCCCATTTGTACCACTGTACGCTGCACATTATTCGTGAATTTGTGACCAAGAACGAAACGAATACCATCGAATGCATCTAATACGGCTCTCTGCCATTTTCGTTCTGTTTGATCGAGACAAAAAACCACTGCCGGGAAAGCTTTTTAACACCCAAAAGGAAGTACTGAAAAAATGGAAGTAGTGGAAGACGGCACTGACGACGGTTGCCATTGTTAACACCCTGTAACTCACAACTGAATGGAGAAAACAAAAAACAGCAAACTAATTTTTTTAGTGTGAAATATCAGCTTGACAACGACCATAAACTTTAAATTGTTTGATCGATACTTTATGAGATATCGATCACGACAGCCATCTACCGAGAAAATAATGGATTTCAATTTTTCCCAAACTAATAGCACTTTTGAGGAATAATAAATTTGAATTTTCTGACTATATTCCGATAACTTTTTGATCAAGATGGTACTTCTGGTCATGCGAAATGCTTCTCACACAAGCCAGCTGCCAATCGGAAGCTGTGTAAAACTGTTGGGTCCTCCAATTCAGAAATGACGTCAAAACGCTCATTATAAATTGAAAGGGGGCCAAATGTCAACCTACAACGCAACAGTGTGATTAGCCTTTGCAGCTAAGTTCGCATTTTGGAAACTCTTAAAGTTTGGATTTTCTCTTATTGAGTAGGCACAAAGCTTCCCGCTTTTTCTTTTTTCTTTATATTCGGAAAATCTCTTATTGCACTCAATGAAATGCGGATATTATTCGAATTTCACTATAGGCAATTAGTTTTTCCCCCACCCACTGATTTTCAATTAGACGCCGTTGTAACTGACAGATGGCATGACGCTTGAATATTCGAATATCCTCATTAGAAAACGCTAAAAAATGCTTTATTAACAGTACAGCAGTAAAAAGCTCGAAGAAGGCGTAGCTGTAAAACTAAAGTGAAAAAACGAAAGCAATCCGGCCACGCTAGCCGTTGTAAATCTGCTAAAAAACTGAGAGGCAATTTAAATAATAAAAAAAAAAAAAACACAAAGCAACGGAACAAGAAATGGTGCTAAAAGAAGTTATTCCACACAAACAACAAAGAATCGTAAAACTGAAGACATTAAAGAAGGTAAGAAGACCGACCGATCAAGCAGCCGGTTGGGTGACGTTGCTGCTGTGAAAGTTGTGGCCAACCAAGAAAGTAAGTACTCACTCACACGTACACAGAGAATAGTCGTAAAACTCGAGAATGGGAGAACAAGTAAGCGGGAACAGTAAAAAAAAAGCAAAAACATTCGACTTACAGCAAAAAAACTGAGTAAAATAAAAAATAAAAGAATAAAATACGATACCACAGCATAACAACAATGAATGTCTAAGACAATCAGACAGACAGACAGAAAACGCTTTTGCTTTCACAACTCGAAAGCGAAGCGCATGCATGTGCACACACACACACACACGAGCAAGTAAATAAAAATGTAAATATGTATGGAAGTTGTATAGAATTATCAAATTATTATTTGTATGCACGTGAGCGATGTAGCTACATATACATACATGTATGTGTGTGTGTGCATGTTGTTGCTTTTGCCAAACGGCAGCAAAAGTGAAGTTTCCATTTGCTTTTCTTTATTATCTTTTCTTTCTATTTTTACCTTTACTCGCAAGAAAAGAATTCAAGTAGAAAGAATTAATTAAGTTTGCGGCCGGCATAGCCAAAGCAGCAGATACACTTGTACATCTACATACATAAATACAAGTACATCTGTAGGGAGAATACATACGAATGAACATATGTTTTACAATGAAAAAGTGCGTACCCTGTAGGGAATCGTTAGTGATAACTTGAAAATGTAAAACAGTAAATGCGTTGATAGCGCGAGTTTGCAAAGGCAAGCATTGCAAAAACAATTCTTGCACTTACGTTATTTGATGTATACTCGCATCACATAATCACTGGTCATATACAGGGTGGGCCAAATAAGACCTACTAACTTCACGCAGCATTTCCATAGGTTTCCTAGCAGTATGCGCAGTTGCGCAATTTCAATCAATGTTCTGTAAAAAGCTCCTGAAATCAATTCCGGCGTTTCATCCTCATTTTCGAAGAATTATGGATCGATAACTGTAGTGGCCATAACACCGCTCCAAACAGTACACTTAGATATAGGGTGGTAAAATTTATGTAAAATTTGCTTTTTGAATCGGCTATAAAAAAAACTTATCTAAAGATTGAACATTGTCATTTAATAATGAAAAATAATATCGTTCAAATGATTGCCACGACTGGCTTTACAGTAGACCATTCGATCAACCCAATTTTTTAGGGACATTTTCGATTGTTTGGGCTCTAATTTCATGAATGGCAACTTCGATTTCGTGTTTTAAATCATCAATCGTCTCTGGATGGTTCGCATAGCATTTATTCTTAACGGCTCCCCACAAAAAATAATCCAACGGGCTTAAATCACAGCTCCGAGGCGGCCAATTGATATCGGAATTTCGGCTGATTATTCGGTTTTCAAAAACCGTAGCCAAAAGTTCGAGTGTAACTTTGGTAGTGTGACAAATTGCACCGTCCTGTTGAAACCAAATGTCGTCCATGCCATCCTCTCCAATTTTTGGAAACAAAAACTGGTTGAGCATGTCACGGTAACGCTCGCCATTTACTGTAACCGCGGCCCCTCGCTCATTTTCGAAAAAAAAATGGCCCGATGATGCCGCCAGACCAAAAACCGCACCAAACAGTGACTCGTTGTGGATGCATTTGCTTCTCTACAGTAACGTGTGGATTTTCTGAGCCCCAAATCCGACAATTTTGCTTATTGACGTAGCCAGCGATGTGAAAATCAGAAAAGAAGAAGAAGACTCACCACTTTGGAAATATGTAGGTTTTCAATATTTCCCAACTTCGTTCAAGCGTATAGCGTCCCATTTCGTAAATGTCAAACCTTTAAGTAAATTATGAACACATTTGACATGTCATTTGTGTTACCATTCTCAAAAAAATAGGTGGTTCAAAAAGCAAACGCTATATGGCCCACCCTGTAGGTGCAACTGATGTTGGTGCGTTGCCCTTGGATTTTCAGAGCCCCACAATCTACAGTTTTGTTTGTTGACATAACCATTTAAATGGAAATGCGCTTCATCCGACATCAAAACATTATTTATTATTTATTTATTGGTGGTCTTGCAGTCAGTGTTGCCAATTTAGCGACTTTGTCGCTAGAATTGACGACTTTTGCTTGAGTCTTGGCGACAAAAAAAAGTTTTGACGACAAAAATTATTTAACGACTTATCTGGCGACGTTTGGAGAGCAAATCAAAATCGTTTTAGGCAATCGATACTTTTCTGTCAACTTGATTACCCGTGAATGCCCTTTACCTTCCATACTCTAGAGTAACAATTTACTGACTATAGATAAAATAACGCAATCCGTCGCCATTTTTTTCATATGAAAATTTTCGAAATTCCGTACAACGATAACTACATTTATACAAATTAACAAGCAGTTTCAATTTTTAATTTCAGATGATCCGTTTTTGAGTAATCGATGCGACCATGGAGGAGGAAATACTCCATGAGATTGTTTATAACTTTTTTTATAAATTAATATTATATTTTTCCATAAAAATTTAGGATGACAGTCTTTAATGGACACTTTATAAAAAAAAAAATCCGATCCACAAATTCCTTCATTTTCTCCCTAAAAAAAATCACTTATTTCTGTTGCTGTCACAGTGGTGATCCCCCTTAAAGCGTAGCTTTTTTATGCCACTTTTTCTTTACTATGCTTAAATAATTAGTATATTTTATAAATCCATTTCAAGACTTTAATTAATAATAATATAGTAAATTGTTATATGATTTGCCTGGTTTTATTATAAAAGCGTAATAGTTAATATTATTAATTTTATACATTTAAAATTTCCATTTGAATCCAGTACTGGATCAACTTCGTAAATAACTTTTTCAACATTTCTTGAATCACTCATGCTTTCCAATGATATTTTAAAGACACAAATATTTTTCAGACACAAATTAACAAAGCGTTAGAAAATTTAGTAGATTTATCGAATCATAATAATAAAACCAGTATTTCAGGAGATTGAAACTAACTTCCGTTGATCTCAAATTTCAGTAGAGTTGGTATTACCGGTTTAATTATTATTCATCTAAAAATTTTAAGTCCGCAGCTGGCCTCTTGTGCACCTCTCAGAATGAAATTTAGGATCCGCCCCTGATGGAGTTAGCGACTTTTGATATTGGCCTTAGCGACTCAGATTTATTGGCGTTGGCAACACTGCTTGCGGTAAGGTTCCATAATAAATTTCCAACAATTCAATTATAACTTACAAAAAGAGAAAAATAAATATGTCAAAAAATAAAAAAAGTTATTTGTACTCAACATTAGTAGGCCTTATTTGGCCCATCCTGTATAAAGTGTCTTTCAAAAGACGCGCCTATTGAAGCTGCCAATGACAAATTTTATGCTATCCTCCGTTATAAAATCTATTGGGGGATTCTCGTTGTGAACTATAGGGTGGGTTCTACTGCCGTCGTTGCAGAGACAACGTGGAAAGTGTGTCTGCATTAGTAATTCTAGTATTTCTTCACTGCTGGTTGTCCAGTCGCCATTCTGTTTTGTGGGGTAGCTTGGGTTGCTGGGACTTGTTGATACTACTTTCCGGAGTCTATTGGTCTTCGAAACATTTTCTACTTTTCGACAGAAGTCTCTCCAAGACGCTGTTTTTGCTACCCTTATAGCATACTTAAATTTACGTTGGCATTCTTTGTATCCATCCTACGAGTTGATTCTCCGCGCTTCGTTATACATAGTTCTGCATTCCCTCTTAAGTTTTGCTATGTCAGTGGACCACCATGGAGTTTTCGGTTTCCCTCTTCTCGTTTTCTGAGGAGATGCTTGTTGAAATGCTGAAGTCAGCTCATGAACCACTGTGTCCAGCTGTAGCTAGGAATTAATTTGGTATGTGGCGGCAGGGTGATTGCTAGATAATGTGGTTTCAAACATCTTGATCCCAGGTTTATGCGTCAGTGGTTTGTAACCGGCTTGCATTGATTAGTTGGCAATGAAATGCTGTACATTAAGTACCTGTAATCTGAGAAGGAGTTGTCTGTAGACACTCTCCAGTCTTTTAAAAGTTGGGCCCCTCGCTCGTTGGCACACGTAATATCTGGAACTTCACTTTTCGTAGTTGTTATAAAAGTAGGGGTATCACCGGTGTTACTAATATAAAGTTTGTTACACATAATGAATTCAAAAATGTACTCACCACCTGCGTTTGTGTCTGAACTGCCTCAGACATGATGATGTGCATTAGCATCTGCTCCCATTATGAATGGGGTGCCACACCTCGATGTTTCTTCAACTGCACCTCTAATGAGTGGTGATGGAGTTTGTGTGCCGCTTTGTGTGCCATAGAAGAGGAGTCAAGCCAGATCATCCTTCCGCAAGACTATTCCGATATGATGACGTTACCAGCATCGCTAAATTGTATTAGTAAATATACATTAACACATTTCTTTACTATTTTACACAACCTGGGTTTACCTTTATTAGTGACGTTGACCAATTTGTATTCTCTACTGCTCAAACCGCAAACCCGATCTTTTACCACCCATGGTTCTTGGATGAGCACGATATCCTCTTCTCTTTCTACGAGACGGAGGATGAGTGCGGCTAAGGCCGCCTTACTGTGGTGAAGATTGATTTGTACAATCCTCACCATCGTTCGTGTTCGTTATTGAAGGGTAACTAACAACGGTTTGATCTCCGTTATTTTCATCGGATGTAGGGGGGAGGTACTCCTCATCCTCCATAGCAGAGAGATCAGAGTATTCCCCCGCCATGCCCTCTAAGGTAACCCTTTCACAGAGTTCGCCTACCATGCCGGAGTTGGATACCACTTCATTGTTGTCTGTGACAACCTCGTTCGCCTCCGCAGATTAAGTCGGATTTTCTGCGAAGGCGGTCTTGATAGCTATATCCTGTCTGTAGACATGGAGAATCAGCGCTTGGAAGCCGTAGTTAATTCCCTGTTGGCAAGTGATTCCTCATTGAGGGTTATCACGGCCAGTCTCATCTTGCCGTCCACTTCGCCAATCTTTGCTACCTTCCAATTGCTGGTTGGAAGTTCGGGGTTGCCTAGCTTTATAAGGTCCAGAACTTTTTCTGGATCAGAATGGAAGTGTGGTATCCAGGCTATAGATCTTGGCTGGTTGGCGATGTCTTCGCGGGAGACCACATCACGGTGGGCCCCCGGCAAAGGTTCCCCTATGTGACTAATCGCTAGGGTGTAAAGGTCCACGGGACGGGGGGACCCATGTTACCTTTAGATGAAATGAAGCAGCCATCTCGTTAAGAGATATGCGGCATTACATGGTTACTTTAGAGGTTGACGACTGCTTTGAAGTGAAAATGTATATATCATTTCCAGATTTCGCATCATACTGTACCAGTGTCACGGTTTTCATTATTCCCATCAGTTCAGCCTGAAAGGCACTATAGTAGTCGGGGAATCGAAAACTGAATGAGATCTCCAGATGTTCGAAATATTCACCTCCGCCGCCCTGCCCTCGAGCTTCGAGCTACATATCTGTGTAAACATGAATGGACCTGCCCTGTCTTAGATCGGCCCATTCGCACTTTTCTCTTGAGGGTAGGAGGGTCGTTTAGCTGACATCGTAAAGATATCAAAAGAATGTCTTGGCTTTTTATTACATGAACATTTGACTATGAGGAAGTTCTGTTCAAAGTGGGTGCCGCGTTTGCTCCCTTTCAAGACTACGCACCGCGTCACAAGTCAATCAGAATAATGAAAAACTACATGAATTAAACCTCGAATTACTCCCACATCCACCGCATTTGGCAGATTTGGCACCCAGCGCCTACTGACTGTTTGCAGACCTAAAAAAATTCTCGCCGGTTAGAAATTTTGCTCGAATGAAGAAGTGATTGCTAAAACCGAGGCTTCCACTGATTTTGAAGCAAAAGTGGTATTGAAGTACCTATTAGAGTGGCGCTGGAAAGATTGCGTTGTTCTAGATGGAAATTACGTTGATGAATAAAGCTAATATTAATACAAAAAGTGTTTTTTTGTTAAGCGCGGGACTTTTCAGCCCGGGTGTTAATCGCCCATTGGTCAGTGTTCCTTATGGCTTAAGCCAGAATGTCCGCATGATTTTTCGTAGACAACAATTAAAAAGAGGTTCCCACTTTTGCAAGTTGCACGTGTTCAGGTTTCAAGTCTCACAATCGTAAAGGGCCACCGATTTTACGTTGGTGCCGAAAATCCGTCACTTCGTTCGTCTGGATATGTGAACAGAACGTCCTGTTGCTATGCGATTGCGAATATCTGCTGCTGATTCACGATTTTTTGTGATAGTCCCGAGGTAGGACAATACATTCACTGCTTCTATGGGGTGTCGACGATCTGAATAGCTGGCGTTTCGTTGGTGTTAATGCGTATAAGTATTGCTTTGACAGTTTTGATTTTTAACCCAGTTTGAGCCGCAAAAATGCTGACTGCATGCAACTTTGAGGATATATGCTAGTGTTTTTGCCCCATCAGGAATCCAAGTATTTTAGTATCTGTTCAGACCCAGGCTATGCCTCTATTCTCCGCGCAAGCTTTGCCGCATAACTTGGCCCAAGACTTAATTGAATAACAGCGGCGAAAGAACACAACCCTGTCTGACCCCGGTTTGTACTTCAATACTAGCACTCAAAGAATTTTCATGATTAACATGGCATCAAGCGTCCTTCACAAGACTGCTTATTTCTTCGGGCACTCCATTGCACGCGAGAACACTCTAGATTGCGTCATGCCTTAAAGTGTCGATAGCTTTCTCGAAATCGATGCAGGAAAGGTATAAAGGAGAGCGCCACTGCATCGATTGTTCAAGTATCACTCTTAAGGGGTTTTTATTGATCGACGCATGAGTGCTGTGGACGAAAACCGTATTGTTTATTGCGTAAATCGTGCTTCAGGGAGATGGACAGCCTTTTGTAAATTATATGGGCTATAATTTTGTTTATCATGCTGAGCAACGTTATCCCTCTCCAATTTTGGACTCGGACGAATTACTCCTTTTTGGCAGAAGAGTAATTACACCTTCTTTCAGCTCCGATGGTTTCTTTCCGGAGGAACAAATGTCTTTTATTAATGGCATTAGGAGTCGAGCGCTTATTTCAGGATCAGATTTGGGTAGTTCTGGGCTTTTGTTTTCTGATCCGAGAGCTTTGCTATTTTTTAGTAATCTGATGGCATTGATTATTTCGCACTCATCAGGACAGCTGGTGGTATATCGCGGCTTATGTGCTGGCGTTGGCAGCCACACGACTGGAAATGCTGAAAATACCTGTTTGTAGTACCGCCCCCCGATGTGGTATAGATTAATATAAAAGAGACTCGAGATCTTAACATAAAGATAATGGTAAAGAAATTTAATGTTTTTCTAAAAAACCTCCAATTGTAAAGCATTCAATAACCCATTTTTAACGTTCACATCTATTTTTGTTGGTTGTGTTTTAAATATTGTGGCTGATGTATGAAACGAAAACGCTTCAGTTCAGTGTTTCCTGCTTGGTATGTGAGCTGTATGTTTGTGTGCATGTACTTGTATGTACGAGTTCCGAGGCGTTTTTAATAGCACTGTAACAGTGACCCAGTACCCCCACTCAAGGCGTTGCGACGATCGCCAAACAGAGAACACCAAATACCACTGCTCGGTTATCGATAGCGACTGCGCAGTTGGCGCACGTACGAAATTAGCAGCAGCGTCGTTCGCACATTTCTTGCCGTGAATCCCTTGCCTGTACGCTTGTTTGTCCATCATTCTGTTGACTGCTTCATGTAAGTATGTCATTTTCGTCGTCTTTCGATTTCATTTCAATTTTACTCAGTTGGCGCTGATGACGCATTGCTTTGGCGTCACAATGCGCCGTTTATTCGCTTACATTTCGTTCTTACTGCTTCGCTTTAGTTTGTGGCTGTGTGGGCTACGGACATGGTTGATTAGACTGCGAGGCACAGTGGATCGAGTTACTAATAAATTTTACGTAATATTCTGATACATTAAATGTAATGTAATACATGGAGGTATATAATTACATTTATATTAATTTTTACACTCATTTAAACGGATGAGATAAGATGCTTCGAGGTAAAACGAAAGTCGATTCCTCCGGGCACACTTGAGAATATATATTTAAAAGGTCATCAATTTAGTTTGGAAAATTACTTTTATTCAATTCAAAGTAAAAAATGTGTGAAAATAATAAAAAATTAATAATCAATTTCCTCTTTCTCGATATGACCACCTTTTGCCTTGACTATGGCCTTGAGACAGTCCAGAAACGAATCGCAAGCTGCCCGAATATGACTTGCAGGTATTTTGGCCCACTCGCGGACAATGTATTTTTTCAGCGCCTCAAGACAGGTGAATCTCTTAGTTCGGATCTTCCTCTCCAAAATGGCTCAAAGTAGGAATAGTTCATCGAATTCGCGTCAGGTTAATTTGCGAGACAATGTGTGGACGTTATGAAGTTCGGAACGTTGTTTTTTAGCTATTCTTGATTCGCTCGAGCTTTGTGAGACGGTGCCGAGTCCTGTTGAAACGTCCATGGTCCGCCACTGAAATAGTTGTCAGCCCACGGCTTCAAATCAACGCCCTCAATACTTTCCAGCTAATAGGTCGCATTTACCTTGACATCAGGCTCGATGAAAACGATTGGAGAGCGCCCATCTGCGGCTACAGCAGACCAAACCATTACCTGTGGTGGCCAATCGTTGACTCAAATTCTCGTATGAACGGTCGGTCGACCCTATCGTTTTGGGAGTTTACGAATTGCTCATTTTGAAAAATTGTCTCGTCGGAAAACACAATAATCGGAAATTTACCGCTTTCGGCCAAGCGAAACAACTATCATACTTCGCTCTCTCAAGTCTGACTGTCTGACTTGTTGCTGCTTTGAGATTATGCGCCTTTTGGATCTTGTAAGGATTGACTTTGAGATCAGTTTGCAGTATGCGGCGGATGCTACGGTCAGATATTTTCAGTTCTTTTGCCATTTGATAGGCACTTCGTCGCCTTCTTCGTTCGCTCAAGTCGATTCTTCACTTTTTGATGCATTTCACATGACGTTGTAGTCTTTTGATGACCACCTCCATGACGTTTCGCGATGGTATTAGTATCATTGTTACGAGTAATGGTGCGATAACCAAAAACTTTATTTACTTTAAGGTGCTCACGAACTATCGCTGGTTGTGATTTTCCACCCAAATATAATGTAATCAATCACACGATTACTACAATTGAAATCCATTTCTGATTTTCGTTTTTCGCGTTTACTCTCGGCAAAATACTTCCACGCACTTGTAAACAATACTCTGGACTTTCATTTAGCCAACTAACAGACAGCTGATGCCCGTGCATCTTCGTTACACTTCGAGTACCGGACCCTGTATATCTATAGTCTGCATCAAAATAAAGTGTACACCACATATTGATAAGTTTTAACTGTGATTTCAATTATTTCTTTATAAAAATATAGTTCATACTACAACAACTACCTTGTAAAGCAATGCGTCGAACTTTGAATAAAATTTTTAAGAATTCGGCAAAATTTTTATCAAAATTTTAAACTTTTCCACAGAGTTTTTAGACAAATTTAGGGTATGCAGTTTTATAGACCATTTAATTTTGGTACAGGTTCAGAATTTTTATTTTTCAGAATTTCTTCGGACGCGGTCTTGTGCAGTTTCCCCATTTAACGCCTACTCGACCCCTCCAACACTCTCAGTAGACACAAATTGTCAAAATAGTTCAAATAAATGATTACGACTTCATTACAACTCTCCCAGCAGATGAGGTAAAATTTCCCGCCATCCTCGGTTAGCCCACTCTCCTAAGCTAAAGCTAACCATAGTCCCTTGAGCTGGATACTCAACGCCAATAGATAGCGATCAGATTACGCCGATAATGAAGTGGCTAATCACTTTTTTTTTGTTTTTTGTTTGAAGGTTAGTGCCCATTTACACAGGGAAATATTTGGAAGGGAAACATTTAGTTCTCGGGAGAAGGACAGCCGGGGAAGAGAGAAGAGAATTTGTCTCCCGCACTGGCGACACGCTTTGCGCCTCTTATTCGTATTTCCAATCTTAAAGCAAATTTTGACAGTTGCTTCATTCGTTTTCCTCCTTTGGTGGGAGAAAGTTCTGAGTTCTGTGTTTCAATCAAACGGAGGAAATCAACGATGACAAACATCAGAACGCTGCTTGGGAAATGCAGGATTATTTTTGCTAGTAAAGCAGGTGTAATTAAAAAAAAATGAAACATTAAAAGAGAATTTCCAGTGTCTCCCCTCCAGATGTACTTAGACACTTTGAAAACACAAGAGTCGGCTCTTCGCCAAGGACTGTCACTCCAGCAGCATTCACAGTACAAGTATGGGTAATGTTTATGCTGTTACAACAACAACAACCACAGGCTTATACCTTTTATTGAAGAAATTTGCTTATACCAGTTTGAACAAAAAAATCCCGGAATATGTTCAGAACATTCAAAGCACAAGGTTATTGCTCAAAAGTGATGATATCGCCTTCAAAGTACTTTTCATCATCTACAACGCACTTAGGGCAGCATTTGCACACAGCTCCCAAAACATTTCTTGAACTCTATTTTTGGTATAGCCACCAGGCCGTCTTCCATTACTTCCATTTTTGCATTACTTTTTTTCAGCTCTAGAAACGCGTTCCCTGTAGTGTTTTTTTTACTCGATTTAACAGAAAAAATCGCAGGATGCCATATTAAATGAAATCGACGGCTATTTGATGGTATTCGTTTCGTCCTTGGTCAAAAATTCACAGACAATTATGGCACTGTGCAACGGTGCAATATCCACGAGTTTTTTTCTTACAAATCTTGGCTTTTTCGGCGAGTTGCCTCACGTAAATGTCTCATAACGCCCAAATAGTAGATCTTAGTAACTGTCTGACCTTCTGGCAAAAATTCGTGATGCACAATACAGTTGTACTCCCATGAAACCAGCGAGCATCGCTTTCTGTTTTAGCTGAAAACGACATGGTTTTTTTTTGTTTTGGTATTGGTTCATTCGGAGCTCTACGTTCGATCGCCTGATGTCTGGATTGCGTGTCGTACTCATAAATGCCTCCAGTAATGATGCATTTGATGAATGTTGGTTCGGATTCAGCCTCGGAAATCATGTATTTGGCGATATCAACGCACCCTCTTTTTTGCATAAAGTTCAAGTCTTTTGAGATCAACTTTTCAGCCACACTGCAGAGACCCAAATCATCAACTGCAATGTCCTGCACAGATCCATATTGAATGTTCAAGTCCTCTGCCAAATTTCTGATGGTTATTTTGTGGTTACTGAACATTCTTTCAGTTTTCAGTGTCGATGGCCTGCCACTACATTCGTCATCATCGATGGACGCACAATCTCTTCTGAAGCGTAAACGGTTGTTTTCTTGATGGTATCATTACCGAAACAGTTCCCCAACATTTCTAAGGTTTTTGCACTATTGAATCCATTTTGTGTGCAACATTTAGTACGAACTTTGTAGCAAATTTAAATCCATTTTTAAAACTGCAAAAAATCGAAAACTCAGCCAGAGGTAGATTCACTCAAGATTCACTCACTTTTACAAATGCCAAGTAATGGCAAGAAAAATTTGGTGGGAATATTAATCACAGATGTGGCAACCAAACAAACAAACAAAAAAAAAAAAAACAGAAGAACTCGTATCAGTGGACGTAGAGCGACAACTAGCGGTTGTTCCTGGTACTTTTTGAAGGAAGAAGGTATGTGCATACATGTTTAGATAATATGAGAGTGTCTATTTATGTTATAAATTTAAAAGTAAAATAAATTTTAACTTTTTTTCACCAATGGACAAAGGCATATTTTACAACTTGAGTCAATCTTGCAACATTTAACGTATGCCGGTCGAACTTATGCCAAAGATCATCTTAATTATAAAACATCCTTGAGTGCACAATTAAACTCATTGTGCCAGTGTTTAAATTTAGAGTAAATGTATCAATAACCCACTTGGAGAATCAGTATAAATCATAGTAAGAAAATTTTTCGAGTTAATTCATTGTGTTGCTGTACCTAAAGAAATCAACCGCCGTAGCCGAATGAGTTGGTGCGTGACTACCATTCGGGAGTAAGCAGGTTCGAATCCCCGTGCATTAAACACCAAAATTGAGAAAAAGTTTTTTTCTAATAGCGGTCGCCACTCGCCAGGCAATGGCAAACCTCCGAGAGTATTTCTGTCATGAGAAAGCTCCTTATAAAAAGTCATTTGCCGTTTGGAGTTGGCATAAAACTGTATTCCATTTCTGGAATAACATCAAGACACACGCCGCAGATAGAAGAAGAAGCTCGGCCAAACATGTAACAGAAGTGTACGTGCCAATTATTTATTTATTAAAAAAAAAAAATCAACCTCAAACTACAAAAAGGTCTGCTAAAGTCCAACATTTCAAACATTCCAGTGACAAAGTCAGCTAGTGCCCAATAACACATGGACTTGGCAAGGCAAACACTATAAATAGCAACAGCACTCATACTCATTTCCGAATTCCTTCACTTTTATTTTAAAAGTGCAAGTACGAAAGCAATTAAGCACTTTCAGACAATTACTCAAAACTTTCTATCATACAAGAAATCTTCAAACTATAATGTAGACTCGTTGAAATGTGCGCATGTGTGTGTGCATGTTTAAAAACTGTTTCAATAGCCAGAGTGCACTGGGTTAATTCATTAAAGAGGCCGGCAAATATTTCTAACTTTTACATCTACATATGCACATACATACATACATATGTGCACACAATCGCGCAAGAACGCGAAAAAAAGTTTGCGAAACCCTTGCGATAAAAATATTTGCCTAACTACCGCAGGCAACATGGAATTGTTTTTATTTGTATTCAGTTTTTCTCTAATTTCGTAAGTTTTCATTTTTTACTCTCTTACGACTTGCCCATTTTTTTTGTTTTTAATTTTATACTTTTTTGGACAGAAAATATGCTACTCATCTCGTTCATACAGTATGCAAAGTTCGTATTAGTACACCCTCTTACAAATAAAAATACCACGTATGTATATTTTCAAATTTACTTTAAAGCAATTGATTTCAATCGTAGTGCGGTATTGTATAATTCATAAAAAAATAGAATAATAACAAAAACTCCGAAACATTTGCATAGAATTGAAAAAAATAGCTTTAGTAGCAGTGTAGCTATTTCTACTGCAGGCAAAATTCGTATTAGTACACTTAGGATGCGTTGAATTTGTAAACAATTTGTTGGCATTTACCGTTATTTTCGAAACGATTGTGTTAAACATTCAATGTTTAACCTTGGGCAGTTGCGTTTTAGTAGCCATTTGTTGAAGTTCGCGAAGTTAGTGTGCAATGTCGCCTAAAGTAAGTGAATTATCAAACGAAACTAGGAGATTAATAATAAATATGAACAAAAACGGAAAGTCTTTACACGAAATTGCGAGAACATTGCAGAAAAGTGTGTCTACAATACAAAACGTAGTCAAAATTTATAGAGACAGTGGAAGGATTGACAAAAAGCTTCGAAATGTGAACAGGGCAAAGCTTGGGCAGAGGCACAAGACTTATTTGAAACGCCTTATCAGGAAAGATCCCACCGTCAGTGGAGTTTCACTAGCTGTAGAACTAGAAAAATACTTTGCTATCAAAGTTACACCTCAAACAGTGCGCAATTATGTAAAAGAATTGGGATTTAGAAGCAGAACTGCGGTTAGAAAACCGTATGTAAGCTCAGTCAATAGAAGAAAGCGTGTTATATTCGCCAGGCAATATTTAAACAAAAATATGCGGTTTTGGAAAAGGGTAATTTTTTCGGACGAGTGTAAATTTAATATAAAAATGTCCGATGGACGCATAAAAATTTGGAGAGAGTGTAATACTAGCCTTCAAAAACGAAAGCTGCAGCCTTCTTTCAAGCACGGTGGTGGTTCTCTGATGGTATGGGGATGTTTCGGGGCAAACGGAGTAGGAAAGTTGCATTTTATTGATGGAATTATGACTGCGAGGCAATATATTGATATTTTAAAAAAGAATCTACGCAAAAGTGCCAAAAAATTGGGTTGCAAAAAAAATTTATATTCCAACAAGATAACGAACCTAAGCACACGGCGTTGGATATAAGGTTATGGATCCTTTATAACACCACCACAAAGCCCGGATATTAATCCCATAGAAAATTTATGGTCGATTTTCAAAAAACAACTGAAACATCATCAAATAAGGAACCGAGAACATTTAAAAAAAGTCCTCAAATCAGATTGGAAGAAGATTTCTCCAAATCTCACAAAAAATTGGTGGAATCTATGCCGAAGAGATTGTCTGCTGTTCTAAGGCAACGAGGGTATCCTACAAAATATTAATTTTCTGAACTATCTTTTATTTACTCTTTAAATCATTACAAAAACATGTGTACTAATACGAATTTTGTTTCTGTGAAAAGTGTTAATTTTTTTCTTTCTTATTTTTTTTTTTTTGCAATTCAATACTATTTGTGAGTGGTTTTGTTGTTTGGCCTTATTTTAGTTAATTATCTATAAAATAAAACGGTTTCAAGCATTTGTTTTAAAATTAATTTGAAAATATACGTGGTTTTTTTATTTATAAGGGGGTGTACTAATACGAATTTTGCATACTGTATGTCGATGTGGCATATCAATAAGACTGGAGTAGACTTTGCTTGAAAGGTTAAAGCACTGACCTTTATCCAGCAGTATCAGGAAATTTGTTAAGAATTAATTTTTAAAAACTACAGGCGGGCAAGCAAGGCGAATGATGCACTGAATGATGTCCCACGAGGGATTGAGAAGTGAAAAAGAAGCAAGGCGAATAAATGATTAAAAACATAGCGAACGGATTTGTAGATATTATTGAATTCTATGCGAATTCTCATGATGTGTGCATTCTCTTTCTGTGCGCATCAGGGTTTTTATAAAGCCAGTATGGAAAATACCTAAATTACGAAGCGCTCTGGATGGGGTAATAAGGTAGCGAGAGGCAGTACGCAACACTTTGAATACTATGTTGTTCAATAAGTTTTGCGGTTCGATAAGAGAGGACGTTGCCACTAGCCTTATTTTTTGTTTATTATCCCACTCTTCATATAAACGTATGTGAAGTTTCATTTCAATCTATCAATCCATTCTTTTAGTGGAAAAATTCAAGTATCTTGAAGTGCTTGAATTTTTATTTTTGGAAGGTTTAAAAGTAAAGGTAATTTATGAATGAATGTGGAAAGTGTATAAGGACTTTTCGCTATCAATTAATACAGTAAAAGGAAGGGGTGCTGAATTGAAACGTGGTCGTACAAGCTTTTAAGGGGTTACATGGGTTTCGTGGGTTCAAAAAATCGAATTTTTTGAAGTGAAAACTTCTTTAGAATCGTTGGGAGTGATTTGAGAAAAAGTGAAACGAAAAAGCGACACCAAAAAGAAGAAGAAAAAAGATATACGTATATATATGTATGTATAGAAAATGCTTCATTACCAGGCACACAGAAGGATGGCATAAGCAAATTTAAATTTGTGAATTTATATATGTATGTATATATGCAGATATATGTATATATGTTGTGTGTATGTACATATTTGTCTCGCCACAGCATTGCATGTACAGTAGGGCGGGTCGATTTAAAAATCGAACATTTCTCTATGAAAATCGTATTCTAGGGATCAAAATAAGAAACTTTGCCGAAGGAACCATACCTCTAAAACGAATTCTGATGTCCCCCAATTTCAAAATATCACCATTTTTGGCCTTTACATGAAAAAATCAGCTAAATGGCTATGTTTTTTCTTTATTTTTATTTATTTATAATTTTATCTATTTTTTCTCTTAAGAAATTTATTTAGTCAGAAGATATGTAAATGAATGAATGTGAGTTATAGAAAAGAAACTAAAAAGTTCGACCCATATTGGGGGACATCAGAAATCGTTTTAGAGGCATAGTTCCTTCGGCAAAATTTCTTATTCTGATCCCTAGAATATGATTTTCACAGAGCAATGGGCGATTTTTTTGCCTTCCCACAAATCGACCCGGCCTAATGTACAGTAACCTTGAACAGGCAGCTGCGGTTGTCGAGCATTTAGAAACATATATTTACATACATATTTACGGAGCCGCGGGCACTCGACTTGACAAAAATTGAATATTGGCAAATAATTCTACGCGAAATATTCCAATATTGACTATTTTCGAATTGTCGAGAAAATTAGCATATGGGCGGCTCGTTTTATGAATGAAAGTACTTGCTCTTAGAACTATGAGCTCGAATTTATAAATCAATTTTTTGATGATGAGTTTTTGTTGCACAGTACAATAGTTGAAACTGTTCGGCGCCGCCGCGACTGTTCAGCGCTGTGGCAACTAGGATGATGGCCGCTACGCCTGCGCCTATTAATGCATTTTGTTCTTGTAGTCGCTAGGCATAGAATTTTAGCTTTGGACGACATACGCATTTACAGGAATAAAGTGAGTGGCCTGTGTGTGCGGTTGTATGTAGATGCATATGTGTATATTAATAAGCATTGTTTTGCTGGAAGTTCAGAACACAAATATGTATGTACGTACATAGGCTAGGCCATAGTATAGCATACATACATATGTATAAAAAATTCAAACCAAGCGTCCTACGAATGTTTGCGTGTATGTTAGTACGTCTGTGTATTATACGCGTTACGACGCTCATAATACATAGCATAACCGCGTGTGCTGTATTGCGTCCGTATTTTTATATTCGTAAATATTTTCATTTTTAAATGTTTACCGCAATTATGCCGAAAAATAATGCAGAAAAGTGTCGTGAATATCGACAGAAAAAAACAACAATTGACACGGTATTTCAAAGATATGTTGACAACATCGAAACCAAAGCATTTGTATCATATTTTAGCTATCATAAGCCGCTCGTATCATTTGTTGAAATTAAAAACACTGAGGATGAATAATAATAAAATGAAGAAAATAAAATATGAACTTTATAGCAATATTATAATGAACCTATAATTATCCCGCTCCTAATGCTGCCTTCGTCTCATTCTCTCTCAGTTTGTTTTACGGAAGGTTTCACTTCTATCGCGTCTAACCGTTAGACTGGTATTTTTTTTCGGCTTATTAATTTCTTTAATTTTAATTAACTTTTAATTTCAAGAATATTATTCTAAATTTTCAAGCCGATCCAAATAATAGTTTCGGAGATACAGCCTTTGGAATGTGTGCGCTTCAAGCCACTTTTATTGTTACTCAAACTTTAAACGCGTTTTTCTCGGAACCGTGTTTTCAAAGTCGGTTGCCAAATGTTCTCGAAAACTTCGCAACCGATCTTAATGAAATTTTACACAGGTGTTCGAGATACAATTTACTCTTGCTTGATTGAAGGATTGTTTTTTTTTTTCAATTACAACTATTTAAAAAAAAACAAAATGTCAAGCAAATTTGACCGAAATTTTAATTTTTTTGGAAAAAGGTCTGCCAAAATTCCAATTTTTACATTTTTTTTCTTTCCTTCGTTCAAGCACGAGTTTATGGTCTTAACTAAAACACTTATTTTTGTTTTTTCATTTTTGATTATCCTGTCAGGAGTTATGCTGACAACGCGGACGCACCTTTTTTTCAAGGGGTCACCGGAAATGACGTCATAATGGAGGATTTTTATTTTTTTTTTGAAAATTTCATTCTTTAAATATGTATCTATAAGACAGAAAAAAGTTTGAAATCAATAAATAATTTTTACATAGAAAAAAAAAATATTGAAAATAGACCTTTTTTTACCCGACGAAACCCATGTAATCCTTTAAGGCGATCCTCGTCAAGGGCGTCCAAAAACAGCAACAACACCAGAAATCGATAAAAAAATACAGGGAATCGTATTGGAAAATCATCGAGTCACATCTCATTGGACAGCGTGAGGAATATTTTGACTGACGTATTGGGTTTCAAAAAGCTGTGTGCACAATGGGTGCCGCATTCGCTAACATGGAACAAAAAACCATTCGAATGCGACTTTCTTAGCAACATTTCGAGGGTTTTCTAAAACATAAAGTGAATCTCGTGCATCGATTCATCACTATGGATGAGACTTGGGTCAATCACCATGATCGTAAAGCAAAGCAAGTAGCAAAAGAGTGGTGTGAACCTGGTTCTTCGGCTGCGAAACGTGTTCGTGTTCAGAAATGGGCGAAAAGGGTATAAGCATCAATTTTTTGGGTTGCGAAAGGAATTTTATTTGTGGATTACTTGCAAACTGATAAGGCAATAGGATCTAAACATTATTTTGAACTTTTAGAGCAGCTGAAGCAAAAAATTCGTGAAAAAATACCCAGTTTGCAAAAGAAAAAAATTCGTTTTGTGTCACAAGAGCATTTTGACAATGGCTAAAATCCATGAATTAAAAATCGAATTTGTCCATTGGAGCATCCATCATATTCGCCAGATTTGGCTCCTTGCAACTTTTATTTATATATATACAATATATATTTGGCTCGTACACCCTTTTTGGGTGTTTGGCCGAGCTCCTCCTCCCATTTGTGGTGTGCGTCTTGATGTTGTTCCACAAATGGAGGGACCTACAGTTTCAAGCCGTCTCCGAACGGCAGATATTTTTTATGAGGAGCTTTTTCATGGCAGAAATACACTCGGAGGTTTCCCATTGCCTGCCGAGGGGCGACCGCTATTAGATAAATGTTTTTCTTAATTTTGGTGTTTCACCGAGATTCGAACCTACGAACCTCTCTGTGAATTCCGAATGGTAATCACGCACCAACCCATTTGGCCGCCAACTTTTATTTGCTCCAGACTTAAATAAATTCATGCGTGGAAAGCGTTTTTCATCAAACGATGAGGTCGTAACAGTTGTGGAGCGTATTTTGCAACCCTTCCAGATTCTCACTTCAGGGATTGAGTTCATAAATTGGAATCTTGTTGGACCAATTGTATTGATGTTCAGAGAGACTATACAGAATAATGAAGTATATTTTCAACCGCGAAACTTATTGAGCAACCTAGTAATATCAAAGGCGAAAGATAAAGGCAAAATATATCGCCGAGACTGCAGTTATTTTCAATTGTTAAGTAGATGGCTGCTGAAACGTATGGCGAACGTAGAGCAAAGCCAATGAAACCTTTTTGGATACGTTCAACTGGAGTTATGTGACAGGCGTGATACGGCCTCCAGATGATGATGTCTATTCTAATTTAGAACGAACAAAGGATGTGTAGAACAATTTAGGAGTATAAGAAGTTGCAAATTCTGTACTGTTCCACCTTACAAACACTAATATAGCATAAAATTGTGAAATTGTATAATTAATAGCCGAATGGGTTGGTGCGTGACTACCATTCGAAATTCAGAGAGAACGTAGGTTCGAGTCTCGGTGAAAAGCCAAAATGAACAAAAAGTTTTAATAGTGGTCGCGCCTCGGCAGACAATAGCAAACCTTCGTGTGTATTTCTGCCGATAAGCGGATCTGCTGTACTACTTAAGTTTACTTCCAGATCCTTGCAGGTTACGACTTTGCGAAATACGTTAAAAATAACTAAGCGAAAAACTTCACTGACCGATCGCAAACGGCCATAAGAGATACAATTAGATGTCCTCAAAGGAGAAAAACACTTGGCGATAGTAAAGCGGTAACATTTCAAAAGAAGAGTTGATCACCAATACACCAAGAAAGAACTTTCAACAAGGTCTGTTTGGAGCATTTGAGAATCGAATGAGTTCGCTACAATAGCATAGAGTGTAAGGTCGTCAACATAAAGTAAAAACTTGGCGTACGAAAAAAAAGTTGTTCATGACATTGATAAACAAGACAAACAGCAATGGACCAATATACCACCTTGAAGGACTCCAGATGACATGCCAAAAGAATATGACTGATGATTGTCAACAACAACCACACACCTACGATTCAAAATATAGGACTACTATACAACTAACTACCTTCCGTATTTATGATTTTATTGCTAGGCAATTTCGAATTTAATTTCAAAATTCAGGCAAAAGAAGAATTTGCATATGTAAAGGGTGATCAATTTAGAGGTATCGGATTTTAAATTGTAGTAAAACAACGAACATACCAATTGATTGGGCGATCTTTATTATTTTTGTGTAGTACCATTCATGACATTTATTTTTTAAAAATACTCCCTTTCAAATCTTGGCCGCAACTGTGCCGTAATTCCGCCATCCGTAAGCATCAATTTTGAATGACTCGATGGAGGACTTCGGTCTGTATCTCGCGAATAACTTTAATAGTGCTGGCTCCCAATGCCTCAACCGAAGCTGGTTTATCCACAAAGTATTTAGATTTTACATACCTCACAGGTAAAGGTCTAAGTCACACGATCTTGCAGGCCAATTCACTGGTCCGAGAAGAGAGCTAAACTGTTCACCAAAACGACGATGCAGTAAATCCCATTGGAACCAAATGTTGTGGAGCTCATGAGCTTCAATTTTCGGCATCACAAAGTTGTTTACGTTAGCGTTCGCCATTAACTATTACATTGGTACCAGCCTCGTCTTTGTAGAAATATGGGTCGATGATTCCTCCAGGCCATAGGATATACAAATGATTGTTTTTAATGAATGTAACGGCTGTTTGTTGATTCTTGAATAGGTTCGCGTTGCTCTTCGGCCCAAAAATGGCGATTTCGCTTATTGACGTAGCCATTAAGCTGGAAATGGGCCTCATCGCTATCATCGAACACCATAAGTTGGTCTGACCGCGCGACGAACACGTCTCACAGGGCGTCGATTTTCGTAGTACATTCGTACGGTTTGTAAGCGTTGTTGAGACGTGCATAAGTCTTTCCAACATGAAATTTCAATGAATACTTAAAAAATTTGTGTATTTATAATAGTTTAACAGTAGTTATGCGAGATCTGTCACAAATACTCTATTGAAGAAAGTACCTCCTAAGGGTGATCAACCTCGCTTAGCAAATAAGTGAGGAGTGTCGCAATTTTTACTTTTCAGCTGGCTTTACTTTTCTAAAACTGGGTTTTCATACATGCTTATATTCAAAGTTTAAAATGTTTTTTTTTACATTGTACTTTGTGTATTTTTTGCAGTTATGTATTACATTTTTTAAGCTTCAAACTCCAGCATCCAACAAGAAGACATAAACACACATTCACAGTCATATAGACCTCACGAAAAAATGTAGATCATTTCCCACAATTCATATTTGCATGCCACACAACGAGTCATAGACATAACAATATTGTAGGTATCTATCTACGAGTAGGTATGCATGTGTGTGATCAACAGCTACCACTAACAAGCGTATACAGCAACAAATAATCGCTATGTCATTTAAAATGAATTTTATGCATGCGAGGAGGAGAACTCAACGACTGCAACTTTCTCTTCTTCTAATTGAATTGAAATCAGAGACCACAACCACCATAACAACAATTATAGCAATAATAATAATAACAACAATGATTTCATGATAGAGATTAATAACTTGTCCGTAATTTGAATTGGACAGTTGGCAATGTTATTACGATACGAGTACTGCCGTTATGTTAGGAAAGGTTTTGTTGTTTTTCTCTATACTTTTAATATCAGTTTTGATTGCAAACAGACGCTCTGTATATTTGGGATGATTGAATGGCGCCTCGGGCCAACCTTCACCCAAACCCAATCGAATCAAAAAATGTGGAAGAAATAACGTAGCAAAGAAAGAAGGGTAGAAAATATACTAAAAATATAATCAACAAAAAATGCATAGTTGTTTATTTGTACGATTCGAGCTCGCAAAACAAAAAACTAGAAATATTTTGATTTATATATGTACTTACACATGCATATGTATGTGTGTGAGTGTGTAAGTGTGTACATAAATAGGTGAAATGAAAGAAAAATGCTATCTGTGAAGTGCCTATTAAAAGAAAGTAAGAACTGGCTGACGGTCTTCCCCGCTCAACAGCTTAACTGCTTGGCCTGATTGTTAGTCAACTTGTTTGTGCAGTGGCGGATTTAAGAAAACACCAAAGAAGGCCCATTGACGCTTTTTTGATTATTCGTACTCACATTTAAGTTAGCTTACCGTGGTCCACACTCTTCATGTAGGGAATCTAGAGATGTCCACGTAGACTTGAAGGCCTATTCGTAAACTATAGGTTAGGCCATGTAAAATTTGCTTTTTGAATCGGCTATAAAAAAAAACTAATCAATATTTTTTCAAACTTTTTATTTTATTTTAAAGATTGAACATTGTCATTTATGAATGAAAAATAATGTCGTTCAAATGACTGCCACGACTGGCTTTACAGTAGGCCATTCGATCAACCCAATTTTTAAGCACATTTTTGATTGTTTGGGCTCTAATTTCATGAATGGCAACTTCGATTTCGTGTTTTAAAGCATCAATCGTATTCCAACGGGCTTAAGTCACAGCTTCGAGGCGGCCAATTGATATCGGAATTTGGGCTGATTATTCGGATTTCAAAAACGGTAGTCAAAAGTTCGAGTGTAACTTTGGCAGTGTGACAAGTTGCACCGTCCTGTTGAAACCAAATGTCGTTCATGTAATCCTCTTCAATTTTTGGAAACAACTCGTTGAGCATATCACGGTAACGCTCGCCATTTACTGTAAACGCGGCTCCTCGCTCATTTTCGAAAAAAATGGCCCGATGATGCCGCCAGACCAAAAACCGCACCAAACAGTGACTCATTGTGAATGCATTTGCTTCTCTACAGTAACGTGTGGATTTTCTGAGCCCCAAATCCGACAATTTTACTTATTGACGTAGCCACCGATGTGAAAATCAGAAAAGAAGAAGAAGACTCACCACTTTGGAAATAGGTTTTCAATATTTCCCAATTTTGTTCAAGGGTATAGCGTCCCATTTCGTAAATGTCAAACCTTTAAGTAAATTATGAACACATTTGACATGTCATTTGTGTTACCATTCTCAAAAAAAATAGGTGGTTCAAAAAGCAAACGCTATATGGCTCACCCTGTACTTACTCGAAGAGAAGTCTCGCCTTCTAGTTGCCGCTTTGGTGAATGAAACGATTTTGTCACTCTGATAACCGATGAAATATTGGCTTAGGAGGAAATGTGCATTACTTTTATTTTCCATTTTCCGCAAATAGCTTAAAACTCTTTTATGATCTTAGGATCTTTAGCTTCTGGGCGATGCTGCGACTACTAAAATGCCGATCAACTTTGATTATTTCTGTGATTTTATCGATATTATCGACAATAACGACATTTTCTTAACGAAAATGCCTGAACGGAATTGACGTAACCAAAATTGCAGTATCGTCACCACAAATACCACTCACAATTTCAGCGCCCTGGCTTTTTTTGCATTCCTCGACTTTATCAGAAAAAAAACTGTCAAATGTACCGAATTTTCTCTTTATTGACTTGCATTGTAAACTCCCTGTAACTCACAACTGAATGAAACAAACAAAAAACAGCACCAGAATATTTTTTAGTGTGAAATATCAGCTTGCCAACGAGCATAAACTTTTAACTATTTGATCTATACTTTACGAGATATCGATCACTACAGCCATCTACCGAGAAAATAATGGATTTCTTGCCCCATTTCGCGCCCAATTGCTCTGAACATATATAGATCCGTTAGTGTATTTGCTACACGCTTGTTTGGTTGGCTTACTAACGATCTATTCAGCAGCAGCTCTGCCTTTATCCGGTGGTGACAGTGAGAGTAGCAGCCAGATGCGAAGATCGATAACGCAGATCCCAGCAGCGGTAGCCAGCGGCAAAGAACAGGGTGCGTCAGCGCGCCTGCAGCAGGGTGGGGTAGGGAATCGTACGCATCACTTGTCCATCCCGCACTTAAGCGCGCAGATTCTGCGTTCACTAGCACAACAAACTGCTTTAAGCTGCTGGCGACTGACTTTTGGCTGTTAGCTGTTAGCCGTTTACCAAGCAGGCGTTGATGGCTTTTACGTATGAAGATTATGGGTTTGATGTTGTTTATGACGCTGCTGCTACTGCCGCTATTGGTCAACCATTATTATGGCTGCTAAGTGTTGGTGTTTGGTTTTGTTATTACTAATGCTGCCCCACTATTGCTGCTCTGCTGACGATAATGGTGGTGGTGTTGCCGCTGTAAAAAAAAAAAAACAAAATAAAAAAAAAATGGTTTTGGAAGTTGATGGTTTGTACGATTGCCGGCTAACGGTTGGCGAGCTTCTAATCGAAATCTCCAGCTGAGAATCAATTCAGTACGCTTTATGGTGATCAAAGAAACAAACGCGAATTTCTCTCATGCCACTCGGTGATGGCGGTTTGGCGGTTGACCGCAATTATAAAAATTCGTACTAGTGAAACAGAAGATAAGGGACTTTCGAAACACAAAAAACCATAAATTTCTTTGTTGAAGGACGAAAAAACAAGAATTGCATTGGCATGAGATAGATGAATATAAAAATAGGAATAACGATCAAGTACAGTGGCGAAAACACGCTTGCAAAAAGTAGTGAATGAAGTGACAACCCAATAAACGTGAAAAGTTAGTTTTGCAGCAAATCAAATCTTCCTTGAAAATAGTTAAACGACTTGTAATTGTGCTAAATAATTCTATAAACTTATAATCAGTTTGTTGTGCGTAAAATTGATCTCTCAAGCAAAGTATGTGTTAAATTTCAATAGAAGCAGAAATAAGTTAAAGAAAGGTATGGGAACTATTTTAATGAATAATGAAAACTATTTTCAGAAGCAAAAACTGCCTAAGTCGAAAAAATGATTTCGATAAAAAAACGTTAATTGTACTATTTGCCTATGAATTACTCAGAAGTCGGTTGTTGTGGTTGTTGTTGAAGTGGTTGAGTATTTCCACTGAAATAATCCTAATTTATGACCAGCACCGTTTTACTACCAACGTCCTCATTTAATGTTTTTTTTTTTTTTTTTTGTTGTTTTACGTCAAATCCATTTAGTGAGGTCCAAGTATAGCAGCAAGATATAGCAGCTGATCTCAGCAACGCACCTTTATAGGACAACCCTTGACCAGTCCTCGTCGCACTTGATTACCCTACAGCCTCTCAGTACGCCTGCAGAATCGAAGGAAGGCACAGCTCCGCCCTATGCTCCAACTACACGCTTGTCTAGCACGAGCTTGGACAGTTTGGCCTCCACCTGCCCCCACCTTAACCACCTCACTGAATGGTTTTTGCTTTGTTGTATCTTCGATGCCTGGTCTCTTCAGTGCCTGATCGATCACGTCCTGTGACCTGTTCCTTATCGTCGCATCGCCTTTTCTGTTGTTGTCAGGTTTAGGTTTCTTGGTCAAGAAGTCCTCGTACTCCTTGACTACTTGCTGGTATTTTATTTTATCGGCCACGTCACGCTCGTCAGTCGCTCCAGCGAGTTCATTCTTAGCAATCTTGCTGAGAATGAATCTCGCCTTCGTATAACGAGACTTCATGAGGGCACCCTCTGATTTAAGTTTTTTGCGGCCTGATTCTCTCTCTGAGTGCCGACTGCCGCCTTTTGCGATGTTCTCGGTAGGTCTGTTTGTTGTTGTTGCTTGCTTGGTAAGGGAGCACTGTGGCTGGCCCTTCCCTTACTCCTTGCTGACTCCGTCGTATCTTGGCTGGAAGCCAGCAGGTTATCCTCCTCGGAGGAGGGTATTGTGTAGCAGCGCGGCACGATTTTATTGTTTTTATCGTTTCAGTTTTTATCCATTCTGTTTCTTACGGTTGCTTCACCTGACTGCGTCAAGCTCCACAACCTACGAGTTTCGAAGGGAAGTAATGCGGTCACCCGCGTCAGCGCCCCTTACCGCGGTAAGGCCACAGTTACTCTCGAAGGCGGCTAGGTATTCGAGAGGGAAACTCCGTTCGCGATGCACATGTTTCAATTCCCTGCATCATTCAGCTCTCGGCACGATTCCAAGAACACCTTGGGTTAGGAATGTGTTGGTACGGTACTCTCCGTATAGATGATTGGACGAACAGCACACGCGCCGTTTCGCGAATGGGTTGTTCGCCAATCCCTATACGGAGCTTCCCTCTTAGTTCATGGTGGGTTAAATTCCTAAATAGAATCTAACCTCCATTTAAGCCCCATCCCCATGGCAAGGAGACCAACGTGAAAGGCTAGAAGTCGGTGAAATCATCTATTTTTATTTATAACTTTTTAAAACTCTTGATGATATAAAGAATGGTCAGATTGGAGGTATGATACTTTTTCCAATAGTGTCTTTTTGACAGATCATGCGCGGCTAATGTCAAACTAAATACCCAATTCTTTTAGTATTCATTCACTCATGAAAGTCTCATCTACATTTGCAAATCGTACAAATCTACCACGAAGATTGACGCTCTGTGAAAAGTGTTCATCGCGCGCTCAGGCTAACTTATGGTGCTCAGCGATGAAGCCCATTTTTGGCTCAACGAGTATGTTAATAAGCAAAATTGTCGTATTTGGGCTGACGAGCAACCCGAAGTCATTCAATAACACCCATTAAATTCAATGAAAACTACTGTTTGGTGTGGCCTATGGGCTGGAGGAATCAACGGCCCAAATATCTTCACAGACGAGCCTGGCGCCAATGTAACAGTGAATGGCGAATGCTATCGCGGCATGATAAACGACGTTTTGGTGCGGGGAAATTGAAGCTCATGAGCTCCACAACATTTTGTTCCAACGAGACTGCGCTACTTGCCATACAGCCCGTGAAACAATGGATTTACTGCGTCGTCGTTTCCGTGAGCAGTTTATCTTTCGTCTCGGACCAACGGATCGATCCACCAAGATCCTTTGGAATTTTACACGTGGGGGTATGTAAAGTCTAAGCACTTTGTGGATAAACCGGCTTCGATTGGCGCATTGGAAGCCAACAACATTAAATTTATTAATGAGATACCAACCGAAGTCCTCAATCCAGTCATTCAAAATTGATGGATGGCCGAGTTACGACGCAGTTGCGGCCAATATTTGAAAGATGTTGAAGAAAAAAGGCGGCCGCCGTAGCCGAATGGGTTGGTGCGTGATTATCATTCGGAATTCACAGAGAGATCGTTGGTTCGAATCTCGGTGAAAGCAAAATTAATAAAAACATTTTTCTAATAGCGGTCGCCCCTCGGCAGGCAATGGCAAACCTCCGAGTGTATTTCTGCCATGAAAAAGCTTCTCATAAAAATATCTGCCGTTCGGAGTCGGCTTGAAACTGTAGGTCCCTCCATTTGTGGAACAACATCAAGACACACACCACAAATAGGAGGATGAGCTCGGCCAAATACCCAAAAAGGGTGTACGCGCCAATTATTTATTTTTTTTTTTATCTTTAAAAAAACTGTCATGAATGGTTGTACACAAAAATAATAAAGATCACCTAATCAATTCGTATTTCCGTTGTTTTATTTCAATTTAAAATCCGATACCTCTAAATTAATCACTCTTTACATAGTAAGGAAAATTAATTCGCTGTAATAATAAGACCGTGAAAAAGTGTTCCTAGGAGTTAATTGTGGTTTTCTTAAGCTCTTAGTATGCAGGCCTTGCTAGATTTTTATTTTGGAATGGGTAGCTAAATTTGGAATACCATTTTGCAATGCCATGAGTTAAATGAGCAAAATTTGTGTCTTCAAAGTGGAGAATGTTGCAATAACCACGTAATTAATCTTCTTAGAGTAAAAATATTGTTACTCAAATAAAACCAGCTACTGAAAAAACAAGTTTACTGTACAAACAAAGCACAGAACTAACAATTCATGGCAAGCAATTAAATTGAACGTGAAGCCCAAATATTTGCTTCTCTTCCAGCCGTTAGTCGTACATTAAAAGAGCAGTAAGCGGAGAGTACAGAGAAAGAGTAGTACGATAAGCGGAGAATAGCTTTTTGGGATTTATTTAAGTTGTATAGCTCGGGAGGCTCTCAATGCACGTCAGTGTAGAGACGCCTTGATACATTTACTTGCACTTTTGAGTATGTACAAGGTGATGCCAATTTTTTTGCTTTTCACAAATTTTTTAGTAAAAAAAAAATAGTTTTGAGTGATGGAAGTTTTTCTTTTGACAGACAAGCAATTTGTTTGATCTCTGAGTCTTTAGCCAGAAAGGGCTCTTGGCCCGGAGTCCGTTCTGCCACTCCCTTTTGTAGCCATCAAAACCACTGTTAGGAATCGGGTCACTCTAACCCACAAGCGAGCTTGGCAGGCTGAAAGAGGCTGCAGATGGACTAAGCTGATGTTACTTGTCATGTCCGATCGACTGTCGCAAACCCTCCTGTCATTAAGCAGAGGTGAGTGCAGACGGCTGGTTGGACTAATGACGGGTCACTTTCTGTGGGCGAAGCACCTGGAAAGGTTGGGCATCTCCGACAGTGCACTCTGCCCAACATGTGAAGAGAAGGATGAGACTGCGGCCCACTTTCTGTGCGTCTGCCCCGCCTTCGCTCACCTTAGCTCCTTAGCATCACAAAATCTACTCAGATTTCTTCGGAGGTCGAATAGATTTTAATAAATTTAAAAAGGGAATCCGAGTGTAGTACAATAGATTTAATTGTGTCTGAGTGCTGTACTTAGGTAGGTAGGTAGGCTAGATGGCAAGAGTACCTCAGGTACACTTCAAGTAGCACTTAGGTGCAGTTTTGATACCATAATGTGGACCACTACCTGCGAAAACATTTAGGGAAGAGAAAACCGTCTACAGCCATCCAGTGCTGTTGATGTAGTGAAGGAGAGAAAAGGGATCTAGGCTGAAGAATTTCTTCAATTCATCCTCAAAGGGCACGCTAAGGAATCTCAAGCGCCTAGCCGCCAGAGCCGGACATTTGCAGAGAAAGTGTTCAACATCCTCACAGCTTCTTCAATAGGAGTTGTACGGAATTACAAACGTCTCCGCATGAGTACCATTCACCCAGTAACCAGTGAACACCGCAATGAGTTTGGAAATTGAATGGCGGGGGAGTCCCATCACCTTAAGCGTTCTGTTTTCGAAATAGCACTCGATGAGACAGACCTCCGTCTGTCTTGCGCCGTTTTTTAGAAAGAAATGGTGTACTTTCCCTTTAACAACGGTCAAGGGGACACCAATGTATGAGAAAGGGACAACTGAAACCGGTTCCGGCGACCCCTTCCTGGCAAGCTCATCGGCAATTTCATTTTCCTCCATATTCCTGTGCCCAGCAACCCGGATAAGGGAAATGTTTCCTGCACGTTCGAGACGTTTGAGTCCTTACAGGAGTTTACAATACGGCGACGACAGAGGCTTGATCACAGCTAGTCTATTCCGACAAAACAAAAAAAATCTGTTTGTATACTGCAGCTGTCTAGTTCACAAGTGTCAAATATGATTGACTTACGTTGCAATGTGCCAAAATTTTGAAATCCTCCGATAAAGTTTTGCGTCACCCTGTAAATTACTTGATAACAATACTTTTTTGAGTTGTTTTTGAATTTTTCTAGTAAATTTGTCTCGTGGTACTACTGCGTACTATACTTATTCGTAGTATTAATGTGCAACAGTGAAAATTGTTCAACTGGGCAGTCTAAACGATACCTAGTACGAGAGTCGTTTGGAAAATTCGTGCAAAAGTGAAAACTACTTAATTGTTTGAGATAAACCCTTTTTTTATTCTTCGACATAGTCTCCATTTAGGATTATAAACTTTCTCCAACCCTTCTTGTTGAGCCTTTTCGAATAATAAGATTTGTCCAAATCTGAAAACTAGCCATTCGTTTTTGCAATTAAGCACGTTGATTCGTACGACTTGGACACGCGTGAATTTGTAATTTGTAAGCCAAACATGCACATTCCTCGAAAATTAGGGAATTCCCCAGATAAGTATTTTTGAAATGTACATAAGCATTCACATAGTATACAATATTGTATTACATATTGTTTATCTTTTAGAGCTTTCATGTCTTATTTACTCTTTAGAGTAGTCAATACAAAATGAAAAGTGTTCATATTATAAGTCGTTTACGAGTACATAACTGCGCGCGCACGGAAGCTATCTGAATTTCGTCAATAAATGTAAGAGGCTTCAAGTTCGTATTCGTAATATTTGCAGATTACACAGAGGAGCCAAATACAATGTAGTGGGAGGTGTTAGACAAGCGCGAAAATTTTGAGTGAAACTTATAAATATCACTGGCGAACAACTGCAAATTAGCCAAGAAATTTTAGACAAGGCTGGAGAAGAGCAGTAGGCGTGGTGAAATTTTTTACCAAACTGAAAAGGAGGGAGCGGAAATTATTCGAAGAACTAAGTAATCACGGAACATAACTAACAAAAACATCATCGGCCACCCACTATGTGTCTACTGTCTGGAAATAATTTTGAATTACTGAATTTGCCCGACATTTGCTAAGCTAAAGAGCGCATTTTCCTAGTTTTGGGAACTCTGCCTTCCACATTTTCCTTCGTTCATGCATGCCTTCTACGGCCCTAATTAAATTTTTGTCAAAAAAGTACCGCGGATTGTTCAATAAAACGCAAAATAATTGTTTAACCATCAACATTTAATTTGCCGCCTTCAAAATAGGCTCTAGCGGCGAAGCAATACACATGTGCCAACGATTAGTGCGGACATCAAAGCATCTTTAAACGCGTTTGAAAAGATCTTCTTCAGCTCCTTCAGCAA
This sequence comes from Anastrepha obliqua, assembly GCF_027943255.1. Lineage (NCBI taxonomy): Eukaryota > Metazoa > Arthropoda > Insecta > Diptera > Tephritidae > Anastrepha > Anastrepha obliqua. The sequence goes on along the minus strand of NC_072892.1, from coordinate 150,182,973 downwards.
ATTAAAGCCATTAAGGAGGCTCTATCGACTCAAAGCGGCGTCCGCGGAGTGGCAATTTAAGTTTTGGTAAAAGAAAAAAGTCATAGGGGGCTAAATCCGGTACATACGGTGGCTGTTCGATGATATTTGTCGAGTTTTTGGTCAAAAAACTGTTCACAATATGAGCCCTGTGAGACGGTGCGTTATCATGTTGCATGATCCATGACCTTATTTCCACAAATTGGGCCATTTCCTACGCACATTCTCTCTCAAACGCTGCATAACTTCCAAATAATATCACTTATTTACCGTAGAACCATTCGGAATCAATTTTGAGTGCACAACGCCATGATAATCAAAGAAAACGAGCATGACTCTCACTTTTGACCGACTATGACGTGGTTTTTTGGGTTTCAGCTCATGTGGATAGCGCCATTCAGCCATTCAGCCGCCTGTTGTCTGGTTTGCATCCCAAACTCATATACCTACATCTCGTCACCGGGTATGATGCGCCAAACAAATGTTGGGTCACAATTCATTTGCTCAAGCATGTCTTCAGCCACCTTCTTCCGACGAATTTTTTTAAAGAAATTCAACTCTCTTGGAACGAGTCGCGGAGCCACGCGTCTCATGCCCTATTGATGGTGTAAAATGTTGCGAATTGACCTGTGAGACATGCTAAGGTTACGAGCTACCTTTCTCAAACCTAAATGATGGTTTTCCAGCACCATTTTCTTGACTTTGTCGACTTGACTTGACTTTGTTTGACCTTTCATCCGCTGAAAACGTTGATGGGCGACCAGATCGGGGCAAATCTTCCACGACTTCTCAAACCTAAATGATGGTTTTCCAGCACCATTTTCTTGACTTTGTCGACTTGACTTGACTTTGTTTGACCTTTCATCCGCTGAAAACGTTGATGGGCGACCAGATCGGGGCAAATCTTCCACGACTTCTCGACCCTCAGCAAAAACCGTATACCACTAGTTTACCCGTGTTTTCATGTTTTTGATAAAGCACACTCGCCATATCGCACCCTAAATACAAAAGGGTCACTACTCAAAATGTAGTTTCTGCTCAAATATGAACGAGACGTTATCAATAAAACGGTCCGCGGATGACATATGGCAAAAATAATTTTTTTGTTTTTTGGTAGGACTGTTATAAGCTTACAAGGCAAATTTCAGCGTGATATGTCACATAGTTTGTTTTCTGTGCTACTGTAAACAAGTCAAGCTCGAGTGTGGAAAATTTTGAGTTATGTTCTTTTGTATTTAGGGTGCGATATGCTTTCTGTAACATTGTCAACGATTCGGCTCACGAAATGCCGTTCAAAAGACAAAATTAAAGACAAATTATTTTTTCGATATTTGTATCAATAGTGAAAATCTCACCTGCGGTTGACTGATATAATTAAATGCCATAAACAAGCTAATTGACAGATCGCGCTCAAACTCTGCGGCACTAAACAGTACCAGTACCAGTACCAACATTCCAGCGAAACAAATTTAGACATATGTACCTGTAACGCCCGCGTTTTAAATGAAGAATTCCCAATTTTTTTGACAGAATGTATAATTAGCGATTGTGCATTTCTGCTTAGAAAAGCATCCCAGTTTCTCTGCTATACTCAAATCCACTCAGCCATATATGCGCCTTTCTAAAAAATAGTAACATTGTACAAAAACAAAGTATTTACTATGGGTAAATAACAAATTGATAAAACACTAAAAATACTTTATTATGAGCGCTAAAAATAATGAGAGTTTAAGCGAGTATCACCTGCAATGCCATATTGTGGGATTTTTTACAACTGAACCGAACAAGGCTACATACCTACAAATGTACGAGTAAGTTTTCAGGGCCAAGCTATTTATGTCATACTGATCAACGTGCACTCAGAATGATTTTCTTATCGCTTGGAGCCCGCACAGTAATAGGTGTTTGGTTTTGTTGTTTTTTTGTTACGCCAATTGATTAACTATTAGTTTATTGCTATAGTTTCCAGCGAAGTAGGGGGTTTTGTCAACGTACGTCAATGTAAATATGTATGTGTGCATATATATGTATAAAAAAGTTTGAAAAATATAGTTGTACGAAAACTAACCCTGTAAGAATCCAAATCTTCAATATTTAAATTACGCAGAGGGAAACATTTTACCTTATTCAGTGCATATAAAAAATTGTTTACAGCCGCATTATTTTAAGATAGAACTATTTCAGGGGTTGTTCTTTAACGCAATCATGCGATGGAACTTGGTGCCCATTATGATGAGGAAAAGATATGCATTTCTTTTCAGTACAACTATTTTTATTTATACAATCAGGTGATTGGCTGAACGATTTTGTGTCTGACTACCATTCAGTACCCATTGTGGGCTTGAGAACAGAACGATAGAAGGGGTTTTTTTCTAATAGCGGTCGCCCCTCGGCAGGAAATGGCTACACTCCGAGTGTACTTCTGTCACGAAAAAGCTCCTTATGAAAAATCTCCTGCCATTTGGAGACGGCATAAAACTCTAGGTCACACCATTTGTGGAAAATATCAAGGCGCACACCACCTCCATCTCTATTCGCTATTCGGTTCGAGCAGCGACGTCATATCCCTGTGTGCTGCAATAGCTGAATGGCCTAATCATTTGAAAGCGTTTGTATAAGCAAATGATGACCATTTCGAATGAAACTTAAAATTTTTTTTTAAAGACTAGACCAGACGAGCGCAGCATAATTCAAGACAGGCCGAACAATTTCTTTAAAAGCCGCCAGTAACCTTAGTGACCATTACGGTTGAGAAGGGAGCAAACTGTCGAAGGTGTCACCCAAAATTTTGAGGTTGTTAACGACCGGTATTGGGTATTTACCTTTAGCTGTAGGTTGACCTTCTTTGTCCAGGCGGTAAAGAGGGACGCCGTGGATTTAGTAGGGACAAGTTGGAAATTCCTAGCAGTGAAAAAGCGAGACAGGGTGGCGAGATAAACGTTCACACAAGTCATCGATGTCATTGCCCGAGGCATATGAGACCAATGAGACTCGCTCTGGTGATTGTGGGAGCCTCAGAATGTAGAAATTGAAAAGCAAGTGTAAAAGAAAAGAACCGATGTTTTGAGCTTTGATCTCGAATGATGACTGACGAATGCCGACCACTCAAATAGTTCGCCCGCCTCTTCAGCCCCAGCGCGAGGGTTGACTGTTAAATATCATCTAGTAGAGTGGAGTGACTGACTGTATCGAAAGCCTTCGACAAATCCTACGCAACTAGGAAAGTCTTCTCGCAGGGGTGGTTTTGGTTAAGCCTGCGGTTAATTTAAGTATTTATGGTGGTGAGTGCCGTGATGGTGCTGTAAGCTCTTTGGAATCCATGCTGATGTGTGGCTGGGGTCAGATGTTTCATATGGAGTGGGAGTAAATATCATACTCTTTTTCTTCCGGATCTCTTACGATGCATCGATGAATCCCAAATATTTGTTAAAGAGAGACCTCAACACAATTTTTCCGTCTTACCATCTGTACTGTATGCGTCCTGTCTATCTATTCTTTCTGCTGTAATCTATACGGGTGCAGTACAACGGTCGTCCCGACTGAGTGCCTGGACTTTTCCAACACCCCACAAATCTAATCTAATGAACAGTTTTCTCGCTATCGTCTAGATGTCAGCTGTAGCAGATTATGTTTTAAAGGCAACTCAGCCTCCTGTCTGCCCTTGGACTGCACTTTTAGCGAGCTCAAAGGAGGCTGTTTTGCAAAACAAAAGGAGGCCGTTCTTTAATTAAATTCTCAGAGCATTGGTTCTCATGCATTCCCATGCATTTGGGTCTGATTATGCCAAGCCAGACAAATCTTATTATTAACTTTGATTTATCAGCGCATCCAATGAGCTGTGAAATGGATATGTCACAGTCAGCGTCATTACTTATTGCAGACGAGCCAACAATGCGGACCTACAACAATGTCTCGAGCGTATATGTACATGCATATATACATATATATATATATCTATGTATGCATATGTATGCATGTGGAATGCTGCATGCGATACGCTGCTTCACTTTTTACGTAAATCAACATACAAAAGTCAGTTTTCAATTACCTCTATTTGCTTCGCTTTCCGCGCCCAGCTTAGTGGGCTGACTTTAGCGCGCGTGAATGCCTGATGAGCGGACTATCGGATTCATTTTTATATTTGCCTACATATATGTATATATGTATGCATGGGTATAGGAGCGATTGCTAATACCATTTAAGCACGTGAGAACTAATGGTCTGGCTGACGACAGCTCGCTGCAACAATTGTAGGAAACGCCACAGCTATGAAATAATTAGCAAATATAATTTATATTGCGCATGCTTATGACGCTCAGTGGCGGTAGTAGCAGGTCTGTGGTTACATCGTCGAATGCAGTGCATTCATAAAATTTTCACGATTTGGCCAATATTTATTTGTGCGGTGTAGTTTTCTTTAGTTGATGTAACACAAAAACTCTTTTCCTGGAAAAATGTGAACAAAAATCAATACAAGCCCGCACAATATATGCCATGTGCATACATGCATGTGTATATGTAGGTAGGTATGTGTGTATGTATATATATATATATATATATATATATATATATATATATATATGTAAGCATGCATTTATGCCATTGGATTAAAGCAGCTTGCTTGCGATAGCAACCGCGATCGGTACATATTTAATACGATGACAGACAGACTTTAGGCAGGCGGCAGAACCCTCTCTTCGTCTTGCAGCGGGAACAGGCAGTTAAAATTTACGTCAGCCGACTGACTAACTCACTAAAATAATTTTTTTATAACTCTGCCATATTGTAGGCTTCTTCTCCATGACAACAAAGTGGATTGTTGTTACTGCTTGCCTAAGATTGAATGCATTAAAAGATTGTAGAGCTAAGCAAGCTTTTATTACATTATGCAACCTTTTTTTGCTGCATAGACAAATACTAATACCAAGGTGCTGTAAACTTGTGTGCATATAAATATGTATGTGTATATATGTACTTACAATATGTGTGCATTTTCTCAACCGCACGAGCTACTCTTCCTCCTTGCCACTGTCTCTCATTTGAGATGGTTCTTCTGAACTTTTGACTTTGGCGGCAGCCCGTGACAGTTACATACTTACATACATACATGCATGTAAGTGTGTTTAAAATTGCCGCATACGAATTCCCAACTAATTAAACTTACTTGGCCTATAAAGTGAAGCGGTAATTTAAATAACTGCAGCGTTGCATGCGCTCAATATGTAGATCGTTCACAGACGTACGCGTGGTATACGTAACTTATTACGTACGGGCAACTAATACTGCGACTACTTTGACGTAATTACTCAATTTGCGCTAATAATCGAACAGTTGGAAAAATACTCAATTGGACATACCTCAATCAGCTGCTATTTAGAAGATCAATTTGCTAGATTTATTTGTTGTATCGCATACTGCACTGTAGACGAGCAAGTGTGGGCATGACCTCCATTCCTGTTGTTGTTTCTGAAGTTGTTTTCCGGCAAATCTCTAAATGCGTTTTACCATGCAAAAGCTGTTAATACAACTTCTTTGTACTGAGCAGCCCACAACTACTCTGCAATCAACCCGCGCAGAAAGACGCCAGTCTATGACCCAAATATATCTCTCCGTGCGCTCAGATCTTTTACTCGTCTGCGGCTTGGCCATACAATTATAACCCGTGCCTACCTATAACAACGATTCTTGAGTGACACTAATCCGTTCGACGTGGCAAGCGCAATGCCTAGACATATTATAGACTGTCCAACAATAGGTGCATGTTGAAAAGATATTTGGAATACGCCAACCCCATGGAGATGCTAAAAAATTACACCGTTAAAAATGCACAATTAGTGTACATTTTTTGAAAGAGGTTGATCTGCTCAATCACTTAAAACAGTTCATAAATTTCGTCGCATAAATTGCAAAGAACAGCCGAGGTCTCCATCGCAAGCGCGGCGAGTCGTATTGTATTTGTAGACTATTAGCTTATATAATAAGAAATAAAACTTAAAATAAAATAAATAAATAAAATAAAATTCATTTCTAGCCACCTCTATTTTAGAGTTGCCATTTTTTATTTTTATTTTATAATTTTTTTTTTGTGTTTTGTTTCTGTTTTTTGTAAAAAAGGTGCCTCATTTGTTGTCACTTCAATTTATGGTTGCCATTTTTTATTTTTTGGTATTTTTTTATTATTTTATAAGGTAAATAAAACTCATTTGTAGGCACCTCTATATTAGGGTTGCCATTTCTTATTTTGTGTATTTTTTTTTTGTAAAAAAGGTGTCTCATTTGTTGGCACTTCAATTTAGGGTTGCCGTTTTTTGTGTTTTTTTTCCTTTGTTGTAAAAAAGAGGCTCATTATTTGGCACTTCAGTTTAGGGTTGTCATTTTTTATTTTTTGCTTTTTCTTTAAGCCTCATTTGTAGGCACCTCTATTTTATGATTAAAATTTTTTAATTTAATTTTTTTTTTGTTTTCCTTTCTTTTCTAGAAAACGTGCCTCATTTGTAGGCACCTCTATATTAGGGTTGCCATTTTCTTTTGGTGTTTTTTTTCTTTTTTGTAAAAAAGGAGTCTCATTTGTTGGCACCTCTATTTTATGATTAAAATTTTTTAAATTTTATTTTTTTGTTTTTCTTTCTTTTCTTGAAAAGGGGCCTCATTTGTAGGCACCTCTATTTTCAGGTTGCCATTGTACTTTTTGTTTTTTTTTTTTTTGAGTAGAAATCAGTACTCTCCAAATCTATAGGGTTATTCAATAGGTGCGCTTCAACTTTTTTCCGATAGGGAGGGCGAACGACGCAATATTTTTTATTTTTCGCTTGTCATTTGTAAACTTCATTAGTATACATTTCATCATGGAACGCTACATACTTGAGCAGCGATTGCAAATCGTGCAAATTTTTTATGAAAATAATCGTTCTGTTGCTGCTACTTTAAGAGCATTACGGCCATTTTACGGTCCATTTAACAAGCCGTCCCGTTTTGGGGTTATGTGAAGTCCTTGGTCTACAGTAACAAGCCGGCGACGATTTGTGAGCTCAGAGCCAATATTGAACGCGAAATTGCTGGAATTTCGGTCGATTTATGCAAAAGAGTGGTAGAAAATTAGGTTCAACGATTGGACTTCGTAAAACGTGCACGCGGTGGTCATGCAAAAGAAATCGAATTTCATACTTAAATGTATATGTTCAAACTCGATAATAAAAAAAAATTAGTTAAAAAAGTTAAACCGTTTGTGTTTTATTCTAAAAAGTTCAAAAGTTGAAGCGCTCTTACTGAAAAACCCTTTAGTACACTCTTATTTGACTTAAAATGTTGTTGTTATTTGCTTATCTAATATTATAATATTCTTATTTGTATAGCAGTAAAGAAATATTTTACGCTTACACTTTCCGGTTAAAAAATGTTAAACCTATTACAGCTTTACTTAAAATTACATTTTTTTCTAGGTCTTTTCCGACAGTTTCAATTAGATGATGACTTCTTTCCTTGCTCTAAGAAGTAAAAATCAAACGAAAAAGTAGGATATTAAAAATATAATATTTGTTGCTGTTGTTGGAAAATTGTTAAGGGGTAGTCAGAGGTCCGAAAAAATAATAATTTTCAATAATTTTGGTTTGCTAGTCAATTGCTCTTGTTTACAAAAATAAAAGCATAGCATTAATGTATCATTTGACTTTAGCCAAATTAAAAAAAAAAAAAATTAATGTAAAAGTTATCGCTGTTTGTGTGGAGCCCGTTTCTTCAGAAGACGCTTGCAGTGATCATCACAAGTCCTTGAAGAATTATCTATTTCATTTTTATTTTCTTACTTAATTTTTTTTTAATTTTTAATTCATCCAAGAAGTTTTTAAATCTCTATAAATCTTTACACACAACTTTTTTAAAGCTTCTGTAAATTGCTATAGCCTAGCTACAGGTCTTTACTTCTTAACAGAATTTGTTTATCTATTTTTTATCAAGTTATTCAGTCTATTGCTTCTCACACAGTAAATTATATTATCATATAAAAGATATACTCATTGCCTTTTAATCACCCGGTCCCGATAAAATCTACCTCGAGCTGGAAGAGTATAAAAAAAACTTTTAAATAGTCTTTAGAATGATGACTTAGACGGAAATTTTGAGGAAGTTCAGATGGAATTAAATCTTTGTTATATGATGGAATTAAATATGTGCCATTTGAAGTCCGAGTTAAGGCCAAAAATAAATTTGAAAACCGTTGAACTCAGCTGAAAATATACAAGCCGAATATACAAACGTATACAATAATTTATTTACTATTCTAGCAACTCTACACATAACATCTTGCGAGAATTAAGAAAAAAATTAGAATAAAAAACAAATTGAATATAAAATTTCATTAATTGATGCGGTTACAGTAGATTGGAAGACAACTTCTTTAAACTAATATACTTAATGTATACCACTTATTGAATACGATATATTTCTTCAAACTCAATAAATTACTCCTGATCAAAAAGTCTGGCACTGAGGACTGTTATTTAAAGTCAAAAGAGTACGACCCACTCCTTTCTACCTTTCCTTGCGATCTACCTGGTCCAGAGACATTTTTATGTTAATATACCGGGGGATACTTTCGATATTAAGGAAATAAAGGCCGAGTTTCACAAGGCTGGGTGCTTGAACCAACGCTTTACACAATTTTCGCTGCTGACATGCCAATACTAGAGAATAATAGCTTAAGGGGGGGTAGGGTCACAAAATAGAAATTTTTTTTCTTCACTCATCTTATAGTAAATCATTTCAAGAATGTTGTGTCAAAATTTTAAGTGGATCGGAGCAGAACTCTCAAAGTTATAGCCTTTGTAGGCACTCTACCTCGAATGCGGAGCATCGATAATTTCTCAGAGTCATTTTTTCAGACGCGTTTTTCCCGAAACGACTTCTTAAAAGTCGGTGCCAATCACAACTCCGAAACTATTCAACCGATTCTTTTCAAATTTGGCACACGTTTTCTAAATCAAAAATACCTCCCCCGTACACTGTTTTTTTTTTATTTTTTTTTTTTTAAGGTTGTTTTTCACTTACAAATATGGCGAAATTTTTCGCCAAAAATGCTCGTTTTACGTTTTTTTGCCACCAAAACTACAAAAATGAAAAAAAAAAAAAATTTTATTAATGTAGGGGGGAGCATTACGTCATACTTTAACTGAAAAATTCGACTTTTTTAGTTTCAGATGATTCTACGACGAATGCCGATTGGCACCGCAGAGCACTCTCGAAAAACATATCTCCAAAAAAACTCTGTCATGGGCTTATTTGTCAATATTTTATTATTAATATTTTTTAGAAACTTATTGAAAAGATGTACAATAACATGCAACTGATTTTATTAAAGTGTCTTAAGCCATATTTCTGTAAAAAATTAAAAAAAAGTGTTTTTTTTAGCGCTAAACCCTACCCCCCCCCTTAACAGTTGCCCCCTATTCGGAAGACACTACCCCTCTTTCTTTCTTTCTTTCTTATCAACATAAAAAAAAAAAATAATCGAAAGTCGATTGTACATAGCCCGCATAAATAAAGGTGCCCAAACAAAATGTCCTTTCACCTCAGCAATTTCCTCTATTTCCTCTAAGGCTTTAATGAAGTGAATCAAAACGTATCTTTTGTCCAAGGAAAAGTGGGTTTTAATTTACTACCACTGAGAAAAGAGGATTTTTTATCAACCACTTTCCTTGGAATATACTTAAATTATTGGCAAAACCAATTTTTGTTTGCGACGTCGCTGAAAAGATATTTGGCAGAAAACAAAATGGAAAATATTCGCCCATATTCAAGTGAGAACGAATATACAAGGTGAAGTCCAAAATAAACAAGACTGGCGTTTTTTTGGAGCCATCTTTTTAATGATCTAGCGCGTTAGAAGTTACATCCCTAGCAGAGAACTGCAGCGGTGTACTGCTACTGCTTGCCCACCGCTTCAATACTCTGCTTCACGCATTTGAGTGGAAAGCAAAAGAGCGGTGTGTGTGCTGATCAATACCGCTATTACCGCGATTGCTGAGTGTATGAATATCTCGTATACTCGGGTGTTAGATTTGAAAGCAATCGTATATTCAACTTCGGCTAAGCGGTGTGACGTGTGAACTCTGTCAAATGAGGAAAACACCGCAAACACCGCGTCGTCATCCCTTGCAAATAGTGAGATGGTCTGCAGTATAATTCATAGCAGCGCACGAAAAAAAAGGATTTTTATACATATGTAGCAGTATTTTGAAATGAAAAGTTTTTTCTTTATTGAAGCAGTGATATTATTTTATTATATTATTGTATATTACTATTAATTATGACAGAAAATAAAATGAACTTTAAAATAAAAATTGAAAACCAAATTCATTCTTTTACAAATTACTTATCGTACAAAAACAAATAATAATTTTTCTTTTAACTTACTTCTAAAGATACTTATATATAAAGATATAAAGAAAATATAATATTTACATTTGCAACTTATTGAAGTTTTTATGCATTGAATGCAAAAATAAAAAATTGTCAACTATTTTGGGCCCAATTCTATTTCGCTTTTCGGTTATAATGTTACCCGCTAATGAAAATGCATCGTATAATTGGAATTCCACCGAGTAGGACAATCATTTTTTAAGGAACTTGGTAACTTGTGCTGCAAATTTGCTTTCTTAAAATATCTCACAAGTTTCTTGCACGACTGTAGTAGTAGTTTGGAAACAATAATAATGTATGTTTGCAGTGTATGTATGTAGTGTAGTGTATGTGGCAACGTCGTTAACTCGTGCTAATCATTTATGTATTGAGTGAACGCGCGATGGCATAGATATTTTTTTGCGGTACTCTTTTGCTTGTGTGTTATGATCTATTTGTGCAGGCGGTGTTTTCAGTATTTTTGTCATTCGGTAGCGGTCATATGCAGCACCGCATAGCCGAAGTGATCGCACAAGCGGTAGTTATAAACGAAGCAAAGACTGAACAAAGGACTCGGATGTACAAACGATATACATAGAACATTTACTGCTCTGTTGCGGTTCTGCTCAGCGCAGACACCGCTTAGTTTGCGTTGGTCGTACGTATTGATACCGCTTTTTTTGTGAGTGGATCGCAAGTCAGAAAAATACCACCGCTTGCAGTTCTCTGATCCCTAGCTGACTTCCGGTGAAAGCTTGGAGACATTCGGTTCAGTGGAAGCGAAGTTATTGCGCCTAAAGTGTCAGTATGTTTGTGTCATCGGTACAAAAATGAGTTTCGAACAAAGAGCTAATATTAAATCTTGTTTTAAACCGTTTACCGAAACATTTGAATTGATGAATAAAATTTTTGGGGATGATTGGCTATCTCGTCCCAGAGTTCATGAGTGGTTTACACGTTTCAGAGATGGTTGTGAAGACATAAATGCCAATAAACATACGGGCCGCCCAAAATCAGTACTCATCGAAAACTCCAGCGAAATTAATCGTAAATTTATCAGAAATAAACCGGAGTCATCATTGAAATTCAGGGCATCGGAGTTGACCAAAACATCGGTTTATCGCATTTTTATAATTTGGGCTTACGAAAGGTCTATGCACGTTTCATTCCGCACAAGTTAACTGAGGACCAAAAATTGCTCAGAATTCAACATTTGAAAGACCTCATTAAAGAGGCGGGAAAGACGAGAACTTTCTTTACAACATTATAACTGGTGGTGAAACGTGGAGTTTCCAACTTGAACCTGAAACTAAGCGTCAAAGTGCCGATTGGAAGGCCCCAGATGAGCCACTACCCAAAAATTCGCGTTTGAAGAAGTCAAAAATCAAGTCGATGCCCGAAAATTGCATTTGACCATGAAAGGCCATCCAAAAGGCTTGTATCGACATCCTGAAGGTCATTCCGGTTAATGACCTGAAACATTCTTTCGAAAAGCTTTTAGATCGCACACAACAGTGTATCGAGTCCAGAGGGGATTGAATAAATAAACTCGATGTTATCAGAACAAAGTTTTTGTCGCTTCTTTTTTAGCTTAGTCTTGTTTATTTTGGACTTCACCTTGCACATTCGGTATTCACGGAACCAGAGAAAGAAAAGTCCAGCCCATTCAATAAAACTAAAGATCGTCTAAGCCAAACTGAAATGGTGTTTCCAACTGCATATAAAAGAAAAATAGACCAATGATTCCAAAATCCGCTCCACACTCTGAGGATGCATTGAGTTCTCGCCGATTACGCGAGGGTTTTCCAATCTTCAGATATTTGCCGCCGAGTTGAAAATGCGCTTCTTCAGAAAATATGGATTTCACTTATTTTCAATAAATGCTTTGTTAGCTTTAGGCTACACAACATAGACTTTGGAAATAAGTTTGCATTATTTGAAAGAGCTATAACTGTCAATATAGCGTAGGGTTAAAAAAACACTAGATGGACCACAAGACATTCTTCTGGTATTGGCTCGGCAAATTACATAAACTCGCAACTGCGTCTTCCTTCCTTGGCCAGCCTGACTCCCTTTCGACTGGGATATCAAACGAGAAGGTTATCGTTGGCCAGAAACTTCCTTCAAAAACATTGACAAACGACGTTTTTTCGGAGGGGTTGAAGTGATTTCACAAAACGGGACATTGTGGGAGAGAAGGCAATTAAGTGCAGAGTTGATACTTTTTGTCCAGCACATTTGGTTATGAAACGAAAGCGTGATAGAGACATTAAAGACAGTCGAAGGTCGCCTGAATAACATTTTCAAAAACGGCTTAAATAAGTCCTTCGATATGCTGATCGACCGTGCAAAGCAGTGAATAGAGTCTGAAAGGAACTATTTTGAATGAAATAAATACACTTTGTAAACATGTTTTTATAGTTTTCTTAATTTTGTACCATAGAAATATAGAAGAAGGGATTTCTTAAAATAATTTTGTTTCATATTGGAAGGGAATTCCTATATTCCTTGGTATAGCAATTAATAATTTCAGTTCGCTTTAAGTGACTTCTCATCATTGCATTGTACGACTACATTCGAATTTCTTAACAATTTTACATTGGCAACAAACTTTACCAAATCATATACTACATAAGAATTTATTTGAATACTATGTTATTTTATTTTTTGCCTCCTTCTCTTTTCATGCGAAATAATACTGTCACAACGCTAATCACACAACAACTTCTATGGTATATCTATACAAACACACAATCATACACAAATGATGCGGTGGTATGCAGATGCACCATTCTTCATTTTTGCCGCCTCGCCGGAGCGCACATAAACATCGCGGACAAGTGAATATTTTATTAATTTTCCTCATTGGTGGAATAACAATGGTGCACAATGTCGTCACAGCAGTAACAGCAACAGTTGCATCAGCCAATGAAACTGTTGCACCACCAAAACCTACTGATTACAACAACATCAGTTTGAGTGACGAAAATGGCTTCAGTGTCGAATTGCCAAAACCTTTGCTGTTGTTGGCTAACAGGAAGCAATCAGCTCATACAATAGCAACTTTAGTACCGCCAACGTCAGCACCAGCACCAGCGCCAGAGCCGCAGCAACGGCAGCAACGCGCCTACTCTCATCGACCGACGCTGATGGATGTGGCATTGCAGGCATCGGTACGGGAGGGGCTTGATGCAATGACTGAATTATATGGTAAAATTGTGCCGTCTATAATACGAAATGGTAAGTATGTCTTTATGTCTGGCCATAAAACAATTTAAGTTGGTATAGATTAATTGCTATTTTAGTATTTCGGTTTGTTGGTTATTGGTTGATTTGGCTATTTATAGCATCTAAGCTGTGGACCTAAAATATCATTTTAATATGAGCACTCGATTTTTAATTGGGAAGCAATTCGCGCCTGGAAGCAATATTTTGGTTGCCCTACTCATGGGTGCTATCCAGTTTTACCGCAGCATAATTAGGCAACCCATTTTGGCTTTTTATTAAATAGACTCAAATCACCTATTAGCGAGACCGTTTTTTTCTCGTGGCACCAGTTGGAAACACCAGGTGAAGCCAAGTTCTTCTCCACCTGATCTTTCCAACACAGGCCTTCCCTTTCCCCTGCTACCACCAGCTGCTGCTACCGCATCGAATAATTTCAGAGCTGGGGCGTTTGTATCCATTCGGACGATATGACCCAGCCAATGTAGCCGCTGGATCTTTATTCGCTGCACTATGTCTATGCCGTCGTAAAGCTCATACAGCTCATCGTTCCATCGTCTGCGATATTCGCTGTTGCCTACGTGCAAAGGTCCACAAATCTTGCGCAGAATCTTTCTCTCAAATACTCCAAGTGTCACTTCATCGGATGTTGTCATCGTCCACGCTTCTGCGCCATATGTTAGGACAAGCATAATGAGAGTCTTGTAGAGTGTTAGTTTTGTTCGTCGAGAAAGGACTTTGCTGCTCAGTTGCCTACTTAGTCCAAAGTAGCATTTGTTGACAAGAAAGAACCTATGTGAGATTTCAAGGCTGAAAGTGTTATCGGTATTAATACTGGTTCCTAAATAAACCTCGAAATCCTAACTGTCAACAGTCACGTGAATGCCAACAGGCGAATGCGATAATTTAATTGGGATGTACAATGCATGAGGTAAACCCTTCCTTGCTACCTGAACCTTGATAACTAGTGGTTAGGCTGGGCCGTACCATCAGATTTCTTAGGCATATTATCAGGGACATTCATGTTAGAGAGGTCAGCCTGGAGATGTTAGATTAATATGAGTACATGACTAGGTGGAATATTCACTAAACCTCCCACCCCCACTCCGAGATAGCACAAGTCCATCAGACTTCTTTACAGTCGGGAGTAACAGCCTGTGTTTTAGCATTGCGCCTCACTGATATCTGCCTACTTGAGCGAGTAACTGTGGGCTTACAGAGCTACAAACAGCTATGGCACAGCGGATCTTCTGTACTCCAATCAAAATCATTGATTGATCATCGACTTCACGAAGTCTACCCATAGAAGACGTTGGTCTATGTTGGGCTCTTGCAGAGTAGCCAAGTTCTTTGTGCAAGAATTAAATACGAAATTACCGACCTTTCTCCTAAAACTTCTAAGTAGGAAGGACATGAGAGTACTGGTGGGTGTAATCAGAAGGCACAACGCCTATGGTCAGCATGTGACTACCATGGGAATCATTGGTAACCCAATATGTCTATCCCGTCCCCGCCTGGGGACACTGCAAAGTATTTCAGGTGTAGCTGTTCGGGGTTCTCCCTCTGTACTGTTGGTGCGATGCACTAAGAATGGATAAAGTTCATATTCTTCCTCTTCCGGATCTCTTGAGACTCATAAATGAATCCAAAAACTTGCAGAAATGTGACCTCAAACCAATTTTTTTGTCTTAGCATGCACACTTTTTTTATCCTGTCGCTTTATTTCTTCCGCTGTAATCTATCGGGGTGTAGTAGAATGGTCTTCCAGACTGAGTGCTTGAACTTGCCCAAGCCCCCACAAATCTAATCTAAGCTATGTATGCAGTTAAGTAAGAATAACTTTAGAATCATCGCAAGAGTTTTAACAGGGTATTGCTGATTGAATCATCATCTTACTAAACTGGAACTTGCATAATACCCAGCATTCATACATACTCGTAAGCGGCACAAACGCCTGAGTGAAAATATTTTACCGGAGGAGGATATAAAACTCAATAAAATTGGATTAAAACTTATTAAGTAAGTTTGGCTCAAAAATATACTCTGAATCCATCAAAAGAGAAGAATACATAGATCTTTCAGGTCACAATTAAGTCTCCTCTCAATAAATTAGTAATACATACATGAAGCAGTTTCCAAATTCTCCTCAAGTGTTTCAGTGGGAAAATAGCAAAAATCTTACCAACTTTTCCACTATTTGCGCGTTGTATTTATTTTTGTTTTTTTTCCTCCACAGGCCATGTGTTGCAACATAATCATCCAGCAGCATTGCTATCCAAATTTAGTGAATCAGTTGGCGAGTCTTTGGAGCAGGAAATGGCTGCATATGCCACGATATCAGCTACAAAAGCTTTTCGGAAAAAGTAAGTATAAATTGAAATTACAGATAAAAAAATATTAATCTATGAACAAATTTTTTAAGATGAAAGAAACGATTGGGAAACTTTGTAATTTTTTCAGATTAAAAAGCAAGGCGAATCTATTAAAGGTGATGGCAGTAGAATGGTTGATTTATTATTTTTTGTCTTTCGCGGTGTACATTCGGACGGGGGCACAAAATAAAGTAACGAAAGCCTGCTCCATTCGCACTTTTGTCGCATGCTTCTAGTCTGAAATGAATGTCGTGCTTTTCTTTTCATTTTATATTTACTTCTGTCGTGACATTCCAATACTCGTACACAAAACATTGTTGTTGGTCTAGTGCCATTACCTTTAGTGCCATCACAGGATGGTAAGTTTTATTAATTATAGACTAATGGAACTCTTATAGCTCATTCTTGTGCGAATTATCCACTCATAATCATAGAGATGTTCTGAAAAGAGATTTTGACCGAAATAAATCAAACATCAAACCAATCAAATTACAGCTGTATCAAAACTCTGCAGACTACAAAGGCTGGTGCGTCAATTCCGGCGCTTTTAAATCTGTGACCGTTACATTTAGCAATACAAGTGGAAGCTGTTATGCAAGCACTCTCCTTTCATAAGAAGGAATAAATTTAAACTTGGAGGTCTTATTGGGCATCTATTACCCTAAACAGTGTTGAACATGTAGCATGTCTGACCCAGGCGAATGATCGCACGAGCCCCGTACTCAATTTTACTAAGAGATACAAGGTTGTCTTCTCGTCTAGCGAAAACGTGTAACACTAGTCCAACATGGCTACATGATGACTCGCAAAAATGGTATACAGATGGATCCCAGACGCTCCTAGGGATTGGAGCAGGAATAGTGGTGCCTAGAGCACATAAATCTTTAACACCGAGTACAGCTACTAGAATTTTCCATGCGGATCTTTTCGTCATAATGGAAACAGTGGAAAAGAGGGTCCGATAAAGTGGAATCGAAAAAGTAAAAACTAAAATACTTTCGGATCAGTCAATCAGTTCTCAAAGCCTTGAAAAGCTTTTCGTTCAATTCAAAAGTCTTTCTAGAGTGTAACAATGCGCTCAACAAACTGACGACACTTAATCAGGTCTCACTGATTTGAGTAACAGGACATGAGGAACATGAGGGGCACGAAGAAAAGGAGAAGACAGACTTTTATGCCAGAAAATGGGTGGAAGGGTCATTTATCGGACTAAGCCGATTTTTCGGCTTTAAAAAAAAAAAAATAGGAAACCAAGAAATGAATCCGATTAAAAACCAAGCAATACTGGAACGGCACAAACGGCCTTAATCACTCAAAAAAGTTCCCGAACTTTAATACCAACAGAGCGAAATCTGCTCTAAACCTAGATAAAACGGGTCTCAGTTTACTTTGTGGAACACTTACAGGCCACTTTGCCGGCAATAAACATTTCAATGCAATCGTATTATCTAGCACAAGTTTATGCAGGTTCTGCTGTGATGAAGATGAGTCCATGGAACACTTAAACACCAATTGTGAAGCATTAAGTCACAGGAGACACAGAAGTCTGGGCTGGTACCTACTAGAGGATGAAGACATAAAAATGGTACCTCTTCAGAAACTGGTGGGATTCCTCCCAATACTTCTTCTTCTTTTAAATTGGCGCGATAAACGCTTATGCGATTTTGGCCGAATTTAACAAAGCGCAACAACAAGTCCTTCTCCATCTGATCTTTCCAACGCGGAGGAGGTCTTCCTCTTCCTCTGCTAGCACCAGCTGGTACCACAGCGAATACTTTCAGAGCTGGAACGTTTGCAAAGGTCCAAAAATCTTACGCAGAATCTTTCTCTCAAACACTTCAAGCCTCGCTTCATCGGATGCTGTCATCGTCCAAGCTTCTGCGCCATACGTTAGAACGGGCATGATGAGAGTCTTGTAGAGTGTTAGTTTTGTTCGTCGAGAGAGGACTTTACTGCTCAGTTGCCTACTTAGTCCAAAGTAGCACTTGTTGGCAAGAGAGATTCTACGTTGGATTTCAAGGCTGACTTTTTATCGGTGTTAATGCTGGTTCTAAATAAACGAAGTCCTTTACAACCTCGAAATCATAACTATCAACAGTGACGTGGGTGCCGATACGCGAGTGCGCCGACTGTTTGTTTGATGACAGGAGGTACTTCGTTTTGTCCTCGTTCACCACTAAACCCATTCGCTTTCCCTCTTTATGCAGTTTGGAGAAGGCAGAACTAACAGCGCGGTTGTTAAGGCCGATGATGTCAATATCATCGGCATACGCCAACAATTGTACGCTCTTATAAAATATTGCGCCTAAGCGATGATGCCAACATCAAGTTAAAGAAGTCACACAACAGCGAGTCACCCTCTCTGAAACCTTGTTTGGTGTCAAACGGCTCGGAGAGGTCCTTCCCAATTCTGACGGCGCTGCTGGTGTTGAGCAACGTCATCTTGCATAGCCGTATTAATTTTGTGGGGGTACCAAATTCAGACATCGCGGCATACAAGTAACTCCTTTCCGTACTGTTGAATGCAGCTTTGAAATCGACGAAAATATGGTGTGTGTCGATTCTCCTTTCGTGGGTATTTTCCAAGATTTTTCGTATTGTAAAAATTTGGTCGATGGTAGACTTTCCAGGTCTGAAGCCACACTGATAATGTCCAATCAGTTGGTAAGGTCCTCTTAATGCTAAATAATTAAAATAAAGCCCTTAGAGGCGAACAATACGAGTAGATAAATCTGTTGGCTGTGTATAAAGGCCTTACTCTAACCTGTACAATCATTACCATTGCCATTACCAAAGCAGACATTGTGCCAGCTCTAAGCAAATTTGTACAGAAACTTCGGAATATTTTTTCATTATTTTACAATACCTACTGTCGAATACAACAGTTGAGAGTATACAGCTCGACTTAGGCATACTGTGGACATATCGTATCGCCACCGACCTCAAGAACAAATTTCGCAGTATAACCAGTGGATTTAACTTCTTTTAGTGGCCCCCAAACATTTGTAGATGAAAATAAGCGCAAAGTTTTCGGATAATTCGCTTCCATGATCCATTTGACTCAATATTTGCTGGTGAAGGTCTGGAATTCGTTATCGATTTTCAATTGGGGCTTTTTATATTTTCAAATCGATCCCTATCTTAGAAATTATATAAGAAATTATTATATTATTATAAAAGAAATTACCACAGCTGTTATGAAAAGAAATGATTGCAAATTTTGGAGGAGTAACATCGTTGCACCCTTTCCGTCAAAAATATTGCTGAGAAGATCTTTCCAAGTAACGTCTATAAGCTCGATTTTTGTTTTTAACAGGATCACATATCATTTTTAGCCACTCCAAAATAATTAAGGAATGTAGGGCAAATATCATTCAAGCCAACTGTGAGATAGAACCTTAAAAAGGTCTTGGAAAAGTGTATTTACTAGTATCATCGAATATCGAAAATCGGTCGAACACAGTAATAAATACTTACCAACAGAAGTTGGCGTAAAATCAATCATCCAAACTTATTTATGAATAACTTTCTTAATAAATAAAAAAATGATTTTGCAAAAACTATAAATTTTCCAAAAGGGGGATTAATTTTGCTTCTCTTTTGTTTGCTGAAAATTTGAGTATTTGAAGAACTGCATGAGAGGTAATATTTAATTTGCATTGCTAGGAACATGCGAACCCAACTCAAGTTTTAAATGAAGGACGGACCTTATTCTACCCATAACTACGTACAGTTGGTCGTGAGTAGTCATCTGGCAAGTTGGTCTTCCATAAGATTTGGTCCACCGTTCGACAATGTTTGGATTTGGGCTTTATTAATGGCAATCGCAAATTTCCTTATCACTGATAGTAAGCAGCGTGTATAGGTGAAAGGCTTTGGTGTATTACTAGGTTGCGAATTTATTTTTGAAGAGAGAACTCGTTTTCCTGAATAATCTTATTTAATTTGATTCCATTTTCCAACCCATCTGTTATTTTTTATGTTAGTTATGTTTCTCATTACCATAACTACAGTGCCTTCTAAGACCTTTCAAACGGCAACAGCTCTATGTTATAGGAACGACCACGTACATGTCCCGGAAAGTATATGTATGGGGAATGTTTATGCCGTTACAACAACAAAAATAACCGCTAAAATTCAAATAGTGCACAAATTTAATTGGGAATAGAGATTGCTCCGCAGTATCTTAAGTCACAACTGAGTCTAAGCTAAGATTCAATCTTTAATTCTGCAACAGCCATATCCAATCCTCAACAAAAAAATTGGCAAATTCAACATTATTTTGATTAACCCATATATCAGTTTGTAGTTTGAACTGCCTAAATAAAATGGGAGAAGAGTTTTAAAAAATTTCGCACTACAGCCACCCGGGGCTTTCTTGAACAATTGGCAGCACCTAAGGAAAGTCTCTGCCAAGCGCATTAATCGTGCCAGCAAAAGAAATATCATTCTGATATAAAGGGTGGTTAAATTTCAAGGGCCGATGTTGAATGTGAACCACATCTAAACGTCAACGACACCGTTGGACTTTTTCTTCGGGGTTATTTGAAAGAAAAGGTATACGTCGATAAGCCAGCAACAATTCAAGAGCTAAAGGACGAGATAATTCGGCAGATTAATGGCATAGAACCTCAATTATGCCCCAGCGTCATCGAAAATTTAGACCATCGGATGGAGGTGTGTTGGTATGGCTCAATTACGTATACAACCAAATATCGGAAAAATAGCCGCCGCGGCCTCGGCGGCACACCTACATCCGATGGTCGAAATTTTCTATGACCCTGAGGCATAATTGAGGTTCTATGCCGTTAATGTGCCGAATTATCTCATCCTTTATCTCTTGAATTGTTGCTGGCTTATCGATGTACACCTTTTCTTTCAAATAACCCCAAAGAAAGAAGTCCAACGGTGTCAAAACACATGATCTTGGCGGCCAATTGACATCGCCGCGACTTGAGATTATTCGGCCATCAAATTTTTTGCGCAAAAGAGCCATTGTTTCGTTAGCTGTGCGACAAGTGGCACCGTCCTGTTGAAACCACATATTGCCCACATCCATATCTTCCAATTCGGGCCATAAAAAGTTCGTTATCATCTCACGATAGCGAATATCAACCACAGTAACTGCCTGACCGGCCTCATTTTGGAAAAAATACGGGCCAATGATGCCGCCGGCCCATAAACCGCACCAAACAGTCACGTTTTGTGGATGCATTGATTTTTCGGCAATCACTCTTGGATTATCATTCGCTCAAATGCGGCAATTCTGCTTATTGACGAATCCACTGAGATGAAAATGTGCCTCATCCCTGAAGATGATTTTCTGCGATATGCATTATGATTTGAACGCCCGTTTTCATAATAAGCCTAAATAACTTTAACGCGTTGCTCGATTGGGTATATTTCCGTGATTCAAATTGAGTTAGTCTGAAATTGAAAAATGTCAAATGAGATGCAGAAAAAAACTTGATGTTTAGGTGTGATTTACATTCAATATCGGCCGTTGAAATTTAACCACGCTTTATATAATTGGCGCGTACACCCTTTTTGGGTGTTTGGCCGAGCTCTTCCTCCTATTTGTGGTGTGCGTCTTGATGTTGTTCCACAATTGGAGGGACCTACAGTTTCAAGCCGACTTCGAATGGCAGATATTTTTTACGAAGATCTTTTTCATGGCAGAAATACACTCGGAGGTTTGCCATTGCCTGCCGAGGGGCGACCGCTATTAGAAAAATGTTTTTCCTAATTTTGATCTTTCTCCGAGATTCAAACCGAAGTTCTCTCTCAGAATTCCGAATGGTAGTCACGCACCAACCCATTCGGCTACGACGGCCGCCAGTCTCTAAAAGTGCACGCCCGAAAATTGTCTAGAAATGATAATTAAAAAGTGTGAAAGTTTTGATGGAAATTGGAAGTATGTACAAAAATTTTGCATAAAGCTTGAGGCTCGGATCTATGCGGTTATTGTTATATGTTAGAATGAAATATATTGTTTTTAAACAATAATTAATATTAATTTGAAAAGCGAAAATTCTCAAAACTTATCAAGAAGACGGATGGAAAAGAGGTAATGAAACCTAGCGGAAATACGCTTAATATATTTACTGATGGGTCGAAAATGATGGACGGAGTAGGTGCAAGTATTAATTCCGCAGAGCTAAACATCAGGCGGCCAATTAAGCTCTCTGACCACTGCAGTATTCAGTTCAAGCAGAAGTCTTTGCGGTAGGCTGCAGAAATAGCAGTAACAAGGCCATCGAACAACGCCAACATAAATACATATATACATACGTTGAGAGTCAAGCAGCAATAAAGGCATGTGAAATTTCATCTAAAAGAATTCTTAGGACCAGGGAAGCCATAGAGAGACTAGCCGCACCCAGACGGTTACACATCTATTGGGTACCCGGATATAGGGGCATTGTAGCTGAGATTGCCAAAAGCGCTGTTTACATACAATTCGAAGAAGGAACCGACGTACTGAAACCTTTAAATGCGGTATTAAATGACATCGCTGCGTACATGAAAACACGGATAGACAGGAAGTGGAATAATCTAGCCACTTGCAAAGCCACACAAAATCATGTGTACACAGAATTCAGATAAATACGCAGATTCGTATTGTCGTGCTCTGTCTAAAAAGGAAAGCTGAACTATCGAAGGTCAGGTCACAATTTGTTAGCGGCACACGCATACAGGAGAGGAATTGCAAACAATGACAGCTGCAGATTTTGCAATAAACTGGAAGTGAGGAAAACGCTAGAACACCTTCTATGTGCTTGTTCTGCATTAGCTAGAACCTGAATGAAATGTTTAGGAGCTCTGCAATAAACCTCCCTAGAGTTGGCTTTCAGCCAGCCAGGTCAACCTAACCTAACCTAACCTAACCTACCAATACCCTCATAACCATGTCACTTACTTTTTTATGTATGTTTGCATAAAATTTCAATAGGGAAATTCTCAATTAGGTGCCAATGCGCTGACATTATTGCATATATGAATTATGATGACAAATATACAAACTTTGTTTTTGTGCTTTCATTGTAATTTGCAAATCCGACATTGCTGTTATTTGCACTTAATTGTGCAACTACTCAAACATTTTATTTTATAGTACAGATCTTACCCATATATTGCTATGCTTTTTTACCCATATATTGCTATGAAAATTTTGCTTGGTATAGAAAACTTTAACTCTGATGATTCCACAAAAGGCATTTGAACTGAACTTTTTGGCTTACCGCAAATATAAATATCATTTTGGGATCAATGTTTAAGTTTTTATTTTTAGTTTTTTGGGTGTACACTCAATCTATGTTTAAGCCATGACATTTACTGTTATTATTACCCGTTTTTATATTTCATACACTTTTCCATGTGATCTTTGTTTTTGTTATAATTGCCATTATTTTTTTGTTCACTGCTTGCCAGCCGCTTATGCGAACTGATCGGTTTAGAGTTTCAAATCGTTTTACAGTTGCTTTTAACCAGCCGCTTGAAGAAATCAACTTTCACTTTGACATTGAATTTCCAACGTTTAGCTTATCAAGTCGGAAAGTAGCCTACAAAAAACACAAAACATAAAATATAGAAAAAGTTTAAGAAAAATGAAATGCCTTGCGGTGCGTGGAAAAGTTAAACGACCGTTTGTGGCAGGCGCATCCGCGTTTTTGCCACAACAAATTCCACAAATAATACCTATGCTATATTCAAGGCAACAACAATGCGGTTAGGCCATGGTTACTCCTTGCCAGTTGGTGTTGGCTTTGCATTTGGAGTCAGTGACTAAGTCGCGGTTGCCGGTTGAGTGGCCAACTGCCGGAAATTCAGGTGAAAATTCACTTAAAACGCTTCGCCGAATTAATAGCTAAAAATGTTGGCATTCTCACATTTTCTGAACTTTTGCTTGACTTTTGCATTTGTGGATTTTCTCATTCACCCATAGCTCTCACACATACCGTCAAACATCCAAACAGGTAGCGCTTTGGCAGAGATTTAAATTTCAATTCAGCGATAATTGGAAAATCCATTTACAATTAATACTGATGAAAGAGGCAAAATACTTATTGGGAAAGTCACCACTGTAAGGATGTTTCTGTTGCAGTCTTCTTCAATGTAACTTTTCTCCCTGGCGCGCCGACATTTCACAGTTGAATTAAAATGAAACGAGGAAGCAAATTGCTATAAAATTCTTCGTATTAATTCAAAATTAGCATGAATTACTTCCTTAATTAGCTTCGGCATGACTTGGTAAAATGTGGAGGTAGAAGTTGTACATTGATTACTAATAGGCTCTCGCAATCCTTTAAGCACTTTTAGCTGTGTTTAAGAGGTCCCGGTGGTCTAGAGCTCGAAAATTTAGGGTATTTTCAGGAATTTTTTTTACAATAAAAAAAATGAAAAAAATTTTTAGGCTTTTTATTTAACTTCTTATAAAAAAAATTTCTATTTTTATTTTTTCTTTTAATTTAAATTTCTTTCTAATATAATAAAATGTTTTTTAATTAAACTTTTCTTTAAATTAAATTTTAATTCAAATATATTTTTGTTACTAAAATTTTTTTTTCATTAAACATTTTTTTAATTTACAAATTTTTTTTAATTAAAATTTTAATAAAGAAAAAATAAAATAAATAAAAAAAAATTAAAATTTTTAATTAAAATAATTTGTTTTTTAATAATATATTAATACTTGTTTTGAATTTTAACTTTTTTTAAATTTAATTTTAATTTAAATATATATTTTTCTTATTTAAATTTTTCTTTTATTAAACATTTTTTTTAAATTTACAAACTGTTTTTAATTAAAATTTTAATTAAAAAAAAATTAAAAGAAATAAAAAAAATTAAAATTTTATTTAAAAAAATTTGTTTTTTAATATTCATAATTTTTTGTAATTTAAATTTTTTTTAAATTTAATTTTAATTTAAATATTTTTTTTATTATTATTTTTAATTAATTTTTTTTTTTTTAATTTAATTTTTTTTCAATATTAATAATTTTAAAAATGGCGATAAAGTTGACCCTCCCGAAAAATTCGACCTGGAAGGTGCTGTCCATTTTGGCTCTTCTATTTATCTGAAACACAAAACCAAAAAAATTATTAACCAGTATGACTGTAAATATATCCAGTACTAGAAGAAAAAATTTGACACTTTAAAAATCGGGGTTTTTTCAGTTTTTTAATAAAAAAAAACGAAATAATTGAAATAATAATATGATTCCAGTACGGGCAATAGCCATTGTTGCTGTGAACAACATATTAAAATTTCAAACGATTCGGTTGTATAGTTTTTTTTTTGACAACACCAGGCCGAAAAAAGTAATTTTGAGATAATTCAGTTTTGTATTTTGAGAGTGGATATTTTCCATTGCTGCCACCATGTGATGAATCTGACTCTACCTGCTAAAACGGCTGTAGAATTGAAAATACTGGGAATATCCTTCCAAAAATTTTGTCGTATATTCTTAAAAGCCTATACTTTGGAAATATCAAAAAAAATCGAAGTTTTGAAAATTCTTTTCAAATTTGAAAATCGCACGCAATGCCAAATTGTTTCTACTATTCTTCAAGGACTAAAGTCACTTTAGTCATTCGAGTTAAGAAGGCCAATATAGCCTTCTACGCCTGTAAATCTATGTTCGGCAAAAAAATGGGGTCTCAAGCTACGTGTCGTACTTTGCATGTACAACTTAGTGGTTCTGCCAATTTTGACATACGATTCCCTAGTTTGATGGGTAGCTCCTCAGAAGGGCTTACAACACCACTAAACTAGAGAGAGTGCAGAGAACTGCAGTGTGGGCATCACTGGTGCTTGTAGAACTTGTCGCACTGCTGCGCTCAACGTTGTTCTGCACTTACTTTCTGTGGAGATTGGAGATTGGCCTTTGGAGACAACTT
Source organism: Anastrepha obliqua (assembly GCF_027943255.1). Taxonomy (NCBI): domain Eukaryota; kingdom Metazoa; phylum Arthropoda; class Insecta; order Diptera; family Tephritidae; genus Anastrepha; species Anastrepha obliqua. Next base: position 150,157,064 of record NC_072892.1, on the reverse strand, counting down.
CCTGTAGGATATAGTAGCATCTTGAAGCAGATCTCCCCTTCCTTCTCTGTTCTTCGCACTGACCTCTCCATCCGCAAACTGGGATTTGAGGGTTGTGCTAGGGCTATCTTTCCGAGTAGGAGAGATTGGAAAGAGGGAAGAGTCGGTACGGATATAGATACCTCTGTTTTCACTGACGGATCTAAAATGGAGTCTGGAGTGGGAGCGGGGGCTTACTCTAAATCAGCCAGCATTTCGGTCTCCTTTAAACTGTCGGAAACCAGCAGCGTTTTTCAAGCAGAGGTTTTCGCGATCCTGCAGGCATGCAAAATGCTTCGGGATCGCTGTTGGGAGGGAGACATTAATATTTTTTCCGATAGTCAAGCTGCGATCATCTGCAACATCTCGAACGTGCAGGAAACATTTCCCTTATCTGGGTTCCTAAGGGGTCGGCAGAACCGGTTCCAGCAGTCCCCTTCTCAGACATCGTTGTGCCCGGTGATTCCACCTCATCCTCCGCATAGCTTCTGCAGAAAGGACTTGAAGCAATCTCAAGTCTCACCGCATGGGCACTTAGGGGATAATATCCGATAAGGATAACTACCAAATTCTAGAGCTGCGGCTTTGTTAGCCTTAGAAGTTCACTCGAGCGCCTCTGATCTACCCGGAAACGATCCTTTAGTGTCAGGAGTATACTACAGGTTCTTAAGGAAATTTCAGTACTCTTGTTAAGCAATTAAACCGTCTCAGGGTCTTCTGTCCATGCAGTTCATCAGCTCTGCAGTTTTCCTCTATTCCGCTGTACCCGCAAACCCAAATGAGTTTAAAATCGAAGTATTCGGAGGCAATCGAGAGGGAAGTCAGGCATTGCCCGACGAGGTCGAGTTCCTTCCCAAATTTTAGAAGGAGTAAATGATCTAAAGCTCTACTGAGCCTGAACTCTGATATGTGTTAGTCGAGCTCCTTCCCAAATTTTAGGAGGACGTTTTGATGTTCTCCAACAAAAGGCTGGATCTACAATTTATTACGGCGAACGCACATAGTTTTTATGAGTACCGTTTTCATGGTGAAAATATTTTTAAAAGCTTTTTATTGTCGTATCGTTAAAGGCTAGTAGAAAAAACTTGTCTGTAATTTAAAGTTTCCTCGAAAAAGATCCATCGAATGGTAGTCACGCATAAGCCCGCTCGACCGCTATTTACTGTTTGACTTCAAAGCAATTTAGTTGTGTTTATCAACATACGCGTATGCATATTCACACTAACACACACGTACATACTGGTACCGTATAAAACATAAATCAAATTATGCCAAACTAACATGAGTTCGACGACACCTTCGCTTAGCCAAGTATGCAATATCCGCAAGCTTAAAGTTGTAACTTCGCACGTACACACGAGTGTGTGTGCGTAATACAAATGTATGCAGTTATGCGCACTTGAACAACCATTCGTATGTGGGTATGCACGAATGTGCATGAAAGTTTGCTTTTATCGACATAATTGTAATTTGTTAAACACCCACTACAAAGGCGTAAATGCATACCTACATACACACATACATATGTTAATATGTAAATGGTGAATATATGAAAATTAAACAAACAAAATATTTACAAAATACGCAAAATACTTAAGCTAGTCAGTGGCGTAGCCAGGCCCAGAAAGGGTTAATAAATTTCGATGTGAATGAAAATTTTACTCAATGCTATTGCCATGGCCAGTTCTTGTGGGTGGCGTATGGGAATTTATACGCAGCATTTTCCAACGTTACTTTTCGCTACGGCAGAAGAATCACTACAACTTCTGCTAAACCCGCATTTTCCGGGATGCAGCGCTCATGAAAATAGGAGGGGAAATATTAGGCGGAGCTAATATAATCCACAACATCTTGCAAATCAAATAATTACCAAGGAGAAAGTTGCATGGGCAATCAAATCTTTTTCACTTTTTAAGTCTCCGGGGCTAGATGGGATCATTCTAAAGATGCTACAGGAAACCGTGGACTGTATCCTACCATGGCTAGAGGAAATTTTTAAAGCTTAGGCCATATTTCAGATAGTTGGAAACTAGTCAAGGTCGTCTTCACACCAAAAGTTGGTAGGAGGGGACATGAATCAGCGAAGGACTTCAGGCCAATAAGTGTTTCGTCTTTCCTGTTAAAAACTTTTGAAAGACTTTTGGATATACACCTCAGAAGCTTTTTTGGAGGGCTCTGGTATATCAACTGCACAACACGCATACCTTAAAGGAAAATTTACATAGATAGCGCTTCACGAGGTAGTCCCAACAATAGAGGGCCCTCTAAAGAGCAAACATTATACCATGGCGGCATTCTTCGATATAGAAGGCGCCTTCAACAATGTTAGTACAGATGCCATCCAACGGGTGTTGATAGATCTAGAGGTGGACAGTTGCATTAGTAAGTGGGTCATCTCTATGCTAGAAACTAGGATCATCAAAGCTAATATGGATAATATCAACATATCCAAGAAGGTCCACAGGGGCACTCCACAGGGGGGTGAGGACTGACTACATCGTCCCGGCGGTAGCATTCAATAGGAATTTCGCCACTCTCTTTCCATCTAAGGATAAATGGAACAACGGATTCTCTCTAAAAAACTTCGACACTACAGTCTGTACAGATGGTAGTAAAATGGATTGTGGTGTTGGAGCTGGTATATACTCTCATAGACTTAAAATTGAAAAATCTGTTCGTCTCCCAAATGCCTGCACTGTCTTCCAGGCGGAAGTACTGGCAATAGGGGAAGCTTGTAGGCTACTAATCGCAGAATTCTCTTTTAAGGGCAATATCGCTATTCTTTCGGATAGCCAAGCTGCAATCCAGGCACTGGACTCGGCTACAACAACCTCTAAAGTGGTGGAGCAAAGCAGGAATAGATGCACCACCTTGAGTGAAAACCCTAAAGTAACCTTAATTTTGGTCCCGGGATACCGGAACATAGAAGGTAACGAAAAAGCCAATGAACTGACAAGAGGGGAATCTGCCATGAATAACGTTCTGGCACTACCGGTATTCACGCCATTAGGTGCAGTCAAAAATACAATTTCCCTAAAATACCTTCGAATCGCAGATTGTAGATGGAGATACCAGATGAAATGCAAAATCAGCAGGACATTATGGCCCACCTACAACCTCCAACAATCGTCAATATTGTTAAACATGAAACGACGGGACGCCTGGAGACTAACGGCAGTCATAACTGGCTTTTGGTCTGTCGGAGAACAAGCAGCTAAAATGGGCATCCCTCACAACACATACTGTCATAGCTGTAAACAACCGGAGAATAAGGAAACAATCTTCCACTTCCTCTGTGAATGTCGTGCCCTATGGAAGGACAGACTGTTAACCCTGGGCAAACTGCTGTTCGGGAGTCTCGAACAACTAACTGGCTTAGACGTCAACAGCCTAATAAGGTTCCTAAACCGCACAGACTGGATATAGTCTTGCTGTAAATAACTCTTAAACAAGATGGTAACGAGAATGTGGCAACAAAATGGTGCAGAAGCGCTAGTTGGATTCTGGATGAATCACCACTCTAACCAACCAACCAACCAAAGTCTATATTCTGTCTTTCACTGGCTTCTGTGCAAAAATTATCAGAAGTTTGTTATTAAATAACGAAAATCGTTCAATTAATCATTGATATACTACTGTCGGCAAAAAGTAAGGTGAATTTATCTGTCAAACTTCGCGGGATTAAAATTTCGCTTTAGTTATTTTTTCATGAGTTGGCAGCACTGTTAATAACATCTGGGCCAACTTTCATGTGAATGTCATTATCAGTAATATATTTACGCTTGTGTTTACCAAACGACCAAGAGTACATTTTTCGATTTTTACAATGTCTGATTTGTCTGATTTGATTGAGCAGAGAAGTGCCATCAAATTTTGTTTGCGGAATGAAATTTCGGCTGCGGAAACGTTTAGCATGTTGCAGAAGGCATTTGGTGATTTGACCATGTCGCAGAAAAATGTTGATAAGTGGTACAAAGACTTCAAAGAGGGTCGAGAACGTGTTGATGACTTGGAGCACTCCGGACGACCATCGACGTCAACAGATGACCAACACGTCAATAAAGTGAAGGAGTTAGTGCTCAAAAATCATCGGTTGACTGTTAAAAACCTTACTGATATGATCGGAAGATCAGAAAGATCTGTGAAAACCATTTTGAAAGACCATTTGGGCCTGCGAAAAGTCAAATCTCGTTTGGTACTGAAAACTCTCAATTTCTTGGAAAAAGTCGTCGCGTTGATGTGTGTGAAACAATGCTTTCAGACTATCAGGACAAGCTCAAATGCATCATTACGGGAGATGAGACTTGGATTTATGCTTACGACCCTGAAATAACCGACCAATCAAGCGAATATCGTGCTAAAGGCGAGGCCAGACCGAAAAGAGCACGTCAAAGTCGTTCCAAAATAAAGGTCAAGATGTCAGTTTTTTTAGATTTTCGTGGTGTGGTGCACTATGAATACCTTCCACCTGGCCAAACTGTTAATAGGGAATATTATTTGAGCGATATGCGTCGTTTACGTGAAGCAATTCGTCTAAAAAGACCAGAATTATGGGCCAACAACTCTTGGTTTTTGCATCACGATAATGCACCGTCTCACACTGCACTCGTTCTTCGTGACCATTTCGCCAAAAATTCCACGCATATCGTTCCGCAACCAACGTATTCGCCTAATTTGGCTCTGTGTGACTTCTGGCTATTCCCAAAACTCAAGAGACCACTCCGGGGAACGCGTTTCGAGTCGATTGAGGAGATAAAAGCTGAATCGAAGAAGGTGCTGATGGCTATACCGGAAATGGACTATTTGGCATGTTTCGGGGAATGGAAAAATCGTCCAACAAGCCCCAATGTATAACTGTGTTAATGATGTCATTTGATACTATGTTTTAAATCTAATTTTTTTCATGGCAGAAATATACTCGGAGGTTTATCATTGACTGTCGAGGGCCTTAAAGGACTTAGCTAATAAGCTAATTAAAGAATAAGTAACCTTCTTCTCCACGCATACCAACGCCTTTTCCAATCTTCCAAACATTTTCCATAGACCGATTTTATAAGCGTCGACAACTTTTTCTGCTCCGTTATTGCTTCAGTCGTCTTAAAACGAGTTTCACGATGCGGTGACTGAAGTCGCGGGAAAAGGAATAAGTCACACAATATAAAGCATGTTTTTTCTCCGGGAGGACGGCCGTGAAGAGAAAGCTCTCATGAGTACTGCTATACCGGCATAGCAATATGCACGACGTGTAGCCTCACAGCTATACCTCCGTACTAAATACTTCTCTGTAATCTACCACTCTCCCCGCGGATCTGCGAACAAGGTATTACCTCAAGGCGCTGGTTTGCTCATAGGCTGCTAGTTATTACGTCTACGAACCTTCGTGCGTCTTAAAACATTGAGGATATATTTTGCATGCGCGCAGATTCGCTTCCAGTTATCACCCGATTTCAGCATAAAATATATAATATTTTCTCCGCTTAATATGCTACAGATTTCGGGAACATAGCGTGATCAACGTCTTCTTTCCTAGCTGTGCAGATTGGGTAGTTTGGGGTACTATCATGGCCAATCTATGGAGGTATTTTCGAAATACCTCGTGCCTTGAAAGGAATGACTACCCTGCTATATAGTGTTATTTTGCTGTAAATAGGGCCGCCGTTGTTTGGCATTATTCGGCACAGACAGGCTTGCACACTCGATATTTTCTTCACAGCATATTCTAGGCGTATTTTAAAATTTAAACGACCGTTAATCATCACTCCTAAGTATTTAATAGCTGGTTTCGAACTAATAGTTACAGTCCCAATGTTTACATTCTATCTGCTGATTATACGACTACATCGGTCTTATGCTCAGCGAATTCCAGTTTCATAGACATCAACCAAGCTTTGATCCTGTTGCGCTGGCGATCCTCTCAATTTCGTATGCTTTGCCACTATTACCACCACGATGTCATCCGTGAATCCAGTGACTTTAGTTCTATGCCCCCTAGAACACCGCCAGTCTTAGAACACCGTCAGCACCTGCTGTCACGATAAACTCCTCAATGCCTTTGTCGCTTCTAAATCAAAGTTTGCGGTCGGCGAAATAGCTTTCAATTATTCTTATAATATAACTAGGCGACCCTATTTTTGCGAGAGTTTCTAGTGTACGCTGCCAACTAGCTGTGTTGAAAGCGTTTCTAACGTCCAGAGTTATCACCACTTTTGAGGGGGATTTCCTAGAGCCAAACTGGTATGTGGATAAAATACCTTTATCTTCAGCGAAAGATGATAAGCTATCGCAAATAATTCCCTCAAGAATTCTTCGCATTGTGTCTAGTAAGCATATCGGTCAGAGTATACAGAGCATGTAGAATGTCATTAATGTTGTTTGTGCATTGTTGAAATGAGACACCCACGAGTTATCTCTTCACAATTTCGCCGCTTTGTGCCAAATATTCTTAGTAGTTTCTTCTTCCTCTCCATTTCTGTGGGAGGATTGAATGGTATTCTCCAAATGCCCTTTTTGCGAACAGCATCACACTCACAAGCGTTGAGTTTTTGCTCTCCGGTCAAGTTTCACTAGCGTCTATAAGCACTGGTACTATAAGAGTATGATAAATTGTTAATTTCGCTGGTCTTCTAAGTATGCGACGTTCGCGAAAAATTTTATTTCATCAATTTCAGTCATGATTCAATTATTAAAGGTTTGCTCACTAGTGACATTCGATTTTTGACACTCCCTTACAAAAGATATGCATTTAAGAAGGTGAGTAAAGTGGAAAATAGTAAATCTTTTTTGGTAAAAATGGTTGTAAAAAAGTATATTCTTATTTAAATGGAAACAAACTGCGACGATTTAAAAAATTAATTTTACTGTGGCGTCGGGACTATCCAATTATTCTCCCTGTCGAAACTCGTTGGGAAATGCTACTAGAATTACTCTATCATCTCCTGACTTAAGCGGTATGTATTCCATGTCATACTACTATAGTCCTCAACATACCGATGAGAACTCTTCAGCGAGTTGTTGCTCGTAAGCAGACCATTTTGAAAATGAAATGTGTTTTCTACAAATTTTACTTTTCCTCCACTTTTACTCAACATTTCTTGAGCTAGCAACCCAGTGTCTTGATATGGGAGCCGATTTGTCAAGAGAGAACGAGAAAGCTGCTTACTGAGCACAGCTTTTATCATTGAATCATGAATTTCAATCGTATTGTTATTGTCGATTTGGACACCGAGATATTTGAAGTCTTGAACAATTTCGAAATTTATTTTACATTAACTATTTCAAGGCTTTGGCCGATGTTCTGCACTGCTTGTCCTTGTTGACACCATTGCCTTTGTCTTGTCTGAATTAAGTGATAATCCCATTATTCTTTAATTTAATTTTTATAAAGACTTCATTAGGAACATCAAGGGATGTCGCTATAATGTCCAAATCAATTGAATAGGCCAGGATTTGTACCAATTTGAAGAGTAAACGTTATAAGCAACTCATTTCTATAGCGGCACTCGAATAGCTCCGCAGACTGAAGTGGTTAGCTGCCGCACTTCCATTGATCTTGAGCCACGCTTTTACTATTCTTACTTAACCATAAACAGATACAAGAATGTTCACTCAATCGTATCCGACCGAATGTTTGAATTCTTAGTCAACTCCTTGGAAACTGGCCCCCTTAAAGGGTTTTACAAAAGACGCGCCTAGATGTTTTTTTTTAATTCAGTAATTTAATTCAAAAATTTACCTTTTTTCATATTTCACAATTTTTGAAAAATTGCATAATTTATTGTAAATGTCCACTATGGGCATGTCTACAGGTAAAATAAGCCAAACAGTGGATGGAAACTTCCCCTAATTGATGAGAAACGTCGGGGTATCAATTTTGAAGGTTGCTCAGCAACACTTTGCACTACAGCACCAATATTCTCTACAGAACATTCAGTTCTTGCTCTGCTAGTCCTTTTTCTATCCTCGACAAAACCAGTTTCATCAAATTTTGCACCAACCTTCGAACTGTCGACTGATTCGGATGATTATTTCCACAAAAAAAAAAAAAAAATAAAATAAAGAATTTGGGACATGTTGTTTTTAAAGAGCGGCCATTTTCGTAATAAGTTTCAATAATTTGAACGCGTTGTTCTATCGCGTTATATTGTACAGGGTGATCGGATTGGAGGTACTTTTTCCAATAGCGTTTTTTGGTAGATCATAATTACATTACGAAAATCAACGCACTGTGAAAAGTGTTCGTTCATTGCGCGCTCAGGCCAGCTTATGGTGTTCAGCGATGAGGCCCACTATGGGCATGACTTAATGGCTGCGTCATATTTGGGCTGAAGAGCAAACCGAAGCCATTCAAGAACCAACCAACAGCCATTACACCCATTGAAAACCAATAGTTTGGTGCGGCCTATGGGCTGGAGAAATCATCGGCCATCGGCCTATATTTGTTCAAAGGCGAGACTCAATCGCGCCATTTTGTTGACAGTTGGGGGAAATTGAAGCTTGTGGTCTCCACAACGTTTGGTCCGAACAAGACAGCAACGGCACTAATTGCCATACAGCCCGTGAATTCGTGGATTTTCGTGCGTCATCGTTTCAGTGAGCAATTTATCTCTCGTCTAGAACCAGGGGATTGACCACCAAGATCGTGTTATATCACTCCTATGGACTTTTACTTGTGGGTGCATGTAAAGTCTAAATGCTTTGTGGATAAACCAGCTTGGATTGAAGCATTGGAAGTGAACATTACTAAAGTTTTTCACGAGATGCCGAGCGATGTCCTCTAGCGAGTCATTCAAAATTGGTGTTTAAGGATGACCGAATTATGGCGCAGTTGTGGCCAACATTTGAAAGGGGTTGTCTTAAAAAAAATAAACGCCATGAAGGGTTCTATACAAAAATAATAAATCCGATACCTCTAAATTGATCACCCTTTACATCTGTATACTTGACAAATGTCAAAGAGGACATAAAGGAAAGGTACCGTCTAGAAATTAGTCATTACCGGCACCTAGCCGTCACTTTTAAAAGACACTTTAGAATCGTAGAAATCTCTTTGATATCTTTCTAATTCAGCGTTTATATTGCGTGTAGCTACATATCTCTAGTTGTCTCCTCCCTTGGTTACGCCACTGAGGCGGGTATGCCAATAAAAACAAATAATTGAACGAGTAGTAACTTTTACTCGTCACAATTATACAATTACAAAAACAATTTGAGCTATTAGTTTATAAGTGAATGGTTAATGTCAACAATTCGTGGAAGCCGTAAATGAAAGGCGGCATTCATGTAGATATCAACAATAACAACTACGGCCAAAGGCAATAACAAAAGTAGCGCCAAAAATATTATAAGTGAATAATATTCAACAAATATTAAAAAACAAAAATAAAAATATAAAATTATTGTTTGTAAAAAATTATTGTATTATTTAACTATAAAAAACTAGCTGACCCGACGAACTTTGTTCCGCCCTAGAGGCAATAAAAAAGCAGATTTTTGATTTTATTAAGTTTATTTTTTTATTAATCAAGTATTTCAATGAAGCTTTAATAGATTGTACTCTTCAGTTAAGCACCTTGCAATACACGACATTTTTTATTTTATTATCAGGTGCAAGAACAAACAACGCAGATGGTTTTCCGACCCGTGAACATGCCACATATAATTGACCATGTGAGAAACATTGATTTTCTAGATTCAGACCACAAACTTTCAAGGATTGGCTTTGTGATGTGTTAATGGTCATGGCGAATGCAAGACGGATCGGAAATTGAAGTCTTTTAAACTCAAACGGAAGATCGGTTGGGATCCTCGGAATGAGAAATTTTTCACCTTCGAATTTTCCTTTGAGTATCGTCGCGTAAATCACATTGTTCATTAATTTATTTACCACCGAACGCGTACCGTTGCAAAGTTTTGGTGGGCTTATGTTTCGAAGCATGAGTACTACGGAGCCAACTTTTAGGCGTAAATTGTGCGGTGGTAAGCCAGGCACATCCAAGGAGTTTAAAAATTCAATTGGATAGCTGGTGGCTTCATCTTCATTTGTTACACAGTCAATGGATTTGAATGAATGCATTGTTCCAATGATATCATTTTGAATTATGTAGTCATCTACATCTGTATTCTGAGCCGGTAAAATTGCTCGCTCACTCAACCATTCATTATTTTTGTAGTTATTAATGATGATTGGGAATACTTTAATGATAAGTTCGTCTTTCGATGAGACAAATTTACAGAAATTCTGAACAAAAGAAATCAATCCGCTCGATTCGTCCACAGGTACTCGACCATTACCGATAGTCAGTAATTGCTCAGAGAAATCTTCAGTAGATGTATCATTAAGTAATGCAACTCTCATATTTGTTGTCAGCTGAAGTGTCTTCACATAGCGCTATCGATTCGATGATTTGAGGCAAGCGTTTATTTCGTCAGCTGCCGTTGATCTTGGAATTACTGGCAGTGTTTGGCGGAAGTCGCCAGACAGTAAAATCATTGCGCCTCCAAAATATCTCGTGTCATTGCGTATATCTTTCAATGTTCGGTTAAGTGCTTCTAATGCACGTTTATGCGCCATTGAGCATTCGTCCCAGATGATGATTTTCGATGCTGATAAAACTTTGGCCATTGCTGAGTTTTTTGAAATATTACATGTTGGATCTTCAATTTTTTGAAGATTTAACGGCAATTTTAATACTGAATGAGCCGTAAGGCATCCTTCTAACAATGTGGCTGTTATTCCAGAAGAAGCAACTGCAAGCGCAATGTTGGATCTCGCACGAACAGTGGCTAAAATTATTGACATGAGGAATGTCTTACCAGTTCCACGAGGGGCATCAATGAAATATAAACCATCATTTCCATCAACAGTTGCCTTCCTTCATTAATGTATCATAAACTTCTTTTTGTTTGCGATTCAACAGTGGCACATTCGTTTGAACTACTAAATCTACTTGTTGATCTCTGTTATTCGCTCGACGATTTCGCATTGCCAACCGAGTCGTTTCACGGGCTGCCTCGCTGTGCTCTTGTGATTGAGAAGCACGAAGTCGAGCTATACTAACGCGGCGCTCTTCACGGGCAATTTCTTGTGCTTCTTCAGTCGTTTCATTTCCAATGTTCGATACGATCGTCTTTGTCGCGGCATTGATAATGATGATTCAAAGAGAGTTCAGCCGTTCCCGTGTTATAAATAGTGTAACTAACATGACTTTCTTTTATATATATAGATTACTCATAGGAAAATTTCTAACAGAAATGTTGCAAAATTTGAAGAATTAATTACCTACTGAACTGCTAAGGGACTAAAATTAATTATGCGGATGCGTTCAAATTACAGTTCGTACGTAGCTCATTAGCGCTCGAAATATGTACGATTGTAATCAGTGTATCTGGTCGAAATGGTAAAGAAACCAAAACAAACCGAACGCACAACTTTAAATAATTTATAAATATTTTCTAACTGCAGGCAATAGCGTATTTAGGTGATCTGCTCAGATCTGGTTGATACATACTTTCGATTTCATTAACTACTTACAGTTCGAGCTCTACACAAAAGCCATTGGCTGCAAAGTGAAATCAACGAGCATTCACCAAAACAAAAAAAAAAAAAAAACTCAAAGCTATCACTATAAACAGACAGCAAGCACCTGCATATATACTTACAAATGATTATATGTACATACATACATACATACATACATACATACATACGTACAGTATATCCCAAACAGGCAGCCGCGCTCTTCAGCTAATGGCGATGCAACGATTGGCCAATAGCTGAGTGAGCTGGGTACGATAGCAGCAGGTTTGTGACACAAGCGGCTAAAGTTCATTGACATCGAAAAAATCTGCAGCGGTCTTAAGCGCAACTACCGGGGCCAAGATGATTTGATTACGCATAAAAATATACGATTTCATGGAGAATTAGTTTGTTGTACATAAACATTTCTACAAATAAATAAATTTGTAAAATTTTAAGTTTCGAAAAGCTCGCGCCACAACTAAATGCATAAATCGAAAACCACTTAAAAATCAAATGAATTCGGTCAACGCCTGCGCCAAAGCTACTAAAATTGCTCATTGGAAATAATATTATGCGTAAAAGTTAATAAGAAAGTAATAGTATTTTATTTAAAGTGTGTATTTACAATTCGTAATGCTTCTGTTCGTCGCCCAACTTAACTCACTTTTACTTTCCTCCATACACTCATTGTGCACGCGCTTTGTGTCAGTGGAAAGTGTTCGCTTTGTTATCTGCAATGGTCTGACACAAGTCACAATTACAGTTAATTGTAAAGTCTTCTCGTTTCAATTTATTTATGCCGACCATGGCAATGCACTCGAAATACGATTAAGCTTTGTAAAAGTAACAGCTCTCGGATGGAGAGTTCATCCGAAAACGTCAACGCCAATTACAGTATTCGTATACTAAAAACTGTTTTCGAATGTTGCTGATTTTTTTAACTCCATTCTGCAAAATTGCATAGTCACTTCGGCCTGGATGCACAGTTACACGATTCCTATCTTCAAAACAGGGAATGAGAAACTGTTAGACAACTACAGGGGAATTACCTGCTAAAGAGTTTTACTGAAATATTAGCTGATTATATTGCCGAAACTGGCATTGCAGAAGAGCAACAAGATTCAGACGGAACAGATCGACAGTAGATGCCATCTTTATTTTGTTTCAACTCGACTAAAAGTCTATTGAATATAAAAAGCCAGCTTTTTTATGATTTATCGACCTAACAAAGCATTTGATAAGGTTTTGCTTTAAGATGTTTTTTTTTCCCTTGTTCACTCCACTCGGGAGCATTGGACCTGGGCAAGACTCAGTCTTGCGTTGGTTTCGTTAATCTACATATTTTGCTTTCTGACAGAGTAAGTGATTAGCCTGCCGCTATCGGTCCTAAATAGTGGGGATGCCCACCTGTCGTTGCTTAGGAGCAACGCCTTCTAACTGTTTACAGTGCCATCTGTGTTTCACATTTTTCTGCCAGAAGGATCACACAGATGGTTGATGACTTCGCTAAATTTGGTGTGTCTGCGTTATTACCGCGATTGCCCGCTTCCTCTTGCTGGCGCCACTGATGCAATGTGTACCTGTGTCTTATTCTCTGTTTTTTGCTTGCATTAGCAGCCACAACGCAAGTAATGCGATGACTTTTTTGTGCGTTGAGGAATGTTTTCTTGTACAGAAATTCCAAAAGAAATCAAAACTGATTTGGTACAGTTATACTAGCCACAACCTTAAATATCCGCCAAATGTGTTTTTCAGATGCTTACTGTGGCAACGCTTGATTTATCGATAGTTATTTCGAAAATTTGCGATCGCTATTGCTGAAAAAGTTAGCGTACATCATTACGTACGGGACTTCCTCTGTTAAATTTCGCGATCGCTCTTCAAAAATTTATAAAACAAATACGTGTATAGGTTACTACAACTATAACTGTACTAATAAATAAACTTTTCATAAATTTGGTAAAAAGACTCTAACACGAAAGTCAACAAGCTCTGCCGAAAGAGAAATCATGGTCAAATTATGGAATGAAGGGAAGTCTTTGCGCGAAATTGCCGAAATAGTGGGCACAACTCATTTTGCAGTGCAAGGAGTTTTCAAAAAATAAATGTAGAAGTTTCACTGTATCAGGACGCCCAGAAAAGTTAACTGAGCGGGGAAAAACGACATATTATAAATGAAGTGCAAAAGGATCCAAAAATATCGGCTTCCAAAATCGCAAAAAACGTGCAAGAAATATTTAATAAGACCATTTGTAGTGATACTGTGTGCAAAATTTTAAAGAAAATATCGTAGTCGAGTCGCACGCAAAAAACCGTTTGTATCATTGGTAAACAGACAGAAACGCATCGCTTTCGCCCAGGAACATTTAAATGAGCCGATTGAGTTCTGGGGAAAGGTAATTTTTTCGGACGAAAGCAAGTTTTGTATATTTGGAATCAAGGGACGCAAGCTGGTATGGCGAAAGCAAAGAACTGCCCTTGACAAACAAAATCTTGAGGCCACAGTAAAACATGGTGGTGGAGGCGTAATGGTGTGGGGTTGTGTGGCCAGTAACGGTGTGGGCAAGATAGAGTTTATTGAATCTACAATGGATAAATACTTATATTTTGACATACTTAAATCAAATTTAAAGCAGAGAGCTACCAAATTAGGTTTGGGGAATACTTTTATGTTTCAACAAGACAACGATCCCAAGCACACTGCTGAAATGGTCAAGGTCTGGCTACTGTATAATGTCCCAAAACAGCTGCGTACACCACCACAATCAGCAGATCTCAATCCAATTGAGCATTTGTGGGACTTGTTAGAACGTAAGATTCGCCAACATGAGATAACATCAAAATCGAGGTTAAAGGACGTAATTACTGATGAATGGCGCAAAATAACTTCGGAAGAAACGTCAAAGCTAGTAAAATCTATGCCAAAGCGTCTAGCAGAAGTTATTAAGCGCAAAGGCTACGCACCCCAAAAGCTATTAAATGAGTTATTTCCAGTTTCACTATCAATGACTTAACTTTTATGAGCAGTGTACGTTAACTTTTTATGACTAGTGTATGTAATTAAAATTCTTGAAAAACGCAATATTGACAACATTGCTCTGGCAGTAGGTGGCAACATCGAAAGCACCTCTTTCGTCAAAAGAATAATAACGAAATATCAACCCTAATACCAGTGGAAGCAAGGATAAGACAAAGCGGTAGCTTAAGTGCTATCCTATTCAATCTGATTATGGACGAAATAATATCCACTGTAAAATCTACACGGGCAGAAGAATATTTGCTGGGAAATGAAGTCAAGCTAATGTGCTACGCCGATGACGCAGTTATGATGTCAGACAACGAAGACGGCCTTCAGCTGATGTTGTATGCTTTCGAGAAAGCGGCTTATGCATTTAATATGCAGATATTGGTAGCCAAGATGAAGAGTATGGTGATATCTAAACAGGCGCTCGGATGTAAGCTTGCAGTGTATGGAAAGAGTATCGAACAGGTTTTGGAATTCTGCTCTTCTTGGGTGCCATAATTACATCATGAAAAGAGTACACAGCTGAAGTAAACAGGTTGAGATTTCATAAATATTTTCCTTATACCACTTTTTCTATCCCTGCAAAATTCTTTGGAGATTTCTCTTGTTCGAAACTATGCTAGAAGTTTCTTCTTTTAGCTCCCTTAGAAGACTTTGAAAAAATACAAAACTCACAATGCGCAAAACACTATGAATAAGGTGAGCTGGAATGCCGTACATGGCTAGAAACCTCTTAAGAGACAATGCGAAATGCGCTGTCCCATTGTGTTGATGAAGAACCTTAGAACTTATCCGTTCACAATTCGGGCCACTTTTGTGTAGTTTTCCATGAAGCTCAGCAAGAACCTAAAGTTGGTAATGTTGAATACGAAATTAATCAATACTGTTCTAATCAAGTTACGAACTACCGGGTGTTAGGGCGCATATTTTTATCTTTGCATTATAAATCGAATGTATAGGATCCTTAGTTCAGTATATCTGAAAGACCTATACCATTCTGAGTTTTTAAATATTAGCACACAAAGTAAATACTTTTTAATGTTTATATAGCACTTACGCCACAGGACGATGGGGTTGAGTGACACCATGTTTCGGCCTCCTGAAGCTGTCATACACCCAGAAATCATTAAAACTTCTTCCCCATGCTCAATAACTTTTCTTTCTCCGAACACAGTATTTCGCTTTCTATATATCGGGTGTGGTTTTAGCAGCAGGGTGTTGGCGGCCCCCGTAGCCGAATAGATTGGCGCGTGACTACCATTCGGAATTCAGAGAGAACGTAGTTTCGAATCTCGGTGAAACACCAAAATGAAGAAAAAGTTTCTTCTAATAGCGGTCGCCCCTCGGCAGGCAATGGCAAACCGCCGAGTGTATTTCTGCTATGAAAAAGCTCCTCATAAAAAATATCTGCCATTTGGAATCGGCTTGAAACTGTAGGTCCCTCCATTTGTGGAACAACATCAAGACGCACACCACAAATAGGAGGAGGAGCTCAGCCAAACACCCAAAAAGGGTGTACGCGCCAATTATATATTATATATTGTAAATATATTGTACATAACCTATCGAATGCATAACTATGCAATTAACTGTGGCAAACTGTGTTGACATTTCTGTCCATTAAGGCTTCGCCCACTGATCCGACGGATCAGTGCGCCCTCGCTTAGTCCAAGCGGAACTTTCTCCACCCATATTCCACCAAGGGAGGAGTGGACCGGGGGCAACACCTGGGGACAGGGCCTGTTAAGCTGGACGGTAGGGTTGGAGGAGGAGTATTCTGCAAAGAGCTCCCCATCAAACTCAAATTCAGGCTACCGGATCACTGCAATGTGTTCCAAGCAGAGGTGGCCGCAATTAAAGAAGCAGCTGACTGACTACTTACTTGCGTAATAACTGTTAAGAAAGTAAATATTTAATCCGATAGCCAAGCGGCAATTTGGGACCTAGGCTCTATTATGGTGCATTCGAAACCGGTCAGGGAATGCTTGGTCTCTCTCTCGATTGCATCAGAATTCTTTGATATAAAGATATTTTGTGTACTTGGTCACAGTGACATTACTGGAAACTGCGAAGCCGACGAGGGACCTGTGAGGTAGTGTGCCCGCGAAAGGAGAGGATCGGGATCCCCTTTACAACCTGCGCTCTACTCCTGGAAGGATGGGCTTTGCAACAACTCAGCGAGTGCTGGGCAAGTACACGAGTGTGTAAGGTCACAAAGACATTCTGGCCACGTTTGGATAGGAGGCGTTCGAGAGATATTCTGAGGATGACAAAATCTCATCTCTCAAATTTCATGGGCATCCTCACGGGGCACTGTCTGCGGGGTATACATGCCGTGAGACTCGGAATTACTTCGAGTCCTTTTTGCGTCAGCTATATGGAAAATGAGGTGGAATCATGTCAGCACCTACTCCTCAGCTGCCTAGCTCTCGCGGGACTAAGATTCAAGCATCTGGGTACTCACTTCTTTTCCACACATGCTGATATACTATAGTAGGTCTTGATAACAAAAATCTGATGAACTACATCAGCAGCATAATGAGGTTAACACAACCGCAGACTAGTCACCGTTCGAAGTCCACAAACACTCAACCCTCCCCCTTTCCCTTTCGTCCTGTTTTCCTTCACCTCTTTTTACCCTCTTGCAGTGATATCACAAAGGATGAACCAAACTTCTTTCGTCCAAATGGGCCCACTCTCTGGGCAACCATCACTACAACCATCACCTAACCTAACCTAAGGCTTCGCAAGTCATCAGGAATCGTTTAACGCCAGTATGATGCTTCCAAATTATAGAAATTTACTTTGATACTAATAAATCTGTTCGCGAAGTTCATAGAGCGAAGTGTTGAAGAATACTACGTGAAAAATTTATCGTAAAGACCTTGACTTTCGTGCCTTTAAAATACAGCTCGTGCAAGAATTGAAGCCAAGTGACCATCGTTAGGTTACAGCGCTAGCTGCAAGGGGTATTGGCTATCATTTAGATTTCTTCTTCAGATTTGTTGGAAAAAATAGACCGCAATTGGACAGATCGAATGAATCGTGAACTTCTAGTCGCAGCGGACTTATATCGGATATCATATTTAACAAATAAATAAATGCCATGAAATTAACTAACAGATTATAATAAAAAAAAATTCATTTCAACAATATTTCTGTTTTGTATTATCATTTTAAGCTCTCAAGCTGTTAAAAAACACACTTTACAAAAACTCTGCCCTCACTTCCAAAGCGACTAAAAGATGTTCTCGTCTGCAGAAGTTACATTAAACAATAACTGTTCGGGAATGTTCACATTTTTTCTTTTTTATCTTTTATTTAAATGGCGGGATAAGACTTCACACAACGCCAGGGCACTTCAAAACACCAACTCAAATTTTGAGAATTCATTTTCTTGTTGGCTAAAGTTGTATTTGTATTTAAAGCTATTTAATTAACTTGAGACTCATTTGTGGAATGCCAGCAGTGATGCAACGACTTACTAATTTTATGATAAATAATAGTAAAGACTAATTTACTACACATTAAAGTTTCTCTTGAATCTGGGGAAGATTATGGGGCTTGCATTTATTTCTGTGACAAGGGGGCTTGAGTGCGGTTGGAGACGTGTGTTGTGTGATGTGGCATATTTTTTTATCTCTTCAATTATTGTGGATACTTTGAGATCATGACGAATTTGTGTATTTGTGATACAATAAGGGGTGTTTGAGATCATTCTGAGGGTTTTCAACTGGAATTCGATGTTTGAGTCAGCTGCAGTGCCCCAAAGTAGGATGCCATATGTCCATATCGGTTTCAAGATAGTTGAGTAAAGTGAGAGCTTACTTTCGAGAGAAACCTGAGAATTTCGATGTAGTAACCAATAGAAGCGTCTGAGTTTTGGCTAAAATAATTCTCCCACTCTTTCATTGTTTGTTGGCAAAGTTGGCAGCATGATCCGTGTTCTTCTTTTGTGTGCCATATAAGTCGTGTTCCATTTCAGAAGCGAAGCGCTTTCAATGATCATATGACAAAGGCATCCTATCCTTAGGATGATATGACACAGCCAATATCTCAAAATAGTACGTGGATTTACCTACAGAGGTTTTCTGAGAATGGAAAAGTACCTTTTTTGTGGGAAACGTATAGTTTTTAAGATGTAGCTTATCAAAGTTTTTGTGAAACGTACGGAAAGTTACAGAAATTGTTAAAATACAACAATTAAGTTCAGTTTTATATTATTTCTGTAAGGTTTTCGTTATCGAAATTGTTTATCAAACTACGAGCTTTTTGGAGGAGGCGTTGTGCTTGAGGTCATTGTCTGGTTGAAACAAATAATCGGATGCCAATGCTAATTTATCCACACTTGGGTTCAAATTATTCATATTTCAAAATGCCCAAATACACTTTGTGATCCATATTTACCGGTGTAAACTCTAAGTTACCCACTCTTGCAACCACAAACCTTTACTTCGCCTCCAGCATGTTTCATAGCCGCATTAAAATTTTGAACGTCAAGAGCGCTTCCCAGTTTTCTCCACAAAAATTGTATTCTTTTAATGACAAAAATGCAGAGCTACTTACTTGGGCTTATTTACATATTCTCTGGCGAAGGCGAGAAGCTTCTGCTGGTTTGTTAGGGATACCAACGGACGTGCAACGCAACTATAAATTCCAGCCTTGTCACAGTTCTTCGCACCGTATCTTTGCTGACAAATTCGGAAAACTGTTAACTGATGTTTCTACAATTTTTCTTGTCATGACCCTAGGGTTAGGTAAATAGGTGAAATGGTTGAAGTACCAGTCTGGCACTTCTCAAGTAGCGCTAAAGCGCCTTTTTGATACCACTATGAGACCTCCAACAGACAGATATCTACAGCCAGCCCAAGACTGTCGAAGAAAGGGGCATCCAGTGATCTTAATCGTTTAGCTGCCAATCTCGGGCATTCACAGAAAAAGTGCTCAACAGTCTCCTTCTCTGAAAGGTCCCCACAGCTTCTGCAATGGGGGTTAAATGGTAGCTTTAGCTTACCCGCTGGTGTGCCGATCATCCAGTTTACCGGCTACGAGTTTGGAAATTGAATGGCTGAGTCCTCTGTATATTGTACAGGGGCCAAAGGGTTTTCGAAATACCACATGAAGAAATGGAGCTCCATCCTTTCTGCGCTTTCCTGAGAAATATTTTGTGCAGTTTCCCTTTAAAAGCTGTCAGGGGGATGCTGATGACCGGGTAGGAGGGTCATCTACTAATATAAAGTTTTATTTTAAAATCGGTAAAAGGTTTACCGAAACTTTTGAATTGATAAAAAAATTTTATGTCGATGATTGTGTATCTCGCGCGAGAGTTCATGAGTGGTTTACACGTTGTATGAATATATGAGCCGCCCAAAATTATTAATCACCGAAAGCTCCATCGAAACTGTTCGTAAATTTATCAAAAATGAACCGAATCGTTGAAGTTCGTGGAATCGGAGTTGAGTATCTCCAAAGTATAGATTCATTGCATTTCAACTGAACATTTGGGCTTACGAAAGGTCTGTGTACTTTTCATTCCGCACAAGTTAACTGAGGACCAAAATTGCGCAGAATTCAACATTCGAAAGACCTCATCAGACCTCAAGAGGCAAGAAAAGACAGAACTTCCTTTATAACATTTTAACTGGTGATGAGGAAACGTGGTGTTTCCAACATTAACCTGAAACTAAGCGTCAAAGTGCCGAATGGAAGGCCCAGACGAGCCACTACCCAAAAAATCGCCTTTGGAGAAGTCAACAATCAAGTGGGTGCTCACTTGCTTTTACGATTCCAAGGAAATTGTCCACAAGGAGTTCATGCCAAGGGGCCACACCGACAATGTAATTTTCTATCTTGGCGTTTTGAAGCGTTAGTTGCAGCGCATTCGTCGGATTCGCTCTGAATGCCGCGAAGGAGGAAGCTGGCGCTTATTCCATGATAATGCACCATCTCATCGATCTTCTCTTGTGACTGATTTTTTGATTCAAAATCGCATTTTAACCATCAATCTCTCACCGTATTTGCCTGATATGCCTCCTTGTGACTTTTAACTATTCGGAACATTGCATTTGGCCATGAAAGGAAAACGTTTTGCGTCCATAGAGGCTTGCACCGACATCCTCAAAAGCATTCTGGTCACTGACCTGAAACACTCTTTCGAAAAGCTTTTAGATCGCGTAAAATAGTGTATCGAGGCCAGAGAGGACTATTTTAAATAAATCAACTCGAGCTTAAGAACAGATCAAAGCTCCTTCTATTTCAGTTCATTCGTGTTTATTTTGGACTTCACCTTGTATAGAAAACAATACTCTAAAAACTATCGCCTTGTTCCCATGGGTGACGATGGCCTCAATGTCATTAGTTTCGCGTCGAAGCTCATCTAAATTGAATGCAAGAACTTGTCTGTTTCTTTTCAAAAATGTCCAAGGAAAAAGTCGATAACGTGAAATTGGAAATTTTTAAATCTTATCCAAAAAAGTCTTCACACTTCATGAATGGATTTACAATAATTCTGCGACGTCAGCTGACACACGCTCATTACAAGTTATTGTAAGCAGATGCCTTCGGAAAATTCTCTAAATATTCTGACCAAATATTATCTCGAATGCTGACTTATGAGTCAATACTATTAGAGATCCGAAAGGAAAAATGGAGCTGGATTAGCCTTGTTCTACGCAGAGGAAATGGGGACTTAATAAGGGCCGCCATTGACTGGAACCCCCCAAGGAAGCCGCAGAAGTGGAAGACGACTGCTGAAGGCAGAAACCCGCACAATGCAGCTTAGCTGCGATGAAGTTAAGAGAATTGAAGAAATTCATTGTGTCCCAATGTTCCACACTGGAACTCTAAGAATTTATGATGATACGAGGAATCAGCCAAGACGTCCATGTGGGATTTATTTGCCAATAAAAGCCGTATTGACATACTTTCCATGCAGAATAAAAATACCTTGAGGTTTATTGAACTCCAGCGTTTAGGGTGAGCTTGTCAAATGATATTGAAATATAAACGTCAAAAGCGTTGCCGCAGAGCAAACGCAATTGTAGACGTACGCCGTGTGTATGCGTGCTTGTGCAAGTAAAAGCGTTTATTCGATTGCTTGATCCATAAGTGCATATATCACAAATCAAAAAAAAAAAAAAATATTCCCGTACTATATCTCAAATCATTTTACATATCCATACATAGGTATATGTACTACGTATGTGTGTATATTTTCCGCGGTTTTTTCTTTTTGGTGACTAAACCGGTCGACGTCGTGACGTTGCAATTTGCATTACTACGGTTGCCTATGTTCGCTGCGACACTACGATGAACTCGATGGAAAATTTCTCATTTTTTTTTTTCGTTTTTATTAGGTGTATTTTGTGTAGCATTGCAAATGAAAAGCCTTTTCCACTTTCTCCACTTCTTTTTCCAAAAAAATCATTAAAAAGCGCATAAATAAATAGACACTTATAAATACATTAGCAAGCAAGAAGCGACGACGAATTTTGACTTCAACTGTGCGCATGGGAGTTTTAATGGCGCTACGCTTGACTCTGCAGCTGCGCGCCAGTCGTTGCTGTAAACATTTTTGTGTAGGCAATTGTCGTCCCGTTGGCATGCAACGGAACTTGTACGCGACCATTAGTGGCATTTGAGGTGAGTCGGCGAGGGCAGGTGGTGAGCATTTCGAACTTGTTTGCAGCCCGAATTGACGCCACACAGCCACACCGCCGTCGCCGCCGCCGCTGCTTAAAGCTTTCTCGGCTCTAACGCAGTTGCTATTGTTGTTGCTAACGGAATGATTGCTGCCTACCATGGCGCACACCAAATGCAAGCTGGGTGCTTAAATACAGACAAAACTCAGATTTTTCATTCATTTCAACTGAAACATTCATAGCGATGAGTCAAAATGATGAGTCGAAATCGCAGAGAAGCGCGCGCGCAAATAGCAACAAACAAAGAGAAAAACCTTTTAATCTTTTATATTCAAAAATTAAACGAAGTAGATCCTCCCATGGATATTGGCCAGATTCGCATTTAAATTTCGTTTCACTGTTGCAGCTACAAATACTTCAATGATTTGGCACGACAAGCGCACACATCCAAGATTTCATTGCGTCACACTGCGCTCGAAGGACTTTGTCCGCCGCGTGCTCCGCCCACTTGCATGCCCGCATCGGTGCGCTATCGCACCCACGATGGCACCTGCAACAGTCGACGCCGCCCACGTTGGGGAGCCGCGCAAATGCCGTTCAATCGTTTTATGCCACCGGAATATGGCGATGGCGTCGACTCGATACGCCTGTCGATAGAGGGTGGAACACTAGCCTCATCACGTTTCGTCAGTCTATTGGTGCATGGTGCGCGCGATGGCGAAGCTGCAGTGACGCTAATGACCGCACAATGGGGACAGTTGCTCGACCACGATATGACTTCAACAGCGCAACCGAGGTAAGTTTTAAGTGCTGATACTTAATTTTTTGGGCTGTACCGTAAAAATTTATTGTTATTTTTCATTTGTCACAGATCGATCAATGGCTCTGTGCCCAGCTGTTGTGGCAGCACCGACTTTCATCCGTCGTGCTTTCCCATTAAAGTGCCGCTGGATGATCCATGGCTGGCGCCGCTCAAGGTGCGCTGCTTAGAATTCTTACGTTCCGCGCCTGCTCAGCGCAGGGATTGCATACTTTCGTGGCGCGAGCAAACCAATCAGGCCACCTCATACATTGATGCTTCGCCCATTTATTCTAATAGCGCTAAGTCATCGGATAATGCGCGCGTCTTCCGCAATGGATTATTGGTGTTCGGACGCGGTAATCCTGCGGAGGATGTTTGCCAACATGGCGCTATAGCCACACAATGCATACGCGCAGGCGATGGACGTAGCGGTGAGCAGCCCGGTTTGTTGGCACTGCATCATGTCTGGGTGGGAGAGCATAATCGCATAGCTATGGAGTTGAGTGAATTGAACTTACACTGGAGTGACGAGAAAATCTATCAGGAGACACGTCGCATAATAGGCGCTTTATTCCAGCACATCACCTACAGGGAATTCTTGCCGATTGTGCTGGGCCGCGAAGTGTGTAGACTATTTGATTTGGAGTTGGTGAGCACTGGTTATTACCAAGGTTACGATCCAAAAACAAACCCCACGGTAGCGAACTCATTTGCAGCGGCCGCATTTCGCTTTGGTCATTCATTGGTGCAAAATTCCTATAAACGCTGTGATCGGTTTCATAATTTCATGCAAAATAGTAAGTAGAAAGCGAAACGTAAACTGTCATGGAATTGTTAAGAAACAAAATCGTGCATTAATTTTAGATGTCAGCTTACACGAGGAATTTCAGCGTGGCGACATCGGTTCGCCAGGCTCGCTTCATCGCCTCATACGTGGCCTAGTGAATCAGCGTGCACTCAAACGCGACGAGTTCATAACACCTGAGCTGACCAATCATCTGTTCCAGACACCAGGTACTTTCAGCGCACTTTACAGTTTCAAAGGAATTCTCATATATATTTCCCGATTTTCAGGCTTTCCGTTCGGTTTAGATTTAGCAGCCATTAATATTCAGCGCGGTCGC
Organism: Anastrepha obliqua; assembly: GCF_027943255.1. Taxonomy (NCBI): domain Eukaryota; kingdom Metazoa; phylum Arthropoda; class Insecta; order Diptera; family Tephritidae; genus Anastrepha; species Anastrepha obliqua. The sequence goes on along the minus strand of NC_072892.1, from coordinate 150,132,937 downwards.
GACCATGGAGTGCCACCCTACACCTCCTGGCGTGTGCCTTGTGGCCTTACACCCATAAATAGCTGGGAAGACTTCGCCAATGTGGTTGGTCCACAGTCGGCACAGCGCATTAGCCACGCCTATCGTAGCGTGCATGACATCGACCTCTTTGTCGGCGGCATTGCCGAACGACCAGTTGTAGGTGGACTCGTCGGTCCCACATTCGCCTGCATAATCGCGCAACAGTTCAGTAATTCGCGCAAGGGCGATCGCTTCTGGTATGAGAATGGCGGTTTCGAGAACTCGTTAACGCCCGCGCAATTGCACTCAATAAAGCGCGTCTCATTGGCGCAGGTCTTATGTCGTGCAGTTGGTGGTGGCACAATGCAACCGCATGTATTCTTACCCACCGACATCAAGGGCAACGAGCGTCAAGCATGCGGTACAGGAGCGCTGGCTCCACTCGACTTGAGTCCGTGGATCGAACAAAATCCTTTTGCGACTGTGCCAACAACGCCAACCGATGAACCGGAACGTGTGTTTGAGATCATAACGACTGACAAAATTACCGAGACTGTGCCGACTGATTCTGTGACGGTGATAAAAGAGAATAAGGCAGGTTTTCCAAATCGTGTACGACCAACGGATCACAAGAATTCGGCTACAGGGAACAATGGCTTCGTGTCAGGCATACAAGTGCCAGGCGAAATTATTCGCATAAATGACAAATTAGACATTCGACAGAAAGTTACACCGGTGAAACGACCAACTGTGACGGCCAAACCCATCAAGGGTATCAATAACAAGCTTGATCGAAACCCACCAAAGCTTACGCTTAATATACGAGGTGTGACTGTACAACGACCACAAGGTACACGACGCACGACAGCTGTGGTGAACAATATACCAATAGAGCTACGAAGCGCAACACCAGATGAGACTGAACCTAATACCGCTACAAAAACAACTACTATTAAGATCAAAGATAACTCACAGACAAACATTGAGGGTACAACCGAAAGCCTAACTGTGGACAAAGTAGAAGCACGCACAGACGATACTAACAAAAAAGCTGGACTTTTACTTAACGCATTACCGCCGACTGAGGAGCAAAAAGACTTGCTAAAACTCCCACAATTTAACGGAAAGGTGAGAGAAAATAAAGCTGATAACAATACTACTAATATACCAACGACATTGACTGCTTTTGGCAAAAGCGAAGCTACGAACGAACTAATAGAAGCTAAACAGGAAAATAGTTCTACCACAGAGGACAATACAGATATCGTCACGGAACGACAATCCAAAATTGAAATTGACAAAAGCGACAGAGTCTTCTTAGTTACTATTGAGGAGACAAGTGGACTCGTGAAAACTGAAAAAGACGCAGCACACTTGGACGGTGACAGTAGCGTTGACGTAGAAAATATTTCCAACTTCAAGGACGCAAAGAAAGACCTTACAACCAACGCACACGCAACACACAGAGACGAAGAGCTACAAACTAACGGGAACGACGAAAATACAGCAAAAAGTACTTTGTCTTCTGAAAAAGAGGACAACGAACTGCCAATAAACGCTGACGCAACACACCTAGACGACGAACGGGGAACTAATGAAGGCAACAGAAGTACTTCAGAGACTACTTTACTTTCCAAAGTCATAAGCAACGAATTATCAAGCAACGCCGAACTTACAAAAACTATTGACCATACGAATCAGTTGGAAACTTCCCTACCACGAGTACAGATTAACAGAGACAATGAAGAAAGTATGCGAAAAAACGAAGAATTCGTAGATATCGAGACACTTCTGCCAAGCACAAAACTGAACAAGACCACGCACTTTGAGGCAATCGACGTCGGTACCAAAAATACTACAGACAGTATGGAATTTGACACCCACGAGCCTACAACAGGCACAGTAGAAATGCGACCGAACGAAGAACAAAAACGTTTACAACGACGTAGACTAGACGACAATCGCAAGTTAATTGTTGTCAAAGTACCGAACTGGAATAATGAGACCAAGAGTAGATTTCATACAAGGGCAAATAAAACTGCGAACTTTAAGAAATCCACTACAGAAATACCACTTTTCAGTTTAACTAACACTCGCCCGACTTCTCGACAAGTTGAACTCAGACAATACCAAACACAACCGACATTTTATACGCGACCGCAAAAAGTGGTAGTCAATGGACCCAACACAGACCAATACGAAATCGAAATAAACATACGACAAACGAACAAACAATCAACCTCAGCACTGCCTATCGGCGCCTCTACCAATTCTTACACGAACTATGCTACTTCTTACAAACCATTCGGCTATAACAAATACTCACCCAGTTATGTGGGCACCTATTACTCTAGCACTGTGCCGTCATACGCGTTTTACCCAAACACACCAGCCGCCTCGTCAAATGTGGTACAGACGCGTCGTACCAAACCGCCGACTGTAATTTACATTAACGAACATGAAGACCGTTATACTAGTACCACACGCTCACCCGGACTGTTACAAAATATCATATCATTCGCCTCTAGCGGTTTTGGAAACATCAACAAGCAACCGAGTCCACATAGCACGACAAGTCAAAAGGAGCGTCCGCTTTATGGAGCGAGCGTATCGAGCGTGCATGAGAACAATCATCAGATTTATGCACCACCGAATACAGATACGTCTGCCATTTCGCATTACGTACCACGCCCGGCCTCACAGCAGACCGGTCTACCAGCGTTTCCAGCAGTGCCTGCTGCAGCTAGTCTGAGTCAGGTAGGCGGTGTGGTGAGTAGCGGTGTTGTACAGGCAACCAGTAGTGCGATTAGTGCTGGCAGTTTCGGCACTATCACCGGAGTAGCACAAGCAAATGGCGCCGATAGCACATTTAGTTTCAACATACGACCTAAGCCCAGTGACGTTGGACAGCCGCAACATCCATTACCACCAAATCAAATTAATGCTGGCAGTTATGGTTTACTGCCCTCACGAAATCCCACCTATAATCAACTACCAAATCCTAGTTTTGGTAACTTGCCGCATTCGGCAGCTTCCACTGGTGGTCACACATACTTTACCAATTCGCAGAAGGACAATGCGAATAGTCCATTTTCAAGTGAAAATAAGAGACCTCAACTGACAAATTATGGCTACTACAGTCAAATACAGGCCGCACCATTGCAGAAGAAGACAGATCAAGAACATATTCTGACTATAAGCGACTATGACGAGCTTCCCATATCACGCACACTCGAACGACTGATGACCAAGAATGTGACACACGAAGCGAACATTGCGTACGATACGCAGACTGACGAGGACGATGACGCTGACGACGATGACGACGCTGATTACGATTACACGGACGATATTTTGGGTGTGAGTGAAAAATTTGACCGCGACGGTTATATGAGACCTGAACATATGATCAATGCACTGATTAAGTCGAAGGAGAACGAACTGAAAAACTTGACTGCCAACAAGAACTGCACTACAAAACCTTTGGACGACAATTACGTACTACCAGTACTTAGTACCACCACAGACACGCTGAAAAATAACAATTCACTTGAACCACCCAAACAAAATAACGACATAATAACAACAACCATAGAATTGGTGAATGCGACGACAGAACTTGTGACGAACTTTCCCGATATTGAGGGTAAACATCTCAATAATGACATATTAGCCGAAAGCCATGAAGACGATACGAACGAGACTTTGATTGCTTCCAAAGCGATTGCCATCAAAACGTTGAGGGACGAAAAACAGGACACGAAGAAGTCTGGAATGGAACATGCAAAGGTTAAGGCCATCCTTTCCGAACCAATTGCTTTTGCGCCTATCAAAATTTTAACCAAATTAGAACGGTTCGTAAAGAAAGTTCGAAGCTACAATCAAAAGGTATCAACTTACGCTGTGCATTTATTTTCTAGACCAGACAATTGGGTAATTTACGATTCACCCAAAAATTATCCGCTGCTGCCTGAATTGCCGGTAATGAATGTGGATTCTTCAGCACCTGCAGATGAAATACCAATGCCTATAAAGGGTTTGGCTAGCATTTGGTTGAAAAAAATTAAAAACCGAAAAGATATAAACAGAGCGCAATTTCTCGCAACTGAACCACCGAAGTCCGTCGGCGCTATGTTTGAAGAAGAGGCCAATGTGAGGTCGAAGCCGCAGGCTTTTACGACGCAGGTATCACCAACGAACGCGCTCGCCACCTAAGCTGAAATGAATGTTCTGGACGTGTATAGGGGGCCGAAGGTCGAGACCTTTTGTATGGTTAGTGTGTGTTGAATCGACGCTGATGTCGGTGAATTATGTATACGATTAGAGTTATGTATTTATTTATTTATTTATTGCTTTAATGAGTTAATATAATATTTATTTTATTAAAAATTTATTTAAACTAAAAAAATGGAATGTAAGTTTTTATCTCAAAAATTCAAATAAGGATTTACAAGTTGCTAAGTTTTTTACGAGGGGTGCCTTGTATATGTCGGGATTTGGCAATCCTGGTGTCGCAATCTGGCAACTGACAGCTGTATCGCAAAGTTTGACATTTTTTGACTTTTACGTACTCAGAACGTTTTGAAATACCAGTGCTATTTGTGTTGTTTACAGTAACTTAAAAGATTCATCTCGGTCCTAAAATGGAATTAAATCGTGAACATTTTCCTGCGATTATTTTTTACAACTTTCGACGTGGATTAACTCAGCAACATTGCATGGATGAATTTAATTCATTTTTTGGCGATGAAGCTCCATCAAGGACCAGTGTTTATCGATGGTATGGTGAATTCAATCGTGGTCGTAGTTCACTTCAAGAGGAATTTCGTGAAGGTCGTCCAAAATCAGTTGTTGTTCCGAAAACCATTGATGCTGTGCGCGAACTGATATTGCAAGATCGTCATGTGACCTATCGTGAGATTGAGACAATCTTAGGCATTAGTGGGACCAGCATACATTCAATATTGCATAAACATTTGACTGTCAAAAAAATTTGTTCGCGTTGGATCCCACACAATTTGTCAATCGCTCAAAAAAAGGCTCGTGTCGATTGATCGAAGGAAATGCTCAAAAAATACGATCGCGGGGCTTCGAAACACGTCTATGACATCGTGACAGGTGATGAATCATGGATTTACGACTATGAGCCCGAAAGTAAACAGCAGTCGACTGCTGCAGGGTGTTTCAAGATGAGCCAAATCCAACAAAAGTTGTTCGCGCACGAAGCACTTCCAAGCAAATGGTCGCCTGTTTTTTCGGAAAAACTGGACATGTCGCAACCGTACCACTAGAACAACGCAGAAGAGTAAATTCTGAGTGGTACACAACCATTTGTTTGCCAGTTGACTTCCAAGAAATTAGGAAAACCAATCGCCAAAGACGGATCACTTTTCACCAGGACAATGCGAGCTCTCACACATCGGCTCAAACAACTGCACTTTTGAGCACCCAAAACATCGAATTAATGGGTCATCCGCCGTATAGTCCTGAATTGGCACCGAATGACTTGTTTTTATGCACGTACGTAAAAAACAAACTGAGAGGTCAACGTTTTTCGACACCTGAAGAAGCGGTTGCGGCATTCAGAATGCATGTTTTGCAGGTACCTCATTCAGAGTGGCAAAAGTACTTCGACAATTGGTTCAAACGCATGCAAAAGTGTATATATCTTCATGGAGAATATTTTGAAAAACAATAAAATGATTTTCGATTTTTAAAATTTGTTTTTGAAAGTGGTCGCGTACGGTCTACGAGTATTTACTTCTACTATTAGTGACACACTAGAAGGAGCTTTGGGAGAACTAAGTAAATGAGCTACCAACAGTGGTCTTAAAGTTAACCCAACCAAAACCCAGTTATTGTTGTTTAAAAATAAGAGGATGGTATCTACCACAGTTAGTACCATCGTCAATCAATGGGTTGAAATTCCGTTTCCAGACAGGGCTTTCAGAACTTGAAGCACAATGTAAAAAGCGAGTAGGAAAAGCTTATGTAGCTTATTATACGACCAAACGATTTCTTAGCAGAAGCTGGGGTTTTAAGTCTAAACTCACACTCTGGATGTACACTGCCATAGTAAGACCGATTTTGACATGCGGAGTACTAGTATGCATTATGTATTAAACAAACAGTAGACAAGGTTAGGTTAAACAAACAGTAGACAAGGTTAGACAGTTAACTAGCGTACAACGAGTACCCTCCGCAGGAATAACTGGTGCTATGAAATCGTGTCCAGCAGAGGCACTGAATGTCATACTAAACCTGTTACCAATATATTTTCAACTACGATTAACAGCAGCAAATACCGCCACCAGAATAAAAGAGGGTGGTTGTTGGAATACTAGGATGTTTGGTCATACTACAATTCTTAACAGTCGAAGGCTAAACGGCTATCCATCAGACATCACCGGCCTGAACAACTGCGCGGTTAGTTCTGCCTTTTCCAAACTGGATAAATAGGCAAAGCGAATAGGACTGGTGGTGAACGAGGACAAAACGAAGTACCTCCTGTCATCAAACAAACAGTCGGCACACTCGCGCATCGGCACCCACGTCATTGTTGACAGTTATGATTTCGAGGTTGTAAAGACTTCGTTTATTTAGAAACCAGCCGTAACATCGATAACAATGTAAGCCTTGCAATCCAACGGAGAATCTCTCTTTCCAACAAGTGCTACTTTAGACTAAGTAGGCAATTGAGTAGTAAAGTCCTCTCTCGACGAACAAAACTAACACTTTATAAGGCATGATGCCTGTCCTATCGCATGGCGCAGAAGCTTGAACGATGATAACATCCGGTGAGGCGTCCCTTGTAGTGTTTGAAAGAAAGATTCTGAGCAAGACATAGACATAGTGCAGCGAATAAAGATCCAGCGGCTACGTTAACTGGGTCATGTTGTCCGAATGGATACAAACCCTCCAGCTCGGAAAGTATTCGATGCGGTACCAGCTGGTGGTAGTAGAGGAAGAGGAAGGCCTCCTCTGCGTTGGAAAGATCAGGTGAAGAAGGACTTGGCTTCACTTGGTGTGTCCAATCGGCACCGGTTAGCACGAGAAAGAAACGGCTGGTGCGCTTTGTTAAACGCGGTCCAATTTGCGTAAGCGGTTATCGCACCAATCAAGAAGAAGACGAGTATATTCTAAGGAATAAAGCGAGTCATTTCGAGATTTTGGTTGAGCTCTTGTTTATTGCTTGAGAGCAAAGACTCCGAAATGTAGTTATTTCGAGTAGAACGGTAAAATATAAGCAGTACTTTCTGAAAACTAAGTCATTATTAATGTCGCCCGTTACTAACTCAACGACAACAGTCAAGCCCAGATTACAGGAACAATCCATGATTACATGCAATCAGCCACACTTCCGAAAAATGTATATGGAATCTTTTATGGCTGTCTGTATAACGCCGAGAACATTCCAGTTGATATTCATTCTGAGTCACGGTGGCCCTCAGAGCAGAGGGAAGTTAACTACTCTTTGATTGAAATGAAAATGAAAAATAAGATTTAGAATATCGTTAAGGTTTTGGGATTATCAGTAGGTCTATGATAAAAAAAGCTTTGCTAGATCTTCAACTTTCTCAAACAAAAAAAAAAAAAACACCGAAAATAAAAATGCAATATTTCTACGCAAGTTAGCCCCGTTTTCTTACCACAATGGATCGGCAACAGTCTAAGTTAGTGGGTTTAAAGACCCTTTACCACTTCCCATTTTATTAATTTTAACAATAGAATGTTCAATGGCCCACTAAATGATGTTGAATCGTTATTAACCCTGCATGCCCACTGTTAGTCATTTCGACTAACATCACTGCTTTTTACATTTGTAATTTCTTTTTCTCTCATTGTATCAATTTCATTTTTAACGTTGAGAGAGTTTATTCAGTTGCAAAGCTGCTCCTGATCAGTACGGACTTCTTGTTTGGCTCGCTTAAGTGGTATGTATGTATTTGTAGAAATTGCGTAGTCGAAACGACTAACATTGGGCTTAGTGCAACTTTTTTAGCATTGAAAATGAGGCCGACTAAAATTTGTGAGGAAGAAATTGAAAAAATGTTGGCTATGTCGGATGAGGATGAAGAGGATTTCAGTATTTCCGAAAGCGAATTCGAAACGAATTTACTAGAAAAGGGTATGAATTCTTCGGAGGATGATTCTTCGGACAATTCGGAGGACTCGAATGAAGAACCACCACCTCAGGCGCCGCAGGATAATATAATACCATTTTCCAAAAGATTTTTGCGTGGTAAAAATAAATATAAATGGGCGACAACTAAAGGAAAACGGCGTCGGTCTGCAACTAACATAGTGCATCATGCTAGAGGTCCAACAGGAGCAGCAAACAATGTTACGGATTGCGCTGAAGTGTTTAAATTATTTATCACTGATGAAATTTTAAGTATTACAGTTCATTACACCAACATCGAAATTGAAAAAAGGAATGGAGATTTTCCAACTGAAAAGCCGGTGAACAAAACAGAACTTGAAGCACTGATTCACATTTCACATTTTTTATCAACTTTATATTTAATTAAATTACTTAAACTTTATAACGGCAGGAAGCCTTGTTATTTTTTATGTTCTTTTTAATTTATTTTTAATTTTTTCTCAACATCATGTGTTGAGCAATAAATAAATGTTAAGCTTTCAAGCTAAAAGTTGAGACTTGTGCCTTATGTACAAAACTTTTATTTTGAACTCTTTTTATGTTTAAATAATATAAAATAATTCTTTAACTTTATATCGGCAGTGAAATGTTTTTTAATTTTAAGGTTTTTTAATTTTTAATTTTTTTTTTTTGTAACACTAAGTAAGATATCTAAGGCTGAAGAGTAACAAAATGTGATAATAATAAAAATAAATGAAAAACAGAAACAATTGAAAATGTTGTTTTACTTTTGAATAAAGAAAGGAATAATATTTTAATTTTTCAGTAACTTTTAAAAATTATGAGCATAGGTAGTTCTGCAGCATCGATATTTTGAGCATGTTAGTCGAATCGACTAACATTGGTAACAACGTACAAAAAATCACGGTGGGAATGCAGGGTTAAGTGATCGATAAACGACATTCATAGAACTCCTTCAATGTGCGTAATACAAATTATTAATATAAAACCGACTCAAGTGTACCGAATATACGTACCTTTTGGATTTAGAAGGGTTTAAAACCTAAATATTTTCATCACTATTTAGAGCACTATGACCAACCCGGGCTGCTATAACACGAAAATTATGGTGGAAAATACGAAAAATTTACGCTGAAATGCACGGTGGTTTGTGTCCAATCTAAATGTGACAAGGAAGAAGAAAATTGGCTCAAACGTACGCAACAATGTTTAACAATTTGGTTTAAATAGTAACGGTTTCGCAGCCTAAGTTGTCTTCATCTCATATAGTACACCGTTCATGCTAAATGCTAACAGTCCTTTACTGTGCGCTTGACACATTAACAATATATTAGGCCTCTTCTATTCGCCACTTCACCGCTCGCTATCTCTATGCTCGATTAATTTGACCAAAAATTTGCATGCGAAAACAGCAAAGTGGCCGAGTAAGACTCGCCGCTAGCGACTATGGCCATAAGCTCATTACATGCACTGCCTTACCAACACATAACAATTTAAGGCAGCTCCCTTCTCGCGTTGCCAACATATGCTCACATCTACTAGTTGCTTCATCTATTCGCCGCTTGCTAACTCTTGGCGAAAGGTAAAAGCTTTCTATTATTCTATCCGCATATTGATAAAACTTAAAGCTTTGCGACTCAGCGCTTTTCCCCACACCGTGGTGAACACTATAAAGTAAACATAGATCAGCTGTTTAGTGTGAAATGTAATCTACAACGTTCGTGTATTTTATATTTTAATTTACGTTTATTTTAAATTAAATTATTCAATTATTTGGAGTTTCTTTTTAGGAAAATAAAACATGATCGTTTTACGCACGGGCATTTGGAGACATCTGTGGCAACCAGGGGGCTCACCCAGAAGTTGGGACGGGGAAAAATAACACAAGGACGCCCCAGCAAATCCAAGATTTGTGGAAGCAGCTAGCAGTGCAATTAAACGCTTGTAGAGGGCCAACTCGTACTGTAGCTAAATGGAAGGATGTAATTTGTTTAATATTTATTATATTTCTATAAAAGTATACATATGTGAACACATTTGCATTTGCAGGCATTGGGTGTGTGGAAGTGTCAACTGTAGGCTATGCACCAAGTGCCAAGCCTATGAGTGATTTTGAGGAAAAGGCTGTGGCAACTTTTGGACTGGCTGCTGTTCGCGGTGTGGGCACAAGAATGATAGAGAAACAGATTACGCCTTCCCGATTCGCCGTGTCGTAAAAGCGGATGAATAAACAAGCAAAAGGAAGGGGAATTACATGCTTGTGAAGAAGAGGAGCAGTCGAAAGCAATGGAAATAACCAAACACAAGAAATTATACACACAGACACACACGTACTTTCCTGCCACGGCGTCTTCCGCATAAAAAAGCAAAAGTAAACTGCATTTCGAGGCTTCATATTGATTTCTGCTTTCACAATTTAACACACAACACTTCGTTTGCATTAGTTTGATTAGTTTAAATTTCACAAATCGCAAAACTACCATCCCGTTCACTTAACTTCCACAAACACGCAATTTTTCCTACTTTAATTACTGCTCAAAACTAGGAATAAGGCAGCCTATCAAGCAGCCAGACCACAGCAGTATTTTCCAGGCGGAAGTTTTTGCTGTGGGGAAGTCCGCGGAGCTAGCCCACACAAGAACAAGAAAGAACTCAACAATTAATATATACGTGGATAGTCAAGCAGCAATAAGAGCAATAAGCTCATATTGTATTAAGCCCAAAAATGTTCGACGGAGCAGGGAGGCTATAGAAAGGCTAGCCGGAAACAATAGGCTGCATATCTACTGGGTACCTGGTCACAAAGGCATTATGGGGAACGAAATAGTAGATGAGATAGCAAAGAGTGCTGTGAGACTACCATTTGAACAAGAGAACGACCTACCAAAACCGCTAAACACAATATACAACGAAATGGACGACCACATGAAAAGGCAAGTGGAATCTAGGTGGACTAACCTGACCACATGCAAAACAGCAAAAGTCATGTGTAGAACTAACGACAAAAAACTGACTGCATTCGTACTTACGCTCTCGCGAAAGGAATGCAGAACTATCATAGGTATGCTAACAGGCCACAATCTATTGGCTGCATATGCCCACAAGATGGGGATTGCTAACACGGACAAATGCAGAAAATGCAGAGAGGATGTTGAGGAGACTTTAGAACACCTTCTGTGAGTTTGTCCGGCATTATTAAAAACGCGACTAAGATGTCTGGGAGCCCCATTGTTTGAGGGTCTGGAAGACGCCTCAAAAGCGGAGCTCCCAGCCCTACTTAGATTCGCCAAAAGCGCTGACATCCTACATGATGTCTACTTTAGGTATTCATAGAGGTCGGTCTCCATCTGGTATCGCTAGGGACCAAAAGGTCTATGCGTGGATTATTGCCAACCAGGCTAACTTAACCTAACCTAACCCGGCAACTTTATCAAGTCCTCTACTGTCGCCAAACACTGCACCAGCGTCAATTCCTCTTCCATCGCCTACCATTGCCAACCCCTTTGCCATCAACGTAGTAGCTCAATAAAGAACTCGGACACCCAAGTGATATGGTTTTAAATAAAAAAATTACATATTAAAACGAATCCCCCACAGAATCTGTGTTCTCTATAGAAGTTGTAACTGTTTCCTCTTTCTTTGGTTTTTCCTTAATCACAACATCTCTACTGGTTATAATCTGCCTTTTTATTGGATCATAAATTCTATATCCTTTTACATTCTCACTGAAACCAACTAGTATATGTTTCATTGATTTATTATCCCATTTGGCTCTTTTTTTCCTTTGGTATGTGAGCCATCACAGTGCTTCCAAATATACGAATATATTCTAAGTTTGGTTTAATTCCAGTCCACGCCTCATATGGAGTCTTTTCAATGTTTGAGGCTACTGACCGGTTTTTTAAATAGACAGCTGTGTTCGTAGCTTCTGCCCAAAATGTTTTGCCCAAACCAGCATCGAAGAGAAAACAACTTGCTCTCTCTACAATGGTTCTATTTGATCTCTCACTTAGCCCATTCTGTTCGGGCGTGTAATGATTTGTTTTTTGATGTATGATGCCTTCTGATTTCAAATAATTCTCAAAACCATTACTGCAATATATATATATATATAATTGGCGCGTACACTTCTGTTATGTGTTTGGCCGAGCTCCTCCTCCTATTTGTGGTGTGCGTCTTGATGTTGTTCCACAAATGGAGGGACCTACAGTTTCAAGCCGACTCCGAACGGCAGATATTTTTATGAGGAGCTTTTTCATGGCAGAAATACACTCGGAGGTTTGCCATTGCCTGCCGAAGGGCGACCGCTATTAGAAAAATGTTTTTATTAATTTTGCTTTCACCGAGATTCGAACCAACGACCTCTCTGTGAATTCCGAATGGTAATCACGCACCAACCCATTCGGCTACGGCGGCCGCCAATACTCCCAACCATTATCCCACATTATCCCAACATTATCCCCAATAGACGTTATATCCTATACGTAACTGAAACTGTTAATTTCAAAATGTCATAACTTTTTTAAAAAAAATCGTACAATAATTTAAAAAAATGCGTTTTAAAGCTAAAGAGTTGTACTATGCGACCTTTTCGTCGAAAATTAAAAAAAAAAATTTCTATCCCAAAAAAAATTATTAAAAATGGCCATTTTTTGACCTTTTAGGCTTCATTTACCAAAAATTCTGACGTGATGGAGCATTTTGAAGGTCAGATTCGTTTTCAGCGCATAAAAAACTACAAGAAACAAGTACAGCCATTCTAGAAACTCACCCTCGCAGAACTGTGTAATGGGCACTGATTCCTATAATGACCAGTATTTTTACAATGATAACAAGTAACTGTTTTTGTGTTCATTGTTTTGTTTACATTTGAGGTTGAAGTATTCTCGAAGGTCGAGGTTGGTCCGCCATTTTTACCATTGTTGCTCTTTTTACATTTCTTCTGCCAGCCTTCAGCGACAAAAGCGGAATTGCGCTCTGTTTCACTCACATCAACTGATTCCATATCAAGTAATTTTGTTTTGATGGTGTCGGTAGTTATTTGAATGCCAGAACGTTCTATTGCCATAATCATAGGCATAAATCGCTCAGGTAAACCGGCTAGCAACAAAGAACCGATCCATTCGTCACTAATGGCGAAGCCTGTTCCTCTTAAACGTTGAGACGTTTCCACTATTTGTGTCACATTTTCACTGTTTTCTAACCTTATGGATATAAGATGACGAAGCAAACTAATTCTTCTCGAAAAACCTGAGTCATCGAACAAAGCACCCAGCTTTTCCCACAACTCTTTCTTAGTCTCACCAACTTTACAATTCGGAACTTGGTAAAGGTAAGTCGTCGAAATGGTGTCTGATATACTACCATGTCAGTGGAATTGTTACGTCGCGTCAGTCGCAGAGGGTTAAACGAGAAATGTTTGAGAAAGCATTTTATTTTATTATGTAATAGAATATTTATGGGGCATTCCTTCTCAACGGGAGACCCCTATCCATCCAAAAATGTTTTTGAGCTAGAGAGTTCTAATAGGGCTTAAAATTTAGCTCTTTTTATCTACTTTTCAATACAGAGTGGCCAAAAACGAAATTCAAGATGGCTCATTTAATATGGCTAAAAATGTAATCAAAATTCATTAAATTCATTCTAATAACCTATGCCAAAAAAATTCATTTCAACGGAAAGAGTTGTACGAAGTCTCAAAATTTAGCTAATAAAGTTTACTTTAAAATACAAAATGAAAAATTTATAAATCCAAGATGGCGGCCACAACATGGCGGCTAATTTTTTAAAACTACTCAAATCCACTTAAAATTTATTACTTGGGGGTTTTTTGGGTCGCTGATTACAAATCTGGTGTTAGATTTCCAAATTTCAAAATGGCGGATCCAATATGGCGGACGGATTTTTGAAAAAACTCATGAATTCGCATGAATCTCGTTACTCAGGAGTTTTTTTAGTCGATGATTACGAATCTTTTGTTAGTTTCAAAAAATTTAAGAAGGCGGATCCAATATGGATAGCTAAGGTCCAGACAGTTAAGGCAAGACTAGTTTTGGTCCAACCAGCAAAGGCAAGACAAGATCATATTCCAGACAGTTAAGGCAAGACTACTTTTCGACCAACCAGCCAAGGTAAGATAAAATCATTTTCCTGACAGTTAAGGCAAGAATAGTTTTAGTCCAATTCACTTAACCTTGTAGTTTAGTACAATGCCATTTGGAGCGTTTGAGTATCTTTTCATTAATAATTGTTTATTCTCACAGACCAAAAAACAGTAATTTTTTATTATTTGTGGGACTGCTGGAGCTTCGCTGAATCTTCTTTTGAGAAATCTGTCTACGCTCTCATGCGTTTTTCGACTGTAATAAAAAACTTTAATACTTGTAAAATGTTTCTCTTCCCATTTTACAAGTTTGTCATGGGATAAGAGCTTCGGACGGCTTAGACAGAAGACTGTTTCGTGCAGCTTCTCTTTTAAACGTCGCGCCAATACCATCTGAGGGTCCTTTCCCATGCGCAGTCACATGTACATGCCATTCAGCTTTTACTCCAAAGTCTTCTTCATGATGGACCAAGTTTGTCATTTGACATTTATTTTTGAAGTGTTGCTTGGCCCCATCGCTGAAATAAATTAATTTTTTCACATTATGGTTTTCCTTTAAATAAGGAATTAATATTCTTTGCATTGAATAAACAGCCGCAGTATCATGTCGAGTACCCTCAGATAAAAATACAAGACTCTTATGTTTAATTTCGGTATCTACTTTGTAATAAAACATGACAGGAAAGACTGTACATTGCGTGTTGTTAAAATGAAACGCTTGAGAGGCATCTTGAACAACGTATTTATAGTTCTCAGAAAAGTCCAAAATAATAAAAACTTCACCATCATCTAAATTGTCCTTCTTATCACGATGGAACTGCGACTGCTGTTTTGCCAAAAATGAGTGAGGTTTTAGAAGTAGAAGCTTATTGCATAATTCTTCTATATATTCTGCTGTGGGGACAATGCGTGCCTGCAATGTGGATCTGTCTGTACTAGTCCATGCACTATATTGTACATGGTAAATATTTTTTCCATCTAATAATTGCTTTAAGGATTGCGAGAAGTTTGCAATACTTGGACATTCATCACATGTACCAAGGAAGCAATTCTCAGTGGGATTTTTGCAGCTGATTTGCTTTAAACAATCCTTATAACTTTTTATTGGAGTTTCCAAGTTTTCTGTTAATTTTTCAATTTCAATCGCATCCAAAGCAACTTACAATTCTGATGAATGATACACACGCAGACAGAATGAGTTCCACTGCCTCCAGCAAGAATACATTGTTTTGGGCGGAGAAGGGCAAATTTACTGAAACTTACCGGAAAGGTTTCGTTGGATTCTTTGTATAAAGAAAAAAGTCCCTTCAAATCCAAAAGTAGAAGACGTTTTTGCTTCAAAGACTTACCGTTTTCATCTTTTACAGAGACCACATCTTTCTGACCAGCCATTACTCTACTGTTTTCGTCACTAGTGTAAAATTTCACCACATTTTCAACAGTTGATGACGATAATGCTTTTCCAGACTTCGCTGTAGTCTCTGCCAAAATACCATTAGAATTTCGAAGATCTATAGCCTTCTTAGCAAACTGCCAACTGCAGGCAAATTCTTCTGAAATTTTGTTAGCACTCCATGTCTTCGGGAGTACAGTAAGAATGCGTAACCTTAATGGATCATTAATAGCCAAACTTGAAAATTTTTCTTTCAAATCAGAAATCATTTCTTTCAATTCGATTTCTCTTTTAGAACGAACAGTCACTGGATTTACTGCATTATGGTCCATATCCGTGCTGACGACAACTTTATTCATTTGATGCACTGACGCTTCCGAATCTTTTTTATGAATTTTAGACTCATGTTTCCTTTTCCTGCATTCAGAACAAACCTTGACTGAATCAGGAAGCTCAGGAAATTTCCGTTTCAAACTAGTTGAAATTTTTCGCAAATTTTTACCTTTGTGGTTAGAAACACCAAAAGGATTGCAACATCGGTCTCTATGAAAGATGTCCTTACCTGACATCCTTTTTATCAATATTAAAAAAAAGGAGATTTAGATAGAAAAGGTGAGAAAGGATAGGAAAAACTTTGGAACCTGCAAGACTTTTCCTAAAATTCTTTATGAAAATGGAAAAAAAAGAAAAAGTAAGGAGGATACACTAAAAAGAAGGATGTAAAATTTTACTTTAATAAAACTGTTATAATTAACAGAAATACGTGCAAGGAAGGGTTGTTCTGGATCGCTGTCACTGAAAGAGTTCGACTGCTCTGGTCCGCTATCAGGGATATAATGAACGAACTGGCGTTCGTGCAGTAGTGGGGAAACGCTGCTTGGTGGGGCAAAGCGACGCGCTGATTGGCTCTGTGGTTCTTTCAGTGCAGTAGCGTAACAAGGCTGGCCGGTACCTCGAGACAGTGAGGATACGCGCAAACGTATCATTTAATTTTTAATGTTCAATTTCTCGAAAGCAAACAAGTCAATAGACTTGTTCGACATATGACATAGATATGATGAATGGTATATTAGTATGGTATGTGGGGGTTAGGGCATAATGTTATATAAATAATTCTTTATATATTCGTGAAAATTAATTATGTAGGTAGAAAGAAAAAACTATTTTTAAAAATAAGATAACCAAAATTAGCGATGGTTATCTTATTATTCAACTGCTGAGTGATAATATCTTCTTGACATATATTTTTAAAAATGCTTATTTCAAGTAAAACCGGAGGTAAGACATTATAAAAATTCGGAAATTATATTGTTTTATAATATAAATTTAACAGTAACATTGTTAATTGGTTCCACTGATTTTCCATCATTTGTCATTTTTACATGAATTTATCAAAGAATTGCTTGGGTTTCAATGAAAATAACGAACTAAACCTCAAAAAACTCATCAAAATTCTTAATTTCAGCTAAAAAAAAAAAAAAAAAAACAAATTAAGGATGAATTGTTACAAATAAATTTTTTATTTAAATTAATTAAAAACCGAAAATTTCAATTTAATCAAGAAGATATTTATGAAGTTATTAAGCAAAGATTCAAAAGTGTTCTGTTTATGAAAAATCACCCTTACAGCCATATGGTAGCGATCAAAAAGTAAAACAAGGGATATGTCACGAGACACGAAAAGTGTTATGATTGGAACTGATTCCAAATCTATTAGGTATCAAGAAAACAAACCAACTTCAATTAATGTAAAAAAAAAATGTTAAATTGTCAATTGTCAATTGTATCTAAACAACTATAATTTTAATTGTGGATTTTTAATGTCACATTTGTATTAAGCGACCCACAAAATCCTTCAAGACACAAATTCAATGTAAATTAAAAATATTTTTGACAAATCATTCGCCATATTGGATCCGCCATTTTGAAATTTGGAAATCTAACACCAGATTTGTAATCAGCGACCCAAAAAACCCCCAAGTAATAAATTTTAAGTGGATTTGAGTAGTTTTAAAAAATTAGCCGCCATGTTGTGGCCGCCATCTTGGATTTATAAATTTTTCATTTTGTATTTTAAAGTAAACTTTATTAGCTAAATTTTGAGACTTCGTACAACTCTTTCCGTTGAAATGAATTTTTTTGGCATAGGTTATTAGAATGAATTTAATGAATTTTGATTACATTTTTAGCCATATTAAATGAGCCATCTTGAATTTCGTTTTTGGCCACTCTGTATTGAAAAGTAGATAAAAAGAGCTAAATTTTAAGCCCTATTAGAACTCTCTAGCTCAAAAACATTTTTGGATGGATAGGGGTCTCCCGTTGAGAAGGAATGCCCCACATATATTTATATAATTGGCTCGTACACCCTTTTTGGGTGTTTGGCCGAGCTTCTCCTCTTATTTGTGGTGTGCGTCTTGATGTTGTTCCACAAATCGAGGGACCTAAAGTTTCAAGCCGACTCCGAACGGCAGATATTTTTATGAGGAGCTTTTTCATGGAAGAAATACACTCGGAGGTTTGCCATTGCCTGCCGATGGGCGATCGCTATTAAAAAAATATTTTTCTTAATTTTGATGTTTCACCGAGATTCGAACCAGCGTTCTCTCTGTGAATACCGAATGGTAGTCACGCACCAACCCATTCGGCTACGGCGGATTACTACATTGTTTATTTTATTTATTTTATTGTTTTATTTATTTTATCTTATTAAATAATCGAGATGAAATTATATGAATATAGATATAAAAAAGGTTTCTAAAAGAGCGGTGCTAAAAAATATTCTTCACCCAATAACTGAATTTTTAATATAAAAAATTTGTGGAATATATAAATGATTGAAAATTTTTTTTGTTCTTTTTCAGTTCCGCAGCGATATGCGTGAGTGATTGAACTTTGATTACAGGGTCCAGAACTCGAAGTGTAACCAACTTCAGACCGCTCGCAGATCAGCTGTCTGTTAGTTGGCTAAATGACAATCCAGAGTATTGTTTACGAAATAAGATTGGGTTTTCGTAGTTTCTATCGGCGATTCTGTTGAGCGTAATATCTCGATTGAAAGTGACAAAATGGGACGATATGTGGATTTACCATTAGAAATGCGTAAAATTGGTATCAAATTGTACTTGGAAGCAAGTCACTGCGCGAAATCGGCTAAACAATTGGCAAATCGTATTCTACGTTGCAAAGTTCTATTGCTAACTAGCTGTTACCTGCGGCTTCGCTCGCGTTGAAGCCCTTAAATAAATATCAAAGATCATTACATTTCAATAGGACTGAATCAATGTAATTTAGTATTTAAAAATTACTACATGCAATGAGTTTCAAAAACTTAAAATATGCTTTATTTAATTACAACAACAAATGTTAAAATATATTTCACTGTAACAAAAATAAATAATTTTAAATTCTTATAATTCAAAAAGATATAATGGAGAGTATTAATCTAGGATATTTTTGTAGACTATATTATAAGTTTTTCCGTCTTTTGCAAATAACACTTCGTTCAATAATGTGTGTGACTAATTAATTAAAACAAATTTTTTTGCCAAAATTCGTTTTTATTCATCAACATAGTCCTGGTATGTGTAAATTCCGGGCATTAGACACTCGCGAACATGCTACATATAGTTGACCGTGAGAGAAGCATGACTTTTCTAAATGCACTCCCGCTACCTGCAATGTCTGCCCTTGTGCTTTGTTTATGGTAACAGCAAAGCTAAGCTTGACGGGAAACTGAATCCTTTTGAGTTGGAATAGAAGGTCAGTGGGAATAATTGGAATGCGAGGTATGATAACACTTTTTCCCCTTACCCATACCTGTTAAAATAGTAGCACCAAGTATATTTTGCCCCAATTTTGTTATCCGGAGCCTTGTTTCATTACATAGCAGAGAAGCATTTAGATTTCGCATAAGTATCACTGGTACATTCAATTTTAATTGAATTTTATGTGACGGTACACCCGACAGTTCAAGTGAGTTTAAAAATTCCATAGAATATGAAGTACTTAGTTCCGTATCCATAATTGTATCCATTGACAAATATTCCTTCATTTCTCCTTTCACCTCTTTTAAAATGTCAGTGTTCATCCTAGAAACTACTTCATTTTTTGGCGTTAAGGGGAGGGTAGGGTCACAAAATCGAAATTTTTTTTCTTCACTCATCTTATAGTAAATCATTTCAAGAATGTTGTGTCAAAATTTTAAGTGGATCGGAGCAGAACTCTCAAAGTTATAGCCTTTGTAGGCACTCTACCTCGAATGCGGAGCATAGATAATTTTTCAGAGTCATTTTTTCAAACGCGTTTTTCCCGAAACGACTTCTTAAAAGTCGGTGCCAATCACAACTCCGAAACTATTCAACCGATTCTTTTCAACACCTCTCGAAAAACATATCTCCAAAAAAACTCTGTCATGGGCTTATTTGTCAATATTTTATTATTAATATTTTTTAAAAACTTATTGAAAAGATGTACAATAACATGCAACTGATTTTATTAAAGTATCTTAAGTCATATTTCTGTAAAAAATTCAAAAAAAAAGTGTTTTTTTTTTTAGCGCTAAACCCTACCACCCCCTTAATATTGCTCTTGCGCACAACAACTGATCACAACTCAAATTTTGTTGCAATTCCGGAAAACATGAGCGATGAGATCCACATCATTTTCTACTAAATTGCAAAATTCTCTTCATAGTGATATACATATAACCTTCTTTGTCAACGTCTAATCAACCATCACCAATTTTCAACAACATTTCTGCATAAAGTCCCGAGTCCACGTCATTATGTAGATGAACTCTCATATTCGTTTTGAGGCTGAGTTTTTCAACTGGCGACCATAAGCATGATGATTTAATACCTACATGCTTGAATTTCATCTGCTGGTGTCCCTCTCCGAATGACTGGGAGGGTTTGTCGGAAATCACCAGCCAATAAAACTACCATTCCTTCCAGTATATCTGAACTATCTCGCAAGTCCTGGAGAGTCCAGTTTAAAGCTTCCATAGCCTTCTTGTGAGACATTGTACTTTCATTCCACACTAAAAGCTTACATTCTCGCAGCATCCTACCTCACGAACTATTTTTACTGAAATTACAGATGGGTGAATCTTCCTGTTCATCACCCATAAAATAAACTTGCAAAAATGTATGCTAATAATTTTCTTCCGGAAATAGTGATCCAATTTGATGATATATCTGCTCTTGTACAGTAAAAGTTGGTGAAAATCCGGGCATTCTTATCACTTTATCAACTCCAAAGGATGTCATTTGAAAGCAAGAGTTATACTTTCTTATTTTGCTTAAGAATTGCTTTCACTCATTTGTAACATTTAACAATAAAGTTTTTAAAGGCTCTTCTGGTTCACCAAGTACTGGAAGTGAAACTTTACCACTGGAACAACACATTCCAGCAGTTTCATCTTTCCACTTGAAAGCATCGTAATACTGACATTTTTTATCCATTGTGTCAATAACAATTAAAGGATGATTATGATATTCAATTGCAGGATCATATTGAGATCCAGTACCATTAAATACATACCACTCCTTACTTATAAAATTTCTACGGCGCGTGCTCTGCATTTCTGCATTATGAATTCTTCTCACCTGCGATTGCTCTGGGGTTTCTATTGCTCTTCTAGCTGCCTGCAGCTCAGCTTGTCTTTCTGAGCGAACTTGTGCTTGAAAAGGCGGTTCAGTTGCTCTCAAAATCCTTTGTCGCTGTGATGTTGTTGTTTTCTCAGCTCTGCGTGAATCGAAGGCTCTTGATTTCGTGCAACTTTTGCCGCACGGAGCCGCGACGAATTTTTGGATAGATCAGATTTCCGTTTCCGAGGCATTTTTAAAGAAGAACAGAGTAAGAATTAAAATCAGTGGTAAGATTTAAAATAATCAAGTGACATCTAACCACAAAAAAGACACCAAACCTCAAAAATCAAAATTTTATATATTTTATATAAAAATATAAAAATGACCGAAGAAAACCAAATATCAGATCAATCTGTCATCAAGAAAAGGGTAAAATTCCAATTACTAAATTTGACCCAAACAAACAAATAAATAAACTGGGCAAGCTAAATATTCGTAAAATTGTTTAATAAAAAAAACAATAAATATAAAAAAATTTCAAACAGCTGAAATTTTGAGATTTTTTGACAAACAATTTTTTTATCATTCAAAAAAAAAATTAATAAGATGTATCCTATGTTACTACTAAGACCTCCAAAAACATGTGTACAAAGTTTCATAATAATCGGTTAAGTAGTTTTGGCGTGAAAGCGTAACAAACAAACTTACATTCACATTTATAATATTAGTAGGGATTACGTTAATACTGGTAAATTGGAAGCTAATCACCTCCAAACCGGAAGGCGAAACATATTGATTCCACGTGAGGAACGCCGAACGAAATGTCCTCCCTGACACTATGCCAAAATATTCAGGAGTTTTTGCTTAAAAAAGTAAGCCCACAAACAGCCTTACATTTCAGAGATTAACAGAAAGAAGAGATTGGAGTTCGCCAAAGTCTATAAACATAAATGAGTCAGTTTCTTTTTACGAAAACGGCATATTCAGTGTTGAGTCAAAATTTAATGTGTTCGGATCATATGGCCCTCCAAAAGTTTCGCGAAAAGAAAATCAGAACTGAATGGAAAAAATAGTATTCCTACCGTTAAGCGAGGAGGCGGAAATGCAATGGTTTGGGGGTGCATAGCTGCATCTGGAGTAGGAAAAATGGTTTGTGTTGATGATAAAATGGACAAACATTTTGAAGAAAAATTTGCATGAAACTTGGATTGGATGCTAAAGGGTTCTTGTTTCAACAAGAAAATCACCCAAAGCACTCATCTTATCTCGTGCAAGAATGGCTTATTATCACTGTAAGCAACTCTTTGGCCCCCTCCGCGTTAGTGAAGTCAACCGTGTACAGTGGAACAGCGGGTTGTATGAGCTATATGGGGACATGGGCATAGTTAAGCGGGTAAAAATACAACGGCTACGCTGGCTTGGCCATGTCATTCGTATGAAAGAAGAGGAAGAGGAAGACCACATCTCCGTCGGAAAGACCAAGTGCTGCAGGACCTGTCTTCACTCGAGATTTCCAACTAGCACCAGCGAGCGTAAGACAGAAACCGCTGGCGCGCCATTTTGGATTCGTCCAAAACCGACACCCGGTGGTAGCGCCACATAAGTAAGTAAGTAAGCAGTTTTAAACTCCACCTCAATCACCGTATCTGAGCTCAATCACCCAATCGAGCATGTTTGGGAGCTCTTAGAAAGGAGAATCAGAAAGCACAAAATAATATCAAAGGCGCATGAAATACAACTTTAAGTGCTGAGTGGGAGAAAATTGCAGCTAATGAAACCAAGGTATTTGTAAAAAGTATGCATCGACGTTTGGAAGCAGGTATTAAAGGTAAAGGCGGTCCAATAAAGTATACAAATACGAAGATGTGAACCGGGTTCGTGAATTTTTGAACATTGACCGCCGTGCTAGTCTACGTGAGATCAGTGAAGAGTTAAATTTAACTTATTACAATGTGCGGGAAATCGTGACCGGAAAACTTGAAATACGCAAAGTGTGTGCCAAATTGGTTCCAAATGTTTTGACTGATGAACAAAAGCAATTGCGTGTGGGAAAGAGTCGTGGAGTATTGGAAAATGACGAACAGAATAATACTTTAGACAATTGTATCTCAGGAGATGAAAGAAAGCTGAAGGGGAGGCGTTTCGACGATTCCGGCGGATGAGTTTAAAAAATGTTTCCTGCAGTGGAAGGACCGCTACCAGCGGTGTATTGACGTTCAAGGGTCCTATGAAGAATATTAGTTGTATAAGCCAAAAGGTTTAATAAAACTGCTTAAAAAAAATAATGCTCATTACTTTTCAATCAAAACCTGTAATTGCGGCGGGGACGGATTTCTTGCAAAATAATTAGATTGCTTTTCTGATTGCTTGATGACAGCAGGCAAATAACAAGCAAATAATTTTCCTGCAATTATAATTATTATTTACTTTTATATAGTTAAAAAAAAACTCATTCCTCAAACCCAAAAACTTATACTTTCCATCCTTACTCACGCACAATAGTCAACGCATTACTTGCATTGTGGCTGCTAAAGCAAGCAAAAAACAAAGAATAGACAAGCAAAGACACAGTTACACATTGCATCAGTGGCGCCAGCAAGATGAAGCGGGCAGCCGCGATAAGAGCGGAAACACACTACTTTAGCGAAGTGCTCAACCATTTGTTTGATCCTTCTGGTAGAAAAATGTGGCACACAGATGGCGCTCCAAGCAGTAAGAAGGCATTGCTCCTAAGCATCGATAGCGACAGGCTAATCACTTACCCTGCCAGAAAGCAAAATAGATTAATGAAACCTACGCAAGACAAGTCTTGTTGAGTCCCTATGCTCCCGAGAGGAGTGAACAAGGAAAAAAAAGAAGTATACATAGTTAATACAATCTTCCCTATCATCATTTTCACTTTTCGCATATTAAATTTTTTGATAAGGCCTCTCTCTCTTTTACCAAAAAGCCACTTGTCGATTTATAAAGTCGAAATGCTTTATTAAATATACGAGGGTCGTTTGAAACAGACAGATGCTACTACTGGTATCTCTTGGAAGAACACACACGTGAACAAGTGTCAGCCCGATCTGTCATTTTTTTTGGGCTTGGAATTCGTTTGCATCGAGGAAGTCGAGTGATTTTCCTTTCCCAATCAGACAGTGCATCAGCTCACGCTTTAACAGTTGTGGCCACAAAATTAATGGAAAGCGGGTTACAGCTCGTTTCACGTGCCCCTATTCTGCAGACTTGGCTCCTTTAGATTCCTCGGACTACTATTTGTTCCCCAATCAGAAGAAATGGCTGGCGGGGAAACGATTTCATTCAAACGAGGAGGTGATTGCAGAAACGAATGGCTATTTTTCAGACTTGAATCAATCCTATTATATTATTCGGAATGGATCAGTAAACTAGAACAGCGTCAGGCAAAGTGTATAAGCCTAAAACGAGCGACTAAAAAAAAAAAGCGTTGACCCAAACAATTAAAAAATAAATAAATAATTGACGCGTACACTTCTGTTAGGTGTTTGGCTGAGCTTTGTGGTGTGCGTCTTTATGTTGTGCCACAAATGAAGGAACTTACAGTTTTAAGATGATTCCGAACGGCAAATATTTTTTTTATAAGATGCTTTTTCATGGAAGAAATACACTCGGATGGTGAAAAGGAAAATTGTGAGGGGAACTTTGGCTGCACGCCACTTGGGGGCTCGGCAGTCGATTTCTGCAGGATCATTTCATCATGTAAACACATACTCGCTCAATTAGTCGTTGTTCAGACGGCAAGGAAGTGTCATTGGTTGGTTTTTTCGTATATCACCAATCTCAGTTTGTTTGTAAACACAACCCAAGCCACGCCAGCCCATCAGCTGATTCTGTCGAATTCGCTCAGAGCCGAGTAACGGTATGCTAAAGAGCTCATCTTAAAAATCTTTTCACGATGTTGAACATTGAAGAAACAATCATCGAACATCGAGAACAAATGAAAAAATATTGAACTCGCCGCTTCAAATTTGCACTATAATCTGCACCTCAATACAGAGAGCGGTTGCCTTGAGAAACTAGAAACTATTGCGGATGAAATATTATATTGAGGAAGCATTCTAGACTTCACCCCTTCAAAATTCAAATTGGGCAAGCGTTTAAGTTTTCATGCGACGCGATGTTGGAGCGATTTCCTTCGAAAAAACCCCGCTTTTGCAGTAATGAAGCTCATTTTCATTTAAATGGAAGTGTAAATAAGCAGAATTGCCGTTTTTGGCCACCGAAAGAACAGAACTCACTGTTAAATCAGCAACAGCCATTTTCTGAGAGAACATCCTTCCTACAGCACTTACACGTGGTTCGAGCAAGACGGCGCCACGTCACACAAGGCCAGGGAGACCATGGCGATATTGCGTGTGTTCTTCGATAACAAACTGATAAACCGTTTCGGTGATCTATCCTAGCCACCCAGGCCGTCCGATATTATCCTTATGAACTTTTTTATATGGTAAGTAAGTTCTGTGAATCAAAACCAGCGACTATCTTGGCACTAAAAGAAAATACCGTTCGCGAAGTTAATGGCATCCCGGCATCGATTCTCCAGCGATTGACACGCAGGACACCGGTCTAATTCGAATAGTCCATCCGACATAACGGCAAATGGGCTCGCATTAGTGAGAAAAGAAAACAAAGGCTTTTGGTGAGCATCTATGAGTTGTCCGCAAAACGAAAATTGCATCTACGCTTTCATAGGTGGCGGATTTTAACAAATGCGACGCTGGTATTTCGTTCAACTAACCATTTAAATACAAAAAAAAGCTTCATTATACGACCGCGTTACACCAAAACTGATTATCGAATTTCCATATTTGTAGTCTACATGAGCAAGTCCTTCAACGCTATACCCAAACAAGAGCATTTCTCCCAGCAGTAGACAAAGTCAGTAATTGTAATGATTTCAAAACCAGACAAGGATGCAGCCATCAAAATACAGGACCATCAACTTGCCAGCAAGACTTTGAAAACTATTTGAAAAACTTTTTATTCTTAGACTTGGTTCACATCTGCGAGCTTTTCATAATAGCCAAGTCCGCCAAATTTGTTTTCGGGAAAAGCACGGAGCGAGCATTGCAAAGCAAAGATTCTAGAATTCGATGGAGTTTAACTGGATGGCCTTATAAAGAAAATCAAAACATCCACAATCTGTTAAAATCTTTGGAATAGAAGATTTGCAGTAAAGGTCAGCACTTATATCTTTAGTGACCAAACTTGAATGGCTAGAGTACCACAACTCAGTGTTCTTGGCACAACTCTGTACGTTTTGTAGACTTCGGATATTCTTATAATTGTCTGCAGAACGATATTAACGTTCGCCGACGATATCGCAATACTATGTCTCTCCATATGTCCTCTGCAAGCAAAAGTAACTTTAGCAAATCAGTCAACGGCCGTAGAACAATGGCGTGTGAAGGGTTCATACAAATAAACGAGCAAAAATGTAAGCTACTTACTTTCACGCTAAGCTAAACACAATTGCCTACTATAGACAGAAGGCAACATACAAATCCCACAAAATGACTGAGCCCTTTACTTTGGAGTCCATCTAAACAAACGCAACTAAAGCTGAAAACCAGTAGTCTGCACTGGCTCATTCGTTGCTACTCGCCGCTCTGCTTCAAGTAAAAAGTTCTGCTCTATGCCAGCCTACCCCATCAAGTTCAAATTTAGGCTTCTGGAGTACTGTAGTGTTTTCGAAGCGGTGGCAGCCCTAATTAAAGAAGCAGTGGGTTGGTTGCTTACTTCTGTAATACTGTAAAGGACGTACATGTCTACTCCGACAACTAGCCTGTTATTAGAGCGCTGGGCTCGTTGTTTGTGCGTTCGAAATTAGGCGAGAAATGCCCGACGTCTTTCTCGACTGCATCCGAATACTTCGATATTAGGCTTATTTGGGTTCTCGGTTACACTGGCATAGAGGAAAACTATTAGGCTAATGAACTTACTAGACAGGAGACAGTGGAGACGGTTTCACCACAAAATAAAAGGCTTGTTGATCCCTTGAGAACATGTGGTCTACCTCTTGTCAATTCAACGAGCACTGGATTAGTGCACAAATGTGCAAAGTTGCGCAATCCTTCTGGCCACGGATAAATCGAAGGCGCTCGAGAAAACTTCTAAGGCTAACAAAGCCGCAACTCTCGAATTAAGTGTGTATCCTTACCGTGCATTGATCGTTAGGTATCCATGATACGATGAGACTTGGGATGGCCTCAAGACCTTTTTGCAGAAGCTGCCTGAAGGATGAGATGAAATCATCTCAGCTGCCCTGCTCTCGTCGGGCTCAGATTAAGACATCTAGGCTCTCACTTGCTAGACTTCCACCTCATTTTGGCGAACTCTCCTTGAAGACGCCGCTACACTGGGCAAAATGAAGCACGGAATGTTGATAAATTAAATAAATAAATAAAAGGCTTAGCAACTTATTCTTCTAACATATTTCTTCGAAATCTGATCACTAATAAAACACTATTTTTTTCCTTTTTTTGTCGGTACAGACTAGCAAGTGCAACACTCAGGCACAATTAAATCCATTGTACTGCACTCGGGTTCCCCTTTTAATTTTCTTTCGCAGAAATCTGAGTAGATCTTGTGGGGCCAAGGAGCCAAGGTGGTCTCTTCTTACCGCATCAGTGCCAAGGACCTCAAGCCTGATACGAGCGAAGACGGGACAGCGGCACAAAAAGTGGTCCGCAGTCTCACAACAAAGTTTATCGCTTCTTGAATAGCATACATCTCCGCTTGAAACACAGATGCATGCATTCCAAGAGCAAAGAGCAGTTTTGTTCCGCTGAATTCCACGTAGACCCCAGAGCTGGAGCCATGCTCGGTCCTGGAGCCATCCGTGAAAATGCAATAAAAGTGCTTGCCGGGCTCATTTTCTGAGTTTGACCACAGTTCAGCCTCTGGCAGCGCCACACTGTACCTCTTCTCAAGCACGACTCTGGATAGCATGAAGTCAAGGGGCATGGCAAGGACCGTTGGATCGAAATCCATGCCTACTCTCTTGTCCAGTGCCGTACAGGGGCCGTACAAATTCCCATGGTGTTTCAGCCTGCAGATGGCCTTCAAGGCCTCTCCTTGGATGAAAACATTAAGTGGTGGTAGAGCAACCAGAGCATCTAATGCCGGACCTGAAGTAGTCGGAAAAGCTCCGGTGCAACATATGGCCACTCGATAATGTCCTCCTAACTCCCACGAGAGAGAGACCACTGATGCATAGGTGATAATTGGACCAGACCACTGATGCATAGGTGATAATTGGTCTTATCATAGCCGTGTAGATCCATAGGACCTTGCTAGGAGAAAGGCCCCCCCGTTTTTCCAAAAACCCCTTTGCACTGACAGAAGGCTGTCAGTGCTTTGAATGTCTTTGCTTCAACGTGTGATTTCCAGAAGAGCTTTCTATCGAGGATTACTCCAAGATATCTAATTTCCTTGCCAAAGCCTCGTGCTGATGCCCGGATTCTGAGCACGGAGACAGGATAGGGCATCCGCCGTAGGCAGGTCTGGATCCGAAATCCAACAGATGGCCTTCCTGAGGGGTACACTCTTTTCGCTGTAGATTGCGAAGCGAGTGGTCCGCATGGGGGCACGTTATTGTCCACGGTCCTGACCCACTCGAACAGAACACATAACCTTTTCACGCCACATTGACTGGAGCTAAGACCGCGATCGTAGAGACCTCACAGCTCAGGTCCTCCGAAACTAGGATGCGTTGTTCGGACTCTGAAGAAGAGGAGATTGCGATAGCAACCCCCGTCTCCTCCAGGATGCGCTCTGTCTTATAGAGCTGAGAGACTTGGGTAATAAATAAAACAATAATATAATAATATAATAAAACAGTCAAAGCCACCATACTTTTCCTGTAGTATATAAATAAAAATATAAGATCTGAATTTCAGATATTTTTTAATTGCAAACTCCAATATTTGAATATAAAAAAAATTGCTGCACACCAAAATCAATTTCAGCTGATTGCAATTCTAATTTTTGTTGACAATTCTCATGATTGCAGAGTTCGTTGCAAAAGTGTGCCAACGACGTAATACTTCGAAAATCTCTTACTATAGAGGAGAAAAACTTTTAATGATGTAACCTCGAACTACGAAATCTGTACCTGCTTAAAGTTGTTTAAAATGCGGAAATCAACAAATTTTCAAACAACAATAACGGCATTTTAGTTTGTTGTACTTGTAAAATAAATTATGTGGCAAGTGCTAACGAAAAAGGCAATGAAGAGAGAAGAAAAAAGTTTGTCAACTTTGCACAGTCACAAATTGCGAAGTTCTTGTTGCACCCGCATTACAAAGTTTGCGATAGGCGGCGATGGCAACGTTGAATCAAAATTGCAATCTGAAGGGCGAAAATGTTGGAAAAATGCACTCAAATTGCCGAATTCAATTTACTTGATAGGATCAAAAGGAAAATCGCTGCAAAACGCAATTGGAGTCTTTGATGGCGGCGCAAAAAATTATGCAAGAAATTTGAATGTTTTTCTTGCAGCCAAGGATTGCGCCTTGGTGAAGCCTTAAAATATGCAACTTATTTCGCTAATTCTATTATCACACATACAGTCCCAGTATGAGTGGCTCCTTGTACGTGTGTGGGAGAGAAGTCTAGCTTTATGTACGTACCAAATGTGGCACAAAGCATAAATAATTGTTCGCGTGCAAATCATGAACAATCGAAGCGGCAGTAAAATGATTTGAATGCAACTTAGCTTTCGCCTTTTTTCTGAGGCTTAGCCGCTTGTTGAAATGGCGCACATTTGCGCAAAATGGAGAAATAAAAATCAAGAAATAAAGAAAATTTAATAAAAATGATTTTCCAGTAAATCTAAGACTCCACTGAGCTTAGCGATTCCTTTTGTCCCAAACTTTAACAGAATTCGCACATTTACCAAACCGAACCATTACTACAATAAAGAAAATTAAACCAGAGAATTGCAAATTTGTATCATAAGCTTTTTAATCGTTAAAATATGACAATGACTTTAAAACTTAGAATAGAAAGAGCGTAAATTTCGTGAGTTTCTCATAGAGTTTTTGTGGCCCTTTGTTTCAACTTGGAACATTAGGATAAATATATGTCATGCTACACATATGCCTATGTATATGTAAATATGGTTCAAGGAGTTCACAACATCCGGGATCAGCCTAGAGGATACTTGGGCTAATCCTAAACATAGGACCTGCGACGTCTACTGCAGCTGCCATATACAGGATCGGATTTGTTCTGGGATAGAAACTTCGTCGCCAAGTACTCTCGTTCACTCCGGTGGACGAGCGCCGGGCAGTAGTCCTCATCAAAGTATTTTCTAACATATCGCTCATTTGCGTCCACGCTCCGACAGAAGAGAAGGACGATGCGCAACGCGAGCCATGTGGGATCGCTACCGAGAGCTAAGAAAGGAAGAGACACGTATTATCCGAAAGAAGAAACGAGAGGCCGAAATACGTGAGTGCGAGGAGCTTGAGATGCTGGCCATAGGAACAACGCCAGAAAATTCTACCAGAAAGTTCGGCGGCTTACAGAAGGTTTTACGACCGGGGCGTTTTCCTGTAAGAACAAAGGCGGCGATCTGACATCCAGAGCATACTTAAATTATGGAGGGAATACTTCTCGAACCTGTTAAATAGTGATAGCTGCGCATGTCACAGAGAATGTGAAAATCCCGATACCACATTGTTGACGACAGAATTATCGTTCTGTTACCCGACCACGACGAAGTGAGAATAGTGATAACGTGGCTAAAGAACAACGAAGCCGCGGGCGCCGACGGACTGCCGGCTGAGCTATTCAAACAAGGCGGCGAGGAGTTGGTAAGGTGCATGCATCAGCTTCTATGCAAAATATGGTCGGATGAAAGCATGCCTACCGATTGGAATTTAAGTGTGCTCTGCTTAATCCATAAGAAGGGTGATACTGCAATATGTACCAATTACCGCGAGATTAGTCTTCTAAATATCACCGATAAGGTTCTAGCGAGCGTATTGTGTGAAAGGCTCAAGCCCTCCATCAACAACTGATTGGACCTGCTCAGTGTGGTTTTAGACCTGGAAAATCTACACTCGGCCAAATATTCACAATACGCCAAATCTTGGAAAACACCCATGAAGGGAGAATTGACACACACCATCTTTTCGTCGACTCAAGCTGCATTCGACAATACAAAAAGGAGTTATCTGTGTGCCGCGATGCCTGAATTTGATACCACCACAAAACTAATACGGCTTTGCAAGATGACGTTGCTCAACACCAGCAGTGCCGTCAGAATTGGGAAGGACCTCTCCGAGCCGTTTGATACCAAACGAGGTTTCAGACAGGGTGAGTGGCTGTCATGTGACTTCTTCAACGTTGGAAAGGATCGTACGAGCGCAGAACCTAATCGTTAGGCACAATATTTTATAAGAGCGTACAATTGTTGGCGTATGCCGATGATATCGACATCATCGGCCTTAACAACCGCACTGTTAGTTCTGCCTTCTCCAAACTGCAAAAGAGGCAAAGCACGCGAAGCAAACCTCAAATATCGTTCGAGAATGTAAGAAGAAGCTTAATTCTGTCGCAAGACAAAACAGGGTTGTACTTACATGGGTTCAAGGACACTCCGGCGCTCAAAGAAACGAAATTTCCGATGAATTGGCCAACCGTGGACTAGCGGTTCCCCCACAGGGACCAGAGCGGATAATCGGAATCAGTTCCGCAGGAGTCAGGAATTGGGTAAGCGATTATGTATGCAAACTACATAAAGAGCGATGGTCCGGTCTAGAGCGCTGCCAAACTGCAAAGTGTTTTGTGTCAAGACCGAACAGGAAACTGCCAAACTTTCTTCTAAAACTTGGAAGGACAGACGTCCGGTTGATGGTCGGTATTATTACAGGACGCAACCCATGGCGTCAGCATATGACCACCATTGGAATTATTGACAACCCAATGTGCCTGTCTTGCTTGGAGGAGGCGAATAGCACTAGCACTTTCTCAGTGAGTATCCTGTCTTTGCTAGAGCAACAAGGCTACAAATTTTGGGTTCTGATGTCGTGAGAATGAGTAATATTCGTTCTCTCAAACTTGAGGATATTTGCAGATTTACCAAAGAATCTGGAAAATTTTCACACGACTAACTATCTCTATCTCTGTCTCTATTCTTTCCTATCTCTTTCTCTGATACTTTTCTTCTTCCCTCCTTGACTACCTATCCTCTTTCCAGAGCTCTAAATACAATGGGCTTTTAGCCTGAGAGTGTTTTAGGAGCCACCAAATCTCTTGGCCGTAGCCGAATGGGTTGGTGTGTGACTACCATTCACAGAGAGAACTTAGGTTCGAATCTCGGTGAAACACCAAAGTTAAGGAAAACATTTTTCTAATAGCGGTTGCCTCTCAGCAGGCAATGGCAAACCTTCGGCTTGAAACTGTAGGTCCCTCCATTTGTGGAACAACACCAAGACGCATACCACAAATAGGAGGAGGAGCTCGACCAAACACCCAAAAAGGTCGTACACGCCAATAATATATACAATATATTGGTGCTCCTTGGTTCGACCTATTCAAATTTCAACTTCATTTTCAAAGGAAGTATAGCACAAAATGAAAGCCCTTATATCCTTTATTCATTCATTTTCTTAATTTTCATGGTTACAAAATGATCGAAAAATGGTGCAACTAACGAGTGGATTACATTCTGAATCAGCAGGAATGGAGTCACGGCTTACTGAGCTCTATTTCTATAAATATCTCAAACCCAGCGTCACCTAGCGGAAACAAGTAACTCAAATTAACTTTGTATTTAGTAAAATCCATTTTTCAAAAAGAAAATTCCACTATTAATTTTGCGCCACCTTGTAGGTATATAAATAATATATAATCTGTAGCTGCATGCTCTTACTTATTATTTTAACTGTAAATTTATGTATGTAAATGCATTCTGTCCTTAAATGCCTGCAGGCTGCAGTAGCACTGCTCACTGAAGCTCATAATGCGGAATTTATATTCATTCTCGGATGGATGTATTTTTTTCGCGGTCGGCTGCGAATTTACTCTCTTTTCCTTTTTTATTTGGATTTGGTAGTTTGGTACTTTCTTTTTGCAGAAATACTTCATTTACCGTAATCTTTCACATTTACACATCCATTGAATTAGATATGCATATATTTATGTATGTA
This sequence comes from Anastrepha obliqua, assembly GCF_027943255.1. NCBI lineage: Eukaryota > Metazoa > Arthropoda > Insecta > Diptera > Tephritidae > Anastrepha > Anastrepha obliqua. The sequence continues at coordinate 150,099,540 of NC_072892.1, read as the reverse complement.
TATATATGTGTGTGTGTTTTTTTTTTTTCTTGCATTCATCCAAATCCCTGAGATTTCATTCTAATAAGATGATAAATGAGATTTTGGAAATTGAGTTCTCGATTTAATTGAAAAAGTATGACAGCAATGGCAGCAATTATCTTCATCATACACCGTTATGTACGAATGTGATTGTGTGTGTGTGTGTGTAAGTATGCACTGGCATTACGTAAAAAGGAGTGAAAAGTGCTTTGCAGCTGCTATGAGATTATTGCAAGCTACTTTGTCAGCATGACATGTTGGCAATTAGTCGCCAGATTGAATGAGCGGGAATTTAAAGAATTTGGGAAATATGAAATGGGGAACAAGTAATGGCATTTTTGGTAGATAAGAGGAGTGTGTAGGGCTTTTTGTGCACTTTTTCAATGTGAAATAATTCTAATGAAAGCCAATCCGATGTTAATCACTTTAAGCTATTCAAAGCATCAACATAATTTTTGAGTTTATACTGGACGCAGGAAAAGATTGCGGAATTCATATTTATTCAACATTTTTTTCGCAACTTAAATTGACAGAGTTCAGAAAGTCCTCAGCAGGTTTCTAAAGCACACAATCGAGTACATAGAAGGCGTTTGAAATTATTAAATGACAAATTACTTCCGAAATTCGTAGGATGTCTTTGCGGCCTCCACTGGTTTTTCAAATGAATACTATTATAAATTGAAGCTTTTGAAGCACAAAGAGGGTACCTTTGTTCTCCAGCATAAAATATAAATTTTTGCCGTCAGTCTTTCGGCTGTTCTGCTTAAAAATTGTTTTTCGCTTTCCTATTCTCCCCAGTATTGGTATTCAACAAATCATCCATCATGATCATCATTGTTTGATTGAGTTCCTAGCGGGACATATGGCATCAACAGCTCCTTCGCGCCATCTCGTCCGTATACTGGATAACGCCTTCATCTGCTTCCAGTTTATCCCGAGTTGAGCCATCACGTGATCCACAGTTCTCTTTCAGGTATACTTAGGCCTGCTCGGCGCGCTTTGCTGTGAGTGGCTTCCACTGCCTTCTTCGCAATGTTACCGCCTTCATCTGCTTCCAGTTAGCCCGAGTTGAGCCATCTCGCGATGCCCAATTCTTTTTCTGGTATACTTAGGCCTGCCCGGCGCGCTTTGCTGTGAGTGGGTTCCATTGCCTTCTTCGCTATGTTACCGCCTTCCTTCACCCACTGCCATCTCTAGCTTCTAATCTAAATGTCTAGCGGCTCTGTGTTTGGTTTTTCGAGTAATTTCTTGATTGGCATTATTTTTGGTTAGCAAATTTTGAATATAATTCTTACACAGCGGTTGACAAAAACTTGTAAGCGACTGATTATAGTAATGGTGATTTTCCAGGTAGAGCTACTGTACAACAGAACCGACAGCACACTCGACTTGAAGAGCCTAAACTTTAGACTGGAACTCAGGTTGTTGTTTCTTCACACAGCGTACAACATCCCGAATGGCCCCTTGGTTTTTTCGATTCGGGAGCGTATGTTTACATACAGCGGTGCCACCGCTCGGAGCAACTTTGGGAAATAGATTCTTCCCCTCTTTCGATAAGGTTACCTGCAATCTCCACACACCCACCCATCTTATTTGCCAGGCTCATCAGCTTCGTCTTTTTTCAAGGCTGGCTCAGAACAGACTGCAAATCTTCTTCAGCTTCTTTTCAATGCAATCTGTGAGGATGAAGAGCTCCACGATGACTGGTTACGAGACATATTAGTCGTCATTTGTAGTCAAAGAGAGGTGACCTATCACTCTGCAAAACTACAGAGGAATTATGCGGCTGTCAATAGCGTCTAGGAGCTTGTCCAGTGCGCTGTAAAGGGTTCTTTTTGATATTCAAAGAAAAATTCTATTTTTTTAATATAAATGATCGGATGTTTATTTCATTATAAAGAGGAAGATATGCCGTTAATAGTGGAAAATAATATCAGGTAAATGACCACCACGTCCACGCTTACAAGCCGATATCCTTTTCATGAAATTTTCCATAACATAATCGCAAAGTGGCGACCCTACGTCCTCGATACCTCACAAATTCCACCTTTTAGGTCTTGAATCGACCCTGAGCTGTTGGCGTAGACCTTCTCTTTCACGTGGCCTCAAAGAAAAAAGTCACAAGGTGTTAAATCACAAGATCTCTGGGGCCAATTGTGATCACCTCTTCGAGAGATAACACGTTTCGCAAACTTTTCTCGTAAAAGATCAATGGTTTTGTTGCTTGTGTGGCACCGTAGCGGCGTCTTGTTGAAAATAAACGTTGTCCAGATCAATACCATCCAATTCCGGTCATAAAAAATCGTTAATCATCTCTCGATAGCGCAATCCATTCACCTGTAACACTTCTTATTCGAAAACCATTTATTAAAATCACTACCGATATCTCCTTGGGAAATGAGCAACCGTTCCTGTGTAGATCAAATTAACACCCTACGTATCATTGTGGAGTAAGTACAGGAATGGTAGACAACCCTCCGACTAAAATTCTTAGATTACAGTACAGCTTTTGATTGCATTTCTGGGAACAGCATATGGGATGCGTTACACGCTCGAAGGATCCCGGCGAAGCTAATAGCTCGCGTACGCGCACATTACAACAACTTTAAATGCAGGATTTTCTACAATTATAATCTGTCGGCAAGCATTCCCAGCGGTGCCGACGTACGACAAGGCTGACTATTGTCTTCGACATTGTAGGCGCTTTGTTCGATATCCTCGAAAATTTCGGAAAGGTATGTCGGCATACGCGATTGTTGGGTCTGATCTACTAAAAAACTTTCCCGATTTTACTTCGTTTTTTATAGCAAAATGGAATGACAAGTTGAAGACTGACCAGATGTGTAGAGCTTCGGGGATTTTCCAGCGGTTAGTGTTATCAGAAGTTTACTTGAATTGCAGAAAGAGCATGCGGGCTTCGATCTTGTGTTCACTTCATTTGCCCAGATTCGTCGTTGATCGATTGGCCTGAAAACTCTCCTGGTATTCGCTTAAAATTTATTCCGCGGCCTGACGGCTGGAATGCTCAAGAAGATTTTGTATATGGTGGTTTTCCTCGTGTTACTTCCTGGTAGTTTCGCAAAGAGTTTTGTGCCCTTCTTTAAATATAGGAATTACGAGGGGTGTCTTTTATTTGGCAACCCTGGTGTTGCAATCTGGCAACTGACAGCTGTATCGCAAAGTTTGACATTTTTTGGCTTTTACGTACTCAGAACGTTTTGAAATACCAGCGCTATTTGTGTTGTTTAGAGTAACTTAAAAGATTCATCTCGGTCCAAAAATGGAATTAAATCGTGAACATTTTCGTGCGATTACTTTTTACAACTTTCGACGTGGATTAACTCAGCAACATTGCATGGATGAACTTAATTCATTTTTTGGCGATGAAGCTCCATCAAGGACCAGTGTTTATCGATGGTATGGTGAATTCAATCGTGGTCGTAGTTCACTCCAAGACGAATTTCGTGAAGGTCGTCCAAAATCAGTTGTTGTTCCGAAAACCATTGATGCTGTGCGCGAACTGATATTGCAAGATTGTCAGGTCATATGAGATTGAGACAATCTTAGGCATTAGTGGGACTCACATACATTCAATATTGCATAAACATTTGACTGTCAAAAAAATTTGTTCGCGTTGGATCCCACACAATTTGTCAATCGCTCAAAAAAAGGCTCGTGTCGATTGGTCGAAGGAAATGCTCAAAAAATACGATCGCGGGGCTTCGAAACACGTCTATGACATCGTGACAGGTGATGAATCATGGATTTACGCGTATGAGCCTGAAAGTAAACAGCAGTCGACTGTATGGGTGTTTCAAGATGAGCCAAATCCAACAAAAGTTGTTCGCGCACGAAGCACTTCCAAGCAAATGGTCGCCTGTTTTTTCGAAAAAACTGGACATGTCGCAACCGTACCACTAGAACAACGCAGAACAGTAAATTCTGAGTGGCACACAACCATTTGTTTGCCAGTTGTCTTTCAAGAAATTAGGAAAACCAATCGGCAAAGACGGATCACTCTTCACCAGGACAATGCGAGCTCTCATACATCGGCTCAACCAACTGTATTTTTGAGCACCCAAAACATCGAATTAATGGGTCATCCGCCGTATAGTCCTGACTTGGCACCGAATGACTTCTTTTATTCCCGTACGTAAAAAACGAACTGAGAGGTCAACGTTTTTCGACACCTGAAGAAGCGGTTGCGGCATTCACAATGCATGTTTTGGAGGTACCTCATTCAGAGTGGCAAAAGTGCTTCGACAATTGGTTCAAACGCATGCAAAAGTGTATAGATCTTCATGGAGAATATTTTGAAAAACAATAAAGTGATTTTCGATGATCAAAATTTGTTTTTGTTCTCTAATCCCGAAATATAAAAGGTACCCCTCGTACTAGTCCCACTCACCAAGCTTCTGGTATACAATCTTGCCATCAAATACGCAATATGTAGCGAAGGATAACTTGCAACACATCGTCACATAATGCTTTTAGTAACTCAGTAGTAAGACCGACCTCTCCGGGAGCCTTGTCACTTTTCATGTGTTTAAGTGTTTTACGCAGTTCTTCTAAAATTGGCTCAGATTCCACTTCATCCGTTCCAGGAGGGTGTCCATGTGTCGACTCGGGGTTGTACAGTTCACTGAAAAATTCCTTCCAGCCTTCGTCAGTGCTGTTCTGCTCACTGAGAAGGACGTCGTTCTTATAGTTACACATATCAAATCGGAGTTGCCATCTTCTTGTTTCCTGACACTTTTTGTTTACCACTCCATGGTTTATGGAAGCCCATCACGCAAAATCTCGCTTTTTCAGGAATCTGAAACTATTTTCGACCATTCAGCATTATTAACTTAATAAAAAAAAGTCTCACGATCGCCACTTAAATTTCAATGTTTAATTACTAGCATTAACTACTACCAACTCATAAACAATAATCAATCACAATATCTACAAGTCCCTATTGGGTACATCTGCGTCAGTCGTGCCTACCTGCCTTGGCGTACGCATCTGCAATTGTGCGAGAATCTCGCGCCAGCTTTAATTGTAAGCCATGAATTTAAAACAAGCGTCATTAAAATGTAATTAATAGTAGTTAACTCACAACCTTACACGTGCCACACGTCCACCTGCTTCATGCCGCCATTCTGATTTGGCTCCACCTCACGCTCGCAGGCTGCACGAAGTCACGGGTGACTGGTGACAAGCCTGCCTTCATTGTTTGTAATGCCGCAGGGTGGCATTGTCATTGCATAAATTCCTGCCCTTAGTTACTATGTTTGTGGTAGTGTAACTGTAATTGCAATGTTCAACTGTCGCAACAGGACTGCCACATTTATAGCCAGGTTGGCATTTTCTTTTGCCAATTTATGCCGCTGATATGGCTTTTTTATGGTCAGTCAATATTTGCAAGGCTCAGAATGTTTTATCAAATTATATCTGACTACAAACAGCAAAAACGGCGGTAAGTGGAAATCCTTTTTATTGTAGCTTCTTAAATGAAAAATCTGCGACATGCCAAAGTCTGATGATTCGTTAATTAAATTACTTTGTTGTCATTTATTGTTTTTTATACAAACTTTATACACACGTCAAAGAAATAAATGAGGAATGCAAATAAGTGCCTGAACACTTTTTGATGTCAGCAGACGCAAGGGGCTCCTTTTTTAATGCTTGGCGTACTGCGTACGTGCAACGCACGATTTGATTTATGCGGGTACCTCTCGATGCCGGCCTTCCCAGCGGTGCTCAAAAACACAAAAGCAGATGAAATCAATGCATTGATCAGCGCATCCAAAACACACACTTACGGTACCAATTGGTAGTGTAGAATAAACACACTGGCCTTTTTTGAGGTGGCCTATTGATGCCTATCTAAACCTCTGCCATACTTTGGGTTCGGTACTCGGTTGCAATGCAGCTTAATATCAAGCCGAAAACGGCTCTACCCACAACCAACGCGATACTTCCCGACCACATGAAAAGATCGGAGCGAGTTCCGCGCACTCCTCTTCACCGTGGCACCAGATTTAAGCCTCCGGCCAGAGTTCATAGTCAAGATTACTACCAGTTGAGCTTTCATACACCTCTGGGCTGATGGCTTGGGCAAAAATACTTCATACCCAAGAAAATAAAAATATACAACCCTATTCAATACTCCATCCCACAATACTCAGCGCGTTTATGGAAGGAGCTTTGAGTTTACTCAGCAATTGAGCCCCAGACTGCAGTTTAAGGGTAAGCTCAAGAGAAGCAGAACTGCTGCTATTCACTAAGAAAACCAAGATACTAGACAGCAACAACAAGCAAAATACTTATGTAGGCTCCCGGTCACAGGAATATAGAGGGTAATGAGAAAGCAGACGAGCTAGCAAGAAAAGGTTCGACACTAGACATAATAGAGGCGGTTGCAGTCGCCATCCCATTCAATATAATAAAAAACATCCATTCCGTCACACTGCTATGCTTTAGCCGAAAAAAGGTGGAAGTAATTAAGGCACTACATCAAGGAAAACATGGACTGGCCGTCGTACAACATCCAGAGGACGAATTACCTGTTCGGTTGCTCTCGCTCAAACATATCACATATTACTGCAACTCTTACAAGCCATTCGGATGCAGGGGATCATGCAGCCAGACTCAACCTTCCTTTCAATCCAATCTGCCGAAGCTGTCAGGCGGAGGGGGTATAAAGGAGTCTTTTCCACTATTTATGCGAATGTCCAGGTTTAGTCAGAACAAAACTTCGCTCCTACAGCAAATTAATGAAATCTCAGACATAGAGATAAAAAATGACTGTCATATCTGGATCTCATCTGACTCATACAAAGAAGAAAATGCATCACACGAGAACAGTGGTAACAAAACGGCGCTAGTCGCTAATAAGTACAAATACTCAACCACCTCAACAAAAACAACGACAACATCGAATACAACTACTAACTAATCAACTGGGCGCTCAAAATATCTTCGTCGTCTATACTCTTAACTCGCTTACTGACCTACCATTTCGACATCCCGATAGTTGGAGGCATCCCTACACCACTACAAATGCAGTATATACGGTTTTATGCCACATCCAAAAGCCAGAGAGTTTTTAAAAGGAGAAATATACGTAGAAATGGAATCAGATATTTGTCATTACCTGCCGAAGGGCCCCTTTTTCTGTCGAGGGGCGACCACTATTAGAAAATACGTAAATTTTGGTGTATCGTTTCGGGCGTTTTTTCTATTGGCCAGCATGCAAAGCTCCTCGTACTCACGTATTTCGGCCTCTCGCTTCTTCATAAGTCTCATAAAACGTCCCTTCATCTTTTTATTCTCCCGGTAGTGATTCCACATGGCCCGCGTTGCGCCCGATGGCAGTGTGCGTCCTTTCTTTGGGCGACAACCTAACATTCCTCGTCGTACCGATATTTTTTCGTGCTCGCCCAAAATCCGATTTCTTCTTCGGTTCTTGGTACGCAAAGAACGTGAAATGCTGCTTTTCTTCTAGGGCATGCCGGTTTGCTGGTCAGTATTCTCTGAGAGCAGAAGTGAGAGCATCATCCGAGCTGGAAGTTTCAAGGACATCCGTCCTCATTTCCCATCCAAAGTAGCCAGCTTGACAAACTAGCGTGACCACCTACGCCAGGCCGATCCCGGGAATCCCCACATAAGGGATCTCAATTTGGAGATCCGGCAACTGGTAGATTAACGCAACCGGACTAAATGGGTTGAGCACTTGAAGACCTTTAACTTCACCTCTGGGGCGAGTAAGCTCTGGTCCACCGTTAGGTCCCTGTCGAACCCGACGAAGTTCAACGACAAGGTGGCCATCACCTTCAACGGTTGTACTTCGTTGGACCCGAAGAGATGCGCGAGCTATTTTAGCTGGCTTTTTATACTGCATCCTCTGGCCGACAGATCCAACGGTCGTGCTACCAGAAGGCTGTACAAACTGACGAACGACAGTGTGCCACTTACTTTCTCCGGTGATGAGGTTCAGGGGGCCATCAACAAAGCAAAAACATCTAAAGCCATTGGCCTTGACGGACTAAACGCGCTGATGCTGAAGCACCTGGGACCATTGGGAGTAGGATTTCTCTCAAGGGTCTTCAATCTGTCCTTGGCCACTCTCATCATCCCTGACAAGTGGAAAGCAGGGAGAGTGGTCCCACTACTGAAACCTGGGAAACCCGCCAACCAAGGGGAGTCCTATCAACCGATAACTCTTCTTTCCCCAGTAGTGAAGACACTTGAAGCCCTCCTACTCCCACTCTTCACGAAACACCTGCACTCCTGCACTCGGTTGCCTCCTGATGTCTCCGGTTCAACACCTACATAACGAGGCACAAATGCTTCCAATAATGGAGCATAACAAACTGCTCAGCAAGCAGTTTCTGCTGGGATGTTACCGCAGGTTTCACCCCTGGAGACACCTGCTTGAGCCTGAGCCGCCTCCCAGGCACGTCAGGAGACATCTCTTAGACTACGCGGGCGAAATCCAGGACAAAACTGACCGAAATCTACTGCAGATGAAGAGCTCCAACTTCCTCGTGAGACACGTGTAACACTGGCACAATTACGTTCTGGATACTGTAGCAGGTTAAGCTCCTACTTATCCAGAATCGACCCCGACATTGCATGTGAAGGCACCCCGCACGACACTAACCACCTTTTCACATGCCCCGTCAAACCTACTCATCTAACACCCCTCTCCCTCCGGACCCATCCCATCGAAACAGCATGTTTCCTGGGCCTACCTCTAGATGAGCTAGACGAAGACGACCGGTGATATGCCCGATACTGGCGGGGCTACTATTACTGTTAACAAACAAACAAACAGCAGAAGTGAGAGTGGAGGTGCACATTTTTTACTGCACAGAGACGAGAGTGTCTTTCAGCTGCAACAATATAATGATCAGTGTCACTGTTGCAAAACTCGGAAAACAAGCGTCTCTTACATCCATCTCAACATAACCGATCTGATTTATCGTTTTTCTATAAGTGTTTTTATGCTGGAATCTGATGCTGCAAACTGCCATATTTCGGGCTCCGGCGAAGTCGACCAGCCTCAGTGCGTTACCGGAAGTTTCGTTATGTAGGCTGAATTTTTCGACTGTGAGATCAGAAACTCCCTCGTTGCCCACACTGGTATTGAAGTCGCCAAACACGATTTTTATATCGTGGCGGGGGCAGCGCTTATAGGAACGTTAAAGGCGGTAATAGAAGTAATCTTTTGGATGCATGGACCTGTTCTCCCGTCGCGCGTGGGAGCAAATGCGACGAAGTCTCTCTCCCACAACAAATCCAACACCGAATTTGCGCAACTTTACATGGCAGCTGTAATATACGTCGCAAGGTCCTATGTTTTTCTTGCCTTGCCCCGTCCATCGCATCTCTTGAATGGCAATGATGCCAGCCTTTACTCTCACGAGGACATCAACCAGCAGGGCAGAGGCACCTTTCCCCCGGACATTGGAGGTGCATGCCTTAAAATCATAGTCCTTAGTTTGTTTGCAGGGGTCGTCAACAGTATAGGAAGTTCTCATCCGAGACTTTGTACACCTTTTCATTGGGGGGGATTTTTAAGTGGCGTTTACCAAACCCAGCGCACAACCAGGTATTAAGGGGTTTTTCGCCTTCTCACATATTCAAAAGTTATACAGAACAGATGATGCTTGAGCGAAGTCTGGGAGTTGTAAACTGCTTGAATCGTATGCAGTAGAATCGTCGTGGCGACTCCCAAGGGAATGGCGATCAGTGAATGGGGATCCCCACTTGCATGAATGAAATGACTGCATCCATCATAGTCGAGATCTATGATCACAATTGCATGAATTGCTGAGGTTGCAGCTCCCACTTATCCAGCTATCCAGAGACGATATCACTAAAGTCATAAAATTCGAAAAGAAATTCAGAATTGAACTGGATGATAAGTTAAACTGGAGTAGGCCTACATTTGAAAGGAAACTCCATGAGTTTACTCTGTGTGCTGATACATACATAGATGGCTCGAAGACCTCACAAGGCATAGGCGCTGGAATATATGGGCTCAGAACCAAGGGTTCTGAGCTGATGGGTTGTTTTCCAAGCGCCTTTCAAGCGGAGGCGTACGCCATCTGTCTGTGTGTGCAGGTATCAACTTAAACAGAAATTTCCGGAATAAGTGAATTGTCATTCTGAGCAGCAGTCGGACGGCACTCAAGGCTCTATCATTTTGTGAGGTTTAGTACACGCTGGCTCTTGAGTGTATCCGAAAATTTAGTATCTAGGACACAGGGGTATAACTAGGAATGAGGTAGCAGACGCATTGGCGAGAGCGGCTGGGGCCTCGCCTTTAATACGAATTCAGCCCTTCTTTGCTATGAGAAAACACACTACCAAGGAGAAGGGGCTGTGCCAGGAGAAATCCTTATTGGGAGGGTACAACCAAAAGAGGTTTTAAAGACTCAAGATCCTCTCCGAGGATAAACTGAGAGTGCTCACGGGCATTCTTTCACGTATTCTGCGTATTTATCTACACACTATCGGGATATGGGCCGCCGTAGCCGAATGGGTTGGGTGCGTGATTACCATTCGGAATTCACAGAGAGGTCGTTGGTTCGAATCTCGGTGAAAGCAAAGTTAATAAAAACATTTTTCTAATAGCGGTCGCCCCTCGGCAGGCAATGGCAAACCTCCGAGTGTATTTCTGCCATGAAAAAGCTCCTCATAAAAATATCTGCCGTTCGGAGTCGGCTTGAAACTGTAGGTCCCTCCAATTGTGGAACAACATCGAGACGCACACCACAAATAGGAGGAGGAGCTCGGCCAAACACCTAACAGAAGTGTACGCGCCAATTATTTACTTTTTTATTTTTTTTATCGGGATATGGTACACTGATTCTTGCCGTTTCTACGATCAATCCCAGGAGACTACAATGCACCTTCTCCATGTATGTAGCGCTATAGCGCGGAGAAGGTTGAGACATCTCGGCAAACTACAGCCAGAAGAAAGGCCATAAGCTCAGTCTAACCCAGCTCTATGCTGAGTTTAATATGTGAACTAGGTCCAGATGAGGTACTGTGATAAGTAGCGGGCATAAACGACCATGACGTCAAAGTGCAAACCTCGTAGAAAATCTATCTATCTATGTATGACCACAAATATTGACGTTCCTAGTAAATACAAATTGCTCCTAATGTTTTGCGTCATCTGGTGGTGATATATACATTTATTGTTGGTGTATAAATATAAATTAGAATTAACCATCACATTTGCATAGAGCGAAGTGCAGAACAGTAGGTAGTTACTGGACCCCCACTGATATGCGTCAAGTTTGAATTAAAAGTTGTAATCGTTAAAGCAACGTTTTTGTTTTTTTTGCTTAGATGTGCGGACAGATGTATGAATTTTGCTGCATAAAAAGTGGCGAAGAAAAATGTCCTGTTTGCATGCAAATTATGTGTCAAACAAATCAAAGGAGAATGAAGGTAACGGAAACATCAGCGCAGGCGCTGGAAGTCAAGACATTTGCTACATTGTTGTTGTTGGCAACGTTTTCTTTCTTTTGTGGTGGTAAATCAATTGACTTTGGTTGGAGAAGTTTAAAAGCTGAATCATAAGCCAATACTAACTTCGTACTTTGGCCCTCATCCTCACTCACACACTTTGTTGCGTTCAGCATTGATGCCAAGGTAAATATTTGCATATTTTAATTATTAACAGAATGCTAAGGAAAAAAGCAAAATATTCCGGACGTAGCTGGTATAGCTGGTGTAGCTGGCACAGCTAAATACATACACACATGCTAATGCAACACATACCACAATAATTCACACAAAGAGTACACACACACACACACGCGCACTTCACCTTCTAAGGTAGCTATGCAAAACGAGAGTGCTATGAATTTCAGCTGGCGACGGTACGAGGAAACCAGCGCTGCTGCAAAGTGTGTACAACTTTCTTAAAGTTTCGGCATCGTCTCATTTCATTTCTATCTATATTACGCACGCACACTCATACACGCCTGTTGACTGTGACTCTGACTCTTTTCAATGTCTCAATAGCTGGCACAAGGGGGCAGCATATACCTGCGTATGTATGTGTGAGTATATATGTATGTATAGCTAAGGTTGCTGGCATTGATTGCATTTGTGTTCGAGCTGGCTGACTGCTTGCTTGCACACAATCGGGCGATGTCGTGGAGCAATGTCCCTTTGCCTTTCTAAGGACCTTCCATCGCTGACGTTTAACCAATTTCTTCGTACTAGCAGGATAAAGTCAGCTATTCTCCTTGCCAGTTAGTTCAGTTGTCTGTGCTTGTGTTGCTTTTATATATTTAATTTTCCATCGTTTGGATATTTTTACTTTATTTATTTGAATTCCTCACATTCATGCGAGTATTAGGTGCATGCCACATTAGAGCTATCCATTGTATGGCTTATACAACTGTAGCATCAGCTTCTTCGCTAACTTCGCTAATGCCCACGATTGTGGGGTATCTAAGTGTTTCTTTTCTTACATAAGTTTGTATAACTGTACATATGTTGCTGCCATCTGCTGCATGTTGCAGTGGTTGCTTATTATTTTATATCTCTTTAACCTCCCTCACTGCCACACCTGATCGGGCGTACGCCCTTCGGATTGTCAGCTGCTAGAATGTTTGCCAAGCCACGCAGTAATACTTTCATATGTGTGTGTGTATACATTGGAAGTACTTACCCACACACATTTTCATACGTATGTTTGCTGCAAGTCTTAAGGTCTTGCCCTTTTCTTGTCTTAAAAATTTTAAATAAAATATGTCAGTCTAAAAGTGTGAACATAAATGTATAAAATATTAGCTTGACTAGAAAAGTATGCGCAAACAAATTGTAAATACACGGCTTTAAATTCGAATAGATAGATCGATTTGAGCCTTACAATTCGACCTCATGGTCGTTTGTGCTCTCTACTCATCACACCCTTGGGGGAACCTGTTATCCTTATAGGGCGCATCCCCAGGTGGTGGATAGGGGAACGCCTCCCAGATATGGAAGGTAAGAGAGTAGGTCTCTCGCGAACCACACAGGTCGAAGACGTAAACTTCGTTAAAAAAACTCCCTCAACCCAAGGTGTGATGCGACCCGTGCCTATTAGGTGGGTTTGGCAGCCGGAGGACTAAATAAGGCTGTCTTCGTACGGAGCCCTCCTGATATCAGGGCGCCTCAGGTTGTAACGGTGGCCTTGCCATGGTATGGGGCGCTGCCATGGTCGACCGGATATTTCCCCTTTATCTTCTTTGGTCACCGCGCATGGCGACATGCGCAGCTCCCTTGGCGGGGCAGGTGACCGTACGAACCAGATGAAATGCTGAAACAAAAACTTAAAAATTCGGATGACAGGAAAACAAACACGGAACAAACGGACAAAATGACGGGAAAACATACTGACGCATCGACAGCACGGACTGATAAAAAACCAAACACGCGGACAGAACTACAGACAGACAGGAGGAAGTGGCGGACGCACTTAAAAAACAGTCAGACAATTGGACAAGACGTACGAGCAAGGACGAACTGAGGATGACGGGGTCACCCTCAGAGGATGAGCTCTTGGCCTCCAGCCAAGAAACAGTTGAGGGCAAAGCTGTGGGCCACAGTACGCCAACAACTATAAATGAACCAACAACATCCGCTAAAGCCATGGGGCAAAAGCGTGGCAATAAAGGTCCCTCGAGGTATAAACTTTACCAGAGGTCTCTCGCTATCCTTGGCAGGATTCGGAAAAACGAGACCGAAGGTAAAGTTCATTCCAAAGATGAGACCGACAAGGCAAGATGCCAAAAGGTGGTTGATGAATACTTGGCATTCCAAGCCGCCAACAGGACAGATGCCAAAAAACGAAACCGCTCGCATGACGAAACTGGGAAGGCAATAAAGAAGCACAAGATATCGGATCAGGGTGCAGTTGCCTCCAAACCTATCAAGCGATTTAGTAGGGTGGCCGTATTAAACTTAGGATAGAGCTGGATTGGGCTGAGCACATATGCTTTTCTTCTGGCTGCAATGGGCCCGAGATGTCTCAACCTGCTCCACATTATACCGCCACATTCAAGGAGAAGGTGTATTGGAGTCTATGGCGATTAGTCGCACGCAGTCAGTGGACCATATCTGTACTCGGCGCAGATGACTGCACAACCTGTAATGGCCTGTGCGAATGCCCATGAGTATTCTCAGTTTATCCTTACAGGAGGTTACGAGTTTCCTAAACCCAAGAATCCCTATTGGATACAGTAAGTAACATTTTTTAACGTATCATATAACAGGTGGCGCTAAAGTAATCCTCCTATCAGAAAATGCTATAAATTTTGCGTTTGGCCCCTAATGTCAGTTCTGTTTTGACATTTGTGTAGTAAACACATGCGAAATACACGTTAATAAACAATGTTACGCTACACTGCTACAGAACGCGGAATATTGCTGACTATTTATTTGACCAATAATCGGTCGGTGACTTTGGCACAACGTGAATTTCGTCGCAGATTTCCTCGCCGTCCAACGCCTACTGGTGAAACACTGGGACGTTTAGCCGCTCGCCTCAAAGAGACTGGCACAACACGAGATGGTGCCAGGCGTGGCAGACCCCGGAGTAGCCGTTCTGCAGAGAATATTGCTGCTGTAGCCGAGGATGTCATGGAAGTGCCGTCGACATCGACCAGATGGGTATCAGTCGACGGTCTTTACAGCGAATTTTGGTACAAGATTTGAAGATGTTTCCGTACAAAGTCCAGACGGTGCATCACCTGTTAGCTGCTGACCGCCAATCCCGTCTAATATACACTCAAGCCACCACCAAGAGGAAGATGATTTTTCATTAAAAATAATCATGAGTGATGAGGGCCCTTTCCATCTTAGCGGGTACGTAAATAAGCAAAATTTACCCTTCTGGGGTACTGAAAATCCGCGTGTAACCCACGAAGAGCCATTACACCCGCTCAAAGTCACTGTATGGTGTGCTGTTTTCGCTGGAGGAGTCATCGGACGTTTTTTCTTCGAAGACGCCGCGGGCCAAACGATTACTGTGAATGGTGAGCGCTACAGAGCAATGATCAACGAGTTCTTTTTGCCGCAACTTGATGAATTGAGATTGGAAAACATGTGGTTCCAACAGAACGGTGCAACGGCACACAATGCACGTGCCACAACCGATATGCTGAAGGATGCATTTCCCGGGCGCCTAATCTCCCGTTTTGGCGATTTGCACTAGCCAGCAAGATTGCCTGATTCGACCGCCCCAGACTTCTTTTTGTGGGGCTTTTTGCAGTCGCGGGTTTATCTCAACAAGCCTCAGACTCTTGCGGCTCTTAAAGACAATATCCGTCAAGAATGTGAGGACCTATCGCCGGAAGTTCTGGCCAAAAGGGCTCAAATGACAATCAACTGTGGCGGCGGCCATTTACATGACATCATATTCTCGACTTGATGTAAAAAAAAATTAAAAGACCAAATAAAAATAATCCACAAGAAGAATCAAAGTTTTTCTTTTTTTTAAATTACAGCCAAAAAACATCGGAAGGTTACTTTTGCGCCGCTGCGCCTCTTTTCCGGTTACTTATGATTGCCAGCAGGAGAATAAAGAAAGCCCCACGGGCCCTCTACTATGCAGTTTATTTTCTGACGAGCAAGGTCAACCGTCACAAATATTGCTCGGCAAAGTATCAGCGCGGGAAGCACCTTCATGAAATATTGCGCAGGCATCACATTGGATGTAAAAAAATGCTTTCAATTCCGTAAAATAGTTCAACATACTTCTTCTTCTTAATTGGCGCGATAACCGCTAACGCGATTTTGGTCGAGTTTAACAAAGCGCGCCAGTCGTTTCTTTCTCGCGCTAACCGGCGCCAATTGGACACACCAATTGAAGCCAAGTCCTTCTCCAACTGATCTTTCCAACGCAGAGGAGGCCTTCCTCTTCCTCTACTACCACCAGCTGATACCGCATCGAATACTTTCAGAGCCGGAGCGTTTGTATCCATCCGGACGACATGACCCAGCCAACGTAGCCACTGGGTCTTTATTTGCTGCGCTATGTCTATGTCGTCGTAAAGCTCATACAGCTCATCGTTCCATCGCCTGCGATATTCGCCGTTGTCAACGTGCAAAGGTCCAAAAATCTTACGCAAAATCTTTCTCTCGAACACTCCAAGCGTCGCTTCATCGGATGTTGTCATCGTCCACGCTTCTGCCCCATACGTTAGGACGGGCATGATGAGAGTCTTGTAGAGTGTTAGTTTTGTTCGTCGAGAGAGGAATTTACTACTCAATTGCCTACTTAGTCCAAAGTAGCAAGTTCAACATACTAGGGACCTTAAAACACTTGACGAAACCATGCTATCTTTTGCGCTTCATCAGAAGCAATCGTGTTTTACAGTACGATACCGGGAATGGGCCAAAGGAGTGAGAAGTGCTGGTGCGGTTCCGCAAGCATCGGTTCTGGCGCCAACACTTCAACTTCCAGATAAGGCAGAGATCGTGGGATATGCAGATGGGATTGCGCTGGTAGCTGTACCCAAATGGCTAGATCATCTGGATGCAAAATGTAACGATGCAGCAGCGATGGCTCTGTAATTGGTAGCTCTGAAAACGGAGGCGTTGATGGTGTACGCAAGAAAAAATAGTTATGAGGATTACGGCTGGTCGACCCGAAATATTTTCGCGGAAGGCGATTAAATATACCGGAGTTATGCTCGGCACGAGGCTAAGCTTCAAGCATTATCTGGCATCAGTTAATTGCCAAGCAGCGGCTGTCAATGGTACACTTACAAGAGTCCTGCCTAATATAGGTGGTCCGCAAGGAGAAAAGAGACGACTCATACCAATACGCAGCGCCGATATGGGCTGAGGCTAAACATAGCGATATGCGTGAAGTGGTCTGTAGCCACGGACGTGCTTCATGCGCTTCTAGAATGGTATCAGACGACAAAATATGCCATCCCTATCGGATGGAAGCAGAAAAAGCTGCAGAAAGAACGTGATTGATGGCAGAATGACCAAGATGATGGGATGAATCAACCAAAGACCGGTGGATATTGAAATTAATACCAAATCTTGAAGGGCGGCTGAGTAGGAAGCATGGCGGTATTGACTACTACCTAACGCTGATATTCATCGGTTACGGCTACTTTTTGGAAAACCTACATCCTTTCCAGCTGGCTGACAACCCTTTTTGCTTCTGTTGCTCGAATATAGTGGTTGAGAGCGCAGAACTCGTGGTCTTTCACTGCAAACGTTTTAGTGTTCGAGCAGTGCTGGAGAAGGCATCCGCCGTCTCTCACAAGACCTGTTGTGGATATGTGCTCGTGCATCCCTCAATGGGACGTCGTAAAAACGTTCGGGGCTACAGTCGTGATGAGGCTCAACCAAATTGACTGGGAGAGGGAATCCTAGAAATGGCAACAAGAGTTGCAACTCCAGCAGCAACAACAACGGCAGAAGCAGTCGATGAGGTGACAAGGCCAACCAGGATAATTTTATTGAAGTTTTATTGAGCATATTTTGCTTCAGTTCCGCTGGATATTTTTGCAAAAAAACTATATCTTTTTTTTGAAGTTTTGTAAGCACCTTTGTCAGCAGCTTGGCAGTGGAGGTGAACTGTTTTGTACAAACCGTCGACAGCTACAGACGATTGAGTCAAATACTCACAACAGCATCAAACAAAAGACAAGGCAATAGTTTGAAAGTATCGAACTAGTGCACATTCTCCGATGTTTCATTTCCTCCACATACACGCTTATGGATGCAGTGGGAGGAGTGGATACTATCGATGGTGTAAAGTCTACATAAGCCCAAAAAAGTGGAACCTGGACGCAAGAACCTGTTGTGTCAATAGATATAAGCGCGGCTCCAGCTCGAAGAAATGCTAACGCGGTTCCAGGGTGGAAATCAGCCGAGGACGAGGGATATTATAATGTTAGTGGAAGCATACCCCAAATGCCATTAGTGTCGTGGGGCGCTCGATGGTACTTCGACCACTGTTGGTCGTCATACTCTAATCCAAACCCCCATTCTTTCTATCATATTTCCACTTGTTTGGTTCTTTTCCTTCTGATTTTTTTTTTGGGGTGAGGAGGGTTCAAAATGCCTTCGCACTTATACCGAACGTCGTCAAATGCGTCGAATGGTGTAGCCACTACAAAAATCCCTCCTCTTCTTCTAGGGAGACTCCTAGCTAGAAACTACCTTGCATTACTTCGGGCAGGCCCACAACAGTGTCCATTAAGTGGACCAATACTATTCACCCACGTCTGGGTCCTCCATATTTGTAGCCCGCTTCATGCTATAGGCTCGTCTTCTAATGTCTTTGTGCCGTCATACCAATGGTATGTGTGGCATGTTCTCAGGTTCCTCTCACATGAGCGTATGGAGGTTATACGCTATCGATGTTTCTTTTGCATTTGTAGCAAAGAAGATGCTGCGGTAATAGTATACCGTCGTATGCCGTCGTGAGCTCATGACTCGACCATCTTTGATTTGTCGTCAGGTCGTAGACAGTGCACCTCTTGTCGAGAGTTGATTTGTTTTTCTCTGAGTTTTACGCGGCCACTCCGCACGTTGCAGGTGCAGCATAATCCTCTTTGCAAAACTTTTAACTGCGTTCCAACAGTCATGCGATGCACACATGTTATTGATTAAGCTGTCTGGGCTCAGCTGTTCGTCCAAGACTAACTCAAGCGTCCGGCGTTCTTCGTTGAAACGATCACAGAAGAAGAACACGTGCTTCGCGCTTTCTATTGCATTGCTGCAGTTTGGACAGAACGAAGTGTCCTCCATGTGGAAACGATGGAGGTACTCCAAGAAACATCCGTGACCGCTCAATATTTGGGTTAAATAGTGGTCTACGTCACCGTGCCTTCTGGTCACCCATTCGCTATTTTTGGGGATAAGTCTATAGGTTCAACGGCCGTTAACAGACGAGCCCCATCTGCCTCGCCACTTTTCTAACGTATGCAGACGTTCTGCAGCTATCTATTGGGAGCTTTCGAGCGATTGTCTAATAAGATCTTGTATGCGCACGCGACTCTTAGTGCATTTCGTCGCTGCACTTGATCTACAAGTGTAACATGCGATGGCTTAGCTCCTGCCCATATAGGAGCAGCATATAAGAGGACTGATTGCACCAACCTTGGTAGGAGGTTGCTTCTGGCGCCTTGCGGTCCGTCTGTGCTTGGAAGAATTCTTGTAAGGGCACCGTTGACTGCCGCTGCTTTGGAATCCACAGTTGCTGAGTGTTGTTTAAAGCAGAGCCGTGCATCTGCATCTACTTTATTGCCTCTTGCGACAGTATTTCATGGCCACCTATCCGCAATTTCATGAACTGTTTTTGCCTTTGCGCAGTTAAGAGGACGAGGCGTCTGTGTTTTGTACTGCCCACTTTAGCCCCGCTGCGGAGAGCCATAGTTGGACTCTAGCTGCTGTAACATTGCACTTCTCCTGCAGGTGGTCTAGCTTCTTGTCCGTGACCACAAGAGCGATGTCATTGGCATAGCCTACCAGTATTGCTCTATCCGGAAATTTTAACCTGAGTACTCTATCGTACATGGCCTTTCACAGTGAGGGTCCAAGGAAAGATCCCTGAAGGACGCCACCAGTGATTTTATATGTTTTTAGACCTGTCACACTGCAAGATTCTATCGCTAAAGTAGTTTCGTATTATGCGTATTATATATCCAGGGACTTGGAGATTTCCTAGAGACAGCAACATGTTTGACCACCTCGCCGAATTGAAGGCATTTTTGACATTTAGCGTGATAATACCGTTCTTTCTGCTTTCCATCCCTTAAGCTGGAGGTACGTGAAGATCAAAAGTAAGGTTTCCATCCAGCAAATGGCAACTGTTTTCCAAACGGAAGTTTTTGCCATCCTGAATGTAGCCGAATGGATAATCGAGAGGAGAGGAAGCGGGAAACAGATTGGAGTTTTCAGTGACAGTCAGGCTGCACTGGAGGCCCTGAAGAACGCGAATCAAACCTCAAAGATTGTTCAAGAATGTAAGAAGAAGCTTAATTCTGCCGCAAGACAAAGCAGGCTTGTACTTACATGGGTTCAAGGACACTCCGGCGTTCAAGGAAACGAGATTTCCGATGAATTGGCCAACGGTGGATCAGCGGTTCCCCCACAAGGACCAGAGGCAATAATCGGAATCAGTTCCGCAGGAATCGTGACATGGATCAGTGATTATGTAGGCGATCTACATAAAGAGCGATGGTCCGGTCTAGAACGCTGCAGAACTGCAAAGTGTTTTGTGACAAGTCCGAACAGAAAACTGTCAAACTTTCTACTAAAACTTGGAAGGAAAGACGTTCGGTTGATGGTTGGTATCATTACAGGACACAACCTATGGGGTCAGCATATGACCACCATTGGCATCATTGAGTGCCCAAAGTGCCTGTCTTGCTTGGAGGAGGCGGATAGCACTAAGCACTTTCTCTGTGAGTGTACTGTCTTTGCTAGGGCACGGCTACGAGTTTTGAGTAATATTCGTTTTCTAAAACTGGAGGTTATTTACAGATTCGCCAAAATTCTCACAGTACTAACTATCTCTATCTCTGTCTATATTCTTTCTTATCTCTTTCTCTGATACTTTTCTTCTTCCCTCCTTGACTATCTACCCCCTTTCCAGAGCTTTAAATATACAATGGGCTTTATAGCCTGAGTTCTTTAGGAGCCACCAAGTCTCCTGGTGCTCCTTGGCTCGACCTTTTCAAATTTCAATTTCTATTTCAAAGGTTCCATCACTCAAAATCATGTTTTTTCTTTTAGTAAAAAAGTGATTCAAAAACTGTACTCTCTTCTTCTTAATTGCCGCTATAACCGCTTACGCGATTTTGGCCGAGTTTAACAAAGCGCGCCAGTCGTTTCTTTCTCGGCTTAACCGGCGCCAATTGGACACACCAAGTGAAGCCAAGTCCTTCTCCACCTGATCTTTCCAACCCAGAGGAGGCCTTCCTCTTCCTCTACTACCACCAGCTGGTATTGCATCGAATACTTTCTGAGCCGGAGCGTTTGTATCCATTCGGACGACATGACCCAGCCAGCGTTGCCGCTGGATCTTTATTCACTGCGCTATGTTCATGTCGTCATAAAGCTCATACAGCTCAATGTTCCATCGCCTGCGACATTCGTCGTTTCCAACGTGCAAAGGTCCAAAAATCTTACGCAGAGTCCTTCTCTCAAACACTCCAATCGTCGCTTCATCGGATGTTGTCATCGTCCACGCTTTTGCGCCATACGTTAGGACTGGCATGATGAGAGTCTTGCAGAGTGTTAGTTTTGTTCGTCGAGAGAGGACTTTACTGCTCAGTTGTCTACTTAGTCCAAAGTAGCACTTTTTGGCAAGAGAGATTCTGCGCTGGATTTCAAGGCTGACATTGTTTTCGGTGTTAATGCTGGTTCCTGAATACACGAAGTCTTTTACAACCTCGAAATTATAACTGTCAACAGTGACGTGGGTGCCGATAAGCGAGTGCGCCGACTGTTTGTTTGAAGACAGGAGGTACTTCGTTTTGTCCTCGTTCACCCCCAGAGGATGGTTCCATATGCAGAAGTCCACGCAAGTGGACAAAGTTACTGATCGCCATGCACTTGGAAGTAGCCAGGACGATTCTTCTGCATGTGGTTCAAGCAGCTCGCAACGTCCGGGATTAGCCTACGTATCCTCTGAGTAGCTTCCGAATATCCGTTGGAATTGGATGATTAATTTTGCGCCACCTTGCTCTATTCTTCTAAATCCACCCTCGTGAAGATCAAAATTATGGTTTCCATCACTCAAAATCATGATTTTGCTCTTAGTAAAAAAGTGATTCAAAAACTGAATTGGATGATTAATTTTGCGCCACCTTGCTCTGTACTGTACTACTTCTAAATCCACCCTCGTAGTTCCTTCTCCTCTTACCTCATATACCACCTGGTGTCCTTTACAACCCAATATATACAGCACAATTATTTGACACAAATCGTTTGCGTTTTATTTCAATTATCGAAATGTTACAATTTCTTGCAATAAATAAATAAATAAATATTTTTTTTTGTTTTTAATAAATAAATAAGTTATGGAATAAATAATCGATTGTTCGACAATAAATAAGTAAGTAAATAAATAGTGAGCAAAAAACAAATCTTTGTTCGCTTTTTGTTTTTGTTTTGAGTACACTTTTAATTTCCCATTGAGTTATTTGTTATAAATATCCCAGAAATATGTGGCAACGCTCGTCGCACTTTGTGTTTTCTGAAATACTTAAAGTTACTTTAAGGCGCCAAATTGGCCGTTCCGCAAATTGAATAAATAAATTAGTAGGTAGTTAAAATTACCAAAAAACATTAATTTTCAACTAAATACTAAAATAAATAAATAAATTAAGTATTTCGTTGTTAAAACGAATTTTTCAAATGGCATTTGTTCTTGGGCTGATTGACTGAGACATATTTGTGGACCCTTGGCAAAAGAACGTGCATGGACTTGACACTTTCCAACTATTGGCCAGCACTAAACTCGTAAGTTTCAATGCAATTTAACTTGCACTGGTAACTATGTATACACAGCTGTGAATGTAGTAATCCTACTAAGGCGGAAAATAAATTGAAATAATTTATATTTATTTTTTTTTTCGGTTCTGCAAATTCAAAATGTATGCATCTAAGCGCCAGAACTGTAAAAGTCACATAAGTTATTTGACCAAAAGTCCACAGCTATGTGCCTACAAGTCAACTCCTTCCTCGTTTTTGCTACCGAGAGCTTTATTTTGCGTTATTTTGATTCTTTTTTTTTTTGATTTTTTTTTTTGTATGCAAATAAATAAATTAATAAATACGTAAATAAATATGCTTAATCGCTAACGAGTGGCATCAAATGGTTCATTGTCTTAGTTTTGTATTTTTTTTGCTATCAAACTTTAATAAATAAATAGTTAAATAAATAAATAAATTATTACACTTTTATGACAACTGGTTTGTTCGCTTAAACAATCTACAATAAATAAATAAATAAATAAATAATTATAAAAATATTTATAATATTTAATATTGTTTTGTTGTTTGTTTTTTTGTTGCTGAAATGGCAAACACATTGCTTCGATTATAAAAAAACGTCATTAAATAAATAAATAAATAAATAAATATTTTCTGCTTTGTCTTTGACACTTACACTTTGCAGTTCCTCTAAGCTATCGTATAATAAATGACCCACACCAAAAACATATCCATTTACAATTCGAATTTCCTAAAAGCTAATTAATTAACACATCAGCGTGCATATAAATATTTATATTTTTTATAAATAAATTACCAACTCCTTATTGCTGACAGAAGCTTTGCAGAAAATCAAGATGTTCATCAAAAATTTTTTTTACATTTTAATATTCATAAAATTTGTGTATCAAAAAATTTTCAAGGCAGCATTTCTTAACTTTTTGGTTTTCAATTAACTTTGAAATTGCTATATCTACTATTTTTTCTGTAAAGCGCGCACTGCCTTTTAAAGGACTATGCATGTATATGTAGACCCATATTGAATATTTTTTCTTTAAATTTTTCGCCTCAAAACTTAAAACTAAATTCTTTTGTTCATAGAACTTAAACTGATATATCATAGATATATGGCTTTCCAGTGTTACCGCTACACATAAACAGGTGCATACATTTGTAATATGAAACAGGCATGTGTTGGTGTGAGTGTTAACGAGCATATCTTGCAATAAAACTGACTGACATATGAGTTGTCATCTAATCAATAGCCCTGATGCAGTTTGGTGATATTTTAGATTACTACTTTTAGCAAATTTTTGCGAGTATTTCGCAGAATTTTATTTATATTTTTGTGTGTACAAGTTATTTCTGATGCTTTGCCAACTTACAAACCTCCTTAAAGTACTTACATATACTACATGCACTCCTACATATGCATGCGTGCATGTAAAAAGGCACTCAGGCATAAAATTGCATACTCATTACACTCTAATCGACTGTTGCTGTCATTGGTTAGATTTAGTTGTTGCAAATATTTCTGTATGAATTTGATTCTTATATGAATTTATTGTTGTTTCGTTCAGTCAGTTGCGTTTGTCTCACTATCTCATATCTTGCTCTGTTACACTTACACTTAGTTTATAAACGGTAATTTACATGACAATAAGTACAAAAATAAAAAAACCGTTATTTCGTTTGACTCTCATCGAGGGTTCGAAAGAAGAGTATTTAGTCACTGGACATTTCAGAGATTCAAGAATTACAAAAACATTACAACTCAATTGTTAGGCTCTGAGCGCAATGCTGTTGTGTTACTGTGTAATATAACAACAACCATAATTGATCAAGAATTATAAGTACATAGAATACAAGATTGCGCCCATCAAGGTGGCATAATTTTTTTGTGACATTACACCGATATAGCAATGTGAAAAAGCGAAAAGAAATGAGAGAAGAGCACGAAATTACAGAAAAAAAAAAAAAAACAAAGGAAATCACTGTGGTGCAATTGTTGAGATTTGTTGGTATAGCGGTATGAGATGAGCGCAATTTTTGTATTCTGTGTTCATCGTGATCATCGATTTGTGTTGGCTTATGAAGTATTTGTAGGCACTTTCTTCATTATCAATAAATAAATAATTTAATAAATAAATAAGTTAATAAATAAATAAATAATTGGGCTTCTCAACATCTGCGCATTCTCGCAATATCTCTTCATAATAAATATGTATATATATGTATATGCATATGCAATAAATAAATAAATAAATAAATAAATAGCAATAAATTATCGATTACTCAATAAGGCCATTCCGGTGGCTGTCATTTCGCTACTTTTTCGCTCTTTGTGCTCGCACTCTAAATTTGCACTTCCATTCTCCATTCTCTATTCTCCATTTCAGTTAAGCAGTCATCTCTCTGCTCAACTCACTACCACTCCACTCCGCTATGTTGTATGGTTCACTTACAACTGATATGGATGACAGAATTGATAGACCAGACGCTGTGAGCGCTCCGTCTTCTTCATGATACCTTTTTTATAGTATTGTCTTATCGAACGTGACAATTTATCATAATTCATGGCAGGACGATTTTTACGCCCGCCCCATAATTTCGCCACTCGTACAGAATCTTCTATTTTGAATATGCCGCGATTACGATCAATCCAACGTATGGCAGTTCCATGTAGTTGTGGTTCAGCCAAGAGTTCCTTCAGGAATTGCCACAAATGTATGTGTGAGCCACCGCTGCGGCCAGAACGCTTAGTTTCTGTTGTTTTTGCAACAGCTAAAGCGCTCGTAGTGGGCAGCATTTCTTCGTCGTCTAAAAGAGTTTAGATGAAAATTTAGCATAAAAATAAACCAAATTTAACTTTTTACTCTTACCATCGCTGTCCGGTGCATTACTGTTGAAGTGATAGCGCCACACCTCCAGTTGGGCATATAAGTCGGACCCACCCTGCGAGACAAAAAAAAAAAAAGTAAATGGTTATAAATATTTCTTAGTGCGCATTTGTATTTATTATTTAATTAAAAAAAAGGTGTTTTAATTCCTGTTGGTGAAGCTATGTAGACACATACAGCTTTGTTGACAACAACAAATACGGAAAACATCTCCTAACGGTGACCTCTATTAGCTGGACAATTCTCTTGAGCAAACATTTTTTTCTTTACCAAATCTAATGTATCAGCAGAAAATACTCTCTTTTGAGTGCACACCTCTCTTGAATGGACAAAAGCTGACTGACGAAGAGAGGTTTTACTCTATCTGAATTTTTGTATGCATTCATATGTCAAGAATCGCAGAAAACTATTTTTTAAATATAGACAACAAAGCGTTTATTAATGATTTGCCACTAAATTTACAACAAATTGAGCAACTGCTCTTCTCGGGATGCGGAGAGCAGATCTCTTATTATTTTTATGTGTAAGTTAAAAATGTGCACAACGCTTCTATAGAAACTCAGTTCAACATCAAGTCATTTTAGTCGTCTAACCATGAACTGGTTTAAAAGTCACGGGGTAAATATTGTTCGAAAGAACCACAACCCACCAAACTGTCCACAAGTGCGACCCATTGAAAAATATTGGGCAATTGCTAAAAAACAAAATTGCTGAAACTGAGAGAAGAGATTAAAAATGAGCGTCATTTTCAAATGAGTTGGCAGAGAGTGGCAGATACCGTAACAAAAACGAATGTCCATCGCCTAATGAGAGAAGTCAAATCTTAATTGCGTCATTTCGTTTATAACAAAGAGAATTGAATTGAGTTTTTTGTTTAGGTGTCGGATACCAAGCACAGAAAAAGAGGTCCCTCTAGCTTTTTAAATTTGACCTATCGATCCCTGCTTACTCATTTCGAAAGAAATAAGTCCGATGAGGGCGCCAGTGCTCTATGAATGG
Organism: Anastrepha obliqua; assembly: GCF_027943255.1. Classification (NCBI taxonomy): domain Eukaryota; kingdom Metazoa; phylum Arthropoda; class Insecta; order Diptera; family Tephritidae; genus Anastrepha; species Anastrepha obliqua. Next base: position 150,073,150 of record NC_072892.1, on the reverse strand, counting down.
CGCAAACTAATTTATTTTGGAACACAGGAACTGGAAAACAATTGGAATTTTTGAAAATTTCTGAGCTTTTAATAATCAGCCAATGCGGAGATGCGATTCTATTAGACTATTTTCTGTGGGACGCCGTTAAGGATAAATGTTACATCAATCTGAGAGAAATGTTTCGACAGTTGACACATGAAATCGAAAATGCCAAATGTGCAGGATAGAAGAAGAAAGGGGGAAAAAATATTTCGAACTTTGCTGCGCTCAGATAAAATTGCTTAGGCGGTTACAGCGCCAAACATAACAAAAAATTCAGTTATTGTTCTGGGATTACTATTTCGGTCTTAAAGGCCATTTTTATAAGCGTAGCCAAATGGATTGTGCGTGACTACCACTCGGGAGTGCGTAGGTTCGAATCTCCGTGCATGAACATCAAATAATAGAAAACGTGTTTTCTAATAGCGGTGCCGTCTCGGTAGGCAGTGGAAAATCTCCGAGTGTGTTTTTGCGATGAAAAGGCTTACACCTCTGCATTCACTGACGGTTCCAAGATCGAATCGGGAGTCGGAGCAGGGGTTTTCTCTAAATCAGCCAAGTGTTTTTCAAGCAGAAGTCTTTGCGATCCTGCAGGCATGCAAAATGCTTAGGGAACACGGGAGCAAGGGAGATATTAACATTTTCTCTGATAGTCAAGCCTCTCGGGTGTACAGGTCACATTGCTCTGATCTGGGTTCCAGGACATAGGAACATAGAGGGAAATGAAATAGCTGATGAGCTTACCAGGAAGGGGGCTGGATTGGCCTCAGAGACCTCCTACCCGGTCACCGGCATCCTCCTGTCAGTTGTCAAAGGGGAACCGCACAAATTATTTCTCAGGAAAGCGCGGAAAAGATGGAGCTCCATTCCCTCATGTGCTATTTCCAAAACCCTTTGGCCCCAATACGATATAGGAAGGACTCAGAAAGTCGTTTGGACTTCTCGTCATTCACTTTCCAGACTCGTAGCTGTGTTTACCGGTCATTGGATGATCGGCACAAACGCGAAAAAACTAGGGTTACCATTTAATCCCCATAGTAGAAACTGTGGGGACCTTTCAGAGAAGGAGACTGTAGGGCACTTCCTCTGTAAATCTGTAAATGTCTGGGCTTGGTAGCTAGACGACTTAGATCACTGGGCGCTCCTTTCTTCGACAGCCTGTGGGCGCACTGCCCCTAAATCCTATCAATCTCCTCCATTATATCAACAGCTCTGGCTGGCTGTAGATATTTGCCCATTAGAGGTCTCATAATGGTATCAAAACGACGCTTTAGTGCTACTTGAGAAGTGGCAGATTGGGTCTTCAACCATTTCACCTACCTACCTACCTACCATTTGTGGAACAACATCAAGACTCACGTCACAAATAGGAAAAGGAGGAGCTCGGCGAAAAATCTAACAGAAGTTTAGGCATCAATTATTAATTATTTTTATTTTATTTACAAAGTTTGCCCTATCCGAGTTCTTGCCACCTATGCGGATTCTTTGAATATTACTGAGTTTGTGCGTCTTTCTTCTTTATTGATCTTTGCTACAGATCTAATAAGTTTCGCTTCAAGTATTTTGTTTCATTTCATAGTTCTGCATTTTTAAAGGAATATCTTTTCAATATTCAAGTATTCATTTAACTGCGTTAACGGCATTATTATTAAAAAATATTTTATATTTTTTTTGCTACATAATTTTTTTTAATGAAATTTTTTTTTAAATTATACTAAGAAATACCTAAAACCAATTAATTTCATTAAACGGCTAAGCGTTTATACCTAGTTGTTTCGCTATAGCCGCTCAGTTAGTCGCTGGCTTTTGTTTTGTGTCGAAATTCGGCCTTGCCGCGTCGAAAGCCAGCAGCATTCATTTACATAAATTTCATTCGAGACTTAGTCACTCATTACTTATTTGGGGCCATCATTACAGTTTCTGTTTTTGTCTTTCATTTTCTAAAAATTATGTAAGCCCAACAAAAAAAAAAAAATGTTTTAAAAGAAATGGTGTTATTATACAATACGACCACAACTGGATTTTAATTTAAATTTGAAATGCGATTGCCCATATACAAAGATGAAATTGAAAACTAAATAATTTCTGTGGATTTTTTACAAAGCAACGTGAATTTAGCCTTTTTTCTCTTTGACCAATAGGTGAATATGAAAATCTTGAAAATTTTGATTAAACTTTTATTAAAATGAATGATTATTTTCTTGTTATTGGAATGATTACAACATTTGCTTAAGATCTGCGGACTTAGTACTGAGCAGGCAAGGCAATGCAGATCGTTTTGTTAAGAATCCACAGGTTTATTTTAAGTGATACTCAAAGTGTTTTGTTTTGTTTGGAACTATAAACGCCGTTTCATTGGGGCCAAAAGAGATGTATATCCTTGTAGGCATACTGGTCTCTAACACCATCACACAGAGGCTACAATCCTTCATCAACAAATGCCTCCGCATCATTTGCAGAATATTCTGGCCAAACACCATCAGCAACGATGCGCTGAGGAGATAAACGAATGAGGAGCCCATCCTTAGGCAAATCAAACGCAGAAAGTGGCGATGGACAAGTCACACATTGAGAAAACCGCCAGATAGCATCACGCGAATGGCACTGATCGCGGTCGACCAAAAACACTTGGAGAAGGTTGGTGCTGTGGGAACTAGCAGATGCCGACATCTCATGGGACGGTGCAAAAACAACAGCACAGAACCGTGTACGATGGAAGAGTCGTGGCGAGGCCCTATGCTCACGAGAGGAGTGAACAAGGAAAAAAAATACATACCTACACATACATATGTATGTATTGCACATGTATATAGTATGTATGTATATAAGTATATATGTGTGGCAGCTTCTCACTGCCTGCTGGAGAGCCACTGCTATGGAAGAAAAAACTGTCAATCATCTGATGTTTCATGCTCCAACTCTGGATCAACTTATTGGAAGTCACGAACAAATTTATTGGGTCATGGGCGTTGTAGAGTCTTTACAGAAGTATCGAATGAACTGGTTTTTTTAACTTTTAGTTTCAATTTTCTTTAGACTACAAAGGCGCCTTCCGATCTGGGCTATAAGTAGCTGCTGACTAATCGTTAAAAAATCTCTCTTCAATCAATCAAGGCGAATCTATTAAAGCTGGTATCGGTAAATCAGCTGATTTGTTTTTTTCTTTCGTCGTGTCCATGTGGCTATCAGCTCAGAATGAAATAAGGCGGATTATTTTTTTGTTTTCTACTTTGCCAGAACTTTTCTTTGACAATCAAACGTACAAAACATTCTTGTTGCTCTTCAACCAAATAAAGGGTTTGTCAATTGGCGCGGGTCGATTTTGGCGCCCTGTGGCAGCCATTTTGTTTTGTTGACATCTGTCATATCTTTGTTTTATTATTCAGTTGTTCATGCCAAATCATCATGGCAAGTTACACGATTGAACAGCACGTTCAAATGATGAAACTTTATTATTAAAATGAGTGTTCATTAACGCAAACGTTGCGCGCATTGCGCCCATTTTTCGGTAGACGCGGTGGCCCTTCCAATTTCTTATGGCCCATATTGAACCATGTGGACCTAGACGAACTGTGGTTCCAGCAGGACGGCGCTACGTGCCACACAGCAAACGCCATTTTATTCCATTTCAACATCTACCCGCCTTTATTGAAAAACATTATATTTATGATACAGCCCTGCTTTTCCTTGACGTTAATGTCGCAAAAACGATTTCAAAATAAGATTTTGTAGTAATGGCAGGTCTCCTGGGCCAGTTCATAAATTCATACTCGAAGAAATTTTAAATAAAGGCAGGTATAATAAAAGTTACGTAGTCTTTTAAGTGGCGTCCTTGCATCTTTTTTTTCATTTTGTTTATTTATATTAAATTTTTCTTAATTTTTTTCCACATCCACATAAATTTCTGTTTCGATTTCGTTTACTTTTTTCCTTTTACCCAAATCAAAGTGCGAATTGGAATAAAAAAAAAAAGTAACACAATCTCTAACAGTAATAACAACAACTACTAATAAATGTAACGCAAAACACAACGCCGGCGTAGCCGTTCAGTTGAGCTGCACTGATGGAATATTTTCATTTACAACTGACACGGTAACCAACAACAGTCTTAAACTGCAACAGCAAATGCAGACACAATAAACAATAACAATAATAACAACAACAAACCAAAAACCCAAACCAAAACCATTAGCATTGTGATATTTATAGACAAGAGCACAAGAGTACGTCTGCTGGCCGACCAACTGCGCCGAATTCAGTGAGCGGCGGTGAGTGATGGGAAGGAGAGCAGAGGATGTAAGAGCGGCAATAAATTGGCCCAACAACATGGATTGGCGCACAAGCAGCTAAACTTCCAAAAGACACGCAATACAATGCAGTACGGGATAGTTGAAGCACAAACAAAAAAAAAAAACAAAAAAACAACAACATAGTATAACTACAACAAACACATTGACAAAATCGGCTCACTTTCACCTTGCAATGTCGTTGCTGGTCGTTGGCTCAGTTACTTTATTTCCACATCGTCATGCGAGATCTTTTGTTGTTGCTGTTGTTGTTACTCTTGTTGCTGGTGCTGTAGCTACTGTCATTCATTGCATTATTGTTGTTTCTGTTGCCATTCGGCAACTAGCCATGCAGCCGTTGCTCTGTTGCTGCATTGAATTATTATTGTTGATAGCTTCTCGTGTTATGCACATCGCATAAGCTTTGGTAAATTATCACAATTCGGCGCATAATAATTTTCCAGCTGGTTCGCAGCAGCAAAGCAGCAAAAAGCAACAAAGTAACAGCAATGAACGGCCTTTGTGCTGCCAGCACTTCTGGCCAAACCACCGTCCCGCGCCAATAAATGACACCGCCATCAACGACAGTCCGAGCACGGGTAGCAGGGGGGTTCACTATAGCGGCAGCTACAATTTCACTAAACAACCTTCACACTCGCATTCTTTTTCACCTTCGTCCATGACCACGGTTACTGATTTTTTCGTTTCGCTTTTTCATCGATTACATTTCTTCTTGCCGCTCCGTGCGCATGCTTTCGTTTGGCTGAGTGGCTTTGACGTGATCGCGGTCAATCTGTCGTTGTCTGCGGAGCTACCGTGCGATGTACTCTTCCTCTTTTCCACTGCCAAAACATTATCGATGTGTTGTTGCTATTGTCGTTGTCGTTCTTGTTACGATTGTTTTGATTGTTGTGAGAGGTGGTTTTTGCATTTTAGTGCCTTTGCCGGTTTTGTCTGTTTGTTTCTGTTTTTGTTGGTTCTCATTTTTTGTTAGCATTTTTTGCAGTAAAGTCTTTAGTTTTTTATATTTAACTTTATTGCGTATGGTTAATGACAGTGTTGCTTTGTTGTGTATGAAACAGTTTTTAATTTATTTTTAGGTGTAATCAATTTTATTTTGATAAAATTCCAAAATGTATATTTAATTTTTATTTCGTAGTTCAGGTTTTAAGGAAAGGTGGGCAAAGCTGATGCCAAAACAGTAGAAGAGTAAAAAGAAACAAGAGAAGTATTTCGTGCTTCTTACGTACACCCTTTTTGGGTGTTTGGCCGAACTCCTCCTCCTATTTGTGGTGTGTGTCTTGATGTTGTTCCACAAATGGAGGGACCTACAGTTTCAAGCCGACTCCGAACGGCAGATATTTTTATGAGGAGCTTTTTCATGGCAGAAATACACTCGGAGGTTTGCCTTTTGTCTTTAGCCAATGAAAAATTCCGGAGCTGCATGGCGCGCTTGAGGCTCCCTATGCAGCTATCACAGTCTAGTCACATCTTAATTGCATCACATCTGCTTCAAATAATTTAAGTCTAAGGCTTGGGTAATCCCAAAAGGGCCTCCTATTCTGCCTACTCCACCAATCGCTGTTGAGTTGAGTTGTACATAAAAGAGAGACTCCCTGAATTGAATAGATAGAAAAGTAAGGTGACACACGCAGTTGCCAGGTAACTTCTAGGAATTCTTTGGCGTCACACTATTATGATGGACTGCCTAAGGCCTATCAGTCGGATAAAAATGCATTAATGGAAAAGCTTCCGCCAATTGGCTGAAGTAGTCGGGCGCCTGAGCTTGTTTCTGAGGACTACTATTCGGTTGGTCTCAGGTTTGATGCCCACTACGAACATGACAAATTTTATCGAGAAAATGTGTCGAATAGTAGACGGTCTTCAACAGACAATATGAAACCTTGCCATGAAAAAAAAAATTTCTAAAAAAAAAAAACTGCTGCCGCCCATAAAACGTCCAATACAAAGATAAAAGCAGATTCTCGGGCAAACTAAATGTACGCGTGAATTAGGTATATGTTTATATGGATGTACAGGGTGGGCCAAATATGACCTACTAAAGTTAAGCACAAATAACTTTTTTTTTTGACATATTTCTTTTTCTCTTTTTGTAGGTTATAATTGAATTGTTGGAAATTTATTATGGAACTCTACCACAAGACCACCAACAACGACTACAATACGCGTTTTACACAATTAGCCACACAAATCGGTTTTTTAAATAATGTTTTGAGGTCGAATGAAGCGCATTTCCATTTAAATGGTTATGTGAACAAACAAAACTGTAGATTGTGGGGCTCTGAAAATCCAAGAGCAACACACCAAACATCAGTTGCACCCGTCTAAATGTACTGTTTGGTGCGGTGTTATGGCCACTAGAGTTATCGGTCCATATTTCTTCGAAAATGAGCATGAAACGCCGGAATCGATTTCAGGAGCTTCTTACAGAACATTGATTGAAAACTTTTTGCGGCCAGTGGCGGAGCAGTATCCTAATTTGTGGTTTCAACAAGATGGAGCAACTGCGCATACTGCTAAGCAAACTATGGATCTGCCGCGTAGTAGTAGTAGGTCTTATTTGGCCCACCCTGCACATATGTATAATGGCCTGAGGATGGTCAACTTTACTGAAACACAAAAATGATTGCTCGTAGCACTTGATTTGCAATCCATAAGCAAATCGATCAGATTTGACGTTGATGTAGCATTAACTCGGATTATTTCCAGGATTTGGACATAGTCCACATGCGGAGGATTAATCATCTAGTAATGCATTGAAAGCTAGTTGTTAAGAGGCTGTAATAGCTCTCTGCTGCAAACACGCTGCATTATGCCATCATAAACAACCTCTAGATAAGTTCTTGGATTTGATTGTGCGTGAAAAATGAATTGGTTAACACAAAATTTCATGAAAATAAGCCCGTTTTAGGTCCATGCTTCTCTGCGTCACGAGATGTTCAAAGGTCAATAGGTCTCACAGGCCTTACCGTAAACTAGAGACAGTTTCAAAATATGCAGAGAGAGGCCGAGAGCCAAGGTTGCGCAGACAGCAAAGGAAATATGGCCAATAATTAATTTGAAAATGATTATTTTTCTTAGTTCGTAGTTACTACTTAAATGATGTTGCTGAAACGCAACAAAGCACCGTCACGACGTTACTTTTTTCTCTGGCTAACTGACGCCACTCACTCAAATCTTTCTCCACTTGCTACTGTTGCACTTATTTGTAAAACAGTCTGCGGTGCTCATTTACTTTCGTTTGCATACTCGTTTATAGAACAAAAAAAACAAAACAAACAAAAAAATCAACAAAAAATCACAACAAAAATTAAAAAAAAATGATAGCAGCGAGGAGAAGTAGTTGAATTGTTGCCGCTATTCAACTGCTTCTCCAAAGCTCATTTGACGCTTTTGCCTACTCTCTCTCTCTCACTCTCTCTCTAGCACGCTCTTCCTAAATCTCTGCCTAGCTAACCGCTTTGCAGTTAATATATACTTTTTCTTCTAGTTGTCCTTATTTACTTTTGATCTTCCATTTTGCCGTTCCAAAAATAAAAATTTAACACATATCTGTTATGTGCCTCTCCTCTAGCCGGTGTCCAAGCCACTTGTGGTGCGTTAAAAGCTTACTAATGGCTGATTTGTTGTTGGCAGCGTTTGCAGCACCTTGCCATTTAACTCTTGCTGTTGTTGTTGTTGTTGTGGTTTAGTTATGCCTTTTTGCCGCACGCGCTGCTTCTTCGTTGAGAGCGCATGCGTGTGTGTGTGTGTGTATGCCGCGCGGCTCAGCGTTGTAAATGACGTCAACGCAGTTACGAAACTTGTTTCTTTGATTTTCTCGCCTCCTCTTCGTTTATATGTATTATATGTGTGCATGTGTATTTTTTTTACCTTCAACAAATTTAGCTATACCTTTTTGTAATTGTACGCTTTTCAACTATCCATTTTTGTGCAAATTTTAATTTCGGTTTTTTGATTTTGTAACTCTTTCGTATTTACATATACGAGCTAATTTATTGGTTATTTTTTATGGTCGATTTAACAAATTTTTTTTTCATTTTCTTTACCTTTTTTCTACTAAATGCTCAAACCACTTTCAATGCACATTCATTTGTGGGTCTCTTATTGATAACCGATTTTCGTGTTTTTGTCTGCCGCCACCATTCATTATTTTCCGCTCATTTCTTACCCGCCCCTGACTTTGGTAAGCCGCCAATTAACTGTATTTTTGGGGCAAATGCATCTTGAAGCTTACGAAACGTTTGTATAATGGAAAAGCTTGTTTGTATGTTGTATTATTTTCATTTGATCTACTTGGCAAACGAGGTGCTGTTGCATAATATGAATTTACCATGAATTTGTAGGTAATCATTCGTAGACACAGAAATGCTCAAAAGCCTACTTTTAAGCTTTCTTTCACACACTAAAGCAGTTTTCGTTTTTCGTCACTTACCTCTGGTACTCTTCGCTTGAATTCTTCCTCGCTCAGCAAAATCAGTGCTGCGCCATTTTCCGGAAATTTCGTCTCCAAATCCTCGATTTCCGGTAATTTAAACTGCTCTACGGTGAAACGTAGCCAGGCGTGCACTTGAGCAACTGACCAATCGCAGGAATCTAAAAAAGATGGAAAAATTTCATTTTACTGTTCCAAGTGAAGGATTCTTGAGCGGTTGACTAGAGAAATGGTAGAAATTTCCAAAGAACTATTTCTTTAAAATACGGCTTAAAATACGTCGCAAAACTCTGAAAATGATATTGAAATACTCAAAGGATTAAGGCAGAGGAAATACTTCTATTTTGAATTTTGGTGAGTCTTCTCTTACAGGGTTTGATTGAAAAGTAATGAGCCTTATTTTTTTTAAGCAGTTTTATGAAACCTTTTGGCTTATACAACTAATATTCTTCAAAATAGGACCCTTGAGCGTCAATACACCGCTGGTAGCGGTCCTTCCACTGCAGGCAACATTTTTTAAACTCATCCGCCGGAATCGCGTTCAATTCGGCTGTCACAGTTTTTTCGATCGCCTCGATGGAGTCGAAACGCCTCCCCTCCAGCTTTCTTTTCAGGCGCGGGAACAAGAAGAATTGCGGAGAGGACAGGTCTGGGTTGTAGGCAGGGTTGGGAAGCACCGGAACCCCCATCTTGGCCAATGCAGAGGTGCAGAGGAAGGCGGTGTGCGCCGGCGCATTGCCATGATGAAGGGTGCAATTGTTGACGAGGTCGGGCCGAACCCGGGCGACGTGGTTTTTCAGCCGAAAGAGCACTTCTTTGTAAAATGACGGCCAATGTTCAAAAATTCACGAACTCGGTTCACATATTCATCTGTTTGCGCCGTCGAAGGCTTTCCAGATCGCTGTTCGTCTTCGACGTCCTCCCGGTCTTCCTCGAACGACTTGTGCCACCGTTTTTCCTGGGCACTGGACAGAGATTGGTCCCCGTAAGCCTCCTTGAGTAGCCCTATGGTTTCGGTACTCGTTTTGTTTAGCTTTACGCAAAATATGATCGAGTAACGTTGCTCCAACGATCGCTGCATTTTCGCCACTGCAAAATCCTAAAACACTTTTAAAAAAACCTTTCACGCGCGGAGCGATGTTGACTTCACCGCTGTTGCCAGCGAACTGGGACCGGTTTCTAGTGGAAGGGGAAGATCCAGCGATCATTTTCCCCCACCAGCCGATTCGGTTGATCGCTTGGCAGACGCTCCGCGCGGAAAGGCTCATTACTTTTCAATCAAGCCCATGAACGCTTTAAACACACTTTGCTCGAAACTAAATTTTTCAGGTCGAACAAACTCATAACGCGAATTGTCCGATTAGCTTGAAATTTATGTATAATCTCATTTTTAACAATTTTCGTACATTTTTTTTTGCAAATTTCGGATTTTGGACTAAAATTTATACACAAAACCCTGCGTCTTTTCATAGCCATTCCCATATAATATATAATCGAAACAAAATTTCATTCACCATTAATTAGAGCTTGCAAGCGTAGTAGGCCGCGGATATAAAGAAAATAGGCTTCACCGAATAAAAACTCCGTTGATGCCATTTTTTATCATAGTAAAAAATAGTAACTTTTTTTTATAAATTTTGTGATATGTGGGATATAAGGGACCATATACAGAATTATGATTTACTCGATTATCTCGTAGAAAAAAGTCTCAAAGTTTGTCTATTTCTCCTACCGCTACAGTGGCTTAATTATATCATAGATTTATGGAGGGTTGGACAAGTCCAAAACTCTCTCTCTCTCTCTCCATTGTACTATACACGCATAGGCTACGGTTGATGTGGTAGAACAGAGAGACTGGATAGCTATTATATGGATGGAGAGACGGAACAGTTTTCTTTCAGGTCACTCTTCCGCATATTTTTTTGATTCATTGATGGATCTTAAGAGCCTTATCCATACTCAGTACATTGCAACCCAGCAGCCTAAGTCTGATTCTAGACGCCGGATAGCTACAGAGAAAATGCTCTGCAGAGTCCTTATTTTCAAGACTGGATAGGCATATTGGGTCGCCAATGATTTCCAGAGTAGTCATATGCTGACCACAGGCGTTCTGCCCTGTGATTACATCCACCAGTACTCTCAAGTTTTAGAAGAAAGCTCGCTTATTTCTTGTTGTTTGGTTTTTTCACAAAGCACTTGGCTACTCTGCACGAGTCCAACTCAGACCAACGTCTTCTATGGTTAGACTCCATGAAGTCGTCAATCTATAGTAGAATTGATGCAGAATTGACACCCTGAAAGCTGAAAGGGTTCAGGGCCTGGTGGTATGCCTGCATAATCTTCTATAGTCAGTTTGTCAGCCAACTCGTTCCCTGGAATACTATAATGTCTAGCCACCCAAATAGAGACAAACTTTGTTGTGTTTTGTAACACTGTTCAGTTTTGTCTTACATTCACCGATTAATTTCGAAGAGCAGCGTGGGTTAGCAAGGGCTTTCAGTGCCGCGTGATTGTCGCTACAAATTCCAATACTACTACTCCGCCACTTTTTCTCAATGTGGGCTAACTTCTTAGAATTATCTACGATGAGAGAAATTTCGGGTCAAGACGAAATTGGTATCCAAAAGAAATTGAAACGTATGCAACAGGCTTTGCTACTTCAGATTTTCTATAAAAGGCTAATGGTTAGTTTATAACTTTTGCTGGTATTTCGAGGCGAAATAGAAGTATCATTCAAGTAGTAACAGCAGCACTTTATAAAGGGCCATTACGGTTAACAGAGTCCCTTTTGAGCTGTGGCGGAAAGACTCATAATCACAATCGATTGAAGTCTTTCCTCTTCAATTAGAAGGGACTTTCTTCGGAATACCTAAGAAGACATCTAACGCCATTTATACACTCGTACAAAGTGGCGCAAAATTAATCACCTTATCGAAAGATTTGTAATTTTTGCAAATTGCGTCGTACGTCAATCATATTCGCAGCATACAAACGGACAAGCAATGGAGAGCGAAAAGGTCAAAAAAAAAAAAAGATTTCCGGTATTCAAAATCTTGTTTTGTATTTAGCAAAAAAGTAATTAAATTGAAAAATGTATGATTAATTTTGCGCCACCTTTCATGTATATATCTAAAAAACAAAAAAATAAATAGTTGGCGCGTACTTTTCTGTTAGCTGTTTGGCCGAGCTCCTCCTCCTATTTGTGGTGTGCGTCTTGATGTTGTTCCACAAATGGAGGGACCTACAGTTTCAAGCCGACTCCGAATGGCAGATATTTTTATGAAGAGCTTTTTCATGGCAGAAATACACTCGGAGGTTTGCCATTGCCTGCCGAGGGGCGACCGCTATTAGAAAAATGTTTTTATTAATTTTGCTTTCACCGAGATTCGAACCAACGATCTCTCTGTGAAATCCGAATGGTAATCACGCACCAACCCATTCGGCTACGGCGGCCGCCTCATGTATATATCTACTTATGCTAAAAAATGTTCTGCCAAAACTGAAAGCATTTCTGGAAAACTGGAGGAGTTACCTCTTTACTCGTCAATCTTAAGGGAGCTGAAAGTAATTGCCACAATCCTGAGGAGCGTGTCTATGAAAACTTTATGCTCTCTATGGGACAATAGTCCCCTCAAATGAGGATTTATTCGATTTCACATAAGATGTTTAGCTCATCCTTACGGAAATAATCTGGATTTTTATTTAGCCAAAGTTTGTTATATTGACAGTTTTATCCGCACAATAACGTCAATAAGTTAACTTTGGCTGGGGTAGAATGAACTAAATTTGCTTTAAAAAATAGGGAATGCTATAGTTGATATTTCGAACTTGGTATCAATTGATCAACCCGTATTCCTATTCCGTTTGCTAATTTATCTCTTACAAATGAATACCAATGCAAAGGTCCCCTATCAAAGAATGATTGCCGGTTATCAGCAAGAAATCAGCACCGGTCGCTAAGCACAGTACTCACCTTGAGATATTCGCAATTTGGCACAGGTCTCCACTGCCTGACTCTTCGTATCCTCGAGAGCCATTGAGATCACTTGTTCGATATTGCCGCTAACTTCGTCCATGCTACAACCCATTGGAAAACGATTCTCTTCGAAAAACTGCCGAAGCATTTGATGATCTTGACTTTGCTGATTATGCTTTTGCTGCTGCTGCTGTTGTTGTTGTTGTTGCTGTTGCTGCTGTTGTATAGGCATCGTTGTGTGTTGTTTTAACTGGCACTCGGTTTTATCCAGCAACATATTCAAGTCTATTAACGCCTCAACATCAGCATCAATGGGCTCCGACTTGATATCGGGCCACGATGAATGCGGCGATGGCGTTTCGCAATTGGACTCTGGCGGTGAGGGAGGCAGGATGTGCAACTCTTGCTTGATATTGCAGGCATCTAACAAAGGATACGGCGAAGCGGGATGCAGCGTTGAACGCGATGAGCTCACTGACTCGTAGCAACTGGCAAATTGTGATAGTGGAAAACCGTATTCCGATTGAGCAGGACTCGATTGAGGTGACGGATAGATGTGCGGATATGGAGGTGGTGGTATCAGCTGATTGGGCGACTTTAGCATCGGCTGCTGTTGCGGCTCCCGCTTAATCTCCTCCGGCAGGGAGATAGAGGAGCCGAACGACCAAGCTTGTTCGATTTTAATTTCAGGTGGCGTTAAGAGTGCGCTAATCGGCACAGGAGTTGTTGGAGTGGCTGCTAGGGGCGGCGATGTTGGCGTTGGTAAATTGGTCGTATTGCAACCAAACTGATAGACAATGGTGGGTATATTCCCGGTTGTTGTTGGAGCGCAATCTTGAGGTAGTAGTGATAGATCAAAGTTGTTCGCGTAGGCTGCGAAAGGATCGCTGAAGGAAGATGACGCCGAAGCCGAAGACGAAGGTGCTGGCTCGAGAAATGCGTTTGCGGAAATTGCTTGTTCCACCTTGAGTGAAAGCGATAGCTGGGCAGAGGATTGCATCGGCGTTGCTGGGTTTGTGGCAGACGTCAGATGAGGTAGAGTCAAGCAATTGCTTTGAGATAACTGAAAGGAGAAGGATAGAAAAAAATAGATGTAAATCGTTTTCAACATTTCAAGCACACATTTCATTAACCATATTTTGATGTATTTTTTGTTTTGCAGTTTGATTTGAGTAACTTAATTCGTCTTTCACACTGCCTATTTGCGTGAGGAATTTGTTGCTGTTTGGCATTCAGACTCTATTTCGACAAATGAGCCAAGTATTAACTCACATTTGTTTCGCACTATTCAAATAAAACTTTATTGAAACTTTTAAGTTGTTGTTATTTTTAACTTCTTTAATTTGCTTTTATCACAACCACAGCCTTGACTTCCGCGTACGTTTCCATCGAAATCAGATCAATCATAAAATCTGATCGCTGGCGGAGCGAATGCCGCTAAACACACCGCCAACAAAGCGCGTCATTCTAAAACTAGTCACTCCAGCTTCCATGACAGTGCTAAATATTTCTGCTATGCCGCTAAAAAGCAAAGCGATTGTTGATTTTGCCTCACCCGTTGCTTCTACATATTTCCCAAACGCTTGTGAGCAATGCCAATCGAAGTGTTTGCGCGCTTGTCTGTATGACGCCAGCAACACAACAGTGACACCAACCTACGGTACGTAGGGCGACTAAGAGAAAAATCCCAAATGCAATATTTCGTAAACTGTAAAAGCCCGCATTTGGTCTAGCACAAACACCCCCTTGCCAGCGATAAAACCCTCGACGATGCACGCAAACACGACAACCCCGCCGTACACGAAGAAGGGTTCACAAAAGGGTGCAGTGTGCGGCGCTGATGCGGCGGGAAAAGCTCAAATCCCGAGCAACAGAGACCAACTGCTGCGATACGAGTCATGCTGGCCATTCGATCTTTGTGTCTCAATTATGGGTGTATTTTTAGAATTTCCCCGTAGTAGTGCAGTAGAAAAGTTTTTGACTAGAAAAATTGCATTTCATTTTAGAACTTGTTTCGCCGTTGAGCGCTTTTAAGCTGCCTTTCGCTGTCGACTGCTAGTTATGCAAAACTACTTATCGCTTCGTTCTTAAGAGACTTAACGGAAAAGTGCTCAACTTTAGCGCAGCTCAAGCTTAAGTGCAAAGCTGAGCAGAAAGCCAAAATCGAGCTGTTGTTGGTCAAATAATTTATTCTATCTATTTTGTTTAGAATTTATAAAATAAATTATTTTATTTATATTTTCAGTCCATTCGCTAGCACAGAAGCGTGTCGAGCGAGCCGCACAGTGGGCCGTCATCACATGGGAGTACATTTTTTTACATACATTTGCAGATACAAATTTGAAATTTAATACCATTGACTTTTATATCTTTGGACAAAATCATATAACTGCAACACTCAATCAAACAGAACTCAAAATAAAATAAAATTAAAATATTCCAGTAAAAAAAAAAAAGATTCCTCTAATTCCATTCCTCAAACCCAAAAACTTATACTTTCCATCCTTATGCCCGCCCAAACAAGTCATAGCATTACTTGCATTGTGGCTGCTAAAACAAGCAAAAAAAAAAAAGAAAACAGACACAGTGACACTTTGCAACAGTGGCGCCAACAAGAGGAAGCGGGCAGCCGCGGTAATAGCGCAAACACACCATTCTAGCGAAGTTCTCAACCATCTGTGTGACCCTTCTGGTAGAAAAATGTGAGACACAGATGGCGCTCCAAGCAGTGAGAAGGCTTTGTACCTAAACAATGACAGGTGCTCATTCCCACTACTCAGGACTGGTAGCGGCAGGCTAATCACCTGGACTGGGTCTTGTCAAAGCCCTATGTTCCCGAGAGGAATGAACAAGGAAAAAAAACACCATTTAAAACAGCAAGCAAAACTTTATCATTCGCATTATATCTCGATGGAGCGCATTTTTTAGTGTCGTGAAGTATACTTTCTGTTCAAAAAATATGTGATATTTATCATCTAAATTAATCTTATTTGAGCCCTCAAAAAAATATAGTTTTTCTGCTTCTGAGTTGGTACACCTGGCAATTTGTTAAAATTTGTGTGTGTAAGACATTTTTCTGGCGGCCGCCGTAGCCGAATGGGTTGGTGCGTGATCACCATTCGGAATTCACTGAGAGGTCGTTGGTTCGAATCTCGGTGAAAGCAAAATTAATAAAAACATTTTTCTAATAGCGGTCGCCCCTCGGCAGACAATGGCAAACCTCTGAGTGTATTTCTGCCATGAAAAAGCTCCTCATAAAAATATCTGCCGTTCGGAGTCAGCTTGAAACTGTAGGTCCCTGCATTTGTGGAACAACATCAACACCGCCATTCGACTATGAATATGTGACTTTTGACTCATTAATATAAAAATTACTCAATAATAGTAGAAACAAAAATGCGCCCATCAGTGAATGCGTGACGTCACATCGGTGTAGTTGCATGAGAGAGATGTGAGAATGCGACCAAGAATGTAAGTAGAAGAGAGAATTACATTAACAACACAGGAATAAATTGCAAAAGTGCGACGTCCCACACACGCCGATTCTACCAAAGTCGATGAGAGCAAAGTAGCGGATCGAGAGGAAAATCTGCACCGAAGCTTGCACCTCTGTCTTCACTGACGGTTCCAAGATGGAATCAGGAGTCGGAGCAGGGGTTTTCTCTAAATCAGCCAATTTCTTTATCGCCTTTAAACTGCCGAATAATGCTAGCGTTTTTTAAACAGAAGTCTTTGCGACCCTGCAGGCATGCAAAATGCTTAGGGAGCTCGTGAGCAAGCGAGATATTAATATTTTTTCTGTACTCAAGCCGCGATTAAGGCTCTGATGACGCCATGGTGCATAATGAAATTAGGAAACTCCTGTAAGGAGGAGGAGATCAAATCTCTTAGGTGTACAGGTAACATTTCTCTGATCTGTGTTCCAGGACATAGGAACTTTGAGGAAAATGAAGTTGTTGATGAGCTTGCCAGAAAGGGGACTGAATTGGCCTGAGAGACCTCCTACCCGGTCACCGGCATCCTCCTGTCAGTTGTAAAAGAGGAACTGCACAAATTATTTCTCAGGAAAGCGCAAAAAAGATGGAGCTCCATTTCTTCATGTGCTATATCCAAAACCCTTTGGTCCCAATATGATATACGAAGGACTCAGAAAGCCCTTTGGACTTCTCGTCATTCACTTTCCAAACTCATAGCTGTGTCACCGGTTAACCCCCATAGCAGAAGCTGTGGGACATTTCAGAGAAGGAGACTGTAAGGCACTTCCTCTGTAAATGTCCGGGCTTGACAGCTAGAAGAGTAAGGTCACTGGGCGCTCATTTTTTCGACAGCCTGTTGGCGCACTGCTCCTAAATCCTATCAATCTCCTCCATTATATCAACAGCTCTGGTGGGCTATAGATATTTGCCTGTCAGAGGTCTCACAATGGTATCAAAACCAAGCTTTAGTGCTACTTGAGGAGTGCCAGACCGCCACTTCAACCATTTTACATACCTACCTAAAGTAGCGGTACCACGATCGGTGCCCCCTCATTATTATCTTCATGGTGGAAACTATCAGCTTGATTTAGACTTAAAAAATTGCAGAGCTTTATTGCAACGAAACGTTTCAGAAGGGATATCAGGTAGACAACACTTATACTCACTTCTCGAAAGCCCTTGATACAGTCTCACATACAATTCCACAGCACAAGGTTGAATGCTTGGGATTCCATTAAAATGTTTCTACGGACGTGTTGGTAAAGAAGCTTCCTAGGAGAAGCTTCCTATCAATATCGAACTCAGGCTACCGAGCCACTGCAGAGTGTTCCAAGGAAAGTACGCATTTACTCTGACACCTAAGCTTCAATTACAGCCTCGGGCTCGATGATGGTTCATATGAAACTAGTCGAGAAGTACCTGACTTACCTTTCGACCACATCCAAGTATGCTTCGATATTCGGCTCATTTGGGCACCTGGACATTGCTGGAAATTTCTGGGCATTTGAGATATTTAAACAGCGGATCCGTGAGGTGTTTTCACCGAGAAATTTGAGAATTGAGATTCCTTTGAAAATCTGCGATCATCTCCTGGAAAGGTGGAATTCACGTCCCCTTAGCGTCCTCTGAGCTAACCAATGTGAAAAACCATGAAATCCTTTTGGCTACAAATAAATCGGAATAGCTCAGTGAAACTTATAAGACTAACAAAGTCAGAGTTATTGAATTTTGTCAGTGTTCTTTCCGGACAATTGGGCGTTAGGTATCCATGCGGTGAGACTTGGTATTACTTTGCGTTCTTTCTACTGCGACTATCAGTTGTGCGATTCTTACGGTGCTGAGATTTAAGCACTTCACTCCAATTTTTTACTGACCGTGCGGATTTTGCTGGTTTAGATATTAGCCAACTTTATGACTTTCATCAGTGAGTATTGTGAAGCGACTAACACAACCGTAAATAGACGTCGTTTGGTCTTCTCCATAACAATCCTAATTTTCCTGTCATTTTCCCTTTTAGCCTTGAAATAGTATCCTAAGGGCAAGTTTTTGATTGCTCGTCCAAGTGGCTCTCTCATGGGCAACCATATAAACCAGCCTAACCTAACAAAACCGCATCATTACGTTGGGATTTACTTTATCCTACCAAGGCACATAGGCCATTTAGGTTAGATAAGGTTGTAGCGGTTGCCCACTATAGGGTAGGTACACTCGGTGTTATAGCCCCTTGAGATGCCACAAATGGGAACTGGTGCTGATCTCTACTAAAACCAATGGATTAAAAAGTTTGGTATATCTCTGATTTCCGCAGTGCTGCGACCCTTCACACGCTGCTCTTACAATTCCTTCAAAAATACCATAAGTAGTTTACAAGTCTGTAAGGGTATGCCTATATCATTGCCTGTGTACGCATTAGTCAACTTGGTGCCGAGTCTCGCTAGTTCATCGGCTCTACAGTTACCCTCAATGGCACAATGGCCAGGAAACCATGTTAGCTTTAGCTAAAATAGCGCAGCCATCTCTTTAAGAGATGTGCGGCATTTCATGTCTACCTTCTAGGTTGCCAACTCTTTTGTGTTTAGTAAAAACGTTTCCCTCATTCGATTATCAGTTGGCATATAATTTTCTCACTCATTTATGCAAACTCCACTCACTGTGCGAGTGTTCATATTGTTGCTATTTTTTTTTTTTTTTGTTTGCGTGCATTATTTTGCTGGCTAGCAGTTGCCAGCGGCTGATTTTTAAACTGATTTGGGGCTTTCCAACTCAAAGCCAGTTTTCGCGCTACGCGGCTGCCGCCGCCAAGCCAAGTCTTGCCTTTGCTGCTAAGTTCTAAGCACACACATATGTATGCATTTATGTGTTCACACATACGTATGCGCATATGTATGTGTGCAATGCTGTTGGCACTGGCAATTTCATTTAAATATTGTTTGGAGCTCATATGCGCGAGTTCACTTACAGATTGGATAATATGTGTGCATGTGTGTGTGCGTGCGTGTGTGTGTGTGTATGTAAATATCTAATAAAATGCAGATATAAATATGTAAATGCTAACTAGTCACGAAGTTATTACATTTTTTATTGTGCCAATAAATAAATACAAAAAACGAGAAAATTAAATAAAGAGAACAAAAACACAAAATCTGGGGAATGTAGAATAACCCAAGCGCAGGGAAAGGCTTACGCTGGGGCTTTACAACAACACGTCAACTGCTGGCAGCTGGCAAATGGCAATTCGACCTGGAGTATTGTTTGTTGTGGGCAGATAAGGTATGCCATGAACTGTAGCTATAACAATATATTTATTTTTGTAGAAAAAAGGCAGCCAGCAAGTTGTTAAACAAATAAATACAACAACAAAGCGTGAAATATAAAATTGAAAACAGAAACAAGAAAGAAGAAAAACGAAAAAAGAAAAACAACACAACTATCAGAACTTGTCAATTGTGCAGGCCAATTAATTGATTTAAATTATCTAAAAATAGCTGGCTGGCTACACGACTGTCCGGCCAAAAGGCGTTTGCATGGCGAGCCCGTCAGCCACTAAGTCACTCAGTCTGTCTGTCAGTTGTTGAACACATTTCATACAACCAAATGAATTGTGTTTCTCGCGCGAAAATTCCAATTCGATTTATGACGTTTCCAAGCTGAATTTAAAATTTATTAGCAGCAACATTAGCAGGTGTTAAGAGAAGTAGCGAAGAAGAAGAAGAAGCAGAAGCACAAGCAGAAGCAGAAAGATAGAAAAACCAAAGCAACAATCGCTTTTGTGCCGAAGCTTACAATTGTTTATGCCTTATTTTCTGTGTGCAATTCACTTTTTTCCCAACCATTCGATTTACCAGAGATTTGGAATATTGCTGCGATTGTACGAATGTTCAGAAAACGTGAATTGAGTTGGGTTTTCTGTTTCGCTTGTTTGCCCATGTATAAGTGCCTCTAAGTATGTGGAAATAATGTGGCAAAGTAATAACAAACGCGGCATTTGTGCGAAATTGGAATAGATAAACAGGAAGTCTTATGGAATTTCCATCGTGATCTAATTTTATGCGCAAAACAGTACACCAGGACAAGGCCTAACTAACGTGGGATCAATGCGTATTCATATACACATACATGCTACTGTGGGCAAAAAGTAAGGTGAATTTATTTGTCAAACTTCGCGAGACTAAAATTTCGCTCTAGTTACTTTTTTAATGAGTTGACAGCACTGTTAGTAACATCTGGGCCAACTTTCATGTGAATGTCATTATCAGTAATATATTTACGCTTGTGTTTACCAAATGACCAAGAATGCATTTTTCGATTTTTGCAATGTCTGACTTGATTGAGCAGAGAAGTGCCATCAAATTTTGTTTGCGGAATGAAATTTCAGCTACGGAAACGTTTAGCATATTGCAGAAGGCATTTGGTGATTCGACCATGTCGCAGAAAAATGTTTATAAGTGGTACAAAGACTTCAAAGAGGGTTGAGAACGTGTTGATGACTTGGAGCGCTCCGGACGACCATCGACGTCAACAGATGACCAACACGTCAATAAAGTGAAGGAGTTAGTGCTCAAAAATCGTCAGTTGACTGTTAAAGACCTTACTGATATGATCGGAATATCAGAAGGATCTGTGAAAACCATTTTGAAAGACCATTTGGGCCTACGAAAAGTCAAATCTCGTTTGGTACCGAAAACTCTCAATTTCTTGGAAAAAAGTCGTCGCGTTAATGTGTGTGAAACAATGCTTTCAGACTATCAGGTCAAGCTCAAATGCATCATTACGGGAGATGAGACTTGGATTTATGCTTACGACCCTGAAACAACCGACCAATCAAGCGAATATCGTGCTAAAGGCGAGGCCAGACCGAAAAGAGCACGTCAAAGTCGTTTAAAAATAAAGGTCATGATGACAGTTTTTTTCGATTTTCGTGGCGTGGTGCACTATGAATTCCTTCCACCTGGCCAAACTCTTAATAAGGAATATTATTTGAGTGTTATGCAACGTTTACGTGAAGCAATTCGTCTAAAAAGACCAGAATTATGGGCCAACAACTCATCACGATAATGCACCGTCTCACACTGCACTCGTTCTTCGTGAACATTTCGCCAAAAATTCCACGCATATCGTTCTGCAACCACCGTTTTCGCCAGATTTGGCTCCGTGTGACTTCTGGCTATTCCCAAAACTCAAGAGACCACTCCGGGGAACGCGTTTCGAGTCGATTGAGGAGATAAAAGCTGAATCGAAGAAGGTGTTGATGGCTGTACCGGAAATGTACTATTTGGCATGTTTCGGGGATTGGAAAAATCGTTGGCATAAGTGTATTTCATCGAGAGGGGATTATTTTGAAGGGGATGAAATTGATTTACAAGAATAAATAAAGATTTTTCATTTTACAACCAAATTCACCTTACTTTTTGCCCACAGTAGTACATAGGCGCGTATGTGTACGGTATAGAGTAGCGCAAAGAGATTTTGTATGCTGGGAAATGCTGAGTATTGCGTTGCAGGCGGGTAGGCAAGTAAGAGTGAATGAAGGGTGTCTAGTGTGAGAAATTGATATAGCAAATATCTCCAATACCGATGATGCTGGCACCCTATTTTGCTATTTCCCATAAAATAGATTGCAAGCCTACAATACTATAGAAAAAAATACACAATACACTGTGACTGCTTCATCTCGACAATTTCATGAAGTAAAAAAGCGCATACCTTTTGCGATTTTTTCGTGCAAAGTGATTTTTGTTTCTACAATTCATTGGTGCGCATAAATTGAAAGTAAGGGACTTACGAGGAAACACAGAATCCCTCAGCTAAGTCCAATTATGCTCAAGGGGGAAGCTCTTGTGATGTCAGAAGAAACCAAGTACTAAGATGGGCTCTGAGGCCAACTTCTTTGGCCCAGAGCCCGTTTTGCCACTCCCTTCTGCGGCCATCACGGCGACGGTTAGCAAGTGGGTACTACAAGCCACAAGCGAGCTTGGCAGGCTGAGAGAGGCTGCAGATGGACAAAACTGATGTTACCTGTCATGTCCGATCGACTGTCGCAAACCCTTCTGTCATTAAGCAGAGGGGAGTGCAGACGGCTGGTTGGACTGATGACGGGCCACTTTCTGTGGGCAAAGCACATGGAAAGGTTGGGCATCTCAGACAGTGTACTCTGCCCAGCTTGTGAATAGGAGGATAAGACGGTGGTCCACTTCCTGTGTGTCTGCCCCGCCTTCGCTCGAATCAGGTTTGAGGTCTTTGGCACTGATGTGTTAAGAAGCGATATCTTGGCTCCTTGGCACCACAAGATCTACTCAGATTTCTTCGGAGATCGGGTAAATTTAAAGAAAATTAAAAGGGAATCCAAGTGTAGTACAATGGACTCAATTAATGTCTGAGTGCTGCACTTGCTAGTTGTCCCGACAAAAAAAAAAAAAAAGAAAAAAGTACTTGCGACTAAATATGAATAGTAAACTGGCTTGGAAGTCAAACATCTTAGAAAGAGTTAGGAAAGCGAACCTAGCTTTTTATGCCTGTAAGAGAGCTTTAGGTAAGACCTGGGGAATTAAGCCTAAGGTTGCTCATTGGCTTTACACGGCTGTTGCCAGACCCATTCTTCTATATGGAAATGTTGTCTGGTGGTGTGCTATGCGGAAAAAAACCTATTCTAATCTATTGAATAAGGTGCAGAGATCAGCGGAACTAGCAACATGCGGCGCCATGGAAACTACGCCATCCATGGCTTTGGACATCATGCTACATCTGCCACCCCAAAACCTCTTCTGCATATACCCAGCGGCCTGCTCCGCTTTAAGGCTGAAAGCGAGCTCAAAATGGAGGACTGTCACACATGGACATTAAACCATCTTAGACTCCTTCATGGATATACCCAGTGACTGTGATTATCACCCTCCCATTCTTTGCTTCGAAAGGAATTTCCTAATGAAAATCCCTGCTAGACTGGAATGGCTTGAAGAAGATCCAACACCCAACACACCCGTTAAGATCTACACGGACGGATCTAAAATGGACACCGGTGTAGGATCAGGGTTATTTTGCGAAGAGCTTTCTATTAGTGAACCCTTTAAACTGCCGGATCACTGTAGTGTTTTTCAAGCGGAAATAAACGCTATTCATGAAGCCTTAAAATGGTTAAAAATAAACAGCATATCATCAACGGATATCTGCATTCCATCGGATAGCCAAACTGCCCTACGAGCACTGGATGCATTCCAAACAACATCAAGGAGTGTCTTACGTTGTCGCCAATCTCTACATAAAATGGCCCAGCAGTATCGTATAATCTTATGCTAGGTTCCACCCATGATTTCTGTCGTAGCTGCAGAAATGAGGAGGAGTTGGAAACAATTCAACACATTTTTTGCACTTGCCCAGCTCTAGCCAGAAGCAGGAACCGATTTTGAAAATTCTACTTCTTAACGGATATAGATAATCTATACATTTTAGGTATCAACAACCTTTTACGCTTTGTCAAAAGCTCTGGATGGTTAAATATGGAGAGGGAAATGTAGCTCAGCCCCCGCGGCTCACAACGGACCCATTCGTGGTCTAAGTGGCATTGTTGTGTCTATGTGCGATGCGGCTGCCAAACCTAACCTAAGGGACTTACATGAGCCGCGACGCCGTCTGTGTCGTTGTAGGAAAGCCTCCTTTGAATAAGCTAGCAGAGGAAATGAACAGATTGTACAGCACGCAGGCGTCTCGGCCTAGATCAAATCAAAAAGCCACAAACAATTAGACAATGACAGCAGCTTTGGAAGCTGCCTCGAAACATTCGCTGAACATACAAACTCATTTCGTGCACCGATGAGGTGAGTACCAGAAAACACGGGGACGCAGACTACCATCTCACCCAATTGCTAAGCAGACATGGGCTCTTTCCAAGAATACCTGCATCCGTTTAAGCTGGCAGACATCCCTTTCTCTACTGACTGCCCCAATACGGTGGATAGTGCGAAATACGTAATTTTTATACTGTGACCGCTTTGAAGAAGAAATAGATGCACTAGAAAGAGTTTTGGAGCATCCAATAGCCTTAAACAACTTCACGAGTGAGATAGGTGTTCAATCAGCGGGAAGTGGGGGTCAGCTCGAGCTTTTGCAATAAAAATCGTAATGTTTTCCCGACATATAGATTTGGAGTGCAGGGCTTGGAAGCATCAAAAGTAGCAGCATCAGGCGCCGCATAACCATTAGCAGCAGTGCAGTGGAGGCTGAGCGAAATTAAGGGTCCAACGACAACCACAGACTTGAGTCATTGACTTGCAGTGACGTACTACTTCACGTAGAGACACAAGAAGACGAGTCTATAGCATGAAGCTGGTTACAAATGTGGTTGGCACAGACGAGGGTGAATAGAATTGGTTCTTTACGGATGCAGTTCGGGGCCCACTCGAAGTAGTGCCGAAAGTAGTCTCGGGAATGGTTTGTTTTGTGGGTGAGCACACCCTTCAACGCAGCATACGACGATCACTGTAAGTGCGAAAGCATAAAAGTGTTTTATAGGGTGCACCCAAAAAAAAAAAAAAAAAATTATGAGCTTGCGTTAATGCTACCAGAGACTTCATATCCATACTTGCTGTGTCGTTTGGTCAAAGCAGATATATTATATTTTTTCGTATTCCAATTACTTAGTGCAAGTGCCTAGAACTAAAATCATTTGCGCAAAGTTTCGATTTTCTTAGTAGAAATTTTTCATTCAAGCCATTTGTAAACGCTTGACAGCCTTGGCATCCATAGAAAATCAAGGATAAGCAAAATTTCAAACCTTGTATAAAATTTTTAAGAATTCAGAAAAATTCCAGCAAAAGTATAAACATTTTACTCGGAATTTCCTAACACATTTCGATTATGCAACTTTATAGCTCATTAAATTTTTTTATAGTAAAATTCAAGTTTCAAGTAGGTCCAAAATAACACTAATTTTTCAGATTTTTTTGCGATCTTATATTTTTTTCTTTTAATGCCCGCTCCACATTTTTGTATTATGTAAAAAACAAAAAAAGAAAAAAAAAAAAACCAAAACAGCAGACACCGTCAGCTGGAAAAATTGTCAAAAATCAACGCTATTTTTGAACGACTTAAAACAAGCGCTTTATGACACCGAAATGCAATGGCCTACCACCTTACCAGAAATTTATCTAAAAACTCTACGTAAATAGTTTGAAATTTTTAATGAAAGTACTCTGAATTTTTACAAATTTTATAGAAAGTTCGACACTTTGCTTGCACGAAATTACAAAATAAATACCGGCAGATACCTATGTAATGAAACTCTCAGCTATTAGTCCATAGATGTCGCTAGGAGTATTTTTAAAGCTTCCCAAATGTCTTGTTTTTTTCGTCTGTCATCTGTCAACAATATTCAGTTCATTGTTTGTTACGTTTCATACAACAATGCATTTTTGTCGCTCTTAAAAATGTCGAATTTCATGCCTTCAAACTACGATTTGCGGACATCGTTGATTTTCTGTTATCAATTGAAGGAAAATGCTTCTCAAGCTCATCAAATGCTTTTAGAAGCTTACGGTGGACATGCTCTAAGTAGCGTGGAGAACGAGGACCATGCCCCGCCACCGAAAAAGTTAGAGGACGCCGAATTGCAAGCATTGTTGGATGAAGATGATCGTCAAACGCAAGAAATGATGGCAGAGCAGTTGAGAGTGACCAAAAAACCATTTCCAAACTTTTGAAAGACATGCACATGATTTTAAAGGTCGAAAGATTGGTGCCGCGTGAACTAACTGAAAGGCAGCAAGCGAACCGAAAAACCACTTTTGAAATGCTGCTCTCCCGGTTCAAAAGGAAGTCTTTTTTGCATCGAATCGTTACGGGTGATGGAAAATGGGTGTATTTCTACAATCCCAAGCATAAACGATCGTATGATATGCCCGGCCACAAGCCAAAAACCAAATCGATTCGGCCGCAAGGCAATGCTATGTGTTTTCTGGGATCAGCGTGGTATGATTTGATGCGAGCTATTAAAACCAGATGAAACAGTTGACGGTGCACGCAACCAACGACAATTGGCCGATTTGAGCGCTGTTGGTACACCGAAAACGGCCAGAATATGCCGATCGGCGTCACAAAGTAATTTTTCTTGATGACAATGCACCGACACATCGAACAAGAGCGACTCGGGAATTGGTGGAGACATACGATTGGGAACCGCTGGTGCATGCGGCTTACTCACCAGACTTGGCGCCTTCCGATTATCATTTGTTTGCATCGATGGGCCACACACTTTCCGAGCAGCGCTTCAATTCTCACGAAGAAGCCAAAAAATGGCTCGATGATTGGTTTGCGGCCAAAGACGACCAATTTTTTTTGTCGCGGCATCCCCAAATTGCCGGAGAGATGGGAAAAATGCAATGGCAATTATTTTGAAGATTCAATTTGTAACCATTTTTTTGTTAATAAATGTGTGAAATTGAAAAAAGGTCTCATTTCATAGGTATCTACCTTGTAGAAGTCAAAGCTTGTCAATGTGTGGTGTGCACTTTCTTTTGACGCGGACAGTAAATACTTCTGCTTTCAAACTGACAGCCTATCTAAGTTTTTCTTACGTTCTTAAGTGTGTGGGCCATAGAGCGTTGCTTTAACAGTGCTTTGAAGCAGCAATTTTTCTCTGTAAATGTGTAGTTTAAGACCAAAATTCAATTCTGCTACTAATTTGCAACTAAAGAAGAGCCTGTGGTCTAATTACAAAGCTAGGTTGCCAGTTTATCTTCTGAGCGCGTGTCTAAGATTTTTGATAGAATATGCAAATTATCAGGTCAGTGCATAAGTTTGTGCGTTTTTTAAAGGTGGTTTTAAAATTGTTAAAAAAGATGTTTAAAGTATTTATTAATCAATAATATATTTTCCTTCATTATTTACATTGTCTTCCCAACGTTTAGGCAAATTTTTATTTAATTCCCTGCTCAAAAAATTGTTTGTCCTTGCGGCCAAAATACGCTTCGATAAACTCAGCTAAACTTTTTTTGCATGCACACTAGGCCGGGTCGATTTGTGGGCAGGCAAAAAAATCGCCCATTGCTCTGTGAAAATCATATTCTAGGGATCAAAATAAGAAACTTTGCCGAAGGAACCATACCTCTAAAACGAATTCTGATGTCCCCCAATTTGGGTCGAACTTTTTAGTTCTTTTCTCATGTAAAGGCTAAAAATGGTGATATTTTGAAGTGATTGTATGGGGAACCCCCCAGGGGAGTTCCAGGGGGTGTGCCACTGGCATGGGTGGATCGGCCGTCCAAAGTTAGTGGGGGTCGGTCATACATTTGGACTCGATTGGACCACTCTAAATGGGTCAAAGTCGGATTTTTCGTTCGACCCAAATTGGGGGACATCAGAATTCGTTTTAGAGGTATGGTTCCTTCGGCAAAGTTTCTTATTTTGATCCCTAGAATATGATTTTCACAGAGCAATGAGCGATTTTTAAATCGACCCGCACTAATGCACACGGTTAACGTTTTGGAAACTATATGAAATTATATTTCAGTGCCGAATAACTCCTCCTTGCTGTTTTTTAATTATAATTCCTTTGATTCGTTTGCAACGCTTCGTTTTTTACTGCTTTGGTTGTTTTTTTTTCCAACATATTTTGAAAGCCATATCAAAGGCTCTCCATGACCACGCCCACTTCTTGCAAGCCAATTCAATAAGTGTTTAATAGTACGCCTTTAGTATAAGTTTTGAATTCACATAAAAATTCCTTTCACATTCCCCTTCACATGCGACTGAACTCAGCGCAGTGCTAGCGCCACTGTTACCGTCAGGTTCGTATCTTTAGTCTTTCGTTTGGCTTACTCAACTTCAAGTTGATTTCGTTGGATTTCAGATATTCGATTTTAATTTGAATTCCATTAGTTTCAACAGCTTTTAATGGCAATTTGCGGCTGCAGAAGCAGGTCTGACAAATAATATAATAAATGAATAGCAAAAAAAAAAAAAAACGGAAAAAAATAAAATAATAGTAATAATAATCAGCACAGCAAATACTGGCTAAAGTTTGCAAAATACGAAAATGCACATTCTTGAGCGTTGCGTTGTGTGTTGTGGTGGTCTTTTCTTTGTCTATTCTACTATTTTCGTTGAAGGTCTACAGCGAGTGCCGTTGGCCCCTCCACCGCATGAATCATCGTTATGCCTTTGATTGTGACTATTTCAAATGAATTATGCTGAAGGCATTGCTCAACATACGAAACAATCAAATATAACATCTAAAGCAACAACAATAACATAATTGCAATAATACTTCAATGCATTGCCCAAAGCCATGACAAAGAAACCAAAACGGGGGAGAAGCGATATACAAGACAACGTAATAAAATAAAGAACAAACAGCTCACAAATGTCCAAGTAATTTATGTGCACGTCACCAGCCGCAGGAAAATACCATTTCATACTCTCCAAAGATATGCGTTAGCATTACTGATACCGCGCTGATATGTTGTAACTTCACACATACATACATACATATTTGTACAGGAACATACAGCCCTGCGTACTGAAGGGCTTTGCCTTTCGGGCGTCTATTGGCAACTCAAGCCGTCATGTGCGCATGCGTGCTGACAGTGCCAGTCGCCATTGCCCAATCGCACGGTCACTTGCTGTGCATTCGAATGCGTTCTGCTGTAAGCGAAGTGAAGCGCATTTGCTTGGCTGCACATTTTTTATACGCCTTCGTGCGTACTTCTAATTCTGAAAGCGTGCGTTTCGCTGCATTGTTCAAATATGTGCCGCCCCCTTCTCGCCCGGACGTGTTCGCGCTATCTCTCTGACATCGCATTTATGTTATTTTTAAAGCGATCATTGAGTGATTTTGTAGTGCATTGCACTTATTTTGTATGCAAAACTTTATGCTCAATCATAAACTGACGCAAGTTAAGTACTCGTATTTAAATATTTGCCCCATCAGCGCATAAAATCAGTGCTACCATTAGGAGTTGGCCATATACGTGAGTGTTGTTGTTTGCTCAAAGGCCTATTTTGTGGCCTGCTACCAGTGGTGACAAATGGGAAAACAGAATTTTAGAAATATTTCAGCACTACGAGCCTCGTATAATTAGTCATGCGGCATTTTTAGTTCAATTGATATTATTGCAATTTTCATGTCGCATAGATTAATTTAGAGGATTCAGGTTCAAAAGTTTCATTACACAAACTACATAAAATAGCTAAAACTTCATATTATTATTTAAGCTCAGAAGAGTGCTCATGAAAATACATTAAAATCATTTCCCTTTATTTGAGGTAGCAGCATAAATATTTTTTATCCAAAACTCTATAGTCCAAACCACTAAAATATTTACAATATTAGATGAAGCAAACGTCTTTTCACCAAAATGCTCGAAACGAAAATTTTCATAATTATTTTTAGAAATTGTTGGATATTTTCAGGGACACACATGTTACAAAATATACTGGACTTAAGGTGACTTATTCTTGCACATAAAATTAAGCTAATAGCGAATAGGAATGGCCCGGAGTCCATTCTGCCACTTCCTTCTGCAGCCAACAAAGCCACGGTTAGCAAACGGGTTACTCTCACCCACAAGCGACTTTGGCAGGCTCACAGAGGCTGTAGATGGACAAAACTGATGTTACCTGTCACGTCCGATCGTTTGTCGCAGATCCTGCTCCCCTTGTCACTAAGCAGAGGCGGCTGTAGGCAGCTGCAGCTGGTTGGATTGATGATGAGGGGCCGCTTTCTATAGGGCCGAAGCGCATGGAAAAGGTAGGCATCTCAGACTGTGCACTCTGCCCGTCATGTGGAGAGGAGGATGAGACACCGGACCACTTTCTGTGCATCTGCCCGGCCTTCGCTCGAATCAGGCTTGAGGTCTTTGGCACTGATCCGAGTGCAGACTGAGTGTTGTACTTGCTAGTCTGTCCCAACGCAAAAACAAAAAGCAAAGGAACCTCCAGATTTTTGTAACTGCATTTTCATGACAGATAATTCTTTTTTAAATCATTTTCATGACAAAAATGCCACCAAACGTTCGCCATTCCCTATTTCATTTTGTCATTTTACGAGTATTGAATATTCATATCTACCAAACGCCGCTCAGAAGCCGAGTCAGTTAAGAGTGCCGCCGTTGTTAGAGCACCTGCTTGCAGTTATGTAAATAGTTTTGAAAATTTCTACAATACAAAGCTATCTTAGTTTATAAAATACAAATACCGAAAACAACAATAAAAATTAAAATTATGCATTGCAAATAAACGCGCGAGTAAAATCTCAGACGTTTGTGATTGTATGGAGTGGTGTATGAGACAGCTGGCAAGGGGAAATTTCAAGAAAAAAAGGCTAAAATAATTGCCTTTGCTGTAAGCTGAGATAATCTATGTACATTTTGTTTAATTTTCATCAAAAGTGTGCCGAAGTAAAATTTATTTTTAGACTTCATGTCAACTAAAAATATAGGATTCCCTTCCGCAAAATGAAAAATGCATTTTTTGTGGGAATACCTCTAATATGAGTGCAATTGAGTATATTAATGATTTACACAACTAATTAAGATTCATCAATCAGTTAGTCATCAACAATGAAATGCTCATCGGCCAAGAGACAACTACATATATGTAGCTAACTACAGTGAAACCTCCAACAGAAGCACAGCTGCCTTAGTCAAGAGAGAAGATACTGGACCTCCGTATGGTTCGTAAATGGCGTGCAGACTACGATTACTTGTGTCAACTGGTGGGCCAAAGAAACGAGAAAAAACTCAGAGTTGGATCAGGGCGGTAACCGTTATTTTCTGAGTTGGAAGATTGCAACTGGAAATGGATTGCAGGCAGGACAGCTATGGCTTTGGTTGTGCGCAGGGCTGATATTCAAAATTTTGCCCTTCAAACAGCAATTGAATTTGATATATCCACAGAAGAATTTAAAGCATCATCACATCACTGGCTGAACAACTTCCCTAAACGTTATGAACTGTCTCTAAGGAGATCAACAACATTTTTTAAGCTGGAAGACAATGAAGTTGTTAAGCGTGCAATTGCGTTTAAGCGCGTTGTTAATGGCATCGATTTTTCGAAATACCAACTCTGCAAATTGATTGATATAGATGAGGCCGCGGTATTCCTAGGCCAGTGAGCTCAAATGACAGTTCACCACAAGGCTTCGTCAATTACTTTTAAGTTCCTTCTACCCGTTACGTTAGTGCACGTGTTACTTGTATTTTGGCGATTCGTCTAAGTGGCAAGAAAGTATCGCCATTTTCAATCACTAAAGGTAAAAAAGTCCAGATTCAAAGTGTTTCAGGAATTTACGTCATTGAAAGTGAGAAAGCCTAGTACACCCAAGTGGTTATAAGAAAGTGGGTTGATTTTATGCTGCCACCTCTGTTGAGAGGGATCAGCATAGAAGTTTACAAGTTTGGGATTCAGCCAGTACTCAACGCGCCAGTGACATGGAAAACTTTCTTGCTAAGTGGAAGATTGATGAAGTAATGATTCCGGAAGGATCGACTGGTTACCTTCAAATACTTGATATTGCAATAAAGAAGCCATTCAAGGATCATTTGCGGATGGAAGTCAATGAATATATTCAAAACAGAATGGTGAGAAATGGTCGAGGAAATTTTGTGAAATCAGGCTTAGAAAAAGTTGTGAATTGGGTGAAAAATTCATGGGAAAATGCACTACGAACAGGCTACTTAGA
This sequence comes from Anastrepha obliqua, assembly GCF_027943255.1. Taxonomy (NCBI): domain Eukaryota; kingdom Metazoa; phylum Arthropoda; class Insecta; order Diptera; family Tephritidae; genus Anastrepha; species Anastrepha obliqua. The sequence continues at coordinate 150,041,265 of NC_072892.1, read as the reverse complement.
CAAGAAGTATTCATTTAACGATAGCTACGAGTATATCGCAAGGCATGAGAGATTCGGACCCATGATTCAACAGGTAATGGATTTGAAAGAAAATCAGAATATAAATCAAAATTTTCTGGATTATAGCGCGTATTTTAGACCAAAAAGGAAATAAGGCAGTGTCTTATTTTCGAAAAAAAAAACGGTATAACAAAGTCCACATGAATACCAATTAAAGATTTTGTACAGGATTTATAAAAATACGATAAATTTGCATCAAAATTTAAAGTTTGTTGGGTTAGGTTAGGTTAGGTTATGGTGGTAATGGGTCTCTACGACCAACTCACATTCAACTTACAGGTCCATTGTGATGCCACTGATCAATATGGGAACCTCATTTATTTTTCTTCGCATGATTGGTTCCATACCCACGCCAGACATTTCGATAAGAGAACTGAAAATGTATTTACCTCGAAAACCTGCTCTGATTTTAGCTAAAGCCGGACAATTGCAAAGGAAGTGCTTAACTGTTTCTTTCATTTCCTCATCTCTTGTGCAATATTCATGGAGGGAAACTCCTAGTCTCAGGAATTCTGTCAAATAGTCAATGACCGCGACCTCACTTGAATGGCTAAGCAGCTCCATTGTCGTTTTTTTATTAATTTTTGGCCATAGTAGCCTAGCTTTTAGGCATGTATCTTCATCTCTCCATGGCCTATTGGCCTCTTGGATAATGTTATTATTAATTATTAGTTTGCTGGTGGCCACAGGTATCTCTCTATACCTCTATCACTGAGCAGTTGAAGAGTAGTACTTTTCTTGGCTAGCTCAACGGCTTTACAATTACCTTTAATATTTCTGTGCGACGTACCCCAAATAAGACTGACCTTGAATATGTCACTAACATCATTTTGGGCTGCCAGGCATACCTGTGCAACCTTTGATCTTAGTATAGCCGCACTTATTGATTGAATTACCGCCTGGCTATACGAGAATATATTTATAGTAGTTTTTGTAACGGCATGCATATTTAGACACATAGCTACTTCTCTTTTAGTTCGAACATCTGCCTGATAAACGCTGCAGTAGTCTGGTAGTCGAACGAATAGTTTCAGCCCTAATTCTTTCGAAAATACTCCATAGTCAAGCTTATCGTCTACCTTTTAGAATTTAATTACCCCTGTATAGAAATTGAATTACCCTTCTCCATGACCTTGGGGTCTGCCACGCTCTTCTTGGCGGTATGCTCGTCTTGAAGAGTCTGTGGAAGGTGAGTCTGGGAATAAAGTAGTCTATTTCTTGTTTGTGGCTATTCAGAGTGTGCAAAATAGAGGCGTGGTCAAATCAGCAGTCTTTCCATACTTTTAAATCTATGCGTCGAGACGGCGGCCACATGTTTCCCTACAAGATTGGGTGCAGACAAATTGATAAGCACTTCCAGCGCTTTTTTTGGAGTAGTCCTTAAAGCACCAGAGATGCATAGAAAAGCTGTTCTTTCGACCTTTAAATCTTTGTAATTAAATCAGATCTAATACAAAGCGTCTACTTCCTTTTTTTCCACCTGTATGGCATCACAATGGACGAATTTTCGATTTATAAGTGAGCCTATCGCATGGGCTGCCATTTACCATATCCTGTCCCATCCTATTCTAATCGGAATAAAAAAAAAACACTTAAGGAGCAAATTAGAAACTAAGTTTTATGGGCCAACAATTGTAGAAAAAACATAAAGACGTACACCACAAATTGGAGGAGAATCCCGGCCAAACACCCAAAACGGTTGTAAGCGTCAATTATTTTTATTATAATTACTTATAAATTTCTTGGATATGGGGAAAAGAGACAACACTGGCAACTAAACAAATTATCGACAATTTTCAGCGACTTTCAACTTGCATTTTGTTACATTAAAATTTCCTAGGCTACAAAGCAGCATACCCGATTTTTTAATATATTTTTTTCTGATGAATATTTAAAACATTTTTTTTTGTATAGACTTTGAAATTTGTATTTATGTGGCCTTTTGTTAGACAATAATATAAATAATAATCTGTTGGGTGTTTGGCTGAGCTTCTCCTCCAATTTGTGGTGTACGTCTTTATGTTTTTTCTACAATTGTGTGCGACTTGATGTTTAGGGACCTACAGTTTCAAGCCCACTCTGAATGGTACACATTTTTTATGAGAAGCTTCTTCATGGCAGGAACACACTCGGAGGCTTGCCATTGCCTGCCAAGGGGCGACCGCTATTAGAAAAAACCTTTTCTTTATTTTGGTGTTCAACGGAGATTCGAACCTACGATCTCTCCGAACTCCGAGTGGTAGTCACGTACCAACCGATTCGGCTGCGGCGACCGCCGAATTAGACAATCAGCTACACTTTTATAGAAAATACACAAAGGGTTTTCCTATAACAGGTGTTATTTTGAATAGCTCGCTATTTCGGTAGATGTCACTTTTGAAGCTGTCGTATTTTGATATTTGAAAAGTAAAAAATACGCCATTAATGAAAATGGAACGATACACGCTTAAAAAACGCATTGAAATTATTAAAATTCACTATAAAAATGGTGAAAATTTGGCAGAGACGGTTCGTAAAACTCGAACATATTTGGGTCATCGTGAAATACCTTGTCGGACTGCAATACAGAAATTGGTGAACAAATTCGAGCTGTTGGGAGAAGTTAGTGATGTGAAGAATAAAAGCCATGCACGTCGCTCAAGAACCGCCAAAAATATTGCAGTTGTAGCCGAAAGTGTTGAAGAAAACCCAGGTTTGTCCATTCCTCGTCGTTCTTTGGAATTAGGCATTACACAAACGTCATTACACCGTATTTGGCATAAAGATTTGGGTCTTAAGGCTTATGCAGGTAAAGTCCAGTTAACACAAGAACTCAAGTCGGCCGATCATGAACAACATCGTGTCTTTGTTGATTGGGTCGTTGAAATGCATGAAAATGATCCGGAATTCCATCGAAAAATCATCTTGAGTGATGAGGCCCATTTCCACATCGGTGGCTTCGTCAACAAGCAAAATTGTCGGATCTGGGGCTCAGAAAATCCAAGAGTTATTGTTGGAAATCCTCTCTATCCTCAACGTGTGACTGATTGGTGCGGTTTATGTTACGGGGGACTAGCTATAAAAGAAATGGGTACATATCTAAATACGCACGCCGTAACAAAAACGACTATAAATATATTCTCGGACAACCAGGCGGCTATCAAATCAATGAATGCGGCTTTACTAAGATCGAAAGTTGCACAGGATTGCCGGAAACCTCTAAATGATATTAGTGACGTATTCAAGGTCAGTCTTATTCGGGTTCCGGGAGATAGAGATATTCAGGGAAACTGTAAAGCTGATGAGCTAGCCAGAAAAGACACTCCTCTTCAACTGCTCAGTGATTGAAGTACCATTGGCATACCTAAGACCACGAGCAAACTAATAATTAAAAATAACATTATCCAAGAGGACAATAAGTCATGGAGAAATGAAGATACGTGTCTAACAGCTAGGCTACTATGGCTGCAAATAAACAAGAAAAGAACAAAGGAGTTGCTTACCTCTCAAGAGATGATATCTCGAAGGTCGTGGCTTGTGTCTCCAGTAATTGGCTATTTGGCAGGTTTTTCTTGAGACTAAGAGTTTTCTCCCATGAATATTGCAATAGTTGTAGAGATGAGGAAGAGGAAGAAACAGTTGAACACTTCCTTTGCAATTGTTCAGCCCTAGCTAAAATCAGAGCAGGTTGTCTAGGTAAAAACTGGCATCAATACTACGTTTCATAAGAGCCACAAAATGGTTCCACGAAGGAAGATAAATGAGGTTCCCGTGTAGCTTAGTGATATCACAACGGACTGTAAGGTCTAAGTGAGTTGGTCGTGCAGACCGACTACCACCATAACCTAACCGAACCTATGGTCCGGCGAAGTCATTGGACCTTACTTTTTCGAAAATGAAGCTGGAGCAACAGTAACTGTGAATGGATTGCGCTATCGAGAGATGATTAACGATTTTTTATGGCCGAAATTGGATGGTATTGATCTGGACACCGTTTATTTTCCACAAGACTCCGCTACGTGCCACACAAGCAACGAAACCATTGATCTTTTACGGGAATAACACTTCTTATTGGAAAACTCTTAAAATGAATGTTTAAAAAGCAGGAAAATGGCTGAAATGGCCAAAATATTTATAATTTATATCTTTATAATAAATTTGAATGTACCAGAAAAAATTAATAAAAAAATATTTCATTAAAGACAAAGCGTATTTCTAAATTTTTCCTTATAGAACTATTAGTCCGGCTGTGTGAGGTTTCACTGTACATACATACATGTGTAAGCGCTATAAAAATATTTATTGCAAAAGTAGTAATGATCGAGAGCAATAATTGCAACAATGTTTGTGAGGAAAAATTGGGTGCGCTCCGTTACTAATCATTGAAGCGCATTCAATATGTAAATTACTAGTACTTTTGTAACTAAGCGGGTTTTCCGATTCTATAAAACTAGAGTTTTGGAAAATTGAGTGCACTAATTTATTTAAAATTGCTAATTTATCAATAATAAAAAATTAAAAAAAATTAAACGAGCAACGTGCAAAAATCTAATGTCATAATTGTGTTTTTCCAAAAGATTTTGAAGTCATTATAACGACACCAAAGCAGTTGGAAAATAAAAAGTGACTCATAAAAGTGAACACGCTATGCTTTGTAATGTTTATGTTTAGGCATGTCACTCATTTCATTCCGATACTTTCTGTGTTCCGTGCACAGATATGAACAAACTTGACACAATTTTTATGATGGTAAGTGTTTGAGGTAGCGTTACTTTTTTTTTTGATTGATCTATTTTGTGACTATCGTTCGAGGAGCACCTAAGAAAAAGTATTGAAACTAACGGGAGTACAACTAATTAATTTCGTATTGTTACTAACCTCATATCTATTTATGTAGTCAATATTTTGACAATGACAGCTATTCTATGTTAAAGCGCACCAAAAAATCAAGTAAATTTTATATGTCACAGTGAATATTAGCAAACACACAACATTTTTTTATTACAGTCAAAATGTCAAATTATGTTCCAACAAAACAGCATTTGCGGGGAGGTTGGCTTTTGTTCTTCAATTTAAAGAAAAGTGCAACAGAAGCTCATCGTTTACTCTCAGAAGCTTATCCTGAATATGCTCCAGAGGTTAGAGTATGTCAGAAGTGGTTTGCACGATTTAAAAGTGGTGATTTTGACACAGCAGACAAAGAGCGATCAGGTCCATCAAAAAAGTTTGAAGGCGAAGAATTGGAGGCATTACTCGATCAATATCCATGTCAAACTCAAGAAGAACTTGGAAAACATGGGAAGTCACTCAACAAGCAATTTCTATATGTTTAAAAGCAGCCGGACACATTCACAAACAAGGAAATCGGGTGCCACACGAAGCCGAGAGACGTTGAGAGACGATTTTGCATGTCTGAAATACTGCTTAATCGCCACAAAAAGAAATCGTTTTTGCATCGTATTGCATCGTATTGTCACTGGCGATGAAAAGTGGATTTATTACGACAACCCAAAGCGTAAAAGATCATATGCGAAGCCAGGCAAACCAACCAAATCGACACCAAAGCGGAATATTCATGGTTTGAAGGTAATGCTCTGTATTTGGTGGGCTCAGAAGGGTGTGCTGTACTATGAGCTGTTAAAATCGGGTCAGATGATCACGGGAGAGCTATACAGGCAATAATTGATATGTTTGAAGCAAGTAATAGCCGAAAAACGGCCGGAATGGGCGACCAGATACGAGAAATTGATTTTCCATTATGACAATGCTCGGCTACATGTTGCAGTACCGGTCAAAAATTATTTGGAAAATGTCGGATGGGAAATTCTACCTCACCCGCCTTATGGCCCAGACATAGCTCCTTCTGATTACCACTTGTTTCGGTCGCTGCAGAATCACCTTTCTGGAATGCGGTTCACCAATGTTTAAGGTATTAAAAAATGGCTTGTTGACTTTCTCGGCGCAAAAGATGAGAAGGGTTTTTGGGATGGAATCCATAAAAGATGGGAAAAACTGCCGCTTTCGATGGACAATATTTCGAATAAAATATTATATTTTTTCACTTTTATACTTAAATAAATGGGTTGTTTAACAAAAAAATACGAAATTAATTAGTTGTACAGCCAATATCATTTACGGTCAGGTGGCCACGAATGGACTTTGAAATTGCCTGCTCATTAGGCCGAGGCAAAAAAATCGCCCATTGCTCTGTGAAAATCATATTCTAGGGATCAAAATAAGAAACTTTGCCGAACGAACCATATCTCTAAAACGAATTCTGATGTCCCCCAATTTGGGTCGTTCATTTGGGTCATTAATCGATCATCAGTTAAAACCAAGGGATGTTGAACGTCGTTTTTTCGCTGTGTCGCCTGTGAACAACTGCTCCAGCGGCAAAAAAGGGTGGGGTTTCTTCAGCGTATCGTGACGGGTGATGAAAAATTGTTTTATTACGGTAATCCAAAGAAAAAAGTCAATGGGACCGCCCAGTCATGCTTCTAATCCCGTTTTCGATCATCTCAATGATGTCATTTGGTGCTGCAATTTGACATCGCTAGACCGCTTGTAGAATATCGTTGAATAGCGATGTTATGCATTGAGTCTGAAAACGGTTGGCCAGATTACTAAGGCGAAGGTCGGATTACTAAGGCATCGCCTCTGCTCTTAAATCATTCATGCACTTTGTCCATCTTCTACGTACCGCCGCTCTGCTGGCGCAATATATCGTTCACATTCATATGTTTTGATTTGGATCAAAATAAATTGACTACCAGCGATTTGTAGTCCCCGCTGTTGATGGTAATGGCCTGCCCAACATCGTTTCGGGAGAAATATACTGTGGGCAAAAAGTAAGGTGAATTTATTTGCCAAACTTCGCGGGATTAAAATTTCGCTCTAGTTATTTTTTTCATGAGTTGGCAGCACTGTTAATAACATGTGGGCCAACTTTCATGTGAATGTCATTATCAGTAATATATTTACGCTTGTGTTTACCAAACGGCCAAGAGTGCATTGTTCGATTTTTACAATGTCTGATTTGATTGAGCAGAGAAGTGCCATCAAATTTTGTTTGCGGAATGAAATTTCTTCTGCGGAAACGTTTAGCATGTTGCAGAAGGCATTTGGTGATTCGACCATGTCGCAGAAAAATGTTTATAAGTGGTACAAAGACTTCAAAGAGGGTCGAGAAAGTGTTGATGACTTGGAGCGTTCCGGACGACCATCGACGTCAACAGATGACCAACACGTCAATAAATAAAGGAGTTAGTGCTCAAAAATCGTCAGTTGACTGTTAAATACCTTACTGATATGATCGGAATATCAGAAGGATCTGTGAAAACCATTTTGAAAGACCATTTGGGTCTACGAAAAGTCAAATCTCGTTTGGTACCGAAAACTCTCAATTTCTTGAAAAATTTCGTCGCGTTGATGTGTGTGAAACAATGCTTTCAGACTATCAGGACAAGCTCAAATGCATCATTACGGGAGATGAGACTTGGATTTATGCTTACGACCCTGAAACAACCGACCAATCAAGCGAATATCGTGCTAAAGGCGAGGCCAGACCGAAAAGAGCACGTCAAAGTCGTTCAAAAATAAAGGTCATGATGACAGTTTTTTTCGATTTTCGTGGTGTGGTGCACTATGAATTCCTTCCACCTGGCCAAACTCTTAATAAGAAATATTATTTGAGCATTATGCGTCGTTTACGTGAAGCAATTCGTCTAAAAAGACCAGAATTATGGGCCAACAACTCTTGGTTTTTGCATCACAATAATGCACCGTCTCACACTGCACTCGTTCTTCGTGACCATTTCGCCAAAAATTCCACGCATATCGTTCCGCATCTACCGTATTCGCCTGACTTGGCCCCGTGTGACTTCTGGCTATTCCCAAAATTCAAGAGACCACTCCGGGGAACGTGTTTCGAGTCGAAAAGCTGAATCGAAGAAGGTGCTGATGGCTATACCGGAAATGGACTATTTGGCATGTTTCGGGGATTGGAAAAATCGTTGGCATAAGTGTATTTCATCGAGAGGGGATTATTTTGAAGGGAATGAAATTGATTTACAAGAATAAATAAAGATTTTTCATTTTACAACCAAATTCACCTTACTTTTTGCCCACAGTATATGGATCAATAATGATGAGACCTCCCTATACTGATGACGACCCCTGCAAACGAACTAAGGATTATGATTTGAGGGCATGCACCTGGAATGTCCGGTCCCTTAATGGGGAAGGTGCCTCTGCCCGGCTGGTTGATGTCCTCGTGAGAGTAAAGGCTGACATCACTGCCATCCAAGAGATGCGATGGACGGGGCAAGGAAAGAAAACCATGGGACCTTGCGACGTCTACTACAGCTGCCATGTAAAGGAGCGCAAATTCGGTGTCGGATTTGTTGTGGGAGAGAGACTTCGTCGCCAAGTACTGTCGTTCACTCCGGTGGACGAGCGTCTCGCAACAATCCGCATCAAAGCCCGTTTCTTCAACATATCGCTAATTTGCGCCCACGCCCCGACGGAAGAGAAGGACGATGCGACCAAAGATTCCTTCTATGAGCGCCTGGAACGTTCCTATGAGCGCTGCCCCCGCCACGACATAAAAATCGTGCTTGGCGACTTCAACGCCAGGGTGGGCAAGGAGGGAATTTTTGGTCCCACAGTCGGAAAATTCAGCCTGCACAACGAAACATCCGGTAACGGACAGAGGCTGATCGACTTCGCCGGGGCCCGAAACATGGTAGTCTGCAGCACCAGATTCCAGCATAAGAAGATTCACCAAGCCACCTGGCTGTCTCCTGATCGAAAAACGCGAAACCAGATCGATCATGTTGTGATAGATGGAAGACACGCTTCTAGTGTATTAGATGTACGTACGATCCGAGGACCCAACATCGACTCGGATCATTACCTTGTTGCAGCCAAACTGCGCACCCGCCTCTGTGCAGCAAAAAACGTACATCTACCTACGCAAAGAATGTTCGACATCGAAAAGCTGCAATCACAACAGACAGCCAGAAGATTCGCCACTCGACTCTCACTCCTGCTCTCGGAGAGCACTGCCCAACAACCCGGCATGCGCGAGCAATGGAGCAACATTTCTCGTTCCCTACGTACCGCCGCCGAAGAAGAAATCGGATTCCGGCGAGCCCGAAAAAACAATTGGTACGACGAGGAATGTCATGCTGCCGCAGAAAGAAAGGATGCCGCCTATAGAGCCACGCTGCGATCGGGCGCAACGCGAGCCATGTGGGATCGCTACAGAGAGCTGAAAAAGGAAGAGAGACGTATTATCCGAAAGAAGAAACGAGAGGCCGAAATACGTGAGTGCGAAGAGCTTGAGATGCTGGCCAACAGGAACAACGCCCGAAAATTCTACCAGAAAGTTCGGCGGCTTACAGAAGGTTTCAAGACCGGGGCGTTTTCCTGTAAGAACAAAGACGGCGAACTGGTGACTGACGTACAGAGCAATCTTAGATTATGGAGGGAACACTTCTCGAACCTATTAAACAGTGACAGCTGCGCATGTCACCGAGAAAGTGAAGATCCCGATACCCCAATCGTTGACGACGGAATTGTCGTTCCGCTACCCGATCATGACGAGGTGAGAATAGCGATAACGCGGCTAAAGAACAACAAAGCCGCGGGCGCCGACGGACTGCCGGCTGAGCTATTCAAACATGGCGGCGAGGAGCTGGTAAGGTGCATGCATCAGCTCCTATGCAAAATATGGTCGGATGAAAGCATGCCTGCCGATTGGAATTTAAGTGTGCTCTGCCCAATCCATAAGAAGGGCGATCCTGCAATTTGTGCCAATTACCGCGGGATTAGTCTTCTAAATATCGCCTATAAGGTTCTAGCGAGCGTATTGTGTGAAAGGCTGAAGCCCACCGTCAACCAACTGATTGGACCTTATCAGTGTGGCTTCAGACCTGGAAAGTCTACCATCGACCAAATATTCACAATACGCCAAATCTTGGAAAAGACCCATGAAAGAAGAATCGACACGCACCATCTTTTCGTCGACTTCAAAGCTGCATTCGACAGTACGGAAAGGAGTTACCTGTATGCCGCGATGTCTGAATTTGGTATCCCCGCAAAACTAATACGGCTATGTAGGATGACGTTGCTCAACACCAGCAGCGCCGTCAGAATTGGGAAGGACCTCTCCGAGCCGTTTGATACCAAACGAGGTTTCAGACAGGGTGACTCGCTGTCGTGTGACTTCTTTAACCTGATGTTGGAGAGCATCGTACGAGCCGCAGAACTTAATCGCTCAGGCACAATTTTTTATAAGAGCGTACAATTGTTGGCGTATGCCGATGATATTGACATCATCGGCCTTAACAACCGCGCTGTTAGTTCTGCCTTCTCCAAACTGGATAAAGAGGCAAAGCGAATGGGTTTGGTGGTGAACGAGGACAAAACGAAGTACCTCCTGTCTTCAAACAAACAGTCGGCGCACTCGCGTATCGGCACCCACGTCACTGTAGACAGTTATAATTTCGAGGTTGTAAAAGACTTCGTCTATTTAGGAACCAGCATTAACACCGATAACAATGTCAGCCTTGAAATCCAACGTAGAATCTCTCTTGCCAACAAGTGCTACTTTGGACTAAGTAGGCAACTGAGCAGTAAAGTCCTCTCTCGTCGAACAAAACTAACACTCTACAAGACTCTCATCATGCCCGTCCTTACGTATGGCGCAGAAGCTTGGACGATGACAACATCCGATGAAGCGACGCTTGGAGTGTTTGAGAGAAAGATTCTGCGCAAGATTTTTGGACCTTTGCACGTTGGCAACGGCGAATATCGCAGACGATGGAACGATGAGCTGTATGAGCTTTACGACGACATAGACATAGCACAGCGAATAAAGATCCAGCGGCTACGTTGGCTGGGTCATGTCGTCCGAATGGATACAAACGCTCCGGCACTGAAAGTATTCGATGCGGTACCAGCTGGTGGTAGTAGAGGAAGAGGAAGGCCTCCTCTGCGTTGGAAAGATCAGGTGGAGAAGGACTTGGCTTCACTTGGTGTGTCCAATTGGCGCCGGTTAGCACGAGAAAGAAACGACTGGCGCGCTTTGTTAAACTCGGCCAAAATCGCGTAAGCGGTTATCGCGCCAATTAAGAAGAAGAAGATATGGATCAATAACGGCGTCGGCGTTGTTAATAGAATAACTCACCTAAACATATTGATTTCTGCTTCGTGTATGTATATATATAATTGGCGCTTACACCCATTATTGGGTGCTAGGCAAAGTCCATCGTCTTCTTGATGTTCTCCACATCTTCTTATGCTGCTCCTGAGAGGCATCGATTTTTTATGAGGAGCCAAAATACGCTTGGAGGTCTCCCATTTGTGGCTGAGGAGCTACCGCTACTAGAAAAAACGTTTTCTACCAGTGTTTTTGTCAGGTTTCAACACTTCCGAATAGTAGTCACATCAACCATTTTCATCTCAAAACCCGAAAAGGTTGATAAGGTGATGACAAACGCAGAAAAAAGATCGCAGCTTGTGATTGCTAATAAAGGTGGCCACTTGATTGATATTGCGTTCCAAAATAGTTTTAATAAATTGTAAATAACCAAATCAAATAAAAGTACCTCACTTATACAAATCAGCTTTTGTTTTTTTTGAAAGTTATTCAATTCTTTCATACCGACATAAAATATGGCGCACCCTGTATAAAACAAGATTATATAAGATACAACAAATTGGATGAGATTAAGCGAAGTTCCAGTTTGATAATTGGATACACTAATCGGATTTCGCCAAACAAATTCATTCATTATTTAAAAAAGCGCAAGAAGGTCTTAAAGCTGACTGATGGCAATTAATTTACGAATTTCTTCTTATGGAGTTAAGGTTGCCCTTTGCTTTATTCAACTGGCTGCTGAAGTAGACCAGATCTAGGCCTTTTTTACAGAAATTCCAAAGGGAATGAATGCCTGCGGCGTTCAGTTTCGGCTTCTTTCAATACACTCTAATATGGATTTCGGGTTTTCCAGTTATATTTAAAGCTTGGCAATCAATCAAAAGAGTAGACTGTCATAATAAAAAACTGTATTTTTGTTTTTCGTTTAAATATTGTGTTTTTTTTCCTTGCTTGTAGAAGCTTTATTTTCCTGCACACTGCTGTACATTCTTATGTAGCTGCTCTGTTTATGCAAAGCTCAACTACTCGCTAGCGCTTAGAACTTAAAGATTATGAAATCCAGTTTGGCAAGCCACCCACCAACAACAAAAACAAGTGGCTCGCACAACAATATCAAATATAATAAAAGCAAACGCTTGCTCACGATCGAATAAATGGGTATGTGCTCGCAGAAAAGCGATCGACGAATTTAAAATCAACACAAAACACAAGAAAATACAACGAATAAATAAATGCAAACAAATATAATAATTCTAACAAGATTTTTTTAAACTATAAAAAACATAAAAATGTATTCCTTCATGTATGTGTGTGTAAGTGTACATGTAAGTGTATGTACATGTACCTATGTAAATGTGTACATGACAGGTGAGCGTGTGCGTGCGCACTACGGCAACACTTCAACTTGTTTTTGATTCTTGACTTGGCGTGATCGTCACTGATCCATATGCATACATAGTAAATACACGAACGATTTTTATACCCGTGCGCTTGTGCTCAAGGGTGTAATAATTTTGTTCACATAACGGTTGTATGTACAATAGAAGTATAAAGGAAACGAGATAGATATGGACACACATCAAAATGTGCAGAATAATGAGGGGAGTCGATGTAGTCCATACCTATGATGACTCGAGCAAAAATTGCTATATTTAATATATAAATTCTGTCCAAAACGTACGGGGAATTGCTCAATAAAACGCAAAATAATTGTTTAATCATCAAAATTTATTTTGCCGTCTTCAAAATAGGCTCCATTTGAAGCAACCTTTTAAACGCGTTTGAAGAGGTCGTCTTCAGCTCCTTTAGCGAATTCTCCTCAGTGGCCTCTATCGACACAAAGCGGCGTCCGCGAAGTGGCAATTTAAGATTTAGGAAAAGGAAAAAGTCACAGGGTGCTAAATCCGGTGAATACGGTGGTTGTTCGATGCTATTTGTTGAGTTTTTGGTCACAAAAGTGTTCACAATATGAGCCTTGTGAGACGGTGAGTTGTCATGATGCAAGATCCATGAGATTTCTTTTCACAAATTAGGCCGTTTCCTACGCATATTCGCTCTGAAACGCCGCATCACTTCCAAATAATATACTTTATTTACCGTAGAACGATTTGGAACGAGTTTCGAGTGCACAGCTCCATGATAATCAAAGAAAACGAGTAGCATGACTTTCACTTTTGACCAACTGTGACGTGGTTGTTTTGTGTTTCGGCTCATGTGGATAGCGCCATTCAGTCGCCTGTTGACTGGTTTGCATGTCAAACTCATATATCCACGTCTCATCACCTGTTATGATGCACCGGATAAATGTTGGATCACAATTCATTTGCTAACCTTCTTCCGATGAGTTTTTTAAGTTTAAGTTTAATTCAACTCTGTTGGAACGAGTCGAGCAGCCATGCGTCTCATATCCCATTGATGGTGTAAAATGTTGCGAATTGATTCGTGAGACACTCGAAGGTCATGAGCTACCTCCCTCAAACTTAAATGAGGGTTTTATGGTTTTCCAGCACCATTTCCTTCACTTTGTCGACTTGACTTGACTTTGTTTGACTTTTGGTCCGCTGAAAACGTTGATGGGCGACCAGATTGGGGCAAATCTTCTACGACTTCTCGGTCCTCTGCAAAAGCCTTATACCAATCGTAGACCCGTGTTTTTTATGTTTTTGATAAAGCACACTCGCCAAAGGCTTTTTGCAACATTTTCAATGATCCGGCACACGAAATCCCGTTCAAAACACAAAATTTAAAACAAATTCTTTATCGATATTTTTATCCATAGTAAAAATCGCAGAGCACACCTGCGGTTGACCAATGTAATTAAAGGCCAAAAACAAGCTAATCGACAGATTACGCTCAAACTCTGCGACACTATTGAGGACAGTTGTACGAACATTCCAACAAAAAAATTTAGACATATGTGCAACGCGCGCCTTTTAAATGAACAATTCCCGAGTTTTAATAAACAGTGTAAACTTTCGTCAGCAATTTCCTTCAGAGATGAAAAGCATACCAAACCCAGCAGTTGTAATGAGTTCTGATTAGAGCAGGGCATATAGGCTGTGCCTCCAAAGTGGAAATTTGAAATTTGAAAAGGTCGAGCCGGGGAGCACCAGGCGATTTGGTGGCTCCTAAAACACTCAGGCTAAAAAGCCCATTGTAGTTAACGCTCTGGAAAGACTGATATATAGTCAAGGAGGGAAGGAGACAAGTATCAGAGAAAGAGATCGGAAAGAATAGAGACAGAGATAGAGATAGTTAGTCTTGTGAGAATTGTCCAGATTTTTTGGCCTCCTAGTGCCGTCTTCAAAACTGAGAGTGAGGAATATAACTATGTTCGTCATACTCATCCTAGGTAAGCGGGTGCCTGCCTTAGCAAGCTCATTAACTCTCTCATTTTCCTCTATTTCTTTGTGCCCTGGTACTTAGTCCAAATTAAATTGGTATTGACAGCAATATGTCTCTTCGCATAAATGATGAACCAAAGAAAAGAAACACGACTCAGGTAAAATGTTGAAAAAATGGTTGCGCCACGCCCATTTTTGAGGAAACTCGCTTCAACATGGTATTAGTATTGCTCCTCAACTCAATGAGATCCGACATAAATATGATGTTATTGAGTTTAGTCAAAACCACGCCCACTTGTGTATAAGTTAAAACCAAATTTCCGTGCGCGGTATTGGGTTTAGTTCAGAGCTGCAAGGACGTATATTCTTCTGATTCATTCATTATGAGGAGGCTTTCGAAACCGCTAAATATGATACGCTAAAATAAGATCACTGAAGTAATGAAACATGCGGCAGATGGACCGCCAGGCATTTATAATAGTCTCTGGACGGTAGCCATTGACGGTAGCTTTGATGATGCATTAGGCATTTTAAAGCTTCTCATCCACAAAAAAAAAACATACATGATAATCTTATAGAAACCCCTCAATGTATGGGAAAAGATAACTAAGCGATCCGTAGCATTAGAAATTTATATTGGCAGCAAACTGCTTATGTAAACAATGATGATATTACTACCGAAGGCATATCCATCACACGAGGGGTGAGACTGAGTTGTATGCTTTCACCCCTTATTCAACATATACTCTGAAAAGAAGCTTCGACACTTAAGGTGGCTGATATCAATTGAATTGCGGATATATCGACGAGTTCTAAAAATACCGTGCGCAGATCGCATTGCGAATGATGAGGTTCTTTCTACAGAGAATGAGTTGTGATTGAGTGCGGTTAGCAACCATAAACAGGAGGAAGACATCATACGTAGGCCATATCACGAGAAATTCCAAATACTAAGTATCCCAGGAAGAATCGGAGAATGCCGAGGTATTGGCCGGAAACAATTTTCATGGCTACGTAAGATTAGAAAATGGATCGGAATACAAAATGTTGACAACCTCATTGACATGGCAAGGGACAAAGTGCAGTACGAAGTAGACTTCAAAAAATGTCTTTTTTTTAGTTTTTCTATTAATAAAATGCTTTTAATTTTGTTTTGTGTATAAGCTACATTTAAAAATTGGTAAATATCAGGGATAATATATTATATGACTTGCCATATTCGAAATCGAAGCTACAAGTTATTACTCTCATTTTCTGCATGCATCCACCTTTCACCGAGGAAGAGCTTAAAACCGCGGCAAGAAGCCTCAAAAGAAACAAAGCTCCAGGCGCAGATGGCATCCCAGCTGAAGCTCTCAAACTTGTGGCTGAAAGCCGACCAGATGTGATGCTCGATGTTTACAATGCATGCATTGCTCAAGGCATCTTCCCTGAGATGTGGAAAATACAGAAACTGATGCTGATCAGTAAGGGTAAGGGTGACCCGGCGCAACCGTCTCTTGGCGTCCGCTTTGCATCCTGGACAGCGCTGGCAAATTGCTTGAGAAACTCATACAGCGCAGAGTTGCAGAGTCTGTTGAGAGTGCAGAAGGATTATCAGCAAGGCAATACGGCTTCCGACGCGGGAAATCAACCCTTGGCGCAATAGAGGAGGTGGTAAGCAGCGCTCAAGGCAGACGCCACTACCCGAACCGCATCACCGTCCTGGCAATGCTTGATCTACGAATCGCCTTTAACAGCATACGATGGACAGACATTATAAAGGCACTACGAGAAAGGTTTCGAATAGCTGCATACCTGCTAAGGATTCTCCAGAGCTAACTGAGCGAGCGTGAACTGCTGTGCGACACACCAGATGGCCAGAAAACAAAAGCGATAACGTCTCGCGCAGCTCAAGGATCTATTCTCGGCCCGATCTCTGGAATCTGAGCTACGACGAGATATTGAGCATAGAAATGCCAGAAGATACATATCTAGTAGGATACGCGGACGATAAAGCGGCTTTCATACCAGCTCGTGACACTGAGGACGCTAGAAGGAAGCTGAACCAAGTCATTATAAGGACGCAAATATGGCTTGAGGACCTCAGCCTGGAACTCGCCAAACATAAAACCGAAGTCATCCTTATGACACGAGGTCACATGCCACTCGAGGTCAGCATGTAAGTAAGCGACACGTCGTTAGTGACCTAAAGAGTAGTGAAATACTTAGGTATTCAACTTGACTGCAGGCTTACTTTCTGGGCCCAGATACGGCATGCGGCTATCAAAGCAGCAAAGGTCACGGGTATGCTGAATAGATTAATGGCAAACATCGGTGAGCCAACACAGAGCAAAAGAAAGCTAACTATGGCGGCCACAAGCTCAATTCTCCTGTACGGCAGCGAAGTATGGGGAATTGTGCTAAACTGCAAAGCGAAGCACAAAGCACTGGAGGCTGTACAACGAACAGCTGCACTTAGAGTTCCCTCAGCCTACCGCACTGTCTCAGGTGCAGCAATTTTCGTGATCAGCGAGCAGATTTCCGTCGACCTCATGGTCCGGGAACGAATGGATGCGTGGGACTCCAAGAAGAAACACGTCATCACTAGCTTCTCAGATCGGAGATGCCAAACCATTCTGCGGTGGCAAAGCCGATGGGACACTGAACCAAGTGGCAGATGGACGGCGAAATTTATTCCATCAATTAACAAATCGGTCCAAAGGAACTTCGGGAAGTGAACTACTTCTTAACTCAGTTCCTCTCGGGCCACGGATACTTCCGGAGATACCTATACCACATGGGCAAGGTAACCGATTCCAAGTGCATATGCTGCAAAGCGCTGAGCGATGATGCTGAACATACATTCTTTAGTTTTAATAGATGGCTCGCGGAAAGAATTGCTTTGAGGGAACAGATTGGCGACATCGCACAGAGCAACATAATCAGCAAAATGCTCGAACGCGAGGACAGCTGGAACGCGGTGAAGAAATACATCGAGAACGTACTACGGAAAAAAAAGATCGACCTCGACACAGTGCAGCAAAGTGAAGCTGCACAGATAGAGACATAGGTAGACGAGCCTATAGCATGAAAGCTGGCTACAAATATGGTGTACCCAGACGTGGGTGAATAGAACTGGTCTTTTATGGATGCCGTTCTGGGCCCTCCCGAAGCAATATAGAAAACAGTTCCGGGAAGGGTGTCACCCTCAGAAGGAGAGCAGGGATCGTTTTTGTGGACACACCACACGACGCAGCAGACGACGGTCGCTGCAAGTGCGAAGGCATTTTGAAGCCTACCTCACCCACCAAAAAAAAAAAAAAAATTTATTATTTTCTGTGCATTTGTTTGATTACAAAAATTAACAGCCAGTCGGAATAAAATTTTACTAAAATGTGTGCGTGGGTTGGCCATATTAAACTGACCCATTGAGTAACCCTATAACTTTTTACTGTAATTTGAAATCTAAGGTTTACGTCAACAAGCCAAAGACACTAGGCGCACTTAAGGCCAATATCCGACGGGAAATAGCCGCCATATCGGCCGAGACGCTGGCCAAAACTATGGAAAACGCCGAAAAACGGGCACATTACGCTATACGAGCTAAGGGCGACCACTTGCGCGATATCATATTCAAAAAGTGATGTAAACGAATCTCCTTGAACTAAATTAAATGTTTTTCACAATGAAACACAAAAAAATGTTTCTTTTTCCATATTTTTTTAATAATCACATGGGTCAGTTTAATATGGCCAACCCTGTATATAGAGTATGATTCGCACCGCATTTAGCCTTCCCTACTTGTTTTTATCTACATACATATATTTTCTTTCGCACTATTGGCGTTGCTGTTGCTGTTGCTGGTGCTGCTGTTCTTTTACATACATAAGCTAACTTGTAGGTACAGAAAAATCGTATAACTCTAATTTTTATTACGATTAATTGTTTTGTTATTTTTTTTTCGTTTGTTTTTTTATATTCTTTTATTATGCGCAACTGACCCAGCCCAACCCATCAGCAGCATGCCAAAGTATTACCGACCGATTAGCAGCGATTGGCTTTTGGCGTTTAGAGAGTGTTAGCCGCTGAACAAAGAATTTGAAATTCAACCTTGAACAACAACAGAAATATTATTGCAGAAAGAACTTGCACAAATTAACAAGTTTATTTGTTGCTGTTCTTGTTGTTGTTGTTTTCCATTATTAATGATTTAAATAATGGAAATTGTAGCGTGAAATACTGTGCCGATTTGAAGCCACTGGTCTCACACACAGTTCTTGTGCCTTTCATTTTTTATTTGGTGCGGTGAGTTAGGAGCGTTCAAAGCACTTACAGTGCCAACGCCGATCGTCTAACCTGAAAGCTGTTTGAACCGCTCATGGGTGGCTAATTTGCACAATCCACCAGCGACAATAAGCCAGCATCCAAAGCTTTTATGGTATAATAACAGCAAAATTTGAATTGCATATTAGAAATGAAACACCTAAATATATACAAAAAAAAAAAAACGTACATCTACAGCTGCACATTTGTGCATTTATACAGGGTGTTCCGAGTATAGTTTTCTGCGGAATCAGTGGTTATTTGAAATCGGTGGATATTTTTCTGATCGAAATGAACTTAAAAAATATTCGTACCGCGTGGTGCAAATCGACGTTTTTTCACCTAAAGAACTGTGCGTTTATTGGAAAGAAATGTTGGCCGAAAAGAAGCGCGCATCACGTCTGCAATATCGGGTGTTTGTTTTAAGAGCTTGAGAATTTAAAATGATAAAATAAAATAGAAAATCGTTGGAATACGTTTTTTTTTTAATTTATTTTTATTATAATCTGGTAGATATGTCTGCCGCGGCTACGAGTTACATGGCCCATTCGATCAGTTCAATTTTCGACTACCTTCTCCAATAAGTCGGAATAAAAAAGCCACAGTCCGTTATATAAGAGCATGATCACTGTTAAATAATAACAACAATTGATTTTTCGAAAATTCGCAAATTTATTGATAATTTTGTCGTCAATACTCAATGCAAATACCTCAGTAGCAAGTCCAATCTCCTGCATTGTCAATTATGGCCTGGCACCATCGCGGCATACTTTCCACTAGTTTTTCTGCATATTCTACCGGAAAAGACCTTCAAATTTTCCGAATTTGACGGGAAAGTTGATCTAAATTACATGGCTTACGTCTGCGAAGCTGCATTTTCATCAGAACTCACACATTTTCTATAGGATTTGCATCCGGAGACTGAGATGGCCAATCTAAAGTGACAGCTCCGTTTCGCGCCTTCCACTCGCTACACACTCGACTCCGATGTTTCGGATCGTTGTTCTCTTGAAGATACCAGCTTTCATTTTTCTTGATATACCATTGGTTAGCAGATGGTAACAAAGCCTTTTGATAAATTTTACTCATTTTTTTCGGCATTTAAATTCTCAGGAAATAAGAACAAAGTACCGAAACTTTTGTTTGAGAACCACCCCCAAACATGGACCTTGACGGGCTGTTTAACAGTCCGTTGAATCATCCTACTGGTGGAGGTTGTCCAGGCGTGTTTGATGCTTGGAAATGCCCAGAAGGAGGAATCATCAGAAAAAATTACGTTGCTCCAATCGCGGTCCAAGTTTTCCTTCGCCCATTCCACTCGTTTTTCAACGTGTTTTGCACTCAACATTGGTTTTTCCAAAGTACTGCGATATTTCAGCTTATTGGCAAGCAAGTGCCTGCGAATCGTTCCGTAAGATATGCCAACACTTGCGGGGCAAACGCTCATTGGGTTAAATTTTTCCACGAACTGTTTTCTGTATAGGAATGTAAAATTTTCCACGTAGTCGAACGACAAAGCCCAATAAGCTGGGAACGACGACAAATCGACATGTCGGCGTCTTCTTCAACACTTCGCTTTAAGAAATTCGCGAACCGATTTTTTTTTCAATAAATTTGCACAATTTAGCAGCTTTGTTCGGGCGTTAAATGGTTTCATTGTGTTTTTAACTGAGTTCCTCCTACTATTTGTGGCATGTGTCTTGATGTTGTTCCACAAATGCAGGGACTTACAGTTTTAATTCGACTCGGAACGGCAGAGAATTTTTATTTTTATTTTTATGAGGAGCTTTTTCATGGCAGAAATACACTCGGAGTCTTGTCATTGCTTGCTGAGGGGCGAACGCTATTAGAAAATACTTTTTCGTCATCATTTTTTGTTTGATGCACGGATATTCGAACCAGTGCACCTTCCGAATGATAGTCACGCACCAACCCATTCGACTACGGCAATCACCTTGTCAAACCTTACTGAACAGAAATGCCAATAGGGTTTGCCATTCTCAGCTGCCAAACCATACTTAGCGATATCGACAGTAGCTATCTCATGCAGCTAAAAAATACAATACCTTAGTTCGAGAGACTTGCTAGTGGATTACGGTGCTAGCTTCTTCTGCGGAGCTTACCGGTGAGTTTGTGACTGTTGTGACTAAAAGTGTTGAACTCAGTTAATTGTCAACGACTGGTCATAGTTCAAATCTACAGTTCATTGGCCGGGCTGATGCAAGCGGATTATTTGCTTACAAAGTCAAATAGCCTAGACAGACTGTGGCGTTAATTAGGATGAACGACTTTATTCGGAATTATGTCAACTAATGCGGATTGACAACTAGACTTAATTCACATAATTTAAGCGGATTAGGGGAATTTTCGTTGGTAACATTGCCGAAAAATTCCAGTTAATAGATATTAAAATGTGACTGAAAAATAAAGAAACTTTTGCAGAGAGGAACAAGAAAGGCTGAGAGCAATCGTTGCTGCATTCAAATTCTGGAACAAAATGTGAACCCAACAGGAGTAAGTATTTTATAGCATTTTCGTTTTATTTTGTAAGTTTAAAAAGGCATTTTTCTAATTTCAGATGGCAAGCAGAAAGAAGCGCTCAAATTTCCCAGATTTATAGTCCTCTTTCTTGTTTTTTTGTTTGCACTAAGGGTTAGAAATTTCATTAATTATTTCGATATTGTGGAGCAGTTTGAGAAATAGCAATTTAAGATTTATTTTAAATAAATTATTATTTTTTAGTACCAGGCCAGCTGGCAGTGTCTGTTGCCAGCGACCCACTGGTAAAACTATCCAATAAAGAAATCAGCTGTTCATTAATCCCCGTAACAACCGTGTGTCACACTACAATTTTAATCAGCCTCAACTGCGCCGGTAATCCCGATTAATTCCGCTGTCTGTCTAGTAGGCTGGGTCGATTTGTCGGGTGTCGAACTTTTCAGTTTCTTTTCTCATGTAAAGGCCAAAAATGGTGATATTTTGAAATGATTGTATGGGGAACCGCCCAGGGGAGTTCCAGGGGGTGTGCCACTGGCATGAGTGGATCGGCCGTCTAAAGTTAGTGGGGGTCGGTCATACATTTGGACTCGATTGGAGCACTCTAAATGGGTCAAAGTGGGATTTTTCGTTCGACCCAAATTGGGAGACATCAGAATTCGTTTTAGAGGTATGGTTCCTTCGGCGAAGTTTCTTATTTTGATCCCTAGAATATGATTTTCACAGAGCAATGAGCGATTTTTAAATCGACCCGCCCTACTGTCTAGGCTATAAGCCTAATTTGCTCAGCGCCGACGGCAATAAAACGATAATGGACCTCATTAAAAATTCGATATAACATCAGTAATTTTTTTTTTGACGGAATGCTTTGAAAGTTTGAAATTATACGAATAATCTAGAAATGATTCAACCATTAAAGTTAATATCATCCCTACTATGCTTGAGATAGAGCCAAGAATCTTCATTAGGTTATGTTAGATTAGTCGAGTTGCTAAAATACTCGTTGGCCCTAGGGCCCATTGTGATGCTTGCATATCATTTCAATCCCCTAACTAAGTCGCTTAAGCCACTTAAATCCTTTTACGAAGGTGGGGCAGTGAGGCATTTTGTAAATTTTCGAGGTCTTCAAAGAAATACATTTTGGCGCGGCTTCTTTGAAGTGTACGACGTTCACAGAGAAGGTGTTGTACCGACTCAATTTCAGCTTCATCTACACAATTCCTGCTGAAGTTATTATGAGGTACACCCATTCTACTGGCTAGGGTGCCAACGTAGTGTAGTGACCCGTTGTAACAGCTGTGCGAACGCTGGTAGTTGATCTGTTGATTCCAAGCAGACATTTTGTCCTTACACAATCAGATCTTCATTAAACTATTTGTAAATTGTGTTACCAGGAGAATGTTCGCTTTTTCTAATAAAGCCATGCAAGTTTTCATAATTTTATTTCTAAAGCGAAACATTTTTTTGGTCCAACCTTTATTCAATGAATTGTTCATTGAAAATCGCACGAGCCGCACACAAATGCGATTGCAATCAGGTAGCAATTGGCCTGCAACCAGTTGGCCTTGGCTGCTGCTGTGGCGGCCTGGTGATGGCAGTGGCAGTGGCAGCGAACTGGTAGCCAACAAAGAATGCAATTATTTACAAATGCAAATAATGTATATTATTTCGCGCTCGAATTGTGCATTTCGTTCGATTTGTGCCCGCAAGCGCAGCAGGCCAAAGCGTTTTATGCGCTAGCGAGTGCCTTACCTATCATACAAATACACTTTTTATGCGAGCGTTACTTTGGGGGCAGGTGTGCAGCTGTCCTCCCAAGCCATGCCACTATACCAGTTGACCGTCCCGTCACCAGCTCACTCATTGCCTCATTCACTTCTCATTCGAACTCTAAAAATCATAAGTTTATTCTTTAGCAGATCATTTGAATGTTTACTTTAGACACTTTATGCTCTGCTGTCATTATTGTTGCTAACTTTGTGGCACGTTTCAGTAATAATCTGAAATAATCGCATTACAAGAAACGCTGCAGGCATGCCACAGCTTACATTGCCCCTGTGGCTTAATTAATTGAAGCCGTGGACATGGTGTTGGCGCGACAAATATACATACACACACACATACACACTTATTATATACACAAAAAACCGAACCAATGCCGGCGGCGGCGTCAACGCGTGCGTGGGTTGAGCCGTCAAAAGTAAGAAAGAAAAAAAATCATACCTACATACACACATACATGAATATGAAGTACTTAGAATTATGCAAACATTTTAGAACCAAAATGCTTCAGCCACTCCACTCAAAAGCCAGAGCTCATGATTTTTTTCCTGCTTACTCTTGCCAAGCGCTAAATTAAGGAAAAAAATAAAAATAATGAAGAAAATTTATGTATCGCGGGTAGCAACGCGCAATCGTGACGTGAAACTTGATAAAATATTAATCTCAATTAAGTGACGACCTTTTGCGATTTCGAAATCAAGACAACACAGAATATTGCATGTAAAATATGTACACAAAATTGTGTCGCACGAAGTTTGCAACAAAATGTAGCTGCGGATTGCATTATTGCTACATGCTTCATGCTGCCACTTTGCGTCTGTTCATGGACACTTTTTGACTAACTGGCCTTTGCTGTCAAGACATTCAACGAAAACAAGCGGCGCATCTTAAGTTGCAATGGAATAGAAAAATGCCAAAATATAGTAAACTCATAGGTTACATTTAACTCTGCAGGTCGCCCTTTAAAGTGTTTATTCTGTGGTATATGTATGTAGTAGGGCCTTGGTTCAACTCCCACTGTATGCAATGATGTGGCTAATTTGCATCGGTTACCCAATTCATTTTCGGCTCAAAACTGTGGCAGAAAATTGCGCATTCAATTTTGTTTTTGAACAATTTTTTTACTAAGTTTGTGGAACAACACCAAGGCGCACACCACAAATAGGAGGAGGAGTTCGGCCAAACACCTAACAGAAGTGTACGCGCCAATTATTTATTTATTTAAGTTAAAATAAAAATGTTTTTGATATATGGAATTCTTTATTTTGACTTTTACGCGCTCCATTGCTTGCGTGTTTGTATGCTGTAGCTGTCTACTTCACAAATGTCAAATATGATTGACGTACGAAATATATTTGCAAAAATTATGTCATCTTCCGTTAGGGTGATTAATTTTGCACCACCTTGTACTTACTGGATTTTTTAGTGCGGTACAAGAATGATTATTTTTTAAGAATAGCTGGGCGCTGTTGGGCATTTTTTATCTTAATAAAATAATTTGCACGATTACTTCAAACAACTAGGCATTTTGGATTGCAGCATAAATATGCTTAAAATATTTTAGAAAATATATTACTTCCCAAATAGAAAATATATTACTCTACAAATAATACATGGGCTGAAAAGTCCCAGGCCAAACACCCCTCAGAGAGTAGTCTTATCCCCTCTACTGTGGTTACTAGTCGCTAACAACATCCTTACCAAATTCAACCGAAAAGGAATTAAAGTAGTGACGTACGTAATTAAGAAAAACATTTTTCTAATAGCGGTCGCTTATCGGCAGGCAATGTCAAACCTCCGAGTGCATTGCTGCCATGAAAAAGCTTTTCATAAAAAATATCTGCCGTTCGGAGTCGGCTTGAAACTGTAGGTTCCTCCATTTGTGGAACAACATCAAGACGCGCACACCACAAATAGGAGGAGGAGCTCGGCCAAACACCCAAAATGGGTGTACGCGCCAATTATATATGCATTGTACGCGGACGACATAGTGCTTATGGTTTCAGGAATGTTTCCAACCACAATCAGTGAGATTATGGAAGAAGCTCTGGTATTACTCAGCAATTGGGCCACAGACTGTTGGTTAAGTGTAAACCCGAGAAAAACTGAGCTGATGCTATTCACCAGGAAAACCAAGGTACCAAACTTTAATCTCCCAAAACTAAACGGCGTCAGTCTCACGCAAACCCAACAGGCAAAATACCTAGGTGCTATCCTAGACCCCAAACTCAGCTGGAAATCCAACGTAGAGTGCAGGGTAAAGAAAGCGAATATAGCACTTTACACGTGTAAGAGAATGTTGGGTAAAAAATGGGGTCACCAACCAAAACTATCCCATTGGTCCTACACAGCCATTGTAGGGTCAATACTAACATATGCGGCACTAGTTTGGTGGCTTGCAACAGAAAAGAAATACAACAAAACTAAGCTGAACAAGATACAAAGAACTGAGTGTATCTTAACTATAGGAGCGCTTAGCACCAGTCCTACTGAAGCGCTCATGTACTACCATTAGATTTACACATTAAAACAATCGCTACTTGCAGCGCGGTGAGACTCAGAGACATAGGAAGCTGGACAACAAGGTCGTACGGTCACAGTAAGATCCTCTTACAGGGACTCTCGCTGCTCAAAAACAGAGCGGACTACACAGTCCCCGACCTTAACTGCAAGAAAGAGTTTACGGTACGTTTTCCACCGAGAGCCGAATGGAGCAAATGGAAAGTGATTGGAAGATACGATATCGATCCCTATACCGACAGTTCTAAGATGAACTTTGGTGTGGGAGCTGGTTTCCATTCGGAGCCACTCAACCTATCTCAGTCAATGCGACTTCCTGACTATGCCAGCGTGTTCCAGGCAGAACTTTTAGCGATCATAGAAGAATGCAAATCACTAAAACTCTACAAGGAAGTCGGTGCAAGAGTAGCTAACTTTTCAGACAGTCAAGCAGCTATAAAGGCCTTAGACTCCAACTCCATTTCATCCAAACTAGTCTTACAGTGTAGAGAGGAGCTGGAACTGCTTAGTCATTGGCTTGAAATTACTCTGATATGGGTTCGCGGTCATAGGAACATACGGGGTAATGAGATAGCGGATGAGCTAGCAAGAAAGGATTTGACACTAGACATAATAGAGGCGGTTGCAGACGCTACCCCATTCAATATAATAAAAACATCCATTCCGGCACACTACTATGCTTTAGCCGAAAGAAGGTATTACAACAAAAACACTTGGCTGTCGGAGAAAATACAAAGGATGAATTACATATTAAGATGCTCTCGACCAAACATTTCACGCATCATTGCAACCCTTATTGGTCATTGGAAAGAAGGGGATTATGCAGCCAGACTCAACCTCCCCTTCAATCTCATCTGCAGAGGCTGTCAAGCGGAAGGGGTGAAGGAAAGTCTTTTCCACTATTTATGTGAATATTCGGGGCGAGCTAGGGCACGACTCCGCTCCCTCGGTAAGCCTTTGCTACAGCAAATTAAAGAGATCTCAGACATCGAGATAAGAGATTTGCTGTTATACTTGGACTTCAGTAAATGGATCTGACTTGAAACAAAAAAAAAAGACATCATCACACGAGACAGTGGTAGCAAAAACTATGCCGGTCACTAATTAGGAGTATTTCAGTGGTAATATTCAACCACTTCAACAACAACAACAACTCATAGATGGCACTAGTAGTTTTATGGCGTCTCTAATATAAACGATAAAATACTGACGATGGCTGTCGACCAACTTCCAGTTGGTTAAAGAGTGCCCATAATTTCTTGTCGCTTCACGACTGGCACAATATTCGCATTCAACATTGATTATTGCCAACGAGAGTGTTAAAATTCATAAGGAAGCTTCATGTTTGCACAGGTGAAGGCGATTTTCCGTACCATTCCTATTTCACTCATATCTCCTGAAATGTCTTTCCTGCCTATTGAAGCTTCGAAGCTTCAAATGATCGAGAAGTTCCATTTCTTGAATACATTTGATATTTCAATTGTATAAAACCAGGTATTTATGGAAAGTTCGTCACAATATGGATTGAGAGGTTACGATTGTTCTTGAAATGCTCTTAAAATTGCCTCTATTAGCTCAGAATTTGAGTGCTCCTTTCTCGTACTTTCCACAGTGTAATAATATAAAGTACGCCAGCCAGTTTTCCGTACGCACATTTGAAGTTTCTTTATTTTCAGTATTGAAATATTCGCTGAGGGGAATAAATATTGAAGCATTACTTCTATAATCTGATAAAAAAAGTGTTGGGTAAGAACCGCTGAGAGACACTTCTGGCATTTTTGACGTTTGTGAGTAATTTAGTCTCACATTTTATTGCAGGTAGACACCTATGAAATGAGACTTTTTTTTCAATTTTAAACGTTTATTAACCATAAATGGTTACAAATTTAATCTTCAAAATAATAGCCATCGCTAGCGACCCATTTTTCCCCATCTCTCAGGCAATTTGTGTATGCCGCGTCAAAAAAATTGGCCGTCTTTGGCCGCAAACCAATCATCGAGCCATTTTTTGGCTTCTGCGTCAGAATTGAAGCGCTGCTCGGAAAGTGCGTGGCCCAACGATGCAAACAAATGATAATCGAAAGGCGCCAAGTCTGGTGAGTAAGGCGCATGCACCAGAGGTTCCCAATCGTATGTCTCCACCAATTCCCGGGTCGCTCTTGTTCGATGTGGCGGTGCATTGTCATCAAGAAAAATTACTTTGTGACCCCGATCGGTCAATATTGCACTGGACGATAAAGTCAGCCGGAGCGCACCTGCATTCGAAAGGAAACTTCAGTATTGCATACTGAAGATGGGTAGTTTTTCCGGCCTCTTCCAAGCGGAGCTGTATGCCATCTGTCTATGTGTAAAGATCAAATGAAACAGAAACCTGCAGAATGAGCGAATTTCCTTTCTGAGTGACATTCAGGCGCCACTCAATACGCTGCCACTGTTTGAGTTAGTTAAGTCGTCTTAGTCTTTGAGTGCATAGAGAAATTGAATTTGCTAGGAATCGCATCTGGTTCACATGGGTCACCGGAAACAGACGTATAACTGGTAACGAAGTAGTGGAATAACTGCGGCCTCGTTATTAATATTGTAAGATCTGAGTCATTTCTCGCTAATGGTACAACACACCATTAAGGAGTAAACTAAGAATCTAAGTGCTAAGGCTAAGTGACATGAGCTGTCACGGGCGGTATAATCAAAGAATGCTCAGGCAACTCATAACTCCCGCTAAGGACAAACTGAGAATGGTCATAGGCCGTTCGGCCAAAGTGAACACACGAGTTACGTCACTCAACCATTCTACTCCAAAAGAAAATACAATTGAAGTGGACTGGTCATCGTAACTCGATACCCAACCAAATAAGTGCCATTGCACTAACGCATTTCGCAAGCGACACAATTAGCTTGTAATGAAATGAGTGCAACGACACTTATGCAAATAATTTTGGAAACTTAGAATAAGCAATATTCATATTTCGTTGATTCACCAAATATTGTATTGTAAGTGAATCAACTATTAGCAATAGGAAATATTATAAATACTAGCTGTAAGCATATAAAAATTTGTAATTGAAAAATACCATTTAATCAATAAAGACGCGTTTCGACGCCGGTTGATTTTTTTTAAGCCACGACTTTCGCATTGGCTTATTTGGCGCAGTCGAAAGGGAATCAATTCCGAAGAATTGATTATAGAACGGAACGAGTCCTGAAGGACCGTTACAACAATTCAACACGGTACACTTAAAATACCGTCGCGGAAATCAAACTTAAGTTGTACACCGCCGTGAATAAATTCCGAAGAATTTATCACTAACACAGTCGAATCCTTAAGGATTATATAAAAAAAAAAAAAAAAAAAAATTGAAATCTAACTTAAGATATACACCGCCGTGAAATCAATTCCGAAGAATTGATTGAAAGAGCTAGTGAAGAATTAGTGAGTAAAAGAA
This sequence comes from Anastrepha obliqua, assembly GCF_027943255.1. NCBI lineage: Eukaryota > Metazoa > Arthropoda > Insecta > Diptera > Tephritidae > Anastrepha > Anastrepha obliqua. The sequence continues at coordinate 150,012,172 of NC_072892.1, read as the reverse complement.
CTATCGGCATCCTTAAGGACCGAAAAAGAAAAAATTAAAATTCCTGACTAAAGTCAAGAATTAGTGATTAAAATAACTATCGGCATCCTTAAGGACCGAAAAAGAAAAAATTAAAATTCCTGACTAAAGTCAAGAATTAGTGATTAAAATAACTATCGGCATCCTTAAGGACCGAAAAAAAAAAAAGAAAAATTAAATTCCTGACTAAAGTCAAGAATTAGGACCGAAAAATAATAGTGAACAGTCACAGTGATCAAAAGAAACTAAAAAGACGATTAAATTGGTCCTTCATATTTAAACAAAAGGAAAAGTTTATAAAAATGAACGACCAACCACAACCAGCAATAGCAGTAACCGAACTCATCAAGGAGGCGTCCCGCATTAAAGAGTTCAGAGGCGACAGATCTTATGACTTATCGGCGTTTATACGGGAAGTTGAAATCATCCTTCCGCTATTTAGCCAAAATCTACCGCTGCAAGAGTTCATATTCCAGCGTCACATCAGGACGAAGATCCAGGGACAGGCACTAAACACAATCAGGACATTGGGACAATCACCTACTTGGGACGAAATAAAAAGGGAGCTGATCAGGAATTTCGGCGTGAAAGAAACCTATCACAATCTGTACCACCAGGCGATCACAACAAAAAATTATAATGTAAGTGATTATTTTTCTAATTTAAGAAATATTTTAGACAAACTGAACACAAAATACGAACAGGACGAAAGCAAGCCAGTAGAGTTTGCACCTGAGGTTAACGAATCAATAATTTTAAAGACATTTCTTAATGGGATAGACCCAAATTTAGCTAGTATAGTTTATAGTAGGAATAAAAAGACACTTAGGGAATCTTACTATATACTCGAAGAAACTGGCATGCTCAAGAAATATGACTATAGGAACAATAGGTCAAATAGATTTACACAAAACAACCAACAGTACGAGTCGACACAAAACTATCCTCGACAAGGATCCGGACAAAATACAAGGAGTCACGGACCAACTACTAGTTCCGACACATCAGGACAATTTAAGCAGAATAAACGAAAAAGACTCACGAAGCCTCTCAATTTTAAGACATTGGACGGAAATGTAAGAGTGGATACAAAGATTATCACACCACTCCCAACTGAATTCAACGAAAAAAATTTAATGAGTTGGAAGTTGACAAACTTGAAGAACAAAAAATTCGACGGAATACTTGGACAAAACATTTTAAAGCCAATGGAGGCAATAATTAACCTAAAAGATGGATACATGGAAATCCACAATACAAGGACGAAGTTCATCGATACATGCCCACACAGTTACGAGGACATACACACACTGGAAACTACACAAATGGACAGTACAATTATACAAAAGCTTTCACGTGAAGATATGAACGAGGAGGTAAAAAGTCTATTACAAACAATAGTAGACGAAAATGGCGACCTATTTTTTCAGGAAGGACAAAAACTCTCTCACACACATGAAATAAGACACGAAATCGTCACAACTATTGACAGACCAGTATATTCTAAAATATATCGATACCCTCAAATTCATGAAGAGGAAATAAATAAGCAAATGAAGGAAATGCTAGAGCACGGCATCATTAAAGAAAGCTGTTCTCCTTATAACTCACCATTGTGGATCGTCCCCAAAAAAGTGGACAAATCAGGTAAAAAGAAATGGCGCATCGTTATAGACTATAGAGCCCTTAACGAGATCACGGTAAGCGATAAATTTCCTATACCCAACATAGAAAACATTTTAGAAAAATTGGGAAGAGCCCAATATTTCACAACTTTAGATCTGGCCAAAGGTTTCCACCAGATCCTTATAAAAGAGGAAGACAGGGCGAAAACCGCATTCTCTACTCCACTAGGACACTACGAATTCGTTCGTATGCCCTTTGGACTAAAAAATGCTCCTGCCACCTTCCAAAGACTTATGAATTCAGTCTTGAGAGACTATATCAATAAAATTTGCGTTGTCTACTTAGACGACATTCTTATATTTAGCACTACAGCCCAAGAACACATGGACAGTATCAAGAAAATCTTCGATAGACTACGAAAACATAACCTACGAGTTCAAATTGATAAGAGTAATTTTTTCGCTACAACCACAGAATATTTAGGGCACATCCTGACTACAGAAGGTGCAAAACCAAACCCCACCAAAGTGGAGGCAATCCAAAAGCTCAAGCTGCCGCAAACAGCAAAACAGATTAAATCATTTCTGGGAGCAACTGGATACTACCGTAAATTCATAAAGAATTACGCTAAAATAGCTCAAGCTATGACTAAATACCTAAAAAAGGATGCAAAAGTCAACGTCCACGATACACAGTACATGGACGCCTTTTATAAATTGAAGAGATTACTTATATCCCCACCGATACTTAAGTACCCGGATTTCGGAAAAAAATTTGAAATTGCTACAGACGCAAGTGATTACGCTATAGGTGCCGCATTAACGCAAGCAGGTCATCCCATATGCTACGCAAGTAGAACTTTGAATGAGCACGAAAAAAAATACTCAACCACAGAAAAGGAACTTCTCGCCATAGTATGGGCAGTCAATTATTTTAGGCCCTATGTTTACGGCAGGAAATTTGACTTACTAACAGACCATCAACCACTAAAGTGGCTACAAACAAAATACAGAGGAAAGGACATAAATCCAAGACTACAAAGATGGATACTGAAATTAGGTGAATATGACATCAACATCGGTTACATTAAAGGTAAAGAAAATACCCTAGCCGATTTCCTAAGTAGAATTAATAGCGAAACAGGTGACATCTACCTAACGAATGAGGACACACAAATCGAGGATAACTTAGACAATATGAGTACCTCTGCAACCATACACTCTCAAGAAGAGGACCTTAATGATCATTTTCCAATTCTAGATACAGTAGTCAATCGTTTCCACACACAAATAATATTAGTTGAGCACAAATATAGAGAGATTGAAATTATTGGAAATAAAAGAAAGATATATATTTGCCTAGACGATATAAATAGCGGTTTTATTTCTGATATATTCAGACGATTTCTCAAATCAGGAAAAGTTGGAATTTTCTCTGAGCTTTCTGACAGTGATTACAATACTGTACAGCAAAAACTAATAGAATTATTTAATGGAAATATAAAATTTTTCAAATGCTCTTACCATGCTAAAGACATGCAGAATGAAGACGAGACATTTAGGTATATAAAAAATTATCACTTCACCGAAAGTGGCCATTCAGGCATAAATGAAAATTACGAAGGACTGAAAAAACTCATATATCACAAAAATTTAAAGCAATTAATTCAAAAATTTATAAATAACTGTGATATATGTTGTCAAACAAAATATGATAGAAAACCTATCAAACCGAAATTTCATCTGACCGAAACACCAAAGGATACTAACGAAATAGTACACCTTGATACGTACACAATTAAGAAGCACAACTTTATGACTTTTATCGACAAATTTTCTAAATTCGCAGTAGCTATCCTCTTAGAAGACAGAAATAGCATTACACTTGTTGAAAACCTACGGATGTATTTTGCAATGAGAGGAAAACCTAAACTCTTTATAACTGATAATGAATTCAATTGCGTGAATGTAAAAGACTTTTTAAGAGAAGAAGGAGTTGAAGTCCATTTTACTAAACCAAATAGTCATACAGGGAACTCAGATATTGAACGACTTCATAACACGATAGGAGAAAAATTTAGAATTATGGAACTCCAATCACCAACTCTATCAACAAGAGAGAAAATGTACAAATGTATTCAAACCTACAATAATAATATCCATTCCACACTGAAAGAAAGACCTTCAGATATAGCATCTGGTAAAATTGACAAAGGGATAATCCATGACCGAATAAAAGAAGCTAAAGAAAAAGTTATTAACAAGATTAATAACAAAAGAGAGGTTTTTAACGATGAAAGAAGTACAGGACACGTAAAAAATTATAGAGCACTTAGACATAAACACGAACCTAGATATCGAAAGCTACCACTTCAAAACACTCATGCAAGTAACATTAAAAGACCAGGAAAATTTGCAGGTACTCTTGACATCAATGATGTTAATAACACTGATAATAGGATCGACCGCAACGATAATAACTGAAGACATCAAAAGTGAAGACGGGTTTGCTGAAATAAAACTCGACAACATACAGGTGATCACAGATTTTGACATCATCCTCCACATAATCAAACCAAAGGAAATAGAAAATATTATTGACGCACTTGAGAATTTAGCAAAAGACTCGAAACTGATCGAAAAGGGACAAATTCTAACACAGGAATTTGCAATATTACGAAGCAAACTTTACACATTACTACCTCACAGACAGAAAAGAGGACTAATTAACATATTAGGTACAACAATGAAATGGCTATATGGAAGTATGGACGACGACGATAGACAAAATATAGAAGAACATTTTAAAGTTATTGACACGAATAACCATATTGCCATAGACACCTTAAATAAGAATATAAAGATAAATGATAACTTTAACAAAACATTCCAAAATATTCAAAAAGCTATAGAATCAGATAGAAGACAAATCTCTTTAAAATTAAACTCAGTACAACATCAAAATCAAGACATACATAAAGAGCTTCTACATCTTGACATTCTTTTGAGAATTAGATCACTTAGCAATAGTATAGAGCACATCCAAAATAACTTAGCATCAGCTAGACTAAACTTAATGTCCAGCAACATTCTTACCCCTGAGGAAATAAATACATACAATATAGATATATTTAAACTAGAAAACATAGAATTAGAAGCAGCAACCGCCGCAGATAATATTATATTTTCATTAAAAATCCCAACAAATACAACTATAGCAAAACATATATTCATAACTCCATGTGCAAACAAGAACTCGGAAGAATTACAATTCAAAAGCGAACATCTTTTGGAAATAAATAAAACAAGATTCACTTTTTCAAGAAATTTATACCAAAAAAACCTAAAAGCCTCAAAATCATGTGTAATAAAGAAAAATTGTAAGAAAATCAAAAATTATAAAGAAGAAATTATGGAAATCGAAAAAGGCTTAATAATTGTAAAAAATTCTAAAGGAATTGAAATAAAAAGTACATGTAACGAAAGAACTTTAAATTCCATAGGAACTCAACTTATTTTATTCAATGATTGTGAACTTTATGTAAAAAACGAAACTTATAAAAATATGTAATACGTCACCTTGAATCAAATATAAATAACACACAACTCGAACCTACATTTGACGAATTAATTATTAACCAAATTGAAAACGCTCAAAAAAATCGAAGAACTAACCTTCCACAAAAAAATCATATCAAATTAATATTTGGCTAACAATTTCATTCATCGCAGTAAGCACATTAGCTTTATCTGTAATTTTTATTCATTTCACAAATAAGCACAAAGCCATTGAACTTAACGTAAATGCAAAAACCCAGGAGTGTTTTCAATCAAAGGAAAGGGGAGTTACGTCACTCAACCATTCTACTCCAAAAGAAAATACAATTGAAGTGGACTGGTCATCGTAACTCGATACCCAACCAAATAAGTGCCATTGCACTAACGCATTTCGCAAGCGACACAATTAGCTTGTAATGAAATGAGTGCAACGACACTTATGCAAATAATTTTGGAAACTTAGAATAAGCAATATTCATATTTCGTTGATTCACCAAATATTGTATTGTAAGTGAATCAACTATTAGCAATAGGAAATATTATAAATACTAGCTGTAAGCATATAAAAATTTGTAATTGAAAAATACCATTTAATCAATAAAGACGCGTTTCGACGCCGGTTGATTTTTTTTAAGCCACGACTTTCGCATTGGCTTATTTCACGCGGTACTACACAGGTGTCCAGCTTGGTCCCCGTAGTGGAAGCTGTAGCCTTTTATTCCGCAGGTGAACTGCTTAAATAAGTCGCTGTTCGGTGTGATACCTTTGGTAGTAGTTTAATTTGAGAATGACGCAAGGAGCGAACAGATTTTGTGGGCAGAAAGTAAGGTGAATTTATTTGTCAAACTTCGCGGGATTAAAATTTGGCTCTAGTTATTTTTTTCATGAGTTGGCAGCACTGTTAATAACATCTGGGCCAACTTTCATGTGAATGTCATTATCAGTAATATATTTACGCTTGTGTTTACCAAACGACCAAGAGTGCATTTTTCGATTTTTACAATGTCTGATTTGATTGAGCAGAGAAGTGCCATCAAATTTTGTTTGCGGAATGAAATTTCGGCTGCGGAAACGTTTAGCATGTTGCAGAAGGCATTTGGTGATTCGACCATGTCGCAGAAAAATGTTTGTAAGTGGTACAAAGACTTCAAAGAGGGTCTAGAAAGTGTTGATGACTTGGAGCGCTCCGGACGACCATCGACGTCAACAGATGACCAACACGTCAATAAAGTGAAGGAGTAAGTGCTCAAAAATCGTCGGTTGAGTGTTAAATACCTTACTGATATGATCGGAATATCAGAAGGATCTGTGAAAACCATTTTGAAAGACCATTTGGGTCTACGAAAAGTCAAATCTCGTTTGGTACCGAAAACTCTCAATTTCTTGGAAAAATGTCGTCGCGTTGATGTGTGTGAAACAATGCTTTCAGACTATCAGGACAAGCTCAAATGCATCATTACGGGAGATGAGACTTGGATTTATGCTTACGACCCTGAAACAACCGACCAATCAAGCGAATATCGTGCTAAAGGCGAGGCCAGACCGAACGAAGCAATAGACGAATTGCCAGAATTATTGACCAGAATTATAGGCCAAAAACTCTTGGTTTTTGCATCACGATAATGCACCGTCTTACACTGCACTCGTTCTTCGTGACCATTTCGCCAAAAATTCCACGCATATCGTTCCGCAACCATCGTATTCGCCTGATTTGTGATTCCGTGTGACTTCTGGCTATTCCCAAAACTCAAGAGACCACTCCGGGGAACGCGTTTCGAGTCGATTGAGGAGATAAAAGCTGAATCGAAGAAGGTGCTGATGGCTATACCGGAAATGGACTATTTGGCATGTTTCGGGGATTGGAAAAATCGTTGGCATAAGTGTATTTCATCGAGAGGGGATTATTTTGAAGGGGATGAAATTGATTTACAAGAATAAATAAAGATTTTTCATTTTACAACCACATTCACCTTACTTTTTGTCCACAGTAGTATATTACGAATTTAAATGACTATGGGTCAATTACTGCGAGCCTTCAGATCGTTCTATCACACTTGAGCAAGCTCGTTAGGTATTCAGAGTTCCTTTAAAGGAAAAAAATATCTTTATCGCTTGCCCCACACCTACTACTTCCATTCAAAGGGTAGGCACTATGTATGTATGTACTATATGTATATTGCGACTAAACTATTCAGTGCGCGTCTCATATTCTTCTCAAGTCAATTAATCGAGTTTATGTACTTACTTACTTCTATATGCCTTTGAAAAAGTTTAGCTGAATTTATTGTACAAAGAAGCTTAGTTTATAAATACCGAAATCCTTACTTTTTTTTCAAACTACAGTGTTGCCACCTCAGAACAGATACGTATTTATGTCAGCGTTTTTTTCTTTCCTTTTTTCGCATACCATAACTTTTCTCCGCATTGATGGCGGTATGCACCACGTCTATATGCGTGTGCGCGCGCACAAATACACACACATTCATAATTACTGACAGTATTTATTTTATTACTTCCATAATGAGCGATTTTCACCCCATAAGACAGCCTCCCGTCGCTGTTGGCATTCCCGCCGAACTGCCACCAACAAGCCGTTGGCGTCCGACTAGTACATGGACCACATAGTTGACACCACCAGCGAACGAACAGCCGAACTTGTAGTTTCCACTAGCAGCAGCAGCATAGAATTAGAAAAGTAAGACAAGCATACAAGAAAAACAAAAACAAACAAAAAAAAAACAAAAAATACAAAGTAAATAAAAAGACAAAAATGAAAACGATGGAGGGTACAGCACTGCAATGGCATTTAGTACGTAGGTATGGGAGATTGGCAATCGGCGCGATCGGTGACATTGACGGCCAAGTGTCAGACCGTTTAGGCATCTGAGCGCTGCGCCACAAATCAACATCACAATAATAGTTAGTTCCAGAAATAGCCTCAGCTGTAGCTGGCAAAGAGGGCAGAGCGCAGTGCGGACTTTCAATCAGCAAATCATGATGATCATCAGCAAATCAATCACAAATGGCCAATTCAAGTTTTTTCGCCTTTGTACTTTGAGAAACGAGAATATCCTAAGTAGGTCTTCAAAGTGTCGTATTGGCGGTGCAAAAGTGCTGCAAAAACATGCATTATAAGATGAGGAATGTAGCCGCTTTCTGTCAGCAGCAACAGCAGCAGCAGCAGCATGGAGTAGTGCAACACCGCCACAATCGCAACAACAACAACAACAGCCACATTAATGGCCGCAAAGTGAAAATGTCATTTCGCAGAATTCGCTAATTGTTAGAATCTTTCTGTTGTTGCCCGTTTACTAATTCACTCGCTATTATTATGCCTCATTGCAGTGCTCATTGTGGCCACCAAGCCAACTACATACATATGGTACACATGCATTTATGTACATATGTACATAAATAATATCTGCCTACATGGCTGTTGTTGCGCTTACTGCGGCCATTGCAATGGTATTTAGTATACTGAAAGTTAACAATAATTAAAAATAGTTTTCCATCTGCCAGCCGCAGTCAAGTTATATCTATTATTCCGGTAGCTGTTTAGTCTAAGTTGCTGCTCATAAATACACGCTTATATACATACATACATAAACGCATACTTGAAAATGTGTATAAACGTGTAAAAAAGTGCTCATCTGTATGTAAGCCTGTATGTCGGCTTCTGCGACGCTTCTAAGATTGTTTGAATAACTAACTTCATAGGTGTTGCATATACCAACATACATATACATACATATGTATGTGCGTGTGCGTGTGCTTATATGACGTGGTTAAAAATAAATAAACTATTGCACACAATTTCTATTTTCCACCGATCGCCTTTTTTGTCATTAACAGAATTTTCGCTCTGCACTACATTCGAGCCATTCACTTACTGGCTTTTTGATTTATTTAGTCGATGTTTTCTGCGAAATGAATGCAATGAATTTTGCTTTCTAATACTCGATATTCGAACGCTCTCCCTTGTCGATCAACGCAGCATAAATTTATGGTGTAAAAAGTTTAGTCGAAAACGTCCAGTACTGAGCAGCTACTTTAGAACAAAGATGGCAAACGCATAAATATGTCTGAGTGTATGAGTAGGCACGCCGCTTTCGATTCACCATCGCTAACTAGTCGAATTATGCATACAAATCCTTGGGTTATAATTTTTAGTTGAGAAGCTGCTATCCAAGGATGTGTAAAATCTCTAAAGCTCTGCGTTGACGAGTGGTTTGTGTGAGATTGGTGCTGGGTTTTATGTCTATGACACTGACACTGACAGCTCTCTGGCAGTGCAAATTTGTCTTTGGGCAAACGTGTTGTCTTTCTCCTAACAAGATTCTATAGATCCTACACGGCTATGATAAGACCTATTATCACCTACACATCAGTGGTCTGGATGAGCAGACTCTCTCTTGTGGAAGTCAAAAGCACCAAGGATCAAGACTACAACGCAACGTGGCCATCTGTTGCGTCGGAGATTTTCCGACTACTTCAGGTCCGGCATTAGATGCTCTTGTTGGTCTACCACCACTTGATGCTTTCATCCAAGGAGAGGTTTTTGAAGGTCATCTGCAGATTGAAGCATAATGGGAACGGGTACGGCCCCTGTGCGCCATTAAAAAACAGATCAGGCATGGACTTCGATCCAACGATTCTCTCCTTGCCCCTTGACTCCATTCTATCAAGAGTCGTACTTGAAAAGAGATACAGTGTGACGCTGTCAGAGACTTCATTGTGGTCAAACTCTGAAAATTAGCACGGCAAACACTGTTTCTGCATTTTCACGGATGACTCCAGGACCGAGCACGGTTCCGGCTCTGGGGTGTATTTGGAATTCAGTGCTTTGCTCTTAGAATTCATGCATTTGTGTTTCAAGCGGAGATGTATGCTGTTCAAGAAGCGATGAACTTTGATGTGGCAAATAGATGGAGAGACAGATCTTAATGTATCTGCAGCGACAGCCAAGCTGCGCGTATGGCCTTAAACAGCCCCCCAACAACTTCAAGGGTAGTCTAGTCCTGTAAATCCAGGCTGAACTATGTCGGTAGACATAATAGCCTGATGCTAGCATGAGTCCCGAGACACGTGGGTAACGAGCCCTCTGACTCCTTAGCTAGGATGGGCTCTGAGGCCAACTTCTGGTTTCAGACCATGGAGGCCAACAACTGGTATTTCAAGCAATAACCATAACAGTGGAGGCTGATAAGAATTTATCAGTCACTGCAGTCTATAGTCCCTCAAAACATCAGATCAAATGCGAACAATACATAGAGCTAATTAATAGTCACGACATCCGATTCTTATTGGGCGGTGACTTCAATACGAAACACACACACTGGAGCTTAAGATTAATCACTACAAAAGGTAGAGCATTGGGCAGAGCCAACATCCTGGCCAACGGATCCACAAAAAATAGATTTTTACATTGCCAAAAAAATATCAGCGAATTATATCAGCATAGAAAGCGGGTTGGACCTGAACTCGGTTTATTCTCCTATTTTATTAACATTATACGAAAATGAGCTTATCCAGAAATTGCCATTTACGCTAACAAATAAATATACCGATTGAAAATATTTTAGGTATGTCTTAACCGCGGAGAATTCCAATGCAGAAGTTACCAACACTTCCGATTTAGATGATGAAATATGAAAATTAACTAAACTCATACAACAGCCGAAGCAGCGGAGTAACACTTTGGAAAAAAAGTTTGTTACATCAGGTCATAAATATACCAAAGATATTAAAGGTATGGTCGCAGAAAAACGCAAGGTACGTAGATGATGGCGGCAAACAAGATCTTCATCCGACAAAGAATGACTAAATAAAATTACGAAAGAAATTTGCAAGAAGATAAAAGATTTTAAAAATAGATCTCCGAGTACTTATCTAAAGGGCTTATCAAACGAACGCAGCAATGATTACTCGCACTGGAAATGCACAAAAAAAAACTTTTCACAGCCAGTAACACGTAGATACTGTGACATTTCTTGGGCCAAAAGCAATAAAGAAAAAGCTAATGTTTTTGCTGAGTATCTCGAAGGCATCTTTAAGCCATGTGGACACATCGAGAGCAGCCGGAATGCGGCCACTTAACTATGAAACTGATGCCGAAATTTCCCTTGTTACGGATTCCGAATAGCTTGGTGAAATAAATAAGCTAAAATCAAAAAAGGCGCTTGGGTATGACCTTATTACTGCTGAAATTCTAAAACAACTTCCTCAATGCACAACATCCAAGATTACTGAAATAATGAACGCCACATTCAAACTGCGCCAAATCTGTATATATTGGAAAACTGCTGAAATAATTATGTTTAATAAACCAGGAAAGTCAACGCATGATGTCACATCTTATCGGCCTATCTCGCGCCTACCAATCATATCAAAACTGATGGAAAAGCTTTTAGCCAAACGTTTCAAAATAATTATTAAGCAAAGAAATATAATACCCGTACATAAATTTGAATCTCGCACAAAATACTCTACCACAGAATTACTCGCATCATTGAAAACGCCTTTGAGGAAAAAAGGTGTGCTCTGCTGTCTTTCTGGACGTGTCTAAAGCCTTTGACAAAGTTTGCCACGGTGGGCTCCTCAACAAAATAAATGCGCTTCTACCAACACAATATTTTAATATTCTAAAATCGTACCTCAATCTCACCTTCAAATTTATTTAAATAAAATCTCAGAGTGGACCATTAAATGGCGCATAAAACTAAATGAAACAAAATCGGTTCATTTAGACTTCACACAGAAGAAAGCTTGACTTGTTTACAGTAGCACAGAAAACAAACTATGTGACATATCACGCTGAAATTTGCCATGTAAGCTTATAACAGTCCTACCAAAAAACCAAAAATTTATTTTTGCCATTTGTCATCCGCGGACCGTTTTCTTGAGAACGTCTCGTTCGTACTTGAGCAGAAGCTATGTACTCGCAACCCACCAGCCTTATCCTTATACAATAAAACTCTTTTATATATATAAGCAGGTGCTTAAACCAATTTGGACCTATGGGATCCAGCTATGAGGCTGCTCAAGCTCAACCAATATAAAATCTATACAAAGATTCCAAAATAAGGTGCTACGATGCGCTGTTAATGCACCTTGGTACGTCCGCAACACCGATATCGAACACGACCTTGGCATCGAATCAGTTACCACTTCGATCAACGTAAACGCTAAGTCTCATATGGAAGGACTACGCCACCATGTAAATAGCGAAGCCTCAGTAAAATGGAAAGAAAGGCTGAAAAGAAAAGAAGAAAGCCGCACCAACTCACGCAGTAGCCCACTTCTCTGCAAGCCTTGGGCAGAGTATTAACAAATTTAGTTGTATTGCACAAAATTCAATCCAAATTGTTCGTTAGTTTAACTTAATTTATTTACTTTAATTTATTAACTAGTTACAATGTAAATAATAAAAAAATTATTATTTTAATAAAGTATTTCTTTTAAGAGTTGAAAATTTCTTAACAAAAGTTCTTTGGAACATCAGAAATCAGTAGAAACAAATTTCAAGCGCCAGCCCATGTAAGTGTACTCAAATAATTATAAGTTAAAAATGTATACATTTTATAAGTTAATGAAGAATTGTAAATAACAACAAAAACGATGCTTTTCTACTTAGAAACAATCGATAATTCCTATAGATTATTTTACTGTAATATCACCCGTTTTCAGAATAAATCCCCATTTCAGATGTTGTTTTTTCATTTTGACAATGGCTTTAGGATAGAATGGATTAAGTATTAAGCAAGTGCAGATGCAAACAAGCTGGATATTTACTTCATCGCTCTTAAAACATGCAAGTACAGAGAGGCAACAAAAATCTACATTTTTACTGGTTGCGCTCGCCGGCAATTCAGTGGTCTTAAACAGTTTGCCATTTTTATATATTTGGGGCGGTAATTAGTGCAGCTCTTATTATTATTAAAACCAAGTATTTCCCTAGGCTTTTCAATCCTTTGTTGTTATCGAATTATTGCTCGCCTAGGTAGGTAGGTAGGTAAATCGGCAAGAGTGCCACAGGCACACTTCAAGTAGCACTTACGTGCCGTTTTGATACCATAATGTGGACTATTACCTGTCCTAGAAGTTCACCAGAAGAGAGCGACAGTGCTTTGATCGCAGCTAGGCTATCGGATCCCGAAGCATTTTGCATGCTTGCAGGTTCGCGAAGACCTCTGCTTGAAAAACGCTGTTCGTTTCCCGCAGTTTAAAGGAGACCGAAATGCTGGCTGATTTAGAGAAAACCCTCTCTCCCACTCCAGATTCCATTTTGGATCCGTCGCTCGCCTACTTATTAAAATTCTTGACAATTGAAAAAGTTTCAAAACCATTGAATCATCGGCGTACTTTCGTGTTTTGAAAGAGAACCTTCATATGCATTAATTATAAATATATTTTAATATTGTAAATTATATAAAAACCATAATTTGCTACAAATTTTAATGCACTTATTATTTGTAAATATTTTCTACCCAGTTCTATGCGTTTTTTGAAGACCAACCAAAATTTGATTAAATTTTATGGCACTTTCTGGTTTTATCTCATTGTTGACGTTACTAACTGAATGACAGTCTCAAATAAACTCTCTGGAAAAGTTTATACCTCCAAAAAACACCCATTATTTGTGTACTTAATCTATGTTTGTTGGCTTACAAATGTATTAGGCAAGTACGTACGTGTCAACATTTGACATCTAGACAACTGATAAGGCACGGGCAGCAGCAAGAGGTTATCAGCACTAACAAAAGATGCGTTTGTTATTCGAGCCAAATCTGCTATGTATTGTATTTCGAACCTATTTAATTTGAAAACTTGTTATAATTATAGCTATATTTGTTAGCTATAATTGCTAGCTCTAATTGGTTAGCTATAAAATTAAATAACATTAAACAAAGTAAAATAATTAGTGCATATGCGAAATTATTTGCCACTTCATTTGCATATTGAATTTTCGCATTTCATTATTCGTTTTCAAAAATACTAGGTTGCTCAATAAGTTTTGCGATGCGATAAGAGAGGGCGATGCTATTAGCCTCCTTTTTTTTTTCTTATGTTGATACACTTTTCATATGAGAAAAGCAGAGGAAATTTATGAACGAATGTTGAGAGTGCATGAGAACTCTTCGCCATCAACTGGTTGGTTAGTTGCTGTCTGGGTGACACGCCCCAGACTCAATTAGCGCAAAAAGTGGCATTTTGATGTACCACCAGCAGAACCACTGTCGTTATTTAGTCAAACCATCTTTGATTTGGCTATAAATCTGTCTATGTCATCTATTTTCTTTCTTACAATTCCTACCAAGTTGTTCATTGAGAATTTCCCCAGCATTCTATGTCGTAGAGCAGCCAGATTCGGGCACTCATACAGATAGTGAAATACTGTTTCCCTAGAGTCCTCTTGATTGCAGCTTCTACATCTATTATTGGCCAATCCCTCTTTCTAGTATGGTCTCCGTTAGGCCAATGGCTGGTTATTGTTGTCATAATTTTAAAGATGTCTGTTCTTGGCTTTCGTAACAGCTCGTCAGTTCTCAACTGTGTACAACAGGCCACGTTTCGGTGTTGTTCCATCTGTCAACAGCCTGCTTTTGATATTGCAAAGGGATCTCCCTTTTGTAACCGCTTCGGTGGCAGCCCACTTCTATCACTTCGGATGCACCAGAGGAAGTCCCTTGTCTTGCCAGCTCATCAGCTTTCTCATTTCTATCTATGTTCCTATGGCCAGGTACACAGATGAGAGTGATGTCTGTCATACCTACTAAGACATTTAATTCTACTTTGCATTGTTTGATAATTTTTGAGTTGTTGGTGATTTTATAGCTAAGAAGGCTGCTTGAGTATCCGTAAAAATACGTGCTTCTGATAGTTTTTGTGGGTGATTCTTGATTATCATGCAAGCTTCTCTTATCCCAAGAATGTCTGCTTGAATGATGCTATTCCAGTTCGCCAGGTGAAAGGACTTGGAAGTTTCGAGGTCTTTCGCGTTGGAAACATTATCTAGAAATCTAGTCTGAAGTCTAGGGTAGCGGTAATGTAGTCTGATGGATTGCCATTTAGCTTCCGATTATTAAGAATAGTACAAGATCGAACATCCTAGCATTCCAACGACCATGCTTTAATTATGATGGCGGCATTTGCTGCTGTTAGTCGTACTTGCAAATGTAATGATAATAGGTTCAGTATGACATTCAGTGCCTCTGCTGGATATGATTTCATAACTCCTGTCTAAGCTGGTACTGTTTGTTTAATGCAGGCCACCACACCAACGATCCGCATGTCAAAATCGGTCTTACTATGCCATAGCCATCAATTAGTACAGTAGATGGGTTGCTGAATTTAGACGTGGTCGTGCAAGCCTTGAAGACAATCCACGTCAAGGCCGTTCAAAAACAGTAACAACATCAGAAATCGAAGAAAAAATTCAGAAAAATTGTCGAGTGACTGAAAGAGATTTAAGAGATACCCTAGAAATCTCATTGGGCAGTGTAAGCAATATTTTGTCTGAATTATTGGGTTTCAGAAAGCTGTGTGTACAAAGGGTGCCGCATTCGCTAACAATGGAACAAAAAAACATTCAACTGGGACTTTCTCAGCAACATTTCGAGGGTTTTCGAAAGCATAAAGTGGATTTTTTGTGTCGATTCCTCGCTATGGATGAGGTTTGGGCCATCCCTATGATCCTAAAACAAAACAAGAAACTAAAGAGTGGTATGAGCTTAGTTCTTCAGCTCCGAAGCGTGTTCGTGTCCAGAAATCGACCTAGAATGTGTTAGCATCACTTTTTAGAGATGCGAAAAGATTTTCGTTTATTTCTTTTAAAACAAAAAATTCTGAATATGATTGCAACCTTTTGGACCAGCCGAAGGAAAAAATTCTTAAAAACGGACCGAGTTTGCGAAAGAAAAAAATTATTTTTGATTAGGATAGTGCATCGATTAATCCATGAATCAAAGTTGGAATTGGGCGCAGATTTGGCTCCCAGCGATTTCCATCGGTTTCTAGACCTAAATAATTTCATGCGTGGAAAGCGTTTTTCATCAAATGATGACGTCATAACAGCTGTGGAAACGCGTTTTCCAGCAAATGATGACGTCATAACAGTTGCGGAAGCGTATTTTGCAACCTTTCTAGATTCTCACTTCAGGGATGGACTTCATAAATTGAAATCTCGATGGCATAAGTGTATTGAGGTCGGAAAGACTATTTTAAATAATAAAAAGTATTCGAAACCATAAAATTGAATTTCTCTTAGCGAACCGCAAAAATCATTGCACTACCTAGTAACTATCAACCTGCACTTATCCAATACTTACAACTATGTTACATATCATATAAATTTTCTTACCTTAGTTGCACTCGAATAGAACGACGACATTTTCTCGCTTTCCATATTCCGCACGCTCACTTCAAATTACTGATCGCTCTATCCTGGACGCTAATTTGGTATCAATTTCTTTGCATCTGTAGTCGCAGCAATGGCGTTTGATTATCTCTGGCCCCGGAATGATTGACTTCACTAGCAGCCGTTTTCTGTTTCCTTTTATCTACTACTATTCCTATTCTCAGCTGCGTATTGGTGCTGCTTGAAGCGGGAGTGCGAATGTTGTTGTGGACATTTATTGTAGGCAAAATCAAGAGTGACGAGCGACGGTTGGGAGAATAGTGAATTAGGCGATTTCAAGTGACGTTCCAAGAAAATATGTTTTTGTTTTTGTTTTTTTTTTTAAATGCTTGCTTTGCATCTGCATTCATATGCGGGCACTTGAGCAAAACTGTGCGTGGATCTAAGCGCCTTGTAATGCATTTATTGTTCTTGGAAGAGATCTGCGTATGGCTTTTTCATTCACACACACACATTCATCTGTGACTAGTCGCATGCGCCGGGCGCTGGGTGAGCTGCCAAAAAACAAAAAAAAAACAAACAGAAGGCGGCAGTGTGCGTGCGAAGTGCTACCCTGCTGTTTTCGTTTCAGAATCTTCTAATTGATAGCTGATGAGTTTCGTTCTAAGTAATTTTGAGCGTGTCGATTTGTGCGCCTTAGCTTCAGTTGACTGTTATCTTTTCTTACATATTTATAAAATATTATTTAAAAACATTTCGTTGTTGCCATCAAAGTAGCAAAATTTCTTACTGCTTTTTGCTTTGTTGATTTTCGTAAGTTTTTTATATTTTTTTTTGTTTTTTGCTTTTATTTCAATTTTATTTTAATCTTTTTCAGTTATCACTTGCGCAACTCGCTCTAGTTAATGGCATTATTGTTGGTTTTTGTATTGTTGTTGTTGTTGTTGTTGCTGTTTTCGTTGGTATGGCGCTAGCTTATTTGGGCGCGCTACGACTTGCTCGCTCGTAATAATAGCACGCGCACACATGCACATGCACACGCACACTGACTCACGTAACACAGTGCCGACTGTTGAATTTCTTATATTCGTTAGTCTCTTCTTCAGTTGATTTTTTTTTATTTATATTTTTTTTTATAATTTTGTATTAAATTTTTGTTGCTACTTATTTTGTTTTTGTGTTGTTGTCGCAGCTTAGTAACGTAATTACACCAGTCAATTTCGCACGCATAATTCACCGATTAATTTTTTTTTCAAACACAAATTCAAGAAAATGTTTTTGTTTTTGTTTTTGCTCGCCGCTTACTGTCCACAATTTGTAATGTAAATAAATTGTATCTTGTTTATAATTTAAAATTCCAGTTTTGCGAATAAATTTTATTTTATTTTCGTCTTCTATCTTTTGCTTGTCGTGTCTTAGCCAAATGCCGAAATATGTAAATTATTATTATTTATTTTTTTCGTGTTTTTTTGTTTTTAACTGTACTATGTTTTATAAATATTATGATTTTTGAATGCAATTAATTTTTTTGTACTCCGCTCAGTTTCGCGAAGCCCAACCGTTCGCCTTGACTTTTCGCTCAAATGTGTCCGCTGAGATTTTTAAGATCGCATGTCTTACCTCATTCCAATTGAAAGTGGAAGCTTTTATTGCCAAACTGGTTTTGTTTAAAGAGCGCGAAGTGCGTTTTGTAAATAAAGTTGGCGCTGCGCGTGTTACCAATTGTATATGCGAATGTATGTGGCTAATCAAACAAACACCCAGCAAAACAAGCAGCAAGTCGGCCAAGCAGCCTATGGCTTCATCTGGTGGCTAGTTAGTCGTAGTTTGTAACAGCAAAGTGCGCACACAGAGCTTTTGATCGGCATCGGCATCGTTCTCCAATCACGTTTTTACTTTTATTAATAAACTTTTTATTTATGTATGTATGTGTGTGGGTAGCAGCTGTGCTGTAAGTGAGCTTGTGGTATTTCAAGCTGTGCTTAAAACAAGTTTGACAGTCTTGCTTTATTTCAGCTTTTACAAAGCATCAGCAGAAAAGGAGCTTATTAAAGTGCTCACTTATGTATGAACAGGTGATATTTGGCCAAATAAAACTTGAGGCTTAAAGCACATTTTACACTGACAAAAAATTAAAGCCTCAAAACAGAATTTTTCATTTTTATACTTCATGCCAACTTCAGAGCGTTCGCGCAGCTGATGCGGGCAGAAGCCTTTTGCCGAGAGTAAATGCGAAAAAAGAAAATCAGTAATGGATTTCAAACGTAATGGCATGATTGCATTATATTTGACTGGAAAATCACAACCAGCGATTGTTCGTGAGCTCGAGCACCTTAAAGTAAATCAAGTTTTTGTTTATCGCACTATTACTAGGTAACAGGTGGCGCTACAGTAATCCTCCTATCAGAAAATGCTATACATTTTGCGATTGGCCCCTAATGCCAGTTCTGTTTTGACATTTGCGTAGTAAACACATGCGAAATGCACGTTTATAAACAATGTTATGCTACACTGCTCCAGAACGCGGAATATTGCTGACTATTTATTTGACCAATAATCGGTCGGTGACTTTGGCACAACGTGAATTTCGTCGCAGATTTCCTCGCCGTCCAACGCCTACTGGTGAAACACCGCGACGTTTAGCCGCTCGCTTCGAAGAGACTGGCACAACACGAGATGCTGCCAGGCGTGACAGACCCCGGAGTAGCCGTTCTGCAGAGAATATTGCTGCTGTAGCCGAGGATGTCATGGAAGCGCCATCGGCATCGACCAGACGACGTGTCACACAAATTGGTATCAGTCGACTGTCTTTACAGCGAATTTTGGTACTAGATTTGAAGATGTTTCCGTACAAACTCCAGAAGGTGCATCAGCTGTTAGCTGCTGACCGCCAATCGCGTCTAACATGCGCTCAAGCCATCCTTAATCACCACCAAGAGGAAGATGATTTTTCATCAAAAATAATCATGAGGGATGAGGCCTATTTCCATCTTAGCGGGTACGTAAATAAGCAAAATTTACGCTTCTGGGGCACTGAAAATCCGCGTGTAAACCACCAAGAGCCATTATACCCGCTCAAAGTCACTGTATGGTGTGCTGTTTTCGCTGGAGGAGTCATCGGACCTTTTTTCTTCGAAGACGTCACGGGCCAAACGGTTACTGTGAATGGTGAGCGCTACAGAGCAATGATCAACGAGTTCTTTTTGCCGCAACTTGATGAATTGGGATTGGAAAACATGTGGTTCCAACAAGACGGTGCAACGGCACATAGTGCACGTGCCACAACCGATATGCTGAAGGATGCATTTCCCGGGCGCCTAATTTCCCGTTTTGGCGATTTGCACTGGCCAGCAAAATCGCCTGATTTGACCGCTCCAGACTTATTTTTGTGGGGCTTTTTGAAGTCGCGGGCTTATGTCAACAAGCCTCAGACTCTTGCAGCTCTTAAAGACAATATCCGTCAAGAATGTGAGAACCTATCGCCGGAAGTTTTGGCCAAAGTGATGGAAAATGCCATAAAAAGGGCTCAAATGGCAATCAACTGTGGCGGCGGCCATTTTCATGACATCATATTCTCGACTTGATGTAAAAAAAATTAAAAGACCAAATAAAAGTAATCCACAAGAAGAATCAAAGTTTTTCATTTTTTTTTAATTACAGCCAAAAAACATCGCAAGGTTACTTTTGCGCCACCTTGTACGCCGGTGGTCAAAGTGAAGAAACAAAAAGTGAAGAAACAACTTGAGCGAAATCCAAGATGAAGTGCCTATCAAATACGAAAGTATAGAAAATATCTGACCGTAGTATCCGTCGCATACTGAAAAATGATCTCCAAGTGAAGCCCTACAAAATCCAAAAGGCGCATAATCTCACACTAAAGCAGCAACAAGTCAGACAGCCACACTTGAGAGAGCGAAGTTGTTGATTCGCTTGGCGGAAAGCGGTCAATTTCTGATTGTTTTGTGTTTTCTGAGGAGAAAGTTTTTCAAATTGAGCAATTCGTAAGCTCCCAAAACGGTGGGGTTTGTTTGACCAACCGTTCTTACGAGAATTTGAGTCATGGATTGGCCTCCAGGAGGAAGCCCCCGCCGGCCTCACAGTTAATAGTTTGGGCCGCTGTAACCACAGATGGGCGCTTTCCAAGGGTTTTCATCGAACCTGGCGTCAAGGTATATGCGAAATATTGTCGGGAAAGTATTCTGGAGGTTGCCTTGAAGTCGGTGGCAGACCATGGACGTTTCAACAGGATTTGGCACCGTCATACAAAGCTCGAGTGAACCAGGAATGGCTAAAAAACAACGTTCCAAACTGCATAACGTGCACACAATGGCTCTAAAAATCACCAGATGCGAATCCTATAGATTATTTTCTCTGGACCTTTGTGGAGAGCAAAGCCCGAACTAAAAGATTCACCAGTCTCGAGGCGCTGAAAAAAACCATTGTCCGCGAGTGGGACAAAATACCTGCAACTCACATTCGGGTAGCTTGCGACACGTATAAGGACCATTTCAAGTCCATAGTCAAGGCAAAAGGTGGTCATATCGAGCAAACGTAAATTTACTCTTAATTTTGTATTATTTTCACACATTTTTTACTTTGAATTGAAGAGAAGTTCAAAACTTAGTTTGTGGCCTTTTTAATTGGTTACACTTCGAGTGTCGGATCCTGTAAAATGTACAACCGATTGTTTTATAATTTCAAATATTTTATTTCTTGTACTTTTTGTGAGCGATAATCCTTTCATGCAAAATATTTGCTTTTGGCCATCCCATCGAGGGACAATTAAAAAACGTCGTTGGCATTGGTTTTAGTATGATGGTTCCCTAAGCGAGAACGGTATCCATAAAGGACCAGTTCTATTCACCCACGCCTGTGCCCACCGCATTTGTAGCCAGCTTTCATCCTGTAGGCTCGCTTTATTATGTCTGTGCCTGTGAGGCTTTGCCTTTTTGCACTATGTTGAGATCTATGTTTTTTCCGTAGTACGTCCTCGATGTATCTCTTTACCGCGTTCCAGCTGTCTTCGCGTTTGAGCATTTTGCTGATTATGTCACTCTGCGCTATGTCGTCAATCTGCTTCCTCAGAGCATTTGTTTCCGCAAGCCATCTGTCCCAGTTTTATAACAACTTCAGTATTTTTTTTTTTGCATTTATTAATTTCTAAGCGACCTGGTATAAACTTTTATGCTATCCGAAGTACGAAGTATTTTTATAATATAAATTGTATTTTTCTTTTTTTTTCAATTAGTAATTTGTTAGTGTTTAGGGACATCGCTCAATTCTGCCAAATCTTTTTTATAAATAATATTTTTTTCAGAATAATAATGTTTTATTGTTTCTAGGAACATCCATAAAATTTAGAAAATATTTTTAAACATTATTTCTTAAGCGAATCCTTGCATTATCTTCTATGAAATGAGACTTTTCGTCCATTTCAAACGTTTAACAAAAAATGGTTACAAATTTAATCTTCGAAATTGCCATTGCCGCCGATGCAGTACTCGACGCATTAAGTCGTGACTCCAACTCAGCCTCACCAGTTCGAGCAGCAGCCGTCAACGCTATCGAAACTCCTACAACTCCTACAAATCAATTCACCGTACTCCAAAGGCAAATCGAAATGCAAGACATTGCCATCGAAAAATTAAGCAACAAATTAAGTATGCTTATCTCCCGAAACCGCAGCCGACAAAGTGAACGTTCACGGAGCAAGGCCAAACGGCCGAATACACCACATCGCAGTACCAACGTTGAGCAATTACCGTTGGTGCCATCGTGAGTATGGAACTCAGGCCCGTAAATGCCGAAATCCATGCGATTTCCCTACTAAAATCCAAACTTCAATAAAAAACTTAAATCTGCCGTAAGGATCGAGCTCGATAGTCCTGGCAGGGTAACATCGTCGAGCAACAAATCACAATGCGAACTAGAGGTAAAATTTTCCGAATTCACCAAATCTAAACGTTTTTCATTCCTGACAGAAAATCAACTCAATTAGTTTTGATCGATACCGGCGCAGAAGTATCGGTCATCCCAGCAACTCGTGCGTGTCGCTTGTCAAAATCTAACGGTTCCACGCTTTACGCAGCAAACGGTCCAGCCATCAAAACGTATGGCATGATACGTCGCACACTTGACTTCGGCCTTCAACACAAACTTACTTGTGATTTCGTCATTGCAGAAACAAAGTATGCAATCATCGGTGCAGACTTCCTCCGCCATTTCAATTTAATCGTCGACATCGTAAATTCTACATTAACTGTCAGCACTACAGCACCAAGGCGCGCGAACATATGCGCCTTCGGAAAAACAACAAGCTTCGAAACACAAGGGTACAACACTGAAATCGCAAACCTACTTCTCGAGTTCACTGAGATCTGTAATCCAAACGCATTAGCTCCATCAGCATCACAGACCGGAGTAACTCATTGCATCAAAACGAAAGGCCCGCCTGTTTTCGCACGACCAAGACGCCTTCCTGCAGATAAACTAAACGCAGTTAAGGAAGAATTCGAGTTTTTAGGCAGACTCGGTATTTGCCGCCCGTCGAAAAGCTCTTCGCCTCGCCATTGCACCTGGTCAAGAAAGCAAATGGTGAGTGGCGTCCTTGTGGCGACTATCGAGCCCTAAATGCGCAGACTATTCCAGATCGTTACCCTTTGCCGCACATACAAGACTTCACACACTTTTTGTACCAAAAAAACGTCTTCAGTAAAATCGACCTCAATCGACCCCCATCGAATTCCAATCGAGCCCAATGACATTCCAAAAACGGCAATAGCTACGCCGTTCGGATTATTCGAATTCACGCATATGACATTCGGCTTGTGCAATGCTGCACAAACTTTCCAGCGGTTTATGCACGAAGTTTTCCGTGGACTCGAATATGTGTTCGTGTACCTTAACGATGTGTGTGTCGCCTCAGAAGGTATCGAGCAACATAAAGCGCACTTAAGACAAGTTTTCGAACGACTACAACAATTTCATCTGACGATCAACCTTAATAAATGCAAATTCGCTCAAAAACAAAATTCATTTCTTGGTCATATCGTCACAGCAGAAGGTATTAAGCCATTGCCGGAAAAAGTTAAAGCAATTTCCAATTTCCCTCTGCCAAAGATCGCCAAAGAATTGCGAAGATTTTTGGCGATGATTAATTTTTACCGCCGCTTCCTACCTAACGCTGTAGATCACCAAATACCATTGGTCCAATTAATCCCCGGAAATCGAAAGAACGACAAGACCATAATCAAGTGGACCGACGACTCAGTAATTCATTTCAACGAGTGTAAGAAACAACTAGCAAATGCTACACTCCTAGTTCACCCAGCACCAAACGCCCAAATATCGTTGAGCACCGACGCCAGCGATACCGCTACTGGCGCTGCACTTCACCAAATCGTCCACAACGAGTTTCAACCGTTAGCATTTTTTAGCCAAAAACTCACTGAAGCACAAAAAAGGTACAGTACCTACGACAGAGAGTTACTCGCAGTATATCTGCCAATAAAACATTTTCGCTGCATGTTAGAAGGAAGACCGTTCGAGGTAAGAACTTACCATAAACCACTTACTTACGCATTTCATCAAAAGCTTGATAAAGCATCACCGCGACAGCTGCGCCAGCTGGACTTCATCGGACAATTCACCACGGATATTGTCCACGTTGCCGGCACTGCAAATACGGCAGCCGACACACTTTCACGCATAGAGGTAATCGAACCAAATTTTGTCGACTACAAGCACATCGCCAAAGACCAAAAACAATGCCCAGAGCTGAAAAAACTCATCGATGGCAATACATCCTTGCAAATGAAGTGGATAAGCATAACCAACTCCGATTTTAAAATATGCTGTGATGTAGCTACATCAGAAGTACGACCGTTCATTCCACAATCGCATCGTAGGAACATCATCGAGAGAATGCATAGAATTTCGCATGGGGGTGTGCGCGCAACAACGAAACTTATCAAAACACGTTTTGTCTGGCCGAACATGAGAAAACAAATAGCTAATGTAGTCCAACGCTGTCTAAGCTGCCGAAATACCAAGATCAGTAGACACATACGATCCCCACTACAACCAATTTCATTACCATCGAGTAGATTCGAACAAATTAATATCGACATTATTGGACCGCTACCGCCATCAGACGAATACCAATACTGTCTTACGATCATAGACAGATACACGCGTTGGCCTGAAGCAATCCCAATTAGAAATATTACTGCAGAAACAATCGCTAAAAAACTAGTCAGCGTTTGGTTCTCACGATTTGGTATACCCGCACGTATCACTACCGATCAAGGTAGACAATTCGAATCACAGTTATTCAACGAATGCAAGCGAATGGAATCATCGAACGTTGGCACCGCTCTTTGAAAACAGCAATTACCTGTGATGAACGAGATGATTGGATTAATCGCCTATCTATAAT
Organism: Anastrepha obliqua; assembly: GCF_027943255.1. Classification (NCBI taxonomy): domain Eukaryota; kingdom Metazoa; phylum Arthropoda; class Insecta; order Diptera; family Tephritidae; genus Anastrepha; species Anastrepha obliqua. The sequence continues at coordinate 149,987,178 of NC_072892.1, read as the reverse complement.
CCTACTTGGTCTTCGTACAGCATTCAAGCCTGACATCGGAGCAACAGCTGCACAACTAGTATATGGTGCTAATCTCCGGTTGCCAGGACAATTTTTTCACGATCGCCATATAAAGCAGCCACAATCGGATTTTGTCAAACAGCTCATTGACGTGATGATAAAAATACGACCAACCCAAACCGCAAATCACGACGCCACGAAAACCTTTGTATTCAGCAAACTGGCAGAAGCAACGCATGTATTCGTGCGCAATGACAAAGCACGACCGGCGTTCGTACCAACATACGACGGACCATATCTAGTTATCTCCAGACACCCGAAATATTTCACCATCAAAATCAACAACCACAACAAAAGTAACATTTCCATAGACCGACTGAAACCAGCCTTTATCGAAACACTGCAATCGGATATCCAACCACCAAAAATGTCAACTCAACAAAATCCAGACCAATCGCAAATAACACCATCATCATCAAATCAGATATCTAGAAGCAATCCGCCAACAAACCGTATCGGACGAGAAATAAGACTTCCCGTACGTTTCAGAACGTGAAGTCTGGGGGGACCTATGTGGCAACCAGACTGAACGGACGACCCGATGGCAACCCTGACAATAACAGGACAATATAAAAACGCCATTGAACAAAGAGTTCGATCGAATCGCCGGCGAGTACAGACGCGTTGTATTAATTCGCATTACAGACATTTATCCTTAAATCTAATTAAATCCTAATTTTAACCTAAGTACTATTGTAATTAAAAAACTAAAAATAAAGATACGTTTTACTGAACCGAAAACAATTAATTGCCACTATACCCACATTCACAATATATACAGTGAGCCAAGTAGCCAAACCAAAAAATGTATACATGACAATTCGTTTGAATGACTTCTTCTCCTCTTGATTGGCGCGATAATCGCTTAAGCTATTTCCTCTGCTACAACCAGCTGGTACTCGACATACCCAATGCGCAAATATCCAGAAATCTCCCCCCGAATCTTTCTCTCAAACACTCTAAGCGTCGCTTCAGCGAATGATGTCATCGTCCATGCTTCTGCGCCATGCGTTAGAACGGGCATGATGAGAGCCTTGTAGAATGTTAGTTTTGTTCGTCGAGAGAGGACTTTACTGCTCAACTGCATACTAGGTTCAAAGTAATATTTGTTGGCAAGAGAGATTCTCCATTGGATTTGAAGGCTGACATTGTTATTGATGCTAATGCTGATTCCTAGATAATTGAAGTTTGAAAACTTTGGTTAGGCTAGATTAGTTTGAAGAGTTTGCCCACTGTGGGTCACACTCAGACTTTTTGTGATGTCACGTGGGGAATTTGTCCTTATCTTTCCTAAAACCTGTGCGTTAGGTTAGGTTAGAGTGGTATGGTTGCGCAAGGAATGAGCACACTTGGACGGAGAAAGATTCGTCTTTTGTGATACCATTATGAAGGAGGTGAGGTGAAAGAGAAGGACCGATGGGATGCAGGGAGAGCAGGGCAGCTAAGGAGAAGGTGCTGAGATGATTCCACCTCATCTTCAATACATCCAGCGCAAAAAAGACTCGAGGTGATTTCAAGTCTCACAGCATGCATTCCTCGCGCATTGTGTCCTGTGAAAGCACACACGAGATTAGAGAGCTGATATTTTGTCAGCCTCAGAAGCTCGCCCGAACGTCTCCGGTCCACACGTGGCCAGAAGGATTTTGCGACTTCGCACGTTTGTGTACTTGTCCAGCGCTCGCTGAGTTGGCGCGATGCCCATCTTTACTGTACGTACTTTTCAAAAATTTCATGTCCACAGATCCTTCAACTCATTAAAGAATTATCTGCCTAAAATGGTAAATTTACGTCTGGGTAGAGCTAGTTAATGGCACAATGGCATCTAGACAACTTCTGTAGAAGTCATGTGCTTGCACACCCAACTTCTTGGCATGCCTGCCGATTAGGCAATGCCGCTTAAAAACTGAAGTCAGTGTGTTAAGACTGTGCTTATTTCAGCCTAGCTAAATATTCTGTGCATTCAGTATTGAGAGTTGGCCAACATTGTCGGGTGATTCTGCAGGTGGCTTCATTACGCCATTTTTCAGTTGCTGCTTCTATAATTTCCTCAAAGATTAAAAGCTTACTCGCTTGTAATTGTATTCTATTCTGTATGTGGCCTATGCAATCATCAGTAATTTAACGCCGAGTCTCTAGTTCATTGGCGCTGCTGCTACTCTTAATGTCACAATGGCCAGGAACTGATGAAACCTTTAGGTGAAATGATTTAGTCAACTCGTTAAGAGATGGGAAGAACTCCATGGCTAACTTAGAGGTTGTGGACTGCTTTGGTAGGGATTTTATCGCCGCCTGGCTATCAGTGAAAATGTAGATATCATCTGCAGGTATTGTATCACACTGTACCAGTGTAACGGCTTCCATTATTGCCATCAGTTCAGTCTGAAAGACACTACAGTAGTTAGGAAGCCGAGAACTAAAGGATATCCGCAGATGTTTGGAATATACACTAACACCCACCCTACCCTCGAGCTTTGAGCCATCTGTGTATACATGGATGGACTCACCCTGTCTTACGTCATCCCGTTCCCACTCTTTCCTCGAGGTTAGGAGGGTCGTGAACTTTGTAATGGTAAGTGTAGGCGGAAGCTCAAGCTCCAAAATGAAAGCCGGACGCAGGATTTTACCGTGACCGTAGTCCGCGTTTGATCATTTACTTAAAGCGTTCAACCTTATTGCGGCACTGCGCGCGATATATCTTGTATGCAGATCTACTGGAAGGAAACAGCTAATATTTGTAGGAAGCATTTCTGTCCAGACGACTTTTCAGCTTCAGGCCGTATCAACGAAGTTTCTTCCACAAACGAACTCAAAACTTGTAAATCAGTAAGAAGTGGCAGCAACGAAAAGCAAAAGCAGGGAACCGAACGGACCGGAAAAATTTTGCATTGGCGCTATGCTCCGCAACGGAGTTCGAGGAACTATAATAATGATGATTGACATATAACGAACCATTTCAGAGGGTAGAAGAGCTGGTAAGTAGTACCCTTACATTAAGCATACGAGTATTTAGTTGTTGTTCTGAGCCAATCAGCTTCTTTGCTCGGGTGTGTGTATTTGTTATACCTATACCTAGTTTTCGTTGATTATGAAAAAGCTTTTGATCGACATAAACACGAATACATATGGTGTGCATTACAATGAAAAGGAGTTCCTGACAATATTGTCGCCTTGAAATTTGAAAAGGTCGAGCCAAGGAGCACCAGAAGAGTTGGTGGCTCCTAAAAAACTCAGGCTAAAAAGCCCATTGTATTTAAAGCTCTGGAAAGGGGGTGGATAGTCAAGGAGGGAAGGAGAAAAGTATCAGAGAAAGAGACAGGAAAGAATAGAGACAGAGATAGAGATAGTTAGTCCTGTGAGAATTTTCCAGAGTTTTTGGCAATCGGTTTTCCGCTCCATCTCCTCTCGATTATCCATTCGGCTACATTCAGGATGGCAAAAACTGACATCAAATTTCCTTCCAAATGAAACTGTGGGTATCAGGTCGTCTTTAGGTGCCAAAAACAGTTGCTCAGATAGCAACTTAAAGACTTCTCTGTGTCTCGAAGTTCCATCTTCGTGTCAGAAACCACATTTATGGAGTCTACACATTGCTTTTATTGCTTCCTGTTGTATCTTAAGATCCAGGGGGAGCAAATCAAGCATAGCATTGAGGGCATCACAAGAGGTTGTATTCATGGCACCCGTGATGCATAAACATACACTTCTTTGCAGCCTGTATAGTTCCCGGGTTGTGGACTTAACCATGCTCCGTCGGCACCAGACCACAGAAGCGTAAGTGATGATTGCTCTGATAAGTGCTGTGTATATCCATAGGACCACAGCAGGTTTCAGACCTCAGGTTTTACCAAAGGCTCTACAGCATTGCTGAAAAATCCTCAATGCGCGATTCACTTTCAGTGAAACATGTGTCTCCCAAGTCAGCTTCTTATTCATGATTATATATTATATATGTAAGCTTGAACAGTTTTTATTATTCTTTTATCCACTTCTTTACGACTGCTTGCTATCTGCCGACGTTTATTTACTTCGCTGTGTTTTGCCAAAGGCTCCACCAACTCATATGCTTTGATCAACTCTTTGTAGGATCGAGCACTATATAATGGATACTTTTGTTCGTTGCGCAACTCAACACCATCAGCTATGTACGTTATAATTGACTGCTCATCAACCTTACCTAGTGCTGCTATTTTCCGCATTTGTAACACGTATTCATGGAAGTTTTCTGTTGCTTGTTTTCGACGTTGAATTAATAGCTTATGTACCTCTGCGCTATTTAGTGGTTTGTCAAATTCCTCTATCAACGCTTCACACAACGAGTTATAGTTGGAGACTGTAATTGTTTCCAACAACAAAGCTGCAGTGCCCTTCATTTTATTTCGCGCATTGACATACTTCTGTTTTGCTGTCAACTCATACGCCTCAGCATTCTCGTCAAAATTAGATATCCATTGCCGAATTGGAATAGATACCCCGTCAAAATTAGGTACGACTTTTGCGAATGCATCAATAGTGACATTACCTTTACTGGCATCATTTTGGTTCATTTTCTCGATCAATGATTGAAAGAAAATTTCCATTTTATCTTCCATTTTGGGTAACCCGTGACTTTTCTCGCTGATCTGCTGCTGTTCGTGTGTAGTAACTCGGCTGTTCGTTGCTTCGCCTTCTCTGCCTGCTTCGACTGCGTTTCGTTCAGCTGGATGTTCTGCCTTTGCGTTTTCTTTTGTGTTTTTTTCTGCTGCTTGCTGCTTATTGGAGGTTTTTGCTATGTTCTGCGTTTCTCTGCTGCTTGACGGCCTTCTGATTTCTTTGCCCGAGCGTAGCATTCCGATTTAGAATGCAAAAAATGTTATGCGATCGGTTGAGCCCCCATGTAAGCTTGAACAGTTTTTATTATTCCAAAATAGTAATTAAATATGAAGAAAAATGTATTACAAAGTTCATTAAAAATGATGGGAAAAAAATGACTACTGTTACTGCTGAGGTTACGCTGACGACTGACTCTTTCCTTCTTCGTACTGGGGTGTTACATACGATTCAGGGCTGCCATCTTACATATATATATATAATATATATAATTGGCGCGTACACCCTTTTTGGGTGTTTGGCCGAGCTCCTCCTCCTATTTGTAGTGTGAGTCTTGATGTTGTTCCACAAAATGGATTATTAATCAAGATTACTTCTAGACCAAGTGTCACACCTTTCAGTGTTGGAAGACTGAGTCCATCCAATTTCCGTTTACTCGTAAACAAGACTATGGTTGTTTTGTTCGGATTAACGGAAAGACCTTGTCTCATGCACCAATCATCGATTTTGTCAAGAATCCTCACACTTTCGTGCAAAACCTCCTTAAGGATTTATCCGTTGTTAGCGCACAGACATCATCCGCATATGCTTGGACATGAAAACCGAGTTCCTGCATCTCCGCTAGTAGAGAGTCTACGACGAAGCACCACAGCAGCGGAGAAAGAACACCCCCTTGGGGACATCCTTGCCTGGCCCTGACTGGGATTTGTTCGTTACCGCTCCCACCAGCGGTTAACAGCCTCGCAGAGAGCATAGAATATATCCATTTTACAATGGTTTGATTAGCTCCGTGCCGTTCGGCAGAAGAACATATCGAGCCGAAAGTGGCATTATCAAAAGACCCCTCAATGTCCACGAACACGCCCATTGTGTATTCGTCAGCTTCCAGCCCGGCTTCAATTTTGCCAACAACATCGTGTCGCCTTAATAAAGGCGCAATACGAAACTTTCGAGTGCCGAAAATCTCAGGATGGAATCTTATCGGATGTCATCGAAACCGACGCTGGCGTAAGACAGGGCTGCATTCTGTCACCGCTTCTTTTCCTTGTTGTCATTGATGAACTACTAACTACATCACTCGACAATGCTGGAAAAACAGGAATACTATGGCAACCGATTTCAATGGAACATCTCGAAGACCTAGATTTTGCTGATTACATCGTTCTATTCTCTCAACCCAAATCGAATATGCAAAGCAAGCTGAATGATCTCGTAAAACACTCTAGTGCCGCTGGACTTAAAATCAATGCAAAGAAAACCGAACATTTCGCAATACACACGAACGATGCATTCTACACTGACGGAGAGGAAAATATTGAACATTTAAACGTTTTTACATACCTTGGAAGCAAAAAGGATGTATCTGCAAGATTGCAAAAAGCAAGATGTGCATTTGCAAATCTTCATGCGGTGTAGCAGTCCAAGCAAATGCAAATTACAACAAAAATACGGATTTTCAACTCGAATGTTAAATCAGTTCTGCTCTATGCCTGTGAAACATGGTGCCAGTCTGCAGGAATTGTACAGAAGCTTCCAGTATTCGTGAACCGGTAATTGAGATGCATTCTACGTATCTGGTGCCCAGGCAAGTGGATATCTAACAGCGAATAGAATCGACGATGCCATCAAAAAACAATCGCAACTGAAATAGGAGAACTTAAATGGAGATGACTTGGCCATACCTTACGGAAAAGTGGCACTGAAATCGGCAGACAAGCGCTGGGCTGGAACCCCCATGGACGGCGCTGAAGTGGCAGACTTAGGGGCTCTTGGCGACGCTGCATTGAAGAGGAATACAAGGGCGTGGATAAAACAATGACCTGGCAGCAAGTGAAAAATATATTCGAGAATCACACAAAATGGAAATATTTTAATTTGGCCCTGTGGTCCGCAACGGAGACGAAGGAATGATGCTGATGATGATGTGCATTTGAAGCTTGCGTAAATTAAAATAGGCTTTTTTCATTTCTAGTACTGAAAAATTTCATTAAGTCGTTATTTATTGCGCGAGTTCTAAAGCAAAATCTTCACCTTGTCATAGCAGATATTTTTCTTTATTGCATTTTATTCTCCATTTCCAATATCTATCTTACAAGTAAAGTTATTTATGGATATAAATATATTCGTGTTTGTATGCTCCAACTTCATCACCGGCTGTCAAGCCGACAGCTGCAATGAGCAAGCAATCTAACGGTTAGACTTCGCTGCCACCGAGCTTAGCAATTGCTGTACAAACGCCCTCCCTCCGTCGCCCAAGAAATATTTGTAAAAGCTGTTTTCATTTTATTTCCATTTTCTATAATCTTTGTTGTACTTGGTATTGCTATTGTTGTTGCTTATGTTATCGATATGGTTGCTTGAATAGCAAACCATGCATTTCGCTGCACCAACTCGTCTCGCTCGGCGATTCTAATAATACTAGACGTGTCACACTCGATTTATGGAAGAATTTATTGAAGCGCATAAAAATAAGCACACAAATCACACGCACACACATAAACATACACAGCCAGAAGCAAAACTCGTACGCACATAAATAGATGACATCTTGATTTGCCCAACGTATTGCAACGGCATCACCGGCGCCATTTCATTGCATTGCATTACACGAGAAGTTGTTGCTACTGTTGTTGCTACTGCTACTCGTATATGCGTGTTTCGCTGTCATACTGATTGAATTGTTGAATGATGTTCACTTATTTATGTATGTGTAATAAAAAGCGCTGTGGCGATCCTCATTCTGCCACATCGATTCAGTGCGAGCGAAGGAGTATATCCTGGGGCTGCCACTCAATTGAATGCCAACATCACGGCGACTAGCGGTATGAGTGGACGTCCTCTCACATTACAATATTGGCGTTGGTGTATTGGTGTCCGCATGTTGCGTACAACCCGCAACCAACTGCTTGCAACGACCACATCAAATTGCAAACGTCATTGTGACATTTATGTTTCATTGCGCAATGACATCGATGCAATTTTTGACAAGTCATAAAAGGGATAACATAACATTAGGGGTGCCCTTATTCTTAAACCTCGAATACAGTTAAATAGTTCCATGTTTGCAGTGTCTATGAAAGAGAGAAATTCTTCTTCTTCTTAATTGGCGCGATAACTGCTTACGCGATTTTGGCCGAGTTTAACAAAGCGCGCCAGTCGTATCTTTCTCGTGCTAACCGGCGCCAGTTGGACTCACCAAGGGAAGCCAAGTCCTTCTCAACCTGATCTTTCCTACGCATTCCTCTTCCTTTGCTACCACCAGCTGGTACTGCGTCGAATACTTTCACAGCCGGAGCGTTTGTATCCATTCGGACGACATGACCAAGCCAACGTTGCCGCTGGATCTTTTCGCTGGGCCATGTCTATGTCGTCGTCAAGCTCATATAGTCTATGAAATTACGGCTATGTAAAATGACGTTACTCAATACCACCTGCGCCGTCAGAATTGGGAAGGACCTCTCCGAGCTGTTTCATACCAAACGAACTTTCAGACAGGGTGACTCGCTGTCATGTTACTTCTTTAACTGATGTTGGAGAAGAACGTGCGAGCCGCAGAACTTAATCGCTCAGGCACAATATTTTATAAGAGCGTACAATTGTTGACACCATCGAGCTTAACAACCGCACTGTTAGTTCTGCCTTCTTCAAACTGTATAAAGAGGCAAAGCGAATGGGTCTAGTGGTGAACGAAGGCAAAACGAGGTACCTCCTGGCATCAAATAAACAGTCGGGGCATCCGTAGTGGCACCCGCGTCACTCTTGACAGTTATGATATCGAGGTTGTAAAAGACTTCGTGTATTTAGGAAACAGCATTAACACCGATAACAATGTCAGCCTTGAAATCCAACGTAGAATCTCTCTTGCCAACAAGTGCTACTTTGGACTAAGTAGGCAACTGAGCAGTAAAGTCCTCTCTCGACGAACAAAACTAACACTCTACAAGACTGTCATCATGCCCGTCCTAACGTATGGCGCAGAAGCTTGGACGATGACAACATCCGATGAAGCGACGCTTGGAGTGTTTCAGAGAAAGATTCTGCAGGCCCGACGAGAGGGGGAGGGGGGGATCGAGGACTTTTTACCCCGGGCCCGGAGTTCTCAGAGGGGCCCGAACTCGAGAGTAATTCGAATTGTATGAATTAGACATAATTGGAAAGGGCACGCATTTTAAATGTCGCCCCGGGGCCCGGATATATTCTCTACGGCCCTGAGATTCTGCATAAGATTTTGAGACCTTTACACGTTGGTGACGGCAAGTAACGCATGCGATAGAATAATGAGCTGTATGAGCTTAACGACGATATAGACATAGTGCAGCGAGCAATGATCCAGCGGCTTAGCTGGCTGGGTCATATCGCCCGAATGAATACAAACGTTCTGGCTCTAAAAGTATTCGGTACCGCATCGAATACTAATAACTGGTGGTGGCAGAGGAAGAAAAATACCTCCGATTCGTTGGGAAGATCAGGTGGAGTAGATTTTAGTGTGCTCAACAGACGCCGGCTAGCACGAGAAAAAATGCGTGCAGCGCTTTTTTAAACTCATCATCGCGGTTAAGCGCTTATGGCACCTATCAAGAAGAAGAAGAAGTACAGATATGGACCACTGCCGGATAATTTTATTTAAGTTACACAGGATGGCCTGGAGGAGGGTTGCCTCCAGAAAAGCTGCAGCCAAAAGACCGACAAGCTCTAGCATTTCAAATTGCGTTTTGTTCTTTTAGGTGCTATGATACATAAACTGACTAGAATTGTCGTTGAACGGAATATCATAGTTTTTTTAGATTCATTCTTCATTCCCTTCGTTCTTTCCCTTTCTTCTATAGCCCGACCGACAAGGGGCAAGAAGAGAATGAGTTCACTCTGTTCTCTCTGAATTTGTACATAAGTTTTCACATCAAGTGCAGGCAAGTCCAACTCGGTATCGTCCTTGCATTCTTTGTACAGCCATATGCGCTAAATGCTCGCTGTCTCATTGTTTTCGCTCAGCTCAACCATCCACTTTTTTTGACATATGTCACTAATGCCAATTAATTACGAGGTGTTGCTGTTAAATGAGGGGAATGACTATGCAAAACAGTTTGTTTTGAGAGCTATGGAACCTACGCCGGCCCCTTCCGCATTTCCTTTACTGTGAGGGTGAACTTTTTGAATGGTCTAACAACTTATAAACTTTTCGGAGAAAAAGGAGAGAATAGTAAATGGTATTTTGACTGTTCACTGCATATTGAAGTCATATTTTCAATTCTATGACTCGACTCCAGATGCCCCAACATATCTGCTGTTGTGATGGCATCTTTAGAATACCAAAAAATATATCGGTCTGGTTGGTTGAAAGAAACGTACATAAATGTCATCCTTCAATGGCAAATCCCAATGCAAGTTTCGTGAGTGAACTGAGTCTAGTTGAAGTATTGTGAATAGCATAGAACACAATAGAATAGGGGAAATACCTGCCTTCCATATAAGTATATTTATTTTTTTCCTTGTTCACTCCACTCGGGAGCATATGGTCTCGCCAAGACTGTTTCATCGTACACGGTTCTTGGCTTATTTTTTTGCGCCGCACGGCATCTGCTTGCTCACGCAACGTCGACGTTCTTTAAGTATTATTTGGCCGACCGGGACCTCTGCTCGCTTGCGGGTTCTAGTCCAGTGATGCTGTGGTTGGTTTCTAAGCATGTGACCTATCCATGTGAAGGGTTTCTCATTCGTTCATCACCACAGCTCGCAAGAATATTCTACAGATGATGCAGAGGCATCGAATTCTAATTTCACACATGAGCTTAATATTCGCAGTTAAGGGGACCTGGAGATTTCCGAAGTCACCCATATTCTATGCATTTGTCCGAGCAGCTTGCAGTTGATATCCTGATCAGATCCACCGTCTGCAGCCGAGGTTGCAGAGGCTTTCGACAAATTCCATCAGTCACGCCTCAATCATTTCGGGTCTTGCTTAATGGTAGTTGACTCGCAAACCCTTCGTATAGGCGATGTTTACCTCCACTCCGACACTGTGTGCCAGCGTGACTAGTCTGCCTGTCTTCGCTTGCATGGTAGCGAGATTGTAAGAGACGAGGAAGATGCTATCGGCGAAGTCCAGGTTCTGAAGAAGTCTGGTGAAACTCCATACGATTTGTCTTTTGTGCATGGTCAATTGGCTCATTAAGGCCGTAGAGACCTACCTTACCTTACGCCTACGTTGGTGGTGAATGGACCAACGGTGAATGAACGTTAATGTTGCTGTTGTGAAGCACTGCCAGCTTGGAGTTCTCATAAAGGGCTCTGACGGAATTATTTTCTTCGCGAGAACTCCCTTTCTACTCAACGCCAGCCAGATTGAGTCTCGTTTGATTGTGTTGAATGCCTTCTTAAAGTCAACGAACACCATGTCAAGCGGGAAGCGCCTCTCAACTGACTGTTCTCCTCACTCTGCAGAAGAAGAAATCCAGCTTGCTCATCTCTTAAAGAGCGTAAGATACATTAGAGTCTGGTTTGTATGATTGTGGTTGGAATTTGTAGACGGTGTTGAGCAGGGTTATTCCTCGCCAGTTGGGCAGCTTCACGATGATGGCTTTTGTCCTGGACGAAGGCAGCTTTTCATTGTGATGTGAGAATGAAGAATTCCTGTTGAAATTTGCGGGGCTATGCATACAAGTACATATATAGTCCATCCTATACGTGGACGGCAAAGTGAACACTAAATGGCTCTCTTATTGTATTTAAAACCTCATTTGGTTTTGAACCGTGTGGAAGATATTTCTTAACTTTGCCGACTTAAGTCATCAGCCGCTTTCAAAACTTTCACTATGCGCGCGCAGAGGGATTCGTACTTCGGATCTGTAACCGCCGTTACGAAAAGAGCTGAAATTACGGCGTTACCCGTACAAACGCACTCAACAAGTATCAGTTAGCACTTTTTATTAGGAACACTTAATTACCTGATTCACTGGATAGCAACCAATATAAAACAAAAAAATATTTCTCTCAAAGTAGAACCCACCTAAAGCACCATTCAGCATTAAATTATTGTGACGTTGTGTGTGATTGAAAAGAAAGTGGTTCCAGCAGCAGGAGTTGACGACGACAGTCGTTGATGTGATACAACATAATGCACTCGAGGGATTTCAAGTTATGCAATTTTAACACCAGCGCTGCACAATTCTTCCCATATTTCTATTTCTCCTTTTTGACATGTTATTGATGAACAACCACACAATTGCCATGCGTATCACTTACTGGATGGACCCCCCACCAAAGCGTACGCTGCTTAGCAGCACCACAGGCCAATACACTTCTCAAGCGTGCATTGACTTGACAGCAAAACAACAATTGATGGGTTAGTGAAAGAGGGAGAAGGGCTGACGAGCATTCCAAATGAGGTCTGAGGAGCTAAAGGAACGGGTTGAAACGTTTTCTGCGTGAAATGCGCCAAATTAAAAAATTCCACCAGCATACGCGAAGGACGTGTGGGATTTCATTTTTATGAAATATTTTTATTTTATTTTTCCAAATCATTCCGATGGAATACATTTTGGGGGAACCTGGAAATGGCTTTTAATTTTCCACTTTGTGCGAAAACATGCAGCAGTCTCCGAATGCACTCAATCCCTCTTAGCTTTGCCCCTAAGTAGCATTCGCCGCAGATATTTTAGCCCAGCATGCAGCAGCAGCAGCAGTAGCAGAATACCAACAAAGCAAGCGCTGATCACATCCAGTGAGTGGTAGGCGACGAAGCTGAGGGAGTGATAGATTTTAGACTGGTGGAAATACATTTCTAATTTTTAGTATTACCCAAGATTCCGATCAGGTGCTAGCAAATGAGTTGCGCCTTTGTGACGCAAAGTATATTCGGTCCAAAAAATCGCTGTCTCCAGTGGCGGCGCTGGCTGATCCAGGAACAGTGCGCGCTTTGCTCTGCAAAAATAATAAAATATTATTTTTCCATAATAAATTTGGCTTTACAAGCAACATTGCTAGCCTCAAAGTATTGCACACCCACCTGATTGCTCTTCTGTATTTGCCATTGTGTATGACTTTGAGTATTGCATGCAGCATCTGTGCCTTGGTCAAATGTGCATCGAGTGGCACATGCACGGCATAGCCGTCGGCAGTCGCTTTTGCCACATTCACGTCATGATCGCAAAACACCGGCAGCATTACCATTGGCATCGCATGATATATAGCTTCGTACATGCTCAGCAGACCGCCGTGTGTGATGAATGCCTTCAGCCGTCGATGGCCGAGTATGTCTTGCTGCGGCAGCCAAGCACTCAGTCGCACATTCGGTGTCAGGCCAGCCAATTGTGTAGCATTACCTTCCCACTTCCATAGCACATGATATTCTGATAATTGGGCAAACACGCTGACCATGGTTTTGTAAAAGTCGTCGGGCATTTTTGCAGTGCGCACTGATGAGCCCATAGAGTAGTAGATGACACCCGTTCGTGCTGATGACATAAAGTCTTCCAGCTCGCGTGGTAGCGTGCCGGCTGGCCGGCAATGGATGCAGGCGATCTCGGCGACATGTGGATAGAATGGACGTGGATAGGTGATGGAAGCATGCCCGTTTTGGAGTATAAATGAAACATTGTGTGCCATGGTGTAGGGATGAGGCACATGCCGTCCTAAGTGGGTCTGCAATACGGCGTGTACCTGAGACACGCAATACTAAAATCGGAAATATAAATGCAAAAATAAATTTAAATTAATCTAAAAATACATTCAAATGAAAGAAGATAGTTTGGACTGCTACGGCATGTTGAGTTAACGATATCTGAAAAATACCAGACATAGGCAAATTTACATCTGTAGCAAATAACACATGGACTGAAAAGTCCCCGGTTTAACACATAGATGTCACTACTTTTATGGCATCCACCTTTCTCCAGTTAGTAATCTTAAGAAGGCAGCTGATAAAATCTCATTCATTAGTTTGTGAGTTATTGTGCCAAGACTGACGCTGCTTTTGTTATTTTCAAAACAATAGATCACAAAGAATTTCGTGTTCTAATTTTATGGGATGCTGCTTCTTTATGGGAAAAAGTACCGTTCAGGCGAAGCAAAATACCGCTCTTTCAAAAGAACGAGTTGGTTTTATATTACATGAGCATTCGACTGTGAGAAAGTTCTGTTCAAAGTGGGAGCTGCGTTTGCTCACCGCACTGACAACGATTGCATGAATTGAACTTCGATTTGCTCCCATATCCACCGTATTTGCCAGACTTGGCTCTCAGCGACAAATGGCTTTTGCCAGACCTGAAAATTGTTCGCCGGTGAAAAATTTCGCTCGAATGAAAAGGTTATCACTTATTATTATTATTATTAGAAGGCCATTACGCACTGCGACCAGAGCTGATCTATTGTGAAAGGCCTATTTTGTAACCCTAGAGTTTTAGGCTTTTTAAAAATTTTAGCACAATTTTGGGTTTGTTGTTCCAAAGATTGGATGGAGATACTACGATACCACCAAGGTGGTGAAGTCTTTGTCTGCCCAACGCAGGACATTCACAAAGCACATGTTCTGAGCTTTCTATGTCCATTTCGCAAAAGCGGCAGACATTGGTTTCGGATAGACCAATATTGTTTAGATGGTACCTCAGGCGGCAGTGACCTGTAAGGTATCCAGTTAAAAGACGCAGATCTACTCTGTTTAGTGAGGGAAGTTTGTCAGATATTCCTTTGTTGGGGCTTAGGAATAGTTTGGCTTGACGCTGACCGGCACAGTTTAGCCAGTGTGCGGCAAGTTTTCTTTCCTCCCATTTCCTAAGGAATTCATTAATGTGGCCTTTTGTCAGTCCATAGAAAGGCTCAGGACCAGTAAGTTGCATATTTGCTCCTTGTTTTGCAAGGTCGTCAGCCATTTCATTTCCCTCATGTCCTTCATGTTCCGGAATCCAACATAGTGTTACTGTGTTGAGGTTTCCTAGCGTGTTTAGGAGGTTTAGGCAATCGTTTACCAATTTAGAGGTGATGGTTGTTGATAGAAGGGCTTTTGAAGCCGCTTGGCTATCTGAAAGTATGTAGATGTGAGTACCTCTCATTTTCCTGCTAAGGCATTCTCTCACACATATTTCAATGGCATGTATTTCTGCCTGGAATATTGTTGGGTAGGATCCCATCGGAATCGATTTTTTGAATTTGGGCCCATTGATTCCTGCCCGTGTTCTACCATTTTCCAATTTGGACAAATCAGTAAACCATAGCTGGGAGCCAGGTTTGAAAGTGATAGAGTTAGTTCTCCAGTCTGTTCGTTCATTGATTATAACTAGGAAGTTCCTGAAGAGTATTGGTTTGGGTGATAGTATATCATCCCTATGAAGAATGGGACTATGTAGGAAGTCTTCTAAGATCTTTAAATGTCCTTTCATATCCCCACTTTTAAGTTCAGATATACCTTTTAGTCTTAAGGCACTCGAGCGAGCTTCCCTTTCAATTAGAATTGGAAGCGGTGGTATGTTCAGGAGCGCACCCAATGCATCCGTGGGACACGTTTTCATAGCCCCTGTAATACCAACACATACCAGGCGATGCAGTTTGCTTAATTCGTTTGCCGCCTTTCTTTGCTTGACCTTGGGCCACCATGCTAAGGATGCTAAGTGACTATGGGTTTTACAACTGTGGTGAATGTCCAGAAGGTCATTCTAGGGCGTAGTCCCCATGTCTTACCAAAAAGCCTTGTACAGGCAAAGAATGCCCTTGTGGCTTTTGAAGTAACTCTCTCAATATGGGAGTTCCACGTAAGCGTTTTGTCAAGACTAACGCCAAGATAGTTCGCTTCTGTCGAGAGTTCAAGTGTTGTTCTATTAAGGGTCGGACATTTGAGATTTATGTTCCTTCTCCTAGTAAACGGTACAAGTGTTGTTTTGGATGGGTTGATGGAGAGCCCTTTTTCCGTGCACCATTTGTTTATTATTGTAAGGGCTTGCTGCATGCGATCCGAAAAGGTTATCACTTAAGCTGAGACTTATTTTGAGGCAAAAGATAAATCTTTCAACGAAAGTCGTATTGAAATGGTAGAGCGGCGCTGGAGTGATTGCATAGAAATTACGTTGATGAATAAGGCTAATTTTCAACAAAAAAAAAAAAATAAAAAAAAACGTGTCTTTTTTGCCATGCCTGGGACTTTTCGCCAATGTGTTATAAGTATGGTATTTTCCCAGTTGGCATTTTCCAGTGCTTATCGATTGAAAGTACTTCTCAATTTTAGCGCTAATTCTGTATTAGTGCATAGAACAGCCTCTTAGAAAGATTTCTCTGGCCAGTTTTCATTTTCCTGCAAACACATTTGCACTTTGTTATGAATTTAATTTCTTAACCAATACACATACGAGTATAAACCATGACCTACCTTGTGCAAAAGCTCAGCCAATATATGCGTAATGGCATTCTGAAAACGTTGAAAGAAATCCATCGATTGTGTCAGTGCCGTAAGGACATGTGGAGTTATTGCGTACACATTCGGATTACCAGCCATCGCCAAGCTGCCTGTGTACAAGCCAACTGTATTGATGTACATAAATGGCATAGCTAGCCGGTGGACCAAACCGAGCGCACACTCTGGAAATGCGCCATCAAGAATAGCCAAATCAAATTTTTTCGCCATCAGAGTGTCGATTGTGGCGCTGTCACTGAGTAAGCTGTCGCAGGCCTACCGAAAAAAGCGAAATGAACTTTAGGATAGGGCAAATATCTTCAGATTCTTAACAAAACAACTTAAGTGGCTTTGAATTGTTGTGCCTTGAGTTCAATACATTTTGATTTAGCAGAGAAAAATTTAGTGTTTTTTTATAGAGTTTTAATTTAGATGGATACTTAAGCTGCAACTATGAAAGATTAACTGATTAAATATTTCGAAAAAATCATGCAATTTTGGGACTACGTGCAAAAACTGCTCAGTCGACTTAAGGTGTTTTTATCGAAAATATACAATTAATTCATAAACAAAAGTCTGAGTAAAAAAATACTGAATATTTAGCAATATAATAAAGCTTAAGTATGCTGGTTGTAGTAAGTCTTTGAATTTTTACTGCACGCACCTCGGCGGGATAGCGCAGCGCTCGCCATACAGGTATCGGCGATTTTCCCTCGTAACGCGCACCAACCAGATCCCAATCCATATAGTTTTGTATGTAATTAACAAATGGTGTTGGTGTAACTTCCTCGAGACCATTGTGCTGCACCTCAGGTTTAAAGCCGCTTAGGAAAGTAATGTGATGACCTCTGCAGGAGTGAAAACATAAAACATATTTGAAAAATTTTTGTTTTTGATGCAACTAAATTAGAACTGCGCACCTGTAAGTGCATTTACCTGGATATAAGTCCATTTGCTAGTGCCATAAATGGAATCTTGTGTGACTTAGTGCCGCACATGGTAATCATTAAAATATTCTCCGCCTGAGTGCTGGCAAGGCAAATCAGCAGCGATGAGAGCAACGTTATTAGATTCATTTCCGGTATTATGCAACGCTTTCTTCAACAACCCTTGAATGCTTGCAATCAACCCGAAGTACAGTTATTAAATGATTTCCATATCGCCTTTCAGTTACGGAAAGCGAATTCCCACACTCACATGAGCGTCCCGTACACGCAATCGACTTCAAAAATAAATCATACGCAACGTCGCACGCAACATAATTTCATTTTATATACCAGGGATTTTTAATTACTCGTATAAACCTTGTAACTTCCATAAATAAACATAACTAAACGCCTATTTTTAGGTAATTTATAACCAATTCTACGAATTCATGTAAAAGAACCGAGGACAACGTAAATTATTCCATAAGTGGGCGAAGCGTCAAGCTGACATCGCCCTACGATGTTTAAGTAAATATACACACACACCAGCTTACACAGGAGCGACAAAATGTATGTGGCTTCAAATAGTTGTTTTTAGTAAATTTGCTAAACCAAAAATATTTATATTTTGAATTTTGGCTGGCAGAGAGACAACACGACATCGATTATTTGAATTTAAAATTTTCTCCAAACTATTACAAGTTTATATGTTATTAGCCTAACATATGGGCTGAAAAGTCCCGGGCCCAACAGAGAAAATACTTGTTTTTTGTTGTTCAAAATTAGCTTTATTCATCAACGCAATTTCCAGCAAGAACAACGCAATCATTCCAGCGCCGTTTTATCTTTTGCCTCAAAATAGGTCTCAAGTTCTGCGATAACCTCGAGCAAAATCTCTTACCGGCGAGCATTTTTTCAGGTCTGCAAATAGCCAGTAGTCGCTGGGAGGCAAAACAGGCGAATGCGGTTGAAGTTCAATTCATGCAGTTTTGCCATTATTTTGATCGATTTGTGACACGGTGCTTTGTCTTGATGAAACCAAACAGTGAGCAAACGCGGCTCCCACTTTGAACAAAGCCTTCTCATAGTCAAGCGTTTATGCTAGTATATAAAGCCAATACGTTCTTTTGATATCTTTACGATGTCAGTTAACTTACGCAACTTCACTTTTCGATCATTCAAAACGATTTTGTAAATTTTTTTGATGTTTCCTGGTGTTACCACCTCATTTGGCCGTACACTGCGTTGTGCATCGTCGGTGTCTCTACAACCATGTTTCAAGTCACCAAACCATCGTTTTATTGTTATTTCTCATAAAGCGGAGTCCCTAGAACACTCTTTAAGTCATTGCATCGCCTGAACGGTACTTTTTCCCGTCAAGAAGAGGAGCAAAATTAAAACAGGAAATTTCTTTTGATCCATTGTTTTAAAAATAACAAAAGTAGCGTCACTCTTGGCACAATAACTCCCAAACTAATGAATGGAATATCACGAAATTTTAACAGCTGCCTTTATAAGGTTAGTAATAACTGAAAAAGAGGTGAATGTAATAAAACTAGCGCCATCTATGTGTGTTAGGCCCGGGACTTTTCAGCCCATGTGTTATGTGGGTGGGCCTTTGAGTTTGGATGTCTGTGACTCAGTCACACGAAAACGACTGACGGCATTTGCAGGTAATTTTGCACATTGATTCATGATCTGTATTGAGAAAAGGCTATTTTTTATGAGAGGTGCCACCTGGTAAACGAGTTGAATATAATTTAATTAATAAGTTCAACCAAATATTACAATGCGGATGTGAAATGAGAAAATGTTTAAAGCAGCTTAATTTCGAAAATATTTTTGAAGGTGGCTGCCATCTGCTTAGAAAATTGAGCCCAAGTGAAAAAAATAAAATAAATGAAATATGACAAAATGGTTGTCAAAGAAGGGAGGAATATATTTAGTCTTAATTCGGATTATATTTTTGAACAGGGTTACCAACTGTTTAAAAATTATATTCATTAAATTAAACAAATATGATAATTCAGCTTATGAGTCAAATGAAAAAAAATAAAATTGGAGATTGCAAGGGTTTCTAAATAAGTTTAATAAAATCTGAAAATCTTGATAATTCTTTATTTTCTATATATATTTTTGAATAGGGTTGACACCTGTTTAAAATTATAATATATTATAATAAATTAAGTATTTAAAATAATACACAGTAATTAAAATAAATAATAATTAATAGTGTTGCCACCTGTATAAAAATTATATTAAATAAATAATAATTAACATAAATAATATCCAATAGGGTTGCCACCTGTTTAAAAATTATATTCATTAAATTAAGTAAATATGATAATTCAGCTTATGGACAAAATGAAAAAAAAAAAAAACAAATTGGAGATGGTGACCATCCGTTTGAAAGGATTTCTAAAACAGTTTAATAAATAAGTTAAATGAAATGCCACTACAGAGGTATGGAAAATCTTTAATTTCCATATATATTTTTGAATAGGGTAGACACCTGTTTAAAATTATATTGTAATAAATTAAATATTTAAAGTAATGAACAATAATTAAAATAAATAATAATTAAAAGGGTTGCCACCTGTATACAAATTATATTACATAAATAAAAATTAACATAAATAATATTCAATAGGGTTGCCACCTGTGTAAAAATTTCATTAAACAATTAAAATAATTCAGCATGTGTTCCAACTGAAAAAATTTGGAGATGGTTGCCGCCTGTTTGAATGAGTTTGTAAATCAGTTTAATAAATAAAGGACGCCGAACGAAAGAGATATGAAAATCTTTATTTTGTATATAAAGCACATATTTTCGAATAGGGCTGCTACTTGCTGGAAATCGAAATTCAGCAAAATGATCACACTCATGAATACTAGAAGTTCTCTAAATTACTCAAAGTTTTCCCTGCATAATGTATAAAAAAGAGATATATTAATACTGTACTTACTCGTATAGGTATATAAATCAAAACGGCAGTTATAGCCGCATAGATTGGCGCGTGACTATCATTCGAGCTCCATCTCCAATTTGTGGTGTGCGCCTTAATGTTGTTCCACGAATTAACTAACAGTTTTATGCTGCTTCCTAACGACATATGGTTTTTTATGAGAAGTTTTCTCCTGCTGATAATCCAAGAGTGATTGCGAAAGAATCAATGCACCCACCAAGAGTGACTGTTTGGTGCGGTTTATGGGCAGGCGGTCATTGGGCCGTATTTTTTCCAAAATGAGGCCGGCCAGGCAGTTACTGTGAATAGTGTTCTCTATCAAGGGGTAATAACGAACTTTTTATGGTCCGAATTGGAAGATATGGATGTGGACAATATGTGGTTTCAACAGGACGGTGCCACTTGTCACACAGCTAACGAAACAATGGCGTATATACCCTTTGCGGGTGTTTGGTCGAGCTCCTCCTCCTATTTGTTGTGTGCGTCTTGATGTTGTTCCTTAAATAGAGGGACCTATAGTTTTGAGACGAGTCCGAACGACATATATTTTTTATGAAAAGCTTTTTCATGGCAGAAATGCACTCGGAGGTTTGCCATTGCTTACCAAGGGGCGACCGCTATGAGAAAAAACTTTTTCCTCATTTTTGGTCTTTCACTGAGATTCGAACCTACGTTCTCTCTGTGAATTTCGAATGGTAGTCACGCACCAACACATTCGGCTACGGCGGTCGTCAAAGTACCTACATTTAGTCGTAATATTATCAGCCGGCCCCCGTATGCATTAGCATATCTTTGCATACACAAATACATACAACCTGTCTAATATATTTCCTTTGAAAACTATTAAATACGTCCCATATTCATATAGTAAATATGTGCTCGTGTACTCATCCACTCACATAAACATACATATGTATACTCGCACGTGTGCTCATATTTAATGCATAATAAATAGAGCGCAAAGAATTGAATGGACTTGGCCAACTTCTGCCGAAGGACGTAATTGGCTAATTAACTT
Organism: Anastrepha obliqua; assembly: GCF_027943255.1. NCBI lineage: Eukaryota > Metazoa > Arthropoda > Insecta > Diptera > Tephritidae > Anastrepha > Anastrepha obliqua. The sequence continues at coordinate 149,966,028 of NC_072892.1, read as the reverse complement.
GCCATTTGACTTCTGCGTCTACTTTTAGAAATATCCACTTGCTTTTCCAATACTACAAAATGTCGATTTTTATTATTTATATCACCCTTTCATATGTAAATAACAAACATTATGATTGCCGAAATTAATTTCTTTGTCCATATTTCACACTCGATTAATTTGTTTCAATTATTATTGTATTTACTTAATTACGGGGCGATGTGCAAACAAGTTGAAATAATGTAAATAGCCAACCGAAGAGTTAACAACGGGCGGACAGAAAAACTTTAGCGCATACATTTGTGTACAGTTCAAGTATATACATAAATACATATTCCGTAATACAAACATTAATAAATATGAAGTTGTCCTTTTCAATATAAATATTAATTTCTTGATTTGGCGCAGAAAAGCGGCCATATAATCTATTATTTCAGTCATTACGTCTCATTCAAATTTTCTGACAAATACAATATTTTCGTAGAACATTTTAGTCCCCGCATGCCCTATTGAAAGGAGTTTTTGAACCTTTCTTAAAATTCAGGTAAAATTAAAGGCCAATAGGGAAGATGATGTGTTAAAATGTTGCACAGAAATTAGCTTCGTGAAGTTCTGTAACAGAACATTGACAATAATATTCTTATCACAAACCGACTTACAACACATTTTATATTTTACAAGATTTCTATGATTAAAGAAGTGCTGGACTAACTAGAACGTTGTGCCAAATTATTCATCCAATTTTGTTTTTGAATAACTTTTTTACTAAATAAAAAGAAATGATTTTGAGTGATGGAATCTTTGTTCTGCTCATTACGCGCATACTTTTTGCCCATTGTCTGCGAACATTACGCATATATGTATATGTCCAAATATTTTTTTGATGGAATGTTGGTACAACTGTCCTCAATAGTATCGCAGAGTTTGAGCGTGATCTGTCAATCAGCTTGTGTTTGGCATTTAATTATATCAGGCAACCGCAGGTGTGCTCTGCGATTTTCACTATGGATAAAAATATCGAACAAGGAATTTGTTTAAATTTTGTTTTTTTTCACGGGATTTCGTGTGCCGAATCGTTGAAAATATTGCACAAAGCAAACACACGGGTCTACGAGTGGAATAAGATTTTTGCACAGGATCGAGAAGTCGTAAAAAATTTGCCTCGATCTCGTGGCCCATCAACGTCTTCAACGGATGAAAACGTCGACAAAGTCAAAGAAATGGTGCCGGAGAACCATCATTTAAGCTTGTGGGAGGTAGCTCGTGACCTTCGCGAGTCTCACGAATCAATTCGCAAAATTTTACACGATAAATTGGGCATGAGACGTATGGCTGCTCAACTCGCTCCAAAAGAGTTGAATTTCTTTTAAAAAACTCATCGGAAGAAGGTGACTGAAGACATGCTTGAACAAGTGAATTCGGACCCAACTTTTATCCAGTGCATCATAACAGGTGATGAGACGTGGGTATATGAGTTTGACATGCAAACCAGTCAACAGGCCGCTGAGTGAAACTATCCACATGAGCCGAAACCCATAAAACCATGAGAAAGTCGGTCAAAAGTGAAGGCCATGCTACTCGTTTTCTTTGATTTTAATGGTTTTGTGCACTCGGAATTCGTTCCAACTGTTTTTATCAAGACATTTTACAAGAGTGTACTTGAAAAAAATTTAAAAAAATACTAAGCAAATCAAAGAAGAACTCTGCTTTTGTTCACTCTCTTAAATGGGTTTGATTCATTTCGAATACAATGATTTTTTAAACCCACAATAACATACTGCGCTACAATAACAATCCAATAAAAATTAAATAAAATTCAAGGATAAATAAATGTTTGTTTTTATTGTACGAGTACAAGGGCTGCCTTTTATAAAGGGTGGTTAAGTTTTAAGGGCCGGTGTTGATTTTGAACAAAATACAAGTTTTTTAGGAAATTATTGTCATTTATATTTATTATGATAATATTGGTATAGCTCAATTACGTATACAACAAAATATTGGCCAAATCGCTGCCGCGGTCTCGGCGGCACACCATCCGATGGTTCAAATTTTCGATGACGCTGAGGCATAATTGAGGTTCTATGCCGTTCATGTGCCGAATTATCTCATCCTTTAGCTCTTGAGTTGTTACTGGCTTATTGACGTACACCTTTTCTTTCAAATAACCCCAAAGAAAGAAGTCCAACGGTGTCGCTGACGTTTAGGTGTGGTTCACATTCAGCATCAACATTGAAATTTAACCACTCTTTATTTGGCACTTTTGCAACACTGCGTGCCCTGAGCAGCAATTCGATATCGCGAAGTTAACCAACTTCAGACCGCTCGCGCAGCTGTCTGTTAGTTGGCTAAATGACAGTTCAGAGTATTATTTACGGAAGCATTTTGCCGAGAGTAAAGGCGAAAAAAGAAAATTAGGAATGGATTTCAAAAGTAGTAATCGTTTGATTGCATTATATTTGACTGAGAAATGACAACCAGCGATTGTTCGTGAGGTTGAGCACCTTAAAGTAAATAAAGTTTTTGTTTATCGCACCATTACTCGTTACAATGATACTGGTAGCATCGCGAAGCGTCATGTATGTATATGGTCATCAAAAGACTACAACGTCGCGTGAAATGGTTCAAAAAGTGAACAAGCAACTTCAGCGAAATCCCCAACGAAGTTCCAATCAAATGGCGAAAGTACAGAAAATATCTCACCGTAGCATCCGCCGCCTACTGAAAAATGATCTCAAAGTCATGCCTTACAAGATCCAGTCAGACTTGAGAGAGCGAAGGGTTGCTTCGCTTGACCGAAAGTGGTCGATTTCCGAACATTGCGTTTTCTGAATAGTCAAGGCAAGTGGTCATATCGAGCAAAGGTAAATGAATTCTTAATTTGGTATTATTTTCAAACATTTTTTACTTTGAATTGAATAAAAGTAATTTTCCATACTAAATTGATGGCCTTTTTAATTGGTTACACTTCGAGTGCCGGATCCGTATGCATACCGTTTTCACTTACGAGCTTTATTTGTTCTTTTTCAGTGGGTTCAAAAATTTATTTCGCAAAAAAGAATTAATTCGTGAAGGTTTTCGTGTAATGACTTATTACGACTTTTGACGTAGATTACCGGGACAGAAGAGCTGTGATCAATTTAGTTCAACGATTGGCGTTGAAGCGTTGACTTAGTCACTGTGAAGCGCTGGTACAATGAGTTCCAACGTGGCCGTCGATCCTTGCAGGATGAATGCCGGAAATGCCGTCCAAAAACGATTGTTATGCCAGAAACATTTGATGCTGTGCATCTAATTCATCTATCGCAAGTTAGAGGCTTTCTTATACATTAGTGGGACCAGCATACATTCAATGACTGCATGAATGTTTGGTCGTCAAGAAGATGTGTTCTCATTGGATGACGGATAATTTGACAATCGCCCAATAGAGGACTTGTGTCGATAGGTGTAAAGTTGGATGTTAACAGATTAACCGTCGGTAAACGTCTGCAGGCGATAGGAATGGTCCAGAAATCAGGTAATTGAGTGCCCATCAATTGAAGGAGAGGGATATCCAGAGACGTTTGGTGACGGGTGTGATGCTTCTTGAATGGCAGAATTGAAAAGGTTTTCTACACCGCATCGTCACTGGCGAAGATAAGTGGATCTGTTATGATAACCGAATCGAAAAATTTGGAATCTGCCCAGTGAGCGAGGTCCATCGACAGCGCAAGAAAATGTCATCTTTCAAAGGTTATGCTGTGCATCTGTTGGAATCAGACGGGCGTCATCTGTTATGAACACCTTAAACCATCTGAAACCAACACTGGCGACCGTTACCGACTGCAACTAATGTGTTTGAATCGAGCTCTCAAAGAATGGGATGGTAGACGTGATAAACTGAGTTTGCTACATGACAACGCCAGGCCGCACGTTGCTAGATTAGGTTAGGTTAGCCTGGTTGGCAATAAGCCACATATAGACCATTTGGTCCCTAGCGATACCAGATGGAGACCGACCTCTATAAATACTGAAAGTAGACACTATGTAGGATATCAGCGCTTTTGGCGAATCTAAGCAGAGCTGGGAGATCCGCTTTTGAGACGTCCTCCAGATCCTCAAACAATGGGGCTCTCAGGCATTTTAGACGCATTTTTAATAATGCCGGACAAATGCACAGAAGGTATTCTAAAGTTTCCTCAACATCCTCTCTCCATTTCCTGCATTTGTCCGTGTTAGCAATCCTTATCTTGTACGAATGTGCAGACAATAGATTATGACATGTTAGTATACCTATGATAGTTCTGTCCTCCTCTCCTTTCGCGAGAGTCGTTAGTTCTACCCATGGCTTTTGCTGTTTTGCATGTGGTCAGATTAGTCCACCTAGCTTCCACTCGCCTTTTCATGTAGTCGTCCATTTTATTGTATATTGTATTTAGCGATTTTGGTGTGTCGTTCTCTTGTTCAAAAGGTAGTCTAACAGCACTTTTTTTGCTATCTCATCTACTATTTCGTTCCGTCTGTATAAATGTGAAAAGTTCTATGGCCAGGCTTCATGCCTTTGTGCCATCCCTCCTCTTCAATTGTAGTGCGAAACCTTCTCTCCCAATTGAAGTATGGAGTCATGTAGTCTGTGCAACCTGAGCTCCACTTTCCTATTGAGCTGTGCTCGAAAGTTCTGCAGGTGAATACTCCAGTAGCCACTAACGTTCTCGCTAATTTCGGTGCCAGGTTTTCCGCCATAAGGTCAATAGGTGGAATGCTGAGTATTATTTCAAGAGTCGCCGTTGGAGTGGTTTTCATTGCTCCTGTTATGCACAGAGCAGCGAGTCGTTGAATCCTTTCCACTGGTGTTAAGTATGTTAGTTTTCTTGTCGCAGTCTACCATACCAAGGCCCCATACAGCAATATCGATCTAACTACTGCCGTGTAGCACCAATGCATCAGAGAGGGTGATAGACCCCAAGTAACGCTCAGCATTCCTTTACATGCGTACAGCGCATTACTGGCCTTTTTCACCCTTTCCTTCGCATTGTGCTTCCACAGCAATTTACTGCCTAGTAAAGGGTGTTTTTTTTAGAGATTAGGTTTTCAAGTTGGCACTACTTTTTTCGTAGATGGTCTTTTTGACAGCTGTCACTTGATTTATGCTCAGTTTGGTTTGCCATTTCATAATGAATAGACTTACACCTGAACAACGTTTGCAAATCGTGCAAATTTATTACGAAAATAATGGTTCGGTTCGCGTGGTTCGAAAATAATGGTTTTTGTTCAGCGATGAAGCTCACTTTTGGTTGAATGGGTATGTCAATAAGCAAAATTGTCGCATTTGGAGTGAACATAATCCACAAGCCATTGCTGAGACGCCGTTACATCCTCAAAAAGTCACTGTTTGGTGTGCTCTATGGGCAGAGGGAATCATTGGTCCATATTTCTTTAAAAATGAAGCCGGCCATAATGTTAGAGTCAATGGAGAGCGCTATAGAGCCATGATTAATGACTTTTTCGTGCCTGAATTGGACGATGTTGATATGGACGACCTTTGGTTCCAACAAGACGGCGCTATATGCGATACAGCCAACGCAACAATCGATTTATTCAAGGAAACTTTTGGTGAGCGCATTATCTCGCGCCGTGGACCTGTGGCGTGGCCTCCAAGATCGTGCGATATAACACCGCTGGACTATTTCTTGTGGGGCTATGTGAAGTCGCTTGTCTACGCAGATAAGCCCGAGACGATTGACGTCTTGGAAGAGAATATTCGGCGCGTTATTGCTGACATACGGCCCCAATTGCTGCAAAAAGTGGTCGAAAATTGGGCCTCTCGGCTGGAATTTATTCGAGCCAGCCGCGGCGGCCACTTGCCCAAAATCATTTTTAAAACATAATGGCAAACCCTTATCTTTATAATAAAGCTAAATTCTTGGCCATCACATTAAATTATATATGTTTTATTTCATCTTGAAAACCTAACCTCTAAAAAAAACACCCTTTATTACTCCAAGGCACCCCGCATTATCTTTGAGAAGTAGTTCGTTGTTGCCTAGCTTCGGGAGGTTCCACGTCGGGACCTTGCACTTCCTGATGAAAAGTACCATGTCCGTTTTTTCCGCCCGTATATATTAACGTTATTAAAACACAAACTCACTTCTCGGTGTCTGCGAAATAACTCCATTCCTTTATTCAAATTTATTTACAGTAAACCTTATTTATCTAAAGCTTACATCTAACGAAATCTCTTAAAGTTCTACTCTTACTCTAATTTCTCTTATTGCTAAATTTAAGATTAATATTTAAATATGTAAGTTAATAATATATGTTTGTGTATGTAAGTATGTACGTATGTAGATATGTATTCAGGTATTTATATGTTATACATGTATGTAGGTATGTATCTTATGTTACACCTCCACCCGTAGACTAAGCAGTCCCTGCTTGTTCAAAATGAACTTATTTAAGGTAAATGTTTAATCATATTTTTTATATTGGTATACATTATTGCAATTATTTATTTTTATATTTTTAAACATTATTCACATTTTCTAGTTTTTCTGAATATTTTTTTTTCTTCCTTCATTTTTCTTCATGTTTTTCGTTTTACTTGGGATTTATATATTTTTTTAAATTTATTATCGTTTGATACTAAGTAATTTCCATCTTGTTTATAATTAGTAATTTTCTTATATTTTGGTTTTGATTTGCTAACCCTGTTATTATTAACAATGTTGTTGGCAAAACTGTCTGTGTCAACTCTATTGGCTTTCTGATTCAATAAATTTATTTTATTAACTTTCTTTTCATGTACTTTTTGTGAAAGCTTGGATATTTCTTCTTGTGAAATCATATTATTCAAAAGATCGCTGGGTCGAAAATTAGTAGTAGTATGAATTGTATTGTTGTATGATATTATGGCTTTATGTACATTTTCGTCAATATCATCTTTATTATTTGGATCCGCATTAAAAAGACGAATGTGCTCATTAAGGGTTCCATGTAGCCTTTCTATATCTGCGTTGCCAGTTTTGAGATACGCTGTGGTAGTGTGAAATTTTATTTCTTGTTCCTTTAAAAATTCCCTTATTACGGCAGTATCTAGTTCGTTGTCGAATACTAATAAATTTGGCTTTCCTAAATATTGGATTCTTTGCTTAAGTGCTTTTAGTATTGACACCCAAGTTCTATCTTCTAAATAGTACGCAGTTGCGTACTTCGTTAACTTATCTATGCTTGTGAGATACATGGTGCCTCGTTGTGGGTACCATATATCTGCATGCACAATATCATTGTGCTTTACAGGGGTGGGCGTAATATTTAAATTGTATTTAATCGGAGACCTGTCATGTTTTGCCAGCTTGCATGTTTCGCAATTGTTTATGTATTTCTGAATTTCTTTTTGTAATTTGGGATAAAAATACAATTTTCTTAATTCTTCGTAAACCTCATTAATACCCCTATGATTATTTTTAATGTGTGTTGTTTCAATTAACTCTAGGAGCCTGTCTCTATCAACTACATCTTCCAAAAATAAATTTGCTTTTAATATTTTGAGATTTTTGTTCCTGGCAAAATATTTAATATACAAAGTTTGGAATTCTTTGTAGAGCTCAATATTTGGACAAAAAACTACTACAAGACCTTTTGAAGAAAGCTTATCCTTCAAAAATTTCAAAATACCGTCTGTATTTGCTATTTTTAATATGTGTCGAATCTTATTTTTGAACATTATTTTCGTCTTACAAGAATTTTCATTTGACGTTTGTATAAATATTTGATTTTTAAACATATTAATAGGACATTCCGTGATTTTAATAAAGTCAGCATCATCAGTATCTGCGCTGTGAACTGTATTGGCATCTTCGTCAAACAATTCATTTAAATTAATATCAATTTCACTATTTGATGCCTCATAACTTAATCTACTAAGGCCGTCAGCTATTACATTTTCCTTACCTTTTATATAATTAATTTCGAAATCGAACTCATTTAGCTTGATTTTCCATCTTTGGATTTTTGCATTAGGTTCTTTTATATTATTAAGCCAGACTAAAGGACGGTGGTCGGTTTTAATTATGAATCTACGGCCAAAAAGATAAGGACGAAAATATTTTGTTGCCCACACAATGGCTAATAATTCTTTCTCAATTGTGCTGTAGTTTCTTTCATGGCCGTTTAAAGTGCGACTTGCAAAGGATACTGCTTTATTTCCCTGCATAAGTGCTGCTCCCAATGCAAAATTACTTGCATCGGTTACAAGTGTAAATGTTTTATTAAAATCCGGATGAACCAGTATAGGGTCATTCTTAAGTAATTGTTTCAATTTTTCAAAAGCTAATCTATAATCTTTTTCATTTATACTAATTCTTGCTCCTTGCTTTAAATATTTAATAAGGTGATGAGCTACTTTTGAGTAGTCTTTAATAAAATGCCTATAAAAACCAGTTATGCCTAAAAATGACTTAATTTCTTTTTGTGTTTTGGGTAAAGCTATTTTCTCTACAGTTTTAAGTTTTTCAGGGTTTGGTTTGATACCTTCGGCAGTGACAACATGGCCTAAGAATTCAGTTTCTTTTGCCAGAAACGTACACTTATCTACTTGCAATTTCAAATTGGCCTGGCTTAAACGTCTTAATACTTTATCTATTGCTTCTAAATGTTCTTCAATACTTGTCGAAAAAATTAGAACGTCATCTAAATACACTAAACAGATTGAACCAATGTATTCTTTCAATACGTTGTTAATCAGTCTCTGAAACGTCGCTGGCGCATTACGGAGGCCAAAGGGCATGCGCAAAAACTCGTAATGGCCAGTTGCTGTCGAAAACGCGGTTTTTGGAATGTCGTCTGGATGAACTTCGATTTGGTGAAATCCCTTCGCCAAATCAAGTGTAGAAAAATATTGGCATTTTCCTAGTTTATCAAAGATATCATCAATGTTAGGCATTGGAAATCTGTCTTCAATAGTAATATCATTGAGTTTACGATAATCAATTACTATGCGCCAGTTTTGTTTATTGGAGGAGTTTAATTTTTTCGGAACGATCCAAATTGGGCTATTATAAGGACTATTAGAGTGTCTGATTATGTTTTGTTTTAGCATGTTTTCAATTTGATCATTCACCTCGTCTTTATGCACCTCGGGATATCTGTATAACTTCGAGTAAACTGGCATATCGTGTTTAGTTAAAATCCTATGTTTTATTTCACTAGTAAAACTTAAACTGTCGGCTTTATCATAGAATACGTGTTTATATTTTTTAATAATTTTTAGTAACTTTTCTTTTTCATATTCTTCTAGGTGGCTCGTGTGAATATGGGATATTACATTAGCCCTTTCAACTTCACAATTAAAAAAATAGTTATCCTTATAAGCTAAATCGTCATAGACTTCTTCTTCTTTAGATAAAAACATAGTAATTACTGCATTACTGGTAATTAATTGACGATTGGGTAAATCGATGATGCAACTTAATTCTTGTAAAATATTATTACCGATAAGTCCATCAAAATTTTTATTAAAAGCATATTCTAAAAATTCACAATGATAATTATTTACATTAAACTCTTTAAATATTGGAAATTTGCAAAGTTTGGTTATTGATATTTTAGTACCTAATGCTCCTGCTACTACGTTTACATCTTGCTTAAATTTAGGGTGACAAATATCAGGATTAATTATACTAAACTCAGCACCAGTGTCAATAATAAATTTTAATTTTTTCACGGGATTGTTAATAACTATGTAAGGAAGTTTTGCTCGCCTGCTATAGGAAAATTTACATTCGAATTTCCAATTTCCATTGGTTCAAATTGCTGATTTGTATTATTAAAACTATTTGCATTTTGGTTGTTTAGAACTGGTTGCCTAGTTTGGTAAGATCTAGTATCAGGGATAAATTGTTGATAATTTCTATTCGATGTTTGTGAAAAATGTGAACGTCTTGTTTGACCTGTGGAATTTGAGTTTGATGGGTTATTATGGTATAAATTTGGATTGGGAAACTGTTTATTTTGATAGGGTGTGACTTGCTGGCCTACTGATACTTGTAAATTAGTTCGATTAGATCTATTGCTACTGTTGTTACAACTAAGTTGTCTTTGATGATAGAAATTATTAGGGTTATTAAAATTATCACTAAAATTCGTTCTTATATTTGTATTAATATAATTTCTTTTTGCTGGACCAAACTGGGTATAATGTTGATGTCTGGCTTCTAATATTATTTTGAAAGCACCTTCTATAGTAGTCGGATTTCTAGAAAATATCATTGTCCTTGTGGGTTCTGGGAGGTTTTCTCTAAAAGTCTTAAGAGCTATTCTATTTATTTCTTCGGTCGAGTAAGTATTATCACTATGAGTCAAATTTCTGTTATGAATTCTATTAGCTAATTTATTAATTTTGTAATAATAATTTTCGATTGTTCCCTTCATTCTGCAAGTTTTTAAACTATCCATCAAGTCATTACTGTTGTCTTTCTCGCCAAAATTTGTGGTTAAGATTTCTTTTAAAATAGGCCATGAAGTTACGTTAGGATGTCGATGAATAGCTTCCCTAGTTTTACCAATGCATTTGTTTTTTATGTAACCAAATAGCACATTACTATAAGCTGAGTTGAATTCAGAAATTGTAGGCAAAATATTCTCAATTTGTTCTATAAAGTCTGGTAATTGGTTTGGATCATTGCCATCCAAATTTTCAATGTTTTTAATGCACGCTAATACTAAATTAAATTTACTTATCTCTAAAGTTTCCATAATGGTTTTTTTTTTTTTTTTTTTATGCGAAATATATATAGTATATTATAATATATGTATGTAATTTTAAATTATTCAAAAAAATATAAAGTATGTACTTATGTATGTATAGTATATGTATGTAATTTTAAATTATTCAAAAAAATATAAAGTATGTACTTATGTATGTATAGTACAATATATGTATGTAATTTTAAATTATTCAAAAAAATATAAAGTATGTACTTATGTATGTATAGTATATGTATGTAATTTTAAATTATTCAAAAAAATATAAAGTATGTACTTATGTATGTATAGTATATGTGAAAATTTTCAGTACTTATGTATGCTCCGCTTGCTATTATTGTTGCTAATTCTTTTTGTTGTTCAGCTCCAAGCGCTGCTCCCCTTTTTGCGTTGTGCACAGATAATAAGTGGGTGTTGTTGTTGTTTCTCTTTTTGGTTTTGTGCAGCCAATATCTTATTGTTGTAAATTTAAATTTAAATTGTTTATGCGAGAGTTCATTGGTCAATTCACGATTTTTACTAAGACGTTTCTTTTGTTGGTTTGTTTGTTGTAGGTATTGCACCTTCTTATAGCTTTGTTGTTCTTATTTGTATAGCAATTCTTGCCTATTATATGTTTTGTTTTTATATTAGAGAGTCAAAATAAATGATTTAGCGAGCGTAGAGTGGGAGTGCAAGGCAGTGTCTTATATTTTGTTTTTTTATTTATTATCTTTTCTCCTGTTTTTTTTTTTCTTTCGGTTTTTCTCTTAAAATGAGAGTCCAGATAAATATTAATAACGGACACTTGATCTCTTTTTAAAATTTCGCTGATATTTGCACTTGAAAAGGGTACAGGTTCTTGTATGTCGTTACAATTTTTTTTTTTTTTTTCACTAACCTCTATGAAGGTCATTCATTGGAACTTTTCCTCAGTGCATGTGTTCTTAAATTTTTCCACAAGCCACTTTCATTTGCCACTATATTATATTTTTGACACAAATGTTCACTATTATTTGTATTTTCTTTTACAACGCTTTTTACTTTAATTATTTATTGCAAATCACACTAGTAAAGCTTTAAAGTTTTCCACTGACCATCCCAGAGGTCTTAATTTTGCTCACAAATATGTGAATTTGTTGGGTTAGCCAACTTCACAACTTTTAAGTTATTTTTTTTTTTTCTTTTTTAAATATCAAACTTATTTTATTAAACCGTCTAACAGTTGAGTAACAAATATTTAAATCAGCTTAAATAATGTTTTATATTTTTTTTTCCTCGTCGCCATTAACGTTATTAAAACACAAACTCACTTCTCGGTGTCTGCGAAATAACTCCATTCCTTTATTCAAATTTATTTACAGTAAACCTTATTTATCTAAAGCTTACATCTAACGAAATCTCTTAAAGTTCTACTCTTACTCTAATTTCTCTTATTGCTAAATTTAAGATTAATATTTAAATATGTAAGTTAATAATATATGTTTGTGTATGTAAGTATGTACGTATGTAGATATGTATTCAGGTATTTATATGTTATACATGTATGTAGGTATGTATCTTATGTTACAATATCCCTAGCCCTGCGCGAGCCACACGTTGCTAAATCGGTGCAGAAATATTCAGAGGGATTGAATGGGGAAATCTTGCCCCACCCGATTCAATGCAGTCTGCCCTTCTTCGAGAGTGGTTCACTTCTTACGAGAGTATCGCAAACTGGCTCAATGAATGGATTAAGGCAAAAGAACTCGAATTTTTGTTAGAGGAATCCGTATGCTGCCTGAAAGATGGAGTAAAGTTGTAGCTTTCAATGGCTTATACTTCATATGATATCATGTATTATTCAATTGCTTCAATAATTCGTGACTTTGGCTAAGAAAGAAAGGAAACTTATTCTCATATCCAATTAAAAAACACATACACGACTAGACATAAAGTGCGAAAGTCTTCAGTCTCGGCACAAGAAAATAACACACGACTATCTTATGATTAAGATAAATCCAATACACTGTACTTGAAACACAGATATCAGAGTCACAGCCAGTCATCTTCTCCTGGACTGCCCACTGCATACAACCTGTAGGGAACAAATATTTACTAGCACGAACCCAATTTCACTTCTCTCAGTGCCTTCTCTTAATTCAAGATTAGAATTAGAAGAGGCTTGCGGTGATCACGGTAGCACATGAGCAGCTCAACTGAAATCAAAAACATAAACAACATAACATAACATAGCATAACATAACATAACATAACATAACATAACATAACATAACATAACATAACATAACATAACATAACATAACATAACATAACACAACATAACATAACATAACATAACATAACATAACATAACATAACATAACATAACATAACATAACATAACATAACATAACATAACATAACATAACATAACATAACATAACATAACATAACATAACATAACATAACATAACATAACATAACATAACATAACATAACATAACATAACATAACATAACATAACATAACATAACATAACATAACATAACATAACATAACATAACATAACATAACATAACATAACATAACATAACATAACATAACATAACATAACATAACATAACATAACATAACATAACATAACATAACATAACATAACATAACATAACATAACATAACATAACATAACATAACATAACATAACATAACATAACATAACATAACATAACATAACATAACATAACATAACATAACATAACATAACATAACATAACATAACATAACATAACATAACATAACATAACATAACATAACATAACATAACATAACATAACATAACATAACATAACATAACATAACATAACATAACATAACATAACATAACATAACATAACATAACATAACATAACATAACATGCAGTTCAAGCAAGGTAACGACGCATGAGCAAGATAACGACGCATTTTTTGGTGCGTACAGCTGGCTACATCGAATTATAAGACGTTATCACGTCAAAAATTAATTCCAGCGAACTATGCAAATAGTTACAAAAAGTGAACTGTTCAGATTCACGAGGTTGTAACTTCGAATAATTAAAAAAAAAAAGTTTATACAAATCGGTCAAATATTTAGTTTTTGATAAATAATGATCACCGCGACGGTAATTTAAAAAAAACACGACTTCGAGATAATCGCGTCTAAAGTTTTGCGTGCACTTCTCGTTCCAAGAAAGGTCGCGCGCTTCCACGGCCTGTAACTTTCGTGCTCCGATCTTTATAATTTTTTAAATTTATATTTTTAAGATGATGTACTTTTGGAATATGCCATAAAAAAATTTTCGATTTTTTAGTCCAACACAAGGTATATAACCCCTTAAAAGAACCAATCTTTATCATAGGATCTATAATAAAATTTATCTAAATTTAGGAAACGAAATTACTCTCCAATTATCAAGCATAAGGCCTAGCTGCTGTGGCTCCTAACACAAATACAGGGTAGGCCATTTAAAGCGGGCCCATTTGTTTCTGAAAAAAAAACATTGAAAAAAACATTTTTTTTTGTGTTGATATGAAAAATCATTTATTTTGATTCAAGGAGATTTGTTCCAGCTAGTTTTTGAAAATGATATCCTTCAAATGTTTGCCTCTGGCCTTGATGGCCAAATGTGTCCTTTTTTCGGCGTTTTCCATCGTTTTGGCCAATATTTCGGCCGGTATGGCGGCGATTTCGCGTCGGATATTGTTTTTAAGTTGAGTTAGAGTCCTTGGCTTGTTGATGTATACCTTGGATTTCAGATAACCCCACAAATAAAAGTCCGGTGGCGTCAAATCTGGTGATCTCGGTGGCCACGGAAAATCACCATTTTTCGAAATCAACCTTCCAGGGAACAATGGCTTCAAAAATGGTAATCAGCCGGGTTTAATTTTTGTGCCATTTGAATTTTGTACGGAAACATTTTCAAATCGATGCGAATTATGCGCCTGAGTGTTGTCCTGGCGATGCCTAATTCCTGAGAACGACGATAACTCGATGTTCGCGGAGCCTCCTCAACACTGGCTCGTACAGCCTCGATATTTTCAGCAGAACGTCGTGTACGTTGTCTGGATGCGTGGCTGGTATTGCTGAGACTACCGTGGTTAATAAATTTTGCGTATAAACGCTGTAAAGTGCTTTTGGATGGCGCACTTTTAACTTTATTTTTTTTTTTAAACGCACGTTGAGTTTTCACAATTGAGAAGTTATTTTGGATGTAAAGCTGAATTATTTCAGCGCGTTCTTTTGGAGTGTACTGCTCCATGGTAAAAATTGTCTTGGACTGACGCTTCCAACGCGCTATGTCATTAGTCGATCTGACGTTCCTGTCAAAAGTTATAGGGTTGCCAGATGGGCCCGCTTTAAATGGCCTACCCTGTAGCTCATAAGATTTATGTTGTAAGCTAATTTTATATAAATAAAAATAAATCATCTAGCCTTCTGTTGTAGCTTATTTTGATTGCTTCTTGTGGCCGATGCCATTCTCTCCCCTATATTTTGCATTCTTTTTTTAACACCCTATATATGTGGACATAGTAAGCGCAGCTTCAGTTGCCGCAATCCTGGATACAACAACAGACAACGTCTCGACTCGTCTGTAGTATGCAACAATCTGTGCTTTTAGTATCGCATCATCACTTGCCTTTTGTTTGTGACACTGATGACATATGAGTAGGCAGGTAATAAGAAAGCTTGTGAAATCTGCCTTGGCATCCAAGCGAGCAGCCAAAGTAGTTAAATTTTTTCGAGAATATATTGTATAATATAAGGTGGAAAACGTTCAGTTATTTTCTATTAATAATTTGAGAGAAATTTTTCAAAATTACGAACTCTAAAAATCAATTGTCAATCAAACGTACCTACAGACTTCAGTACAAATGTTTCTGCATTGCACTATTATGTACGTATATGTATTATTTGACTTAGGGTTTGAATGAGATGGATTTCATTTAGAGTTTATTTTATTCCTTTCTTTATTGGTTTTCTTACTATGAATTTTGTGTTCACCACTCAGGCTTTTCAAATACTTTGCTTGGGCTTTGCGTGGCTAATCTAAACCATGTCGAAACGTCAAACTAAAAAATGTGTGACACTAGTATAGTGGAATAAATGTTCCCCACTTGAAATGGTATAATACCAGTGTAAAGTAAATGACTGGTAATTTAGAGACAGCTAACACAGCTTGTATTGCATCACATAAAGGTGAGAGCTCACTATGAAGTTGATGAAGACTCCTCCAGCCCGGTCATCTAACTGAAGCCATGTCTGAATGACAATACCTTGATTCCGAATGTTTCAATTTGCTCAATCAGACCTTGGCAGGTTAAGAGGAAAGAAGGATCCTGCGAGTACCAATACAATTGCACACTGGTTCGCTCCGTAAGATATGCGATGCTTGAAAGGATTGCGTGGCAAAATTAAAAGCAATATTCAGGAAGATTTGCTGTACGAGTGGCAGCAAAATAAGTAATAAAAATTGAGTTGAAATCGTTGTTTAAAACTTTAATTTCTTATTTCTACATATAAAGAGGTCCAATGAGAGAAACAGGAACTGAAGATGACTTATAAGAAAAAAGGAGAAATCTTTGTGTATTCAATACTTGCGGGCTTTCTCTTGATGAAAAAAGTAATAGTAATAATAATGAGAATAATTCGGCAGGAAATAATCCGTGTTAGTATTTAAACATTGTACTTAGGGTGTTGATTTCAAATAACTACAGAATTACGAATAACAACAACATACCTTTGCTTTTTGAGTAGACCTCATTTCTACTTTTTTTAAACTAATTGCAAACTAGCTACTTTTATACTTCATAGCTCGAAAAAATACCAGCTCAAAACTAAAGAGACTTTCAAAGGATTCGTCTAGATGTTGTTTTAAAATGAAACATGTAAAAATTTATATACCATAGATTCTTAGGTTTCTCTTTAGATTTTACTATTCAGGTTTATCCAAAATACGGCTCTTAACAATTATATGTGAAAAATAACATCATAATTTTAGAAGTATCGGATTTAAAAATAAAATAAAAGAACGAAAATTCAAATAAATTGGCTAATCTCTAATATTTTTGTGTAGACCCATTCATGAAATTATTTTTTTATAAATAATCCTTTCAAATGTTGGCTGCAACTGCGCCGTAATTCGGCCATCCGTAAACATCAATTTTGAATGACTCGATGGAGGACTTCGGTCGGTATCTCGTGAATAACTTTAGTAATGTTGACTTCTAATGCCTCAATCGAAGCTGGTTTATTCGCAAAGTTTTCAAACTTTACATACCCCCACAAATAAAAGCCCAAACGATCTTGCTGGCCAATCCACTGGTCGGAGGCGAGTGATAAATTGCTCACCCAAACGATAGCGTAGTAAATCCTTTGTTTCACGGGCTGTATGGCAAGTAGCGCCGTCTTATTTATACCAAATGTTGTGAAGATCACGGGCTTCGATTTTCGGTATTATGGCACCAAGAAGTCGTTTATCATGGCGCGATAGCGTTCGCCATTCCGGTTACATTCGCGCCAGCCTCGTCTTTGAAGAAATATGGGTAGTTGATTGGGCCGCACCAAACAGTTGTTTTCAATGGATGCAATGGCTGTTCTTGACTGACTGCGGGCTGTCTTTCAGCCCAAGTACAACAAGTTTGCTTAAATATGTATGTACGTAGCCAGTATACCAAAGAGGGCCCTCTTCGCTGAACACCATGAGTTGGCCTGAGCGCGCGACGAACACTTTTCGCAGATCGTCGATCTTCGTAATACAATCGTAAGATTTGTTAATGTTGTTGAGACGTAAGCCTTTCTATGCTGAAATGTCAATAAATACTGAAACAATTATGTTATGTTAGTTTTCCAGGATTCGTGCATGATCTGTAAAACAAACCCTATTGGAAAAAGTACCTCCAATCTGATCAACCTTTATTAATGACCACCACATCTACAGATAAAATCCAACAAATAGTCGATTGCCGTGAATGCTTAAATGTTGAGAAACGTCGAGAAATCGGATATTGATATTGAATGTTGTTCAGCAAAACTTTGCGTTACATTGGCAATTTTCTCAACAGAACGTCTCGTTTTTGGTATGCCAGTTCTTTTTTTATTATCGAGCGAACCAGTTTCTTGAAATTTTTTCACCAACCTTTGAATTGTCGGCCCATTCAGACAATTACTTCGATAAAAAAAATCCCGGATTTCGACATATGTTGTTCTTAATGATCGACCGTTTTCGCAATAAGTTTAAAATGTCAAAGATGACATAAAGAAAGTACCGGTGGGGAATTATTTACTGCATGCATCTAGGCGTCACTTTATTGTGGTAATTTCCAAAACTTAAAGTCTGACGATTGCATGTAGGAAAGTCTCTCAATTGTGGATCGACGAATGTGCATTCAAATATTCTTTTCTCTCTACTTAAGTGTATTATGCATGTGTGTGTGTGTTTGTACATGCATAAGAAAGGATATGCTGTCTTCACTGCTACTATTGCTGCAGCCGCTGACTGCCGATTGTAACAAGCTTAAGGTTTCTTCATCTTTTTATAGCAGACCCGCTTATTTATTTTGCATTTCTATGCAAACTAAATGAGGGTGATTGTGTATGTGTGTGTGTGTGTGCTTCTTTGCATGCAGTGTTTTATTCCAGATAAATTATGAAATATGCTTGCGCTCAGCTCAGTCAAGATTATTCAAATACGCTAGAATGAATTTCTGTTTCCTTCGTCATCGCATTGCTGTCGTGAGCTCAATACAAGTAAAAGCATCATCTTCTGCTGCGACTTCGGTCTCGGCTTCTTTATGAGTATGACAAAATCGCATTAGACGCCATCAAGTGTAAAATTTCCAAAAAGCTATAAATTCATCTTCATTGTCTTCGTTTGTGGATTTTGTATTAATGTGCCTATGCGGCAATTTGCTTTATTTTCTCTTCAACGTAGAAATTCATGCGCACACGCACATACACATGCTTATATCCGAATACACATACATTAGGCCGGGTCGATTTGAGGGGACGCAAAAAAATCGCCCATTGTTCTGTGAAAATCATATTCTAGGGATCAAAATAAAAAACTTTGCCGAAGGAACCATACCTCTAAAACGAATTCTGATGTCCCCCAATTTGGGTCGAACTTTTTAGTTTCTTTTCTATAACTCACTTAAATTAATTTTTTCATTTACATACATATGTTCTGACTAAATAAATTTCTTAAGAGAAAAAATAGATATTATTATAAACAAATAATAAATATTATTATAAATAAATAAAAATAAAGAAAAAACGTAGCCATTTAGCTGATTTTTTCATGTAAAGGCCAAAAATGGTGATATTTTGAAATTGGGGGACATCAGAATTCGTTTTAGAGGTATGGTTCCTTCGGCAAAGTTTCTTATTTTGATCCCTAGAATACGATTTTCACAGAGCAATGAGCGATTTTTAAATCGACCCGCCCTAACATACATACATACTTATATATAGAAATATATTTTTTTATTCAATTGCCATCCATCAGTGGTCTTTAGTTATCCAACTTTCCGGCGCAGAACCTTTAAACTTAAAGAAGACGTGACTGCTGCCTGAGAATGGGCGAGTAGCTGGTATTATCAGACTACAAAGGCAAATATTTAATTGAATTGTTAGCGCAACAAAAGAGCTGAGTAGCTGGTAGTGCGGGTGAGCATTTCCTTTGTCTGTCCACTCGAGAGTCTTGTGTTGATTTGACTGGTCGTTGACGATTAGGCTGCCGGAGAGAGTATTACATTACCTTTGCCAATAGCATCGCTCCACGCATTACGAAACAAAGCTACAAATTTCCGAACAATGCATTTGGCCATGCATATTTCTCGTTACCGGATTGCAAAAGACATGCTAACGCCGATTGCATTGGTAAGCTGTTGAACCTACATACACATACATATGTATATTCGCCTACGGTTTTTATTTCAATTTATTTAGTG
Organism: Anastrepha obliqua; assembly: GCF_027943255.1. Classification (NCBI taxonomy): domain Eukaryota; kingdom Metazoa; phylum Arthropoda; class Insecta; order Diptera; family Tephritidae; genus Anastrepha; species Anastrepha obliqua. The sequence continues at coordinate 149,946,366 of NC_072892.1, read as the reverse complement.
GCCGGTGAGTCCGAGTGTGGAATCCATTAAGACAATCTCAAATACGGGGTACGGCCCCCACAAATTTCGTGGTACGGTCAGTCGTTGTTCATTAGGTTTTCCTTTATTTTTGTTCCCACCGGAAGAACTCCTCGTCTTTGGAGGTAATCCATGAATCGACACATTTTGTGGCTTTTTCATAAGAGTCGCAATACTGCTCAGCCAAAGTACGAGGTGTGTTCAGAAAGTGTGGCGAATTTTGTGTTTTTTCAAAAATTATTTATTTATTCATTCATATCTATTTTGCCCCTTTCAAAGTAATCCCCACTTCAAAATACAATTTTTTTTATCTTGTTCAGCTTCTCCTTCGATGCCGTCTTTATCTCGTCAGTCGAAGAGTAGCGTCGTCCTTTCATGGGCTTCTTCAGTTTCGGGAACAAGAAAAAGTCACAGGGAGTCAGATCTGGGGAATACGGTGGCTGTGGCATCATTAGTGTGTTGTTTTTGGCCAAAAAGTCGCACACAAGCAACGATGTGAGGGCAGGGGCGCTATCGTGATGCAAGAGCCAATTTTTGTTCTTCCACAAATCCGGGCGTTTCTGGTGGATTGCTTCGCGTAAATTGCGCATAACTTGCAGGTAATATTCCTTATTGACCGTTTCATTGACCGTTTGTGGCAAGAACTGATGATGCACAACGCCCCTGCAATCGAAGAAAGTGGTAAGCAAAACTTTTACATTCGACCGAACTTGACGCGTTTTTCGGTCTTTGTTCGTGCGGCAGCTTCCATTGAGATGACTGAGCTTTGGTTTCCACGTCATAACCATAAACCCACGATTCGTCGCAAGTTATCACCCACTGGAGGAAATTTGGGTCGTCGCGGATAGAGTCCAACATCTCATTAGCAATGCTCGTGAGATGCTGCTTTTGGTCGAAATAGAGCAGTTTTGGTACGAATTTTGCGGCGACCCGTCTCATGTCCAAATCATTGAAAAAAATCCAACGAAATCGGCACGAGCCAATCGGTATGTCTAGGTCCTCAGCAACTTCTCTAACGGTGATTAGATGATTGGCCAATACCATTTTCTTCCCTTCATTAATTTTTTCGTCTGTTGTTGAAGTGCTCCGGCGTCCGGCACGCTTTTCGTTGTTCACATCTTATCGGCCTTCTGAGAACATTTTGTGCCACCGATAAACGTTGCTTTGGTCCAAAGGAGCTTCTCCGTATGACACAGTCAACATTCGGAATGCATCCGCGCACTTAAGGGGGGACCCTCATTTATCGGGTCAAAAAAATCGATTTTTTGGAAATAATTTTAATCTATTCTACAACTATTTAAGAATATACTTTCAAAATTTCAAGTCGATATCTGTATTTTTGAAGGGGTGACAAAATTTTTAACAGGACGCGACGGGTGGCCTGATCGCCTGTATCCAAAACTTTAAACGCGTTTTTCTCGAAACATCATTTTTCGATTTTGTGTACACAATTGAGAACGCTGTATTGAACCAATCAGGCTTTACAATAGCTCATTTTAAAGATAATTAAATTGTTTTCAATGTGACATTAAGTGTTTTTTTTTAAAAAAAGATTTTCATATTTTTTTGTAATTTTAAAGTCAATTTTTATGCATGAAAAATCACTTTTAACATAAAACTGGGTAAAAAATATCAATTTCGACATTTTTTTTTTAAATCAAAATGTCACATCGAAGGTATTATCCTAAAGTTTTAAAAAAAATTTGGTTTTTTTATTTCAGAAAAAAATTCAGAGCGCTAGAATGTACACAGATAGAATGAGGTGCCATGGACGAGGTGTATATTTCCATACTTAAAATGTTTTTTTTCTTCTCCGAAAATTTTTGTAGACAGTCAAGACATTTATTAAAGTTCTTTATGAATTACAAAACGTTTGAAGTTATTTTACCTGAGAAAAAAATTCCCAAAAATGATGCATTTTTCGACCGTCTAAATGAGGGTCCCCCCTTAATTTCGTTTTTCACACAAAATTTTATACATCTGATCGAAGACGAGCCGAAACACGTGCCAACAAAGCAGCTGTCAACAATTAATTGAACATTCTAAATGGCCGAACTCGTGAGGCATTTGTGAGAGACATGACTACCAACATATCGCCACAAAAAACTCGAAATTCGAATATAGGTAACCTGCGAAAATTCAAAATTCGCAAACTTTTTGAACACCCCTCGTATGTGCAATCGATTAAAATAAATTATAGTTGGAATATGCAACACCAGGTGCAGTGAAACCTCTCATTTCATCATTCGCATGCACTTCGTCACCCTGAAGTCACTGAAATCGGATGTCATTTGGACCGTAACCTCAGGTGGTTTACTGATTTGGGTATAATGGCAATGGTCATCCAATCGGAAGCCTTTGCAATAGTTAAAGTGGCAGACTGAATAACTGGAAAAAGGTGTCGAGGTCGTAAAATCAGGATCTGCTGTGACCACCAAGCTGCCCTAAAAGCATTAGGAATCACATGCACATCTTCAAAAATAGTCCGTGAATGTAAGTAAGGGCTAAACTTCGTTGCAAATTGGAATGATCTTGAACTAATGTGGGTACCGAGATACTGTAGTTTTCGAGATAACGAACTTGATGATGAATTGACAAACTGCAGTTGTTTGAGCGCCTAATTGGACCGAATCCAATTTTTAGACCTAGTATAGAGGGAACTGTTGGGTACATCAAAGTTTTTATTAACAAAGTTTTTAAAACTGTTTATGTGGTTTTTGAAAGTTAGCAAGTTCATTCCCATACAGTGCTGGGTTGAGTTATAAGTCCTGCAAGGCCTAATTACGGCCACTTTCCACGAGGACGACATTTGATTGCCATAAGTATCATCAATGTTTTACTGTGGACATAGTTTTAGGAGAATAAGGGTGCTAAATAGTATTTTCTTTGCCGCTATTCGGCTACGCAAGACATATACGATACATTTTTGGATCATACGTATGAAGAATGAACTGCTAAAATTAAAAAAAAAATCAATGAGCCTCAACCGCAATTTATTCGAATGAAAGAAGAAAATCTAACTTTCCGCCAAGTAATGACCTAATATACACACATGCTCCACAAAGTCTGCGTTCACCCTACAATAACTTTTTAGTGAACCTGATTTTATAATTTTTATAAATTTGTATATATTTACATGTTTATTATATGTTTAAGTTTCAAAAACAAAAAAAAATTTCAAGATTCCTCACATAAGTTTTTAGATAACGGTGAATAATGGCTGTAACAAGTTAATAAGGCGACCATAAAGTCTGCGTTCAGTCTTAAAGTCTATTACGAAAACATGATATGCTATATGCAAAAATTAAATCTAATATTTAGTTGGATATCCACGTTGCTTCAGGACTTCACTCAGCCTATTTGGCATTGAACTTACCAGTTTACTTACATTCTGCCTGCATGACACTCCGCAAAACCTCTTTACTAGTAATCACTTGCTGACGAATTCTTTTTTCCAATAGATCCCACAGATGCTCGATGAGGTTATGTGGCGGTGTTTTAAGCTGTTTTGGGGCGTTGTACAAGAGCCAAAGCTTAACGATCTCGGCTGTGTGCTTCGGGTCGTTGTCTTGTTGAAACCAAAATGTTCTTGATAAGCTGAGATTTTCTGCACTTTGCTTTAAATTCCGTTTTAGTATGTTCAAGTTTCCCCATTTATCCATCGTCGAATCAATAAGTCCTAACTGACCCACCCCATTTGCCGCCATGCAGCCCCAAACCATAACCCCGCCACCTCCGTGCTTAACCGTGCCAACAAGATTTTGCTTTTCAAGAGCAGTTCCAGGTTTTCGCCAAGCAATTTGACGGCCTTTTATTCCGAATATATTGTACAAAATTTACTTTCGTCTGAAAATATTACTTTTTTCCAGAACTCGGGAGGCTTATTTATGTACTCATTAGCAAACTCAATGCGTTTACGTCTGTTCACAAGAGAAATGAAAAGTTTTTTTCGGGCGACTCTACCATGGTATCCAGCTTGACGTAGAACTTTTCTCGCAGTTTCAACGCAAATACTTTTTTTAAATATTTGATTTATGTTTTCAACTAATTTTGAGGATGTGATTCGGGGGTTAACCTTTGCCAAGTTGATTATAGAACGATCTTCCCGGGTCGATAATTTTTTCGGACGCCCTGACCTGGGCTTAGATGTAAAAATTCCAGTTTGCCGAAAATTTGTTACAACTCACTGAATAGAGGAATACGTTCTCCCAATAGATTTTCCAATATTTCGGAAAATTTTTTTGTCTTTCCACATTTTTATAATTATTTTCCTCTCAGAAACCCTTATTTCTTTTCCCTTTCTTTCCATGTTCTTTAATTATCGCAATATCGCAATAAAAAATTAATATAAACAAGGAAAAATATCTTAAAATTAACGGCATCATTAAAACAAACAGCCTGAACGCAGACATTTTGGTGCCACATTTACATGCTGCTGGAATTATTTTCCCGTTATCTAAAAAGTGAAGTGGGGAATCTTGTTTTTTTTTGTTTGCCCTTGAAAGCTGTAGTGAATAAACAAATTGTAAAGATTTCAATTTAATCATAATATTCTATTTTGCTTTTAATAAATTTAAGAAGGCTATTCGAGTGAACGCAGACTTTGTGGGGCGTGTGTATGTACATTCTGTCAGAAAATTATCGGGAATTGTTCATTTAAAAAGCGCGCTGACAATCCATTTTTGCTGGAATGTCAGCCAACTGCCTCTTGCAGAATCGGGTAGGTGCAGTCAAGGGTACAATTTCCCTAAAATAATGGTATGAGACTTTTGCAGAGGACCGAGAAGTCGTGGAAAATTTGCCCCGATCTGGTCGCCCATCAACTTCTTCGACGGATGAAAACGTCGACAAAGTCAAGGAAATGGTGCTAAAAAACAATCGTTTAGGTTTGAGGGAGGTAGCTCGTGACTTTCGCGTGTCTCACGAATCAGTTCCCAACATTTTACACCATGAATTGAGCATGAGATGCATGGCTGCTCGACTCGTTCTAAGAGAGTTGAACTTTTTTCAAAAAATTTATCGGAAGAAGGTGGCTGAAGAAATGCTTGAGCAAATGAATTCGGACCCAACATTTATCCGGCGCACGGAGACGTGGATATATGAGTTTGACATGCAAACCGGTCAACAGGCGGCTGAATGGGGCTATCCAAATGAGCCGAAACCCAAAAAGCCACGTCAAAGTCGGTCAAAAATGAAAGTCATGCTACTCGTTTTCTTTGATTATTATAGCGTTGTACACTCGGAATTCGTTCCAAATGGTTCTTCTCTTAAAGAAAGAATATTATTTGGAAGTTATGCGTCGTTTGAGAGAGAATGTGCGTAGAAAACGGCCCAATGTGTGGAAAGAAATCTCATGAATCATGCAACATGATAACGCACCGTCTCACAAGGCTCATATTGTGAACACTTTTTTGACCAAAAACGGTTGTAGCCCTCTGTGAGTTTTTCCCTTTCCCAGAACTTAAATTGCCCCTTCGCGGGCACCGCTTTGAGTCGATAGAAGCCATTAAGGAGAATCCCCTGAAGGAGCTGAAGAAGATTTCTTCAAATGCGTTTAAAAGGTACTTTGATAACTGGACGAATCGTTCGCATATGCGTATTGCTTCGAATTATTTTGCGTTTTATTGAACAATTGCCGGTACTTTTTTGACAGAATGTATGTTTATCAAAAGCTGTTATTTAAATTTTATTCTAAGTACTTAAGCTGCATCGTAGCGTAGTGCTCTCCTTACAAGTATGAGTGGTATTGAGGCGTCGAATTTGTCCTGCTGTAGTCTGCTAATAGAGAATCCTACATTAGTCACTGAGTTAGCGTATTTGCTTTTAACTGATTTGCTAGGAGCTGATTATTAATTCCTAAATATAAATTCTTTAAAGTTTGTTGCTGTTGGCTACCCGTCATTCCATAGTTGAATTGATATAGCATTCCGTGGGATAAACCAATTACGTTCAGCACTTAGAACTTCTATGGTAAAAAAAAGGAATATAAGTATCGATGTTCATTCCCGCCGATGTTTCTTGAAAGTTTGTGACTAGTGACCAAAACTCTTTGATTGCTTTCCCTGTTGTTGCAGTGCATACCAAATTTTACATACAAATCTATTTGACATGATTGCGGCCATAAAACTGTGGTTTTATATGTAATACTCGCCCTAAGAAACAAAAAGAGAAAATAAAATAATCTAAAATGAAGGGAGAGAGAATGCTGATAAAAGTTGCAATTCAATCAATTGCAACCAATCTACTCAGGTTCAAAGCGTATGAAGTGTAAATATACATACATACTCACTCTAACATTTCTAACCACATATTTAATAAAGGCCGCTAGGAACATTAATTACTTGCAAGGGACTGACGCGTTCTAGTGAATATTACACCATGAGAGTGCCTAGTTCACGTTGCTTCTGCTTTAAATACTATTAACTGAGGAATTTCACACAACTTTGTTGCATCATTTTTTTGCGTGATTTAAAGACTTTAAATTGTCTCGCCACGCAATGTTTACCATCTAAAGAATATAAAGAAAAAATAATGAAAGGATTGAGTCTTCCAAAATTTTATTCGAAATCCGGTTTTATTGAAAATAAAAAAAAGGCTCCGTTTAGGAAATAGTGTACAGAATTCTAAGGAGTAATGTCCGGGAGGATGGTTCCATGTGTAGAAGTCCACGCAAGTGGGGAAAGTTACTGATCGCCATTCACTTGGGAGTGGCCAGGACGATTCTTCTACATATGGTTCAAGCAGCTCACAACGTCCGGGATTAGCTCACGTATCCTCTGGTTAGCTTTCGAACACCCGTTCGGGAGTGAGCTAAAGTGAGAAGGCGAAGCATCCCAGCATAGCTAGTTGTGCGCTGGGTTTGGGACCCGCCACTTAAAAATCCCCCCCCCAATGAAAACAGCAACAAAGCCTCGGATGAGAACTTCCAACACTGATGACGACCCCTGCAAACGAAATAAGGAATACGATTTGAGGGCATGCACCTGGAATGTCCGGTCCCTTAATGGGGAAGGTGCCCCTGCCCGGCTGGTTGATGTCCTCGTAAGAGCAAAGGCTGACATCACTGCCATCCAAGAGATGCGATGGACGGGGCAAGGCAAGAAAACCATAGGACCTTGCGACGTCTACTACAGCTGCCATGTAAAGGAGCGCAAATTCGGTGTCGGATTTGTTGTGGGAGAGAGACTTCGTCGCCAAGTACTGTCGTTCACTCCGGTGGACGAGCGTCTCGCAATAATCCGCATCAAAGCACGTTTTTTTAACATATCGCTAATTTGCGCCCACGCCCCGACGGAAGAGAAGGACGATGCGACCAAAGATTCCTTCTATGAGCGCTTGGAGCGTTCGTATGAGCACTGCCCCCGCCACGACATAAAAATCGTGATTGGCGACTTCAACGCCAGGGTGGGCAAGGAAGGAATTTTTGGTCCCACAGTCGGAAAATTCAGCCTGCACAACGAAACATCCGGTAACGGACAGAGGCTGATCGACTTCGCCGGGGCCCGAAACATGGTAGTCTGCAGCACCAGATTCCAGCATAAAAAAATCCACCAAGCTACCTGGCTGTCCCCTGATCGAAAAACGCGAAACCAGATCGATCATGTTGTGATAGATGGAAGACACGCTTCTAGTGTATTAGATGTACGTACGATCCGAGGACCCAACATTGACTCGGATCATTACCTTGTTGCAGCCAAACTGCGCACACGCCTCTGTGCAGCAAAAAACGTACATCTACCTACGCAAAGAATGTTCGACATCGAAAAGCTGCAATCACAACAGACAGCCAGAAGATTCGCCACTCGACTCTCACTCCTGCTCTCAGAGAGCACTTCCCAACAAACCGGTATGCACGAGCAATGGAGCAACATTTCTCGTTCCCTACGTACCGCCGCCGAAGAAGAAATCGGATTCCGGCGAGCCCGAAAAAACAATTGGTACGACGAGGAATGTCATGCTGCCGCAGAAAGAAAGGATGCCGCCTATAGAGCTACGTTGCGATCGGGCGCAACGCGAGCCATGTGGGATCGCTACAGAGAGCTGAAAAAGGAAGAGAGACGTATTATCCGAAAGAAGAAACGAGAGGCCGAAATACGTGAGTGCGAAGAGCTTGAGATGCTGGCCAACAGGAACAACGCCCGAAAATTCTACCAGAAAGTTCGGCGGCTTACAGAAGGTTTCAAGACCGGGGCGTTTTCCTGTAAGAACAAAGACGGCGATCTGGTGACTGACGTACAGAGCAATCTTAAATTATGGAGGGAACACTTCTCGAACCTGTTACACAGTGACAGCTGCGCATGTCCTAGAGAATGTGAAGATCCCGATACCCCAATCGATGACGACGGAATTGTAGTTCCGTTACCCGACCATGACGAGGTGAGAATAGCAATATCACGGCTACAGAACAACAAAGCCGCGGGCGCCGACGGACTGCCGGCTGAGCTATTCAAACATGGCGGCGAGGAGCTGGTAAGGTGCATGCATCAGCTCCTATGCAAAATATGGTCGGATGAAAGCATGCCTGCCGATTGGAATTTAAGTGTGCTCTGCCCAATCCATAAGAAGGGCGATCCTGCAATTTGTGCCAATTACCGCGGGATTAGTCTTCTAAATATCGCCTATAAGGTTCTAGCGAGCGTATTGTGTGAAAGGCTGAAGCCCACCGTCAACCAACTGATTGGACCTTATCAGTGTGGCTTTAGACCTCGAAGGTCTACCATCGACCAAATATTCTCAATACGCCAAATCTTGGAAAAGACCCATGAAAGGAGAATCGACACACACCACCTTTTCGTCGACTTCAAAGCTGCATTCGACAGTACGGAAAGGAGTTACCTGTATGCCGCGATGTCTGAATTTGGTATCCCCGCAAAACTAATACGGCTATGTAAGATGACGTTGCTCAACACCAGCAGCGCCGTCAGAATTGGGAAGGACCTCTCCGAGCCGTTTGATACCAAACGAGGTTTCAGACAGGGTGACTCGCTGTCGTGTGACTTCTTTAACCTGATGTTGGAGAGCATCGTACGAGCTGCAGAACTTAATCGCTCAGGTACAATATTTTATAAGAGCGTACAATTGTTGGCGTATGCCGATGATATCGATATCATCGGCCTTAACAACCGCGCTGTTAGTTCTGCCTTCTCCAAACTGGATAAAGAGGCAAAGCGAATGGGTTTGGTGGTGAACGAGGACAAAACGAAGTACCTCCTGTCTTCAAACAAACAGTCGGCGCACTCGCGTATCGGCACCCACGTCACTGTAGACAGTTATAAGTTCGAGGTTGTAAAGGACTTCGTTTATTTAGGAACCAGCATTAACACCGATAACAATGTCAGCCTTGAAATCCAACGTAGAATCTCTCTTGCCAACAGGTGCTACTTTGGACTAAGTAGGCAATTGAGCAGTAAAGTCCTCTCTCGACGAACAAAACTAACACTCTACAAGACTCTCATCATGCCCGTCCTGACGTATGGCGCAGAAGCTTGGACGATGTCAACATCCGATGAAGCGACGCTTGGAGTGTTCGAGAGAAAGATTCTGCGTAAGATTTTTGGACCTTTGCACGTTGGCAACGGCGAATATCGTAGACGATGGAACGATGAGCTGTATGAGCTTTACGACGACATAGACATAGCGCAGCGAATAAAGATCCAGCGGCTACGTTGGCTGGGTCATGTCGTCCGAATGGATACAAACGCTCCGGCTTTGAAAGTATTCGATGCGGTACCAGCTGGTGGTAGTAGAGGAAGAGGAAGGCCTCCTCTGCGTTGGAAAGATCAGGTGGAGAAGGACTTGGCTTCACTTGGTGTGTCCAATTGGCGCCGGTTAGCACGAGAAAGAAACGACTGGCGCGCTTTGTTAAACTCGGCCAAAATCGCGTAAGCGGTTATCGCGCCAATTAAGAAGAAGAAGAATGTCCGCTGGAAGGTGCACTGGCTACACTCAGTAGTTGGGCTGCCAGTTGCGGTCTCAGAGTCAACTCTGACAAAACCGAGTTGAAGCTATTCACCAGGAAATACAAACGTCCGCCTTTTAAGCTTCCAAGACTAAATAATCAGTGTCTTACACTCGCATCGGAAGTCAGGTATCTTTGTGTAATACTTGACCCCAAGCACCACTGGAAGCTGTACATAGACTGTCGAGTTAAGAAGGTCAGTATAGCCTTCTACGCCTGTAAGTCTATGTTCGGCAAAAAATGGCGTCTCAAGCCACGTGTCGTACTTTGCATGTACAACTTAGTGGTTCTGCCTAGTTTGGTGGGTAGTTCTTCATAAGGGATACAACACCTCTAAACTAGAGAGAGTGCAGAGAACTGCATGTGTGGGCATCACTGGTGCTTGTAGAACATGTCCCACTGCTGCGCTCAACGTTATTCTGCACTTACTTCCTGTGGATCCGCAGGTTAAATCCATTGCTGCTAAGAGCGCTATTAGGTTGAAGGAGCTTGACCTCTGGAGACAACTTCCTGTAGGACATAATAGCATCTTGAAGCAGATCTCCCCTTCCTGCTCTGCCCTTGGCACTGATCTCTCCATCCGCAAACTGGGATTTGAGGGTTGTGCTAGGGCTATCTTTCCGAGCAGACAAGACTGGAAGGAGGGGAGAGTTGGTGCAGATATAGGTACCTCCATCTTCACTGACAGATCCAAGATGGAACCTGGAGGGGGAGCGGGGGTTTTCTCTAAATCAGGAAGCATTTCGGTCTCCTTTGAACTGCCGGAAACGAGCAGCGTTTTTCAAGCCAAGTTCTTCGCGATCCTCCAAGCATGCAAAATGCTTCGGGATCGCTGTTGGGAGGGAGACACAATTTTTCCGATAGCCATGCTGCGATCAAGGCCCTGACGTCGCCGTATTGCAGCTCTCTTCTGGTGAACTCCTGTAAGGAGGAACTCAAAGATCTCGATCGAGCAGGAAACAGCTCCCTTATCTGGGTTCCTGAGCACAGGAATATAAAGGGAAATGAAATTGCCGACGAGCTTGCCAGAAAGGGGTCCACAGAACCGGTTTCAGTTGGCCTCCTCTCAGACATCGGTGTCCGTTTGTCCGTTATTAAAGCAAAACTGCACAATTTCTTTCTAAAAAAACGCAAGACAGATTGAGGTCTGTCTCATCGTGTGCTATTTCGAAAACGACAGAAACATAACGCTTAAGGTGATGGGAATTCCCCGCCATTCAATTTCCAAACTCATTGCGGTGTTCAGTTGGTCACTGGGTGATCGGTACTCATGCGGAGAGGCTTGGAATTCCGTACAACCCCTATTGCAGAAGCTGTGAGGATCCTGCAGAGAAAGAGACTGTTGAACACTTTCTCTGCAAATGTCCGGCTTTGGCGGCTAGGCGCTTAAGATCCCTTAGCATGTCCTCTGGGGATGACTTGAAGAAATTCTCCAGCCTAGATCCCTTTTTTCTACTTCACTACATCAACAGCACTGTATGACTGTAGAAGGTTTTCTCATCCCAAAAGTTGTTCTTTGCACAGGTAATGGTCCAAATTATGGTATCAAAACGGCACGTGCTATAAGTGCTACTTGAAGTGTGCCTATGGCACTCTTGCCGATTTACCTACCTACCTACCTAATGTCCGCTGAACAACAGTTTTAAATTTTGCGCCTAAATTATTTGAAAGAGGTCAAATTTTAAACTTATTATGAAAATGGCCAATCTTTAAGAACAACATATTTTGAAATTCGTGATTATTTGGTGCGAATAAACTCCCTGGTTCTGTTGAGGATAGAGGAAAGACGCAGCTACACTAACGGACCAAAACATTCTGTTGAGAAAATTGTTGCTGTAATGCAAAGTGTTGCTGAACAACCTTTAACGTTGATATCCAATATTTCGACCTTCTCAACAAATAGGCATTCATGAATTGGCTATTTGACGGATTTTATCTGTAAGTACTGAAATAATCTAAATTATTTTAAAATAACATCTAGACGCATTTTGCGAAAGGCCCTTTATATTAACCCTCTAACTCGGAAATAAAATACCTTTAAGGTTGAAGTGCCGACCATTTGCCTTTCTTATCTACGGTTTTATTAGGATGAAAGGCGTGAACTTTTTTTTTGCAATTTCGTGCACATTCAGGAAAAGTTAAAGACGGTTTCGTCGAAAAGTGAGAGAGGGCCATTCTCAAGTTCTTGGCCAGGAGAACCGTTTGCTCACAGTCGTGAAATTTCGTTGGCAATTCCAATTTATTTCACGTGAACATTCGACAGCAAAAGTACAAAAGTAAATAAATCGAAATAGGAAAATTTAAAATAAAGAAATTTTCATTATTGGAAGAAACTTCTTGTGTAGCGGGTGCCGAATTGAGGCAATAAAAATAACTTTTTTCTCTAATTAGATTCTTGGATATTTTCATTATTTATACATTCCTGCATTAAACCCAAAAATTAAGGTTATAAAGCAAAAGGCTTATCACGTTTAAAGCAAGCTTGTTTTTTAGGAAGATTTTTAAAATTTTTGTTGAATTTCAATTTGAACACAATTTTTAAACTCAATGAACTGCCACTTTTCACGAATAGCAAATACAATTTAAACATTTAAATTTAAGGAGTTAGGGTTAGTCACAGGCCCACAAAAATGATGACTTTCAATAACTTCTTTTTGCTGGTCAATTGCTTTCTTTTACAAAAATATAAACATAGATTTAATGTATATTATCATATTTCGACTTGACTTAAGCAAATTTTCAAAAAAAAAATTTATAATTGTAAAAGTTATCGCTGTTTGTGTGAAGCCCGTTGCTCCAGAAGTCCCTTGCGGTGATCATCACAAGTCCTTGGAGATTCATCTAAAATCAATCGGACAAGATAAATTAGTTGTATTAATTGATAATCTTATGCCTGATCGAAGCTGTTGACAATACGGCGACCTCAGGAAATATTTTTCAGATTTTCGAGAAAAAACTGTTTGAAAAATTCGAAATTTTGAAAAAAAAAAAATCTTTCGATCAGGCACGAGTTTTTTATGTTTTTCAAAAGCAGAATAAATTTTATTGAAATCTATCAAGCGGTGTTTAAGTTACAGTGATCACCAGTTCGAAAGACATAGTTCTGAGAAAAACGCATTTAAACGCTTTGCGAACGATCCGGAGACCCGAGCGCCCTTTGCTAATTGTCGAATAACTCCAAAAGTATTTGTCGAATTTACTTCAAATTTTCACACAGTAATTTTAAGATATTATACTTTAAGAAAATGCAAAAACAATGGCAGCTTCTTGAAAATTCTGAATACCTCGAATCTTTAAAAATATGTTGCTAGCATTGGTTGGCAACATGTTGTGAGCTTTTCCACAGACTGAGCAGCGTACAACCTTGTCGTGAAATACTTATGAAATTTCACCCATAGTTCACGGCCAAGAACTTTATATGGACTTTGACGGCTATTTCATGCGCAATGGGAACAGAGTACTATGCTTTGCTCTTACAGTGATATTTGCCCGAACGAACTGCTTTGACTTTAATATATAAGAATATGCGAACATTCTTTAAAGTAACCGGAAGGGAACTTAAACCTAGAATTGTAACTAAGGTAGGACCTTATTTTCTTACTGACTGCAATAGCAGAAAGGGGTTGATTGGGTAACTGCAACTGTAGCCGCTATGTCATAGTTGAGCTCTCGACTTCCATTACTTTCGCGCAGGAACACTTCTTCGTCGTACACTTCTTCCAAAATATGGTTTTGTTTAAAGTTTTATGCTAGGAAACAGATATACTTCAGGCTACTAAATTTAACTGTCAATTGAAATGGTTCTCTAACAGAGTGATATTCATCAAAATTCTCTGGAATATATTTGTCAAAGTAGGTACTTACTATCGTCAAGTAAATTAATTTCTTTTGAAGCTCTAGAATTCTAGCAGGCAGTAGAGATTTATGATGACTATTTTTTTTCTTTTAGTATTGTTAGCAGCTGTGATGAACATTGTGAGAAACATCTTTGATCTAGAAATTCGCGTATGCTCACTTATAACGTTGCGTCCTCTCAGTAAAGTACATTTCGGGAACATCTGTGTTCGAATATGACAATGCCGAAAAACTGAACGCCCAACTAGTAATCAAGTGACCCTTTGACACTATAGACCTTTTGTTGCTGTGGCAGTTTTAAGCTAAGAACTATTTGAATCGGCGAGGGCGCTAAGTGCTGCTATCGAGGCTAGCTGGAAAAGGGAAAGAGGTGTAAGTTCGGTGTGTTTAAGAGTGAGTTTTGGTTTCACTTCTGCATAATTAAATATTTTAACATCCATAATAACTACGAAGGGTGCTTTTTATTTGGCAGGATTTGGCAACCCTGGTGTTGCAATCTGGCAACTGACAGCTGCATCGCAATGTTTGACATCTTTCAGCTTTTACGTACTCAGAACGTTTTGAAATACCAGCGCTATTTGTGTTGTTTACAGTAACGTAAAGGATTCATCTCGTTCCAAAAATGGAATTAAGTCGTGAACATTTTCGTGCGATTATTTTTTACAAATTTCGACGTGGATTAACTCAGCAACATTGCATGGATGAACTTAATTCATTTTTTGGCGATGTAGCTCCATCAAGGACCAGTGTTTATCGATGGTAAGGTGAATTCAATCGTGGTCGTAGTTCACTCCAAGACGAATTTCGTGAAGTTCGTCCAAAATCAGTTGTTGTTCCAAAAACCATTGATGCTGTGCGCGAACTGATATTGCAAGATCGTCATGTGACCTATCGTGAGATTGAGACAATCTTAGCCATTAGTGGGACCAGCATACAAATGCTCAAAAAATACGATCGCGGGGCTTCGAAACACGTCTATGACATCGTGAAAGGTGATGAATCATGGATTTACGCGTATGAGTCCGAAAGTAAACGGCAGTCGACTGTATGGTTGTTTCAAGATGAGCCAAATCCAACAAAAGTTGTTCGCGCACGAAGCACTTCCAAGCAAAGGGTCGCCTGTTTTTTCGGAAAAACTGGACTTGTCGCAACCGTACCACTAGAACAACGCAGAACAGTAAATTCTGAGTGGTACACAACCATTTGTTTGCCAGTTGTCTTCCAAGAAATTAGGAAAACCAATCGCCAAAGACGGATCACTCTTCACCAGGACAATGCGAGCTCTCACACATCGGCTCAAACAACTGCATTTTTGAGCACCCAAAACATCGAATTAATGGGTCATCCACCGTATAGTCCTGACTTGGCACCGAATGACTACTTTTTATTCCCGTACGTAAAAACCAAACTGAGAGGTGAACGTTTTTCGACACCTGAAGAAGCGGTTGCGGCATTCAGAAAGCATGTTTTGGAGGTACCTCATTCAGAGTGGCAAAAGTGCTTCGACAATTGGTTCAAACGCATGCAAAAGTGTATAGATCTTCATGGAGAATATTTTGAAAAACAATAAAGTGATTTTCGATGATTAAAATTTGTTTTTGTTTTCTAATCCCGACATATAAAAGGCACCCCTCGCAAAACGTAATCTTTCTAGTACAAGCTTTTTCATTGGTTTTCTAACTTTAGGCTTCCGTCTTCGAAGCAGAGGCAGCTGCCATCAAGGAAACAGTCGATGGACCATTTACAAGTCGAATACCCTTTGAGGGAGATAAATATTTATTCTCATAGCTCACTGAAGGTGCGATTCCATAGGTTCAAGGCGTGCCTGATATCATTTTTGGTCTCATCCGTATACTTCGCAATAATATGGCCACCAAACCACAGTACCTATGCTAGAAACTGAATAGCCGATAAACCGGCAAGGTAGGTCACACTTGAGATTGTCTCTCTGTGCACAATGAGAATGAGAGTTCTTGCGGTTTCTTGGCCAGTTGGATCTCGTATCAACTCTTGAAGTGCTGGGCGAAAACCTTGACCATCAGCGTTGCTAGTGCCGCCTGGTTTCATGCTGATCAGGTGCATTCAAGAAATTTGCTGGCGATAACGAAGCTGCGTTTCTCGTTTTACTTAAGCGGACCATATCCGAAGGGAGTACTTGCAATAAGACTCTTCATAAGGTGAAATTATCTCACAGATTCTTCAGAAGATGTTCTGATTTCGGAAGACATAAACTTAGACATTTTGTTTCTCACTTACTGACTCAACCTGAGGAGCTCTCAGCGACTTTCTGATTAGCGTGTGGCGTTTTCTTTTCCACAATTTCAAATTATTCATTTTATGTGTTTTATCTCTATACTTTATTTTTCCTTTCTCTTGTTGCTTCATAATGATGTCACCATGAACGGTCTTTCTCAACTGCGGAAGTTTGTCTCTCCTTGCTTTGTCATCTGACCTAACTTAAAGATTATCTCACGCGACAACCCGATTTGTGCTATATAAAATCGAATATTTTCTGTACCATGTGGTAGATCACATCTGTAAGTATTTACTCGCCTTTTTCGATTTGCCTACAGGGTTGGAAATTCATGGCTGTACGGTGAAGACAATGTGGCGGAATTCGCCCTCTCAGTCTAGTGCTTGGCCGCAGGGTAATTTGGTGGCATGGTGGATGGGTTGACCGCTGCGTTGGCTACTCTGCGGTTGTCCGCTATTTACTGGTTGCCGATTTCCATTTCAACCTCACACAATACAGGTGCTTCTGAGATTTCTCTCTGCTATTTTTGGGTGTTGATGTGCGGCTTGTAGCAAATGCCTACCAAACAAATCTAAACGCTGCATTGCCTACATACCCTTACTCACATTACTGCTTCTTCTTCTCCTCTATTTCCGTGTGTGTATGTGTGTGTATACGAGTAATGTAGCGGTGTCCACTCAATTTTTGCTATTTCTATCAATTTTTAAAATTGCTGCGTTTTAAAAGCACTTTGTTGTTGTGAATTCAGCAAAGTTCTGCTAGAACTTGTAAATTTTTTTCTCTACCTTTTCGCATTTCAGCCTTTTTGCCATTCTCCAGAGCTTTGCCAAGCCTGCCGATAGAAGCCGTGGTGCTGTATGTGAGTGGCAAAATTTGTAGGTGCTTTCGTTAAATGAAAATTTTCGCAGACATTCTGCCGCAGCTTGCCGCTTTTGGTTCGTACCAAGGTGTAGTACCGTCAATACAAATTGAATTTTAAGTTTTTTTCCGGTTTTCAATTTGCGGCGTCAATGTGTGATGCGCACATTCACTTTGGTCAGATTCGCTGAGGTGTAACGGTAGAATTTAAAGGGCTCCCGCGGGAGTGCTGAATTGGGCAGGGAAATTGCTATTTTTCCATACCTGAATTGCCCGGTAGCCCACGTGCAATTTATGACTTGAATTAGGCTAATGTATTGGCAATGCTGCTTTGCTTCGGTTGATTGCTGGAATTTGAGCGTGAATTTTCCGCGCCACGCTTATTATTATTCGCTGCAACAGTGAATTGATTTCGATGTTAAAATTAAATCGATGAGACGATGCTTTGGTGCTCGTACTGAGTGTTAATTTAGAGAATTTGTGGAGTAAAAAATGTGATGGGTGGCAGAGATTTGTAATCTGATGTGGGTGTTCATAATTTATTTGAGAATGGTCGTTAAAGTGTGGAGGTCGTGAAGGTAGTGAAGGCGACGTGATTTAAAATTAAGGCAAACTAAAGAATGAAAGAAAGTATGAAACTTATAATTTTTAAATAAATTTTTATCAAATATTCCAAATTTTTTGCTTCTCTGCATTATCTATAGGTACTAAAACACAGACTGTAGGTTCGAGTGAAAGAAGAAAGTGATAGAGAGTTTTTTCTAATACCGGTCGCCCCTCGCCAGACAATGGCAAACGTCCGAGTGTATTTCTACCATGAAAAGGCTCCTCATAAAAAAAAATTTGCTGTTCGGAGTCGGCTTAAAACTGTAGGTAGAACAACATCAAGACGCACATACCTTACAGAAGTGTACGCATAGGGAAGAAAACGATACACCGATGTTTTTGAAAACATTTTGTTAAAAAACATCGATATTTACCATCGATGTTTAGAATGTCAAAACATCGATACATCGATGTTAGTTTGAGCGATGTTTTTACGTCGATGTTTTTTACTTTTGCTTATTTTTATACTGGTTTTTAGGAAACTTATTTTTTAAAGAGATATTAACTTTTTTCATCAAGTGCTTTTCGCTTTTGTAGGTGAGTTTTTGTGTGAAGAAAACGGTGAGCTGACTAAACTAAACTGATATCGATTTTCAAGAAAGCATGTTTTGAAATTGTAGATGCAGGGTTATATAAAGTTTACTTCAAACTTTTACAACCCTATTTTTATGCAAAGGTTTATCACACTTTACTTCTTATTTGATCACTTTTTTTTTATTCTGTTACTGACAATTTGCTGGTGGAATCTGCGATTGGAAATACATATAATTGAAGTTAGTAAGTACAAACAAAATGGTTTTCATAGTATACAGTGGGATTTTTAGAACTTATGAAAGAACTGGTTCCACTCTATAGAGTTCCCAGCAGGGAGACAGTTAAATTGCGCGTGGATGAAAAATATGAAGCGTTGTCATGTGCTTTTAAAGAATATATTCGTAAAAGTGACTTTTATTGTCTAACTTATGATATATGGACAGAGCAAATGAAAAACGAGTCGTTCATGGGAGTAACAATTCATTTTTTAGACAATTTGCATCTGTTAAGTGGAACTTTAGGCCTTATTGAGCTTCGCGAAAGTCACACAGCTGCTTATTTAGGAGAAAAGTTGTCGCGACTTTTTATAGAGTGGAACGTGGTCACAGATACAGTTTCTGCTTGCATAACAGATAACGACAGTACAATGATGAAAATGAATCGGAATTTATTCGGCGACAATAAAATAATACCTTGTTTCGCACATACTATAAATTTGGTTGTCACTCAAGCCATTGACAAGTCTACGGAAGTGTCATCATTGATTAGTAAGGTGCGCGACATTGCTACACTTTAAGGATGCTTTGGCAAAAAGCAAAACAGTTTTTTATTTGAACAACTTCATAAGAGATGGAAAGAATAACTCGATTACGTCAGATTCTTCAGATGATTGCGAAAAAGAAGAAAAGAATTTTGATATTTGGAAACACCATAAAAATTTGGCGCACCAAAATATAAAATCCAAACATTCCAATGTCTCTGCAATTGCTAGAACGGAGGTTGAAGTGCAAATGTATCTAGGATCAGCTGTTGCACCTATTAACCAAAATCCAATTGCAATGTGGGACGACTAGAAAAGTGTATTTCCTTGTCTATATAAACAAGCTTCAAAATATTTACCCATTTTGGCCACTTCAGTTCCCAGTGAGCGACTTTTTTCTAAGGCAGGAGCGACAATCACGCAGCAACGAAACCGTTTGATAGGAAAACGACTATCACAATTATTGTTTTTAAACTCAGTTCTGAATAAATAACTTGTACTTACAGTATGTAAAAAACCGCATTTAATTAGGTGGGTAAGATGAATCTACAAAAAAAAAAAAGAAAAGATTCCGTAGGTTTCTTTTAGGGAGTATAAAAAACATCGATGTTTCGATACATCGATGTTTTAGTGCCCGATGTTTATCACATCGATGTTTTTTACAGAAACATCGATACATCGAACCATCGATGTTTTATATAACGATGTTTGCATCCCTATGTACGCGACAATTATTTACTTTCTTGTTTCTAAGTTAACATACAAATTTTCTGCATTGACTTATTTCTAGCGTTTGAATTGAATTTAGTATTGGAGTAAAGAGTATATGTGAGTTTAGAGTATATTTTTGTGCTCCAATTTAACCAGTTATGTTTTTGCCCTTTTCCACTGAATCTACCAAAAATACCCATCTACTTGGTAGTTATTATTATTATTACTGGCGTGTCCTAGTCGCTTGGTGGGTTTTAATGGTGATTCTTCCAGAATCCAACTAGCGCTTCCGCACCATTTTGTTGCCACATCCTCGTTACCAACTTGTTTACCAGTTATTTACGGCAAGACTTTATCCAGTCTGTGCGGTTTAAGAACCTCATTAGGTTGTTGATATCTAAGCCAGACAGTTGTTCGAGACTCTCGAACAGCGGTCTGGCCAGGGTGAACATTCTGTCCTTCTATAGGGTAGGGCATTCACAGAGGAAGTGGAAGATTGTTTCCTTTATCTCCGGTTGTTTACAACTATGACAGTATGTGTTGTGAGAGATGCCCATTTTGTCTGCTTGTTCTCCGACAGACCAAAAGCCAGTTATGACTGCCGTTAGTCTCCAGGCGTCCCGTCGTTTCATGTTTATCAATGTCGACGATTGTTGGAGGTTGTAGGTGGCCCATAATGTCCTGCTGATTTTGCATTTCCTCTGCTCTCTCCATCTACAATCCGCGATTCGAAGGTATTTTAGGGATATTGCATATTTGACCGCAACTAATGGTGTGAATACCGATTCTGCAAGAGCGTTATTCATGGCAAATCCTCTTCTTGCCAGTTCATTTGCTTTTTCGTTACCTTCTATGTTCCGATGTCCCGGCACCCAGATTAAGGTAACTTTATGGTTTACACTCAAGGTGGTGAAGCTATTCCTACTTTGTTCCACCACCATAGAGTTTGTAGTAGCTGATTCCAGTGCCTGGATTGCAGCTTGGCTATCTGAAAGAATAGCGATGTTGCCTTTAAAAGAGAAATCAGCGATTACTAGCCTACAAGCTTCCCCAATTGCCAGTACTTCCGCCTGGAAGATACTGCTGGTATTAGGGAGACGCACAGATTTTTCAATTCCAAGTCTATGTGAATATATACCAGGTCCAACGCCACAATCCGTTTCAGAACCATCTGTATAGACTGTAGTGTCGAAGTTGTTTTATTGAGAATCCCTTATTCCATTCCTGCTTAGCTGGAAAGAGAGTGCCAAAATTCCTATTGAATGTTACCGTCGGGACGATGTAGTTAGCCCTCACCGAGGTTAACTGAGTTTGTCGCAATAGGACACTGGCATGACCATATGTTGTTTCTTTCCAGCGACCCGCTTCATTTAACCTAAATGCACTCATGGTTGCCGTCTTCTTAATATGTAGGTCTATTGGAATAACGTGTGTCAGTGCATTGAGAGCCTCTCTAGGACTTGATCTGATTGCACCGACCGTTATTGCACAGGCTGATCTTTGTATTCTACCTAGTAATTTGGTATTGTATACCTCACTAGAGCTTTCCACCAAACTACCGAACCATACGATAAAATTGGTCGTATAACCGCCTTGTAAAGGGTGGTTAAGTTTCAAGGGCCGGTTTTGATTTTGAACAAAATACAATTTTTTTACGAAATTATTGTCATTTATATTTATTGTGATAATATTGGTATGATTCAATGAGGTATAAAATAAAATATTGGCCACATGGCGGCCGCGGCCTCGGCGGCCCACCTCCATCCGATGGTCCAAATTTTGAATGACGCTGAGGCATAATTGAGGTTCTATGCCGTTAATGTGCCGAATTATCTCATCCTTTAGCTCTTGAATTGTTGCTGGCTTTTCGACGTACCCCTTTTCTTTAAAATAACCCCAAAGAAAGAAGTGCAACGGTGTCGTTGACGTTTATGTGTGGTTCACATTCAACATCGGCCCTTGAAATTTAACCACCCTTTACAACTATTATGTATGCTTAGGTTGAAGACCCCATCTTCTTCCAAGCATACGTTTACAAGCATATAAAGCAATTTCTGCCTTCCTTACCCGTTCTTCAACATTTAATTTCCAGCTTAGTTTGGAGTCCAGAATTACTCCTAAGTACTTTGCGCTGGGTGATAGTGAGAGAGTTTGTCCGTTAAAATTTGGTAGGGTAGAGATTGGTACCTTATATCTGGTGATAAAGAGCATGAGTTCTGCTCCACGCGGGTTTAAACTTAGGCCACAGCCTGTGGCCCAAGAGTTAAGCTCGCTTAATACCCTTTGAATGATCCCATTGATCGTATTAGGACACAGTCTTAACGCCATTAGCACCACACTATCAGCGCACGCCATCGCTTTTACCCCACCTCTATTAAGTTTTATTAAGATTTTGCTAATCACACATAACCAAAGAAGTGGAGATAATACTCCCCGCTGTGGAGTACCCCTATGGACTCTCTTAGTTATGTTGATATAACCCATGTTAGCTTTGATGATCCTGGTTTCTAGCATAGAGATGATCCAATTGCTGATACAATTTTCCACCCCTAAGTGTATTAACGTGTCCTACTTAAATATAATTTAGCGTTAAAAAAGTTTTATTTTGTCGTTCGATTAATTCCGGCGGATTTTCATACTTTCGAAAAATAAGCATAAGTCCGCTTAGCCTTGCCTAGGCGATAATTTACATCAGCCGAGGTATCACCCCCTTCAGGCGTAAGAACGCTGCCTAGGTACTCAAATACCTCCACTTCATCAAGAGTGTCGTTATCGATGTAGAAAGGCTGCATATTTTGATGTTTGCCATGCCTTGCATTTCGTTGTGGCTAGCGGACAACAAACCTGTGACATCCGCATAAGCTAAGATCCCAAGCTTTTCATTTGTATACCACGTTTGGCGAAATTACAACATTAGGAGATCATGTGTGTGTAGTTTGACTACAAGGAAAAGTCCAAAATAAAAAAAACTGAGCTAGACTAGACTGAGCTAGAAACGACAGGAGCTTTCTCAGATAACTTCGAGTTCATTTATTCAAACTAGTCCCATCTGGCCTCGATACACTGTTTCGCGCGATCTAAAAGCTTTTCGAAAGATTGTTCCAGGTCATTAGCCGGAATCCGAAATATCCTTCAGGATGTCGGTACAAGCCTTTTAGATGGCCTCTACGGACGTAAAACGTTTTCTTTTCACAACCAAATGCAATTTTCGCAATAGGTAGAAGTCGCAAGTAGCCATATCAGCGATTTCTAGTCAAAGCATCAGTCACAAGAGTGGATCGATGAGATAGTGCATTATCATGCAATAAACGCCAGCTTCCTCTTTCGCGGTATTCAGGGCGAATTCGGCGAACGCGTTGTAACAAACGCTTCAAAATGCCAAGATGGAAAATAGCATTGCCGGTTTTGCTCCTTGGCATCGTAAAAACAAATTAGCATCGACTTGATCTTTGACTCCTCCAATCGGGATTTTTTGGGTGGTGGCTAATCTGGGGCCTTCCATTTGCCACTTTGACGCTTAGTTTCAGGTTAAAGTTGGAAACTCCACGTTTCGTTACCAGTTACAATGTTGTAAAGGAAGTTCTCGTCTTTCCCGCCTCTTTCGAATGTTGAATTCTGAGCAATTTTTGGTTCTCAGTTAACTTGTGCGGAATGGAGCGTACACAGACCTTTCGTAAGCCCAACTGATCAGTTAAAATGCGATAAATGTTGTTGTGATGTTTTGGGGATATTCAACTCCGATTCCATGAATTTCAATGATGATTTCGGTTTATTTTTGACACAATTTACGAACAATTTCGATGGAGTTTTCGGTGATTACTGATTTTGGGCCGCCCGTATATCCATTGTTATTTATGTCCTCACAACCATCTCTGAAACGTGTAAACCACTCATGAGCTCTGGCACGATATAGACAATCATCGCCATAAACATTTTTCATCAATTCAAATGTTTCGGTGATGAAAGGTCGCATGAAATTTACTTTATTTTCTCGAAAGCGCTGTAAATGTTGTTGAGAAAGTCGTATTCGAATGTGTTTCCGTTCCGAATACGGTACCCATTGCAAGCACAGCTTTCTGAAACCCAATACTTCCATTAAAATATCGCTGACCTGCCCAGTGAGATGCCTAGGGCTTACACTAAATCTCTTTAAGTCACTCGATGATTTTCCAATACGATTTCATGTATTTTTTCAATGATTTCTGGTGTCGCTCGCTAAATGTAAGCTCGCTAAATGTAAGCTTTGAATAAGCAGAAGCGAGAACTCAGCGGCACGTACGAGTTTGTTACAAAAATATAAATATAAATTGTGCACAAAATTGCCTAAGACCCGATCTGAGTGCCACCTATCGAGTCCAATTATGAAGCTTAATCATCTAGTGATCCACTCAAATCCACTTAAAAAATTTCTTTCAAATCGGTCCAGCCATTAAGGGGAGCTCAATTTCATACGCATTATTTATTTTGTACGCAATAAGTGGCACTGTTTTTGGGTGATGAAGACTCGTTCATCCATAGAGTGGACTACTTTACATCTAATGATGACAGGCCCCTCCATTTGTGGAACAACATCAAGACGCACACCACAAAAAAGGGAGGAGGAGCACGGCCAAACACCTAACAGAAGTGTACGCGCCAATTATTTATTTATTTTTTAATGATAACAGAAAGCACGTGTGTAGAAGGCTTGTGGCTTTATAAAAAAATATTTGTTACAAAATAAATGCTCATTAGTTGTTTGTAACTATTTCCACAAATTTCGCCTTTATTTTAGATTTCAGGGTGTATATTTCGACCTGCTGCAAAGATCACGCTAATTTCTCTTTCAAAGTTTATGCATATAGTTCATGCAGATAAATGGCATCGAAGCAGATAGATAACGGTGCAAAACAAATAAGTTTGCAAGCCACAAAGTATTATGAAGAACATATCGTCCTCTTAGTATTAAAATAGCCTATAAATTTTTTGATGTTTTGAGAAAATGAATTTCAAACTTTTTGTCGAAAGTAGCTCTCACTCAAATCTCGTTATGTCTGTAAATATTTATTATTTTTTGACTGACGTTTTGACCCACTTTGTGGAAATAGAATTTGACAAAATTTTGACCACATATAAAATTGACGATGGAGAATCCAAAAATTCAATAAAAAAATAATAGCCTATGAGCACAGCGTAATATAATCACCGGTCGTCTTCGTCTAGCTCGTCTAACGGTAGGCCCACGAAACTAGCTGTTTCGACGGGTTGGGTCCAGAGTTTAACCTGCTACGGTATCCAGAACGTAATTGTGCCAAGGTTACGTAATTGTGACAAGGGACTCTCGGGGAAGTTAAAACTCTTCGTCTACGATTGGTGTGGTGGTTGGACTCCGATAACGGCATTCGTGGGTCGGGAGCTTAAGAAGGTGGTGAGAGTCTCCTGATGAATGTCGTTTATGGCCTGTCTGTACACTGTCCGCTCCAGTAGCTGTCTGTCTGTTTTGTCTAGGATCTTGTCCGCGTAGTTGATGAAATGCCTCCTGATGTGCCTGGGAGGTGGTTCGGGCTCAAGTAGGTGTCTGCATGGGTGAGGCTTGCGGTAACACTCTAGCAGAAACTGCTTACTGAGTAATTTGTTATGCTCCTTAACAGGCAGCATAAGGGCCTCATCTTGTAGGTGTTGTATCAGTGACATCATAAGACATCCTGTCGCGGTGCTTAATGCAGTGTTTTGGCAGGTCTGAAGCTTCGTCCACTGCGAATCACTGGTTCCAGTTACTGCTATAACAACAACCACAAAAACAACAATGAAGAACATACAAATAGTTTAAAAAAAAGAAACGATCTGCTTTTTGTATGTAAGAAAATTACTAATTTTTACATCCAATACTTAAACCGAAAAGTGAATCTCCATATGCAGCTCAAATGTATTCCTCAAAAATTTAAGATATTGAGCCTCTATCCAATTCGTAACTTTACCAAGAAGTGGTTAAAGTGAATTTTTTTTTGTCCATCAAAAATTCTGTATTTCCCACCATCGGCATCCCTTTGTGTCGTTGCCAAGCCAAGGCTTTGACCAGCCAACAGTGTTGATTTTTGCACCTCTCTTTTCCGTTACTGCACTTACCACAATATGATGAGGAAGCACCATACGGTCAAACATATTGCCAGCCACTGCTAGGGGTGGCAAAAAATCGTTCTGTTCGCACAGGTTGCACGTAGCGGCCATGCGGTCGACCAGCGTGGAAACTTTTTTTTTGGACTCGTACGTGAATAAGTTAGCTTGCACTTTGGTAAATTTTTGTATTACTTTTAGAAATGGAATTTATGTTATTGCCAGCGGACGGCTATTATACGTGAATATGTACGGGCGCATATATGGAGCGACGGCCTCTGTTGCTGCTGAGCCTACCCTCTGCCGTGCACTGACCACTCAGAGCAGCGAATAGTTTTGAAAGTCGAATGTAAAGCGTTTTGCTGAGTACATTTTATGCCAAATTGCGAGTATCTCGTTGCTGTTTTTATTTTTATGAGCAATTTTATTTTATTTTTATTATTTTACGGTGAAATAATTTAAAAACCAAGTTGCATATGTGTTGGAGTGTTTGGTTTGGTCTGACCATTAGTGCTGGTTGCTAAAGAAGAATAAATAAATAAAGAAACCTGATGGGCACTTTTACTTTAATTTGATTGTGGCTCGTGGTTTTTGATCTTAACGATGCGCTTTCAAGAGATTTTTTTTGCCAATGTGAATTCAAATGTAAATTTACTCCCACACATGCAACTAAATGTGTATGAATATCCAGTAGGTAGCCTTTATAGCTGACAAGCCTAGAGCCAAAAAGTTATTGTCTCATTGTTATAAAAAATTCAATGAGCTAAATACAAACAATAAAAATACAAATTGTACAAATTCATTTCGAAAAAACCGACAAGCGAGGAGTTTTCGCACAAACCTGGATTGGGCCACAAGGCAAAATAATATTAGATAGCGAGAAAATGGAAATAACCGACAATTTTAGTGTTTTCCAAGTGCTCGAGAACTTAAAATGATAATACAAATTGAGGAGTTTGGGCTAGAAATACTCTGAATTTGTAAAAAAGTCATCCCAGTACCCTTCTATGCTTGAAATTTATTATGTATCGGGTGATTTTTAAGAACTTGGGCTCGGAGAAATACTCTGAATCCGTGAAGGAGTCTTCGGAGTGCGTGTTTTTTTAAAAGCTTGTTTACACATTTATTTAAAATGCCTACACAAAACAGAAAATTTTTTGGATTGAATTTTTTGTATTATAATCTGGTGGATATATATAATTGGCGCGTACACCCCTCTGGGTGTTTGACCGAGCTCCTCTTTCTATTTGTGGTATGCGTTTTGATTTTGTTGAACAAATGGAGGGACCTACAGTTTCAAGCCGACTTCGAACGGCAGATATTTTATATAAGGAGCTTTTTCATGATGTTGGCCAATAGGAACAAAATACTACCGAAAATACTACCAGAAAGTTCGGCGGCTTACAGAAGGTTTTAAGACCGGGGCGTTTTCCTTTAAGAACAAAGACGGCGATCTGGTGACTGACATCCAGCGCATTCATAAATTATGAAGGGAGCCATCTCGAACCGGTTAAATAGTGATAGCTGTGCATGTCACAGAGAATGTGAAGATCCCGATACCCCAATTATTGACGACGGAATTGTCGTTCCGCTACCCGACCATGACTAGGTGAGAATAGCGATAACGCGGCTAAAGAAGAATAAAGTCGCGGGCGCCGACGGACTACCGGCTGAGCTATTCAAACATGGCGGCGAGGAGCTCGTAAGGTGCATGCAACAGCTTCTATGCAAAATATGGTCGGATGAAAGCATGCCTACCGATTGGAATTTAAGTGTGCTCTGCCCATTCCATAAGAAGGGCGATCCTGCAATCTGTGCCAATTACCGTGGGATTAGTCTTCTAAATAACGCCTATAAGGTTCTAGCGAATGTATTGTGTGAAAGGCTGAAGCCCATCATCAGCCAGCTGATTGGACCTTATCAGTGGGGCTTTAGACCTGGAAAGTCTACCGTCGACCAAATATTCACAATACGCCAAATCTTGGAAAAGACCCATGAAAGGAGAATCGACACACGCCATATTTGCGTCGGTTTGAAAAGAAGTTGCCTACATGCCGCGATGTCTGAATTTGGTATCCGCACAAAACTAATACGGCTATGAAAGCTTACGTTGCTCAACACCAGCAGCGCCGACGGAATTGGAAAGGACCTCTCCGAGCCGTTTGATGCCAAATGGGGTTTTAGGCAGGGTGACTCGCTGTCGAATGACTTCTTTAACTGATGTTGTAGAGGATCGTACGAGCAGCAGAACTTAATCGATCAGGCACAATTTTTTCTAGGAGCATACAACTGTCTCCGTGTGCCGATGATATTGACATAATTGGCCTTAACAACCGCGCTGTTAGTTCTGCCTTCTCCAAACTGGATAAAGAGGCAAAGCGAATGGATCTGGTGGTGAACGAGGACAAAACAAAGTACCTCCTGTCATCAAACAAACAGTCGGCGCACTCGCATATCGGCACCCACGTCACTGTTGACAGTTATGATTTCAAGGTTGTAAAAGACATCGTTTATTTAGGAACCAGCATTAATACCGATAACAATGTCAGTCTAGAAATCAAACGTAGGATCTCGTTTGCCAACAAGTAGCACTTTGGACTAAGTAGGTCATTGAGTAGAAAAGTCCTCTCTCGACGAAAACAACTACTACTCTATAAGACTCTCATCATGCCTGTATTGTCATCGTATGGAGCAGAAGCGTGGACGATGATTACATCCGATGAAGCAACGCTTGGATCGTTTGAGAGAAAGATTCTGCGCAAGACTTTTGGACCTTTGCACGTTGGCAAAGGCGAATATCGCAGACGATGGAACGATGAGCTGTATGAGTTTTACGACGACATAGACATAGCGCAGCGCATAAAGATCCAGTGGATGTGGTGGCTGGGTCATGTCGTCCGGATGGATACAAACGCTCCGGCTCTGAAAGTTCTCGATGCGGTACCAGCTGGTGGTAGCAGAGGAAGAGGAAGGCCTCCTCTGCGTTGGAAAGATAAGGTGGAGAAGGAATTGGCTTCACTTGGTGTGTTCAACTGGCGCCGGTTAGCACGAGAAAGGAACGACTGGTGCGCTTTGTTGAATTCAAATTTTAGAAGCAAAATAAGCTTTTTCGTGGCACTCCACATTACACTCGTATGTTTGCCATTGACTGACCCAGGGCATTAGTCATGAAATAATAGAAAATTTGTTTTTTGTTTTTTGTGTGATAGAGCCGCTTCTTGACACGCATTGGCAGACTGCCATGGGAAACTCCCGTGAGAGGGTTCAATAAAAACTCGTGTTAGAAATGAAGACTCCAGTTTTTGAATTTTATTTTTTCAACACAGTCCCCTTTTAGTAGCGCCCAACGCTCCGACCATTGTTTAACTCCTCCAAAAAATAGAATTTGTCGAACTGTCCAAAATTTCTGTCTTGGTGATGACTTCCTCGTTTGAACTAAATGTTTGTCCCGCGAGCCATTTCTTCATGTTAGGGAACAAGAAAAAGTTGCAGGAAGCTAGATAGGGTGAATATGGGGGCTGCTGCTGCAATTCATAACGCGATTAGTGCCATTTGGCGGCGACAACTCCGCATGAATAGTACGTTATCGTGCTGAAACAGCACCTTCTTTTTGACCAAATACGGCCATGTCTCCTTCATATGTTTGTGGGAGCGGTCCAATAACTCACTGTAGTATTGCGCAGTGATCGTTCTTCCTTTTAGTAAAAAGATCCAGGAGGATGAGGCCGTTCGCATCTCAGAAAATCATCGCCATGATCTTTCCGGCCGATGGGACTTTCTTCGCCCTCTTTGGAGCAGTTTCACCGGAAGAAATCCATTGTTCTGATTGTTTTGATTTTTGTTTAGTTTCTGGTGAGTAATGATGAATCCAAGTTTCATCAACGGTGATAGCTCGACGCAAACCTTCCTTCAGACCTCGCCGCACGCGGCTGTTATTGCATGGGAGCAATCGCGACTCCCATCTGGCCGGCAAGTCTTTAATTGCCAACTTATTATGTAAAATTTTAATTGCCGTTCTGGTCGACACAACTATGGCCTCTGTTACTTCGCGAATTTTTGTTTATCGAGCAGCGAGAATATTGTAGTGGACTTTTCGAATAATTTTCTCGGTAACCACGTCTGTCGGGCGGCCTGGTCGCTCTTCATCAAATACGGATGTTTGTTTAAATTCTTTGAACCAATATCTAACTTTGGTCATAGATGACGAAGCATCCCCATAGACAGCATTCAACTTTGCATTTATCTCCTCGCATTTTTTCCCTTCCAAAAACAAAAAGCGAATTACCGAACGATACGGCTCTTTTTCCATCTTAGCGAAAATCACGAACTCCGTCTTACTTGAATAGCTGCCAAACCCAAGCAAATTTATCAATCAGTCTGAAATTTGTTTGGCTGTCGCTTGATAGATGGCAGCACACGATGCTAACACCAACTTCCCTCAGGAACGCCTTCTTTCATTAAATGCGGGTACTTTTTGAACCGCCCTTATATTTCTGCCATGAAAGAGCTGCTCTCAGGAAGAGGAAGAACTCGGCCAAACACCCAAGAAAGTGTGTAAGTGCCATTTATATATAAAAGTATGTGAATATTTTATAATAAAAGCTCGGAAAATGTTTTGTACAAGGTGAAGTCCAAAATAATCAAGGCTGGCGTCATGAAAATGTTTTTGATGTTTTGGCGCCATCTTTTTAATGAGTTAGTGCGTTGGAAATTACATCCCTAACTAACTTCCAGGTAAACCTTGGTGACATTTGGTTCACTGAAAGCAAAGTTATTGCATCTAAAGTGTCAGTATGTGTGTGTCAACGGTACAAAAATGAGTTTTGAACAAAGAGCTAATATCAAATTTTGTTTTAAAATCGGTGAAACATTTACCGAAACATTTGAATTGATGAATAAAGTTTGTGGGGATTATCGTCTATCTCGTGCCAGAGTTCATGAGTGGTTTACACGTTTCAGAGATGGTTCTGAGGACATAAATGACAATGAACATACGGGCAGCCCAAAATCAGTAATCATTGAAAACTACAGGGTTGGCCATATTAAACTGACCCATTGAGTAACCCTATAACTTTTTACTGTAATTTGAAATCTAAGGTTTACGTCAACAAGCCAAAGACACTAGGCGCACTTAAGGCCAATATCCGACGGGAAATAGCCGCCATATCGGCCGAGACGCTGGCCAAAACTATGGAAAACGCCGAAAAACGGGCACATTACGCTATACGAGCTAAGGGCGACCAGTTGCGCGATATCATATTCAAAAAGTGATGTGAACGAATCTCCTTGAACTAAATTAAATGTTTTTCACAATGAAACACAAAAAAATGTTTCTTTTTCCATATTTTTTTAATAATCACATGGGTCAGTTTAAGATGGCCAACCCTGTACATATCCAAATACGTGCTAAGGGCGACCACTTGCGCGATATCATATTCAAAAAGTGATGTAAACGAATCTCCTTGAACTAAATTAAATGTTTTTCACAATGAAACACAAAAAAATGTTTCTTTTTCCATATTTTTTTAATAATCACATGGGTCAGTTTAATATGGCCAACCCTGTACATCAAAATTGTTCGTAAATTTATCAAAAATTACCCGAAATCATAATTCAAATTCATGGAATCGTCTCCAAAACATCGATTTATCGCGTTTTTATAATTTGGGCTTACGAAATGTCTGTGCACGTTTCATTCCGCACAAGTTAACCGAGGACCAAAAATTGCTCAGAATTCAACATTCGAAAGGCGAAATTAAAGAGTCGGAAAAGACGAGAATATCCTTTACAACATTGAAACTGGTGATGAAACGTAGTGTTTCCAACATGAACGTCAAACTAAGCGTCAAAGTGCCGAATGGAAGGCCTCAGACGAGCCACCCCCCAAAAAATCGCGTTTAGAGAAGTCAAAAATCACGCCGATGCTCATTTGTTTTTACGATTCCAAGGGAATTGTCCACGAGAAATTCGTGCCAAGGGGCCAAACCGTCAATGCAATTTTCTATCTTGGCGCTGTGAAGCGTTTGTTACATCGCATTCGTCGAATTCGCCCTGAATACCGCGAAGGAGGAAGCTGGCGTTTATTGCATGATAATGCACCATCTCATTGATTCACTCACGTGACTGATTTTTGACTAGAAATCGCTCCTTGTGACTTCAAACTATTCGGAAAATTATATTTGGCCGTGAAAGGAATACGTTTGGCGTCCGCGAATGCCATCCAAAAAACTTGTACCGACATCCTGAAGGACATTTCGGATTCCGGTCAATGACTTAGAACACTTTTTCGAAAAGCTTTTAGATCGCGCAAAACAGTGTATCGATGGCAGAGGGGATTATTTTAAATAAATAAACTCGAAGTTATTAGAAAAAGGGTCGTGTCGTTTCTATTTTAGCTCAGTCTTGTTTATTTTGGACTTCACCTTGTTATCTGTGGCCCTTTACGTTTTACTTTTCAGGCTAAGTTAGAGAGTGTCATTGATGTCCTATGTCCCAGGATATAGGTGACATAAAAACTTTTGAACTTTTTGGCTATATTGCTGCTCTTCTTATGCTTATGTTGACCAATCCCAATGTTGCGCCAAAGAATAATTAATTCGTTTTCACGCATTATATCTCCATCGATTGGTATTTGCCATTTATTTCAGTGTTCCACATTAATGCGTAGAAAAACGCTTTTTCTCAACCAATGGTACAATGTGTAGCGAATCAATAGACAATTTTGTTGGCTACCATTGTTGTATTTATATTAAACTAAAGCTTACTGGTTCTATCCTTACTTTTCTTACTTGTAAATGGTGCAGTTTCGTTTATATTTTTTTAAAGATGCAATTCATATTTTGTAGGTCGATGGTACTCCTAATGCCTTCTAGTTGCTTTTTCTCTTTCGCCGAATTTTTTAAATGTATGCATTTAATTACTCTAGATATGTATTTAATGAGTTCCCATTTCTCTGAATATTTCACTTTGGTAATTGACACTGAGGTGTTAGGTGATTTTAACGCACGAATCGGCAAGGAGGAAAACTTCAGACGTGTTGGGGGCCCACACTCCCGTCATAATGTGGTGTCATGCAATGGAGAAAGGCTCTGTCAGTTCGCAACTAGCACGAATATGTATCTAAGTAGTACTCATTTCCCGCACAAGAACATTCACAAAGGAACTTGGACAATCCCTGGAACCTCCTTATCCAATCAAATTGACCTTGTTTTAATATCGAGACGGTGGAAATCCTCAATAACAGACATTCACTCATGCCGCAGTGCAAATATTGATAGCGATCATTTTCTAGTAAAAATAAAATTTAATTATCGCATAACCATGCACAAGCAAGAAAAAGGTTTAACGAGACCAAAATGGAACACAGGGCAACTTGCACACCCTACAGACGCCAAAATATTTTAAAACTTATTTCTGCACCACTATGAGCCGCACGCCCAACATGAAAATATCGATGCAGAGTGGGAGAATATAAAACTATCTCTTACTAACGCCGCCACTGAAAGCATAGGAAAGCTGACTAAAACAGAAAACAATAAATGGTTCGACGCTGAATGCGCCCAGGCAATAGTTAAGAAAAATGAAGCTCGGCAAAGAATGCGAAGAAGGCCCACCAGAGCAAGTAAAGAGGCATACAAAGCCGAGAGAATTGTCGCCACTAAATTATGCCGCGCCAAGAGAAAGCAGTCGCAAAAGAGGGAACTTGGAGAACTCGTGACGGATTATCACACCAAAGACATTAGAAAATTTTACAAGCGTGTCAAACAACAAACAAAAGACTTTCTGCCTCGTCTTAACATCTGTAAGGATAAAAACGGAGTTAT
The DNA here is from genome assembly GCF_027943255.1 of Anastrepha obliqua. NCBI lineage: Eukaryota > Metazoa > Arthropoda > Insecta > Diptera > Tephritidae > Anastrepha > Anastrepha obliqua. The sequence goes on along the minus strand of NC_072892.1, from coordinate 149,912,896 downwards.
ATTATCTGAAGAAAGTAGCGTTATCGAGCGGTGGAAAGAGTTCTTTTCAGATCTATATAACCCCGTCACTGCAAGCGCATCATCTCTCATAAACTTTACGACCGATAATAATGCGGCGGAGCCGGAACCAACTTTGATGGAACTTGATAAAGCTATTACTAAGAGACTAAGAGCCCGCGACGCCCAGACCTTCGTTAAATTATAAAAGTTGGAAATTTTTCTATATACGTCTCCTATACAGGTATAAGCAAACCCAGATTATTAAACCTGGGTCGCGGTGGCTTTGGCAGGTAACAGGCAGTAAAGGTGAGTAAAATTGAGTCTCAAATTTGTAATAGTATAAAGCTTAGTTTTTATACATTTCAACTTACAATCATATCAGAAACTGCCTCGTCCATTGGCGGACACTTAGGGCGGTAACAACCCCTCCCCAGACACCCTAACATTCTAGTTATTTATAAATCTACTTTCGTCATAGTATAAAATCTAATTTTTATATATGTTATTCAGAGATCTATAAAAATAATGTTTTCACAATCCCCAGACAGTTTCGATGGTTCCCCTATCTTCCCAGACATAATGAAGTCCACTCCAGGCGTGAGCGCGATGAATATATATGTACGTTGGCGCGAGTGAAATAGTGCGATCTGTTCTCTAAATTTATCAAGAAAATTCATTATATACATTTATAACAGATAAAAAAAGTAAATTTTTAAAGGAGAACGCAGAAAAATTTTCATATTAACAAATTATTAAATCAACAATACAATAATGCGATTTTTATTGAGTCAAGTGGAGATCTACGAAAGTTGTAAATATCAATCGAAAATTTTTTCTAGTATTGTGCAGAAAAAAATACGAAAAATCGACAGCTGATGGTAAAATTCTAGAAGTTTAAAGTTAAGAAGATAAATTTGTATGCATGTTAGTTTTACTGTAAGGAGAGAGAATAATTTAGATCGTAATTGAACCAATCGAAAAAGATTTCAATTATATTTATAATTATAGCCATTACAATACAAAGTAAAAATATAATGTGTCAAACATTATTATTAAATCAAAAAAAATATTTAATCAACTTCATCGTCCTCGTCGGTATCTCGATTATCTTCATCACCGCTACTCCATTCTGCGGATTTGTCCTCATGAATGTCATCGTCTTCATCAGCTTCTGTAATAATTAAAGCAAGTTAGAATAATTATGAATCGTTGATAATTTCTTCATAAACAGTGAACATTATAACATACCTGACAAAGTTTGTAGAGAATCACTGACATAAGTAGGTAGCTGATCTCCTTCAAACCATTTAAAATGGTATTGATCATTTTCCAGTACCCAGCCATTATTTTCAGGTTTATGTGAAGTAGGTTTTCTTAAGTGAGCATTGTTCCAAATCGTACAAATATAATTAGCTCGTAAAAAATGCTGTAGTAGCTCATTTTCACAAGGTGGTAAACTGCTAGCATCAAAGTTTCTCAATTTTTTTCGATTGAAAGCCTCATTAATGTCGGAAACTTTGTATGAGTCTATAAACATCTGAACTCTTATGACGAGAACACTTTATGCTTTTTTTCCGCTTCTGATTACACCCACCGAGAAGAGTTGAATAAAAGTCCATTAAGGGTGGTATAGAGACTTCTCCTGTTATCAAAAGTTGCGCTGTTATATTTTTAGAAGTTAATTTATTTTTTTCAATTTTCAGAATTAGTTTCCTTAAAAGTAATGTGGACTTCTGTAAAATATTTTCTGTGTGTAATCTGTCAATCATCTATTGATTGTAAATATTTAGGTGCGACAATTTTTTTATTTCGAATAGTAAAAAATTTTATATCTTCAGAATATAATATACTTTCATAATTTTTTCTTCGAGATGGTGTGCTGTGAAAACGAAGTTCATTTCAACGGAATTATCTTGATAAATTTTTTCCAATGACTCTTTATACAGTTCATGTACATAAATATATTAAAAAATAACATCGTCCCTTTTTAATAATATCTTCTTCGATAATGCTGCCAATTTCGTCAAAAACTTGTCTGTGATACTCTCGATTGTAATGCCAATGACTTTTACTAGATGATTTTTTTTTAGACGACACATCATTGTTAAAATGAACTCGACAATCAGTATGATAATATATTTTTGGAGCAGAGTAATTATTCAATGTAGTTGAAAACTCGTTATATTCTTCTAAACCTTCAATGTTAGAAAAAATACTACCTTTAAATTGGTTTGTTTCAGCAGCATGAAGTGGAAGCATTTTTGAGCGCACTTTCTTCTTCTGTTTATTACAAAATAGACAAACAATCGGAGAGTCATTACTACTGACAACATTTTCGGGTTGAGTATTTACGTCCTCAATTACATTGTTTACTTCAGTAACATCTGGTGTACTAATGTCACCATTTTTTTGATAACTTGTCGATTGTAAGACCTCTGATTCACTAGCTAAAGTCGATTGTGAAATTGTTTAAGGTTCTGTATGTTGAGGCGGTAAATGAGATTGTTCTGTGGAGGTTGAAGGCTGGAGCTTTATCAATTCAGAATATAAATTTTGTTCTGATGATGTTGGAGATTTTGTTGCGAGTTCGGTAGTGAACTCAGGTACTATCGGTGTATCTGGAGATAAATTGTCTGCACTAATCGACTCTTTGTTTACTCTTTTTTTCTTTTTTAAATCTGCAGGCTCCGAATTGTAGTACTGTTTATTAACGCCTGTGAATGTTTTATGGCATTCCCGGTGATAACCTCCATCTGTATATTCATCAGGCAAAATAACATTCGCATATTTAAGGTTGTGTGTTTTTCTGACTTTCAAAACAGTTCGGCACTTCTTTAATGTCTCTTCAGAAAGCAATATTAATTTCCCCTCACTTTTCTTACAAATAAAACAACTTAATTTGTTTTTTTCCGGTTCCTCCGTTTCCATGACAACACTTTATCACAACTAGACCACTTATTTTATAATAAATTTTGCAAATAAATTATTAAACGCTTGCTGTACGTAGAACAGTTCACACTACATAATATACAATACGGAGTATTATACAGAATATAAGACAGCTGATGCGCAGAAAAAGATCGCCGTAGACCAATCGCGCTATTTCACTCGCGCCAACGTACATATATATTCATCGCGCTCACGCCTGGAGTGGACTTCATTATGTCTGGGAAGATAGGGGAACCATCGAAACTGTCTGGGGATTGTGAAAACATTATTTTTATAGATCTCTGAATAACATATATAAAAATTAGATTTTATACTATGACGAAAGTAGATTTATAAATAACTAGAATGTTAGGGTGTCTGGGGAGGGGTTGTTACCGCCCTAAGTGTCCGCCAATGGACGAGGCAGTTTCTGATATGATTGTAAGTTGAAATGTATAAAAACTAAGCTTTATACTATTACAAATTTGAGACTCAATTTTACTCACCTTTACTGCCTGTTACCTGCCAAAGCCACCGCGACCCAGGTTTAATAATCTGGGTTTGCTTATACCTGTATAGGAGACGTATATAGAAAAATTTCCAACTTTTATAATTTAACGAAGGTCTGGGCGTCGCGGGCTCTCACTCTATAATATGAGTAACAATACGGCTCCTGGGGAAGATGGCATTCCCATAGAGCTGCTGAAGTACCTCGACAACAACGGACGTCAAGTTCTGCTACACCTCTTTTTAAGAATATGGCACCGAGGCAGCATTCCGGAAGCATGGCGTGTAGGGTTGGTAACTCCTATTCACAAAAAGAGAGACAAATTAAGCTGTGAAAACTACACTCTCCTAGATTCCACATATAAAATCTTTTCTCGAATCCGCGCATCCCGGCTAACCGCGGAAGCAGAAAAAATCTTGGGCGAATACCAAGGCGGATTTCGCCCAGGTCGATCAACAACATATAATATCAAATCTTTATGTTAAAGCAAAATCTTGAAAATCTTTAAATGCTATGAATGCAACTAAGACGTACACATCCTGTTTGTCGATTTCTAACAAGCCTTAGATAGTATCCTCTGAGACAAAATCCCAGAAACGCTCTCCAACTTGGGTATCAGCGACAAACTTATTCAGCTGGTCATGGCAACATTAACTAACACCACTGGAAAAGTAGTTGTACAACCAGCAGTCTCAAAGCCTTTCGAAATCTCCTGTGGCGTAAAACAAGGCAACGCGCTTTCCACATCTTTATTTAATCTCCTTCTTCACTATGCGATAAAAAACGAAGTGAAGTTTGGAAACCTTTTTAGTCGCTCAGGAATAACAATCACGTATGCGGATGATATCGCAATAGTGGTAAGGAACAAAAGATATCTCATTGAAACCTTCTGTAATATTGAATTTCGTGCAAAATCAGTAGGCCTCAGAATAAATGAAGGCAAAACTAAATATCTGAAGGCCTCCCGCGGCGAAGAAAGACGAAGTCCAGAAAATATCCAAATCGGGCCATTAACCTTTGAAGGTGTTCAACACTTCAAATATTTGGGAGTGTTAATAAAAAATGACAACAGTAGTTACGGCACAATAAAAATAAATAAATAATTGGCGCGTACACTTCTGTTAGGTGTTTGGCCGAGCTCCTCCTCCTATTTGTGGTGTGCGTCTTGGTGTTGTTCCACAAATGGAGGGACCTACAGTTACAAGCCGACTCCGAACGGCAGATATTTTTATGAGGAGCTTTTTCATGGCAGAAATACACTCGGAGATTTGCCATTGCCTGCCGAGGGGCGACCGCTATTAGAAAAATGTTTTTATTAATTTTGCTTTCACCGAGATTCGAACCAACGACCTCTCAGTGAACTCCGAATGGTGATCACGCACCAACCCATTCGGCTACGGCGGCCGACACAATACAAGACACAATACAAGACAGAATAATGGCAGCAAACAAAGCATATTACGCCCACACAAAATTGTTGAAGGCCAAACTGCTCACACGTGAATGTAAACTCCGCCTCTACCAGTCAATAATACTACCGGTGCTGTCCTACGGCTGCGAGTGCTGGACATTGACAAGCAAAGACGAAAGTAGCTTAAGAGTTTTCGAACGAAAAGTATTCCGAAGGGTGTTTGGCCCCATACGCTGCAACGATGGAACGTACCGAATGCGCTACAACGATGAGTTGCTAAACTTATGCCAGGGAGAAGACGTCGTGAAATAAATCCCAAAGGATTAGGGCGCATTAGGGCGGGTCGATTTAAAAATCGCTCATTGCTCTGTAAAAATCGTATTGTAGGGATCAAAATAAGAAACTTTGCCGAAGGAACCATACCTCTAAAACGAACTCTGATGTCCCCCAATTTGGGTCGAACGAAAAATCCCACTTTGACCCATTTAGAGTGCTCCAATCGAGTCCAAATGTATGACCGACCCCCCCTAACTTTGGACGGTCGATCCACCCATGCCAGTGGCACACGCCCTGGAACTCCCTTGGGGGTTCCCCATACAATCATTTCAAAATATCACCATTTTCGGCCTTTACATGAGAAAAGAAACTAAAAAGTTCGACCCAAATTGGGGGACATTAGAATTCGTTTTAGAGGTATGGTTCCTTCGGCAAAGTTTCTTATTTTGATCCCTAGAATATGATTTTCACAGAGCAAGGGGCGATTTTTTTGCCTCTCCACAAAAGGCACTAAAAGTTCGACCCAAATTGGGGGACATCAGAATTCGTTTTAGAGGTATGGTTCCTTCGGCAAAGTTTCTTATTTTGATCCCTAGAATATGATTTTCACAGAGCAACGGGCAATTTTTTTTCCTCCCCACAAATCGACCCGGCCTAGTGCGCATGGAAGACAGCCGCCCTCGAAAATCTTTTTTATCAACGAATTGTCTAATGACCCGAGCCCGAGGACGTCCAAGGTTAACCTGGCTTGACCAAGCCATAGTCGACCTGAAAAAGCTACGAGTTAGGAGCTGGAGATCTGTTGCTTTGAACAGTGCAGATTGGAAGAGGATTGTGGATGAAGCTAAAGCTCACCCTGAGCCGTAATCGCTATTTGATGATGATGATGAATTGACAGTGAGATCGTTGATTTTTATTTTAAATTCATTCGGCATATTCGGACTTCTCTCGAAGATAAATACTTACTTATTTTAAACACAGACACACCAATGAATTGAAATATGAACGTAGGAGTGTGCAGTGCAATGCAAAGAAAATTAAAAATACAAGCAAATAATTCCTTTAGTATTCACATCAGGCAGCCATGCTCAAGAATTTTCATTAAATCGTCGCAGTATTTGTTTCAGGGTTCTTTGTATGCGTGCAATGCAATGTACAGTCAGCCCACTACTAACCAACTACAAGTGGTAATCTGTGAAGGAGAGAAGCTAAGAATTATAGAGTTAGATGAGAGCAATTATAAGTATTCAAATGTTTATATGTGCGTGTGAAAATTTAATCTTCTAGTTAATTTGGCTAACTTTAATTTTAATTTAAAGGCAATTTTAATCAACTACTTTTAATTGATGCCTATTTGAATTGCTTTTGAATGGCCATGGTACCGAAAAAGTTACATTTTTTTAGCTATCTTTTATTGTTATTATTATTAAAGCTTTTTTTAATTTTAGCAGATTCTGAGGCTTACCGCCCCATAATTTATGTGGATGCACGGCAATACCAAAGCGATGTAGCATTTTTCTGCCTAGTGCTGGATATTCAGAAAAATGTGTTGTGAATTTTCAGGGGAAGGCCTCAGTGAGACCAATTTTGTGCAAATGACATTCTCAGGCTGCAATGGCCTGCATAATAATTAGTTAAAAGGCTTAAGACAACTCTAATGAGCGAAAGTAGCCTATCAGAAACTCCTCTGCTCAGGAATTGTTTCATTAGTTGCTGTGCGATAGAATTTCGCTAGTGTTCAACAAATTTTTTTTTCTGCCATTTTCTGCGAAATTCGCTAATGTGGCCTGTGCCTCTCTTTTTAGCTAGATAATCAGCCATTTCCATTTCCTCATATCTCTCATGTCCAGGAACCCAATCTAAAAATAGTGTGTTGAAGTTCTCTCGCATGTTCAGAAGGTCCTTGCAGTCATTTATCATTTTTGCGGTTGATAGAAGGGCTTTCAAAACCACCGGACTATCTGAAAATGAATAAATGTGGGTTCCTCACATTTTCCTATGCAGACTTGGCGTATATTAGACGTATAAGAAAGAGTCTTTCACAAGTGACGCCTCGATGTGAGTAGTGAATAATTCCTAGAAGGTACCTTTTTATTTCATCTTTGATATTTGTCAAAATTATTGAAACTTATTATGAAAATGGCCGATCCTTAAAAACTACATATCGCAAAATTCGTAATTGCTTTTGTGAAAATAATCACCGGAATGAGTCGACAATTTCAAGGAACTGATTGTGTAGATTTTGTGAGATTGCATTATATTTGGCGGGGAAATCACAACCAGCGATTGTTCGTGATTTCGAGCACCTTAAAATAAATAAAGTTTTTGCTTATCGCACCATTTCTCGTTACAATGATACTGATAACATATCGAAACGTCATGGAGGTGGTTATCAAAAGACTACAACGTCACGACAAATGGTTCAAATAGTGAAGAAGCGACTGGAGCGAAGTCCCCGACGAAGTGCCAATCAAATGGCGAAAGTACAGAAAATATCTCACCGTAGCATCCGCCGCATACTGAAAAATGATCTCAAAGTCAAGCCTTACAAGATCCAAAAGGCCCATGATCTCACATCAAAGCCGCAACAAGTCAGACAGTCAGACTTGAAAAAGCGAAGGAGTTGCTTCGCTTGGCCGAAAGCGGTCAATTTCCGAACTTTGTGTTTTCTGACCAGAAAATTTTTCAAATTGAGCAACTTGTAAATTGTCAAAACGACAAGATTTATTTGGTCGACCGTTTATACGAGAATTTGAGTCATCGATTGGCCACCAGGAGGCAACACCCGCCACAGGTAATAGTTTGGGCCGCTTTAACCGCAGATGGGCGCTCTGTAATCTTTTCATCGGGTCTGGCGTCAAGGTAAATACGAAATATTACCGAGAAAGTATTCTGGAGGTCGCCCTGAAGTCGTGGGCAGACAATCATTTCGGTGGCAGACCATGGACGTGGCAATAGAACTCTGCACCGTCTCACAAAGCTCGAGTGAACCAAGCCAAGAATGGCTAAAAAACAACGTTCCGAACTTCATAACGCCCACACAATGGAGTGATAATCTTATTATATAAAATTGTAGCTAAAAACTTGTAATAATATAATAGTTTTGTGTCTGCAGTTTGCTCGATGGCCGACACTTCGACCTAATCGATATTCTGTGTCCCACTACATGGTTTAGAAGTATTTAGTTAATACAAGTCCTATTAACTGGCACTACAACTACATGAAATATACTATAATAGGTTCTATTTAAACTAGGTGCTGCTTGCCGAAGGTCGGCAATTGGTTGAAAGCAATTTTTTTTCAGTAAATTTTCACCTTTGCGGAAAAGTTTCAGAGTATCTGCAACAGGAGCATTCTTCATTTCATTTGGATGCATTTGATCTCGATGGTAGTGGTGTAGTCTTGTCTTTGCCCAGGCAATATAGTTGCGCAAGATATGCTCTGTGATTTCATCGTTCTCCATTCAAAGTCCACACTCTGTCCCAATCCCAATGTGAGAGATGGTATTTTAAGTCTAATTAACACATGTTATGAGTTGCCAATGTAGGTGAGACGTCTTACAAATCTTTAGGTTTGGCGGAGATCTCGCGCCGACATCGCCCGTAGCGAGTTCATCAGCAATTTCATTACCTTTTACTCCACAGTGATCCGGAACCCAGCGAAGTACAGTTCTGTTTGTTGCACTAAGTCAGATTAGGTTGTTAATGCATTCGTACATCAGTTTCGACTCCATAGTCAAGCTAGCGCTTTTAATGCAGCTTGACCATGCTATGTATGCACACTTGTTGCCTCTCATATGATTTCTTCTCGCACATATTGAATTCGCTTCAATTTCAACGTGAAAGACGCTAGATTCCCCCATTGGCTCGAAGATTTTCGTGTTTTGGTCTCGCACCGACTCCTGTATTTGCTTTCGAGTTGTTTGTAAACTATTTCCAACTTCAGGGATCGACCCAAAGAGCTTTGAATTCCCATTCATCGCGGTCTGTGATTAGAATTTCAAATTTACAGTAGAGAAACGCATTTTGGAATTATATAGTCTGTTAATGATATTCTGATGTGGTGATCGAACTCAAAGAATTATTGTGACACAATTTATTTAAATCAAACCGTAACAATTTTTTTTATGGTGATGACTTAAAAATAGACTGGTTGAAGTAGAATTAATTTTTTGGTAAAAAAGAAATAACACAATAATTGCAAATGATGTCGGAGTAAAGGCCAAAAACGAATTTCGAACGAATTTGTTACTGTGGCGAATAGTCACAGTGACGAATCTAAAATTAAAAAAAAAATTAACAATAATCTACTTTTATGTTACATTATTGCATTTTTCGAAAGATCAAATATGGCAATACATGGAATATGACCCCTTTCATATAGCTGCGTTGGCTGTCTTCGCAGTAGATTACCCTCTTAACCCAGTTTTCCAAGACCTTGGTGTTGGTTTCTGGCTTTATCTCATAAGTGGCATTCTCAATATACGCCTTAAGAGCCTAAATCGTTAATGCATAATTCGCATTACATCGGTTCTTAAGAATCCTAGAAGATCCTAACGGACTCAAGTCACAGCTTGGAGGCGGACAATTGACATTGCCGAGGCGGGTGGCAAAACGATTATCAAACTTGGTGTGCGAAAGATCGATTGTGGCATTGTGGTGTTCATGAGGAGCCATTCTACATTTTGCTGATCTCTCTTGAAGCCTTTTCTTATTACCTCTCGGGTCACCTCCTAACAACACATTCGATTACACAAGATGTTCCTTTATCGCCTCACCCATACTAATGTTAAGCTCGAACTCAGCTAAGAATATCTCTTTTCTAAAATCAGTTTTGGTCAAAGTTTGGTATTGTTTGGTCCAATTGTAGTCAAGTCAAAAGTATTTGGTATTTTTGTCAAAAATGACAAAAGCATTCCAAATAACAAATGAAGAGTTTCCGCGTACCATGACCCTTCTAAGTATGATTTCTCTCCTGGTATGACTCCGATATAACTGTCTTTTTTTTCCTTTGTCGGGACAGACAAGTCCAGCACTCAGACACAATTAAATCCACTGTACTGCACTCGGGTTCTCTTTTTAATTTTCTTTAAATCTACTTGACCTCCGAAGAAATGAGGGTCCAATGAGGGTCACTTCTTAACTGCCTTCTCGATCCATTTATTTATTTTTTTACTATTTTCTGGTCATACTCTTCTTGCCACTTGCCTTCATGCGCTAAATGTAATCAAAGAAGTTATATTGAGAAAAACGTGCTCGTAAAAACCGTCTGTCGTTCGGAGTTGTCTGCAAACTGTAGGTGCCTCCATTTGTGAAACAACATCAAGATGCACTCTACAAATAGGAGGAAAAGCTCGGTCAAATCCCCAAAAAGGGTGTACAAATGATCTAAGCTCCAAGCCGACTGCGAACGGCAGATAAAGATATGAGGAGCTTTTTCATGGCAGAATTAGACTCGGAGGTTTGCCTTTGCCTGCCGAAGGCGATCGCTATTAGAAAAAACTTTTTCTTCATTTTGGTCTTTCACCGAGATTCGAACCTACGTTCTCTCTGAATTCCGAATAGTAGTCACACACCAACCTATTCGGCTACGGCGGTTGCCATATTCACGTAATTCGTCCTGCCATAAGTTCTGTTACAATTGAAGTCCATTTTTTGCGTATTTAGAAGTTTTAGCATAGATTTTGGCGTTCTGCTTATTGAAGACTCCTTCAACAGTGAAAATGTTCTCATATATGAAAATAATATTTTCATGGCCGTTAACCGCGTACCACCGAAGAAGCTGCTTGCATCTGTCGAGTCTAATTTTCTTCAAGCGCGTTGTGAAAATTTTACCAGTCGAGCGACGGAAGGCTTTAATGTCGATATCATCTCTAATTTATCTTAACATGGATCTAGTCGATACATTCATTTCCCTGGACATGATGAGAAATCCTCTTACTGCGAATTCTTTCACAAACGGGTTTTATGGCTGAACTGCTTTGAACGACGCGAGGACAACCACTTCTTTTTCTGTCTGTCTCTTCAGTCGTGTGGGAAAAACGATTGACCGTGCGGTAAACAAAAATTCTCGAAATATTAAGTTTTTTCCCTGCAATGGGATTCTCTTTAGCTGCCCACTCCATTGTTAACAAGCGAAATTTGCCATGCAACTGCGTATAATTTATGAGTAGACAATACATGCGAACAGAAGCAAAAATAACGGAATGCATTATAAAATTTGTCACAGAATTTATGGCAAGATCAAGTATATAAATATATTTAAACTTACTGCCTTAATGTGGTGTACCCGACCCCTGGTTTCAAGTTTACATTCCGTTGTACTAGAACTAAATGCATAAATTTTTAACTTCCTTTCGTTCCGGAAAAAAGAATAAAACCTCGAGACTGGTGAGTCTTTTAGTTTGAACCTTGCTCTCCCAAATGGCCCAAAGTGAATAATCCATGGGATTCGTGTCTGGTGAATTTTAAAGCCATTGTGTGCACGTTATGAAGTTCGGAAAGTTGTTTGTTAGCCGTTCTTGGTTCACTCGAGCTTTGTGAGACGGTGTCGAGTCCTGTTGAAACGTCCATGGACTCCCACCGAAATGTTTGTCTGCCCACGACTTCAGGGCGACCTCCAGAATACTTTCCCGGTAATATTTCGCATTTACCTTGTCGCCAGACTCGATGAAAATATTAGAGAGCGCCCATCTGCGATTAAAGCGGCCCAAACTATTACCTGTGGCGGGTTGACGCAAATTCTCGTATAAACGGTCGATCAAATAAATCTTGTCGTTTTGAGAATTTACGAGTTGCTCAGTTTGAAAAATTTTCTGGTCAGAAAACACAAAGTTCGGATATTGACCGCTTTCGGCCAAGCGAAGCAACTCCTTCGCTCTCTCAAGTCTGACTTGTTGCTACTTTGGTGTGAGATCATGGGCCTTTTGGATCTTGTAAGGCTTGACTTTGAGATCATTTTTCAGTATGCGGCGGATGCTACGGTCAGATATTTTCAGTTATTTCGCCATTTGATTGGTACTTGGTCGGGGACAGTCGCTTCTTCACTTTTTGAACCATTTGTCGTAACGTTGCAGTCTTTTGATGACCACCTCCATGACGTTTCACGAAGGTACCAGAATAATTGTAACGAGTAATGGTGCATCGCATCAGCTGCGCGAGCGGTCTGAAGTTGGTTACACTAAGAGTGCCGGACCCCGTAGTGATTCGTCGAGAAATATCGAAAGAAGAACTTGCAAAATACTAAGTTTTTTAGCTATTTCCTAGTTACATTGTATAAGTTTATCCTTAAACGAAACATTTTTATTTAGCACTTTGAGCAATTTTCTTAAGACTAAACATACTTCAGTTTCGGCTGTATTTGCGCAATCACTTTTCTGAACACTCTAACACTGTCTGCCAAGCCTACTTCCTCAAACTAATACGCCCTAAAGACAACTTTACCTGTCCGAATTTGTATGCCCTCGCCACTAAAATTCAATGTAAGCTGTATGAAGTATGCCTCGCATTCTAGATATGTTAAATTTGGTTGAAGTGGAAGCACTGAGTTCTCTTCCCCAACAATTATAGAAAAACAATTTCTGCCAGTTTTACTGGAAGGCAAGAAAAATGTGCAGAGTAAGAAATGAAGAAAAGTGCAATGCGAAATAAATTAAATTAAGAAATTTCTATCATAGCTTCGTACATGCTTTAGAGCACAAACGTACACACACACATACCTTATCCTTTGTCCTCAAGGTCTACGCATAGCGGTTGATTGTTCATTGCCATTGCATTGCACAGCTCCTTTCTACGCTTCCTTCAAACTTTTTTCCATTCGCTGATTTTGAAGCTAATAAGAATTACGTTTCGTAAACCCGCAACTCCGAAATATCTGGCAATTTTCACAGCTCAATGCGCTTTATAAAAGACACACCCTTGCCTTTGTCGCCTGAAGATATGCAATGCGTTTGTGCATTTTGGATTATTATTTGCAGGATATTTTCTTGCAGCAAACTGACGCATACTCACACATACATAGTTATGTACGGGTCTATGTACATATGGATGTATAAATGCGTGCGTGCAGTGACTCCAGTGGGTGCTGGAATTGTGAAAATGAAATCACAATAACATTTTTTACAGTTAGTTAAGTTTGCTTTGCTGCTTTTGTCGTTACTTTGCGAAAAGTAATGCATGTTTGCGCACACACACACATGTGCTATATACGCTCATACATTCATAAGAAAGGAGTAAAATATCCTCTTCCTTCTTTAAGATTTTGCCCATCTAAGAAAAATGCGTGCCCGCGAGTATTGTCGCTGACGTTTGGTGCTGTTGATTGGCGGCGAAATCGAAACATTTGCCGACCTGATGCCTTACCGAATTCCGTCACCTGATGTAATTGCAATGGTATATTAGTCAATAGTTCCAAGCTCAATAGTCATGCAACAGCGACCCATAGCTTTGCCAATAGCTGAGTGCACTTCTACCGAGGAAAAGCTTCTCATAGATATGGCGTATAGTGACTGTACGTCTTTTGATTAATAGGAGAACGTGTTGGCATATATTTTAAGTAGCTTACATCAGAATCCATTGCTAGATCAAAGTTTTTCTTTCAATTTGTGGTTTGTTTCCTGATGTTGCCCTCAAAATGGAGGCACCCACGGACGGCTGATAATTTTTATGAGCCGATTTTTCATGGTAGAAATGCACTTGGAGGGCTGTCATTGCTAAGATGCAAATGCAAATCCTTATGTAGAATCTACCAAGCACTCGATTCATGAATGCCTAATTATTGAGAGCGTCGAGAGAGCGTTGTTGTTGGATGTAAATTGTTCGCGAATTGGTTCTTTGGACATGAATGGTTTTCCACGCGCAATCATCTTTATTGATGAAGCTCATTTCGAACTGGATAGATTTGCCAACAAACTAAATTGACGCCTCTAGGAAAAAATGCAGTACTTGGTGTGGTTTTTGGGCTGGTGAAATAATTGGCCTGTTTTTCTTCGTATATGAAAAGGAAAGAGGTGTTACTGTCAGTAGCCCTCATTATGTTGGTCTTATTGCCGCGGGGTTTAACGGGTGGTTTGACCCCCATATCATGTGGAAGCTCCATATGGAGATTGGCTAGCCATCCATCAACTATACGACGAAATTGGTGGCCATCCAATCACCATGCGGAGATCACCGAACCGACGAAGATCCCTTGTTATTCCTAAATCCCCGTTATGCCATTACTTTCTCTCCTTAGCGGAAGACTAGCCGCAGACAGTGTGTGTAGCAACACATCTATTGAGTACCCGCAGACATCCATCACGAAATTGTAGATGAGCACTGTTCACATTCAATTCGAATAAGAAAACGACATATTGAATCCTTTAAATACGGTATAAAATGACATCGCTGCGGACATGAAAACACGGATAGGCAGGAGATGGAATAATCGAGATAAATACATGCGATTCGTTCTAGCCCTGTCCGGAAAAGGAAGCAGAACTATCGTAGGTATGCGACAGGCCACAATTTGCTAGCGGCATAGGCATACAAGATAGGAATTACAAACAATGATATATATATATATATAATTGGCGCGTACACCCTTTTTGGGTGTTTGGCTGAGCTCCTCCTTCTACTTGTGGTGTGCGCCTCGATATTGTTCCACAAATGGAGGGACCTACAGTTTCAAGCCGACTCCGAACGGCAAATATTATTATGAGGAGCTTTTCTATGGCAGAAATACACTCGGAGGTTTGCCATTTCCTGCCGAGGGGCGACCGCTATTAGAAAAAACTTTTTTTTAATTTTGATCTTTCACCGAGATTCGAACCGCCGTTTTCTCTGTGAATTTCGAATGGTAGTCACGCACCAACCCATTCGGCTACGGCGGCCGCCCTTACGAACAATGATAGCTGCAGATTTTTCATTGAACTGGAAGAGAGGGAAACTCTTGAACACCTTCTATGTGCTTACCCTGCATTAGTTAGAACCCGAATGAAATGTTTAGGAGCTGTACAATGTGAGAGGTTAGAATGTCTCTTGGGGCTAGAGCTTCAGAGCTTACTTAGATTCGCAAAAGATTTTAAAGTCAAGTCTCTTTGAAAAGCAATCAGTTCCATTTCTGTCACAGCAATGTCTTCGCCACAGTTGTTCATAACACAAGTTGCAAACTGTTGTAGGTATATCAATGTCCATGAAGGGTGAAACAACAAATTGCGTCACTAAAGCAATTTTATGAAATCCTTGAAACGATTTTTGAAGTTTTCCTTCAAGTTAGAAACTATTTCCATATGATATTTACTTTCATAGGGATCTAATAGATTTTTGGATATCTTTTCGGAAAGAATAGGAAAATGCTTAGTATCGCGGTTTTTTAGGTTTTGTTCCCAAAATTCAAGTTTTGTAATAAATGCATTTATATCACAAATCATTTGCGCTAATTCTTTATCCCTGCCTTGAAGCTGCAAGTTAAGCTCATTTAATTTCTCTGTAATGTCAACAAGAAAACCAAAATCTCTGAGCCAAGTCGAATTTTTCAGTTCAGGAATCGGTTCATCGCGTTCTTTGAAAAAGTGGAGTATAGCAGGCAGGACATCATTGAAACGTTTGAGCACTCGTCCTCTGCTTAACCATCGCACTTCAGAGTGAAGAAGTAGCCCTCCGTATTGACAGTCAATTTCATCAGCCAAGGTTTTAAATAATCTTCTTTGTAAAGCTTGAGCTCTAATCTTGTTCACAATTTTCACCACTAGTTTCATAACGTTGTTCAAGTTTAGAAAATTTCCACATAATGCTTGCTGATGTATAATACAGTGGTAACTAAGAAATTGTGGAAAACTTTCATCCTTATGACATAGCGCCACGAGCCCCTTATCACAACCCACCATAGGTGGAGCACCGTCAGTTGTCAGGCCTACCATTTTTTATATAGAGGGTTTCTCAGAAGAGATGAGATTTTTTAAATGAGAAAACAGCTCTAGCCCAGTAGTATGTCCTTTGAGTGGAATAAACTTCAAAAGATCTTCTTTAATTGTAAAATCACTAAAGGCCATCCTGACAAATATGGCCATCTGTGAGGTGTCAACTACATCTGTTGATTCATCCAGTTGCAGTGAAAAATAAATACAGTTATCTAAGTCACTTCTTAACTGTAAAAAAATATCATTGCTCATTACTTCTACTCGCCTCATCACTGTATTAGCAGAAAGTTGCATAGATTTTATAGCAGACACTATTTCGTCTTTATTTCTAAAGTTGGCGAATAAAGAATCTGCAGCTTCCAAAAATGCTTGTTTTATGATTTCCCCGTCTTCATAAGGTTTTTTCTTTTGTGCAATTATCTGGGAAACACGATAAGATGCTTCAGTTGCAGCCTTATTTTTGTCGATTGTTTTCAAAAATATTGACTGTTGTCCAATTAACTGGATTTTTAAATGTTTCAGTTTTTCTTTTCTGGTGGCAGAATTTAACGGGAATGCCTTCTCAACATTCGAATGTACAGTTTTATGATGCCTCTCAATATTTCCTTTTTTAGGAACTGACACAGATGTATTACATAACAAACAAACACTTTTGCCTTTAACTTCTGTGAAGAAGTATTGTTCTTCCCATTCCGAATGGAAATGGTATGTCTTCGCCTTCTTACTCCTGCTTGCCATAATGTTTCGAACTCTAACCCAACCGCTGCATGCAGAACGTTGATAATGCCGTTCAGTGTTAAACTGAGCGCAATGTCGACGTGCATTGCATATATATAAAGCCAAAAAATTCTCGAAGACGCTAATCGGTTCCAGCCGATCCTAGAACGGAGACGCGACTTCGCGTCGTGTTTGTCGGCGCGAAATCGCTTACCGCAGTGTTGCCGCTGTTTATCTATTTATTATGAAAATTTCTGAAATTTGCTAATACTGGTATGATTTTCAGACTTTTGGATTTTTTGCAACGTGAGCAGCGCGAGCTACCAGAATTGCCTTTGCGAGCTACCGGTAGCTCGCGATCGACGGGTTGGCGACCACTGCTCTATCTGGTACCACTAAGGACCTGTAGGTCTATGTGTGGGCTTTCAGCCAGCCTGGTCAACGTAACCTAACCTAACCTACTGTCAATAGTCTTCGCTATAGATAACTGATTGAGGATGTTTTGTGGACCGATTGAGGGGATAGGCACATTCGATATTTTTTTCCATCAAGATGTAGCCACAAGTCACACAACATGGAAAACCATAGAATTATTGCGATATATAAGCATTCCGGTCAACTTCTTCTTCTCTTATTAATTGGTGCGATAACCGCTTACGCGATTTTGGCTGAGTTCAGCAAAGCGCGCCAGTCGTTTCTTTCTCGCCAGTTAGACACACCAAGTGAAGCCAAGTCCTTCTCTACCTGATCTTTCCAACGCAGAGAAGGCCTTCTTCTTCCTCTGCTACAACCAGCTGGTACCGCATCGAATACTTTCAGAGCCGGATCGTTTGTATCCATTCGGACGACATGACCCAGCCATTGTAGCCGCTGGATCTTTATTCGCTGCGCTATGTCTATGTAAAGCTTATATAGCTCATCGTTCCATCGCCTGAAAGAAAAATCTTAGTTTTCTGTAAAAGGAACTGTCGTTTGCTTAAAAACTAAAATGGACACATTTTTATTACTTCTCTTCCTTGTTTAAACATTAAAATAAAGATACATACATTTTTTTTTAAGTTTGCAATACCAAGTACAAATTGTACATGAATCATTTTTGTGTCTCCGTATATGGGTTTGTTGCATTTAGCGCATACCATTTCTGACAGTCGTCTTATATTAGAGGGACAATAAGAACAATATCTTTTTTTTTTATTATTTTCATAATACTCTCTTCGAATTAGCGGCTTCTGATTTCTGGACTGTTAAGTTTATGGCAATATATTACATAAGAATTTATGAGGGCTATGTTGAGCATTCCGTAAAATACTGCCATAGGTTAGTTTTTCTAGAGCACGGCATTGTTGAACACATATGATCGAGCGTGTCGACTCCTCCTTCGTAATATAAAATCATGTCGGGCTATCCAATACTTTCAATCTTTTTCATTACAGGATGAGAGCATGAACTCCATTTTAGACGGCTTTGGTTTATATGACAAAAGCGTCATAGTCCCCACAAAAGTCAATTTGTATGGTTCTTTAAGTAAGCTCTTTGCCAAAGGAACTGTCGTAAACCAATTGTCACGAGTAATATTGCGAGAAGTACCATTTATTGGTTTTGATAATTATTTGACATAATATTGTGCCAAAGGGACACTATCGGTTTTATAAGTTGATTTGCCTAAATATGGAATGGCATTGAACATATATTTTATAGCACTGTCGCAAATCATTACGATTTTTATTCTATATTTGCTCGGCTTATTGAGAATGCACATCTTAAATGGACATCGCCCACGAAAACCCAGCAACTGCTCATCAATTGTAGTGTGCGATCCCGGTGGTACCACTTTTGCATTGTTGAATGAATATATCCCAAGCTTTCCTGACAGGCACATATCTATCATTTGGTCGAAGAGAAGGTCGCAACGCTTTGTCATCCATTCACAGGCATTGAACCCAAAAATTAACCCTATCACGACTCATTGCCGTAGTGTACCGTGTTCCAGTAAAGGTATTGTTAAATACTTCTTCGATTGATAGACGGTTATCTTTTAACGCCGTTGTTAAAGCAAGTATCCCAATCAGAGCGCGAACTTCATGTACATTTGTGTCTCTAAAAGTTGCTTTTGTCATGTTGTCTTTACGATTCAGGGATATTTCCGCATTCGTCCATTTCATAATTTCAATAATAATATCGTCAATAAAAGAGGCATTGAAACAGGAAAGGGGCTCAATCAGTGATTTAGTAGGACCTCTCGGCGTTCGAACAATATATTATATGTCGAAGAAACTCTGCCAGCGTCTTTACCTTTCGATGTAGTCCAGCAGTATTTATATTTGCTTCTAATATTAGGCTGAGAGAACGTTAGTATGCGTGAAGATGGAACACAATTTGTATATGCTGAAGGTTGATCCTCAAATAAAGCTGTGTTTATATCAGGTTGTTGAATATCGATATCCTCATCTTCTATATCGCTATGAACACCATCCTCAAACACTATATTTTCAGTTTCACTATTATTATGAGGTGAATCTGAATCTTCCACCATGACGTTCCAATGAACTTGTTGAAGCAGTGAAGGAGAGCGTTGCCCAGGAGCCAACAGCGTCGTATCGCCGTCGCGCTCAGCATTTTGGCGTCAGTGAAACCATAATACGGCGCATTTTAAAGGGTGATTTAAATTTCTTTCCGTATAAAGTGCAATTGACAGACCATTCACGTCGCTTGGAATATGACCAAACAGTCACTCAAAAGGTTAGCACTGAGCCCAATTTTTGGAACCAAATTCTAATGACTGACGAAGCACATTTTAACCACTCTGGCAGCGTGAATAAACAAAGTTGCCGCATTTGGAGAACTGAGAATCCACACGAGATCCAAGAAACGACATTGCATGACCGGAAAGTAACTGTTTGGGCCGGTATTTGCGATAAAACAGTCATTGGGACATATTTTCCCCGAGAAAACAAAACGGTCGATGAAAACTGATATCGATGGATGTTGGTTCAAGACGGTGCGCCATGCCTGCGAATGCCACAATTGAATATATGCAACGAAAATTCCCGGGGCGTCTAGTGTGAAAAAGAGGTGACATCGACTGACCCCCCAGATCACCTGACTCAACCCCCGGACTTCTTTTTGTGGGATTATCTGAAAAGTAAGGTACACGCCACGGCCGCCGTAGGCGAATGGGTTGGTGCGTGATTACCATTCGGAATTCACAGAGAGGTCGTTGGATCGAATCTCGGTGAAAGCAAAATTAATAAAAACATTTTTCTAATAGCGGTCGCCCCTCGGCAGGCAATGGCAAACCTCCGAGTGTATTTCTGCTATGAAAAAGGTCCCCATAAAAATATCTGCCGTTCGGAGTCGGCTTGAAACTGTAGGTCCCTCAATTTGTGGAACAACATCAAGACGCACACCACAAATAGGAGGAGGAGCTCGGCCAAACACCTAACAGAAGTGTACGCGCCAATTATTTATTTTTTTTTTAAGGTACACGCCAACAAGCCGCAGACTATTGACCAGCTTAAGGCAAACACTCGTGCCTAAATCGACGCTATAAAACCAGAAATGCTTGACAAGGTGATGACAAACGCAGAAAAAAGATCGCAGTTTGTGATTGCTAATAAAGGTGGCCACTTGGTAGATATTGCATTCCAATAATAGTTTTAATAAGTTGTAATATAACCAAACCAAATTAAAATACCTCATTTACATAAATCAGTTTTTTTTTGCAAAGTTATTCAATGTTTTCATACCAACATAAAAGATGGTCCACCCTGAATTTCTTATGTTTTGACTATAGTGGAAATCACATTCTAAAATATAGAGCAGATGGAAAGTCTTACACAGATATACAAAATATTCCCTAATGTTCAGCAAAAATTATTTCAAATGCAATGAAATTTGTGGAAAAGCCGAAAAATGTGCAGGAAAACGCAAAATTCGCTGCAAGATGCTCGCAGAATTGTAAGGTTGTCGAGAGAAAATCACACGAAGTCAGCCATACAAATTGAAAAAGAGGCGAACTTAAATGTTTCTGACAGGAAGACTCCGGCAAGCTGGATAAGCAGCTCGCAGTCCATGAAAAAAAGCCACTCCTGATACCAAAACATAAGGCAAAACGTTTGGAATTCACAAGAAAACATTCAAGTTAGACAGCTGCCTCGTGGCGCAATATTTTATGGACTGACGAATCTGAAATAGTTTTGTGTTTGGACACGGATGCACGACAATATGTAAGACGTCCACCTGGTACCGAAAATCAGCCACACTACACTCTAAAAACAATTAAACATGGATGTTTCTCATATTATGGCGCAGGCCTCATAGTCAAAAGTAATGGCATAATGAACACCAGTATTTATGTGGAAATATTGCAGAATTCGGCCACATAGTATTGCCGAGAGGAAATGCCAATAAGAAGGGTCTACGAACAGGATAATGATTCTAAACACACGAGTCGGAGGGACAAGAATTAGTTCCGCGCAAACAAAATTGAGGTTATGAAATGCACAGCTCAGTTCTTGAACCTCAATCCCATAGAAAATCTGTAGGAGGCTTAAAAAGAGCTGTACACTATGCCAAATCGAGTAACAATGAAGACTTTGCGATGTGAGCAATTGGTTGACCCAATGCTACTGTAATAAAAAATTTGGGAAATAAAACTAAATACTAGTTTTAACTTTGTATCTGCAGAATTTTTCGAAGCAGTTTTTCTTTAATTTTTTATAAACTTGATCAGAATGCTTTACTTGTGTGATAAATGCTTTTATACTCGTAATGTTGGCCCTGAATTTTAATCTTTTGTTATGGGGGTGCTGATGGTGGTGGTGGAGGTGCTGTCTGAGTGACACAGGCCAAACCACAAAAGATGTCATTTTGATACACCACGTGTAGAACCACTGCTATTTATTAGTCGAAACATCTTGATTTGAATATGAATTTATCTATGTCGCCGATTTTCTTGCCTGCAATTTCTTTCAAATTAACCAGCGAGAATTCCCCCAGCACTCTATGTCGCAGAGCACTCAGACTTGGGCACTTAGACAGATAGTTAAAGACTGTTTCCTTAGATTCTGCTTGACTGCAGCTTACGCATCTATCTATCGGACACCCCATCTTCCAGGTATGGTCTCCCAAAGGCCATTGGCTACTTATTGTTGATGCAATTATGAATATGTCTGCTCGTGGATTTCTTGACAACTCGCCAGTTCTGGACTTGTTGAAATTGGGGCACGTTAGTCCATTAGTCAATGGCCTGCTTCTGGAATAGCGAGAAGATTTTCATCTCTCTACCACTTCGAATTCGTTATTGTATGCGCTTTGTCTTACCAGTTCATGAGCTTTCTCAATTCCTTCTATGTTCCTATGGCCAGATAGGTGCCCACATGAGAATGATGTCTGTCGTGCGCGCTAAACCTTTAAGTTGTTCTGTGCATTGCCTGACGGTTTTTTAATTGGTTATAGGTGATTTAAAAGCTAAAATGGATGCTTCTTTTTTTATTTCCGATAGTCGTTGTGGTTGGTTTCTAATTGTCCTGCCAGATTCCCTTATCCCGAGAGCTTCGGCTTAAGAAATACTATTCTAAGGCGAAAAGACTTGGAAGTTTCGAAGTCTTTCGAATATACGCCAGTTCCGCTGCCCATTCCATCTTAGATCTGTCAGTGTAAATTCAAATCCAGTGTAATTCAAATCCCATTCCTTTCGCGTGGGGTTCTTTACCTTAAACTATAATCTAAAGTCTAGGGTAGCGGTGGTAAAATCTGATGAGTTGCCAGTAAGCCTTTGGCTGTCTAAGATGAATGCATTCGAAAAACAACCTTCTTTCATTCTTAAGGCGATATTCGTTGCTGTTAGTCATATTATAGTTGGAAGTCTATTGGTAGCAGGTAGAGGATGATGTGTGCAGTTAAAAATGTTAATGTAAACCACACCTAAACGTCAAGTTCTTTTTTGCATTTCATTTGACATTTTTCAATTTCAAAATAACCCAATTTGAACGATGGAAAGATACACAATCGAGTAACGCGTTAAAGTTATACAGGCTTATTTTGAAAACGGGCGTTCAAATCAAAATGCATATCGCGCACTTCGTGAATTTTTCGGTCAATTTAAACGTCCAAATGTGCGTACAATCGGAAAACTTGTGCAAAAGTTTGAGCAAACTGGGTCTGTAGGAGATGTGAAAACACCAGTGCATGCTCGTACAGCTCGTACTGCAGAAAATATTGCTGCTGTTCACGATAGTGTGGTTGAAGAGCCGTCCACCTCAACTCGTCGTCGTGCCCAACAATTGCACCTCTCACGCTCGTATTTTTTCCAAAATGAAATCGTGAGATGATAACAAACTTTTTATGGCCCGATGTGGACGATATATGGATGTGGACGATATATGGTTTCAACCGGACGGTGCCACTTGTCACACAGCTAACGAAACTATGGCTCTTTTGCGCGAAAAATGTGATGGCCGAATAATCTCACGTCGCGGCGATGTCAATCATGGTATTTGACACCGTTGGACTTCTTTCTATGAGGTTATTTGAAAGAAAGGGTGTACGTCGATAAGCCAGCAACAATTCAAGAGCTAAATGATGAGATAATTCGGCACATTAATGGCATAGAACCTCAATTATGCCTCAGCGTCAGCGAAAAGGTGGACCATCGGATGGAGGTGTGGTGCCGAGATCGCGGCGGCCATTTGGCCAATATTTTGATTTGTGCGTAATTGAGCTGTACCAGTATTATTATAATGAAGAGAAATAACTGTAATTTTCTAAAAAATTGTATTATATTCAAAATCAATACCGGGCTTTGAAACTTAACCACCCTTTATATCATAGATTAAGATTTTTGAAAAAATCCGAAATTTAGTTAGTACGCTATTGTTGTGGTCGCAACTGTATATATAATACATATTAGGCCGGGTCGATTTGTGGGGAGGCAAAAACATCGCCCATTGCTCTGTGAAAATCATATTTTAGGGATCAAAATAAGAAACTTTGCCGAAGGAACCATACCTCTAAAACGAATTCTGATGTCCCCCAATTTGGGTCGAACTTTTAGTGTCTTTTCTCATGTAAAGGCCAAAAATGGTGATATTTTGAAGTGATTGTATGGGGAATCCCCCAGGGGAGTTCCAGGGCGTGTGCCACTGGCATGGGTGGATCGGTCGTCCAAAGTTAGTGGGGATCGGTCACATAATTGGACTCGATTGGAGCACTCTAAATGGGTCAGAGTGGGATTTTTCGTTCGAGAAATGTCTTTCGAGATTTGTAAGTTGAGTAGTCTACTTATACATGCATTAATATATGTATATATGTGTGCATGTATGTATGTATGAAAGTACAATTGCAAGCAATTTGTCTGATGCAAATGAAACTGTTTTCCAAGAGAGCGAAATGGAAGTGTTATAATAGAATTGGTTATATGTACCGAATCTTTTGTGCGAGAAAAAAAATTCGAACAAAAATATTTAAACAAAAGTCTACGAAAATTCTAATAAAAATATTTAAACAAAAGTCATCCCATGTGAACATAAATTTGTTATGGAGAACATGCAATTAAATTTAAAGATATTTCCAGATAAATTCTCACATTTCTATTAAGCAGATGGGCCAGCATCGATTCAAAAACAATAAAGTATTTTCCGACAATTTCACTGGCAAATCTGAAAAGTTGTGTTGGCTAAATAGAATGACAAAGTAAAAAATAAAAAAAGGTGTAGGAAGAAAGTCCGTATTATAACTTTGCTTGAAATGCAAACAAAACGCAGGAACCTTTACTGCACACACTGAGGCAACAGTTGGGCCAATAACCCTCATCATGCTTTATTAAATTGAATGAAAATTTTGAGAATGAAAAAATGACAAAAACAAAGAGGAAGAAGATGAAGAGGGCAAGATGACAGTTGCAAAATATGGCAGCAGAAAAAGATGGTGAATCTTGCACACTTACAAACATACACACAGTTGTGAGTTTGTTGAATGGGGAATATGAAATGAGCAGCTAGCCGCGGATAGAGGAGGGTTAAATTTCATGTACATAGTTGGTTAAGCAAGCGTGGGGGGCGACTGGAAGCTTTTGTGTTGTGCGCAAAACTTAACAAATCAATTCATTGAAGCAGTGCAGGGGAAGGGGGTACAAACAAGATAATGCAATTCTTTCACATTCTTGGTTCATTCTTGTTTCAATGCTTGCATCCCCAGAGTATTTGCACGGTCGAGTGTTCGTTTCAGTTTTATGACCGAGTAATGATGCGAGCCATTATAACTGTTACTTTTTCTAATATTTTATAAAATAATAAAAAAAATAGCCACGCCGATGTGAAAGTTTTTTTTTTGTTTTTTGCTTTCATTCTCGTTATACCCTGGTACACTACAGCACAGAGTATTGTAGCTTTGGTCAAATGGCTGAAATTCTACTCTGGCACTCCACAAGTAGTACTTAAACATTGTTTTGAATCCTCCAATAGGCAGATATCTACAGTCTGCCAGAGCTGTTGATGTAATGGAAAAGATTGATGGGACTTAGGTTGACGCTCTGCGCCAGGGCTGTCAAAGAAAGGAGCACCCCAATGAAAATTTTGAGAATGAAAAAATGACAAAAACAAAGAGGAAGAAGATGAAGAGGGCAAGATGACAGTTGCAAAATATGGCAGCAGAAAAAGATGGTGAATCTTGCACACTTACAAACATACACACAGTTGTGAGTTTGTTGAATGGGGAATATGAAATGAGCAGCTAGCCGCGGATAGAGGAGGGTTAAATTTCATGTACATAGTTGGTTAAGCAAGCGTGGGGGGCGACTGGAAGCTTTTGTGTTGTGCGCAAAACTTAACAAATCAATTCATTGAAGCAGTGCAGGGGAAGGGGGTACAAACAAGATAATGCAATTCTTTCACATTCTTGGTTCATTCTTGTTTCAATGCTTGCATCCCCAGAGTATTTGCACGGTCGAGTGTTCGTTTCAGTTTTATGACCGAGTAATGATGCGAGCCATTATAACTGTTACTTTTTCTAATATTTTATAAAATAATAAAAAAAATAGCCACGCCGATGTGAAAGTTTTTTTTTTGTTTTTTGCTTTCATTCTCGTTATACCCTGGTACACTACAGCACAGAGTATTGTAGCTTTGGTCAAATGGCTGAAATTCTACTCTGGCACTCCACAAGTAGTACTTAAACATTGTTTTGAATCCTCCAATAGGCAGATATCTACAGTCTGCCAGAGCTGTTGATGTAATGGAAAAGATTGATGGGACTTAGGTTGACGCTCTGCGCCAGGGCTGTCAAAGAAAGGAGCACCCCAAGCCCTTAACTGGACATTCGCAGAGAAAGTGCTTAACAGTTTTCTTCTCTGAGAGGTCCCCACAGCTTCTGCAATGGTAACTAAATGGTAAACCTTGCTTTTCCGCGTTTGTACCGACCGTCCAATGACTGATGAATACAGCTTCGAATTTGGAAATTGATTGGCGGCAAATCCTGAGAACTTTCTAAGTCCTCTATCTACATATTATATTAGGCGTTTTTGAAATAGCATGTGAAGAAATGGAGCTCCGTCTCTTTGCTTAGAAATAGGTTGTACAATTCATCTTTAACAACAGTCACGGCGATGCCGATGACCGAGTTAGTGGTAAAAAAATCAATAGGCCGACCGGTTCAAAGCAATAGGCCGACCGGTTCTAAACTATGCTGCGCCTGTCTGGTCGCCTGGAACTAGTGATACGCAGTGGACGAAGCTCCAGACCTGTCAAAATACTGCTATTAGGACCGCGACAGGATGTCTCCTGATGTCCCCAATCCAACACCTGCACGACGAGGCTCACATGCTCCTTGTAAAGGAGCACAACAAAATGCTCGGCAAGCAGTTTCTGCTAGGGTGTTACCGCAGGCCTCACCCATGCAGACACCTGCTTGTGCCTGAGCCACCTCCCAGGCACATCAGGAGACATCTCCTTAATTACATGGACGAGATCCAGGAAAAAACTGACAGACCACTCCAGGATCAGACAGTGTACAGACAGGTCATAAACGAAATTCATCGGGAGACCCTTACCACCTTCTTAAGCTCCCGACCCCCGAATGCCGTTATCGGAGTCCAACCACCACCTATCGCAGACGAAGAGCTCCAGCTTCCCCGAGAGTCCCGCGTAACTTTGGCACAATTACGTTCTGGATACTGTAGCAAGTTAAACTCCTACCTATCCAGAATCGACCCCGACATACCAAACATATGTCCGGCATGTGAAGGCACCCCGCACGACACTAACCACCTTTTCACATGCCCTATAAAACCCACTGATCTAACACCTCTCTCCCTCTGGACCCAACCCGTCGAAACAGCTAGTTTCCTGGGCCTACCGTTAGATGAGCTAGACGAAGACGACCGGTAACTACACTACACTGACAGGGCGAAGATACTGCTACAACAACAACAACAACCGAGTTAGTGGTCTCGGAGACCAATTCTGTCCACTCCCTTCTAGCAAGCTCATCAGCAATTTCATTTACCTCTAAGTTCCCATATCCTGGAACCCAGATCAGAGAAATGTTACCTGCACTCCTAATACATAGATTTGATCTTCTCTTTACAGGAGTTGACTAGCTTAGATGTGCACCCTGGCGCCGTCAGAACCTTGATCGCGGTTTGCGTATCGGAAAAAATGTTAATATTTCCCTCGCTCCCACGTTTCTAAGCATTTTGCATGCCTGTAGAATCGCAAAGAATTCTGCCTGAAATCACTAGCAGTATTCGGCAATTTGAAGGAAAAAGTAACAGCTTAATGGAGTCGAGATGTGGGCATACATGCGAATGGCGATCTTCTTGATAAAGTTACTGTTGTCAAATTTGGTGCCAGCACTTATTTTGTTTTGAAATTTAATCAATGAATTCGTTCAAATTTTAGATTCATGATTCTTTGTTCGCCAAACGTTCCAATTTATGGTCTTCATGTTGATTCTGCAGTGTCCACAATTCAGCGGTAAATTTGGAGCAAAGAGTAACACTCACTGCCAACGGCGATTGATATGCAATGATGATAATACACTTTCCGTGATCTAGGATGGCTGGTAGAAAGATTTGGTTTGAATAGGATGGCGTTTCTTGCCATACTGCGAGGGAAGCTTTGAATTTATTGGCCACGAAAGATTGTGTGACCTGAATTTAGATCTCTAGTCCATAGAGAGCAACCGCAGATGTTTGAAACCTAATTGAAATTGAGCTCTATTTGCGAAGATGTCACCCAGAACTGGTTGAGAAGGAAAAGTTCTAAATCTGTTCTCAAGTCTGTGTGTTTGTTTTTTAGAAAAATCTCGGTAAGTATATCACTCTGGATATATGCATAGTTGGTATTAAAATTCAAACAATAATAACGATTTCATAAGATTTATTTTCAACAAATTTATTAAAATTTATTAAAATTTTGTATGGAAGAAACACGATTATTTAACAATTTTGGTAAGACACAACTAGGATAAAGTTCAACGTATGGTACTTATATTGGGTAGTCGAAAAAGTCTTTTCGTATTTTGTCAATAGATGTCGTTGGAGTCATCCCTTTCCAGTGCTACCAGTCACATTGTGTCATATCATATGGTGTTAGAAAGGTGACATTTTAAGCTTCATTTAACCAAAAAAAAAAAAAAATTAGATTCGGAGAAGTTGAAAAAAAGTTATAGTTGCTCAAAAATGAGTGAAAATAATGAAGAAATTCGCTATATTTTGAAATTTTTGTATGAAAACAGGAAGAATGCCACGCAAGCCACCAATGAAATTTGTGAAGTTTACGGAGTCGATGCTGCATCAGTTCGTGTAGCACAACAATGGTTCGCTCGCTTCCGTTCTGGAAATTTCGATGTGAAAGATGCACCTCGCTCCGGTCGACCTATCGTTGAAAAAGTCGATAAAATTATGGAAAATATTGACCAGGACCGTCACGTAAGTTGACATGATATCGCCAAGGCACTAAACATTCATCAGCAAATGGTTTTGAACCATTTAAAAAAGGCTGGTTACAAAAAGAAGCTCGATGTTTGTGTACCACATGAATTGTCTGTGAAAAATTTAATGGACCGAATAAACATCTGCAATTCTTTGCTGAAACGAAATGAAGTCGAACCGTTTCTGAAGCGAATGGTAACAGGAGACGAAAAGTGGATCAAATACGACAATAATGTGCGAAAAAGATCGTGGTGCAAGGGTGGTGAAGCCCAACAAATGGTCGCAAAGCCAGAATTGACGCCTCGAAAGGTTATGCTGTGTGTTTGGTGGGATTGGAAAGGAATCATCCACTATGAGCTGCTCCAGCCTGCTCGAACGATTGATTCTACACTTTACTGTCAACAACTGATGAGATTAAAGCAAGAACGGCCAGAACTGATGAGCAGAAAGGGCGTCGTCTTCCATCAGGACAACGCTAGGCCACTCACATCTCTGATGACTCGGCAAAAACTGGGAGAGCTTGGCTGGGAAGTTTTGATGCATCCACCATATAGCCCTGACCTTGCACCATCCGACTACCATTTGTTTCGGTCAATGCAGAACTCCCTTAATCCAGTAAAGTTGGCTTCAAGAGAAGTCTGTGAAAATTACTTGTCGCAGTTTTTCGCCGAGAAACTACAAAAGTTTTACACTGATGGAATAATGTCTCAAGAAGAAAAATGGCAAAAGGTGGTCGACCAAAATGGTACATATTTGGTTTAATAAAGTTCATTATAAATATAAAAAAATGAGTTGAAGTTGGATTAGAAATACGAAAAGACTTTTTCGACTACCAATATGTATTAGCGACGCTCCGAGAACTATACCTGCTAATGCTCTGAACACTCTTTTTTCCTCACTTCGCCTAGACTTCAGATTGATTGGAAAATAAAATGCAGATAAACCTGCTGCTCGGCTCGCCGCAACTAATGGTGATTTAGGCGTGATTTAGGTTTTGGACACTCGGCCATAGCTCTCGGTCTGGGTCGAACAAATACTGTCGACTCCTGTCTGGATAAACCATATTTTAATAGGTTATTTAGTACAGGAATTCCAGCTAGACGTGAGTGTGCTAACAATAAACCGGGTCGGGAAAGCTCTTTACGGGTTTTTACTGATGGCTCAAAGCGTTACGATAAAGTTGGCTTGGGCGTCTACTGTAAGCAGCCAAAAGTAAATAAGTCGACTCGTGCTGCTAATCGCTGTAGCGTAATTCCGGCTGAAATCCTCGCCATTAAAGACTTAGCTGTCTGGTTAGGCAAAAATGTGACCACCTATAGATAAACCTATATTTCTTCTGATAGCCACACGGTGACTAAATCTCTTGGTGGAGTTGTCATTAATTTCATAATTGATTTCCGAGCAAGCTCTTAACGATCTTCCGCATGCACTTGTTATGGGTGCAAGGA
Source organism: Anastrepha obliqua (assembly GCF_027943255.1). Lineage (NCBI taxonomy): Eukaryota > Metazoa > Arthropoda > Insecta > Diptera > Tephritidae > Anastrepha > Anastrepha obliqua. The sequence goes on along the minus strand of NC_072892.1, from coordinate 149,882,782 downwards.
ATTGTAAGGAAGACGAATTATCGAGGCGGGGCACAGCCGCTCGCCTCCCCTCCCTGAAGGTATACCCCTCTCAAGCTACAAATTGCGTAATGCAAGTAATGTTGGCACTTCAGCCAACACAAAATGGATTGCTAGTCTGACATATAAAGCTACAAAAATAATTTGGCCAAAATAATACGTCCTGCGCTCAAAGGCCCATCTCAATCTGTCAAGGAAAAATGTCTGTTAGTTGCTTTAATCACAGGCCGCTCCTTCCTAGGTCGGGATGCTGAAACATTGAATGTACCTCATTTTAACTATTGCAGAAGCTGGCAGAATCAGGAGGAGGTAGGGGCTGCCAGAGATCTTCTGTGCCATTGTCCTCCGTGACATGCAAGTAGGCTCGTCGTTCTTGAATGATACTGATGACCTAAGGGAAGTAAGTGTCAGCAAGATCCATCGTGGGTTTGCACTTAAAACGAAAGCGATTTAACGAGGAGTAGCAGGTAAACTGCTACTATGGTATCACACTGAGTAGGTAATGACCTAAGTAAGTTGGTTTAAATACCGAATGCCACTTCTACCTAAGAAGTTGTGACGTCACGTGCTATTAAGTAAAAGTGTGCATATCAAAAACCACTCCCACTGTTCAACCATTTGTTTGCGATACCTTAACGAAACTTGGTGTAAATGACACTCCTAGTCCAGATATAGTTGATAATCAGCATGGAAAAAAATCAATAATTGCTATTGACATTTTCCATAAAACGAAAATTTTAAAAAATTTAGAAATATGTGGGAGGAGCGTGGCATCACCCAGTTTAGTGGCAAAAAAAAATGTGTATATAAAGCTATCTCTTTTTAATTTAATATTTTTTGTTTAAAAAAAATCTTCACGCTGTAAATATTAACCCCACTTACGATATGTTTATGCCTAAAAACATGCGCCGGGTATATAAAGTACAGTTTCACCCGAATTGCAAACTTTTTTATTACCAACACTAAACTTATATAAGTGAGTTGAGTGCGTGCCAAAGATGAAAACTGTTAAGCCTAATGGGGTCAGTTGTGCCCTTTTAATGGAACAGGTTAATAAAATTTGCGACCTTCTTAGTTGGCAGATGCAAATTTGAATTTATGCTTTTATGAGCTTTGACAAGTGAAATTAATGTGATGCAAAGTAAATGCCCGAACACTGAGACAGTGAAACATAAATACCTACACCTAAACACACAAACACTTATACATATACATATGCTTACACACTTACAAAGCTACCTCGGGTTTCTTTTCTTGTTGAAGGAATCGAACGGTTTCGAGATAGGGCTGTGGTTTATTTATGCAAACTTTCGTTGGTGATCGCTGGAGCGGGTTGGCCGGAAGATTTGTGTGCCATGAGAAAATCAAGAAACTTGCAAGATAAAGTTAAATAAAAACTTTATCATGCAAATTGGCAAAACGACGGAATGTTTGTATGGTCAAAAGTACCCAGCTGGAAATTTCTTTCTGTATTCTATCATACTTATGCTTTTCTCGATGTAGGTGCTGAAATTTCGGTAGGCGACTACTTTAAAGTTGTCCTTTTTTTAGCTTGTTACCAGTATTTTGAGCGAGAAAGGATTTTTGGGCTTTATTCTTATTATTATTTTTTCCATTATTATTCTACTTGATTAGTGTGATTTTGACCGCGTTTTAAAAAGCGCTCTAGCCATTTCTTTCTTGTGCGAACCAGCGCTATTTGGAAACACCAAGTGAAGTCAAGTCCTTCTCCAGCTGATCTTTCCAACGCCGATTAGGCTGTCCTTTTCCTCTGCTACCACCAGCTGGTACCGCATCGAATACTTTCAGAGCCGTTTGTATCCATTCCGCAGACATGGCCTAGCCAACGAAGCCGCTGGATTTTTATTCGCTGCGCTATGTCTATGTCGTCGTAAAGCTCATACAGCTCATCGTTCCATCGCCTACGATACTTGCCGTCACCAACATGCAAAGGTCCAAAAATCTCCCACAGAATCTTTCTTTCAAACACTCTGTGAACAAAATATACCTCTTTAGCCGCAATATTTACGCCGCACAAACCCACCACAGGGTATGCCTTTCTTCTTCTGCTTAATTGGCGCGATAACCGCTTACCGAATTTAACAAAGCGTGCCAGTCGTTTCTTTCTCATGCTAACCGGCGTCAGTTGGACACACCAAGTGAAACCAAGTCCTTCTTCGCCTGATCTTCCCGACGCAGAAAATACCTTCCTTTTTCTTTGCTACCAGCTGGTACCACATCGAATACTTTCACAGCCGCAGCGTTTGTATCCATTCGGACGATATAACCCAACCAACGTAGCTGCTGTATCTTTCGCCATTGCCAACGTGCAAAGGTCCAAAAATCCTACACAGAATCTTTCTCTCAAACACTCCAAGCGTCGCTTCATCGAATGTTGTCATCGTCAAAGCTTCTGTGTCATACGTTAGGACGGGCGTGATGAGAGCCTTGTAGAGTGTTAGTTTTGTTCGACAAGAGAGGACTTTACTACTCAGTTGCCTACTTAGTCCAAAGTAATATAGCACTTGCTGGCAAGAGAGATTCTACTTTGGATTTCAAGGCTGTTATCGGTGTTAATGCTGGTTCCTAAATAAACGAGGTCTTTTACAACCTCGAAATTATAATATAACTGTCAACAGTGACGTGGGTGCCGATACGCGAGTGCGCCAACTGTTTATTTGATGACAGGAGGTACTTCGGTTTGTCCTCGTTCACCACCAGACCCATGCCTTTGAAATGACAAAATTATTATGTTTGATGAATGAAAAATATTTATCAAAAATAATGCGGAGTTCTTAAATTCCTAAAGGGATTGGAAGTCACCTCCAGAGAAGCTGTACTGAGATTTTAATAAATGGCGTGATTTTTAAAAAGAAAAAATGGACGCATTTTTTAAATATTTTGTGAAAAATGTGTTCTCAAGCACCAATAATATAATTCAAATGGTTCGGATTGGAGTTTCATCATATCTGCAGTATTCTTAACAACTGAATAAATTTTCAGATCGTTGGCGTATAATAGAAAGTTGAGCCGAAGGTGTTTACACTAGTGCTCCATTTAAATGTAAAGTATTGGATCTCCTCTACTTTTCTTATATATAATAATAATAATAATAATAATAATAATAATAATAATAATAATAATAATAAAAAAAAAAAAAAAAAATAATAATAAAATATATGTCTGAAGGAAACAGTGAACCCAGATGAAAACTGTAAACAAAAATGTGCAGAGGAATCCAATATGATTCGGGTGTGACAACCCCGCACTCCTCAGTTTACCATTGGTATGGGCTAACCACCCACCAATGTGAAAAATTGTTCCTGGTAATAAAAATGTAGCCTCGGACGAGCGTCGTCAGGGTCGAGGACGACGCGGGAACACATTGCTCGACCAAGATGCCGAAACGAACCCGAACTCCACGGATAACCGCGAACAACAACAAGCTGGAAGTGTTTTGCATTCTGAAGAAGCAACCACCAAAGCTGGAAAACCACGACAACGTATGACTTGGACACGAGAAATGAATATAAATGTCATGCGATGTTATTACAAAAGCACCAACATAGAAACAAATAAAACTGGATACCGTGAAGATTTGCATAGATTATTCGTTGAAATATACCCTAAATATGCAAACATAACCCAACAGAGAGTAGTAGACCAGAAACGCACTATTGTAACAAACAATCGTCTAACAGCTGTAGAACTGCAAAATATAAAAGAGGAAATTGCAAAAGAATTACAAAGTGGCAATCAGGATAACAACAACAACTCAGCAATAGAATCACAACTGGAAACCAATAACCCAAATAATACTGCACAACACAGTGAACATATAGAAATTCAAAACAATAACCCAAATGATAATAATACCCCAACTCTACAAACTACTTTAATAAACAATAACAACTGTAACAATAATAAAAATAACAACGAAGAAAATATAGCAATAAATAAATATGAGAAAGAATTACAAGAACAATTAATAAAGTGGCAAGACATTGAACCCGAAAATAGATACCAACTACCAAAACTCAAATTTAATAGAAATACCAAGCACCTTATTTCCAATATAAACTCTGTGCTGGAACATCATGCATTAAACCTACAAACCATATCAGAAACACATCTACTGATATATGCTGCAGCCACAGTAATCATATTAAATAACAATCAAAAAATTTATACCGATAAGAATATCAAGAACAAAAAACTCAACAATAAACCGAAATGGGAAATTAGACTGGAAAACAAAATCAACGCGCTCAGAAAAAACATAGGTAGACTAACGCAATATATATCAGGTTCACGATCAAAAAAACTTATCACCAACATTAAGCACATTATAGCAAATCGCAACGAAAATACATGCGAAGCAATGGACAAAATGAAACAACAACTCTCAGTGTATGCAAAGAGACTGAAACGATATAAAAAATCAAATGATAGACACACACATAATAATCAATTCAACAATAATCAAAGACAATTTTTCAAGAATTTGACACGAGACAATAGCATTGACATGATACCTCCCTGCAAGGACCAGATAGAAGACTTTTGGAAATCCATCTGGTCGCACTCAAAGACAATAGAAGAAGATGCTTTCTGGATTAAAACAGAAAAGCAAAACCATTTACATATACCACAACAAATAGACCACTCAATAACCACAACTCAGCTTACAAATATTATCAAACAAACTCATAACTGGAAAGCACCCGGAACCGACCATATTCACAATTTCTGGTACAAACAGTTTACAGCACTTCATAGCACATTGACAATACAAATAAACTATATTTTAAGTAAACCAGAGGAGTTACCGAAATTTCTCACACATGGAAAAACATTTATAATACCTAAAAACTCAGATACCCAAAATCCAAAAAACTACAGACCTATAACTTGTTTACCGACTCTATATAAAATTATAACATCAGTAATAGCCACAAAAATAGAGAAACATATCAAGCAACACAACATACTTACAGAAGAACAAAAAGGATGCAGGAAGCATAGTCAAGGGTGTAAAGAGCAACTTATTATTGATAGTGTAATAATGAAACAAACCGAAAAGTCTCAAAGAAATCTTGTAACATGTTATATCGATTATAAAAAAGCATTTGACTCAATACCCCACGTATGGTTACAAAAAGTCCTTGAAATATATAAAATTGACCTACAAATACAAAACTTCCTTAAAAGGGCAATGCAATCTTGGAGAACTACGATTTATCTCAATAACGGAATGAATAAAATTAAAACAAACGAAATAAAAATAAACACAGGTATCTTTCAAGGCGATTCTTTAAGTGCGCTTTGGTTTTGTCTGGGATTAAACCCCATCTCAAATGCATTAAATAACACGCAGTATGGTTTGCAAATAAAACACAGTAAGCAAACACTACACAAAATAAATCATTTACTATACATGGACGACATAAAAATGTATACACCTAATTTAACACAAATGCAAAGTATTCTGAGAATAGTTGAAAAAACCACGGCAAACATTGGAATGGAATTCGGAATTGAAAAATGCAAACTTGTACACATAGAACGAGGAAAATTAACGCTTCAACAACAAAACGAGACACTGGATGGTGAAATCCTCAGTAATATGAAAGCTGACGAAACATACAAATACCTCGGTTTTGAACAAAATACGAAAATTAACCACGGGGTGATTAAAAATCAATTAAAAAATGCATATAGGCACAGGCTCAAACTTATACTTAAAACCCAGCTAAACGCACTTAATACATTTAAAGCCGTAAACACATTCGCGATACCCATATTATCATATTCATTCGGAATTATTAAATGGACAGATACGGATCTCGAAAGTCTCAATAGATTAACAAGAACAACTCTAACAAAACATCGCTACCTGCACCCGAATTCGTGTACAGAGCGGATCACAATCAAACGGAAGGAAGGTGGAAGAGGACTTATTGATATACATGCATTACACAATACACAAATAAAAAATCTAAGAGAATACTTTCACAACCAACAAACACAACTACACAAAGCAATAGCCAAGGCAGATGATGATTTCACCCCACTAAACTTAAAACAGGAAAACATCACCACACAAATAATAACAACTGAGTCAAAGAAACAAACGTGGAAACAAAAACCAATACATGGAAAACATATCAACATAATGCTTAATAGTAGAATAAACACAGAACTCTCCTACAAATGGTTAACACAAGGTCGTCTGTTTCCGGAAACTGAAGGGTTTCTGCTAGCAATTCAAGACGGAGTAATCGCAACGAAGAACTACAGGAAATACATCCTCAAAGAGCGCTTAGATTCCGATATTTGCAGAAAATGCTATCAGCAAAAAGAGACTATAGAACACATCGTAAGTGGATGCTCAATACTTGCAGGAACCGATTACACTGAGAGACACAATATAGCAGCCAAAATAATCCATCAACAACTGGCCATCAAATATAAGTTAACAAACAACACCGATGAACCTTACTACAAATATGTACCTCAAAACGTAATGGAAAACGAAGAAATAAAGCTTTACTGGGACAGAGCGATCCTTACGGATTTAACAGTTACAAGCAATAGACCAGACATCACACTTATAAACAAAAAACAAAAAGAAACATATCTGATTGATATTGCAGTCCCTAATGACAATAATTTAATCCAAAAAGAACAAGAAAAAATTTCTAAATATACTCCAATCGCAATTGAAATAAAACAACTATGGAAGCAACGAAAAGTTAATATAGTACCAATAATAATATCTGCAACTGGCTTAACCGCAAATACTTTTACAAACCACATAAAAACAATAGAACTAGAACAAAACATCCACCATACAATTCAAAGAGCGATAATCATGCAAACGACACGGATAACTCGAAAATTTTTAAACCAAAACTAACAAAATATATAAAAGTGCCGACACGACTTGCGGTCCGAAACTGCCGTTGTGCTCGGTGAAAATGGACCCCGCCTCGCGCGGTATGCGGGGGGGAGAGTGGCGTGGATAATAATAATAATAATAATAATAATAACTTTGTAAATTTCTGGTACAAAAAGTTCACCTCAACACACCATCACCTAGCACTAGCAATTAATAAAATAATAGACCAACCACAAACCCTACCAGAATTTCTTACAATAGGCAAAACATACATCAAACCAAAAAATAATGAAACCACCAACCCGTCCAACTATAGACCAATAACATGCCTACCTACACTATATAAAATAATCACCTCCACAATTTCCTCGAAAATAGAAACTCATCTAACACAACAAAACGTCATAACTGATGAACAAAAAGGATGCAAAAAAAACAGTCAGGGCTGCAAGGAGCAACTTATAATTGATACAACAATTATGAAACAAGCCACATCAAAACAACGGAACCTACATTCATGCTACATAGACTACCAGAAAGCTTTCGACTCCGTGCCACATAGCTGGTTAATCAAAGTGCTTCAAATATACAAAATACACCCAAAACTAATAAACTTTCTACAAAACACAATGAATAAATGGAAAACACAAATAAATCTAATAACATCTTCAGAAACAATAACAACAGAACAAATAGACATAAAAAAAGGAATCTTCCAAGGTGACTCTCTAAGTGCTCTTTGGTTTTGCCTCTGTCTGAATCCTCTTTCCAACACCCTCAACAACACAAGATATGGATACAATATAATACACGAAAAGACTACAAAACACACGATAAACCATCTTCTATACATGGACGACATCAAACTATACGCCTCCACACAAACACACTTAAAGGCACTTTTAAAAATAACAGAACAAATAACAAACGATATAAAAATGAGCTTTGGCATCAGTAAATGTAAAGCACAACACATAGAGAAAGGAAAATGGACTGACGCACTGACTGAAACGTTAAACGATCAACTCCTTGAAAACATGGAAGAACATGAAACGTACAAGTATCTTGGATTCCAACAAAGTACAAAAATAGACCACACCTCTATTAAAAACCACCTTTCACTGCAATACAAAAAACGCCTTAACCAGATACTTAAAACACAACTAAATTCCAAAAACCTCTGTAAAGCAATCAACACCTATGCCATACCAATACTCACTTACTCCTTTGGAATAATAAACTGGACCAAAACTGACATTGACAACCTGGAAAGAACAACGAGAAGACAACTTACCAAACATAGAAAACTTCACCCCAACTCATGCACACAAAGACTTACAATACCAAGACTACAAGGAGGAAGGGGATTGATTGATATCCAAAACCTTCACAATAGCCAAATCTCAACATTAAGACAATTTTTCCACACCCACACATCTGATCTACACAAAGCAATAGTCCTTGCAGATAAGCACTACACCCCACTAAACCTACAAAACACTGAAATAACAATCACCCAAACAACTGTTGACGAAAAGAAAACTATGTGGGCACAGAAACAGTTACACGGAAAACACTTACATCTTATGGAAGACCCAAATATTGACAAAATAAATAGCTACACTTGGCTTCAGAGAGGAGAGCTTCATCCTGAAACGGAAGGGTTTATAATTGCCGTTCAAGACCAAGTAATTCTCACCAAAAACTATCAAAAATACATAATCAAAGACCCAAGTATAACTAACGACAAATGTCGAAGATGCCAAATACACCCAGAAACAATAGACCACATAACCGCAGGATGTCAAATTTTAGCAGGCACAGAATATACACTTAGACACAACATAGTTGCAAAAATAATACATCAAGAAATAGCCAATAAACAACATTTACAAGAAAACAAAGATCCATATTACAAATATATCCCTTCAAACATCTTAGACAATGAAGAACATACCCTTTACTGGGACACTACAATACACACCGATAAAACTATAACAAGCAATAGACCGGATATTACTTTAATAAATAAAATAAACAAAATAACATACTTCATAGAAATCAGCACCCCAAATGATACCAACATACACAGAAAATATGTAGAAAAAATTGAAAAATATAGTGAACTAACGCAAGAAATAAAACGAATATGGAAACAAAAAACTGTAAAAACAATTCCATTTGTGATTTCAGCAACTGGAATACTCCACAAAACATTTATTAAAAACTTAAAAGAACTCAACATCAACCCAATTATACATCATAAGATACAAAAAGCAGTCATTTTAAAAACATGCAACATTATTAGAAAAACATTGACATGAATAAATAAACACTGACATAAATATTAATAAAATAATACAAAACATAACACGAAAAAAAAAAAAAGTGCCGACACGACTTGCAGCACGAAACTGCCGTCATGCTCGGTGAAAATGGACCCCGCCTCGCGCGGTATGCGGGGGGGAGAGTGGCGTGGGAAGAAATAATAATAATAATAATAGAAAGTTGGCGAATGAAAAGCAAGAACCAGTGCCACTCATGAGCAGAATAAACAGCAATGGTCCCTGAATGCCACTTTTCGGTACGCCAGAAGTTGTGAAAAAAGATACAGATTGAACATCATCGAGTATGACAACGCACCGCCTTCGACGCAAATAGAATTTAAGCCATTGCAGAAAAGTAGAGTGAAGACCCAGCCAAGCGAACATGTTGAGCGAAATCAAAATCATAACTTTGTCGACTGTGACTTTAGAAAAGTCGGTGCAAATGTAATCACCCAGAAGAGAATGCTGAGGTGCAATACTCACTAATGGCAGCCAGAGTTGTGAGTTTAGAACGACCCAAATTGAACGAAAACAAATGAAACTGCGAAACATATTTTAACTTTGATGACGCATTCAAGGAGTTTAGATACATTAGTGCGCCGCGAGAGAGGTCTATAACTACATATATCGCATTGATTCCTTTGAATATAGGAGTTATGGAAGGAGGAGATACGAGTTTCAAAGCATCAGCGAATTATCCAGAAGAAAATGTCTTCTTGAAGTTTATTTTCAACGGAGCAGCGGGGTGGGGCAATTTAAAAAAAATACCCGAAAGGCCAGCAAAGTCAGTTTGGGAGGATTTTTGAGATTCCAGTTATTATATCATTAATTGAGAGGAAAAGTGATCCAAAACGTAAATTTGTTGTGGCAAACATTGTCATCGTAAACATAGTTCGATTTAAAAAAATCAGCAAGTAAGTTAGCAGCGTCATATTTCGCTAATGATGCTCTAAAGAAAACAGCGATTAACGAGTGGTAGGAACGCTTCAGAAGAGATCGTGAGTTAATCGAGGATGAGGAACGTAGTGGCCCGTTGTTGACATCGAAAACTGATGGAAACATCAATAAAGTGAAAGAGAAGTTGAACAATAGCCGCAAATAAAGTGCTGACAGAACACTTGAATATGTTTATGGATCCGATAAGGATTGCTGCAAAGTTGGCTCCAAAGGACTTGAATTGTATGCAAAAAGGATAAAGGATCCAAGCAAATTTGCGGCACTCGCTGTTGGCCCTGATCTCATGCTGTTGCTGAAAAGAAAGAAGCAGCCAAAAAGAAGGAATCAGATTTTAAAGAAGCCGATGACATGGGTCTCGGCCGCTTCGAAACTAAAGGGTCAACAGTAACAAGGCCAAGGCTGAAGCCCATCCAACATTAATCTATTGCGCCGTTACTGGAGAGGAGACAAGGGCTTATGAGTACGACATGCAGTCCAGACATTAGGATCGGGAGTGTGGAGAGCTACGAATGAACCAATACCAAAGAAACCAAGTAATTTTCAGCCAAAAAACAAAGCAATGCTCGCTGGTTTTATGGAGTACAGCTGAACTGTGCACCACGAATTTTTGCAGTAGGTCAAGCAGTTAATAAGGACTATTGTTTAGGCGTTGTGAGACATTTAGGTAAAGCGATTCGCCAGAAAAAAAGGATTTGTAGGAAAAAAAATCATGGATTTAGCACCATGAAAACGCACAGGAACGAAATGAATCCAAACATCTCCTCATATGGCTCACTGTGATTTTTTTCTATTTCAAGTCAATAAATCAAACCGACAAACGCATTTTAACAACTGAAAGGAAATATTGGAAAAATTCAAGATGTCTGTAATGACTTTACGGAAAAAATGGAGTTCCACAAATGTACCGAGAGCTCAATCAAACGCTTGTATAAGTGCTTTGCAGTTGATGGGTATTAAATTGAAGGCGATAATGCGAGAATATCACTTTTGAGGAATAAATTTGTATTTGGTAATTTCGTAATATATTCCGGGAACTTTTTGATGAGAGTGACATGTTTTAAAAACTAAAGACTGAGCCATCATGGTACGGACCACTTCAATTTCACTTTTAAAAGTGCTACGGATGAATCAATAAGGTTTGAGAAATTATAACTTTATTGGCGCCAAAACTGTTGAGAAAACGGTCGTTAATGTCACGCTCTTTACAATTACAATTTCGACAATTTCATGCTGTTTTTATAAGTTTACCTGCATTCTTAAATGGCAAATGGAAGTTTTTTTTTTCGAACTCCATTTATTCCGTACAATCTGTCATAACAATAACAATAAGTACTATTTTTAGCTACAATTTAAATAAGAATAGCTTAGAGTAAGAATTCCCAGTGGTATTCGTTACTTAATAATGAACAACATATAACATTTATAGTATACAGTTTTACAACTTTTGCATTTACGTACATTACGTTTTAAATCTTTGCTGAGTAGCTTATCTTGGAAAGGTTATTTGCTCGGTTATTCGGATGAGTGGCAAGTCGGTTGTTGTATCTCTGGCTGAGGTTGTTTATTTCTTCGAAAACTGTCGTAACTTTTAGGTCACGGTGCAATATCTCGTTTCGTACAAACCATGGCGCATTGGCTCACATGCGGAGCACCTTTGACTGAAATCTTTTCATGATTTCTAGATTTGATTTTGCTGCTGAGCCCCATAATTGAACGCCATACGTCCATATCGGTTTCAGAATGGATTTGTAGATAAGCATCTTATTGTCTAGTGTAGCCGATTAACCAGTGTAGTGATCGCAATTTCAGTCCAAGTTGCTTTCGCTTTAAAAATATATGCGATCGCCAAGTAAGACGCCGGACTAATAGAATACCTAAATATTTAGCATTATCTGTTTGAGATATTGGAACGCTGTTAAGAGATACGGCAGGACATGAGCCATTTCGAAGAGTGAATGTTATCTGCGCCGATTTGCTTTCGTTAGCTTTTATGCGCCATTTTTTCATCGAGTCGCTAACACTGTTAAGGTTTTCTTGTAGGTAATCAGAAGCAATATAGGGAAGGTTACTCCGGGCCATGACGACAGTATCATCTGCATACGTGGCTGTATATGTGTTCTTTGATAGTGGAAGATCTGCCGTGAGGAAAGTATACAAGACGGTTCCTAGAACACTTCCTTGTGGTACACCTGCTCTAATTGCGTGAATGTTAGTGGTTTCGTTGCTTACTTTAACAAGAAAATGCCTATTTCGCAAGTATGATTTTATAAGCATATAACAGTTGTGCGGTAAACCCTGCTTAAGCTTGTATAGCAGGCCTTCATGCCAGACTTTATCGAAGGCTTGCGTTATATCTAAAAATGCCGCTGTACAGTATTGCTTCCTCTCAAGTGCTTGTCTAGCGAAATCATACACCCAATTAACTTGCTCTATGGTGGTGTGATGCTTACGAAAACTAAATTGGTGGGCTGGAATGAGATTTCTTTGCGCAATTATTGGATTTATCCTTTTTAAAAGCAGCTTTTCGAAGAGCTTGGAGGCAACAGGCAATAGACTTATTGGCCTGTAATTGGATACCACGCTCGGGGTCTTCCCTGGCTTTTGTATAAGGATGATTTCAGCAACTTTCCACTGAGTTGGGAAATACTCTTGTTGGATCATCGCGTTAAATATAATGGTGAGGAATTTGTATCCACATTTGGGCAGTTCTTTTAAAACCTTACTAGTTATTAAATCGTAACCTGGCGCCTTTTTGGTTTTAAGAGTTTTGGTTGCTGCGTATTTAACTTCTTTCCAGGTAAATCGTACAGTCAGAATATCCATTTGAACCGGAGCTGAGAGAAATTCGTTAACTTCTGAGTCTACCTCCGCACTTTGACTCGGAAATGGTTGGAAAACATTTGATAGATGTTTGGCAAACTCTATTGCTTTTTGTTTATCAGTTTTTGCCCAATCTCCATTACACGTTTTTATCGCTGCGTTGTGAGGCGTTGGTTGTGAGATCTTTATCGTTGCCTTACAGAGTGAGTAGCCAGTAGCTTCCGTAGGTGACAAGTTGGATAAGTGTTCATGCAGTTCTGAGTTTTTTGCGTCTCCTATAGTGTTTTTTAATTGTTTTCTGAGTTTATTTAGTTTTTTTTATCGTTCCTGTTTCTGGTGCTTTGCGATATGCGCCGAAGCTTGCGTTTTTCTGATATTAAAATTTTTACGTGATCGTTAATGTGCGCTTCAGCGTGAGTGTGCTTAATTTGCGGCGTAGCGGTCCACGCAGCTCTTTGAATGCAGTTGTTGAAAATCTCAACGGCCGTGTCCAGATCAGAGTTGGATTTTAGTGGAATATTTAGGCACAGTGTATCTTCGACTAGTTCTTTAAAGTATTCCCAGTTGGTCATTTTATTGTGTAGCTTTGGTGTCATTTCCTTTTTTTGAAAACAAGAGTTTATTGTTAACAGCAAAGGTGAGTGGTCTGATGAGAGATCTAGACATGTGCCTATGGAGACCTGATTTTTAGATACACCTTTGCATATGCAAAAATCTATAAGATCCAGTGTTTTATTTGGGTCATGGAAATGGAAGTTGTATCGAAGATTTTCACTGGCATTCCTTGATTCGCGCTTCTCATCACAAGAGCAGACTCTTTCTGAGAGTCCTCCGTGACAGAAATCTCACATGACAAAATGGGCGTTCGCCATAAGTAAATAAGAAACATTTTAACAATTGAACTTACCAATGAAACACGCAGGTTTTTAGACTACATTTTGGGGCAGCCCATCAAGTTACAGATCTTTGCCCACCAACCGAGAAGACGAAAAATAGCACCTAATAGGCGATTATACTGAAAAAAAGCGTTTGGCTTTCATTTTTAATATTTCATGTCTGCCAAGTGTGTCAACCGCATCCACAACTATTAATAGCCGATATGCCAGACACAAGCACACTTGGCACCCGCGACCGATTGAAGTAAATAAAAAAAAATTAAACAATTTAATTTAAGATTTTGTATCCAAGTACTGTGTAAATAATTCAAATGGATGTGCCGCTAGCAAATCATTTTGTCCGGGCAGCATCACTGACAACAGCAGCAGAAGGAGCAACGATAGCTGAAGTAACGCTAGCTTAAAGCGCTTCCTTGTTGCATTTGCAGTTGCAGCTACATTCGCGCTGAGAAATTGGAAGGTGGACTACGCTCCAGTTGGATGAGACCTCGTTATCCAATGCTTGCTGCTATGGCCTGCCAACTGTAGTTGTCAGCGGTTGTGCTGTTGCGCTGCTACCAACTGACGCTGCTGCCAACTGCCGCGCGCTCTGTTTGACTTTTATAAACTTTTAACGACTTTTGCTTGTGGATCAGTGCTCACAAAGCCATTGCCAATGTGCCAGAGAGGAGTGTTGGAAACTTTATTTGTTTCACCGTCCGCTTGCTATTTATTTTTCTTGTCAACCTGTTTTTTCCTAATATTTTTCCTTTTTCATAGTTTATGAATTTTCTTTCTTCACATTTTTTTTTCGTCTTTTTCTGCACAATTTCATCTTGCGGCGGCATCATCATCGTCATCCTGTGCTTTGGTGGGCATCTATTTTCTTAGTTGGTTCCCATTCTCTCCGAACTGCGCACTGCCTCCACTAGGCATAGCTATTGGTCATTCAATTCTTGCTTACCCTTCGCCTGTTGCGACAACTGTGCGCCGCTAAGGAGTTTGCAACTTCTCAACAACGCCGGCCTCGGTATTATCGATGACATCGCGGCAAAGTTGTTTGGCTGTGAATGCTGTTAGGATTGGCCATGAGAAATGGTGGCGTTGTAGGAGCTTGAGTGCTTTTGGTTGCTCACATTTCACCGAAGCGTTGCGGCACTGTGATGTGTATGGGTATCGGTGGAGAGGTTACAACGTCAGAGACTTGGATAAAGTTTTAATGTTCTTGTGTTTGATCAAGTTAATTTAGCAGGAAATTATAATTGTTTTAAGTTTTCATGTGATTTTTCCCCGGACATTTGAAGTTTTTCTGATGACGGGCAATAAGTCGAATCATCGTCGAAGTAATTTCTTTGCTTGTCGCTCGTAATAGTTATAATGGGCTCAATTGGGTAGATGTACCGTCACCCGCAAATACATTTCCCCACAAGCATTGCTAACTTATACATATACATTTATTTCTATTTTTGTTTGGTACTACTGCAAGGAGTTGATCATAGAATGAACTCCGAAGCTTTGTGTAAAGTATAGTTTATGTAAAAATTGCCTGAAAGCTCTAGTTAAGATGAAATTCGCCGTACAAGGGTGACTTTTTATATTTTGCGCCCAATAATGAAATCACAGTAAAAAAATAATAAATATGGCTATTCAGTTTTCAAAATATTCCCTTTCTGCGTTAGCTTGAATTAATTTTCAAATGACTTTTGGCACGCAGAAGTAGATATCTCAGAAATGAGCTGTTTATGGGCTTCAGCAGTTCCTTCACGCGTTGAAAAACGTTGAACACACGTCTTATTTTTGATGTTCGGGGCTGTAAGGTAGATGACCCATTAATTGGATCTTTTGAGTGCTCAAAAACTGTCTTGTGTGAGCCGATACGTTGGAGCTCGCATTGCCTTGGTGAAAGTTGATTTGTCTTCGGCGTTTGGTTTTTCTTAGTTCTCCGAAAAGTTCTGCTAAGCCAGTGGTTTCGTACCACTTATAATTGACTATTTTAAATTTCTTTAGTGGTAAACTAGCGAATGGACCAAATTTCGCGAAAAAACAGCTTGCAATTTGAGGTCTTTCTTCCGCGAACAACTTTTGTTGGATTAAGCTCGTCTTAGAAGACCCGTACTGTGAATTGCTGTTTTGCCTCCGTCTCATGTGCATAGATCTAAGACTCGTTGATGTCATAGGCGTGATTACAGCGGATTTACACCAATAGACCTTCTTTTGGGAAATTGTCAAATTATGCGGTATTCAACGAGAACAAATCTTTTTGTCGACCAAAGGTTTATACAATATAGAATGTATGCTGATCCCACATATTCCCTAGGACGTCCCTATCTCGTGATATGCCTCATGACCATCTTATGTTATCAATTGACGTACAGCATCACTTGTTTCTGGCACAAATACCGGTTTTTGACGGACTTCACAAAATCCATTCTGCAAGGATCAATGGCTACTTTGGAGCTCATTGTACTAGCGTTTCACAGTTCTAAATATGGTGCTTCAACACCAAAAGTCAAGAAAAGTTGATCAACGCACTCCTCTCTCGATAGTCCACATCGTAATAAATCATCGCACGAAAATTTTCACGAGTTAATTTCATATTTTGGGCGAGATGAATTTTTCAACCCACAGAAAAAAAAATAACTAAAACTCGTTAATGAAAGTGTCATCTGTAAATTTGTGCTAAAAAATATCAAACTTTCCGATAAAAGTATCGAGCTACAGCTCCTGGCACGTAGTGTTCCAAAGGCGAAAAATATAAAAGGCAATCCTCATAATCATATTTAGTAAGACCAAATTCAGCAATTGAAGAGAAACCAGAGTAGTGGTTGCCGTACTGGAATTGGTTGGTTAATTTCTGTCATGAAAAAGCACCTCATAAAAATTTTTTGTCGATCAGAAGGAGCACAAAACCGTACACCCCTCCATTTTTGGAATGAATGTGAATGAAGGAATGTAAAATGTTGGTTGGAGTACTGACAGGACATGGTTTAACTCCATATCACGAACCCTAAATGGGATTAAAACACCTCTTTTGCCCCTGCCCTACCCTAAGCAGAACTCGTTACAACTGCCAAGGATCGGTATACTTTTCATTTATGAAAGGTATTGCTGACTACATGGCGGCCGCCGTAGCCGAATGGGTTGGTGCGTGACTACCATTCAGAATTCAGTGAGGAACGTAGTTTAGAATCTCGGTGAAAGACCAAAATGAAGAAAAAGTTTTTTTCTAATAGCGGTCGCACCTCGGCAGGCAATGGCACATCTCCGAGTGTATTTCTGCCATGAAAAACTTCCTCATAAAAATATCTGCTGTTCGGAGTCGGCTTGAAACTGTAGGTCCTTCCACTTTTGGAATAACATTAAGACGCACGCCCCAAATAGGAGGAGGAGCTCGGCCAAACACCCACAAAGGGAGTACGTGCCAATTATATATATATATATATATATATATTGCTGACTGTTTATTAAAACCTGCCAACAAGATACGCATCACGAACTTATGGTCTATGTGAGATCTCTTCAGTTCAAACAGATATATCTAATCGAACATATGGTATGTTTTCCAATAAATATGCCACAGCGATGCGTGCTCCATTTGGAATAAGGAAATAATGAACTCCGCGATTTGGCAAGTACATGCGAAAACAATGTTGGACGTCAGCGTAAAGAGGAATATCACGAGATAGCAGAAACCTGCAAGACCAAGATGATGATCAGGCACGCGGGTTGTAGTGGAGGAGCAAATCAGGATTCCACCACTCCACTTGGTAAGGCTCATAGTTATTTAATGCCAGCCAGCACGAGTTGGACAAAACGCTTAAGTGGAAATACATAGTGCTGATGAGGCAGAAGAATAATAACATGGACGCAGGTAAGTAGGTATGTTAGATTATAAAAGAAAAACTACAAATCTTAAAAGAAGAAAACCATATATAGCCATCCAGTGCTTTTGCTGTAGTGGAGGAGAGAAATGAGATCTAGGTTAGAGAGCTGACTTAGGCTATCTCCGGAAGGCACACTAAGAAAACTCAAGCGCTTAGCCGTCAGACCCGGACATTTGCGAACACTCTCTCTCTCTGCCGGATCTAAGCTCCAAGTATGAGTTACGATCAGTTAGTAACCGGTGACCACTGCTAGGAGTGTGCGAATTGAATGGCGTGGGTTCCCCGGCAGCACAAGCGTCCTGCCACTGTAGTACTGAGGTCAAAGTGTTTTTAAGATAGCACACGATAAGAAAGAACTTCATCTGTCTTACGCTCTTTTAAGAGAAAAATTGTGCAGTTTCCCTTTAACAATGGAGAACGTAGGTTCGAATCTCGGAGATTGACCAAAATGAAGAAGACCTCGGCGGACGGTTCCATATGTAGAAGTCCACTCAAGTGGGGAAAGTTACTGATCGCCATTCACTTGGGAGCGGCCAGGACGATTCTTCTGCATATCGTTCAAACAACTCACAACGTTCGGGATTAGCCCAAGTATCCTCTGGGTAGCTTCCGAACATCGGAACACGAAAATATTTATGTCTCCCTCCTAACAGCGAGATCTAAGATCTGTGCGTAAAAAACCCTACTAGCTTACGGCAGTTTAAAGGATACTGAAATATTGGCTGATTTAGAGAAAAACCCTGCTTGGTGCAGACGGGAGTCTAGCTTGCTTGGAAATTTGCGGATGGTGAGATCTGTCTCATAATGCTACCATGTCCTGCAAGAGATTGCCTTCAGCGGCCAACCTCTTTCAACCTAATAGCGCTCTGAGCAGGAATGGATTGAACTTGAAGATCAACGGGAAATAAGTAGAGAATGAAGTTAAGGGCAGCAGTGGGGCATGTTCAACACGCCCAGTGATGCCAATATACGCAGTCCTTAAAAGATCTCCATATTGAACTGATCAGTTTCTTGCGTAATGCCATTAATATGCACAGAATGAATTCAAAGACTAAACATTGACCCAACAATGCAAAGTTCATCGGCTTTCTACACCTGCACTCCTGTGTACATATTTGCGTGAATTTGAGAAATGAAAACCAAGGTCACTAAAATGAAATGAACGTGCAACGAAACCATTGCTTCTATTTTTACTTAACCAATTTCCGGCCACGCTAAAAAGCAGACTCACTGCTGAACCACGACAGGGTAGCCAGCACCGATTACATACAAATACACAGACATGCGTAACGTTGCAGTGATACAAATGACTCGGTGTGCCAAATATCACTATTTTGTAAGCTCTAACTGGAGTGGCCATGCGGCGCGTCGTTGGCAACCAACATAAATGGCAACAGTGTTGATGTTTTAAATATTTGCTTTACGCACTCTGCAATAAATGTCTGCTTCGCCGATTTCTAACGAGAGTTCTGCAACTGAGTTAAATGAAGCGGCTGTGCTTTGATCTGCATGACAGCGACCACAAAGCGAGGAGTTGGTCACTGCTCCAAATGACCGGTCGGTCCAAACTGTCAATATTGGCAAATGGTGTACTCGGCGTTGTGGTGTTGCCGTGGTGACACCAAATGCTTTTGACTACTAAATATGTGTCGAAATCAACGAACTACAATTACTTAGTATGTCAGCTGAATGTCAATATGAAGGTGTTGATGGTGTTTGTTGACTGGCGCACGATAATGTGTACAATGGCCACTTATGTATGTGTGTGTATGTGTGTGCGCAGGTTCCTGTTTGTTTGCCGCAGGACGTGAATGGGTCTTTAGTAAATCTAGAACCGTGACTAGTTCGTGCTACTCCTCTTTCCATAAATACTCTATGCCTTATGAAGCGTGAATTGTGTTGTCTGGGTTTCTTTTTCGTCCCTTTTTCGACGGTTCTGAACTAGTGAAGTTTTCAGTATATTACACCTATGTATTAGAAATTAAAGCGTAGCTTAGGTTTTTTTTTGTTTTTGTTTTTGAAACATTATAAATAAATATATACATATTATTAAACCTAGTTATACAGGGTGGGCCATATAGCGTTTGCTTTTTGAACCACCTATTTTTTTGAGAATGGTTACACAAATGACATGTCAAATGTGTTCATAATTTACTTAAAGGTTTGACATTTACGAAATGGGACGCTATACGCTTGAACAAAATTGGAAAATATTGAAACCCTATTTCCAAAGTGGTGAGTCTTCTTCTTCTTTTCTGATGAAGCTCATCTTCACATCGGTGGCTACGTCAATAAGCAAAATTGTCGGATTTAGGGCTCAGAAAATCACACGTTACTTTAGAGAAGGAAATGCATCCACAACGAGTCACTGTTTGGTGCGGTTTTTGGTCTGGCGGCATCATCGCGCCATCTTTTTCGAAAATGAGCGAGGAGCCGCGGTTACAGTAAATGGCGAGCGTTACCGTGACATGCTCAACGAATTTTTGTTTCCAAAAATTAAAGAGGATGACATGGACGACATTTGGTTTCAACAGGACGGTGCAACTTGTCACACTGCCAAAGTTACACTCGAACTTTTGGCTACCGTTTTTGAAAACCGAATAATCAGCCGAAATTCCGATATCAATAGGCCGCCTTGGAGCTGTGATTTAAGCCCGTTGGACTATTTTTGTGGGGAGTCGTTAAGGACAAATGCTATGCGAACCATCCAAAGGCGATTGATGCTTTAAAACACGAAATCGAAGTTGTCATTCATGAAATTGGAGCCCAAACAATCGAAAATGTGCTTAAAAATTGGGTTGATCGAATGGCCTACTGTAAAGCCAGTCGTGGCAGTCATTTGAACGAGATTATTTTTCATTCATAAATGACAATGTTCAATCTTTAAAATAAAAAAAAAAGTTTGAAAAAATATTGATACGTTTTTTTTTTTTATAACCGATTCAAAAAGCAAATTTTACATGGCCCACCCTATATAACTAAAAAGCCATTTTAGTTTGTGAATTTATGAATCTACGTATTAATAACCACTAGGTCCAGTGGTTTGGTCCTCTTCAGCCTCCTAGTATATATTGCTTCATCGCAAAGAGATGAGGCTTCAGCATTGATGTGTTGCTCAATCCTATTGGAATGCTTGACAGCGTAGAGGTTTATCATTTCATTGACTGTATGTAATTCTAGGTCTCTATGTAGGTCGTCCTTCCGTATATACAAGGGGGCTTTTACGATGTCCCGGATTACGTAGTTTTGAAAACGTTGAATGATTTCTACATTACTTTTTGCGGTGCATCCCCACAGTTGAACCCCATAAGTCCACACTGGCCTAAGGATTTGCGTATAAATTAACAATGTATGCGTAATTTAGACGTTCTGCCGATAAGCCAGTACAAGTTTTTATATTTTAAATTGAGTTCAGCGGCTTTGGATTTGACATGTTCCTTCCACCTGAGCTTAGTGTCTAATGTCATGCCCAAGTACTTTGCTGTACAAGCATACGGAACGTTTGCGGAAAATATGTATTTGAATGGGTTTGTAGATAACCTTTTTGTTTGCAAAGTTTATGTTTACCGATTTAGTGTCGTTAAGTTTAATATTCCACAAACTAGTCCAGTTTGTTATTACAGTAATCGATTCCTGTAGCTTAGCAGTAGATTCATCCACGTTTTCGCCAACAACGAGGACGCACGTACGAGCGGTGCCTTTTATATTTCGGGATTAGAGAACAAACACAAATTTTAATCATCGAAAATCACTTTATTGTTTTTCAAAATATTCTCCATGACGATCTATACACTTTTGCATGCGTTTAAACCAATTGTCGAAGCACTTTTGCCACTCTGAATGAGGTACCTCCAAAACATGCATTCTGAATGCCGCAACCGCTTCTTCTGGTGTAGAAAAACGTTGATCTCTCAGTTTGTTTTTTACGTACGGGACTAAAAAGAAGTCATTCGGTGCCAAGTCAGGACTATACGGCGAATGACCCATTAATTCGATGTTTTAGGTGCTCAAAAATGCAGTTGTTTGAGCCGATGTGTGAGAGCTCGCATTGTCCTGGTGAAGAGTGATCCGTCTTTGGCGATTGGTTTTCCTAATTTCTTGGAAGACAACTGGCAAACAAATGGTTGTGTACCACTCAGAATTCACTGTTCTGCGTTGTTCTAGTGGTACGGTTGCGACATGTCCAGTTTTTCTGAAAAAACAGGCGACCATTTGCTTGGAAGTGCTTCGTGCGCGAACAACTTTTGTTGGATTTGGCTCATCTTGAAACACCCATACAGTCGACTACTGTTTACTTTCGGGCTCATACGCGTAAATCCATGATTCATCACCTGTCACGATGTCATAGACGTGTTTCGAAGCCCCGCGCTCGTATTTTTTGAGCATTTCCTTCGACCAATCGACACGAGCCTTTCTTTGACCGATTGACAAATTGTGTGGGATCCAACGCGAACAAATGTTTTTGACAGTTAAATGTTTATGCAATATTGAATGTATGCTGGTCACACTAATGCCTAAGATTGTCTCAATCTCACGATAGGTCCCATGACGATCTTGCAATATCAGTTCGCGCACAGCATCAATGGTTTTCGGAACAACAACTGATTTTGGACGACCTCCACGAAATTCGTCTTGGAGTGAACTACGACCACGATTGAATTCACCATACCATCGATAAACACTGGTCCTTGATGGAGCTTCATCGCCAAAAAATGAATTAAGTTCATCCATGCAATGTTGCTGAGTTAATCCACGTCGAAAGTTGTAAAAAATAATCGCACGAAAATGTTCACGATTTGATTCCATTTTTGGACCGAGATGAATCTTTTAAGTTACTGTAAACAACACAAATAGCGCTGGTATTTCAAAACGTTCTGAGTACGTAAAAGTCAAAAAATGTCAAACTTTGCGATACAGCTGTCACTTGCCAGATTGCAACACCAGGGTTGCCAAATCCTGCCAAATAAAAGGTGCCCCTCGTATCGTCCGCAAACGTCGCTATTTTGAAGGATTTAGGAACAGGCAAATCGGAAGTATGCAACAAGTACAATACAGGTCCAAGTATGCTGCCTTGCAGAACTTGAGTTTTCTAAGACTGGTATATGCCTGTCCATGTTTTACGCGAAAATGTCGATCTTCAATATAAGAAGTCAATAATTCGGTAAATTGCATCGGAAGTAACGTCTTAAGTTTATAGATCAGCCCCTCATGCCAGACTTTATCAAAAGCCTGAGCTACATCTAGGAAAATCGCAGAGTTAATGTTATTTTTTTCCAGAGACTCTTCTATTGTGTGAACTATTCGATGAACTTGGTCTATCGTCGAGTGTTTTTCTCTGAAGCCAAATTGATGTGTTGGAATTAGTTGCTTGAGTGAAATTATTTCTTTTAGGCGCAAGACAAATAGTTTCTCGAAAAGTTTTCCCAGGTAGCTTAGGTGTCGCTACCGCAATAGTCGGTAGTCATTGGCTCATATTCATACTATTCCGGATATGCTTTCTTCGATTTCCCAGATATTTTGAGTTGGATATTTTGATAATTGACTTTTAAAGAGAGGCTAGAGAAATCTCCAAACTTTCAGTTTACGTCATTAGCCTACATTTTGTGGAAACTGTGAGAAGAGAGAGTATAAGAATACTAACAGATGCAGAATCTGACACTTAATTTTGCCTGCTTATTTTTGTCCGATCTGCTCACAGATTTGGAAATTTGTATTAAAAAAGAACAACTCAGGCGTGTGGTCCCTTAACTTGCTTGGATAAGGGCTTCCACGTGTTTTTTTTGGCAGCATGAGAACTATCGATATTGACAACTATGGTTTGACAATCGGAAATGGCAAACTGAGTTGACATTTCTATTCAGTAAGGTTTGAAAAGTATTTATGAATCATTTGATGCCAGAAGAACGCTTCCAAATTGTACTAAAAACCTACTTTGAAATAAAATAAATCTTTTGGTGAAGTGCAAAGAGCTTTGACGACATCATCGGTCCTCATTACATTCGAAATGAGAAAGAAGCTGAAAGAAGAATTTACGGGGAATCGACAGCACTATTGAGGCATGTTAATTGAATTTTTGTTTCCGAAAATTA
Organism: Anastrepha obliqua; assembly: GCF_027943255.1. Lineage (NCBI taxonomy): Eukaryota > Metazoa > Arthropoda > Insecta > Diptera > Tephritidae > Anastrepha > Anastrepha obliqua. The sequence continues at coordinate 149,858,911 of NC_072892.1, read as the reverse complement.
ATCAGCTAAACATCAACGCCATTTTGTTCTAACAAGACGGTGTAGCATCCCTTACAGCGCGCTTAACAATCGATTTATTGTAATATTCAAGCCACCATTGATGAAATACGGCCAGATTTATCGGAAAAGTAGGCGAAAATTTAACTGATTGAATGGACCCTGTAGCACGTAGCCATATGCTGTATATCACATTCGAAAAAAAAATGTCATGAAATTATTTACCAGATTACCTATAATAAAAAAAACAATCATTCCACCAATATTTCTATTTTGTATTAATATTTTCGGTTTTCAAGCTTTTAATAAAACACCCGTTATATATGGGTATATTGTGTGAATTTTCTGAATTGTGAACCGTTAACATTTAAATACATACATATACACAATCGAATTATTATTTTCATATAAAGGGTGATTTTTTAAGAGCTATAGGAAAGTTTAACAAAAAAGCACACATCAAATTCAGAAAAATGCATGAAATTTTTATTTAAATCGATAGTACAGTCCATATAATTTCATGTTTGAAGATTATTTCATGCAAATGTTGACCGCAACTACGCTTCCAATGGTCTATCCGCTTAGTCCAATCTTAGCATACTCTTTCCAATGTTTCGGCCGGTATCTCACATATAAATGTTTTAATGTTGTCTTCCAATGCGTTAGTTGAAGCAGGCTTATCTGATTAGACAAGAGCTTTAACAAAGCCCCACAAAAAATAATCTAAAGGCGTTATATCGTACGATCTGGGTGTCCAATTGACAGATCCCGAACGTGAAATAAATGTTCACCGAACTCGCCTCTCAACAAGTTATTTACCATTGTTACGCGTGCTGTGTTGCATGTGGCATGTGGCACCGTCTTGCTGAAACCACTTGTCATGCAAGTCAAGCTCTTGCATTTTGGGCAAAAAAAAAGTTGGATATCATTTCACGGTAGCGCTCACCATTCACAGTTACGTTACGATTCGCAGCATCTTTGAAGAATTCCGGCCAATGATACCTCCAGCCCATAAATCGTACCTAGCTGTGACCTTTTCTGGATACATTGGTAGCTCTAGCTCTTGTAATTCTTCTGGCTGATCTTCACTCCAAAATCGACAATTCTGCTTATTTACGTACCCATTGATCCAAAAATGAGCTTCGTCGCAGAACATAATTTTTTGATAAAAAAGTTGATCTTCGGCCAACTTTCCAAGAGCCCATATTTCAAAAATTCTGCGTTGCGGTAGGTCATTCGGCTTCAATTCTTGCACCAGCTGTATTTTGAAAGGCTTCACACCTAAATCCTTTCGCAAAATTTTACACCTTGTTGAGTAACAGAGGCCCAATTGCTGCGAACGGCGACGAATCGATAAATGATGGTCATCATTAGCACTGGCCGATGAAGATGCGAAATTTTCTTCAGTTCGCACTCTGCGTAAGCGTGTTGGTGGTTTGATGTCGAATAATGTAAATTTGGTTCTAAATTTAGTCACAATAGCTCGATTAGCCGCTTCAGTGGATCGATTAAACTGACCATAAAATGGAGGAAACGCGAGTTAAGTATCCTTAAGGCTCTTTTCAATAAAAAAATAATACTTTATTTACGGAGCTTAAGCTCTTTATTCTTTCAGTTTATTATTATTACTAACTGCAATTTTTTTAAATGCAATTTATTATATATTTGTTGACTAATTAAAGTGCTTATTCTACTTTACATATTAAGTTGGTTCCTAAAAATGCTTATTGCTTACCTAAGGTCTCTAGTTACAATTTGTCAACGACAAATAGTTCATTGGCCTTTGTTAGTTTTAAGAGTGTGTCGATTGCACAACTTTAGTTGGGTAATCGACCTTTTATTATTTTTGCCAATTAATATTTAGTTTTGGTGAAGTCGGAGCTGCCTCTGACGTAACTCGCGCGATAAACTTTCTTAACCGAACACGCATTTTTATAATAAAAAACAATGATTTGCAAGCGTTGTTCGTTTGTAAGACGATTCATGCTTAAATTATAGACCAAACTGAAGATGTTTGACAGTGAAACAAAATACAAAACGTGCGTCAGCTGTTTAAACCAACTGTTTAAAAAGATAATAGCTAAAAAATCACCCTTTATAATTGGCGCGTATTTTCATACTTTCCGTAAATATTTTATTTTGCTTATTTCGCACTACCCCTTCCGAAATTCTGCAGAATTATTTCGTTGACAGTTCAGTTCCGTTGTAATGCATGACCCAGAGCTACTTTATATGAACTGGTCGGGGGCCGTCTGTTTATCTTATCTGATATGACGTGCCATAATCTATCTAAACTCGATGCACTATTTTACTTTCCAATGCAGTAACTCAGCCCACTAAAGATTCTTTCATCTGACTTCAATGCTGCCAGACAAATTTGCCATGCACTAACGCCCGTATTTATATACTTTGTCTCAACTCCTAGCGCGCTTCATATAGGACAAACAACTTGCTATTTATTCGCAAGTCGCTCAGTTGTTCCCAATTTAAAAGAGTTGTTCAAAGACTTGTAAATTCATACCTCGTACAACGCTGACACATTTATTTTCGGTTCAACTGCTAAGCTGCTCTTAGATATCTGTACCACATAGATATAAGTGTACAAGTGTATGTGTGTATGCGAATTATCAACAAAATCCCCGGTTGTTGCAATTACAAATAATTTATGCTGGTACTTATTTTCAATGCGTACACGCCAAGGCCGAGGGCTTTAAATTGTTGTCTGTGCTGGTGTAAGTTTCACTTTTGGCAGGTTAAACGTTGATGGCGAATTACAAAATGTGCGCGCAATTCGTTTTCGTAAATCATTTGCGTATGTCAATGACAACACCGCAACATTTAATTTCTTTTTTCTCATTTCTGAATAATAAAAGGATTAAAATGAACCCCAAATTGTTGTCCCTCGCCGGCTGCTGCGTTAGTAAATACTAATATTAATTGTGTGTATGTATGTGTAGGCGTGTTTGTGTTTGTCGCAATGCGGAAGCGATCGCGCGTTTTGCCAGCTAAAGGGTAGCTGGTGCAGGCGTTGACGCCACAGGGAGGAGCAGCATCTGCGACAGTTGTGGCGACCGTTCCCCTGTGAGCAATGAATGTGTAATCAGGACAGTGAAATGCGTGCATTGCCTCTGTGACCAAATCGTCAACAATGCTTGTGGCATTATTTGTGTGTGTGTCTATGTATTTGTGTGGCCATGTATGGCTATGTTCGGTGTTCGGTGGGGGCATGGGAAAGTTGGCACGCGAAAATTATGTGAAATTGTCAAGCATGATTATTTCCGTTTAAATTACGATTTACCAACGTTTATCAGAACACACAGCACATACCAATACACACGCAATAGGATAATTGTGTCACAAAAATTGTATGTATAGCATATTTGTATGTATGTGTGTGTGTAGTACTCACACGTATCATAGCTGTGATTCAACCAACCACTTGACTGTATCTAAACTAGTCCAAAATGGATGCGAGTGCCATATGGGCTTTTGCTTCTAACGCAATCAATTTTTGCTTCATCTCCAGTAATGTTGTGTAATAAACACTTATCGCTGAATATTAGTATCACAGACTATTCGAAAAACAATTAAAACAATAGTGAGACCTATTTCTGCATATGGCTCGGAGTGTAGTCCGTGGCAGCGCTCGAGCCTTTCAGAACCTCTCAGAGTCTTTGAGCGAAAGATTCTCAGGACGATATAAGGTCCCAAGATAAGCGAAAGAGGTGATTATATAATACGAATCAACGAAGATTTACTCCAATTTATGCATGGCGAGGACATTGTCAAATTCATCAAAGCGCAAAGGCTAAGTTTGACTGGACATGTTCTAAGAATGGAAGACGCGCGTGACCAAAAACTAGTAATGCAGCACACACCTATGATAACGAGAAGTAAAGGTCGCCCGTGTAGGCGAGTATTGAACTGCATAGAAGAAGCCCTGCGAACGCTGGAAATATCTAGTAAGAGATGGACATACCTGGAGGACTATCGTAGAGAAGGCTAAAATCTACCCCCGATTGTAACGCTAAATGAGGATGGTGATGAGTATTCGAAAGCCTTTGTTAAAGTTAGTCATAAAATACCTCTTAAATAATGGAAATCATTTGGATTGGATGCTAGCACGCTTAAATGGCTTGTATCCTATTGGGCTGATTGGGGTCTGAAAGCATATATCAAACACTGGGCGCACAATATTATCAACATACCCACTTTGACTTATGGAGTATGCAGTGCAGACAGAAGCAAATATTTATTCTAGGCTGAAATACTGTCGTTTGGTTTTTAATTTTCTGATACAACTGAGCCGCGTTACACTTTGTATTTAATTCTATTTCCTTAATTTTATTTTTGATGGATCCTTTTTTCTTTTTATTTATAACTTTTCTAGCTACCGATCTTTTTGAAACATATTCCGCTCGCGCTCTGCGGGTGCTGCTCGTTATTAAGTGCGCCAGCTTTCATTTTTGGCGCTAATAAGCTCTTTACATTCATCATCAAACCATTCTTTTTTGGATTGTTTCGGTAAGTAGCCAAGCACCTCCTTGGCGGAGCTAGATATGCTCTTTGCTACCGCTTTCCATTCCTCTACAGCATGATTTGGACTAAGTTCATCCAATTGCGCACTCAACGTAGATTGGAAGCTGATTTTAGTTTCTTTATCTGAATAAAGCTTTTCTAAATTATATTTTTCTCTCTTGAAGTTATTTTTAGACGCAACAACTGCCAAACGCTAAATTTTTATTAAATAATGGTCAAATATTTGCATGGACAATCTTTTACTACCACATCTGAGTTAACGTAAGTAATTCATAGAAAAAAAATTGCTACACCTCTACGTTAGCGTTATATTTTAATTAAAAAAATGTTTACCTCTAGTCTTTTTATAAATTAGCTGTTCACATTTTAGTATTTTCTTAGGTAAACTTCCAATTATAAGTAAATAATGGCAAGTTCAAAAAATATGACCACAGAAGATATTACCAAACTATTAATGGAAGATGATGAGGCTTACGATGATGAAATTTATGATGATGAAAGCGAATTTGATGACGAGGTCGTCAATACAAGTTTTTGCCCTGAAATATGCAGTGATGGTGACTCAAATTCAGAAACGGATAACGATGAAGAAATGGGAACATCTTTTACAGAAGAAGTCGACAATTTGGCATCTGAAGGTGCTTTTTACGGAAAAAATCGTTTTAAATGGTCGGCACAAGAACCCCAGCGTTTTAGTAGGACTCCCTTGCATAATATCATAAGATTACCAACTTCAGTGGGTGCTTCACATAGCCAAGATGAGCCGAAAATGTTTTCCAATATTGGTCTCGGATTTTTGATGAAGATATCGAGAATATAATCATTAAACACATCAACCGTAAATTAGCAGCAAAATTTGAGTCTACGAATGCAATTGAATTGAGGGCATTTTTAGGTCTATTACTTTATTCTGCTTTTTTTAAATCTAATAGAGAATCCACAGAACTTATTTTTGCAACTGATGGAACAGGCAGAGACATATTCAGGGCTTCTATGTCTAAGCTTCGATTTCTCACCATACTTTCGTGCTTACTCTTTAATAATTCTTCTAATCGAAAAGAAAGGCTTTTCAATAAATTTATTGAGAATTGTAAAAAGAATTACTCCATTGGTGCTCACGCTCGTATCGACGATATGTTAGTGCCATTTCGAGGCAGATGTAAGTTTAAAGTTTATATGCCACAGAAACCCGCAAAATATGGTATAAGAATAATGGCTTTAACAGATGCTCGCACACACTATCTTTCAAATGTCTACATTTATTATGGAAAAAACTCAGATGGTATAAACCTTACAAATTCCGAAAAAAACTTGCAGTGCCTACTCAATCGGTATTAAGATTACGAGTATGCAATTCTATAGAAGGAAGTAACAGAAATATAACTGCAGACAATTGGTTCTCATCAATTCAATTAGTAAACATATTAAAAGAACGAAAATTTACTTATTTGGGTACTCTAAGAAAAAATAAAAAAGAAATTCCTGCAGAATTTTTACCATACAAAAGTAGACCAGTCGAAAGTTCTATGTATGGGTTTACAAAAGATATTACACTTTTATCTTATGTTCCAAGAAAAAATCGTTCAGTGATTTTAGTTTCTTCGATGCATCATCACAAAGCAATTGATCCAAAACAAATAAGCCAGAAATGTTTGCCGATTACAACAACACGAAAGGTGGAGTCGATGAGCTCGATAAGAAGTGTTCTATTTACTCGAGTAGTCGTCGTACACGACGTTGGCCTTTAGCTGTATTTTACAGGCTGGTAGATATAAGTGCAGTTAATGCATATATTTTGAATCAATCTTCTCGTAATTTCCGTGAAATTTCTAGAGATAATTTTTTAAAAGATCTTGCTAGAAACTTGATTGTTCCACATTTACAAAGACGAGAACACAACAAAAGGTTAACTCGCTCTTTACGGGATATTATTCATGCAATATTGGGTTCTGATTCTCTTCCAGAGCCTGTAATTACATTAAAGGAAAGACCTAAGTCGAGCAAACTATGTTACATTTGTCCTAATAAATTAAAAAGAAAAACAATACACACGTGCCTAGAAAGTAAAAAACCAATGTATATGGGTTGTAGCAAAAGCTTGTGTATTAACTGTACTAATACTGAATATGACGAGTGACATAAAAATGTAACCAATACAGTCATTGTTATTTTTGTTATTGTATTGAAGACTCGAAGCGTGTATTATTTTATAAAAATGTTTATATATTGGGCTGTGAAAAAAATGCCATTTAATTTATCCTTACCTTTTTTTTTTACTTTTTTATAAACTTTTTAAGAGTGCCTCTATATTTTCGTTGTGTAAAAACGGCTGTTGAAATCAAATAAATATTTTTTACTGAACAACAAAAACTTTTGTATTTTTCTTTTAAATTACAGTAGCTGAAATTAATTTAGATCGGCATATATAGTTATTTACCGATTTTAATATAAAAATTTATATTTTATTAAAATAAATAAAATGGTGTAAAATTTACTACCACCTCTGCATATACTTTGAAAAATTTCACCTCATCAGTTCAAGGTTAACATACTGGAGCCAGCGATTTTATTGCACTCTTTAGAAAGCAAATCGTAAAAGGCACCTTTTTTTCATTTTTTTTTGCAGCTTCACTTGGAGCGTATATTGAATATATTGTCACCGCTTGGAATTTGCCTTTCAATTTAAGGAAACATAGTCTATCAGTAACGGGCTGAAAGAAAATTAGACTCTTTCTTATTTTCTTGCTGACATAAAAACCAACTCCGTTTGCTCCGTTTTTTCGCTTCCGCTAAAAAACAACGAATAGTCTCGCTTTTGTATTTCTCCGAAATTTTTCCATCGAATTTTTTCCGAAGCTACCACATCAAAACTGTATCGCATTATTTCGTCAGCCATTTTTCCAGGTTGCAACATAGTGCGTACATTCCATGAACTGAATTTTACATCGTTGTCCCTTAAATGTTGCGTGGGTCGTCTACAGATGGGGTTGTACTTTATCCGAGGCTTTTGTGAAGGTTTCATGACTTATTGTTTTTTACGTGAAATGGGGGTGTCAGCCCTAAGTCATATATTAAAGGGATAGTGGCCATATATGCTTCCAGGATCAAAGAAGCACGTATGCTAAAAGAAAACACGCACGGTAATGCATCAGTTCTATAATCTGTGGAAAAATTGCAAGACGCATCGAAAACAGATTAACTGGTTTCCAAAATAGATCTTAACAAAGACTATAAAATACGACAAAAATGATTGGCAAGCCACAGTTTCCATATTTATAAGTATACTGACGGCTCTAAGATGAACAATGGCACTTGATCGGGAATGTACTCCGAAAAAGTATCACTAGACTACCAAACCGGTGTAGCGTCTTCCAAGCTGAGATCTACGCTATAGGCAAAGAAACAAAAACGATAAGACTAATTGACTTACCTTCAGCAAGCCTTACCATTTTTATTGATAGTCAAGCCCCGATCAAGACACCGGCCTCAATGCTCACCATTTCAAGATGTGCTAAAGAATGCAGGAGGTCACGCTCGCATATCCAGCAACAGAACACCACACTTTGTTGAGTTCCCGCCCATTCTGTTGGAGAGGGAAATGAAAGAACAGATGAGTGTGTAAAGAAAGGCTCTGAGAGTGACCCTCAGTGAGTGGTAGAAGATATTACCATTTCTCTAAACGAACTATAGACTGCGATTGACTTGAGCGTAATCGCGGAAATGAATAAAAGGTGGTATCTGACTACTAATTGCAGGGTCTCCACAGCGTTCCAAAACTGAAACTTGGGCAAAATGTCTGCTTGCACTCAACAAATGAACTGCCAGCGTCCTCACAGCTGTTATAACGGATCACTGCACTATTGGTACTTTAGCAAGTAAAATGGGTGTACCTAACATTAACTTCTGCAGGAATTGTGGAGATGAAGAAGAAATTGAGTCGGTATAAAACCTTCTCCGTGAATGCCCTGCACTTCCAAAAAGCCGTGCCAAATATTTAGGCGATTGCTTCTTTGAAGACCTGGAAAATCAACAAAACATATCACTGGAGAGATCAGTTCTTAGTCTGCTTGATTGACACGATAACCGCTTAAGCGATTTTGCTCGAGTTTAATACAGCACGCCAGTCGTTTTTTTCGCGTACTAGCCGCCGCCAGTTGGAAACACCAAGTGAAAACAAATCATTCTCCACCTGCTCTTCTCAACGCAGAATATACCTTATTTTTCCTTTGTTGCCACCAGCTGGTACCGCATCGAATACTTTCAGAACCGGAGCTTTTGAATTCATTCCGAAGACATGACCCATCCAACGAAGCCGTTGGATCTTAATTCGTCGCGCTATTTCTATGTCGTCATAAAGCTCATACAGTTGATTTTTCCATCACCTACGCTACTCGCGATAATCAACGCGCAAAGGTCCACAAATCTTACGCATAATCTTTCCCTCAAACACTTCAAGGGATGCCTCATCGCCCCATACGTAAAGACGGGCACGATGAGAGCCTCGTGGAGTGTTGTTTTTGTTCGTCGAGAGAGGACTTTACTACTCATTTGCCTACTTAGTCCACAGTAGCACCTGTTGCAAGAGAGCTTTTCCGTTTGATTTCTAGGCTGACATTATTATCGTTATTAATGCTGGTTCCTAAATATACATCCTCGAAATCGTCACTGTCAACAGTGACGTGGGTGCCGATATGCGAGTGGGCCGACTGTTTGTTTAGTGACAGGCGCTACTTTGTGTTGTCCTCTTTCACCACCAGACCCATTCACTTTGCTTCTTTATCCAGTTTGGTAAAGGCAGAACTAACAAGGCGGTTATTAAGGGCGATGATGTCAATATTTCCTTGAAACCTTCTTAAAAAGATCTGAATGGTTCAAGCCACTTAGTTAGGTGATGTAAATCAAATGCAGGTATCAGAGTATGCCTTAGGATACCGAATATCTTGCCTTATACAGGCAACCTGGGTAACCTAACCTACTGGGCTAATAGCACGCAATTCGTCCGCATAAATAAAATTATATCTGAGGTGTTTAAAGCCACTTTTGGTCTATCTTAAGGCAGGCACCTGGGGCCGTTACGCAGTTCTGAAAAGTTGCGGCTCAACTGCATTAAAAAAGAGTAGATAACAGGTGTGTTTTTTCTGGATTCTAAGTTATAATTGTGTGCAGATTTTCAAGCTTTGGTTCTACAGATACTGGTTCAGAACTAGTCTCAAATGAATGCACGAAATGTGGTAGTCTCAATAAAATGACCACTTTCGTATTAAACAGGTGCTAACATTTCGTGGTGATTGAGCACATGGCGGTGGCGGCCACTAGATTAGATCGTTTCGCTTTAGCAGGAGATTGTCCAATTCACTGCAGGGACTATATATGCACACATACACGCAAATATATTATGCCATATGTAAATGCATGCATGTATGTCTAATTATTTGCCAACGAGTGTATAATTTCCCAAGGTATACTCGTATTTGCCTGTGTGTGTGCGTGTGCGTGTACAGTGCGTTGGTATAAATTATTCTTTTGCCATTATAAATTTTGTATGAAACCGCAAAATGGCGTTGTTAATATTATCTATGCGGTC